>NC_082594.1:130026351-131379251 GCF_030936135.1 Gavia stellata | reverse complement strand
TGCTCTTGGAGTTTTCCTTTCCAAAGGCAGAGCCCCTCTGCAGGGCTCCCTCCCTCCCTCCCTCCTCGCTGGCTGCTCCCCCCCGGGGAGACGAAGCCCCTCAGCGCCCCGATCTCTGCTGAGCTGCCAGATCCCCTCGAAATGTGCTTCGCTGCCCCTTCTCCCGTGGGCGAGCTGCCGGCCCCCCCGCAGCCGGCTCTCCCACCCCACCCGCCCGAGCCCCACCGCAGCCGGGCCGGCCGCGCCGGGCGAGAGCCGGCGCCCGCTGCCAGCCGTGCCTTTCCCGCAGCTGGAGCCGGTTGCGGCCGAGCCGCCCCGCCCTGGTTTCACGCGGAACCTCCCGGTCGCTGCGCCCACCTCGGGCAGCCTCGGGAAGCGCTGCCGGGCTGCCCGCCCGCGCCCTCGCCCCGGCCGGCCCGGGGGGCTCCGCTCTCCCCCCGCTGCGGGGATGTCCCTGCGGTTCGGCCCCTGCGGTCAGGAGCTGGCTGCCGCCCCCGTCCCCCCCCGCCCGCAAAACATTGGTCTCCGAGAGCCTGAAAGGCTGCGTTGCGTGGCGGGAGGTGGGGTCCGGAGGGGGGGGGTCCGCTCCCGACCGACCCCCCGGTCCCGGTCTGGCCTCGCTGCGGCTGCCCAGCCCGGTGCCCGGCCCGACGGTCGGGGCCCCGAAAGCGCTGGGGAGGGGGCTCTCTGCCCCCCGGGGCTGGGCGGCAGGCCCGGCCCTCGGACGCCTCCTCCGGGGATGCCCCACGCCGCTCGCTTGACCCCGGGCGACTCCGTGCCCCGCTCCGACAGGGGACGCGCCGGGGGCGAGCGCCGGGGCAGGGGGGAGGCCCCGCGGCGGGGGGAGCACCGCGGCCGCTGCCGGGGGCGCGGGATGGCGGCTGCGTGGCCACGTCTCCTCCGGGGCATGGAGAGAGAAGATAAATTCACTCCTAGTACCAATATCGTGATAGAAAGTGACCCCGACAGGAAAGCCGGGGGCGGGGGGGGGGGGTGTGTGTGGAATCTCTGCTGGGGATTACCGGGATGGGCTGTGGGGGAGCCGGGAGGGCTGCGCCGGGGGAGGGATAAAGCCGGATCAGGGGGTGCCCCAGGGCGGCACCGCCCGTCGTCCTCCCTTCGTTTCCAAGGTTTCTGCCTTCCAGCCGGGAAGGAGCCCTGCGAGGCGGGCGGGGCGCTCGGCGAGCGAGGGGCCGCCGGCCCCGGGAGCGAACCCTCCCGGGCCGGCCGCCGCCTGCGTCCCGAGACAGCCCGGTCCCCGCAGCTCTGTGGTGACTGGAAACGGACCAAAGCAGCGTTAGAAACCAATAAAAGCTCGCTTCGTAATAAAGCCGGGTGGATTCCGGGCGCGGAGCGAGAGCGGGCGAGGTTTGCCGTGCGGAACGGGAGCCCGGGCCGGGGGCCCGACGGGCGTTGCGGGGCCGCGTTGCGGGGCCCGCAGCCGGCTTTGCGCCGTGCCGGCTTCGCACGGCAGAAGCAGTTTCACGCGGGGCGAAATAAGCGGCGTTCGGAGTTACCGGGGCCGTGCCCCGGTTGGAGTTACCGGCCGTGGGGCCGGGGACCCTCTCCTGCCTTGGGGGGTGCCCAGCGCGGCGGGGTGCACGCCTGCTCTCCGCAGCAGGACGATCGCATCCCGCAGCCAGCGCTCTTTGGAGCAGCCCCGTTAAAGCCTCCTGCCTTTTCGGCTCGGCCCCGAGCGGGGTATTTTACAGTAGAACACACCTTGGATGAGGAAGGGGAGCGCACAGACCTCTCTTGGTTCAAAGAGCTGTGCCTTGAAGAGAAAACAAACCTAAAATTCCCCTTATATTTATTTTTTCGACTGCACCCGCATCCAGGTGCCGTGCCCAGCTCGGCTTTCTTCCCCGGAAAAGCGGCCCTCGGAGCCCCTCTCGGTAACAAGGGGCCGGTTGTCCGCTCAGCCGCCCCGCACCAGACCCACCGTGGGCGAGACCCGCGGCGTGTTCCGGGGGACGCGGCTTTTTTTCGGCGTGTGCGAGGTGTGGGGACAAGGGGGGGGAACAAAGGGGGAGAGCGTGGCTGCCAGGTGGGTCCGGCCTGGACCGGGGGGAGGTGGAAACACGCGTGGCCGCTCCCGCTCCTCCTCCCAGCCCGGCAGCCCCGGCTGGGGCGGCTGCGAGGTACCGTGGGCCCCGTGTGCGGGTGAAGCCCCCGATCTCCCCACTCGTCACACTCAGTCCTGCGGGTTTGGGAGCCGAGAGTTGCGTTGGGGCTGGGGGAAAAAAAAAAAATCAAACCAAAAAAAACCCCCAAAACTTCAAAACCCTCAACCTACCCCGAACGGTATCAGCGGCAATACTCTGCGAAGAGGTAGCTCTTCACCGCGCCGCCGTGTAAATGCTGTTTGCTACCGATGTGAAACCGGTTTCTTTTTCTTCCCCGGCGGAGAAGTAGAGCCGGGACGCGCGTGGGCCGCCCCACGCCTGGCCCCGGCCCCGCTGTCCCGGCGCTCCTCGCATCCCTCCGGCCGCGCCGCAACGAGGCGTGGGGCGATGGGGGAGGCACCCGCGGGCCGGTGCGGCCCCTCGGCCTCCGGGGGATGTTTGTCGCCCGGGGGGCGACCTCCCCGGGGCCGGCTCATGTGCGCGGGCTCTGACAGTGGGTCTGGTTAAAGCTCTTGGCCTAGAGCTCGTCCGGCTACGGCCCCGCTGCCGGCTTCCCCCCGCTCCTTCCGAGCTCCCCTAACCCTCTAGATCTCCCCCGAAATCCCCTAAGGAACGTTTATTTCATGGGGAAAAAAAAAAAAAAACCACCACCCAACCCCAGACCCAAACCCGCTTTGAGATCCCTGCCCGCCTGCCCACACCACCCCCGAGTCCACCCGCGAACGGGGGCAGGAAAAAGGAGGCCCCGAGGAAACCTCAGCGACCCACTGGGGGAGCGCCCGGGGGGGCGAACCCCCCCTTCCCCTCGCACCAGCCTGCCCGCGTGGGCGACCTCGTCTCGCTTTGTCACCTCTTCTCCCGGGGGGGGACACCCACACAGCCACGGCTATCAGAAAGGCAACGTGGCGAGTGGCGAGCTGCAGACCCGCTGATGCGACCCCTCTTTTCCTCCGCGTCCCTCCCCTGCTCGGGGGAACGTTTTTGGGGAGACCTCTGCTCTCCGGGCGGGTTTGCCAGCCTCTGCCCTCCGTGGAACTGCCTCTCGCCACCCGAGAGCTGCAGCCACGCGGGTTCACCTGTCAGCAGAGACCTCAGCACAAGGCAGGGAGAAAATCTGCAGGGGAAGGTTTCTCCCCGGGGGGGAATACATATATTATAAAAAAGCTGGCGGCGGGAGCAGCCGGACGTGGCTCCCGGGACACGCGTGGGTGTGGAGCGGGGTGGCCCGGGCGGGCGCGCCCCGGGCTGCAGGGAGCGGGGAGCGGACCACGCGTGCCTGTGTCTCTCCGTGGGGTTTAGGCGAGGAGGAAAGCTGCAGGCTGCGGAGAGCCCCGCAGGCAGCCGGGCGGAAAAAAAAAAAGAAGCCGGGATCGCCCGGAGCCCCGCTCATCGTCCCGGGCTGTTGGGAAGTTTGGCGCGGTAAATACAAAATGCGTGGCTCTCAACCCCGCCCGTGCTCTTCCAGGTTAGCGGCTGAGAAGGCAGAAGGGTCTCCAGCCGGGATTTTCGTCTTTTCTTTGCGAGGGGAACCTGCTTTCTTGGAATTATCCATCGTAATTGCCTATTTCCAACGGGCTCCGCGGGGAGGCTCCGAAAAGCGGCCAGGTCTATGGAGAAGCGACGCCGGGAGCTGGGGGGACAATTTAACTTGCCGATTCGCCTCCCCTCCGGGAAAACTGGGGCTGAGGATGGGGGGACGGGGACCTGCCGGGGCGTTTCTGCTCGGCCGGGTCTCTCCTTCTGCCGCCCCGACTGCGGGAGAGCCAGAACTAACGGGCGCGCCTCGGGCTGCGGAGCCGAAACGAGCCGGGGAGCCCTCCCGGTAAAACGGAGGGAAAGCAGTGGCTGGGTTTTATAGTCCGAGGGTATAATCGGATTTTTTTCTCTCTCTTGATAGAAAGCAGATAAATTTATGAAGGGAGAGCTAAGAGAATAATTACAGGGTGAAGGTAGTTAAATTTTATTTCGAGTCCCAAAGGCAAAACCTGACATTTTATTGCGAACATCTGGAAGGCTTAAGAGACTGGCGTGGTGTTTGTTTAAACACTAATAGAGATTTTTATTCTGTAAAACACAAACAAAGCCCATTTAAAAACACTTGAGCCTGTAAATATTTTGCGGTGGTTCAATTCTCAAAGCCTGAGAAAACCGGGGGAAGGGGAGGGAGGGCAACGAATCGAGGGCGTAATAGGGGGATAATTGTGAGTTAGTTAATAATACGCAACAATACCGTTTGTGCAGACCGTAAAAATAAATGGCAGGCGTATTTTTTCCCGCAGTCGCGGTAGGTGACCCCGCGCAGCCCGGGCACATCACCTCGCTCGAGTTTCCCACCGGCGACGTGGGTTCGCTGGAAACTCGCCTCTCCCGGGAGCTCCAGCCTCCAAATCCTCCCGGCCCTCCTGCAAGAGAACCGGCGTCGCGTTAAAGGGCCGCTAAATCGCTCGCTCGCATCCTCAGGCAGCCTTCAGCCCGCGCCCCCGGCTGCTTTTAACGGTGTTTTCCGTTGCTAACTTTAAAAAAAAGAAGATAACGGTAAATCCCCGGGCTAGGTCTGGCTTAAGGACGGGCGGAAGCTTTTCCGTGCTGCGGCGCAGGGTTTGGAGGCGGCTGGGCTCAGCCCCTGCGAGCAGCACATCTGGCCAGCACGCCCGCCCCGCGCCGGCTCCCCTTCTTTCGCTCCTTTCCCAATATTGCCAGATAGAAACTAATATTTTCAGGCTCGCCTGAAAGCAGGAGTGAATGATTTCTTTATAAACCCCGGGGCCTGGCCCTGCGACCCTTGCTCCTGCCGCTTTATTCCAGGGAGCAGTTTCCTGGATTTAATGGGAGCTACCCCCGCCGGTGAAGGGTCTGGAATACAGAGCAGGCGAAGGGACGCCTTCACCTCCGGCGGCCCGGGGGCCGGCCTCGGACCGCAGCGGCCGGTGAAGCCCAGGGGCCGGCTCCGGGACCCGCTCCCGCCGAGCGCTCCGCCCGGGGGGAGCCGCGGGCACCCGCCGCGGCGCGGCTGCCTTCCGCTCAGCGAGCTCTGGGGGCAAAAGCTGAACCGAAATCTCAGCCCCCGGCTGCAGGAGCGCGGGTTCCTCCGGGCAGCGATCCCTGCGAGGGGGCAGCGATGCCCCCCCAGCCCCAGCCCTCCCCTTCCCCCCCGGCCCATCCCCGTGTGCGCGGGGCCGCGGGGGCTGCGCGGGGGCTGCCCTCTCCCTCCGCTCGCCCCGAGGAGCAGCAACGCCTTTGTGCGGATGGTTTTCGCAGCCCCCCGGTGCGGCCGGGCAGAGGGAGGGCGAGCTGTGCTGCATCTCCCGGGCACCGGCGGAGCGGCCGGCGGGAGGGAGGGGAGCGGCCGACGGCGGCCGTGGGTCCCCGCGGCCCCGGGCACGGCTCCCGGGACGGCGGGGAGCTGCTCTGCCGGCCCTGCCGGGAGGGTCTGCTCCCTGGGGACTGTCGCTTAGGGGCCGTGTTGGCAGGGGACCCCGGCGGTGGATCGGCTGCCGGCCGCGGAGGCTGCGTGGGCTGTCGGGACCGGGCGCGGGGGGGGCCGACACGGCGGGAGAGCCCCGCGGTGAGAGACCCAAACCCCGTCCGGGCTGCCTGGGGCTGTCCACCCGTAAAACCCCACTCAGCGCCGTGGAAAACGTTGTTTCTGAGCTCTTACATCAGCCCCCAAATTTCGTTTACATCGCCCTGCCTTTCCGACCCCGTTTCCTCTCGCTAAAACGCTATAAATAATCCTGTTTTCTTGGGCTCTCTTTCCACAGTCTCCCTCCGGCGTCTTTAGAAGCCTTCCTCGGTGTCTGCCTCCCAGAGGAGTGTTTCCGAGGCTTTCGGAAAGAGGGAAACGCATTTTTTATTATTATTTTTTAAATTATTATTATTTGGGAGAGATTCCTTCGCCGGGGGGAAGGCCACCCAGCCGGGGGGACCCGCTGGAAGCGCATGTGTCCCCCTCCGGGTCCCCGCTCCCCGGTCAGTCCCGCTGCCGGCTCCCTTCCTCCCGCCGCTCCCCCCCGCCCCCGGCACTGCTCCCCACGGAGCCGGGGACACACACACAGGGCACCCCGCGTGGCAGTGCCGCCGTGGCCGGCGCGGAGCCCCCGGCGAGTGACCTGTCAAAGTACGAGAGGGGAGGGGAAAGGAGCGGGGGGGAGCGGGGGGGTGCAGGGCGGGTGGTGGGGACGCACAAAACCGGCCCCTCGGCCTAGATACCGGGGCTTAACTTTCCCGGGATTTCCCGAAGAAACGGCTTCTCGCTCGCTTTTCCTCCGAAATCCCGCTCCGTGCGTGGGAACCCCCCGTGGGCTGCTGTCACGCCGGCCAGGGCCAGCGCTGCAGGCCGAGGAGAGGGGGCCGAAGGGCTCCGCCGTGCCCCGCGGACACGGCCGCCGTGGGGGGGTCACTCTGGTAGCTAAAGGAAGCTCCCCCCACGCCTGCACCCTCCACTCGTGTCCAGCCCCGTCGGAAAACCCTCGCTCCCCCCGGCGCTACTCTGCGCCTTCGGGAGCATCGGGGAATCGCCGGCCAAAAATAATCCCGTCCCGACATTGGCCCGCGTCTCCACCGTGGCTCGAGCCACCTGAATTCCCTCCCTTGTTTTATAATTATTTATTGTTTCTTTTGAACCTGCGTTCGATCGGCATCGAATTAACCCCCGCTGTATTTTCCCGAGCCGGTGTTTCGCTTGACTTCGCCTCCTTTTCCGTGCTCCCACCACCTAATGAAAACCCACGGTGTTTCCTTCACCTTCTCGGACGCAGCACACACACCCCCCCCCCAGCGCCACGCGCGACCGAGGAGCGTGGGAGCAGCTGCGGCCCCGCCTCAGCCCGGGGGGTTTCGGGGCAGGGTGAGCCGGGCGAGCAGGGACCATCCGGGCAGCCGGCCGGCGGGTTTGTTCTCGCTCTAGCTATTTGGGCAAAAAGAAGCGGGAAAGGGAATAATAATAATACATATACATTAAAAAATCCCCCTCCCCACGGAGAAGGCGCTCCCGGGGGCGTCTGGGTCCACCGGGCCCGCTGCCGGCGCCAGCCCACGCCGCTCCGCGGACACGCGTGGTTTTGAAATGAAACTCCCCCCGCCCCGCCCGAGATTCCGCCGGCGAGCCCGAGGTGAATGAGGTTTTCAAGCCCCCCCGTCAGCCGGCAGCCCCGGGGGGGAAAGCCCCTCGCGGGTGCTTTGCGTGGGGATTAGCTAGCAGCAGCCCCCGGGAAAGCGGGGTGCGGCAGAGAGCAGCGGGGGGGTCGTTACCTCGCGGCAGTGGGAGCTGCGGGTCTCCTGCCGCCTCCCCGTGCTCCAAACAGTTAATTCCCCCGGCCGGGGCTGCGGGACTCAGATGGCCAAAATTCCTCGCCCCGAAGCCCGAGGCTCCCTCCCCTCGCCATTGGGTCGCAGCTTTTGGGTCTCTCCCGATCCCTCCCTCCCATTGGCCGGGGAGAGTTTGGGGCTGGGGTGGTTTTTTTATTTTTTTCCTTTTTTTTTTTTTTTTTTCCCTTGACAGGCGCACGCAGCCTGCCTAACTCTAGGAGGGGGAAAAAAAAAGAAGGCAAAAAAAAAAAAAAAAAATCCCAGAAGTTTGGATCAATCAGAGAGAGACAGAAGGAAAGGGGAGAAGGAAAAAAAAAAAAAAAAAAAAAAAAAAGATGAAATCCAGCCTGCAGCCCCTCTGAGCAAGTGCCGGGCGCTGGGCTGAGCACACCCTCCCGGCGCTGCCCGCGGAGTATCCGCAGCCTCATGTAGTGCCTCCGGGAGGCTGAGGGCCGCTTCTGCCGGGGGTGCAGCCGGGGAGGGGCGGGGGGAGGCCGAGGCGAGAGGCGCTGCCGCCGCTCCCCGAGCTCTGCGCTCCAGCCGCCGGCCGCCCGTCTGCCCCGGGGTCCGGGCTGGGGGATAAGATGAGCGAGAGGCGGAGGTCGGCGGTGGCCCTCAGCTCCCGGGCGCACGCTTTCTCGGTAGAAGCCTTGATCGGGACGAATAAAAAGAGGAAACTGCGAGACTGGGAGGACAAGGGGCTGGATTTGTCCATGGAGAGCCTCAGCCCCGCCGGCCAGCTGGGGGAGAGTGAAGACCCGACCCAGTGCCTGGACCTCAACCCCGGTTAGTGCCTGTCCTTCTTCGCCGGGGCCCCCCCCGGCCCCGCCGAGCCCGGCGCGGAGCTGCCCGCCGGGAGAGCGGCCCCGGGCAGCGGCCGGCCCCGGGGGGGGGGGGGAAGGGGGTGCGGGGGGGATATTCTGCGGAGACTCCTTGGCTTTTATTTTAACTTCTCTTTCGCTTTGCGGGGGCTTTTCTCCCGCTCGCTGCCGCTCTCCCCCCGCCGCCCCAGCTCCGCGATCTCCCGGGAGGGAACGGCGCGTCCCCCCCCGCTTCCTCCTGCTCCCTCTCTCCTCCCGCTCCGGTCGCCACAGTCGTTCCCGGGTGTCTCGGGACACGCGTTTCGCCTCGCCCCGGAGCTTCCCGACCATCGCGGGGGTCGGGGGCACGACCCCATCCCCGTGGGAGGGATCGCCCCTCTCCTCTTCCGTGCGCCGCTCGTCCGAGGCACCGGCCGCCACCCCGAGCCTGCCCCGCGGGGACCGGCGGTTTCGGGGGAGGAGGCGGAGGAGGCGGGCGCCCCGCATCAGCCTTGCGCCGGGGCTCGGGCTCCGTGGAGCGGCGGGGACCCGCTGCGCGCACCCCCACGCTCCGCGGCGAGCTCCCACCCGAGACCTCCGGGGGCCCGATCCTCCCCGCTCCCCGGGATCGGGCCCGCCGGGGCCTCGCTCGGCGCCCGGGACGGAGCGGCCGGCGGAGGGGGGGGGGGGTCTCCCCTCCTCGCAGGGCCGCGGCTCCCGGGGGGCCGAGCCTGGTGGCTCCCGGGAACCGGGGCGTTGGGAGCGGCGCCGGCTGGGCGGCATCTGGGGGGAGAGAGAGCAGGAGCCGTCCCTCGCCGGGTTTTTCGGTGTGATTTTAAACTTTCATCTGGGGCTTGACGTGAACGGGAGCCGCTGGCGGGGGGTGACCCGGCCCAAGCGAAGCCCTCGCTCTGCGCTTCCCCCCCCCGCCCGTTTCGCTGAACCGACGGGTCCGCAAAAGCTGCCCCCCGCGCTGCCTCCGCGCCCGCGCTGCCCCCCGCCCCGCTCCCCAGCGCCTTGGAAGGGGAGGGAGGGAGCGGCCCCGCTCTCGCAATTAGAGAAAAGGCGTTTTGGGTAATTTCTCTTTATTTTTTCTTTTAATATTCGTGTGGGGGAAAAAGGCGAAGGGATTTCTGTGCGCGACCGCGTAGGAGAAAGGGTAGAAATTTCCCCCACCCGCGCCAAGGCTGCACTTGGAGAAGAAAAAGCCTTTTTAATTTATTTTTCATTTTATTTTTTGCGTGACGTTCCCCGCGCCGTCAATAAGCATCAGCTGCCCCAAACCCCAGCATCAAAAACCCACCCCCCCGAAAAAAAAAAAAAGGAGGAAGAATTAGAGATCGAGGTGTAAAAAAATACCCGCTGTAAAAAAAAAAAAAATATTCTGTTGAGTGTTTTTGAAGGGAGCGACAGCCCGGGAATCCCGGAGACCTCAAGGAACCGCGTTTCACTTTGCTTGGGACAGCGGCAGCCCTCCCCGCTGCGGATCCTAAGGAAAAGGAGGTAAAATCCGCCGCCCGGGAGCTCCCAGGCGGAAAGGAGAGGGGACAGAAGCCACCAAAACACCGACCACTGCAAAAAAATAGCTCAGGGGCGCCGAGTCTTCCCCCTTCCAAATCATAAATAGGCGAACGAACCGACAAAAAGCCGCTTCCCAGTGACAGAGCAGATACGTGCGTCCGTCTTCTTCCTGCGACCCGTTTCTCACTGATTTTTAGCCACGACAGGATATCTTTTTGGACGGTCTAGAAGTTTAATTTGCCCATTTCTCCCTGAATTCGAAAGAAAACCCGGGGAAACTCCCCCTGCGCCAGCCTGGGGAGCGGGAGAGAACGGCTGCTAATGCCTGAAACCTCAGAAAACAAACGCGATGGTTTTCATAAGGCAAAGGAAATCAAGAACAGTTTGAGAAATCGTTTTTAGGAGGTTGATAGACTTTAAATAAAGTCCGCCGCTGTAATTTGCCCAGCCACTTCATTAAACCGAAACACTCCGCGCTCTACCTTTGCTGCTGGGTGCGAATTGATTAGCGGCTCTATAATGGCCACCAAATTCCATCTTTACAAGCCCCAATTAAGCACCAACTTTACACCTAAAGTATTTTAAACTTGCCAAATCTCCAGCCATACGGCCCCCCCCAAAAATATTAAAAGAAATAAATAGGAAAGGGAGGTTTTATAGCTTCCCAGAGGTTCCGAAGGCCAAGCCGCTGCCGCCGGGACGTGGCTGCGGACCGGCCCTCCCGCGGGCGGTGGCACTGCCAGGGCCGTGCTCCCGGGGAGCCCCCGGTACCGCCGCGGGGAAGCTCCGTGCGGGTTTTGCGGGTGCTAACGACAACCGGGCTGGCCCCGTTTCTCGGGCTCTTCGCATAACCCCCCCCCCGTTTGCGGCTCGGGGGGGGGCTGAAAGCCTGAAACCCCTCCGCCGCCTTCGCTCTCCTTTCTGCAGCTCCCGCCCGCGTGGACCCCGGGATCGGGATTGCTCTCCCACGTCTCGCGGGGATTTTCCGCCCCGTCCCCACGGCGAGCGGCGCGGGGTGCCCCGGGGAGGGGGCGTGGGGGGACACCTCGGGGGGGGTGGGGGGCAGCGCTCCTCGTTTCGCCGCGATCCCTCAGCCCTTCTGCGCGATTTCCCAGCCCTGCCCGACCCCCTCGGCGACAATATAGGCGACCCCGCGGCGCCTCGAGTGTCCGCGCCCCCCCCCCCGCCCCACGGCCGCGTCCTCCCGGGCGAGCCGAGGGGTCGGGGCTGGCGTGGGGAGAGGTGGGAGAAGCCGGCGGGTAAATCTCCCCGGTTCGTGGAAACCATCACCTCCCGAGCATCCCGGCTCTTTCTGTCTCAGCCATGGGTCCGAGCGCCAGAGTTAACGTGCTCTTTTACGAGGCTCGTTTGGAAGGGGGATAAAGCGGGGTTTTAATCACGGGCGGGTTTTAATCACGAAGCTGCGAGAAGGAATTGGGGATTCCAGCGGCTCTCCCCCTCTGTTCCCCCGCTCCCGTCCCGGCCCTCGGCTCTCGCCGCCGCTGCGGAGCGGCGGAGGAGGAGGAGGAGGAGGAAGAGGAGGAGGAGGAGGGTGGCGGGGCGCAGGCGGCGGCGGCCGCCCCTCCGTCCCCTTGGCAGGTTCGGTTTCAGAGGGCAGCACAACAATGGGCTCGGATGTCTCCTGGGTATTTATAGATTCAACCTGGGCAGCCGAAAGGTCGGGGGGCCCCGGCGTCGCCCCCCTTGATGTATAGATTATTTACCGGCCGTTCCAGCGGCGGCTGCCGTCGGCCCTTCCCGGGGGCGCAGGGACGGAGCGAGGCAGCCCCGAGCGCGCCCCTCCGCTCCTCGCAAGTTTAACACGGGGTTGGTTTGGTTTTTTTGCTCTGGGGGGGACACACGGCTCCCCGCGGACGCCTCCCACCCCCCGAAAGGCGGCTGCGGCCCCCGGCCGGCCCTTCCCCGGCTTCGGGAGGGTCCCGCTCCCCGCGGAGGAGCGCGCTGGCGAGTTTGCAAACGAATTTCGCCCGTGCGTGTCTTCGTAGCCCCCATCCCGGCGGGATTTTTGATCCCGTGGGTTAAAAATGCACGCAGCAGTTCAAACCGAAAAACCCCACGGGCGTTTTCGGCAGGTTTAGTTTTGTCAACCTGCGAAGACGTTGCTTTGCAAATTGTTTTTCGTTCCGTATGCTTTTCTAAAGCCGCATTAACCAACTCTTGGGAAGCTCTGCAGCGAGAGGAGCCGCCACGCCACGCGTGTCCAGACCTCCGACGTCTTTCTTACGGCCGCTTCTCCGTTAGATCACCACCCGCTAGCTCTTTTCCCACGGCGTGTTGCCCTCCTGCCCGTCCCGGGAGGTGCCAGGCGTCCCCCCCGATCCCCCCGCTGCAGGGTACCCGCTCCCCCTTGCCCCCTCCCCGGGCACCCCCCTGCCCCGGCCGGGCTGCGGCAGCCCTGCAGCCCGCCGACCCTCCGGAGAGGCAAACTCGTTGTAAGAGCGGGAGAAATGTGATTGATAACAACGTGATTTATTTTTTTTATACCACTGCTTCTGAATGCTCGTGTTGATGAAGTCGCGTTTTTTGAGCGGCGGCTGTTAAACCCGCGAGTGGGGAGTGACTCGATGTGCTTCCAGACATAATTTCTCGCTTCAGCTTTTGTTTGAGCGTCGGGCGGATGGGACTAGGATTTCAAGAGCTGGCAGAGAACTTTTTCTCGCCTCTTTCCTGAGGTGGGATGAATTGGTACATGCCGTCCGTTGCGCGGCCCTTGAGGCTCGCTGAGGAGCAATGCTCCCTAACAACGGGGTGTAAGAGGGAGCGCCTCAGCTCTGCCTTCGGCCGAAGCGCTTGGGACTGGGATTTATTGATGCGATGTCTCTCTAACGAATGTGCGTGTGACTGGGATTGTACGAATTCATTCCACCTGTTGGATCATCAGTTCGCCTCCGAAGGAGGGGATACTGAGCTCAGATCCCTTGCTCCCTTGTGTATACGATGGAAGGAAACGTGACGGGGCGACCCTGGTAATGCCTCCACTCCCCCGGAGCGCCGGCCGCAGAGCTAACGCTCTCGCTCTTCCCAGGGGAGACATTTGGAGGGGCAGATGGAGCTGTCCAGATGAGAGCCCAGAGACCCCGGTGGGCCCTCGGGAAAGGGTTGCCTTGGTCAAGTTCCTACAACTCTGACCTTGGAGCCGGAGGAGACAGAGAGCGAGCAGGATTCGTCTCTGCGGTGATAGGCGTCTTACTGAGCCGGTGAACTCTGGCTGCCGGCTTTGTGAAACTCTTCCTGCAGAGAGTTGAATCGCTCACGCTGTATCAAGAGGGCAGGTGACAGAATAATAGAGACAAATCGTAGAGACCAGCGGAGCATTAGAAAAAAGGCAGGGTGTCAAACAATGTCTTCCTTTCTTTTCTGTGTATTTCAAACCTGCCGCGTTTTTTATGCAGGTTTATTCCATCTGCTGGGAAGGGGAAAGCTGCTCTTTCAAAAGACATTTCTTGTCTTTGACAAGAACTTTGGGAGAATCCAAAAAGCTTCTGTTACAAGCAAAAGTCAAGTAATTCCTTACAAACCATCAATCACTTCTCCCTCCTCCCACTTGGGACCCAGCGCTTATATCAAATATCAGCCCAGCTAGCCTCTCCGCGGGCAGAAGTGTCCTGCTTTATCTGTATCTGCCTGTAAAGAAAACTGATGCTTTTTTCAGATGGAAAAGTTGAAAGATGTCTTCCGAGAGCGCTGCATTCAGGAAAGAGCGTTTGCATTGTTTTACAACACAGGCGGTGCCGCTTAAGTCACTCTATTCACAGGGATCACTGTTCTTATTTTAATCAGTTGGATTCCTGTATGGATCTTTGCTTGCAGCCTTATGTCTTCAAAGGTCGAAGCGTGGGTTTTTTTTTTAACTTTTCTTTTTTCCTGCCGTCTCAGCTAGATCAATAAGCTTATGCTAGTTTAAAAAATGCACTAAAATCAGTCCGAGAGCACTCGGAAAATTCCTGGATATATTGAGACCGGCTCGTATGGCATTTACATCAGTTCCTGTTGCAAGTAAAATCTATTTGAGTGTGATTTAAATCATTCCAAGCGTCCGTATTGAGATCCGTAGCTTACACTGGTGATGTAAAATCAAGTTCAATGTAAGAAGCTGAAGTTTCCTAAAACTGACAGCGTTTCAGAGATTGTACAGAGTTTCCCGGAGCGGCTGAGCTTGCTGGTGCCTGTCGGTGGAGTGACGGGATCTCAACCTAGCCCGTAGCTCTCTGACATCCTCCCGAAGAAGACAATGCAGCAACGGGGTGGGAAGTTCTGTTTCAATCCTGCCAGCAAAAGCGGGGTGGGTATACAGGCCACCGGCCGCTCTGCCAGCCGGGGAGCTGTGTGGCTCTGGTAGCCGCAGGCTACCCGGCTGTACACAGGCAACCGGGGGCTTCCCGCCGCTCCAGTGCCTCGTCCTGCCCGGAGCAGCTCAGCGGAGCAGGACAGTGACAGATTTGGGTTTTCCGGCTTATTCGAACGGGAGTTTCCGCAGGTAGAGAGTACTGTGCAGCAAGGCTGAGACATTTTTGTTTTCAGAGAAAAAAAAAACGGTGTCGCTTTTTGCTGGGTATTTCCAACAGTGGTTAAAATAGTTTACGATTCCAACCTTTCTGCCTGCGAAGCGTCTGCGGTCTCAAAATATGGTGCCATCGCGTTTCTTGTGGTCAAAGCTGTAGCGTGCTTCGGTGAGAGGGGCTAGGGAAAGATAACATGGTCTTATGGTAAAATTAAATCGAAATATCTTTGAAAGCAGTTTAAGAAATTTCAAAACTCTGAGAGGAAGTGTAGTGCCGATTCGAGTTCTAGCAACAATATTCACGCCGGGGGCATCTTTTAATTGCATATTCTGCAAGATCAGCAAACAATGACTCAGTAAATCAATCCAAGAAGCAACAAAAGCCCTTGTTACAATAACATTTACAATACTATTTCCATACGCCGTTTGCTGGGTTGAGCTATTGATCTGGCGGTATTGCCAGTGACAGGACCGTGCGAGTCCAAGCCCCGTGACGCTGGGGTGTCCAGCCTTTGCTGTGCGTTGCAACGGCCGGCTTACGGCTGCTGGAGGGAAGGCTGCACCTCGCCAGCGGCTTAGGCCAGCTCACGCTGGTTCGCAGCGACAGAGCAATTCAGAGGAGGATTTTGACCTGGGGGACAGAGCAGAAAAAAAAAGCAGAGGCGGTGAGGAGGCGTTTAGGTTTGGTCGAATAAAAGCTTTTTTTTAATTTTTTTTACTTTCTTGAGAAACAGGAAAGCTTATGTTTTGGCCAACCTTTACATATTTATTTTTATCTCATCAAACCACCTCACATTTTTAAGTTCCGCAACCATTTTAAAAACGGATCCCCAAACCTCCTTGTTTAAATGAATTAAAAAATATTTTAAAAATAAACTACAAAATGTATTTGCCATTTAAAAAATAAGGCATTTTGATTTGGATAATAACGAAATCAAGCATTTGGACATTCAAAACTGCTTCCCAATTTTTCTTCTTTTAACAATCAAAGTTATTTGCCAAATTCTGCAGGATTTCATAAATAAGTTTTCGTTTCTCCAAAGCTGTATTTTCTTGGTCAATTCACTATATGGGTAGGAAAAATAAAAAGTTCAGCTAAACTCTTGCACGGTAGAACTCGGTCCCTGTCATAGCGGACAGTTTCACTGCACCTGCACCCGCTCATTCTTCTTAAGGCTTTTGCTTTTTGGGAAGGAAATCTTCCCATGTCATTAAATGACCATTTTCAGCAATGCCCACACGTGTAGCTCTTGGAAAGGAGCTTGGGAAGAAATTATTGCCAACCGCCTTTAAGAGAACCGATTTACGGTTTCTAAAGAGCGCTTAACCAACTGGTTAAGAACTGACACAAATCGTATTAATAATCGGCACGTTTATAGGAATGCAGCCACAGCAAAAATTGTTTGCAGACTGGTGGGCCAGGGCACGCAGAATAATCGTGAATGACTTCCAGTTCTTCAACTTCACTCAGGGGCTGGATGCCCTCTTGGTTAGCATTAACATTTTTCCCCATGACCGATGAATTAACAAAACCAAGCCTCTCCTTTTAGGAGCTTCAGGAAATAGAGAACTCCCTGATCAGACATCCACCCCAAAACCAAGGGGAAAACTGAAGACACTAGAGCGCCTTTGCTTTCCATCAATGAAGAACCGTGCATTGTAGACTTCTGAAGAAGCTGCACCAGCTAATAGCAGTGTCCCTAAATAAGATACCAGGAGTGCTGACAGACTGTGTGGATGCTCACGGACAGAAAACAGCTCTAAGGAGAACATGTCACAACATTTAGAAATGTGTGGTGTGTACCATGAGTAGGTTAGGGAGAAGTTCTTGCTGGTTTATCCCTGAAATGCCGGCAGATCAGTTCTGTGAGTTTGCTGAGGAAGCAGGGACCTTGGGAACAGATGGAGAGATTCACAGGCAGACTTTTTTTCCCACCTACTTGCCGTGCTGAATTGTCCTCAATCCTGCTCAGAGGATCCTATTAAAAGGTCGGTTATTGAATGTCCACAGGAGTTATTGTCATTGCTTCTACAAGCATCACTTAGTTTGATGGAGAAATCATGCCAGCGCTGCCCTGTCATCCCTCTTTCAGCTTTGCACGGAGATGCACTGTGCACAGATAACATGCAAATGTATTTTTCTTGTGTTTGGAGCAATCTTTCTTACCCGGGCAAAAAAAAAAAACAGTAGAAGAAGACCTGTTGAGCATTCCCTTGTGCCCCCTCAGACCTTAGTGGAAACACTCTCACCGGCTCTTTTAAAAGCAGACTTCAGCCTCGAGGTTGTGCTAGCAATTAGGATTAGCAATCCGGAATTTTCACTTGACATATCCTCTTGCAAAGATGTGTGTTGCCCCTGAGTTTGTTCTTGTATTTATCAGGTATGTGCAAAATTAGAAAACAAAGACGCTGGAGGCGTCCCGTGACGTTGCAAAATACGGTAACGCGAAGGCTGTGTGGGAGCACGCTGACGAGGCGGCTGCTGAAGGAGGGAGGGCCTGATGCTGCAAGGTGCCGAGCATCTGCATTTCAAAGGACTTTATGGTGCTGAGTTTCAAGGGTGCAGCTTTTGTGACCTTATTTTCAGTAGCCCTAAGGACCTGTAATGGCCACGGAGATCTTGATTTCTGCTCTGAGATGCCCTAAACAGAGCGCGATAGCCTCCCCTCAGCACAGCTGTCAGGACTGGAATAATTTTGATTTATGTACAGGGATTTCTTTTTCGTCTGCAGTCCGTATGAATAAAATAATCATGACAGTGAGGTTAATGCCTGGGTGATCACTTTTATGCTATGGAAGGTTCACGTTTTCCTCTGCTCTTCGGTTTTCCTGCAAATGCCTGATAGTGTGAAAACTATCAGGCTGGATCAGATGCAGGTTTCTGGGTTATGCCCGTCTCTGCAATTTCTAAGTGCTCCTGCCTTTTTATTGAGTCACACAATAAAACAGCGCTCCGTACGAGGCACGGAGTCTGTTATTTTTAAAATGAGAAGTTGTTTTTTACTTGAGAAAACTTAATCTTTTTATGCCAGAAGGTTGTAGGAAACTGGGAAAACACAGAATACAGCACATGGCCGTGGGTGCCTAATGGTTCTTATTTTGCTCCAGAATTTAAAAGATAAATAGAAGATTTAGTACTGTAGGATTTGGGGGTTTCCTGTGCTGGGCTCCTTGGAGCAAATAGAAAAAAGTCTTCATTTACCATCAAACAACCCTAGCAAAGTCTCCATCTGCGTAGCGGCAAGCTGGTCCCGTTCCTGACTTCAATGCTTGGGAGTGTTCCCCACATAAGACTGTAAGATCACAGTTCTGTTACGCAGGTCCCTGCAACGCTGCCGGAGAGGCAGGAAGCCTACACTGCCCCGTTGGAGACTGCTCGGATTATTCCCTACATAGTAATTCTGTTTACTCCCTAACTCAGGAAATTGCTTGCGCCTGGGCTGGGGAAAGGGAGGGCGGCTGTGGAAGTGCCTCGCAGCGTGCCGTTACAGAAATGGACAATAATTAATGGCTTTTGTGAAAATAGAGTCACATAACGCAGCTTCAGGAAAAAAACCTCGCTCTGCTTCTCGGAATGAAAGATTCGATTGTGAAGCAGCCGTTTATTAAGAGCGTTTCAAGACTGATTGCTCGGGTTACATTAAGGTGCTGAGCATTATTTATCCGGGGTAATTCGGGAATAATTGATTTAGAAAAAACGGCGAGAGGCTTGACTGAGTGAGCGCACGAGCGAGTAATCGTAAAGGTTACAACCTTTAACAGAAAAGCAGTTCAACCCGTCTTTGGGATTTCTAAGCGCTCCTGCCTTTTTATTGCGTCATACGATAAACCAGAAAAGGGGATGGAAAATGTCTGGGGCGTTTGTCGCCGCTGGCCTTTTGCCGTGTCGGATGCCCTGCCCCTGGTTGTGCTGGAGTGGGATGTCCCCGAGCTTCTGTAGGTGCTGACTTGTCCTTGGGCTGGCAAAGGGTCGAGGAATAACAGATGAAGAAGAGGGGTGCTGTAGCTCAGCCTGGGTGAGGACTGGATGCCCCGCATCGCTCGCTTGGTGGGGCCGAGGGACGTAACGCAGCAGCGAAGGGACCTGGTCACCCTTGTCACAGCTTCATTTTGACGTTGAGTCGCGCACGTGCGCGGTCCTCCTGGGGATGAAAAGGTGGTGAAATTAGGACAAGATGAGTTAATGGGGGTGAAAAACAGGCAGAAGAGGGGATCCCCGTGGGGAAGAGGAGAAGGAGGCAGGGAAGGGAGCGGCTCAGGGCGTCGTTTCCCACCCACTGGCCGCTCGCGGCACGAGGAGGAATTAGAAACTATTTTCAGACTTTCTCCCTGCATCTGGCTACCCTCCGGTTTGTTTGGTTTGGTTCGGTTTGGTTTGGTTTTCCCAAATAATGCATGGCATGGTTCCTATAAATGACATCTACTGCTCCAAATAGTTTATGGAGGCAGCTTAGTACATTATACCAGACAAACGTAGTCATTTGGGGTAGCTTAGATATGCAAGAGGCCTGGGGGAAAAAAGGGAAAACCTCTCAAATAAGCAGAAGCATTCAGGAAAAAGAGCAAGGTTTCTTCCCATGGTCTTTGTTCTCCGTGGTTTGATGTGAAAAAATCAGGAATTTCAGGAAAAATTGTAAAGACTCGTCTAGATGAAATATTTTCTCTTACAGTGAACTCCACGGGATTTTTTAGAATAATATTTGAAACCCTATTTGCTACTTTTGTTACTTTTATTCAGGCCTTCAGCCTTTTTAGAATCAATAGATGTTACACGTGGAGTTGTTTTAAGTCGATTTTATTATGCGGTTGCATTGGCTGTGCATTATTGATTTCCATTGTATATAAAAATCAGATATTTCAGTGTTTTATATTATTAATATTTAACTGGTCAGTATACAGGAGTTTTTATGTGCCTGAGAGAACTTGTTAGTCATTATTGCAATGAGTGTAGTTATTTATTATATAGGTGTACCTAGAGGCAATTTCTAATTGCTAATTAAATTACGCATAGCACATTTCTTATTGTTAAGGAAGTCATTAAACTTGACTTATGATAATCAACTACTACAGAAAATTCAGTCTTCCCCCTCTACTCGAAATTTCTACTTGTATTTTGTTTATTTGTGTGTTTTTCCTGGGGGGGGAGGGAAGAAGGAGGCAGCTTTTCCGCACAGCAGTGAAAGTTTTTGGAAATATCACTCTGGCTAGGGCCACGTGATTTAAATGGAGGATTACAAATAGTAGCAATTTACCATTATTTGTAGTTGAATGAGAATATTTATTTGTGAACTGACCCTTAATCGTTTTATTTATGAATATTCAGACAGTTGCTGAGTATTCATGAAAACGCTTGGCAGTCCTGAATTAAAATATAAATAATTACATCTCAGATAGTTGCTATCCACTGTAGCATTTACACACCGATGTTTGCTGTGCAGATAAATGGGAAGAAAAAGCTTATTATTATGGTCATCTAATGAAGTGTACACTACTTATTTTGTATTTCTTGCCTGAAAAATAAGTGTGTTTCTTTTGTTTATTCTTTTTTCCCTGTTTCCGCTTCCTTTTTTCTTTACTCCAGCTTCACAGCTGCGGTATTTTTGTCTCGTCTTGTAAATCAGGGTGCTTCTCTAGCTTGATTTCTGAAGCAGGAGGTGGCTCGTTGTTAGCACTGGCCTCTTGCACACACGTAGGCTGTTGGCTCTCTGCGGCAGCCCGACGGTCTCCTTTGCTCACGTTTAACAGTGCAGCCGAGCGTCAATCCACATCCAGGACTTCTGGATCTTACAGTTGTGCAAAAAATAATATTTTGAAGGTGTTGCTGGTTAGTCACCTTCCTTTAATAAGACAACATTCACACCAACCGTTTACACTGCGGTTGGCTAAATTTTTCCCATGTACATGCTAAGATGCGATCTTCGTTTCGTATGCCAGACTTTGCTGCTTTGAGCGGGTCAAATGTGCTTAACTCTTCCCTGCTATCTCTGTCATTAGGGAAACAGGGACTTCAGCCAGGATTTGTCAGTATTCCACCTGTGGTCTGAGTTTGACATCATTTAATAATAAATTCAAAGGGACGCTCGGCGGTGTTTGAGTAGGAACTCAAGTCTCAGTACGGTGGAAACCCTAAATGAACGATGAAGAAATAATGAGAGTCGAGTTTTGTGAAGTAGAACAGAGGTCTTGTCTGGTTTCAGTGCCCAATGAATTACAGGTGAAATCTCCATTTTATAAAGGAATATTTTGTGAAAAAAATCAGAAATCCCTGAGATATGCTTCGTCTTCCTCTGTTTAAGATGTTGGGAGAAAAACCTTTTCTTCATCTTAAAAATAAACAAGGGAACAGAAAGCAGTACTTTCTTATTTGCGGCTGCAGAGAGCAATCTGAAGCTGGAGGCTTAGTTTGCAGAGTTTGCTGAGCGATTAAAAGTAACAGGATTCCCAATGCAAATTACTGGCTGGAAACGCCTCCTGCTTTAGTAAGGAAAGCACGGGAATCAGTCAGTGATTGAGTCCCTTCCATGAGGGATTTGCAAAATTGGAGCTCTAACAGTTTCGGTTTCTTCAATTAAATTTTGGCTACCCTCGCACAGATATAAAGGCTTTTTTTTATGAGGCCGTGACTTTCAAAAGTGATTTTAAAGTGTTCATTTCTTTGTTTCTCTGCAGAATAGTCGGTAGATACCTATTTGGGGCCGGATTCAGCAAGCGGTTGAGAACTCCAGCCCATCCTCTCACTGTGTTTAAACAAAAGCTTAACAGTGACAACGCCTTACGACACATATCCAATATTCCCCATTTTTAGTGAATGTAGTTCTCCCTCTCTTTTTTGTTTTGTTTTTCTTCTAGGATTTCTTTTGTTTAAGCATTGGGGATCTTTTGCAGGGAAGAAATTCCCGCTACTCTTATAAGTTCAGAAAAAGCGACTGTCTAATATTGAACAGCAAAGCATTTCGGTTCAAATCCCGCTTTGCTTGCTATATACCTTCTCCACATTGTGTGCATGTATAAGCCTCCATACAGATAGATTTATAATATGTACATGTATATTTTACACTAATAATATTTTGGATATGATTTTTTTTTTCATCAGACTGTAGTCTGATCTTTTTCTAGGGCACTGAATTTAAACATTTAACATATCTCAAGTACTTTAGAAATACCAATCTTTTCTGTTCCGATTTTGCACTTAGAGTTTGTTATGGCAACAAGTATTAGATACTAGTGTTACGTTTGACGGCTAAAAATAAGGGACTCGTGCTCTGCAAGAGGTTTCAGGTGTTTGGTAGTGAAAGCTACTTTCATTTTCCAATGGAATTTAAACGCCTGTTTTTGTATAGGGCAGCGAAACAATGCCTTGCTGCCTTGCTTTTTAATGGGAGAAGCATCGTTCTATGCATCGATTTAGCCAATTGAGTTTGCGGCAAGTACCTAACGTTCAGGAGTTGAAGGCAGAACTGTCTGCTGTCTTTGGTGAGAACCACTCGATGACAAGAGCATTCCCTTTTATCCGGAAGAGACATTCGTGGCAGCAAGGGTTTTCCCTCCAGGCAAAAGTGGAGGTGAGATCCTCTTTTAGAAGGGCAATTCAAAAAATTCCCCATGTTAAACAGAAGTGCAAAAAAGTGTTTTAATGAAAGACAGATTGCAAGCGTTTGCCGAAGATTATCGCTCCGCTAAACTGAAGCAGAGCAGCCGAAATTCCTGCATCATTTACGTCCCGTGAGCAAGGCGAGGGCAAAAGCTAGAGGGAAAATATTCGCTAGCATGGGAGCAAACAGCTGTGAGGAAGAAAAGGCTGCACTTTGAGTCACTGAGTCTCTTAGCAAAAGAAAATAATAGTTTAGTAAAAGCCAAGCTAAGCAAACCCTGGGCTGTGCCGTGCCATAAATCCTTAAAGGGACACTCTTAACTCAGATTTGAAAAAAAAGAGATCAGTTCTGAAGTCCTGCAGTTTCTGCTCCCTTTAAATACTCTGGCTGGCATTTAAAAGTGGATAAAACTTTCATTTTTGTTCCTGGGATCTTTCCCTCTTTGTGTTTGCAAAGGTGGTTTCTGTTAGCCCGTTTCCTCCTTGCTATCCGAGGCCCTGGTCCTGCCAAGATGTATTCATGTCCCTTATTGTGGCGAGGCTCCCATCGAAATCCCTCCCAGCAGGAAAGGTGAGCTCACATGTGTGTGTTTGTAGGATCAGCGCCTAATTCTAGGGGAAATGGAAACTGCACAGAGTTCTGTCCGTGGCGCAAAGTAAACAATGGAGAATATGGAGTAAAATATATTTCTCTAATACGTCAATTATAGAAACGCTAGATGCGATGTGTAACTTTAGTAAGGGACAGACCCTTCAGAGAGGAATGTAATTTTTCATGTTTTAAGTATATAGTTCTAGGCAGAAATAGCTATTAAAATAGCGTGTATTGAAATTATTGTAGTTGTGAGGTGAGGAATCAGGTTCTTTATTTTCTTTCTATATTTTTCTTTCAATCTAAAACTGTCAAGCCCTTTTGTTGCTTGCCATTGAACTCCAGTGGGACTTTGATTTCATTTCCCCGGTGCCTGATCTTGTTTTGCATATTTAGCAGTTCTGGTGATGGAACTTAAGATAAGTCCATTCAGAAATTGCAGTATTTATTAAGTCACCTTTTATGGTGGCAACACAAGACAGAACGTTAAACAAAATGAAATTGTGACCCCTTTTATGTCCTTATTCAGAAAAATAGTCTCACTGAAGTCACTGGGAAATACATCAGATGCAATTTAGACATTGACTTGGACGTAAAAGCTTAAACTGCATTTGAAGTTGGGAAAAAAAAAAAAGTGTGCTTAAATCATTTACATACTTTCAAAGATGCCATCAAGATTTAAAGTATGATACTGGCATGCATGACGTTAATTGAAAAACCTAGTCTAGCCATAGCGTGCTACCTTAAACTCATGCTAGAGCTGGCTGAGGTAAAGACTACAAAGCTGCTGTCATCTTACAGAGCTGGGTAAAGTCACTGCATAAACCTCTGTCAGGCCCAACATGAAGAATGCGAATGATAGCGGGCTGAGCTGTTAGGTGAGAAATTATCTTTCTTTCTGGGTATCGACCTGAGATAAAAGTTGGGGAAAGGTCTTCTGCTATTACGCAGTTTTTGGACGTCAGTTGCAGGAAAGTTATGAAGAAGAGAGGCAATCTTTATTTCTTCGCACTGAATCACACACAAAATCATTAGGGTTGGAAAACACCTGTAAGATCATCAGGTCCAACCATCAACCCAACACCACCATGCCCACTAAACCATATCCCACAGTGCCACGTCCACAGGTTCCTTGACCACCTCCAGTGATGATGACTCCACCACCTCCCTGGGCAGCCTGTTCCAGTGTTTCACCACTCTCTCAGTAAAGAAATTTTTCCTAATATCCAGCCTGAACCTCCCCTGGTGCAACTTGAGGCCATTTCCTCTTGTTCTATCGCTAGTTACATGGGAGAAGAGACCAACACCCACCTCACCACAACCCCCTTTCAGGTAATTGTAGAGAGCGATGAGGTCTCCCCTCAGCCTCCTCTTCTCCAGACTGAACAACCCCAGCTCCCTCAGCCGCTCCTCATCAGACTTGTGCTCCAGACCCCTCACCAGCCTTGTTGCCCTTCTCTGGACACGCTCCAGCACCTCAATGTCCTTCTTGTAGTGAGGGGCCCAAAACTGAACACAGCATTTGAGGTGTGGCCTCACCAGCGCCGAGTACAGGGGCATGATCACTTCCGAAGTCCTGCTGGCCACACCATTTCTGATGCAGGCCAGGATGCCGTTGGCCTTCCTGGCCACCTGGGCACACTGCTGGCTCATATTCAGCCGGGTGTCAACCAGCACCCCCAGGTCCTCTTCCGCCGGGCAGCTTTCCAGTCACTTGTCCCCAAGCCTGTAGCGTTGCACGGGGTTGTTGTGACCCAAGTGCAGGACCCGGCACTTGGCCTTGTTGAACCTCATACAATTGGCCTCAGCCCATCGATCCAGCCTGTCCAGATCCCTCCTCAGAGCCTTCTGACCCTCGAGCAGATCAACACACCCGCCCAACTTGGTGTCATCTGTGAACTTACTGAGGGAGCACTCAATCCCCTCAGCCAGATTGTTGATAAAGATATTAAACAAGACCGGCCCCAAAACTGAGCCCTGGTAGACAAGTTCATGTTCTCTCTTCTTGCACGCTGGTGCAGCTATTTTGCTGAGAGCCGTTTGCAGAGCACAGATGAGATGTTAGTTTTTAGATCTTGTAAAATATAATATGAACGATGACATAGCAGCACTTCAGGAAGCTTTTATAAGCATTTTCCACTCTAAAGGCCTGGTTCTGCTCTTCTGGGCCCTGAACTCTTGATGACTTTTAAAGGGTATTTTGGTGAAAGAAGCAAGCTTCTTGCAAGCAGCTGGACAAATGACTTGCATTATGTCCTGATGTCCCTGTCACAGAAATGTTAGCTCCTCCTGCCCCTTTCCCAATGGCTTTATCCTCTTGTTTACCAACAGTTTCAGCTCCACATACTTCTCTCTGACTATCCCATAGCATCCCAATTCCAGTCCCAACCCAGGCACAGGGTAGCGTTTTCTCCGTCTGGCTCCTGTCTCAGGACGTTCTGCCTGGATGAGCACATGGAGCGAGTAGCCAAGAGAGCCTCTTCGTTGAGGATGGTAATTTGTTTAGCCATTGATTTTCACTGTATTTGTAGAAATTTAATTCCCTTGAGACCTCTCTCCCTCTGTCAAAGTTGGTTGAAGCTGACCAGGGAGTCAATTTGGATCAGTGGGTCCAGAATATTAAAGGGAAAGGGAAAATTGACCAGCTGATGGCCCCATGTGAGGCTAATTTCCTAAGAAATACGGCTAAAACTTTTGACACATAGACAGACAATCTATTCCCTTACATTTTGTACCCCAGTGTTCAAAGGAGATGCTTCAGGCTAGAGTTATTTTATGTGCTTATGAAAGGATGATGAAAAAACTATGTTCCACACTTTCACACAGTTTTTGTCATGTGTATGGCTTCATTCTTCAACTTTCAGAGCTGAGTGCCGCTTTAGGAAACAAAACCAACTGCATAATGCTTGTGCACATGCTGCTAAAAGGCACTGTCTGTGTGTGAGACCCAGTGTCCGATATCTAAAGTACGCTCAGAGATGGCGAAATAAAGATTACCGTTTGAATGCAAAGCTTCAGCCTTCACTCTTGTTTTGAGAAGTTCAGTGTATTGAACTGCATTGTTAAAACACTTCAGGATTTTATGAATGTCATTTTACTCACTGGTTTCTTCCAGCAGGCGATTTGGGTTGTTAGACATTCACCTGCTCTACTGTAAGATTGCCTTAAGGCTGACTCTAACAAACTGTTCAGGAGCATTTTCCCAGAGAACACTGTGCCTTCGCCACTGCCTCTCCCTTGGGCTGTTTTAGAAACCCTGACAACTCAGAAGGAAATGTTTCCCCTTATTTGGTAAATGTTAACATTTTTCTAATCATAATTAATACAGAATTAACCTTTCATATTTTTTTCAGTGGTTTGATATAAATGGTTACATCCTCTGAGAAGGGAAACCCAAATTAAGAACCCGTTTACCACATAAGACTAATTTAAACCCCATATTAAGGGTTTAGTATAGTTTGCTGGCTCTTGTGTGGAACACTGGATATGAATTTCACCAGAATATTTATAGATACAACATTCCTCCTTTGTATCACCATCTGCTCGCCACCTCTGTTTCTCTAGCTGAGCTTCAGGGTCTGTACCAATGTCAGCGGAAGCTTTAAAATCTGCCATTAAAATAGCAACAACAGCAGAGATCTGCTGTTAAAATAATAGCAACAACATCCCTCTGTGGGATGCTAGGGAACACACGACTATGGCCAGGCCTGATCCAGCATTCCTTTCCTGCCCTGGGAGCTTTTTGGGGGAAGAAAATAAGAAAAAAAAGAGTTCATGGGCTGACTCCGTTTGTGTGTAGATAGATGGAAATGTGGAACTACTTTCTCCCATTGTCCTTCTAGCTGAACACTGGGGAGAGAGTGGAACAATGCATGGAAATGCCACGGAGGGAGTGTAAAGAGATTCTCAGCAGATGAATTCAATATAAACAGAGCTAAACCCGCTGATGTTAATTTATACGTTGTGCAAATGACTCTCTGTGTAACTGTGACCGAGCCAGCTTCTACACATATTACCGTTAATGGTAGCAGGGTTACTGTTAATGGGAACAGTCCTTATATCTGACAGCAGTGGGGCTGAGCTTATGGGTCATGTGTGAAACACCCTGGAAACACAAGTACAGTTGTGAGCAAGAAAACAAGATGTGGAAATGAAAGTAATAAATAAACATCAAATGTTTGGCAAATTTTTATTTGATTGTAAGGGAAAACGGTTGTGGCAACATCATCTGGTTTGGTCCATGAGTCGTTCTTTTTTCAAAGGGTCTAGGTGGCCAGTGATGTAGAAAAAGTTGAGAAATGTTCCTGGATAGCATCTCAGCACATGCGCACGTCTGATGAATTCACATTGTATTCAACAGCACAACTTCTCAGCACATTTGCATGCGTTTGACTAGCAGAACTTCAGAGACAGTGTAATTCCTGACATGAAAGTAAGATTGTGGTGGCTAGTATGAAAGAAGAAGATGATCACAGTGATCAGTAATATATCTTGAGAGGCTTTACTTTTCATATGTTGATGCTGCTTTGATAAAAAAATAGCTTAAGACTTTAAGGAGACAATCTGAAATGTAGCATAATGTGCTTTTTCGAACAGAAAGAAATTGCCTTTTTCACAAAAGAAGCATTTAGGATGGAGGAACTAAGCTAACCATAACAAACAGGTAAAAAGGACAAACCCCCAAGACAGAAAGTGCCTTTGGATGGTTTCTTATCCTGAAAAGTGCGTGAGTGACCATTTGCAGTGAACGTTAACGGTGTAAAATCAAATGGGGTGTTTTAGGTGCCTGGGGTGGGATAGGGCAAAGGACATCTTCTCTGGTGCAACCAAACCTGTGAATCCCCATCCTTCAAAAATGAAACTTACTGTAAGAAGTTTACATCTAGAAGTAGAAGGAGGTTTGCTGATTTTGATGCAACTATTTGGTGAATAACTAGGCAGAAAAACAATTATGTGTCTTGTGGTGCACTCACTGTGAAGTGTAACGCTCACTGGAGGAAGCATAAGGAATAAAGTCTGGGGGACCGAGACTGTTTTTAAGTATCAGTTGTATGTCAATGAAGTGACTGCATGGAAAATATTAGTGATAACTGATAAGTGGTCATTCCTGAACAGTAGCATTGTTATTGGCGAAATGTTCCATCTCTACAATACTCAAGATCCTGCTCAGTTATTGCACGATACAAATACACACTTGCAGTTTCATGGCATAGGAAGAATATACACAGAATTAATTAACAAAGAGCGACAGAAAATGGCAGCGTATGAAATAGTCATGACTGTTTTAACAGCGGAGAAGAGTAGCGGGAATACCATCTTTGTATGCAACTTTATTTCCTCTTATATTGTGCAGGATTTTTACTTTGCTTCCTTTAAGTGTTCAGAGAGCGCTGTTGGTTAAGTGGAACATCAGATGAAGGTGTGAACTGCTAGTGTCTCTCCTGTCAGAGGGAAAAAGGCTGCTGCATTTTGTTTTCATCTGAACTGTGCGAGTCTGTCAGCAAGACTATGTGGAAATGAATAGGAGACCAAAACAGGAGGGGAAAATAAGAGATCTCCGTAAGATAAGGGAACCCAATTTATTATTTTTAACGACAGGCATATGGAAGAGACACGTATACCACAGTAGTAACAAGAAACAGTCTACCATTTAATAACTGTAGAAGATAGCATTTATTTTTATGGCAGGTCAAGAGCCCGATCCACAAAACAGATGAAACTTTGCTTTCATGAGCTCAGCAGGCCAGATCCATACCATGCAAGCCACGCCTGCAGTTGGACGGCTCTTTGAAGTTAGTTGTATCCGCCTTTGCAGTATCAGGCACATGAAGCCCAAGAACGTTAGGGGAAAAAAAAATCTTTAAAAAATTACCGTAGAGAAAAGGGGAAGAAGCATAAAGGAAAACAAAGACAAAATCCACATTCTTGTGGCTGTAAATCAGTTCCAGTGACCTGAGTGAATTTTCCCTTGTTGATGCTATGTGAGGCTGACCCAGAAAGACAGAATTACGAAGACAGCAGCCCACTGGGCAGAACAGCAGTGAGATAGGCATTATCTGTGTAATCTGAGATAAATTCCTTTTATTTTTGTTCAACAAAAGTAAGAATTGCACGATGCAAGCCATACAGATGAGGTCGGGCTGGGCTGCATCTCTCCTGTGTGCCTATGACTGCCTGTCAGTGATCTACAAGAGCTTGAGCCATGGGGTCGAGGCTTTAATTTGATCCTGCACATCTAGTGCCTTTTACTTCTTCAGTCTATTGAGACTCTGTAGGATGTCTCCTACTCACTCTGGGGTTTTGCAGAGAAGCAAATTGGGATGAAATGCCCAGAAGAAGGTTCCTGGCCGGACACACCTTTTCTGTCAAGGATGTACCTGCCTGGCTGGGAAGAAGCATCCATCATCAAAACAGATAGTTTATTTGGGTACATCAACCCTGCTCCTTCTTGCTTATTCCTGGCTACTTTAAGCTACTTTCTGTTCAGCTCATTTCTTACTACCTCTTCCCCAACAGTCCAGCTTCCCCCTTTTGTTTCAGAATCCTCTTTCTTTGCTTTTCCCTAGAAAACTCCCCATGCTCATACTCTTAGACCATCTTGCCTACAGCAACATTACTGCTGATAATTCTCTCCAGATGTTGTCTGGCACATGATCATCAGGCCAGGCACTTCCTAAGCTATTTACCTTCCGCTAAAGAAAAAAACAAAAACAAAAACAAAGAGATTTTTCTGTTTAGACGACTAAAAACCCCAGACCAGAACACAGCTAGAACGTGCAGCAATTGCCTGGAGGATGAGTAGTTTATGTGTTCTGTCTCTCATTCCCGATGCTGACGTATCTGTTTATCCATTAAAATGAGATGTATTTTAGAAAATATTCCATTTTTCCCTTGAGTTGATCTATGTCTGTTGCTCAAAAGGGCAAAAAGGTCAGATGAGAGCTTTTACACGATTATTGCTGATTGCTACGGCTGATAGAAGAGAGGAGTTCTTACTTTAATATCACAGATCTTTTAATAAGATTTGATATCCTCCTCAGAAAGAGTTAATCTAAATGGGTGACAGCTGTCATAATGCAAACAGAACTATACATTAGATTGAGTGAAGAATCTTTTATTTTTAACCACGACGGTATATGGGGAAAGATGAAGGGAAAAGAGTTTTTTCCTGTTTATCTTTGTATATAAAGGAAGCCCAAGTAAAGCGGTGGCTTTAATTTTTTTTGTCCTTAATCTCTTTCTTATGCAGCACTCATCTCAGAAATTTCCTCACACCATTCTCATTCTGCATCAATCTACAAACATGCCTTTGCCCGCAAGTACAAAACATCCTTCAGCCGAGCTCCTTATTTCAGCTGAGCTCTGTAATAATGTGCCGCTTTTTCAGCCCTGTAAGATTTCCCATGGTGGGAGGCCTTGATAGTACGGAGCTGTTTGGTTTTGGCTCTGCCTATTGCCAGATGAAATGCATGACAACAGCTTTTCAAGTCTTTAAAGTGCTGTCTGGTACACATACAAGTAAGTAGTGAAACAGGAAAAGAATGTGAGGGAGTATATTAATTGTCACAGGTTTTTTTTAGCCCATCTCAGAAATCTCTGTTCGTACTCTGTTTCTTAAAGTTCCTTTTTTTAAAAAAATAAATTTGATATTTTGGACCAGACTAATACACCATGACATATTAAAAGATCTGTGATATCCAGCTATCTCATTGAGTCTTTAATCCGCAATAGTTTTGTATCTGAGCTTTTTTTGGGAAATGCAGAAACCCAACACTTCCCTTTTATCTTGCCTAAGAATTTTATGTGTAGAAGCCGAGCTGCATCTGCATGTTTGGATCACCACTGCTTATGAGGCATCCCGTGCTGAAGGTTTCACAGAGAGTTAGCGCAGGTCCTGTCTCTGATCTCTCCCCCAGTTGCTTTATTTTGAGAATTCTGCTTAATTCCTCGTGGCCAAAATGAACATCCGTCAGCTGTCAGCAAGGCCTCCTCAACTGCCTTCCCCTTGAAGAGATTCAATCCACTAGCAGACGAGCTGTAAGATCTTTATAGAGCATAAGTGCAAGTCCTCAACGTGTCTTCAAAATTGTACTTTTAGTGCCGTGACTGTAAGTTCCTGTTATTTAATCAATCATATTTCCACATCCAGGGGCAAGAAGTCCAACCTGTATGTTTTTCAAGCTTTGCAACTATCTGGGTTTTCCAATTCTAGTTTATTTGTTTCTTCTGGAAGAGAAACTACCTCTTCTTCACATGATCTCGATAGATAGGTCTAATGACACAGTATTTGGTCATAAACCCATCTGTTCCCGCTGCCTTATTTGCATTCAGACTGTCGATGATAGTCCTCACTTCCTCCTTTTAAGTGGGTTATCCAAGAATTCTGTATTTTTCTTGTGGTTCTGTGGGAAAGAAGTCCTTAAAGCAATTTAAAACTTGTTGGCTTTTGGAGAATTGACCTGCAATCAATAAAACCTTTTAGTCTCAAATCACCCAGCATCTCTTCTCAACATGTTACCAGATGTCCCTTGCTGTCCCTTTTGAAGAAACTGCCATATTAGCTGCGTTTTTTTAAAGCCTGTCCACCATCTTTCCCTTATAGAATGTTTTGGTTTATGCATTTTTAGGCTGGTTCTGTTTAACAGACTTGCAGGAAATCCAGTCCCTTCAATGTCTGTAGATTTATGCATTTTTTTAACAAAACCTTTTAGTACCTTTCTGCTTATCTCGGACCGAAAGGGATCCACCAGGCCTTTTTCTTCACTGGTTCTTGATTTTTTAAGATGGAAAGCTTTACTGGTAACTTTACCATTTATCCTTGCCTTACAAGCATCCCACAGAGTTTTCTTATCTCACTGAGCTTACTGTTTTCTTTTAGATAACTCTGAAAAAGCTATAGATACTTCTTTTGCCCTAAGTTATGAACAGAGTTCCATCCAGTTGCTATCAATATAATTTGTTTTAAATTTCAGTCTTTTAAAATTAGGCACAGGGAGTGAGGGTACTGACTGATTACATCCAGAGACATCGAAGTAACATGATTTAGCAAGCTGCTAGTGAGAGGGAACACATTGGTGCCTGAATACGCATCACACGGTTGACGACAGTAAGAGCATCCCCCAAGTTAAGAGCTTACCACCTTTTGAACATTACCAGCATCTAACAAGGTGACTAGCTTTAAATTACCTGCTTATCTGCAAATCCTGATCACCTTGGTCTATCGAGGGCTGGATTAATGAACTGACTACAATTCTTTCTTCTCTCCTAAGTTTTATTAAAAATTCTTAAAAAAAAAAGAATGAAATGAAAGAGGCTTGTCCCTGGATGGAACAGTATGGAGTATACACTCTTTTAAGTTACCCTTTTAGAGGTCTTTGATCAGAACAGATCTGCCATCTTCAAACCCCAGGCTTTTAGGATGAAAAGGAGGTATTTGACTAATAAAACTGCCACCCCTTTTCCTTTTGATGGCCTGAAGAGCAGTATGGTGTCTGTTCTCATATTGCATCTCAAGCAGCTTTCATTGGTGGCCTGCAAAGGAGCTTCTTGTAATTGTACAGTTGTGTTATTATATTTATTTTTTTATTGCTTGTAAAACTTGTTGACTTCAGCTGGTCAACCATTTAACATTTAAAGGCATCGTTTGAATCGGTTCATCTGTTCTACTAGCTTTCCAGCTGCTGCTTTTCTAACATTTAAACTTCAAGGCTGTTGTTCTACTCCTTTTAGCTGATGTTTTTGTAAACAATTCAACGCTGCCTGTTGCAACAGCAAGTATCCCCTTCACAGAATCACTGAATCACAGAATCAATAAGGTTGGAAAAGACCTTTGAGATCATCAAGTCCAACCATCAACCCAACACCACCATGCCGACTGAACTATGTCCCGCAATGCCACGTCTACACGTTCCTTGAACACCTCCAGTGATGGTGACTCCACCAGCTCCCTGGGCACCCTGTTCCAGTGCTTCACCACTCTCTCAGTAAAGAAATTTTTCCTAATATCTAGCCTAAACCTCCCCTGGCACAACCTGAGGCCATTTCCTCTCGTTCTATTGCTAGTTACATGGGAGAAGAGACCAACACCCACCTCACCACAACCCCCCTTGTCTTGATAGAGGAGATGACAAATCTTCAGATAACTTTTCAGGCTTCTTACTACACTTGGTTTACTTCCTTGCTTCCCGTGTTTCATACTCCATATCGCTGCCCTAACATTCATTGAGTTAACTTTAGCCATCCTGAATTTCTCCTGTCTTAAATACCTTATTGCCACCCTTCTGGGGCTCTGAGCACTGCTGCATCCCGTGCGCTTTGGAGCGCAACTGCAAATTCGAGTGACCAGAAATTACTCCTTAACAGGAGGTACTGACCACTGAAGTGGAAGGTGTTTGCAAAATGGAGAGAGATGCTGAGAGAGTAGGGAAGGGTGGGCATCATGATTTTAAAAGCTTTGCCAGCCTGGCCAGCGGGGTCGATTGCCAGCCTGCCTGAAAGCCTCCCCAAAAATCAGCTGTTCGCCTGCTGATCTGCGGCAGATAGTTCAAATCAAACGAAGGACGGGGTTTAAAAGGCTGCCTGAACCCGAGTGGCAGCGTGCCTGGTTCAAGATGGTGTCTCTGTCAAGCGGAGGGTGTCTGCTAGGAGTTTTATTTCGTACATATGGAGGGGGCCTCACCATCCGGGGTAACTTGGCAGTGCAGAAGACTTTGGGTGTCCCCGAAGCTTTTGCTCTCTTTGAAAGGCAAGGCAAGGAAGGCACCCTGCCTCGCTAGAGAGATTTCTGCTGCCCAGACGGGGGAAGTGCTGCTTGTTATTAAGTCTCTCGAAACCTTGAGCAGTTGTGAAAGCATGTTTGAAAGCAGGATATGCTCTACAGTGATCTCCAAGGCTCATAAGAGATTTTAAAGGAGTTTAAAGAGGAAATCAGACCTGATCAAGAGAGCTTGAAGATGGTAATTTAACAGGGGAACTCTATATAGTTTGAGGGTGTTGCTTTCCTGAGTATTGATTTTTCTGTGATTCTGAATTAAAAAAACGCATTAGGATATTAAAACCAGAGCTTCTGGAGTATGGTTTGGATGAAATCATGAAGTGGGAGAATGTGGCAAATTTGCCCACGCAAAGCCCAGTGTAAGCTTTTCCTTAAAATTCACATCAAAGCCATAAACATTGCAAGATGTAAAGCCCGACAAATGTGCAAGCAGAAAAATACCTCTCCCTGTTCTTTCCGTCTGAGCCTACAGAGGAGAGTATAGGATAAGCCAGAACAGTAAATGCTCCCGGATGCAAAGGGAAATAGCAAAGCAACCTAATTCAGGACCTAATGCAAACATTAAATTACTCTTGCAGGCTTTGCTGCAAATTTACTGTCAAATCGATGCATTCGGGAGCTGCCTTTAGCACAGAAGCTGATGCAGACATGCGCTCCCGATAATACTTCTCCTGTCAACAGAGATCCTCTGGATTCATGCCATTGGCGGGAAGGTGAAAGGCATTATGGAATTTGGTCCGTCTGCATCGGATGAAAAGGAACTTGCTTTACCTCTCAGGCTTTTTCCGCTTTATTTCTGATTCAAACTCCCGCTGGTTTGGAAGCTCAGGGGAGCTGAATAGGGTAGATAACTGATCACTCCTGTGATGTCTGCATCCTTTTTGTAGTGAAACCCAAAGAGAACTTTTGGCTTTCTAGCTTTAATAACATTCTTTCACAACAGTGGCTTTTTGTTTTTATTACAAGTAAACACAAGTACGGTACGTACTTTAACACTGCAGCTCAAACCTTTTCCACTAGCGGGGATGTGCTGCAGACCACAAGTGGCGTGGACTGAATAACCTACTGATGGCTCCTAGTGGCCTTTGTAGGCTTTTCTTGGTGTTACACTGATTAGCTATAGTATTTTACTGTTTTCTACCAATAAATGACTTTAGCAGCTGATATGTTTCTCTTACAATGCAAAGCAATATTCACCGTTTCTATATTTGCTGTCATATGGTATTAGTGAAAATGCACATGTTGAACTTCTATTTAGTTTTTTTTTTCTTTTAATATTAAGAGGGTCAAAGTCTCACACAGAAAATGGGCTGTGAAGCCCCCTGGAAGTCATCATCATTCTCCAAAGCCAACAGCTTCTTCATTGTTCAATGCTCTAATACAAAAGCCTCTAAGTTTAATGAGCACAAGGACTAAAAGAGTTATTTCTTCCTAATGAAATCATCCGAGATGCCTGGAGCTTTATGGTATCCTTGTGTGGAGTAAGGAATGGTCTTCGGCCCTAACAGCACTCTCGGTTACTTTGACAAAAATCCACAGAGACCCACCTACCTTCTAATCGTGATAAGTAATGGCAGTTTCGATACACAGAGTTTAAGGGCCAAAGAGACGGTTAGATTGTCTCATTACCTTTCCACATATCACAGGCTGCAGCATCTTACTCAGTCACCTTTTTATTTAGCTAAAGCATATCTTCTAGAAAAGCACATAGGCTTCATCCAAAAGGTTTAGAAGCGGGAGAATTCAGCATCGCTGGCGGCAGGACTTACCACCCCACTGCTAAGAACATGTGTCTTCTTTTCCCCAGAAAAGGGCTTCACCTTCCTGCATTGGTTCTTGTCATTCCATCCTCCAGGAAATTAAAGAATTCTCTTATATTTCATGTTTTGTACTCTAAGCATATTCCTGCATCGTAATAAACTCACCCTGTCTTCCGTTGGTATATGAAGCAGGCAGACCTCCTTATGTCTTTCTCTGTAACACATTTGGTGCCAGACCAGAAGTAATTTTGCTGTTTCTTTTCTCTACCCCATTGAACTTTTAAACATCCTTTAGCATATGCGTGCACAGGACTGTATACAGTATTCCAGTAGCAGTACTGCTACTTCAAAAAACTCTAAAAATCTAGATTAAAACTGCCTCAAATCCCACTTAATACTCCCCAGTTTAAACACAGTTACTTGTTTTTTTCCAGAGCATTGCACTGGGAGTTCATATCGTGTTGCTTGTCGCTGTGACCCCCCACCCCTTCTCAGACACACCACTGTTCAAAACACAGTCCTCAGTTTGTAGGTTTGGCTCCCATTCTTTGTTCCTAAATATACAACTTTGCGTTTGCCTGCTTTAGCATGCCCTGTCTGACAAGATTTATGTTCCATAGAATTATGTGATATAGCTTTATTTATATCTTTATTCTTTGGTGATTTTATGAATGGGATCCCTTCCCGGCTTTCGTGTTCTTCTTGCCCAGAAGGAACACCAGGCTCATCAGCGGAGCTCCTCCGCTCATCCCATTCCCTTCCTACTGATGCTCTTCTAGTCTCTCAGCATTCCCCTGCATTTCCAAGATATGTTCAAGACCATCACAGCAGGCCAGAGATCTCTTCAGCCAAGTCTCGTAGAATTGTTCTGCACAAGTGGTCTCGGCCTGCCAAGTCGAATATCCTTACTCCTAGGGGACTGATCTGAATTTATTGAGCATCCTCCTCTGTTACTAATAAATATAAATGTTCTTCATCATTCTTACATGGTTCTGTCCTACTTCTGAGTCCCAGGCATGAGTAATTGTTGTTTTGTATTTGTATTAATGTATCTGAGTGCATTGATATTGTTAATGCAGCATTCTTAGCTTTATAGGCTACAAGCTAATATTTATTGCTGTTTTCTGATGAAGAATGTTATGCCTGTAAATTCCCTGATACATTTAACACTTACTAATGCAGACTTCCTTGCTGGTTTTGGCTAATTTGCCCTTGACTCCTTCCAATCATTTAAAGCTCTGGCCAAAATTGCCTCCTTTGCCCATTGCTTCCCTCATGCTATGGGTTCCTAAGGACCCCGACTTTTCCAATCCGCAAATCCAAGTTGTATTGGGACATTGACATGAGTTGCTTCTAAATACAAATAGCCGCGCACTTTTAACCAACTTTCGGGTCAGGCTTGAGAACACAATTTGACCCTTCAACTGTTAGCCACAAAAAGTGTTAATCTTCTGCCCCCACCCTCAAGCAAACTATTTTTATGAAAGTGATTATATGGATGGACGCTCTCACACCTGCTATCAGGAAGCCTTGCTGCCTGCTGATAGTTTGCTGTAATACTAGAATTGCAGCTGCTTGGGGCCTGGGGAATCTCGGTCCTGCTGTAATTCATGTGGACACAGGGCTTCCATTCTTTGGTCCTGCAGCCTGGGGTCGGTGGCTACCAAGTCACCCCCGTTGTACGGCAGGGTGCTGCCTCCGTCATCAAGCACTGGTGGAGAGCCTGATCTTTGCTCAGGATTATTTCTGACATTCAAGCCTTCAGAGGCTGAGAGACCGAACAATTGCAACTGCTCAGTGCAGAGAGAAAAGATAATTACCAAGAAATGAATAGGAGACTGAAGGTAAATTTTTGGTTCTAGTAATACAAAAACAGGGAGACAGATTTAAGAACAAAATTGCTCGTGCATATAGCAGAGATCACAACAGAACTGAGGGTTTCAGGTATGTCTGCAAAACATGCACGAAACATGGAATATCGTCATTTTCCACACGAAATGGTCCAAAATGTTGGCATATGTTAAAAAACCGTGTAGACGTGGCATTGCGGGACATGGTTTAGTGGGCATGGTGGTGTTGGGTTGACGATTGGACTTGATGATCTCAAAGGTCTTTTCCAACCTTAGTGATTCTGTGATTCTGTGACACTTGACTGTGTGAAATATATTATGTAAATACTAACATATTATACTAATATATTATAATATAAATACTAATATATTATGTAAATAATAGGTAGCACCGTGGTCTCTACTGCAATCCTAGAGAGCCGTTCTGAAATACACTGTGCTTGCCCTTTGCTCAGGGGTGGTTTTCTTTACTTTTCAAAAGTGGACTAAAAACGGTTCGGTTGTTTGTAGAGACGAGGTGAGGCTCCAGTGAGCAGTTTACACGTCCTAAACCAGAAATCTCCCTCCTTTCCTGCAGGCCGGTGGGTTGGAACAACGATTGGACATTTTGCAGAGGGATATTTCCATTCCACTCCAATTTGGTGCAAATTGCCGCCGGCTCATGTTCATTTAAGGTTTCTCTAGGCTTGTCCTGTGAGCATGCTGCTTTGGCAGGCAGGCTCCAGCCCTCTAACTCCTTTACCCTGCCATGGGAAGGAGCTTGGGAGGATGCAGCAGCAGCAGGGATAACTACTGCTGTTTATCTCTTTTCCTAGGAGAAGGCAAGAACTAGAGAAGGGGAAAATAGCGATAGTACCAGAGCTTGCGTTCTTTGGTTTGAACTGGATGTGTGTCAGTGCATACGAATATACATACATTTGCATTTGCACAGAACACTGAACTACAGGGAAACGAGTGGATTTTCTGAGATTTTTTCCTTTGCTTCTTTCAAAAGCAAACACTTCCCAATCGTCTTCCATGAAAAACACATCCCCAACCTCCCCATTGTCTTTAGAAACAGGCATACGTTCTGCTCAAATTCACTCATTTCACTTAAGAATAACCTAAAACGGAGCCAAAATGTAAGTTGTTCACAACACACACCAGCATTATCTCATAAATCATGAAGGGCAGCACAACCAAGATCTTTTCTCATCTCTCTTAGCCATTAGAGGTACTTACAGTGTAAGAGGCTGAAAATCCTTATATTACCAAGAAGAATGTAAGGGTTCCTGAGTCTGCTGGAGTGAGTAACAGTGGGTAATAAATAAGGTGGAGGACAGCAAGAAAAGGATTGAAATTTTGCACAAGCAAACATGGATCTGCCACCTCCAAAGTGTCCAGAACTTGAATATTATCCCAATTCTTTCTGTACACATTGTCGGTATATAGACAACCGGGTATGCTGGGATTATGTTCACAACGTGGTGGTAAGAGATGGTGAAAATAAAGCAAAACCATAAAGCAAAACCAATTAAAAGGTAAATCAGGAACGTCAGGAGTGTGGGACAGCAGGAGCCAAAAGCTAGACGTGGATTTACAGCCATGCGCAGCTGGACTGGTCTGACACCTTCCCTGCAGAAAACGCGCAGGCACAGCGCATGCCCAAGAGGATGATAGGGATACAGGAGGGAGTGCAGAAGTGGTAGCCTGTATATAGAGTTTGTCCACCACACCTGGACCATCAGAAAAATTAACGATTCTGTATAAAAATCCCTCTCTGCTCTTGCTTTTCCAATGATCCCTGTGACTTGGGCGGTGAGCGGGTTGCAGATGAAACGAGCTGTTTTGGCAGCTTTCCACTTGCAGTCTTCTTGTTGGACCTGTCTTCCTACCGCCTCCGTCCTATGCATTTAGCTCATGTGACGAAGGGCCTCCTGCTCTGCTGAAATAAGTTGGAAGTGTATATAATCACCACCACAGATGACAGGGTTGAAGGACTCTTAAATAGTCATGGTTAAAGCAGCGTGTTTAGTCTGTTGTAGTTTCTCTTCATTGACACAGTTGCTAGGTATTCAAATAGCTACTCAGGAGCTCCTGAAACCTTTTGAACTTTAATGGTAATACTGGCAGTACATTAACTCCGGACTTTGCTACAGAGGGATATGCTGGAAAGTTAATATGGATTAATTTTTAATGTGTTAGCTAATTTACATGGAAATCCTTCTCTAGAGACGAAGTATGTAAAATCAGATCAAGGTCTTCTTAATTATCAGTAGGGATTTCCACTTAAGTGGCTTAATGCAGTTTAGCAAATCCGCTTTAAATTACCAACTTTGTTGGCTTAGTATAGTTCTCCTGAATGTCTCAATAGCCCCTTGAAGAAGAATTCCTGTAAAGTGGCATGAATATTTTTTTTCCATTTTTTTGAGATTGATTTTAAAAATAAGGAGCTGACTCAAGGTAAAGTGAAATAATCTACTCTTCACCCAGCTTGCAGATTTCCCCGTAAGGTTCAGTGTTGGCTTTCTTAGTAACACTGCTTAATTAATTCTTTCTAATAGAACCTTTCTAAGGCCCGGGAAGGAGTTTTGCAAATACAGATTACATCCAGGCAAGCTTCTGGTGACAAAAGAGGGGCTAATATGAGCAAGAAGGAAACCTGCTCAGACTGCATGAGGCTGGAGCGAGGAGGATGAATGAGACATTCTGCAGAAAACCCGTCTTTTGGAAGTGCAGTTTGCTGTCCTGGTAAAGGAGGAGAGGCATGAAAATTGGTGTAATTCACAGGTTCAGAAGTTTTCATGGCGAAAAAAAAAGTCGTCACGGAAAGGAAAGTGGTATGAAAAATAACGTCATAAAAATAATGGAAAACAGGGGGTTGGGGAGATTGAAGAGCAAAACTGCTTCTGCATAAGGGAAGCATCAGGAAGGCATAATTCAGGTCACATTGACTATGTAAGAGTGAATTACAGAGCAAAACCAAACCTGAACTGGAAAGGTTTTCTGTACTAACTATACCAGCGGTTGCTGATGGCTCTAAATTGGAAGTCAGTTTTAGCTAATATGTTGCTAATTTTTTCCTCCTCTGTTAAAATGTTTTTCATTTTCTGGTGCGCTGAAAATATCTCTGAATAGGACCTTACAAATATATGAACTTTTACCGCAACCCCATGCAGGCGGCGGTACGAAGAATGCTGGAGAAAATTGCTTTTGGCTTGAGGGACTCAGAAGACAATGAGAAGCTTCTTAAAAAAAAAAACAAACCTAGTTTGAATTTTGTTGTGGAGCGGACCACAGGACCTGGTTACGGGAATCATCCCACACAGAAACCCGATCAGCGTCTCTCGCTGTTGGTTTGCATTGTGCAGTGGAAGATGAACCGATATTTTCTGCGGCGGTGGGGAACGAGAAGTGTAAGCGAACGGTCTGTCACATACTGCTCTGCAAGAGGAGGACGGCTTCACTGCTTCACCTTTCTGAGACAAAGTAAAAGGCTGGAATCCTTCCATCCTCTAGAAGAGGAAGAATTCACGGGAAAGCCTGCCCGCCACACTAGAGCTAGGGAAAACTGTGTGACTATGGAAAAAATAGGAAACCAGCAGTTTATAGCCAGGCTGCACAGCATATTGCCCATACAGATTTTCAGAACAGAACATTTTTTTGTCAGTGTTCACCAAATAACTATTATCGGCCTTTCATAAGGAGCAAAAGCTATTGGGAATAACTACTGTACAGCAACTAGAATGCACAGAGGCGTAAATCCAGACTTCAGCACCCAGCCCGAGCAGTCGGGCTCAGCCCAGGGCAGGGAAGTGGGACGGGAGGAGCGGAGGGAAGGAAACCCTGGGAACTGCTCTGAACCTTCTCCACAGGGGCCCCACGGTCTCTTTTGTACCAAACAGCAGCTGAGCAGGCCCCGACGGCAGCAGCGTCTCTGTTTAGCCTCCTTGCCACCTTCGGCTGCTTTTTGCAGGGCCCCACGCAGACCCGGGTCGTGCACGTCTCCGTTTGGGCTCCTTTGACCTGAGCAAGTGCAGTCATGAGAGCGGGTGGGGAGTTTCGCCCACGAGTCATGAAATGTGACATTTACGATTCACCAAGTCCTTCTGCAATTACATTTTTATTTTTTTTTCTGAAACCCTTCCGTGGCATTGTTTCTTTTTGCTGCCCTTCTGCTTCGGTTCGCTATTTCCATTTGGTGACGTCCCTCAAGCAGCGTTTTGTGAGCCTGACTAACAGTTGTTTTCTCTGTCTTCTGTATGGTTGAGGACTTCATCCAATACTTTGTGTCTTCTGCTGGTTTTCATCCCAATGTTCTCCAGCATTTTATGGAAGATGAACTCCCCACCTTGCACACACATAGTCCTGAGGCTTCTCTTCGGAGGTTGAAAATTGAAAAATGAGGGCAAAAAACCTCCTTAGAAACAACTTCCTCAATCAATAAATCAAGGCACACATTTTTCAAAACTGCCTGTGGGTTTTTTTGGAGGAAAAACCTGAATCACTCTGTGTGCTTATTTGGTTTGCATGGTGTTTTATAGATTTCCCAGTGTTTGCCTTAAAAACCTGTTTTAATTGAACACGATCACAAAAACCGTACAGGCAGAACACCAGTTAGACATTAAATCCTAATTTATGCCTGAACCGCCATTGCATGCAGTCGGATGAATGGTGATTACAAATAATAGTACGGCCGGCACCCTGTGCAATGCTGAGAATTCAGAGCACAAGGTTCACCTCCAAAATTCTCCCACTTCCCATTTTTTGGTAAGACAAAAAAAAGGAAAAGAAAAGAAATGGTGAAGCTGCTGTTGTGAATCGAACCGCTTGAGTCGCATATCTAAACTGCGCCTTGCTTCTGCCCTGGAGTCCCTAAGTGCAGCTTCTAATGACATTGCTCCAGCTGCAGGAATCTGCTCAGCGAAAGAGGAGGAGGAGAAGGAGGATGGCTGCTGGCCATTTTTGTTTTCTAACGTGCATGAGTTGAAGAAAGAAGAATCCCTCGTGGGATTTGATTTAGATGGTTTTGGCAGCTGTAAATTACTCACAGCATGCTGCGGAGTTTATGCTACGAGATATTTTCAGTTCCATCGAAATCTCATGCTAAAAAACCAGCAACCCTCCTAAACTCGAACAAAAATAAGGCAGCAGAACAGGAGATCGCTGCAGACGACTTTCAGCTGGCTGGTGCCTGCCTGCTCTATAGGAGGAGCTGGATTAACCGCTTAAGGAATCCTGAAGAAATGACAGTGAATGGCACCGAAACCTTGGTTTTCACTGTTCGTGGCAAAGAAAGTGCTTTTCTTTAGACCTTGCCTTACTTTAGGGTACACTTACAGAGGGTACTGTCTGTCTTAAGATTATGCTGCAGCACAGGTTTTCAGAGGAATCGGGGAGTAATGAGTTAGTACTTTCTAAAACATTGTTTACTTCTGTGGTTGTGTCCTAAAGGCCATGTAAGAGTGATTCTTAGTCAGAGGGCAGAGCTGACGCTTATAAATTGTACCTCCACAAATAAGCAAACAAATAAACAAAAACCTGTGCTAAAATTAAAAATCTCTTGTAATCTTAGGAGCACTATGTGTAAATACCTCTATTTTGTGGAGGGCTGCTTTTAGAGTAATTTCTGCTTTAAAAAAAAAAAAGTATTTTTTACAACTTCCTCTTTCTTCTGCTGCAGTAGAGTCAGAGTAGCAAGAGAAGGGAGATTGCTTTCCATCAGGAAAGGTGTTGCTGCAATTGCAAGAATAAAATCTATTTCAGTGGAGGGGAACCTCTTAGAAGGAGCTCAGCTTGGGTCTCAAGTCGCAGGCCAGCTTGCAAGGTTAGACCCCCCCAAAACCAAGAGAAACAAACAAAAACCCTCCCCAAACTTGCTTGGCTTGTAAATTGAGAAATGGAATGGATTTAACCTAGGAATGGCTGAAGAATGGGAAGAGTCATGCTCTTTCAGGACATTTTACGCTGTAACAGGCATGTGGCCGTATAGCCTTCCCACTCCAACCGGAGCCTGCAGCAGAGCAGGACACCTGCAAAATCACATACTGCAGTGGAAAGGGAACAAGAGCTGCTCGCTTTTCCTTCCATCGACTGGATCATTCCAGCATCTGTTCTTTTACTCCACAGCTCTGCCTGGTATCTACTTTATTTTTCTGGTTTCTGTATCACTGTATATAGTACAAGGTAAAATATTTTAGTAAGTGGGACTATGCAAAACATTTCAGAAAAATATGTGGACCTGATAACATTGACATTTTTGCAAATGTCAGTACAAAAAAGGTTGTAATCATCAAAAGGAAACAGAGAATTAGACATAGTTTCAATTATAAAACAACAATAATACCTCTTCGAAACACTTCTACTTTCACAAAATTGCATTTTCTGAAGAAAAAATGTTTCATCAGCTTTCTTTGACCAGCTTCAGCTAGAGTTTCATTTTACCATCACTTTCTCAACTGGACTAGAACAACAAAGAGTCAAGAAGAACACTAGTGTCTTGTATTACTAAATTAGCGTTCTAAATTGAACATCCAGCCTCCTTGCTGCCTTCCTTCTCCCAGCGGATCCTTTGCTGCAGGTACAAATGCACACACCCACCCACACCCCCATCCCCGTGGCTGGGCAGTGGGCAGCCAGCCAGCCTCTGCTCTTGCTTGATGACATGAGCTTTGTGTCATGGTCCATCTACTTCCATCTCCACCTGCCAGTGCGCAGCCTCATAAGGCACCGTGGTTACAGGCTTCTCCTCAAGAGACTGATGTTAGAGGACCGTGGGACCCAGCCAAGCCTTCTGCTGGCAGTCCCTCAACCTCCTTTGACCAAGAGGTGTCGGTGGGTGAGAAAACAGGGGAGAAACAATGTGGACAGCAATAAATTCTATTGTTACTCTTTGTTTTGTGTAAGGCACCGCGACCCGCCCTCTCCCTGCTATCGGGGGAATTTTGAAGGCGGTGTACAATGTTTTCTCCTGTTCTGCAGCTGGATTAACAGCTGCAGAAGCTGAGGCAGCTGAGCAGTTTTCATCCCTGGGTTTCTGTGAGTGCTTTCTGGTATTGGAGGCTTCTGTTGGTGGAGAAGAGAGAGGTCCTACCTCAGTTTGGAGCCCAATGATACGACAGTGGTTTCATGCTGTCATCTGTTCTCTTACACGTTGTCTTTGCATGTTTTCCAAATAAATCCAAATAAAGCTGCCACAGGATGGTAGGGGAAGTCCTGGCTTTGGCTGTATGAGTGGGTGCATTCCAAGGTCCTCTGCAAGAGCTTGCTCATTTGAGATGGAGTTGTAGAAATATTTTCGCCAGTATATTACACTGGAGAGCTGATTCTCCTTTGGTTTGCTGCCTGAGCTATACCTGTGCAGAAAGAGAGCACAATGGAGACTAATTAGAAATCCCTAGTATCACTGTAAATGAGGCAAAATGCTATCGAGGTTGATAGATGTAACTGTTGTGGTTGAGAAGAGAACAGGAGTTACTTTGCACTGAGTCAAATGCACACAAGGAAATACAGTGCTGGGTTAAGATTCAGTATTAGAGGAGTTTCTTAGATTTCCTCCATAATCCAGCATATGTGGCTTTCTGCCCGCTTGACTGTGGTTGTCTGCTTCATGCAACGTGGGCATCTCACAGAAGTATAGAAATTATACCCACGGAGCACTGGGAAGCTGTTCAAACCATTTAGCAGTGTCAGAGTAATTTCTGAATTTCAGCTTGACTTGCATTTTCCATAGTCTGTTTTCTCTTTATGTTTTTCTCTCATGTTTTTATGTCTTTCTAACATCCTTTTAATATCTTGATGTTTATTTTGCTTTATTATTTGCTCTATGCTCTTTTAAAGCTGTGCTGTTATAGCTCTTCACTGTCTTGTCTTCTGCTAATCTCTTCTCGTGCTGATCTCTTTAGCTTTCTCCCATTCCCCTTTTCCCCTGCTTTCTCCCCTTTCTCACCATTGTGCAACCTGCAGTGTTTCTACCTCCTTCCTCTGAAAACCTGTGGACTCAGGACAGTCTTAAGAGTTTGGGGGGGAATATGAGCCAACAGATCTTTTAGGGAATCCTGCAATTAAAGCTTTAATTTTGGTAAACAAAAAGTATTGTAGCCTTCGCTCTGGCAGGAGAGGTGGTTCCTGAGTGTTTGCATTGGCTTCCAAGCCACGTAGGAGATTCTTGAGAATGTTTTCAGTGATTCAATTTGTTGGGTAGTAAGTCTGCAGTCACTGAGTTATTTTGTGTATGTGTGGGCAGATTTTCTCTTTTTGCTTTATTTTTTCCCTTTTCCTTTATTTCATTCCCTCTTTGGCTTTTTGTTTTTATTTTTCCTTTCCCCTCCCTTAAATTATTTTTCTCCCCATAATGCCACCACGTCATCTATTTCCATCCACTATGTCCTTCCAGGTCCTTTTCGTCTTGCTTCTTCTACCCTTTTTCTCCTTGTATTCTTCTTGCTCTTATCGTCCCTGTCATACTTTGCTCGCTCCATTTAAAACTACTGAGATCAGAGAGCCCCATGCCTCTAAGGAGGAACAGGTTTTTATAATATTAAAAATTAAAATTTGGAGTGTTCAGCTTAGGAAGTCTGAAGGTTACCTTTCCTGAGACAGTAACTGAATTGGACCTAAAATTCACCCGTGTTTCTCCTGTAACGGTCCCTGCTGGATGCTCTGACTTCAGGAGCAGAGCCAGGGAACTGGGAGAAGGGATCTGCTGCCCAGGCTCCTCCTGTCCCTGGCAGCTTTCAGATCTCTTTTCCCTTGGAGCCTGGCTCCTTCCTTCCCCACCCGGGAGAGCCCTGTGCAGGGGAGGATGTCCTTTCACAGTGGAATGCATGGGTGCAAAAGCTATTGGACTGGTGCTAGCGTTAAATTGTTTTCAGGCTGTGTGGTGGCTCTATCTGCTGTAAAGCCAATAGCGGTGCCATCAGCAATAACTTGAGGTGCAAGTCCTCAGTGAGCCCGACTCGGCCTTCTGTGTGAGGGTTTTGTGTTTGTACAGGAAGGCAGTCTGGCCATCGGTGAATGTAAATGGATTTACTGCTACTTTGAGGTAGCAACTGTGAATTAATCGTAGCCCCTATGAGGGAGTGGCTCAGATCTGAGCAATTCTGGTGAGTGTGATTCAGCTTGGACTTCCCCAGGACGCTTCTAGCACAGGCAAGTACAGGCACAGCGGAATAGTCCTGGCAGGGGTGCGAGGGCATTGTATGTAAGTGGATGTGTGTCTTTGCTCTTGGGCATGTGTAACCCTTGTGTAAGCCCCCTCAAACCAACCTTGGTCTAAAATAAGTGAGAAATTGCTCAAGCTTATTGAAGAAGCTGGAATGTAATAGTTTTCTCTGACAAATTCTGCATAGAATTGCTTTAAATTGTATGCAGAAATTAAAGCATTTATTGGGATCCGCACTAAAACATGTCTGTGCTACCACAGAGGTTTTTGCTTTCTGGTGGTTTGTACTATCAAGGCACGCATGCTGCCTTGTGAACTTTGAAAGATCTGTTCCTTCTTAGGCATACTGCGCTGGCCTGTCTGACTGATTGGTATGAACTGTAATTTGTTTTTTGCTCAAGAGCCGTATGTTCCTGGCAGATTCTTCCGAGTGCTTTGCAAACCTTTGAAATAAAAAGCTGTGGAGTATTCGAGTGCATAAATAAACGGGAGGAAATCACATGCAGTAAATCACCAGGAGTGCATAGACAGTCTAAGGATTGTGAAAGAAATAAAGTGTGAAATAGCAATGATACTGTAAAGAGATATAATAAAATCAGAAAAAAACAGCGGGTCAGGTGCTAAGCAGTCTGAAGGCTGCTTTGCTCCACTCCAGCAGCTCAATATAGCAGTTAAACAAACATTTTATAGCTGGAGGTACACATACCTAGTTCCTCTGAAGCCGAGTGCTGTGCCACTCTCGCTGTGAGGGTGAAATAGTAGCGCACAGTCCTTGCTCCGGCAGGACTTGCTCAGTGGGTCGGTGTGTGGGGATGGGACAGAAGCAGTATTCACTGCTTGTAGGTCTTTGCGTTTGGAGTTCCTGCTCAGTTCCCTGCCGGTTCCCAAGCTCCTCTGCCCGCTCCTGCAGGCAGCAAGAGTGGGGGAACCACAAAGGGATCAGTTCAGCGGGTGAGGGTGGAGAGTTGGCTGTACTGTAACTGTTCCCAGTGCTTTCAGATGGGTCTGGTGGGGACAAGTCTGAAGGGAAGGCTGGAGGAAGAAGAACGACCTGGCTGTTGTGTGAATGTTTCCTCCCGTGGGTGGAAGGTGCCATAGGAGAAGTCAGAGTGGTGCTCACTGAGATCTGTAGCACCTCGGTACCTGGGAATAACTGGTGGCACTGAGAGCCTTTCGGTGTCTTCTGTGGGTATGGGGGGAGGACAGAAAAGGCTGAGCGGGTCCTTGAAACAAGAATATTTTTCATTTTTGTATGATGTAGTGGAAAAAGGTAAGAGCGTGGAGGGATGTGATACAGCAGAGGGCTCAGTTTATCCTTGCAATGGTGTTTTCCACAAATGTAACTGTGGCAAGGCTGTGTTAGGTCCCAGAAAAAATGATTTTGCACTAGACAAGATGCCGGTACTGACAAATCTTATCAGTACTGGTGCTGACAAATCTTATGGATTTATCATAAAAAGGCACAGGATTTGCTAATGTCACATCAGTTTCACAATGTGGAGATAGGCTGCTGGTGTACATGGGTTTTAAGAAACCGAGTAAAAGAGAAAGGACTGCTCAGAGCCTTGTAGAGAAATGTGTTACGCAGGAAACCCAGAGGAAGCTCCAGCTCTCCTTATGAGCTCGGGTCTCACACCTCTAGGTACGGGTAATCTTTAGTAACGGCTCATCACATATCTCGCAGACAGGGTGGGCACCTGGCAGAGTTGGAGATGAAGGGAGGTGTCTGTCCTGGCAAAGTTCAGTCTCATTCTTTTTTCATGCAGTCTTCCAGAAGGAGCATTTCAGAGCAGACATTTGCTTTTGTTTAACAATCTTCTTGTCTACTAGCCATTAGTGCTGTGTATCACCCTCTGCAAGATGCCCTACACATGGCCTTTCTTGACACTTCTATCACCGTTATATGAAAAGCAACCGATTCTTTAGCTCAGCTATAGACCTGAGACCTTTTTTTACATCTAGAGGCTGCCCTTGGACTCTTGGCTGGTGGTCTTAATAGGACTTTTTCTGTTTGCTCATTTTGATGTTAAATGCTAGACCAAGAGTAGAAACTAAAAATTTGATGGCCACTATTTTCGACTAGTAGATTAATGCTTTGGTCATTGCAATATGTAGCATTGGCCTGTTCATGTAAAGAGGAGCAATGTACTTCTTACCTATTACTTGCTCTCCTGTATGTTCTGCCCTGAAAGTTAGATAAAAGTAGGTGTAAGTACAAACATTTTGGCTTTAAGCCCTGCTACTCTTTCCATCTTCCTGAGTTCGATAAAAATGTACATTTATGTGAAAAAAAAAGTGTAATGTTCCTACAGTAATTATTAGCAGGTTTTTGTGTCATAAACCTGTGAATGTTGGGCTAGGTGTTTTATTTGCAAGTGTGCAGTTTTTGTGTAAGGCTAAGAGGGTGACAAACAGAGCATTTGGACCTGAAGATGATGCTGTCTGTTACGCAGGGAGAACGAAAGACCATTTGGGTAGGCTCTGAAGAGCTCAGCTTTGGTTCAGTTGATTTCTTTCCAGAAAGCTAGTGTCACTTTTGAAGATGTAGCATTAGCACCAACAGGTCTTTAGGACACAGCTAGTGGTTTACCGAGTCTTTCAGCACCAGATCAAAATCTGGATCAAGCCCAGCTCAGGGTGTGTAACAGTTATCCCCAACTTCATGGATGCGCAGCGGTTCCTCTTTAAGATGGGTTTGGGGCATCTCAGTTCCTCTTCCCACCACCCAAGCTGGCTGCTCAGTCTTGTGTGCTTCTTGGGGGTTTAGCATAATGATTGCCCGAGTCCACATAGGCCCTCATATAGGAGCTCCACCCAGGGCCAAAATTGCTCCATGGCAGATGTGATGCTTGCAGAAAGCTATTCGCACCAGCCATCTTACAGCATTTGAATCTCTGGCCTGGTAAATGATGAATATTTTGTGAGGTAGGCTAGGTAAACGATGTCAGGGAAAAGCTTTGGAGGGTAAATTTTAAGGGTTGAATTTTTAACACAGTTTTCTCCCAGTCAGATGGTGTTTTCCCTTGGTACCTCATGGGTAGGATTGGGACGCTTCCTGGGTGTCAGGGCGGAGGTGTGCTGTTGCTTGCGGTGGAAATCCAAACAAAGCTTTGTGTGGACTTGCTGAAATCTGTTGAGAAAGACTTTGAAATTTGAGCTGCGTGAGTTTCATATAGGAGGGGGAGCCTTGCAAGACAACTGAACGGTACCTTTATGGAATGGCAGGAGCAGCTGTCTTATAGCACTCTCTGGTATACATTCTCCTGTTCTTTCTCAATGTATAGCTGACAACACTTATTGCTGTATAATGGATTAGGTGCAGGGTAGCAAGGGAAAAGCATAATGTCACATTCAGAGGTGGAGCGCAACCGACTGGTTGCAGGAGGGGTGTGCTGGCGCACGTGCCCCATGCTACGCGCAGGAGAGAGCCATGGTCTTCCCTGGGGTGAGGGAACGCTCTTTGTCACAGCCTTTCTCGAAGGAGGGGATGGCTGTGGCTCGGGTTTCCATGGGGCAGGACAAGAGGAAATGGCCTCAAGTTGCACCAGGGGAGGTTTAGGCTGGATATGAGGAAAAAATTCTTTACGGAGAGAGTGGTGAAGCATTGGAACAGGCTGCCCAGGGAGGTGGTGGAGTCACCATCACTGGAGGTGTTCAAGGAACGTGTGGACGTGGCACTGCGGGACATGGTTTAGTGGGCATGGTGGGGTTGGGTTGGTGGTTGGACTTGATGATCTTACAGGTCTTTTCCAACCTTATTGATTCTGTGATTCTGGGGGGGACAGTGGGTGCCTCCTGTTTGTGCCGTGAAGTGGGGAGCGCTCTGCTACCCGTCCCTCCGGGGAGTGCGGCACGGCCGTGTGCTGCGGGAAGCACGAGGGACCTGAGCAGTACAAGTTTTGGGGGTGTGAGGGTGGATGAGTGTGATGGAAGTGGGTGGGATGGAGGGATTGGTGGATGGGGTGGAGATGGGTGGGACACCATAGGTTGCCCTAGAATATCCTGCACGGGACACTTGCTTTGTGCTCCAAGGGCTTCTCTGCGTGGGAGGTTCTTACTGAAGTTTTTTGATTACCAATCAGTGTAAAGTATCCTTTACTCAAGAAAAAAACAAACCCGGCATGATGCTTGCTATCTAAGTAACCCAGAAGTATCCATGGCCTATAAGTCCACGTGGAGATGCCTCGCTGGATTTAGAAGCACCAGAATTATTGCACAAAGCATGTCTCATGGATGTGACCTTCTCCATTCCTCCCACTCAGTAAACAGTGGAATAGGTTATCCTCCAACTGCGTCTTCCCTGCAAGAAAGGCACATTTTTAACAGTAACATAAATAAAAGGCAGTTAGCTGTCTTTCTCTAAAATCCTTGACATCGTGAGCTTGGGAGGGGTTTGCCCAGTTTGCAGAGAAAGTAAGAGAGAGGTTGGGGATGTAATAGATGTAATGTTGGATTTGCTTTGCTGCCTTCTGGGGGAAACTCATTGCTCCTATTTTCCAGCGAGGCTGCCAAAGTGCATTACTTTACCGTTCTGTAAATATCCTAACTTGTTTTAGCAGTAAAAAGATACCTGTGGCTGTGAAACTGGCATTTTGCAAAGACACCTTGAGATTCAGCTGTGGAAATAGTCATTTAATTTCAGCCAACTGCTTTTCTCTTTTCTTTTCTTTTCTTTTCTTTTCTTTTCTTTTCTTTTCTTTTCTTTTCTTTTCTTTTCTTTTCTTTTCTTTTCTTTTCTTTTCTTTTCTTTTCTTTTCTTTTCTTTTCTTTTCTTTTCTTCTCTTCTCTTCTCTTCTCTTCTCTTCTCTTCTCTTCTCTTCTCTTCTCTTCTCTTCTCTTTTCATTTTTTTTTTCTTCCTCTATGCTCAGTGGAACTGCCCTGCAACTGTACTGTGTTGTTAGTGAGGAGTGCTGTGAGACATGCTGTCTGCTCAGAGCTGGGAGAAGAAGAAGTCTGCAGACAGGTGAAAGGCTTTTTAGTTTCTTTACACCTAAATGCTGTAAGATTTAAACAAAGACCAGACTCTCCAGCCAGGATTCCGGGTGCCTCATGCAACAAAAGGTATCCTATTGAAGCAGCCCCACATTTCTGTATTACATTCATATCTTCCTCCAAACATGAAATGGAAGTGGGCAAGCAAGCTGCTGAGATGGGCTGAGAGGTCCCTGCTTACCTGGCGCACAGAGGAGGAAATAATCTCATCTGCTCGAGCAGATCTGAGCTGCAGCCAGCAGTGGAAAGGGAGGGAAGGAATTGTATGGCATTGAGGACATTAGCCTGGCTCACTGTCATTCCTTCTGCTGGGTGTTTTGTGAGAAGGTGTAAGGTACCGGGTTCTAACACTTCCTGGACTGTCCTCTCTTTACAGCATTTGGTGTCCAGAAGCCAATTCCTATAAGCTGTCCTAATCCCCAGCCTCTTCCTTCTCCTTTCTTACTCCGTACATTTGTTTAACTTCTGTTTTATCCTTGTTTTCTTGCCTTCCCTCCCTCGCTTTCCCTGCCTTCCACAAAGCATCTCACCGAAGAGCAGCCCAGCTGCTTCTTAGACCCTGCTGGGCTCCAGGATGGAAGGGGTGGGTCACAGATTTGCTTTGAAGCGTCACTGTGGGGCTTCACAACTGTACTAGGAGAGGAAATTGCTGCCTCCTCCTGCAGCCACATGGTCAAGCTCAGCAGCATTAGAGACAAGCTTGGGCTGCTTTTCCCATCAAATTTTACCACACAAGAAGAAGGTGACAGAAGTATGGTTGAAGGAAAGGTGAAGGGATGGGGAGAAAAGTACATAGTTTTGAAATGAAACTGTATTTTCCTTCTCTTTGCCCCCATGAGAACTGGTGGATCTCTTATTAGTTCAGTGCTTCCCCAACCACCGTATGCTGTAGGATGGGAAGGGCTGAAAGGAACTTGTGAGCACAGATGGCAGCATTTCAGCAATGAGGAGGGCACAGGAGGATGCACAAAAGCACAAGAGATGATAAATTAAGTGGTGAAATAATATGTTTAGAGGACCAATAAGGGATGTGCTAATTGGCTGCTTGTGCACTTACACCCCACTTGTAATGAAACCCCAGTGACAGTTAAAACTCTGCTTTGCCTCTCTGCTCTTCTTGAGCTGACCAGTGAGATAAATCAACAGCAGCGCCTGGGAAGGATGTGAGCTATTGATCGTCCGTATGTCAGAAAGTCACACGCTTTTTCATTAAGACCTTTCCTGTGGAATATGCTGAATGGTAACCAGCACTGGTAGGATTGGTAGATACCTGAATTCTTGGTGTGTTGGTGTCCATGGGTGTCTTTCTGTCTCTAGGCTCTAGTGTGAATGATTTTGTCTTTCCAGTCTGTGTGGTTTCGGCAGTAGCACGCTATCAGTTTTCTCTGTGCCACTGTTGTTTGTGATGGAAACCCCTAAGCGCTGGAGGAGTGTCTCAATGTGCAAGCTCTAACGCTGGAGAGACGAGTGAGGTTGAACAGGGCTTTTTGGGAGGCACAAGAAGACTGCAAAATCAATGCGTTGTCTCTACGTCTTTTTATTAATGAAATGTTTAATGATACTAGCACTACATACACCCTTCGATTTCGTAGTTAACAGCACAGTGGAACAAATCACGTCAATCGGAGCTGATTTTCCAGGACACCCAGAACCCTGAGAAGTTGCTGTTGTATTAAAGTATATTCATTTAGCCGCCAGGGATTTTTGCACACTTGAGAACTGGAAACTTGATAATTTTAAACTCATATTCTGAAGGCTGAAGTAGAAGTTTACGGTGATGTACATTCTTGTTGTTTTCTACTTCAAAAATATATGGCGCATTCGCATTCTTACCTATAGTGGAGATTGAAAATGTTGAGAGTTTTGCAGATTTCCTTTCCTCATGAAAATTGTCATCCTCATTTTTCTAACCAGAAGTTCTAAAGTAATTCAGTAGAATGCATCACATTTCTTCTTCTCATCTGCAGTAAGATACAGCAAGCCATTCTTTCTACTGTCAAAACCCCTAACTTTTTTAGAGAGAAGATGGTTGGGAAAAAACCTCAATAAACTCAAAATATGCGTATAATTTTTCAAGTGTAGTACATGCTTTTAAAGTTTTTAAAAGAATGGGTTATGAAATAGTTTAGTTCTGCGTGGTTGAAAATGTGTGGGTATTCATACACAGAGAAAATTACTAGCCCGGGTTTTGACATCCATAAAGGATGCTATCTGAGGTCACAGGAGCCAACAGGTTGCTGAGGTCACCACAGATGCATTGGTGTTGATGTTGGGGGAATCAGGCAAACCCTGAGACCGTTGCAACTTCAGTGCTTCCAGACTGTGTGCTTTCCAGCATATTTTGCTGTAAGGTATAGTTTGCTGAGAACATCACGGTGGGGCACCCCATTGTTTCCAGGGTGCCGGACTGAGAGCCAGGCAGACACAAGCATTCTGAATTAAAATACCAAGCACAAACTATCAGAAGGTTTTGCCCACATTCTCCGTGAACATATCTTTCAGATTAGATGTGGGTGAGAGAAACAAAGAAAACAGACTGGAAATTTCCAACATCCAGAAATGCTGAATTATGCGAGTATCAATTTTAGTGTTAAGCAGTGGGATGTTTTTAAGCTAACAGATATTTGGATATTTGGATGTGATTCTTCATTTCCTTTTATCAGTTTTATTCTGGCATGACTTCTAGCCAGAAAGTGGAAAAGTGAGCCTCATAGCAGGTAAGGGCATGTAGGCACATGTACAGGTATGACTGAGAAATAAAGAGGTGTATGTCTGTACGGACATTACGTGCAACATCTGTGAAGTGTTTAAGTCAAGCACCATTTGTGCCCTGTTATTCAGAAGGGACTAAATGTATGCTTCAAGAAGGAGTGCAAGTGCTTGGTTGTATTTCTGTGTGTGTGACTGTGAATGCCAGGTTAAGAGCACATACTTCTTTCAGTGAAGTGGAAAAGGTTATACACCTCTTCAGTGGATGTATAGATGAAGTGTTTGTGAGTTTTGTAAAGATGAATGAAGTTCATGGAGTTATTACAGTTAGCTTGTGATCTCCAGATGTTGGAATATGTGTGCGGATGCATGCTGGTGCATCTGTTGTTCGGCTAACAGGATATACACATGTGGGACAACTGTTCAGTGTAGGTGTTGTTACGCTCGGGACCATAGCTTCAGCAGGCGTAAATCAGGGTGGCTCAGTGGAAGGCAACAAAGTCCAGCAGTGTGTGCTTCCTGGAATCGGGACGTGTGACTGCATGTAGGGATTTTGACGTGTGGGATTGCGGTTGGCAGAATGTGTCAGGATGTGACTTTGGGAGCTTGAGCTGAAGACAGTTAGTAAAAGAGAAGAGAAAAAGCCAAGCCACAAATACACATCCAAGGAGCACGGATGCTAAGGGAAAAGGAAAGAATACATGCACTGAGACTGATCCTCCAGGCTAAGCCACCAGTTTTGTGTTGCTGTTTCTCTGTGGAAGCACGTGGAAACTTCCACAATCCCGTTGCTGGCAACGTCTGCGTTAACAAGTTATGCAGCCTGACAGGAGCAGACCTGCAGGGTGAAATGGTTAGTGTTCAAGATCTGATGTTCAGAGCGTCCAGACTGTCTGACTTTTGAGTGGGGTTAATTTAATTTAATTGCTGCGGTGGAGCTGGGGAGGGCCTGGAGTCTCTCTCAGCCATGACTTCATTCCTTGCTGCACTGCTGCTCCATAGGAGAACAGCTTATACCTGCTGTTGTGCCACCTCTTAGCATGGGCATGAAGCTCATGCTCCCCTGTCCCCTGCCCCTTCCTCATCCTGCCTGTCCGCTGGATTGAGGAGGAACATAACTCAGCGTCTCCTTCCTCTGCTGCACGTGAAGCGGGAGCCTCTAGCTCCAGGGCTTCCTCACGCTCTGGTTGCTAAACGCAGCCCCAGCCCTGCTCTCACTGAAGCGTGGTGTTTGTATGCACTGCCCAGAATTGCAGGGGGTTATTTCATCTGGTCGAATGAGACAGTACAGAAGTCCACTCATCTGTCCTTTCTCACCCCTAGGTCTCTTTCAGCATCCCCTTCCCTGTCTTCTGTCAACTGCAGCTGCTGTTGATGTGCTGCCTACATCAAGCTTTCAGCTCATCTGGGCAGTGGTTTAATTATTAAGATGTTCTTAAACATCAGTGCCTGGTACCACTCCCTGGATGTGGAGGGAAGGATCAGCTTTCGCAACTTCGAAAACTTTCACAGTTGTAACACTTTCTGTGAACAGCCTCATCCTAAGCATCGTTCACTTTTGCAACTTTTGAGGAGCAGCTGAGGGAACTGGGGTTGTTCAGCCTGGAGAAGAGGAGGCTGAGGGGAGACCTCATCGCTCTCTACAACTGCCTGAAAGGGGGTTGCAGAGAGGTGGGTGTTGGTCTCTTCTCCCAAGTGACTGGCGACAGGACAAGAGGAAATGGCCTCAAGCTGTTCCAGGGGAGGTTTAGGCTGGATATTAGGAAAAATTTCTTTCCTGAGAGAGTGGTGAAGCATTGGAACAGGCTGCCCAGGGAGCTGGTGGAGTCACCATCACTGGAGGTGTTCAAGGAACCTGTGGACGTGGCACTGCGGGACATGGTTTAGTGGGCATGGTGGTGTTGGGTTGATGGTTGGACTTGATGATCTTACAGGTCTTTTCCAACCTGAACAATTCTATCATTCTATGATTCTAAGTTGCCTGATTATTTTAAAGTTGTTAAGATAATTGTTTCAGATTGATATAAGGTACATTCTTGGTTGTAGTTGAAGGGAAGATTCCATTCATGGCTTGGCATGTGTGTCTGATATTTCAGATTTCAAATTAAATTGGTTTTGTATGACACGGTTGCCTTTCACCGCACAGGTTGGATGGAAGTTCCTAAGGCATCCTTTCCAAGTCCATACACCACACTCTTGTAATGCAGCGCTGTGACCTATTCAGTCTCTCGTGGTTCTGTCCCCCATGAACTCATATGAACTCCACCCTCTGTTTTGTCACTTTTAAAAGTACTTTTTTATGTTCCTGGCTCAGTCTTGAAACACTAGAAGTTAAAAACATCAGCACCGTGCTCAAGTGCTTCTGAGAATCTTCTCTCTTGACCCTAACCTGCATGGCTACATAGTCAGAGGCAGGAAAATTGGCTGGTTTGGATGTGAGTCGGTTGTACGTGAAGCAAATAAGAGGAAGAATATGTTTATCACTTGTGAAAAATGCCCCAGGCTCATTGTTTAGTAAAACCATCTGGTCACTCTGCAGAGGTGATCAAAACAGCAAACAGAACGTTAGGTTGCAAGAAACGGAAAGTACCATTGAAAATATATAATTTCTGCTATGTGAGCCAGGGGCAGATCACCAATTTCAAAGCCAAATACATTTTTAAGAATTCAATCCCATACATACAGTTATGTGTCTTTGTGTGTGTGCGCACGCACGGACGTAATAAAAGAACAGATTCAGAGAGCGAGCAATTAAAATGTTTAGAGTCAAGGAGAAGCTTTGTTATGGATAAAATCTGAAAGGATTTGGATTACAGTCAAGAAGTTTAGATAGAGGGCAATCAAGACTGTACTAGGGCAGATAGTCTTCCAAAGTCCGGTTCAGGAAGGGAGGTGGGGGGTCTGAAGCTTGGCTAATGTAGCATGTGGATGAAAAAAATGTAGTTTAATGATTTGTTGAACTATTACAAACCCAAACATCAGTTCAACAGGACTAGCCTGATAATTACTATTTTCCCAGAAGAAAATTGTAGATTGTGAACAAAAGAAACAATTTAAACTTGGAACTTCAGCTTAATGGAGCTGGGTTTTTCTTGTAAAACCATTCCCATGGAAATTTCCTGATGATTTCCTTTTGAAAGGAAATACAAGCAGTATGCAGAGTGGTATTTATCTCGTTATAACATTGTATAATGAACACTCACACTGAAAAGGCAATGCTTTTTAAAGTGAAAAAGGACTCTTTCTCTTCTTGTGTGCACAGTTACACGGTGGAACTCACCGCCCTGAGACAGCAGTGCCAAGAGCTCAGCGGGACTCGGGAAAGGGTTAGACATTTCTTGTTACTAAGATGCCAGCTGGCTCCCTGATACTGCTGTCATGATAACCACCACGGTATAGGGAAACGTATGTAATGTCTCTTTCCCTGTGGTTTGTAGGCCACCAAATATCAGCTTGCAAATATGTAAAAAGTTAATCTTCGTTTGCTTGAGCTGTGTTCATACCTACAAAAAGACGGCAACGTTTTCTGGACTTTGCAGTCATTTTAAATTTCTCGGCGATTTCCCATTGGTCTCAGAGAGAATAGATACCTCTGTGGCATTAATCTTGTGTCATGTTTTCCTTTTCTACGAATGATATTTTTTTCCTGGCTGGCAGAGAGCAGTCCAAGCCGCAGAATCCAGAAACAGACTGTCCCAGAGCTTGTGCCCGCTCCCATCAGGGAAGGGCCTGCCACTGAGCTGGGATCTAGTTTCAAACTCCTGCACAATTTGTGGTTATTTAGAGCCAACATTTTGGTTTAGGCTGGTCTCTAAATATTTGTTGTATGGTTTTATTTATAAGAATAATGACTCTGTGTTTACAGGCTACAGCATATAATGCATCTAATGCCTGGTCTCGTATTTTTTTTAGCTTTCCCTAACTTTCAAGTGCATTTCCACTCTTTAATTTTACAAAAACTCTTGGACATTGGCCAGACAAATTCTTTGTAGTCTGTACAGTTCAGGATCTTGGCCAGATTAAAGTTGTCATCAATTTCACCTCCCTCTTCTTTTAATAACATCCCACTTTCTCTGTAGTACTTCTCAGGTTTTTAAAGGTTGCCATTCCCTGTGTCCTTCTACATTTTCTTGAATATTATGCTCGCTCTTTTATTTTATCTCATGATTTAACCGAAACTTATTTTTCTGCGTGCTCTTTTTAAGCCCTTTACCATTTTAAGTATGGGCTTTCTCCATATTTGCTGCTGAGCAGTCTTTTTGTGAGGCTGTGCTGGTGATTCCTTGGCCTAAGGTGATGCTGATGGACAGCTGCAGAGAATCTCCTCGGGGAATTTTAGGAATCTCTTGGTTTCTTCTATACTGAAATTTCAAATTGCATTTTCCTCAAAGCTAGTCTGAGATACTGAAGACCCAAGCTATTTTTTGCTTTCCAGAAGACAATAATACAACTTCATACAAACGGAGTCCAAGTTTTCCTACTTCAGTGGGGTTTGTTCTCCTGAAATACGATTGCCAGAAGCCTCTGCTGGGGAAAGGTTATGCTTACAAAATATTTTTCAGCAAACAAATTACCTCAATCCAGAGATGGGGGAGTTTATAGAACAGGTTATTGGTTGACATCCATTTGATGGGATATTTTCAGTTGTGATGGATAATCTAAAGCACAGACTGATGAGCTGCAGGCAGGTTTCCTGAGAGAATATGGTGGGATTGGGTATGAAGTCTACAAAGAAATCCTATGCTGTGATACTACTCAGAACACTCTTGGTCACCTAGCTTACACTTCTGTAATGAGAACTTGTATTTGCCAGGGGTGACTTCAGAGCCTAGCAGCCAACATCTCCATTTTTAGCTGAGGCAGCTCGAAACTGGAGCTGGTCTCTTGAATGTCTGGTCCTAAACTGTATATTGGCAAAATGCGTAAGCTTTCTTTTTCTCAGCATTCTTAAGAAATACAATAGGTTGTGAGATAAAAAAATAACTTTAAAGTTTAACCTTGGCTGGTATTCTTTCTCCTGGCTGGAGCAAGAGTTAACTTTTGAGGGCAAACCCCAGGGGCTAAGTGTACTAGTAAACTCCAGCTGCTTTGTACTTCTTTGCCAATACTGTGAAGCCATAAACCCAATTTAACTTGCTGGTTAAACCAGGTTTCCAGCTGTTTTGCATTGCTGGAGTGGAGCAGAGCAGCTGGAGCTTACCAGTGAATCAGGGTGATTTTTTCTTTGCTGGGTCTTGTGTCCCTTTGTGGAGTCTTACATGGAATAAGCCAAGGCAGAGGCAGTCAGTCCTTGGCAGTGCACAGTCAAGTTGATGCAAGACTTGCATTTAGAGCCAAAGCCACCGTGTTTTTTTGTCTTTGTGTTTGCTTTTATATTCTCCTAATAGTTGTGTTTGCCATGGGGATATAGACGTGTAATAATTCCATGTCATACTGGCCTTATATTCAGTCTTTGTTTTGGTAAGGGCAGCCATCAGCTTGAGTGTATATTACAAGCTTTGCTAGCTCAAGTCATCTTACGAAAACTCCTTATAAAATTATAATTCAGAAGGATGAAGAAGTCTTTGAGGTTAAAGAGCCAGAGGAATTCTTCACTTCAGAATCAGCTTGTCTCTCATTGATTTCATTTGTGACTGTATCAGGTCTCTATTTGTCTATGCCACATTTTCCCATCTACACAACGTCTTCTAGTTTCATCTTTTTGAGTCTTGCTGATATTAATGCCATTTTGCCCTGCTGTGGTTTCATGAAAGGGTTTTGGGCTGGAAATCGGTTACTTGAATGCTTCTTTTGGCTGTCTGAGATTGCAATGCAGCATGAGTATAGATGAAGTTCTCGGTTTGGACAAGCTTGTACCGTCTCCAGATCAGTAAATCCTGATATTGGTTGCAACTTGTATTCACTAATGTAATAATAATAAATATTATTGGGGGACAGACTAGATGATCTTTAAAAGGTCCCTTCCAACCCAAACCATTCTATGACTCTGTTATCAGTAATAAACAGGTTACAAATTCCAGCTGTATGGAGTTGATAATGGGCCTAATGCTGGAAGAATGCACGATTGATGTAGTAGGGTATGCGGATGAAAGGAAAACAGTTCAGGGGGATAAGACAATATATAAGAACACCTGCAGAACTATCTTGGTGTTATTTGTTGCCTGAAGCATGTGCATATGGTTACAATCACCTGGGAAGTGTTTAGAAACCTTTGCCTACAGCAAGAGCAATTGCCAGATCAGCTGCGTAAAATGCAGCCGTGCTAATCTGAATAGCTCTGTTGAACTCCAGCCTCCTCCTCCACCTCTGCTGGTCCTCCTGTCTTTGCCACAGCTGGCCTTCTTGTGTGATTTTGAAGTTACTGACGTCTTTGGTTTAGCTTCTGCCCAAGTATTAGTTATTGGGGGAAAACGGTTGTATACCTGAAGTAGCCACCACGCCATGGCCAGATGAACTTCCACTCTCCTAAACTGTTCGGGCTTGGTGAGTTTCTGTTCTTTCACTTTCATAGGGGTGTGACATTTTGTATCCGAATTCCGTAACGCCCCATTGCTATCTTCATGGTTCCTATGCTGCTGGTTTTGTGGGGTGGCAGTAGCCAGTTTGAAAATTAGAAATCTAAAAAGAACATGAGATCTGCCTGCAACCAGCAGCAAAAGCAAGGTGTCTGCTCTGTTAATTTCAGCTGAGTTCATAAGAAAAAAAAAAGGGACATCCCCCAATTTTTCTCTGCCTATGGAGAGAATTTTGTACCTTCTTTGTAGTCTGCAGATCCTGATTGCCAGCAAATTGACTGCAGGGGAGAGGGAGGGACCACCTGTTGCACTAAGTGTTCACTAACCTTGCAAACAAAAATAAACAGTTCAAAAAAACCCCACCAACCCTAACAGCTTGTAACAGCTGCCACATTCCACCCAAGAGAAATCTTTATGCTAATGGAATCTGACAGGATCTGCATTAGATAGCTACACGTATGCAAAGAAAAAAAAAAGAAAAAAAAGAAAAAAAAAAGAAAAAAGAGAAAGAGTCCTTTGGGCTCCTCTAGGTAGGTGGCATTTTATGTATATAAGGTTTTTGTCATTGTTCTCACTCCTGTAGTTTACATTCTTTGATACCTTGGAGTAAAACATTTGTTGAGTACATGAGCTGCGTGATATGGCCAAGGACTAAACTGAGCTCATTTTGTTTTATTGGTTAAATAAGGGGAGCAGTCTCCCTGCTGTGCTCCAGCTGCAGAGAAAATTCTGCTGAAGATCCATGTATAAAGTTGCTTAGAAAATTAATGTCTTTTAATGTCTCACATACCAGTTTGCCTCTTGTACCAGACTGATGAAAAAACAGGGAATGTAGATGAGGAATTCTAGGCAGCTGAGTTGTCGGAAGAAGGCAGGCAGTAGCAGTTTGCTGTTTTGCGTAAGAGGGCTCTGATCCCAGAACGCACAGTGTTCACGCAGGAAGCCAGTTGGGGTAATTTTCCATCATCTTGGGGCACCCAGTGGGGATGCTGACCTCAGAGTCACCATGGTTGTGAGAATGGTGTTTTCCTTCCTATCTGCCAACAAGAAGCCTGGGAATTTGTGGATCAAAAGAAATTATGAGCTGAGGATTTCCAGGGCGACCTGGAGATAGTAGAGATGGGGAAAGGATTAAGAAAGAAAAAATCTGAACTAGTTTAATGTTCCTCTGTAATCTCAGCAACAGCCATGGTATCCCTGGGAGCTCTGAAAGTGACCATGTGGTCTTGTTGGTAGGCTCAACGGTTGCTGAAAGTGCTGAGAAATGTCCTCTCTCCAGGTCCGACACTGTTAAACTGCAGTAGCTGGATATGTGGTCGGTGTGGTAAGAAGGGCTGATAGGAAGCCATTCAACAGGGTAGTAGAAAGGGAACAGCCTTTTTGCACAGCGACAGTGAAAGAGAGCTATACTTCAGGCCTCAGAGAGGTTTTTTTGCACATTGAACCCATGGGTCTTCTCCATGACCTTTTCAGTAGTGTCCCGTTTGATAGTTTCAAACGCCTTGAAATACAATGCTTGCAAAAGCCTGGCTGCTTTTGACAGATCAGGCCAAGTCCCATGGTCAAGAACAGTTGGTCAGCCTGTTTGTCCAGCAAGCTGCCTGTAACAAGGGGCAGTATTTTATGAACTTTTCTCTGTATTGTCAGGGAGAATGTATTAGACTGGAGGGGTTAAGCATTGACATTCCCCTGTGGTCAGCAGGTCGTTCTCCACGCAGCCCAAAAGGGCTGTGTTTTCTTCCAGCTATACATCACTCCATAGAACAGCAGAAATAATCGGTGGAAACATCAGAAAAAAGAACATAAGGAACAAGCAAGAGTGGAAATGGATGGTTTTAGGAGAGGTTCGCAAGAAGAGGGAGATGAAAGACGCAGAGTGATATGAACTGTGCAGTAAGCAGGAGCTTTAGAGATGTTCACCTCAATAGCTATGGTGCAGCAGGAAGGGCTCTTCTTCAAGCAGACGGGTGAGAGGAAAGACCTTGTAAAGAAAAGTAGGTAAGATCAGAAGGCGCAAGTTCATGGATGCCTATAAAAGCAATGAGGAACATTTTGACCTGAGACTGTGTCAACTGAAAGTCCAGTGGACTACTGTAGGTTTAGAAACCTCAGTTGCATCTGCTCCCACTTTTGTTAGTTGCCAGCAATGGATGAGCTTGGTTTTGAAGTATCCTTTCTGAAGGACTGGACTCTACCCTAGCAAGAGAAAACCATAAACCTGTTTTAATTGCTGCTTGCCTAACATACGCCAAAAGTGGCACAGATTGCAACCTAACATGGCACCAGAGAACCAGCATTCCTATTGTAGTAGTCTGAGAAGGTCTCCTAACTCTGGAAGGAAGCCACTTTATGGGGTTCTGCATTTCCCTGTGGCTGGACCTCAGATTCAGCATGTGGGCTTTTGTACAAGGCATCTCTTTAAGGAGAGGCAAAGAATCTTATCTTGTCACTTTGGAGCTAGAAGAAATCTTAGGAAGCTCATCTTCCTCAGAAATCCTTCTGTTTGTCCTTCAGTCAGACACAATATGTGGTACCAGCCACAATCTGCACCTCAGGGTGTTCACAGGCATGTTCTAGACGTGGCACTGCAGCACATGGTTTAGTGGGCATGGTGATGTTGGGTTGATGGTTCGACTTGATGATCTTACAGGTCTTTGCCAACCTTAATGATTCTGTGATTCTGTGGAGCTTGAGGAGCTGTTCCCTAATTCCCTCTGCTTACACCAACGTAAAGTATAAGTAATGTCTTTGCGTTTAGCAAAGCTGCACCCCACTGAAACTGCGAAGGAAGAAAACCAAGCTCCCTGTTCGAATGTCAGAAGAAAACTCAGATCTCCTTCCTGTCTTGTTTCACTGTGAGCAAGTATGTGCAGCAGAGTGGCTTGAGCTGTGCTAGCTGCCAGCTGCCACAATTAATTACTACATATCGAGACTGGTTCACCCTGCACCCCTCTGTATGTTGCTCACTTACAGATGTTGACACCTGTCTCTTGATTAATCCAAAATCCTAACACGTGTAGAGAACTCTAGCTAAGAGTCACAGAGTCTTACAGAGCTGGACGTCATTAGGGATGATTTTCATGTGTCAGATGCACTTAACTTCCCCTGAATTCCCTGGGTCTGGAATGAACTCAGTGTCTCCAACTGGATGACACCATTCAGGAGGGCTTAGCTCAGGAAAGGCTGAAGAAAACACCAAAACCCATCTCAGTGCCTACTGAGACTGAACTAAGAGCAGCAACACTAGTGACTCCCCCTCTCCCATTTCCAAAATTGGAGGAAGGAGGGGTACTTGCTGTTCTGTGCACTAATTTGTGGGTAATTGTAGGACATAGTTCAGGGCACAAAGTAATAGTCCTTGGAAGAAAAGAAGTTTTTTTTTCTCCTGTGTGTGGTATCGCATGTTTGGGTAGGTACTGCCACATCAGTAATCAGTGAATTTCTTTTGAGATTTTTGATTTACGCCAGCATGGCAAATTATATCCAACGATGTGGCTCTCCTTCCACTTCCATCACTGTCAAAAAACCCCTCCAAAACCAGTAGAATGTCATCGGCATAAAATCAGCGAGGGGAGGGGGGGGGTTCAGCCTCTGATATTTAATTTTCTGCAGCATGCAATTCCAGTCAATTCCCAGGGATCCCCAAGACTCCAGCCACAGGCCCAGTTTGAAGGCTGTCCAGGAACCGCTGGAAGGATGCGGGGACAGCATCTAGCCAAGTGCCATCTGTTGGCCATTTACCGTACTGCTTCAAAGGACGCACAGACTTTCTGAGTCTGCCTGCACCAAGCACAGATGATGTGGCCCGAAAGTCTCTTTAGATGCAAACCTGCAGGCTAGGACCTCATTCAGAGACGAGGACTCTGTAACAGAAGCTTTTTCCTAGGTCGAGTCTCTTCAGACCCCCAGTGTTTACTTTCTTAGGACCTCACAGAAGCTGTAAGACTTTTCGTTGATGGTTCGGCACATAAGTAGACATACAAAAAGCTCTTGCTGTCATTTGTGAAGCACATTCTTGCTTTTTGTTGAAGGATAAAGTGATTAACCATCACTAGAAAAACAAACGTCCTGAGCATAGTGCCCCCTACTCAGGCTTACCCGCTCCAACCCTTTGAGGTGGAATAATTTGAGCTAGAGGAAGCGGGTAGGTATCACTTTGCTCCTGCATCACTGGGCTCCTCAAGAAGGAAGCAAATATCTCAGCCCCTCTGTACTCTCAGATTGATTCTCTGTCTTGTGGCCACAGAATCCCAGCAGGTTATCTCCTATTATCTTGAATCAGCTCGTGTCTAGGATATCAGTTTTGGGTGTAGTACTGGTCTCCGTGTAACAATCCTCTGTTGGTAGGTTTGTGCTACTCCTTTAGATGGATGGACCTGTTATTGCTTCAGCCCATCTTGGGCGTCAGTGGGCGACAAAAAGGACCAGGTGTTCAAAATTAATTGGGAGCAATACATACTGAACCTTTCTAATGTCCTACAGAATTTCTACATTGTACTGTCAGATTGTCTAAATTGTTGGCAAAGTTCACTGAAAATGTCCAAGCCCACCCTCCAATGATGTATTCACCTAAGGTTTTCACAGAAGAGAAAGGCTTCCTGATCGCACTGGGGGCTGTAAGTTTCTCACATACCAAACAGTTTACGTCCATGCCACTGCAGCAGTATGAATTTTCCAGAAATTTTTCCATGTGGCAGGAGCTGGGGCTGGTGGTTCTGCAGGTGGCATCTTCACCCCCAGCCTCTTCTTAACGACGGCCCTCTGCACTGGTGCGCAAGCTGCTCCAGGAGACACTGTCTCTCAGAAACACTATAAATCTGAGGCTCAGCCTGCATGACCTCAGGGTTATTAAAGACTTTCTGGCACTTGCTTGGTGTGGAAGGAATTTTAGCTGGGGTGATTTCATCGCATTTTTAACACAGATTGTTACTTTTTGTCTCCTTATGTTTCCCCTTCAGACAGAGGTCTCTCTTTCTGTCTTAAAGTGCAGGGAATACATATAAATGGCTATTTTATTCCTTCACTGGGATGCTTGTATTTAAGTGATCAAGGAGGTCATTAAAGTATTGTTTCTGTATCATCCCCGAAATCTACAAAGCTCTTCTTGAGCCATTTGACTGTGTGCTTCACATCACTTTACTCCTCTGTCGATCATCTGTATAATACGAGTGCCAATTTGTTAAAAATCAGGTTCAAAACATAAACCCATTGCTTTGCAGGATGTATTCTGAATTATTTTGATGTAATGTGGGTGTGCACCCTGTTGCAAAATAACACTGCTATTTGCAAAATTCCAGCTTAGCCCTACAGTATGAGAGCTAGGACCATATATGTACCATACCCACCTAATACAGACATGAGATATTTTTGGCAAAGAAATGGCCATCTGACTCAACACGCCAACCTGGTCTTTTAAACCAGTCCAACCTCACTTTTTTGTTTGTTTGCTTATTTTTTGAGCAAGCCTTCTTCTTCTTCTTCTCCCCCATAAAGAGAAGTGGTTGTCTCACATGCTCTTTTCTGCAGTTTGCTTCAATTGCTTTCCTTGGTATCTCATTCCATATGTTTACTATCTCCCCTTTTTGTCCTTCAGTAGCCTAGAACATTTTCCTCACCAAAACCTGCATGGTTATTTTCCCAGGAAATATCATTGTTCCAAAAAAGATATTATAGGAGCAAGTAAAACGCATTTCCAAAACGGTGCTGTGAAACAGCAAAATAAAAAAAATATTTTTTTCATTATTTTTGATGACAAGGATATTAAAAGGAAAAAAAAAAAGTGTTGTTTACAAATAACCAACTCTTCAATAGTAGTGCAGGAGGATATTCGATTAAACGGAGTGTAGTTTTCCAGTGAGCCCATCTAATCTTGGATTGAAACGATGGGTTGAATTAATTTTTTTTTCATTTCTATTTTTTTCATCTATGTTTTGCACTCCATTCCCAGCATTGTGGTGATGTTTGTTACTATTTATAGTTTATGTTGAAGGTCCTTTTTTCAGCTGTTTCTAAAACTTGACAAAAATGCCAGATGTCATGTTGGAAACCCAAAGCCCCAAATTGGGCCATAAATCACAACAAACCATAAATATATATATGTGTGTGTGTGTAAAAAAGGCCATCGTACTGTTCTTTAGCACTTCCCTTGTTGGCTTTCCTCCTCCCTCCCTTTACCACTCACAGCAGGTAGAACTGAAGTGTCTTACCTGGTGCCTTTACTTTGCAGATTCGGAGCAGAGCACTGGGTCAGACACAGAGGTGCTGGCAGAAAGGACGTCCTGCTCATTCGGCTCCCATTCTGACCTTACGTCTGGTGGCTCAGGCCCTCAGCCTCCCCCACCTTCATCCATGGAAGAGATCCAGGTAGAGCTGCAGTGTGCTGACCTCTGGAAAAGATTTCATGACATTGGGACAGAGATGATCATCACGAAAGCAGGCAGGTAAGATATCTCTGGCTTTCTGTCTAGTTAAAAACCAGATCATAACAAAACAAAATTAAAAAAATCTTTTTTTTTAAGAAATAAATATGCAGGAAAAACTAAATGGCTGTCAGAGTTTCACAGCTTTATTTCCTACTAGCTTTTGTAAGACAGGTAAAGTTGTTTCATATTACTGCTCGACTCAGTGGCTCCAAAGGAGAACTCACAGCTGTTGAGGATAGTCTTGCCTCGGAGCAAATAAATCAGGAAATGATCATTGTGCTGTTGGCTGTACTGAATTTAAGATGAGTTATGAATTTGGGGGTGAGCCATTTGAGTTTCCTTTCAAGTTCCTGTAGCACTTCATGAGCCAGTTGATTTAATCTAAAATATAGTGGAATTCAAACTCACCTTTGCACCAAATGAATGTCTTCCTGCAATTCTAAATAGATAAAATGTTAATGACTTCCTGTATCAAAAATGTGCAGGCTTAATGTTTCTCTATGCTATTGCAAGTAATACCATACCAGCTGAGGTTAGGAAGAGCCCCTAATAAGATTTTTTAAAAAAGAAAAACTCACCCAGCCGTGCCGTTAGCCAATGGTAAGATCTTCATTGCTGTCTACTATTCAAAAATGGCTGGAAATCTGTTTGCCAAAACACAACTCGAAGCTAACTGTAAATCCCTAGATCCCTCACAGAATAAGCGATGTGGGATTTTCAGCCACGTTTGCCTTAACGTGGTGTTCTTTGCTTCCCCTCGGGGGGTTTTAATGCCGCGTCCTGCTGGGAAGAGAGAGGTCAGCACCATGGACAGAGCCAGCCAGCGCCAGCAAACCACGTGACTGCCCCGGGAGCTGTCCCGCCCCTTCCGCGGACGTGCGGCCGGGAATTGCCCCCAAGTTTTGGGGAAAACCCACGGTGCTCTATTGTTTATCATTTGGTTTCATGCCTCTGCTCTCCGAATTTGCCAGAACAGCTAGACTTGTTTTTTTATGTTCTTGTGATGTGAGTGCAGTCGCTCTGTAGCCCCAGGAAGTCCAGATAATTTGAGGAAAGTTGTATCGGACAAACAACCCAGATAATCCCCGAAGGCGATTATCAGAACCAGATTAGGTCCCGGTTTTAGATATATGATCTCATTGGCACGGGGAGCATCTTGCGTCAGTACAGAGTGGGCAGCTGTTTTTGCCCTTCCGCCTCGAATGGAAGAGGCGAAGTAACAGGAATTAGAACACTTGATGTTATCACAGAATCACAGCATTATTAAGGTTGGCAAAGACCTGTAAGATCATCAAGTCCAACCACCAACCCAACACCACCATGCCCACTAAACCTTGTCCTGCAGTGCCACGTCTACATGTTCCTTGAACATCTCCAGTGATGGTGACTCCACCACCTCCCTGGGAAGCCTGTTCCAATGCTTCACCACTCTCTCAGTAAAGAAATTTTTCCTAACATCCAGCCTAAACATCCCCTGGTGCAACCTGAGGCCATTTCCTCTTGTCCTGTCACTTGCCACTTGGGAGAAGTTATGCAACACCTTTTCCCTGGAGATGTCAATGCAGACGTGAAGAAAATTATTATTATCCTCTTTTAATAGGGGGTGAAATTGAGACCTAAACAGATTGAGTGGTCTGTCCAGCATCATTAAATATGACACTGGCAGAATCAAGTTCCTTGCTTCTGACTTTGTTGTCCTGGTGCCTGGGCCATGCTGTCTCAGAAAATCAAAATAATATACTGTTACCTGTTGGATTAACTAGAATTAATTCTCTTACAATAGATGGAGTACAGAGACTTAACAGCAGCATAAATATCTTGAAGCCCACCAACACCAGTGCAGACTAAAATGCCCAGAGCTTACTGGTATGAAGATGATCTCAGCAGCTCACACAGTTCCTAATGAAGTGGCTAACCCTTCTGGGATCTTAAAAAGCCATACCCTGATTATGTTTTTTTTTTTAAAAAAAAAGTCACCGAAGAAGTTGCAACATCAAGGCCACTGCAATTTTGCAAACAGTTCAACGCAACTTCTCATGAAAGCCTTGACAGCATTGGCAGGCATCCTGGAGAAGGAAGGGTTCATGGAAAAAAACACAGTGAAATGTTCAGGCGAGAAAAAACATAATGAAATTAAATACTTTGGATCAGTTCAGAAAACAAAAAATTTCTATGCGGTCAGACTGATACATATGCCAACAAGATTCTGTAGTTCCTTAGAAGTTTTTAGGTAATTACAATATTGACTAGATTGCTGTTTTTTTTTAAAAACCAGCTTTTTGTTGAAACTTGTCATCTGCTGTCTTTGAGCTATAAACTCTTATTTGTTGATTGGAACTATGTATTTTGATGCTTTTGATAGAAAACTATTGTTCTGACATTTATGAATTGAAATGTTTCATGTCAGCAGTGGTTCATGGGACTTGCCATTCATGTTGCCTTTCTGACAAATACAGCCTCCCACATCACATATCATCATTACAAACAATAGATACATATCCCTAATGACACAGTGATAAGAGGAAGCTAAGTAAGAATTCTTGTGAGATGTACATAGTTCCTTCCATGTGGGTACACGATGCAGCTGAACAACAATTCCAGTGAAGCACCATGACAGGAAAAATGAGCCCCATTTAGTAAAGAAGCACCCCAAACCAAAACATACAGATTCACTTCCCCCATCTGATTTTTTATCTTTGCTTCAACCTGGCCCCAAATAAAAAAAAAAAAAATGTTTTGATTTTCTTAGATATTGGCTCAAAGATTTTGGTTTTCATGTTTTGGAGGAGAGGTCTCTATGCTTTGGGGAAAACCTTGGTCTGCGTTTTCTGACGAAATATCTCTTTCCCTGTTTATGCAGCTGTCAGAGGTGTTTAACAGCACATGTTAAGAAAGATAGTCACCCTAACTTTATTTGAAGCAGCCCAAAAATATGTATTTTTATAATTTTTAGTAGGGAATAGATGTAGGGAAACCTGTAAGGACTATAAAGAATATTTCTCTTTCTGAGTTTTTCTTCTGTAACACCATTAATAGCATTCTCAAGTGCCCTTGCAAGCTCCAGCCTTGATAATCTTTCCACTTACGAAAGACCATGTATCACAATACAGAGCCATAACTTACTGTGCAAATCATATATTCTTTACAATCCTAAATAATATTCTTTCTCCCTGAAAGAAGATGCTTATCATTACTTGAGTCCTGATAGCCAGCTGGCTCATCACTGGCTGCCCACACAAAATCTATATAGCTACTAAATATATGTAGTTTTTCTGCTTGATGATGTTCTTCTCCAGAAGCAATGTTAACAATATTGGAGGGAATTATTTTCCCTGCTGACTACATTTGTAGGTTAACCACTGCAAAACATAATGAAGAGATGGGCAGTTTCTTTAGGTAGTACATCTGTTTATTGGGCATGGTCCGTATAGATATGATAAAATTCACAAATTAAATGTTTAACCTCTCAGATTAAACATTTTTCTTTCAGAGAGGATGTGTCTGTGATGGGTGAGAGCTGAGTCTAGCAGTCCTGTTTCTCCATATGAGATGTATGATATATGATGCATCCCATAGATTAGATTGTATGATTTCTGGCAAAAATAGCAGAACTGCTGTTACTGCCTGAAGATTTCCTACTACTTATTGAAATTGTGAGAGACGCACAGTGTCATTTGCAACTTCTTCCTCCCACAGGGAAGATTTTTCTCTTCTTGTTGCTTTCTCTTTGGAAACCCTGTGTGAGTCCTGTAAGGCCTTCTTGTTTTGAAAGCCCTTATAATTACAGACTCAGTTGCCTATAACTACAGCTGCTCCTTAATTTTCTGTGACTCGTAAGGCACTGCTTGGTTCCTGCCTGACCCCGCAATGTCTTTCTGCTCTTACAGTGTAATGCTAGTTTCTAACCTACGTTCTCATTTCAAACATATTTCTGGAGCTATATCCTGCCTATGTCAGGCCTGCTATACTTTTTAACTTTCAGGCTCCCACTCCTATTTCATTCTGCTTTGTTTTTTCTTTTCTTGATGCTGTATTTATAGATGTCTATTTTTTGTCTGTTTCCTAAACCTACTTCAGTCCTCTTAGAACTTTTCATTTCTTCCTTTCCATCAAAACGTTGTTATTCAGAATTCAATAAGATGCTTATAGCAAGAATCCTTTGTTCTTTGTGCAAAAGATGCAAATGGCTTTCTGTCAGCTGCAGTGCATTCAAATCTGCAATCACTTTTATCTCCTTTTTGTTTGATAGGCAACCTTAGACTCTATACAAAATAAAATAAATCTAACTTAAGCCCCAGGTCATACTGATTTAAGCAACTAGTCCTAAAAACATCTTTAACTCTTCTTCTCTACTCCCTTTGACCAACGGTAATCACGCACGTACCCTGGCAAACCCAAACCCCCTGCAATCCCTAGCTAAAGTCCACGGTCACCTGAGCTGCAGAGGTAACTTTTAGTTACGCTGCATAGAAGTGCTGCCCAAAGGGGAAAGCGGTGTGCATGTATTACTGGGGGAATGCACCGTAAGGAGTGCTTCAGTCCTGCTCTGGAAGGGAAGCGCTGCCTACTGTTTACAGAGGTGGTTGTACGAGTGCGGCCACGCACACAAGTCCTGCCAGGAGGTATTCCTCTGGGGACCCAGGTTCTACCTGTCACAGAGCCAGGATCTCATCTCAACAATGAGGGAAATGATCTCATCTGTCATATCATAGTTATCACAGCTGTACGGCAGGATGGCTCAAACCTAAGTGCCGAGGCCAGGCTCAGTAATAAGAGTGGAAAAAGCCAGCAGTGAGTAGAACAGGTGACCTTGTCCTCTGCTGACTCCTCTGTGCCTCCTGATGGGTTAAATGGTATTTTGTCTGGAGTTTGCCTCCCTGAAACCATGAGTCTGAGTTGTTTGAAACGTGTACTTGGGGCTGTTTACATTACCAAATGCTTTCTTTTATTTCCAGTGGAAGGAAGGGTGGGCACCACAGTGCTCTTCAGTTAAAGACAGCAGCAAGGATATTGTTGCAAAGCTCTGTTGATGCTGAAGGGGCCCTTAGAGAGGACTTCTCAGAACAAGGTCTGGCAGGCTACAGCTACCAAACTGCTGCCCAGAGGTCCTGGCCTAGTCAGCCAGATAGGCTTTCTCCAGCTTCCAGAAAAATGTCCCCTTTGGGAGCTACTGGGAAGATCTGCTGGGCTCTTTCTCCCTCATAAACAATAAATCCTTTTGCTCCCAAACCCTGCCCTCAGCTTTTCCTCTCCACACAAACATCTCCTCTACATGATCCCATGCTGCAGAGGGAAACAGAAAGGCATTCCTGCCTTGCCTTGCCTTGCCTTGCCTTGCTTTGCCTTGCCTTCCCTCACAGGTTTGTTTTTATAAAGAAATATATATTTGGCACCGGTCTTAAATGCAAGGAAATATGAGATATAAAATAGCAATGATAACTTCACCCTGCCCTGTAAACTCATGCACATTGTAAACACCGTGCACACTTAATCTGCAAACCTAAATCAGATTATTTTGCAGAGTTTCTCAATCAGATATTTTATGACTGGGAAGTGACTACTCTGTGACTATGACTGTCAACAGAAAAATTGTCTTTTGCTACAGTTGAAGAGTACATCCCTTCATTTTAGGGTTTGCATTTAGCACATGTCACCCTTCAGCAAATTTCATCTTATTTAAGTTGAGTTGTTGTTTACGCAGTGTATAAATGATTACACTAAACAGTCATGAAAACTGTACAGTACATTCTGTAGTCCTTTTAAACTCTCATCTGACTTCTGCTCACTAAGCTGTTTGTACAAGAGTATTTCCAATGTCTGAAGAGCTTCAAGGAATTGCATTTGTGTTTTGAGACAACCCACCAGGTACCTTTTAATTTCTTATCCCCGAGCTGGGAATTGGCCTCTCTAAAACTAAGCTGTGAAACAGAGAATGAATTTATGCTGGAAGGGATCTTTGGAGGTCATCTGACCCATGCCTCCACTCAGAGCAGGCCAACTTTGAAGAAAAATCCAACTTGACACAAGCTTCACATATGCTGGCTCAAGGGGCAGGGATAAGAGCTAAAATTGAATCGAATCGAATCGAATCAAATCGAATCATTTAGGTTGAAAAAGACCTTTGAAATCATCAAGTCCAACTATCAACCTAACCCTGCTAAGTCCACCACTAAACCACGTCCCTAAGCGCCTCATCCACACGTCTTTTAAAAACCTCCAGGAATGGTGACTCAACCACGCCCCTGGGCAGCCCGTTCCAGTGTCTGATAACTCTTTCAGGGAAGAAATTTTTCCTAATATCCAGTCTAAACTATCCAGTTGGCACCTTGAGACTCCTAAGGGTTAGAAACTGAAGCATTACACTATTGGGAAAAAACCCTCCAGTTTGGGGATATAGCTGTGATCCTCCTTCTTTGAACAGTTTTCACAAAGGAAAATAGATTTTTGTGTTAAATAAAAATTTTAACAATAAAAAAAAAAAATGCTGGCTGCCACAATCCAACTACTTCTTTCTATTGCTGACAGTTCCCAAACATGGTTCTTAATATCAGTACACTACTGTGCTAGCAAATATTATTTTAATCAGTTTTAGACATCTTTATATATCATTAATTTTCTTCACATTCAGAGTTTCATGAGCCTCATTCTCATTGTAGAAGGAGACAGGAGTTCAGTAGACTGAGGCACATGATTTTTGCAAAAATGCTTTATAAAACACTTCTAAGTGGTCCTGAAATAATTGTAATAACATATTTCATATCACATCAGATTTCCCCTAAAAGGGTACTGTGTGTAAGTTCACAGTTTAAGTTTAGGAAGACTGTTTTCCTGCTGAGTGGTAAAGCTAACATATAAATAACTTGATCATCCCAAACTGCTGCTGATATAAAACCTCCTCCTAAAATATATATCAAGTGTCATCACATGTTCCCTATGAAAACAGATGGCCTTCGTGTCTGTAGCTGTTGACTATAAAGCCAGCTGATATCTTTCTAGATGAAAGATTCTTGACTGTTTATTAATACAGCCATATTCAAATGGCCTGAATTCCTTCCAAACCTTTGAGCCTCACATTTTCTATAGGGGGGCCGAGAGCCAGCCAAGAGGAAACACAGAGCACAGGGACTTAAACCAGGATTACACCTGAGTACATCCCTGAGCGGCCACTGTGTGCCTCTGCCTTTTCCATTTTCCCCTTTCCACGCAGCAGTGCTGCTGGAGACCTGCTGTGGCAGTTCCAGGCCACATCCTTATGGCAAAGAAACCTGAGTTACTTTTACACCCACAGAAAAAGAAAAACAGTAATAATTTACAAAACTTTAAAAGTACGCTTAAACCTTCGAGAAAGCAGTGGGATCAGCCGAGCTCTCTCCGATCATTTTAGAGATTAGCCTCTAAGCCTGTTGAATGGTCTGTGGTAATCTTTTACAAGGCATTTCATAAGCAAACAACGCCACAGGCTATCCTGCAACTTTACACGGGGCTGCAGATTTGGAGAGAGCTTCTTGGGACACACAGCTTTCAATTTTGCCAATACAGCGCTCAGACTTAGACCCAAAGAGACTCAGATTTAATCCTGGGTTTCTCATCAACCCTCTGAAACATGACCTACCTCTTAAGCTGCTCCCAAGCCACCTCTCTCCAATTAAGGAGAGCTGGACTGTAAAATGGCACATCCTGTACCCATTTGGCTTGGCAGATTTAATGAGCCATTGTGGTAGAAACAAGGTAATGCCCTCAAGCCACCAAAGACTAATCCATTCTTCCTTTTTTCCCCCCAAATCATTCAACTAGCAAACTCACGCCGTTAGTTGCACAAATCTGCTCTCTCCTTGAAGGGTTTCTGCAGACAGTTTTCTGACAGTTTTATGTTTCTCGTAACTCACGTTAGCTGTGCTCCGGCCGCTGTGGGGTGGGGCTCTCCCTTCCCCCCCCCGATAAATGCCCTTCTCCAAGGCAGATGCAGTTACTAATAGGTCAGAACTTTCCTCCTCAGTGGCCTGAAATGGAAGAGCTGCAGGTAGGGCGAAGGCTGAGCACCAGCCTCCTCCTTCCCACTCTCTTCTGCAAGTGGACCTATGTGACCTGGTTGGGAAAGAATAAAATAGCTTCTCGTGGCCGCATCCCTTCAGTGCACAGTATTAGAGATGTGATTGGAGACACTGATGTAAACTTTCCTGTTTGCTTCCTCCTCCACGCTGTGTTCGCCGGTAATACCTTGAGAAACAGAAACATTGGGAGGAGATCTAAATCTTCTTCTCTGACATTTCACAGCTCCTCACTAAATAGAAAAGAAAGTGTCACAGTGCTTTCTAGGGATGGCCCCTAGAAACAGTGGACAGACATTTCTTGTACACTTTTCCACAATTTTGGCATTGTGATTTTAAATTCCCCTTTAATATCCTCCCTCCATCCAAACTACCCTCATTCCACAAGGCTATATCTACTTATCAGAGGAGCAGAATGCAATTTCCTATGAGCATCCAGTACGTTCAGAGTTTTTCCTACCAAAGCTCTGTATCTTCTGGGCAGAAGTCATGCAACCGAGTAACACCAGCCTGTAGGACCTCAGCTCAAGTTTTCTCAGATAAGAAGGGCTGAGAAGCCACTCAAGTAGAGCTCAGGTTTGAGTTAACAGTCAGTGAAACAGCACAGGATTTCTTTCAGTGCTCTGCTCTGCTGCTCGTTTCCTTTTGCACTTCACCCAGTTCTGCTCCTCAGATTTCACGAAGACGTTAAAATACCGCATTAGTTGCAAATATAATATGGCATAAACAATTGACTCAGCATGCTGTTTGCAGGAAGTGTAGAATGGCAATTGGACTACCAGCAACCAGAAAATTTTTAAGAAGGAGAAATTATGCCATAGCCACACTAACACTGACATGCTTTGAGGTTAAAATCATTCTTGGCTGTCCTCTTCTGAAATAATTGCCTAGCTACCAACACCTCCAGGACAGTGACTAGGGCACAGCAGAGCTAAACTTGTGCTCAGACAGAAGAAGAAAGGCTGGGAATTGATTCTTGCTGGTGTAAAGTTTCATAACTTACCTGTCAGGAGAAAATGCTTGAGACAGATCTGAATCATATGACGTAGAAAGGGCAACACTTATTAAAAAGATTGCACAAAATACTACCAGGACTTCAAGGAAACCATGATGATAATGCCAGTGTTTCTGTTAAATGAGAAATATATGCCTAATCAGCAGATTCATTTGAGAGGCATTTTTTCTTAAATAGCTATAAACATAAGAGTGAGAGGATCTTTCGGGATAATGGATTTGCTGTAAATATTACTCCACTACTATCAAACCCTATGCTGAAATGCGATTTTCTCAAAAAAGAGAACTAAAGTGACCCTGCATTTAACGGAATATGAGAGAATAATTATAGATGGATGGCCAGGGGGAAAAACAGCAGGAAGAAGGTACACTGCCCATCCTAGAAATGCCCAGAGGGGACAGTTTGGGTGGAGCATAGCAGAACTGTCTGCTAGAAGTTGGGAACAGAGAGAGTGCTTGACTGGGAGTGTTTTATTGTTACCTACTGGCTGTTATCCTGCTACTCTTGTTCTTAAGTGTGAGAAATTGAAGATTGAAACCACTGCCAGCACAGTCTTTGCTACCCACACCAAGCCCAGAGGAGTCATGCCAAGACCTGGGCTGTGTAAAGTAGCGTGCTTCTGGTGTCAGAGAGAGGTCTAAGGAGCCCCTTCAGCTTCCTTATTCACCATTTCCTTCCTTATTCACCATTTTCTTCCTTATTTCTACTCTTCTTTTCCTAGGAGAATGTTTCCAGCCATGAGAGTGAAAATTACAGGCTTGGATCCCCACCAGCAATATTATATTGCCATGGACATTGTGCCTGTGGATAACAAGAGATACAGGTAAGCTTTTTCGGCACAGAGGTAGGAACCTCATGATAACTTACTGACAATGACAGCCTGGCAAAGACACGTGCCATTATACACCATTGCAAAGGTATGCTGAAGGAGACCATGTTGATTTACACCAACATGGTTGATTTGACCAGAACCATGAGACACAAACCCAGAGGTTTAATGTACTCTCTTGCACTTCTAGATTGAAATCTTGCTCTTTTCCAATAGCAGTTTTTAATCGGGGAGATGCCTAGCATGCATTTCACAATTGACACGATTAGCAACGACTGTCTGAGGGAACTGATAACTGGAGTTATCAATGGGGAATCTGGATCCTCTAGAAGGACTTCAGCAAGAAAGGAATGGGCAAGTAGCAGCTGAACTAAGATGGGTGCCTCAGGTCTGGCCTGAATTCAATTGAGTGATTTTTGGTTTAAAAGTGTTCACTGTCCAGCACAGCAGCCACACGGGATATGGGCCCTGACCTGCAGTGTGGAGCCGTTGAGAAACCCTCTGGTGAATCTCCACCGCTGAGCTGAAAGACAGGAAGAAAAGATTTCTCTGATATTAATGGGCTTCTGATCCTAAAAAGTACTCTGGAAAACTCATGGTCCTCTGCATCCCAGAAAGCTATCCAGACAGAGGTGATTTATCTATACTCATTAAAAGACCTCTGAGAGCAAGTCTTTTTGCCAAATAGTCTTGACTGCACCACATTTCAAGGATTCAGGAATTGATCCTCTGCTTCAAATGCTAAATATTACATTTTGGCTCTCAGATTGTGCAGAGTGTTTCTCAGGAAAATGCTTTTCCTGGGAAGCATCAAGGCAGTGGCTGATACTCAGCTAGATGTTTTTCCCCTTTCTTTGAGTGTGGTTCTGACAGCACTGATGTCAAAAATAAAGATACTGTCTTACACCATGTTCCTGTCCTTGTTAGCTTGTGCAGCCACATAGAGCAGTCTAGCAGTGAAAGGAACAGATTCTTTTTTTTTTTTTTTTTTTGCATTTCTTGTGAAAATACAGGAAATGAGTCACTGTAGGTAAGGACTGAAATAGCTTAGAAGAGCTGAGTAGAGACCCAATGAGGGGCAGAACAGGGCAGAAGGTATTAGCAGGACCGTTTGTGAAATGTCTCGGGCTGAAGGAGCCACAGGACAGAAAGAAAAAAAGTGTCTAGGCAAAGCTGTGATAGAGAAATTTATGGCATATATAGGGTGGCTAGATCAGGAATACAAAAGATCACAAAAGACCAGGAGCACAAAAATTACTTTTTCCTCTAATCCCAACATTTGTTATCCTGTATGGAATTTCCAGTTCTGCAACATTTCAAACCAGAAATTCTGTTTTATCAATTGTTCTTGTGGTATCCATTGGATTTTGCCCTTTCTGGGTGAAGACACATGTGTTTTGTACAGTCTGGCCCGGCAGCCAGTGCAGATTTCTAGAAATTACAGGGCATTTATTAATATTTTCAGAGAGGGCTTTGTTTACCCATATTTTCTAGCCTCTTACTCTGGCTCAGAGAGGGTTAAGGAGTTGAGAAGGCACATGTGGCAGAGTTTTGCAGGGAAAATAACTGCAAAGGTGGTTTTAATAAGGAATCAAGTCTGAACAAGTGGCTCAGGGGTAATCTGGCTTTCATTTAGAAGGTAGGAGGTTGCAATAAAGCACATTCTCCCCTGACTGCAAATGAGAGCTTGGGGTGCGTGCGGTAGGGTGGCAGGGGAAGGGGAGCCCTGGAAATGTTCCTTCAGTGAGTTAGTGAGCGACAAGTTCCCTTAGCCATCTCCCCTTCCTCTTTCAGGTATGTGTATCACAGCTCTAAGTGGATGGTGGCTGGCAATGCCGACTCCCCAGTGCCCCCAAGGGTTTACATCCATCCCGACTCCCTGGCTTCTGGAGACACCTGGATGAGGCAGGTGGTCAGTTTTGACAAGCTCAAGCTGACCAACAACGAGCTCGATGATCAAGGCCACGTAAGTTAGAAGCTAATCCTGGGGCCTGCTGCCCCAGCCTCACTCTTCTCAGACGTGAAATGGTGCTGCTGCTGCTGCTTTCATGCTCCTGTGTCCTGCTGGGCTCACGTGTCTGTAGTCTCTCTCTGGAGTTATGGAGCTTTTTTCCCCTACTTCAGTGCTTTTCCTCAAAATGTTGCCTGACCCTATAAAGCCCCTTTCTCTCTGCACATAGCACAAACTGTCTCATACATACTTGTAAGAAAAGGGTAACTTTCTTCATATTAGCCCTTAGTCCATCCCTGATTCCTTGTACATCTGGATGTAGTGTAGAATATTTGGGAAAAAAAAATAAAATCCTTTTCTTTCTCCTTTTCTTTTCTCTTCAGATAATCTTACATTCTATGCATAAGTACCAGCCCCGTGTTCATGTCATCCGCAAGGACTTCAGCAGTGATCTTTCTCCTACAAAGCCAGTTCCTTCAGGAGATGGGGTGAAAACCTTCAACTTCCCTGAGACTGTCTTCACCACAGTGACAGCCTACCAAAATCAACAGGTAAAGCTGCGTGCCTTCAGGCTCCTTTTATGTTGGGTGTTCATAAAAATATCTGTGTGCTCTTTGTGTTTGAGACGTTACCTTCCCTAAGTAACGTAGCTCAAGAAGAGTGTACACTTTACAGGCTCACTGGGGGTTTTTTTCTGCACAAAAAGAAGATGCTTGCTATGGGGTAGTGTGTAGACATGAGGTATCTAGCTAGAAAACCACCTTGCAGATAAGGTGCCTGCAGTTTTTACGGAAAAGTAAGAAGGTGAGGTCAACCATAAAGAGATGTATTGTGTTCACATTTCTGTCCTGCCTCATGGTACAAACTGTAATTTTAAGGCTGTACAACTAGTCCAGATCTGTTATCTCACAGAGAAAACACACAGTTGGTTTTAAATTTTTTTTAGCAGTGAAGGAAAAAGTTTTAGAGAAGAACAATCTCATCAGTTTGCTGACAAAAGAAGCCTTTGAACATAAGCAGCAGCAGTCCACGTATTGCCTATGAACTGAAATTCTCATGCATAATTCAGGTTTGATTCAGATCTTGCACAGCTCCCGGTGGAGACTGTTACTATTGACTCCGGATATCATAAGGAAAAGATGTTGCCGCAGTGGGATCCTATCTGTAGAGACTTTGACTACTGAGCTTTGTTACTGATCTGCCCTTTTTCTTCAACTAGACTTCATGGCAGTAAGAAATGTAATCTCAGTGCACACTAGTGTTTGATTACAGAATTCCCTGTCTGTCCCTGTTTTCCCCAAAGAGATTATATCTTTAAGAGGAAATTAATTGTGAGGAAAATGTGAGCATCTGAGAATGTAAGCATTTGAGACACCAGCAAAGAAAGGAGATTTGGAAAGGCCTCGTTGTGGATTACACACATTTGCTCCCCCTTCTCCTTCAGTGGCCAGTGAAAGACGGTGTCCTAGTCTTTGAGGAGGTGGCCTGCCTCATCGCTTCTGCAGGCATGTTCATTGCACACACTGAGAGCTCCTTATATCCACCCGTTCCCTTCGTAGTCTCCTTACGTATTGCTCATCTGCCAGCCACCTCTGCTCAGGGATTCCCATTAGCCTTCACCCCACCTTTGTCATGCTTTGGGCTCAGTGTGCCTCTCTTCCTAAAATACTCCCTGTTTTATTCTCAGGTGAGGGGTACTATGCACATCCCATTTCCCCTTCCTGCCATTCTCCTCCTTACTGGGGTGGGGGTTGTGATGGCATTAAAAGGGCCGTGTAAGATAATTTTTTTTTTCCAGCCATGTGAAACAGAATCTCAGTTGGTGAAGCTTTTTGCTGTGTTAGTAGTGTGTCCACTTAGAGAGCGCAAGGTACCATTATAAGCTAGAATGAGGGTACAAACCGGCTTGGAAGAAAAATAATCTGTTATCAAGCCTGTTAGGGAAACAGGTTATACAATTTTCTGCCATAAATTGCAGAGGAGTCTGGAATCAGAAATGGTGAAGTAAATATTTTTTCCATGACAACATCTGTGTGTCTGAAGAATGACTTCATGAATGCAGTGGACGTTCTTGTACTGAGACCCATGTCAAGTCAGCTCAGGGCCGTTTGTAATATTTACCCAATTTGTAACAATTGTGAATTATAACAATTCACTAAATTCACAGAATCACACACAGAATCACAGAATGACTACGGTTGGACAAGACCTGTAAGATCATCAAGTCCAACCATCAACCCAACACCACCATGCCCATTAAACCATGCCCCACAATGCCACGTCCACATGTTCCTTGAATACCTCCAGTGATGGTGACTCCACCACCTCCCTGGGCACCCTGTTCCAGTGCTTCACCACTCTCTCAGTAAAGACATTTTTCCTAATATCCAGTCTAAATCTCCCCTGGCGCAACTTGAGGCCATTTCCTCTCGTTCTATTGCTAGTTACATGGGAGAAGAGATCAACACCCACCTCAGAGTTTTTATTTTGCCACATATAGGAGGGAGCACACGTACTTACAGTGCTCCCATGACTGCATCTGGATACCCACTCCTAACTTTTTCTCTGTCTGGTCCCCTTGAATTGACTTAAATTAGGATCCAAAATGGATGAACTATTCCAGCAGAAAAAAATACTGCAACACAACAGTGGGTTTGCTGCCATTGCAGCATTTGAAATTTCCTGCCCCCCTCGCCCAAACGCATGTACTCCACAGACTTTTAACTGTAGACCAGACATGGAAAGAGGATAGAGAAAGGAGAAGAAATGACAGGAAAGAAGCCTGTCATTCTTCCCTAATGACCGGACCTATAAGACATTATTACGTAGGTAAGGAGGTGCTAAGGGAGGGATGTCTGTCAGGCACTGGCTCTGTAAGCCACCTCAGTGTAAAGCAGCACTGAAATTTCTTCCTGGCTCTCTGAATTCCAAACATTTGGGCATTGTGCCCCCTTCAAAATTGTGGAGTGGATTTTTATAATACAAGTCAAGGAGATTCTGATGGGTTGGAGAAGCCTTCTCATTAAAAATAAATTTAAATCCCCTGAATCTGCCTATGTGCCCTCCAGTGGCTGTAAAACTTTGCCTTACTGGGAGAAGCGTCTCTGGAAACAATTGTAAAATGTTAGCAAATCCACCACAGGGTTTCCCTCTGCTGTAATTCCATCCTGCACAGAACATATCTCTCTCTGTGCACACAAGTCCCAGGACAGCTGCAAAGTCAGGCTAGCGGAAATTAAGTTCACAAATTAAGCTTCTGCAAAAATAGGAGCTGCATTCCAGATCTGAGGTTAATATCCAGAGTAAGGGCTTGGTTCTGACAGAAGCAAAACACCTGCAAATCCGCTTCAGATCAGTCTGTATTAAACTAGTCCCTTTTGAGCAGTTTCAGCAAAAACACCTCAAATTTGATAGGATCTGGAGATCTCGCTCTCTTTTCGCTCCAGGGACAGTGTCTCCAGGAGAAGGTAAGGCTGGCAGAGGGAAGCTCTCGTGCTGTACCAGCTTGGGGAATAGCCGACAGGGAGTATGATACCACGGGCTGCAAGGTCAAAATCCCAATATTATTTTCCATATTTACCAACATGGAATTCATGTCTAAAAATAAAGCAGGAAGGAAGATTCCCTAAAAGCACTCAGCCTAGCTGTTGTCGTCTTTGTTTAGAGGAGGGAAAAAAAGAAAAAAAGTGGTTTCCAGACCAGAAAACCCTTGAAGGGCCACCCAGATGCTGGCTGGAACAGCAGCACCTTGTGCCCATGACCAGGTGGCCAGCTGCCGTCTTTGGAGGCTGTAACCTGTGCTTTGCTTGGCCTTTTCTCCTTAGCACTGTTTGAAGGTCCATGAGTGCATCCAGCTGCTGGATATCTAGAGTGTTGAGGCTGGGATAACCTAGATACCAGCCAAACCTGAGCAGTGTGCTGGCTTCCCGAAGCACATGGCCATCGATGAGTTACAGCTCCTGGGGTCGTGCGCCTGGGTCCAAGGTGTGCTGCTCCTTTGGGAACAGATTCTCAGGCCCAGCGCTGTGCCAGGTTTCCCGATACTGTCAGGTTTTTGCCTCGGGCACTGTTCATTTGCTACGCAGATGATCTGTTCATGGATAACGGAAGGGCAACTTTAATATAAGTCTGGGGAAAGTGTGAAAGATCATCTTACCGGTGGTGTGGGCAAGAGTGGTAATTATCAGTGATTTTCATCTGTTGATAGAAAAAAAAAAATTGAGAGATCAACTAATTCGCTTTTTCTTCCTTTGTAGATCACCAGATTAAAAATTGACAGGAACCCCTTCGCTAAAGGTTTCAGAGATTCTGGGAGAAACAGGTAAGAGGAGCTTGTTTGTGTTTCCTCACTGATCTCTCTCCTTCCCCCAGTGAGTGCACAGGGCGTGTGTCGAAGGCTGAGGAAGGCGCTTTGTGATCCTAATTAATTCTTACAGAAGAAGTTTGCTGTAGACTAGTTCTTAGAGGAGTTAGAAGGACTGGTTTACTTTGCCTAAACAGATCCAATGTATAATATTGGCTTCCTTAGAAAATACTTTCCAGGTTAGCCAGCTAGCCTGACCCTGTTTCCGCCTGGATCCTGCATTCCCAAACCCCGATGAGGGTTTTAGATACTCTTAGACGACATATCTGTAAAGACAGATTATCACTTTCCTGCTTGACAACTTTTTTTCTGTGACTGTGTTTTTTTGCTGTCATATGTTTAATTTCCTGTTCACTGCTACCTCTGTACCCATTCTGTTACCACTGCTTTCAAGGCTGTTTTCTTCTGTATATATGTTTTGCTGTTGTTTTTTTTTTTCCTGCTGGATAATTAATTTATTTATGCTCATTTCTATTTTTTTCATGTTCCTCTGAGCTTTTCCACTTGTTGAGAAACACAATTAAAATGTTCTTTAGCATCTCTGATAAGTTATTAGTAAACTGTTCATGTATTACTGATATGGTGCCATGATATTCAAAGAATTAGGTAAAATAAATGAACTTGTAGAGATACTGTAGATTTTTTTAAAAAGAAAATTTTGTTGTTGTTACTAAAATGAAGAACAGAGATAGAAAAATGGAGGATTGCAGATTGTAAACCAGACAAATAGGTCCCAGGCTAACACTCTGCAAAATAATGAAAGTTGTAGGAGAGGCGACCTAGATACTTTTGCTTGTTCTTTATGATATGTAGAGCTGGCTGAAGGGCTTTTTTTAATTTTCGTTTTCACAGGAAATTCCAAAACTTGGAACACAAATGCTCGCTTTACATTAGAAGGGAAATTGAGTTTCTGATAGGTTTGCAGGATAACAGTGCGAAAATGTTCTAGTTTCAAACAATTTCAGGTTTTCTCCAGTGATGTCAAATTGTTTCACTTCGACTGTGTTGCTTAATTTCGTCAGGTTTTTTATGAAAAGATTAAGTAGAACACCTTAAACATGATTTAGAATACGTTATATTTTAACAACACAATAGTACACAGGAACTTTAATCAAAACACCTTTTGTGCTAGTAAAAGACATTACAGAGTTATCAAAAAAGAATAAGAAAGTCCAAACAAAAAGTTCCAACTTTTTCTGCCATTCATGAGTCCAGCAGAGTGTGTAGCAGATCCAAATATTTCAGACGTGGGTACCCTTCAAATCAGTGTGACAAAGGCTTTAAACATGAAATTAATTATAGAATTAGACACATATGACTACGTTACAAGAACCCTAGGGTTGTAAAGCAAGGCTCTGAACGTGCAGACCAGAGTGGAAGTTGTGTGCGTAGCCCCCATTTGCTGTCCCCATGGGCACTGTAATTCAGTTTTTACTTGCACGCTCCTCTCGTGTGTGTTCACCAGGACTGCTACCTCGTTCATAGTTTGGTATGGGAATTGTTCAGTGAATGGGCAACTGTCCCGTGTTGCCCATCACCCATTTAAACGCTACACTCCCCATGACAACAAAGAAGACATCTCACCCACCTAGCGACTTCCTAGCTCAGCTCCTCTGTTCTCATCTTACTGTAGCTATGCAAAGAGATGTTACCACCCTTCTTTAATTCCCGCTGTGAGCTTCAGTTCTGATACTTGAGGCATATGTGACTTACTCTGTTCTCCTCTCCTGCGTGGGGGAAGTAGTATGTGCCCCGGGTGCAAGGTCTTCCCTGTGTGCAGAGATACAGCTGCACTGGAGGCTGGCCTTAGAAGAGGGATTGATGCAGTTCCAGGTACATGGTGGGCTAGATTAACGTGGAAGGCATTAATAAGGTCCTAGCCCAGTGAATTTGGACAGTTTCCTGAAAAGGTTGGGAATTACTGATCTTTGTAGCTCATTGATTTAAGAAAGGGCAGGAAATTGCTACACGGCTGCAGCTGTGGGGAGGGCTCAGTAAGGCTCTCTGCTGATGTAAAGAGGAATTAAAATCTTTAAGGTATTACACATCAAAGAGAGCAGCCTGAGGCCTTAGGAAGAAAAAACAGGCAAAGGTATTTGCAAGCATATATAGCAGTCAGGCGCCTGCCTCACCAGCAGTGGTCTGGCTAAGGTTGCATTGCTGTTGTCAACTAGCAGAGGACACTCTAAGGCTCAGCTGCTCCCTTTGAAGAGGACACGTAGATAGATGTACGCGTAGGAGGGAGAAAAGCATTACGGTCCAAGCTGTGTGTGGCAAGGCCTCTCCAAATGGGACTTTTCTTAACTGTGCTGGCTGGCTCCTCTTCCCCTTGTGATCTTCTAATCTCATCAGGATCAGTGGTCAACCTGAGTGACGATCATGATGCTCTGTAGCTTCCCATGTCCTCACAACAACTTCGGTCAGCTACGGCCATCAGGCTGTAGCCGGAGAACGTCCCACTGAAAATGTAGACCTCCTTTGAAAAAGAAACAGGGTAATTTGAAAAAGGGGCCGTTTGTGAAGCAGGAAAGTGTAGTGTATGTCCAAGAGGTTTTCTGTATAAGGTCTTAAAAGAAAAAAAACCAAAGTGTGGCAGCACCAGGGGCCACAGAGTGTCTGAGGCTGCTCCAGGGCATCATAGCCCACCGACATCAGGATACTGAATCAGAGCCATGGTTAGAGTTTGCCAGCAAATGATGGAGGAAAAAAAAACACTGGAAAAAATAGAGCATGGTGGGAGAAGAGGAATTCTTAGACCACTTCTTCCCTTGGACATTTCCTTTCTGCTTTGTGTTGAGGCTTTTATATGAAATGGAGAGGGATGTTTTTCCTTCACTTATTTCTTATTCTGGTGTGGTTTCACTGTTGTTGCCTGCTGCAGAAATTATGGGATTGACTGTTGTTTTTAAAACTAGCTTCCCTTCCAAATCTTTCAATTCTGTCAGCTCACAGCCTTCCCGTATGGTTCCTTATGATTGTGGTCTCCCTTCATTAGTACAAGAGACTGCTAAAAACCTGCTGCTCTGAGACACCCCATCATGACGGAACTGCCCGTACCCATCTGGGGGAGCGATCTTTTCACAGATCCCGTCTTGGATCTCCTTCAGTTGTTTGCATGGTTGCCTCCCTTCACAGCTGACTGCCTCAGTCCTTGTGCTGGGAGAAGGAACAGCGAGGTATTTCAGAGGGAAGGATGCAAACAGCTCAGCAGCCAGATGTTGTTTTGCAGTCTCTGAGCACTCAAACCATGCTCGCTAATGGTGTTCAGCAATGTAGCCGTGAGCCTTGATGGATTAGGGAATTAACCTGTGTTAGAAGGCTGTATCTGAGTTCCCGCTTATTAGAGTTTCCCCCTACATGAGTTTTGGTCCCTCTTTGCACGTGAAGCATCTGTAAAAGTGAAACGAGAACTGGTCCTGGTGGTGAAAGGATACCTACGTAATGTACGTACGGGGCAGGTTTTGGTCGCTTTCCTGAACTTCAAGAGATTGAGAACCAGACTTTTGACATATGGAGCTCAGTTAGCCAAATATTTGGGTAGTAAGGCGGCAGGTTTAATGCCACAGAACCTATATTTGGAGACTGAGTAAAGTTCATTTGACGGTGGGATGCTTGCGGGAGCTCCTTATCCGGGAGGAAGCCAGCAGGGACAACAGTCAGGAAACCCAGCAGGGTGAGGGAAGAAAAAAACCTAAGCTGAAGGCAAACAACGGCACTTTCCTTTCAGATGTGGGCAGCTGAGGTGGATAAAAGTTGTTTGTGTTGGAGATGCTCTTTGAGCTTTTGTCTAGGGTAAGAGAGCCAGGAGGGCGCTTGGAGCCAATAGTTTGGCTTCCCCACTGAACAATGAAACGATGACCTGAATCCTGCGTGCAGCGGGAATGGCAAGGTCGGCCATATGGGATGGATTATGGAGGTGCACAGATAGCTCGTACATCTTTTTTCATTTTTCAGACAATGGAACGGTTTCATTTATTGCCTATTATTAAAACTTTATAGCACTAAAAATAAAAAAATGAATGAAAAAGAGAGAGCGAATTTTGGATACCTTTTAAAGGACTGACCTTATTAAAATAAAGCTGGCAGTGAGTCCTCTTCTGATACTTTTTTTACTTCCTTCATAAAGATGGTGTGAGAGGGGAGGGTTTATGGCCTGATAGACAGTTTGAAGTCAATTTTTCGGTGCAGTTCTTTGGAAGAGAAAGTGGATGCCACATGGATAACGTTCAGCACACTTGGTACCAGCAGCCCTCACCAAAGCCCAAAAGAAGTTGCTGAGATTTCAGAAATGCTGAAAACAATTCTTGTTTTGTCAGCATTTATTGCTGTCCCAAAATGTCTCTTCATTGGCCAGGTGGGGTTTGTTTTCCCTGTTGGGGCTCGAACACACAGAGAATAGTGCTCCTATTTCTGCTGACTAGGAGAGCATTACCTTTCTGTCCTGTGGTGGAGGTCACTGATGTAGTTCTGGATACCTCGGTACCACACTAATGTCATAAACTGCTATGGGAGAGAGGGTTGTTAGAGTTGACAACAATGGAGTTTCTTGGTTCCCACCCCCTCACCCCACCATTTTTTTACAAAAATAAGAATACATCACAGGAAGAAGAAAAAAAAATATATTGAAAGGTTAGTAAAGTTGTAAAATCAGTCACGCAAAGGTGGCGTGCATTCTGGCCCATGCTGTTTTGCAATGGCTGCACGTTGGTTTTCTGCAGTACTCCATACGTGGGGTGGTAGGTGCCTAGCAGGTCAGCACAACAGGCTGCTGTCTCATGGATCTTGTCTGATGCATGGAAGAACCTGAAAGTTCAGTAAGGATGTGTTCTGCTTAGATACTATTTCAGAAAGACCTGTAACATTTGTTCTGCACAAAGATTAAAAAAACAAAACAAACCAAACCAGGAGAAAAAGGATGGTCTGGTATACAGGGACCTAAATTTGTGTAAAGAAGAACTGGACATAACTTTGAGCTCTGTCATCCACATACTTTGGGAGGGTGTTTCATAATGCATGTTCAACATGTGCACACCTCTGGGGGAGTAAAGGAGTCTCATTTGGAGAAGGAAGGGGAAAGAGGTGGCTTCAAGCCAACTGTGGAGGTTGGCATCCATTCTTCAGGTACCGGTGGCTGCAGTGCTGCCTGGAGCATTACACGGCAATCTGTAAAGCCACAGTGTTGCTGCCAGCAGTTGCAGTGTGGAAAGGGGAGGGTGACAGGAGCCGTGTCCACAGCGAAGGGGCTGTTCTAGCCCTGCTCCCCTGGAGCAGGAGGAGGTGGGTCCCTGGTGGCATCCCTCCTTTCCCTGGCATACAGGGCAGGAATAGAGCAGCTTTGCAGTTTTGCTGCCTTTTACCCTCTGTGGACTCACAGGCACAGTGGAGTCCAACCCCTGAAAGCAGTCTGTTACTCCTGATTTACTCTTTTATTTCTTCTTTTTATTATCTCTCTATATTCTCTTTTTTCCTTTTCTTTTAGAAGTACAAATTACACGGTACTTGTGAGAACTGTCTTGATACAGGGGAAAGTGGTAGACGGAGAGCTAGAAACTTTGAACTGTGAGTCAAGCTGAGCTGAGAATGATGCAAGCTCCAGGCAGAGGTGGGGGTAATAGCTTTAACCTGCCTTTACTGCTTCCCTGAGCCACCTCCGTGTAGGGGTTGGATTTTACTGGGACGGAGTCATGAGAGCAGAGCTGGAAGTTGGATGCTGGTGCAGAGTGGGGTTATGTGCCCAGGGATCTAATGACTGAGCCAGGCGGTGTGAACACTAGTTTTAGTGAGCTGGCCTCCCTACTTCCCCGCACGATCCTTGTGGCAGCTGGATTAGCACAGCTGGAACTTTCAGTCTGCATTTCTGGATGTATTACTTGGTTTTAATCATCGAGGCAGGTCCTTTCAACCGTAGGTCTTGTTGCATTGCGACTTGCTCAGGGCATTTTATGCCCCCAGGATATATGGTAGCAGAAGGTCCTCTCCCTCAGTGTTTGGGCTGGGGATCGTTTCATGAGGCTGCAAAAAGGCACTGTTCTCTTCCCAGCTGTGTGTGTCGAGAAGTGGATGGAGTCTGAACATGTGTGGCTTTCTCACACAGGGAGCGGAGGAAATCCTGGGGGTGGTACCGGTAGTCGACGAGCTGCTTTTGCACACAGAGCCCAGCTTAGCAGAAGGGTTCACATTCTGTGCTGCCTTGTTGTCTCTGAGCTCCACGAGCTGGCAGAGGCCACTGTATTAACCAAATAGTTCTGTTGTAATGTGCTCAGCGCTAGTGTGAGACTGCTATGCAGAGATGTCTTCTGTTTCTACTTCTAACAGCTTAGCAGCTAATAAACACCATGCAACAACCTCTCTTCTAAACCTCCTCTTAAAATACAGAGTTTGGTTTGCCAACTCCAATGTATTTAAAGCATCCGAGCTTCCGGGGAGACTTTGGAAAGTTAACTGAGTGAGTGGAGGCACGTGCAGGAAGACATTTTCAGAAGCAAAAGGCAGCTCCAGTATCAGCTCAACGTCTGATGAGAGACTCTGGGGATGTTAGAGCCTTTTGCATTGAAAGGGGATATGTTCTTGCGTTTGATGAAGCATCCCTAGTCATGTTCGGTCAGTGCGAGGGCTATAACCTACTGCTGGAAATGAGGCAGGGGAAGGTGAGGAATGGGGAACCAAGCAATGTGCAGCTTCCACAGAGGAGAGCCTTTCCTGGTAAGAAACCCCAGGGGGTTGTCTTGCAAAGAACTTGGGGGTCTTTCCCTGATAATGAGCATATGTCCTCACTGAGCCTGTGGCGTTAGAGACTTTCAGCAGAGCTAGCATTCTGCGGTGAGAATAAGAACAAACCTGAGACCCCAGCCCTTCAAGAGGAAAAGTTCTCACTTGATTTTTGGCTTTTTCTCTTTGGTACAGTCTTTGCAGTGAGACAGAGACCCAAAGCAGAGATGCCACTGGTCTTTTGCAATCCTCTTACGCATTTCTAGTTGAAGTCCAAAACCAAGGAGATTCCTTTTTGGACGGCTTCCCGTAGCACTTCGAAGCAGTGTCCAGAACTAGGAGGTGGCAGGGAAAGGCAATTCACAAAATCTCTCTGACTAGGAAGGTTGAATCCCAGACCTCCCTTGTTTGCATCACAGCTTGCATCCACAAAGTGTGGAAGCCCGCTCCACGGTAAAGCATGCCTTGAGGAGCTGACGGTCACGTGTCCCCTGCAAAGCAGACAGAAAGTTTGGGATCCTTGTTAAAAAAGAGAAAAAGGTGCTGGAAGACTGTTAGGAGCTTTTGAAATCCATTTTACTCTAGTGGCTAGCACCTGTGCGGGAAGGCTCGCTTGAGGAATTCACAGATGCCAAGGTGACCTTTTGGTGGCCACTGGCAGCCTGTCAAGTGAAGTCGGAGCCCTCTTCCCCTGGCACTGATACCCTTGCCAGCTAACTGACATTCTTCTTCTCTCCTTGTTTTATTTTCATTGCACAGGACGGGGCTGGAGGCCATTATGGAGACCTATGCCTTCTGGAGGCCCCCCGTGCGCACCCTCACCTTCGAAGACTTCACTACCATGCAGAAGCAGCAAGGTGAGCGTACAAAGGGCATGCAAAGAGCTGTAGAAAGAGCAGGAGAAGAGGGTGTAAGAGCAGCAATGCACTCTGCTGTGCGTCTGGCGGGCGGAGGGGTTGCTTCATGCACCTCGTTGAGCTGTTGACTGCTGTGAAAGGACACTGAGCAGAGAGGATAGATGGAAATGGTGGACAGGCCATGCCTCATGAGGTACAGTCCAACCACTTCATCTCCCTGGTGTCCCCAGTGCACCTAAGAGCTAGAAGGAGGACCAGGAAAGAGTGCAGGGTTGGGAGAACCAGCCCAAGTACACGGCATGAGTTGTTGAGTTAAGAGCCCGAGGAAACACTCCAGCACGTCAGACACGTTGTTCTCCATTTACAGTTAGAGTTTGCTGTTTGCATGGCAGCGCAAGGGGAAGGGGCATGTGTCCTCTGGAAGCTTTAGGAGACCACAAATGTGCCTCCCCCCAATGTCATGCTGCCGCGCTTTCAAAAGCTGGGGGCCTTGCTGGAGAGCGTTTCTGTTAGTACGAGGCTGGGAAGAATTATTGGGTAGGCCAAGTGTTTTCCGCTTGTTCATGCTGTGTCTTTTCATAGCTTCTGCCCTTTACATCTCTCGTTTGTTAAGTAGGGCTTTCATCTCCAGTTTCAGGCTCTGTTACCATTCTTTTTTTTTTCTTTGCACTGATAGGACTTCCCCATTCACTTCACTGCAGCTATTTCTAGTTAAAAACACAGTGATCACTGGGAGGAGAGGTATCAGGGCAACCTGGTGCTTTTTTTTATTCCAATATAAATGCAAGAAAAGAAACAATCCAAAGCCATGCTCAAATGTGACACCTGTCACGTCAAAACCAAATGCATGCCTGGTGTAAGAGACTCTTCAGCCTCTCACATTTGAGCTTGGCATCACCCCAAAACTTCCCTCCAGACCTCAAAACCACCTGGGGATGGCATGGGCTCCTCCAGAGGGAGGGCAGCAGCAATGCCTGCCAGGGCTGCCCAGCACAGGGCAGGAGAGGTTTTGCACAAGCTCAGGGGCATGTGTTGAGGAGCACTTGCAGCGAGGCGTGTGGTTGGAGGTGGGTTAAAACAGGGATTCAGAAACGTTTTCATCACCCACTTAAATAGAAACATAACAGCCTTTGCTCTTGGTCACGGTCGCTGAAGCAGCCTCCCTCCTCTGTCTCGCCCCCTATTTGGGTTCGCAAACCTCCCCTCTTCTGCGCTGGTTATCAGATAACGTCCTAGTGGCAAGTCCAGCTATTGCTTACGTGGTAAGGTAATATTAGGAAAGGAAAATATTTAATGTATTTTTAGCTTGTTTTAATATAGTTTGGCAGCTGAAAAACCAGGAAGCAAGCCAGTACCCTGTGACCAGCCGGCTCTGTGCAGACCACCACCACTGCACCACAGACCACTAGGTTTAGGGCAGCCCTTAACTAAAGTTGTGTCCACAGGTCCCTTGCAAAACTTCAAACTCGCTACGAAACAGTGCTCTCGAGCTCTGCATTTAGCCATGTGAAACAACCCCAAGATAATAAATCAGAAATATTCCCTCCATCATAGTGCTCATCTCTCCCGTGGTTGCTGCAACAAGCTGACCCCTGCTCTCAGTGATAGGTGCAAAGCCAAGGTACAAACACACTCTATTTTAATTTCTGGCTGCTGGGACAGCCCCCAAGGGCCAGCACAAATATTCTAGTCTGGAGGCCTTGGAATTGCTGGCAGAAAGAGCAAGAAATGCTGAGGTGGCTTTAAGCCACATGTGATTCTTCCCTCCAAACCTAAGATGACCAGGATGTACAGTGCCCATACCTCTTCATCTCCTTGCTTTCCAGCACATGAACTGTGTGACAGGTGAGTAAATCACTGGTGTTTAACAGTTGACTTCAGGATAAGCTATTGCACCTCAGACCCTCTGAGCCTTAGCCAGTCTTTTCACGAAAGAGACTTGCCTGGGACTCTACTCCTCTCTCCCACCTGAAGGTTCAGTGCTCTAAGCTGCATGCTGTTATCTCATACCCCTGCATATTTATGAATTAGAAGCTTTCAGGGTATTATTTTAATAAACAGACACTTTAATTCTAGTCTGCTGTTGTCTCTAAAGCTGGGTGAATATGTGGCGTTTCTGAATAAACCTTTGAGGAATTGCAAGCCTCCATTTTATCCCTTGAATGGTTAGTTGGGAAACTGCACTGGGGCTACAGGAGACTTTTGGGACTAGATGTGTCCACTGCAGCTTAAGAGGAGTGCATACTTACTGCAGAGAGACAAGGTAAGAGCAGCAAAAGCGGCCACATGCCTAGGAAGAAACATCGATGAGGAGCGAGTTATGGTTGTTCAGCCTGGCGAGGAGGGAGAGAGTACATAATAGTACTGAAATAAAATGCTGTCTGTGGTGGATAGGAAAAAAGCTATAGGCTCCAGTTATATGAAGTCTAATGAAGTGCTGGAGCAGATCCCCTGTAGGAACTGTGGAATTCAGCCTTGTTTTTTCTGGAGATGAATCCCCCTTACTGTGGTAGAAAAAATGATGCTTTTTGGGGCAGAAGCTTGTGACTTCAGTATTAATATGGTGCCTTCGCTGCTTTCCAGCTAGATTTTTCTGTGCTATGGATTGCTATGGATTCTTAGCTGTTCTTCTGTCACTTGGTAATTTTTTCATGAAATCAAAGTGTTATCTGCCTTTCCAAAACAGTTTTGTCAAACAAACCCAACTGAATTATTTGATGAAGTTAGAGATTTCACTGATAGAAATAACTGTATAGATGTGATGGATTTTTGGAGAGCATTTAACTTATTGCCACATGTGCCAGCTTGGAAAAGTTAGCATTAGCGTGTATTAAGAAATGAGTAGCTGACTGATCTCAAAGCTGATGTGATAAACATGAAAACACCATCCAGTAAGAACAGTCCCAGTGTTGCTCTGCAGAGACTGGTTCCAGTACTAACTTGTCGAGAACTGAATGAAACAATGCAGTTTTTAAAAGCTACAGGTCTCATAAAGACTGCAGAGGGGTCAGTAATGATGGGGACAAAGGTATGAAGAGCAATAGAGATTGCTTGGTAACCTGCATGCATTCAAACAAAGTGTGGCTTTCAGTTCAGCCGGATACAATATCATGTGTCTGGGAACAAAACATAGGACGTACATACCTACTGAGTGTGCTGGAAAGCGTTGGCGCTGGCAAGAACTTGGAGGTCTCAGTGGATAAGCCACTGCACATGCAGTGTAGAAAAAAAATAGTGGTAAGCAGTGGGGAGACAATTTCCTAGCTGCAAACTGACGTTACAATATAGTCTTCTACTGTACGTATTTTTAAAGGGTGGAAAGAGATTGAAGAGGATTCAGGACAAAAAAAAGTAGAATGATTTGCTGGCTGGAGAAGGTGTTTGAGAATGAAAGCTCAGTTTGCATAGTTAATCGAAAAGAAGATCAAGTACTGAATCTTTACAGCCTATACAATCTTGCAGAGAGAAGAATACATGGTAGCTTTGTGTCGCCCATCCTCGATAGACTCTTGTGACTGCGATTTCCATGTTTTTATGACACAATTGTGTGGAATATGCTTCGTTACGGTGGCTCTGATTTTTCTGCAGTGACTGAATGTTCATCCCTTTTTGTGGGATGTTACAAGATAAGGAGAACAGAAGTTCCCCCTCCTCCACCTTCTTCATACAATTAATTTTTTTACAGGTTTTTTTGTCCCTCTTCTGTGCTTCTCACAGTGAATAGCGCCAGTCATTTCTTTTCTCTTCAAGTGGGAAGTTTTCCAGGTCCTTAATCTTTTCTTTAAAAACAAGTCTGCACCGAGTATTCCAGATGCATCCACATGATATAATTATCTAAAGGTATTCTAATTTTTTCCACATTATCCTTTCTCCCATTCAACATGAATCCTAGTGCTTTGCTCATTTGTTTGGCCCAAGCTGTATGTTGAGCAAGGGCCACAGTGACACACCGAATCGATACTCGGCGCGCTGGATGCAGCTGTTTCATACAGGGATTAAATAACTCTCTAATCTACACAGTGATAGGTTTCAGCTGCCACACAAGCGGGAGAGCCTGATATCACGACCAGTCACACAGATGCCTGGTGCGACTGACTCTAGCAGTCCACGAGCTTTATTTGCACGTGTTGGCGTTGAAGTAAAGCGCTTCAGTAAGTCTCGGCAGGTCTGTGACCTGAGTGGTCACCGTATTGCCCTACCAAGGGGAAGAACATGCCGTTTCTGTCAGTGAAATTCTCTGACCTCCCTTTTGCAGCACGCAGTCCAAAAGTCATTGCAGCTTTACAAGGGCAAGCGCCATGTTTGACACAATCACAGCAGATCTGCAGCCAGTTTGAAAAAAGGAAAGTCCCCTCGAACAAAAACTTTGCAAAAAATGTTCAGAAAACGGCAGTCCAGGAGAGGCTGACCTTCTGGAGAATGATGTCACCCGCTCTGCAGTCTACTTATTACTAGGGAAAAAGGGGGCTTGGGATTATTGAATGCACATGGCAATGAGATGTGGGGAAAGCCAAGAATCTATTAAAGTCTTTAATTGGAATATATTTTCAAAATTTAGATTGAACCTCATCCAGATTCTCATTATTAAAAATATGTGGCTCAGTTTCTTGGTTTTAACAGGGAACATAAAAAAAAAAAAGAGATGAGGAAAAAGAAAATAAGAGTTCCAGTAACTCTGGATTGTGTCACTTTCCAAGAGTAAAAAGAGCCATTGCTGGCTCCTATGTGATTTACAGTTTCCCACAGGATATTGAGATGAGCAGATTGCTATCAGTGACTGTAAGTTTTGCCAGGACATAGAGACTAGAAAGGCACTGTGACAATGCTAGAATAGTGATCAGTATCTGATCCTTCCTACAAAAGCTGATGACTTATGCAAGAAGTAAATCGAAGGTACCATGGCAGCTGGTAAAAAGAATTGCCTCCCAAGCAGAATTTCAGGACCAGTATGAGAGTCACAAGATGTGATGTATCGGCAGGTTTGCGGCACATACATTTTTACTTCACCATTAAATTACGGTTTCGATACGAGCGCACCAAGTCCACCAGAGTCAAACATCTTAGCTTTGACTGGTGAGTTCTCAAGGCAGCTTTCCTTTCAAATGTTTTTTTTTTTCGCTTTAATAAGTGCCTTTGCTGAGGACTCTACCAATTACTTTCAGTAGATTCAACCCGTTCTCCATCAATTTGAGCATCTCCATTGATCTTGCACTGGAGTCCTGACATAGAAAGGCCACCTATTAGGGAGTCTGTAAAATCTTTGTTAATGGTTGTTGAGATTAGCATCAAAAGCTTGAAGCTTGTCTAAAACAGTACTGGAAGCAAAGAGGGGTGTGCTCCTCGCTGGTAAGACAACTGTTGCTATCTCTGGTATCAGCAGGTATCTCTGGTGGGAGCAGATATGCTGCTATCTCTAGAGCATGTGCGTGTGCAAACTGGCGATTGAGTACAGCTTCTACCGTCTTCCTCTGAGAGGGAACATCGTAACACTGCAGTCTTGTGTTGGCAAGGATACGCACAAAAGGCTCCCTCTCCTCTGTGTGGAAGAGGTTCAATCTGCTCATTTACTGCTGGAAAGGAACAATGTTTTCTTGTAGTAGCGATGAGTCCAGACAGACCCTAAGGCTGTATGATATATCAGCAGATGGGAGACAGATACTCTGAGCTGAGGTGTTGCTGCTTTTCCAGCTTCCCTGACTGTAAACATTACCCTTTCGGGCAGGCATCACCTCTGTCTTGCCAAAGTTTTTCTGTACTGCTGGTTACTCATTTCTTCTTTGGCATACTCTTCTCTGTGTCGGGTGTGGTGCTCAGAGAGCTGCCCTGATTGCACCCATCTGAAAACAGTATCATGAATGCACAAATGTGTATTGGTGTCAAGTGGAGGGAAGACTGAGCCCTCCAGAACTTCATCTGGCGGCATCAGAGGCACCGTGAGGCAGAAAGAAGCAAGTAACTGTTAACATCCTTTTGACTTTATCTGAGATCCCAGATCCCCAAAATAGCGTCTCCCAAAAGAGCGGAGCTGCTGATGTCAAAGGAGGCTGAACAACCTATGAATACATCTGCTTGGCCACTTGCCTCCCGACGGCAGCCATCAGTTCTCTCAGCCATGCCACCAGGATAATCTGGACACTGCTTTCCTTTCGAAATCAATTGTGAATGGTCTAGGCTGTTGGCAGAGGTCAGATATTTGGGTTTGGTCTCAATTATCTTCTTGATTCTTTTGACCTTGAAGAGGAGATTGGAAACAGAGCAGTTGTTGCCAGAGTTATTGGGATCAAGAGCTGGTTTCTGCTGCATACTTCAAATGGCTAGTAGATTGCCTCATCTAAACGAAGCAACAGGGAACAAACTGTTGCAGCTTCTTCTTGGTAGAGCTGCAGACAGTTTTTCTTTAGGGAAGGGGTGTTTCTGGTGCTTCAAGGTCTCATCTTTCACGGTGAAAAGCTAAAACACCCTCCCAGATGTGACACAAGGGGCTGAGAGTCAAAGTCTGTGCCGCTCCCTGACGACCTGAAAGGAGCCTGAAGCACTCTGTTACTCCAGGGAGGGTTTACGCCGAAGTCTAAATACTGAAGCCTAAAATCTCTGTTATCTCATGGGTGGTGATCAGATTTCACATGAGTGAATGGAGGGGGGCAATTATACTTTGAAGATTTGCACAATTTCCTCAGAGAGGCACATTCTTTTGTCACAAGTAGAAAGTGGCGTGTGCTTTGAGTTTGCCACAATACTGAGACATTTTTCCTCACTTCAGAAATTTTGAACCACAGTGCTTCTCAGGTTTTGTAGTTGTTTATTGTATTTTTTTAATCATTTAATATGCTGGAGCTTCCAGGGCCTGTGTTGGCCCAAAGCAGACTCCATCAAGAATGGCAGGAGAGGTTTGCAATTCAGTTTGCTTTTGTCACCGTCAAAGAAACCGCCACAATTTCAGGTAGTCTCAGCTGCAAAGTTGCAGCAGTTTCTGTTGCGACTTTCTGAAGGATTTGTGCCACACGGAGTCCTTTTCTGCATCCTGTTTTCATTCAGTGTCATCTCCTGGGGTAGCTTTCATTACACGACCCCCTTGTCAATGTCTGTGCCCAGGTGATGGTTGTAAATGTGAGGGACAGTGCATAATTACCACTGATGAGCAGTTTTCTCCACTGAAGTGGGCTGCTCATCATCCTCCAAGCCTGAGTTGAGTTGATCTGTCTGTACTTGATGAAGGGGAACAGGAGACATTTCTGTAGGAGCTGATGTACAGCTCACAAAAGTCTTGTGTACGCCGCGTTACAACCGCCTGCACACAAGACAGAAAGTCACGTTGTGGAGTTGGCCCAAGAATACCGTGTGTTTAAATGAGAAAACCGTGTATCACAGAACCACAGAATCACTAAGGTTGGAAAAGACCTGTAAGATCATCAAGTCCAACCATCAACCCAACCCCACCATGCCCACTAAACCATGTCCCACAGTGCCACATCCACACGTTCCTTGAACACCTCCAGTGATGGTGAATCCACCACCTCCCTGGGCAGCCTCTTCCAGTGCTTCACCACTCTGTCAGTAAAGAATTTTTTCCTAATATCCAGCCTGAACCTCCCCTGACACCACTTGAGGCCATTTCCTCTCATTCTATCACTAGTTACATGGGAGAAGAGACCAACACCCACCACATTAATGACAGTCTCGGGGGACTGGGAAGGTGATGTCGTCTCTCACTTTTGGGAAAGCTCTCTTGGTGCTCTGGATATAGGCAGGAATGGAAATCAGATGTCCTGAATTGTACTTTTTGTCCATCTTAGAAAAAGGGTTGTTTTTTACCATTAGAGATTGAAAATATTCTATCTTGGAGGATGATTGAAGCAAGTTTTATCTCTAACTTTCTGACTGCTCAGTCTGTGTGGCAGAAATCTGTAAGAGCTAAAGGGAAGTGTTATTGTGAGTTGTTAGGTTTACCATTAATTCCAGTGATTCTTGTAATTTGAGGCAAACTTATAAAGAAGATCCTCGCTATAATTTACTAATCTGAAATAAAATTTCCTTTCGTTTCTCACTTTTGTACCGTACCATTCATACTTTCCCCCCTTAAATCTGTAACCATCTTTTTTGTGCTCTGTGAGCTGTATCTCAAAGAACTACAAAGCACTCTTTATGTTTCCCCTACCAACCCAGCAACTTGGCATGCGGTAGATTTCAGCTCTCATTTGGGCCTTTTAAAGATTTTACCAGCGGATTCATAATTTGATAATTGGCCAAGGGCTCTAGAGAGAAAACAGGCAGCTACACTCTGTGAAGACAGAAATGGCTCTCATTCCCATGAAAGAGGGAAGTTTTCATTCCTAGAAACAGGGAAAGAATGAAGAAAGAGTCCAGCACGTCACAGACCAGGTGTCCCTGCCCTTGCTTGGTGAGAGGACTAGGAAGAGGCATCAAAGCTGTTTAGTTTTCCGAGGTGGCGAAGAAAGGAATCAGAGGGGTAGCGGTGGCGCAGGAATGATGTGATGAAGAATCTTTCAGTCCTTCTGAAGGTTGTAAGTTTGAGTTTTGGAAAACTAGGAATGGGAAGAGAGACCTTGTGCTGGCAGTTATACTTGCAAGACAAAAGTTGTCATGATACGTGAAAGCAGGAGCGACACCTGATTTTGTGGCATTTAGATGCCTGGAGATGCAAGTAGGCATCGAGCAGGACTGGGCATGTGCTGCTTGAAGCAGGAATGAATCCAGGTTTGTGCTATGCCTGGCTTTTAAAGGCCATGAGATTAGATGATTACAGTGGCACCCTCTGGCCTCACAATCCATCAGTCAGATCACCTGACAATCTGCACAAACCTTCCCTCATAATCATCTCAGATTTCCACCTTTGGGCAAGTACTTCATTTTTGTTCTGCATCCAGAGGTACAGTAACTCGGAAGACAGGGAGTAAGTTTCATAAACCTTACTTAGGGTGCATGCATGTGCGAGTGCACAGAACAGGAAAGGGATTTTACCTTTTTGTTCAAATTTGTTTTCCTGCATGCATGCCATCACTTTTACTTACTGTTGTGTCCAAGGGTAGAACGTTGCAAAAAACCGGGAAGGGTTGGTCTCTCCCATGCTTTAGGAAATCCCCTTACATATGTGTACATGTCTGTAGAGCCTTCACAAAAATCAGAGCTTTCAGGAGTGACTTAGAGTACATCTGCATGGACAGGCTCCTCTGTCTGTGCTCCACGCTGGCCACAGACATGCCAGCTCCCAGCCAGCTCCATTTGGAAAGCTGGAGAGCTGCATTAGCATGGCTCTGTGCCCAAGTGAATATAAACTGCCTCTCAGGAGGGCTTATTAGCTCAAGCAAAGTGCCAGGAGGAGAGCCGCGAGCCAGGTGAATGACTAGTGGCCACAGCCCCTCTTTCCCGCACCCTCAGGTGCTCGGACACATGCCTATCCCACGGTGGAGATGCTGACCTGTTGGGTGTGTGTCAGAAGAGGGGCTGTGGCTCCTCCAGGAGACGGATCAGCAAGGCTGTGCACCGATCGCTCCCAAGCATCTGCTCTTCGGGCTAGGTCCTGCTCACATCCAAAGGTGGGAGAAGATGGCTGGGCCGAGGCTGTGGGCTGGACACTGTCCTTCTGGGCTGAGTACAGCCTCTGAGCTATAGGTTGGCCGTGCTGAACCTGCAGCCCATATCTGCGGCTGTGATAAGCTAAACTAGCTTGCAGGTGGAAGTGGGCTGAGCTGTTGAAGAAGCGTTTGCTTCTTCATATAATAATAACTTTGTCCTGACTGACACATCAAAATGTAAAATCTTAAGACAAATCACCTTGCGGTTCCCATCCTTGTTGGAAAGTCAGGGCACAAGCTCTGAGGACCCTCAGCCACATCTGTTCTTAACAAGGTGGTGAATACCAGGTTGTCATTGCCCGAGCCCAACCGCACCAAAAGCTGGAGCCTGCTGATGTGGTCAGATAATGGCAGCGATCAAGTTGCCCAAACTACTTTAAAGCTCTGACCTGTAGCTGTCTGATGAGACTCTACCATTGCACAGGGCATGGCCCTCATGTTCGGATATCTTGTGCAGACCGCAGCTTCAGCTTGCGCTTGCTCTCCTCCTCTGCACTAAGCAAGGACTTCAAGGACGGAGAGGCTTCTACAGAGGCACTGCAGGTGATGGTAGCAACCGATGCCTGGAAATATTAGCAAGGAGAGTACGCTGCAGTAGAGTCCAAAGTGTGATCTATGTACATCTTTCAGATAAAGGAGGCTGGGATAAGGTGTGGGTCAACTGACTAGTGTGGTGTCATTCGTAAGAGAGATCCCAGAAATTTTTCCATGCAAAATTGCTTCAGGCTCCCTTGGCATTGATGCTCTCCCTCCATCTCCCGGTTGCCAGAAAGCTCCCTTGGCTAACACTGGCTGCTGGCGGATGTGTTTTCCACCTACACTGCGGTGTTAGAAGTTCTCTACGTGACCTACCCTGTGTAGAAGAGGTCCCCTTTGCCTTTCAGACACCCTGGCGTGCTGAATACTTCAAGAATACTCCAGCCCCTCATTTTAAGGCACATCATACCTGTGGACTGGGTATGTTTGGACTTGCAGTTTACTCTGAAATTGTCCTTAACACAAGCTCAGTCTAGGTAAAAGCAAAAGCAAGAGTCTATTGGGAACATATAGATAGACAGAACCGTTACCAAGGCTCAGAAGGTCACAGGTGACCAGTCATAAGCTACTTGAGATGAAGTTTTAATGGCCGTTCTTGTTTGTATCCAGATGAGAAGCTGTAGTTTCTTCCCTATTCCTCGTGGGCAGGTATTTGACACTGGTGCACAGCCACCATTTCTATATGGTGTTCACAAGAGAGAACGCTGACGTGAGGAAGAAGATTTGCCTTTGCACTCCACCCTCTCCACAGGGTTTCCCTGCCTTCCACCATGATTTCATTCTTCTTTTTCCCACCTCCCCTCGTTACCAATGATTTCTTACTTCTTGGTCCAGTTTGTAGTTTTTGACCTTTCTTGCACCAGATCATTTTCCACTCCCCCCCTTTGGAAATGCTCCTGTCCCTTTGATAAGGTCAACTTAGTTATCACTTGTTTGCCCAGACAGAGAGCAGGCTCCTTTCAGAATGGCACCAGGGCTTGGCTAAGCCCGAGACATAACGGCAGGACACTGTGAGGACGGACGCTTTCATCTGCCCTGTGGGGCAGGGTTCAGATACAAAGGAGGGGGTTTTGAAGTTACGAACCTTGCATTTTATACAAATGTGACTTGCTAACAGCTGGGACTGATGTATGCAGGGCCAGAAACGATCTTCAGAAGACCGGACACAGTAGTCATTAATCACTCTGGAATCACGGTAAGTGTGAAGGTGAGAGATACTGTGACATTCGTGGTAAACGCCATTGGTGTTGGCAATTATTTCCGGGGCAATAGCGAGTAGAGAAAAGGAACAGAGGAGAATTATTGAGAGATTCATTTTGTTCTTCCTTAAATGTGGTTTCATTTGACTTAAACCAGACCTAAACACAGCCTTGTGTATCAGTTTAACTAGATTGGTTTGTATTCATTCCTTCCATTAAAATGACATACACATCTGTGTATCTGAGACTCTAGTATGGTGTGGATATACTTGCTGGGCTTGCTGCCATCTCTAGGGGTATTTGGCTGACTTTGTAACAACTACAGTCCAAGTTATAACTTCACAAAAGTCCAGGTTGTGTTTGGCCAGTACTTTGTGCTGCCAGCAAAGACAGATCAGAAACATCGTTCAGAGCGGAGTAGAGCTGTTTGCCTTCTGAAGAGGGTGAGCTGAGATGAGCCTTGCTTTGTCTTGTTTCCTGTTCCACTTGAAGGCGTAAAAATTATTCTGCAAATGATCAGGAACTTCAGGCTCCTGCATTATGCTCTGTTGCAGCAGAATTGTGGTGTGTCCTGTGCTTATGGTTGGCATTTGCAGCAAAGCATGCTTGAAAGACACTTGTCAGGTCTGGCGTTTGCTCCCGTTGATGGATCTCTCACCTCCTCATCATTTTAAAGTTACAGTGAAAAAGAAAAAAATCTTTTTTACTTTGTTTCCTAATCACTGTGTTGTCACTTCAGGGTTTTTCTGTTGGCCTGCAAATAGGGATAATTCAGAGCAGAATCACTTTAGTCCCTCTTCTGGGGTAAACTGAAATGTGCAATTCAGTGTTTCAGTTTTGGAACCATTAAGAATACCTTGTGATTGCTGATCAGAGATCTCTACTTACTCTCTGTGGAGACAAAGCCTCAGCTATGGGTACGACTCAATGGTAACTCCTTAGCAGATGTTTAAAACCTAATGCTTGAGGTAACTGGTGTGCGTGCTCCTCTCCTGCATAGTTTCTAAAGGTTAACTATGGGGTAAAGGAAGGCTGAAATGAAGACATTGTAGTTATAGATTTATTCTACGTATTTTATTTCAAACAGATCATTAAATGCTCATACATCTATACATATGTATTTTTACTTATTCTCCAGACACTGTCAGCCAAGTAAGTCACCGTCTGAAGTTTGTTCATGAAATATGTGGTGTAAAAAATCAAGTGCGGAACTACTGTGGGTTAAATACATCTCACTTTGTGCTGTATTTGTTTTGTGATTATGTGACCTCTGTATTTTGAGCTTTGATAGCAAAGTGATGATCTATGAACTCAGCTGTCTGCCTGCCCTCTCTGTCAGAGGCTATGCTTTTTAGTGCAGGGCTAACAGGAAATGTGTGTTTGTAGTTGTGTACCTCGGTTCAAACTCACCTTGATCACTAATTTCAACTAAAATAGACTTTGCAATGAAACTACTTGTGTAGAGGCAGACGTTCCTTTCTGCCGATCCTGCTGCAGTATTGACAACCTGTAACAGAGAGACAGGGAGAAAGGCTGGAGGAGCTACTGTCTTAACTTACTGCAGCAAAATTAGCCACAGATTATCTGTCAGAGACTTCAAATGAACCAGGGAAGTGTACCTTTTACAATAAACACTAAATTAGAAATTCACACAGAAAGTCTTTGAACTCTGGAGCAAAAGTGCACTAGCAAGTTTGAGCATTTCAGTGTTGTCAAGAAGGGAATATAGAAAGTCCATGATGCCTTTTGAAACTTCACGTTTTCTCATTAATGCTAATGTAGATTTGACTCAGTGCTTCTCTTTTATGCTTCTGAATGAAAGTCAAAAGGAGTCAGTGGCTTAGCAATAAGCATTCATCCCCATGGTTGGTAATGGGAACGGCTGCTTTGACTTAGCAACACAGAAATGTGCATTTTCTTGATGCTGCCTGGGTCAGCTGCAACCACTCAAGGCTGTGCTCACCCAAGGCTGTTTTTCTTTTTTTCTGGCTCTTGTTTCAAAATTTTTTAAAATTAAAAAATCCCAAATACTATTAATGTCTCAAAGTTATATTTTCACTCTAACGCCCCATTCCGTTTCATCCTAGATGTGTTAGAGAGTCATACATAGAATCATAGAATAGTTTGGGTTGGAAGGGGCCTCCAAAGATCATCTAGTCCAACCCCCCTGCCATGAGCAGGGCCACCTTCAACTAGGTCAGGTTGCTCAGAGCCCTGTGCAACCTGACTTCGAATGGTTCCAGGGACGGGGCATCTACCACCTCTCTGGGCAACCTGTGCCAGTGTTTCACCACCCTCATCGTAAAAAATTTCTTCCTTATATCTAGTCTGAATCTCCCCTCTTTTAGTTTAAAACCATTACCCCTTGTCCTATCGCAACAGGTCCTGCTAAAAAGTCTGTCCCCATCTTTCTTTTAAGGCCCGTTTAAGTACTGAAAGGCAGCAATAAGGTCTCCCTGGAGCCTTCTCTTCTCCAGGCTGAACCACCCCAACTCTCTCAGCCTTTCTCCGTAGCAGAGGTGTTCCATCCCTCTGATCATTTTTGTGGCCTCCTCTGGAACTACTCCAACAGGTCCATGTCTTTCCTGTGCTGAGGTATAATCTTACTTACATTCTCACCACCATATGCTGACGCAGAACCTGTCCTTCTAGTGCGTCTCTTAACCATTAGCATCACCTATTCTCTTTTCATCAAGCAGCACTGCATTCAGTTCCTCCCCCATTTTGCAGCAGACCTAGACTGGTCTCAAAATCCTGCTGTTTTTTTTCCACAAGGCAATGCAAGAGAAAGCTGTCCCTTACTTTTGATCCTCAATGTGCAATCTCCGGCTTGGTTAAATTTCAGCTGCCCACTCTAACGCCTTCTTTTCCAGTCCCTTGGCCTCTCACCTGTCATCTTCTAGCCTGTCCAAAATGCTGCCTCACCAGTTGTCCTCCTAGTTCCTCTGGTTCTACTTATCCCCATGTCAAATCTTTTCCCCAGCACCTCTTTGCTCCTTCTACAAGAGTCTTCAGTGTTAGTTTCCCTAATGCAGAAATGGGATCTGATGCAAAGGGAATCATTCAAACAAAAAAAATACGTTTCACACCAGAAAATTGCATTTCCTTAAGCACAGAACTGATTTTCCTGGTTGACCAAGCAAGCTTCCTCTAACTCAGAATCTTGCCTATAAACAACATCTTCTCAAGCTCGAAGTTGTGCCATCAGCTTCTTCCTATCACTTACTTTCAGTTTGTTACTGTTCTTGGTAGTATTACGCAGTATTGTTTTCCCAGGTCAGAACATGTGAGCATCTCTGCTGTGCAAAATAATCAATTCTATCATTCATAGCATGAAGAATGTATAATACATTGATACTACCGACATGCATATATATCAATATTTTGTTAACACCCATGATACAACATAAAGTTAAAAGTTAAAGCACAGGATTGAAAAGCCTGACACATGCCCTATCTCTGCTTGGTGAAACAGGCTATAGCTTGAAACTGTGTCCCTTCGTTTTAGTGTTACTTCTGGCTTAAAGCGGCACCGCTGCACCACAAGCCATCCGAAAACACTGTTGAACAGTGCAGAAGTCCAACATGCTTTCAGCCACTTCCCGACACAAGCCCCCCGAGTGGATGATAAAGCATGTTTGTAGCGGGGCCATGCAGCCCACTGACTGGTGGCCTTCCTGCAGACCAGGAGAGGGAGATGAGACTTTTTTTTTTTTTTTTTGTTAAAACGGGACTAGATAAACATGCCAGATCTCCTGACTGATGGAGCCGTGCTTCCTTGCAGCTTTTCCCACTGCCTTCGATTGCTCTGTGGCACGCTTGCTTCTCTTTCCTATTTTAAAAGGGAAGAAAATCTCCGTTGAAAAACAAAATCATAACAAAAAAGCATCAGGAAGGACCAAGGGATGCTATTAATAAATCGAGGGCTCTTGCCAAGAAAGGCTGAGTTTTCCAGCGGCTATTTTACCACCCTTGTTTCTTTATTAAACTAAGCTTTTTTTTCATGAGACCGTCTCGGTTTGCAGATGTGGTCCCGGGCTCTGAACATCCTCCCATGTGTTTTGTTTTGCAGGAGGCAGCACAGGCACCTCCCCGACCACCTCCAGCACGGGGACCCCGTCGCCCTCCGCTTCCTCTCACCTTCTTTCTCCATCCTGCTCCCCTCCAGCCTTTCATCTGGCCCCCAACACTTTCAACGTTGGCTGCCGGGAGAGTCAGCTTTGCAACCTCAACCTGTCTGATTATCCCCCGTGTGCCAGAAGCAACATGGCCGCCTTGCAGAGCTACCCAGGGCTGAGCGACGGTGGCTACAACCGGCTGCAGAGCGGCACCGCTTCTGCCTCGCAGCCCTCCGAAACCTTCATGCCTCAGAGGACTCCATCCTTGATCTCAGGAATGCCGACTCCTTCCTCCCTGCCCAGCAACAGCAAGATGGAGGCGTACAGCGGCCAACTGGGGTCCTTCCCCAGCTCCCAGTTTCAGTATGTCATGCAAGCAGGCAACCCTGCCTCCACCTCCTCCTCTTCACACATGTTCGGTGGCGGCCACATGCAGCAGAGCTCCTACAACGCCTTCTCCCTGCACAATCCCTACAACCTCTATGGATACAATTTCCCTGCTTCCCCCAGGCTGGCGGCGAGCCCGGAGAAACTCACCACCTCCCAAAGCACTTTACTCTGCTCTTCCCCATCCGGTGGGGCCTTCGGAGAGAGGCAATACCTTTCCACGGGGATGGATCACGGGATGCACATGATCAGCCCTCCCTCCGGCAACCAGCAGACGGCCAATGCCTGTGACAACAGACAGTACGGTGCGGTTCAGGGCTCCTCCTCACAGATGTCTGTGCACATGGTCTAACAAGCCGTGCCCCTCCTTGGCATCGAAGGCAGCCGGACCTTCGTCATTTCTAGGGGTAAACCCATCCCAGTACCTTTTTGCCTTCAAACTTATAGTGGAACTAGTATCGTAATGATAAATAAGAACACGAGCCATCTAGGTATGTGCCACAGAACCTTGTGGAAAGCCTCGACTGACAGCCTTCGCAGCTTGTTGTAGCCCAGGGCCTCCAGACCTGGCATGGAGCATCTGCTCTTTCTGGACATTGCAGAGAGAAGGGCATGACTTTAACAAGAAGCTGGAGAGAAGCAGCTGAATATACCGTTTACGCATTAACTCTCAGCTTGTGTGAGCTCTCGGTGTGGAGGGAGCCGAGCCCCTGTGCTGTCTCCTCCAGGTGTCGAAGAAAGGCAGACTCCCAAGGCTTCGTCCTCTGAAGCTGCACTGCCCGTAGCTTTAAAGACCTCCCCCTTCCCAGACCATTCCTCACTGCTGGAGCAGCTCAGCCCATTTCTGAAGGCACCAGTGGCCCTCGGCTCCTTCTCCCGCTGTAGCACAGGAATGGCGCTGCTGGGCTGGAGCTTCTCCTCCCAAAGATGTTTCTGCGTTTTCACTATGGCTCTGCCCGACGAGCGGTTTCGTTGCGAGGGCCGAGCTTACCAGCACCCAGCCTGCAGACGGAGATGGGAGAGAGAGAAGAGAGAGAAAAGTTTTAACCTACAAGTGAGCCTCAGACGTAAGTGGGGACTGATCTTTGGAAAGATGGATGGGGGAGAGGGGGCTCAGCTCCTGTTGGCGTGACCCGAAGCGATGCACCCAAACCGAAAGGATGACAGCCTTTGTGAGGAACGTGTGTCCCATAGCACTCAACCCAGTGGGAGGAAACTGTCCAGACTGAGCTCATGGGGAAGAACGATGAGAAAAGAGAGCTCTGCTCTACGGAAGTGCAGCCGGCCTCCCTCACCTTGCATGCAAGAGTTGCCATAGAAAACCATTAGCATTTCAGTAACAGTGAGGTCGAGTATTCGCCAGCCTCCCGCCTGACACATGATCTCTGTTTAACCAAATAGATCGTTGCCTTTTGACATCTTTCTTTTCTGTTTTTTTTCTTCTCTTTTTTTTTTTTTTCTTCAAATCCTTTAAAAGTAAGAAAACAATTGTAGCTTGGTGCAAGCTATGCATTTAAGTTGTGTGAAAATGCAAATACCAAGTAACAGAATACAGATATTATTGAGATTTGTTGTGAGGTGTTGTAGATAAATGTATTTATATGCCTAGTGAGGGATTCAATATTATGAATATAAAAGAGGGCAATAAAAATGGTATGTAAAATATGTATGAAGAAAAAGGTGTATAAAGATTTGCCCTATGCACGGAACTCTGTTTCTAAGTGCCAAGCACAGAATGCGCTAAATAAATCTTTGCAATTGTTCCCTCTGTGTTTTTCTCTGTCTGTGAGGCTTCCGCAGTGGTCTTCTAGAGACAGACATTTTCAAAATACCGCCATGCGTGTTTGCGAGGCAGAGGAAATGAAGACATGGTGCTAAATTGTGAAGTCCAGGCAATATTACAATAAAAACTAAAACTCTGTCTTCTCAAGAAATTTTAAAAACTGAGTGCTTGACATCTGTAAGGTGCCTGCTTTCATGGGAAGTCTGTCTTACGGACAGCTAGAATTGTTATTTTGATTGTTAAAGTCTAATAAAAAGCTTTTCAGAATAATTTTTCACAGTCAATATAGAAAATAATACTTACAAATAACAGTATAATTTGTTTCTCGTTTTTAAATGTCATCTTGGGGTATGTGTCAGTTTTTCATTTGCACTACATTCCTAATACGAGATTGAGACATTAACACTGAAAGCAGCGGGGAAGCTGAAGCCCCCCCAAACCTGGCTGTAAGTTATGGCTGCAGAGTTTACAGCTTTCCTTGTGTCAATAATTTTTGTTTTCTGAATTGAAAAAGCACCAGGAAGGTAGAAAGACCTTGAAAGATAAATTCTGGAAGCATTTATTAATTTTTATTTTTACAGGGGAAGACAAATATACCAATACCATTCCCAGTTCTGTGCCTGGTCTGTCCGGCTCTATTCTGGCTTTTATGGTGTCTAGCCGTGGATGCTGCCGAAAAGGGTTTGAGGGACTATGGATGGGAGAGAACCTGCCCCTCCCCTTGTTGTCTTCTATTTACCCCTACTAATCGGTTTAATCTTGAAACAGGGAGTTTTATAGCCTTTCTAAAGTCCTTTCAGAATCTTTCAGAAATACTCTTCAATCTGTGCTTTGAGGCTTGCCGTGCTTTTGCGTTTGACTCCATCCTATGGCAACGATTTCTACAAGTTAATAGTATGTTGTGTGAACCAGTATTTCCTTCTGCTGGCTATTTGCATTAGATTGCTCTTTCTTATTTATTCCAATTAATTCTTTGTGAGCGAGTAAGTATTTCAGCTAAGAAGAGAATGTGAGTCAACAAAACCAAAATCATTCTTAGTATCAAAATATATGTTTCTAACCTTAATTAAAACAAAAAATTAATCTCAACAAGAATTATCACTGGAAATAGTCACTGAAGAAAGCAAAAGACAGATGTAGGGCACAACCTTCAGAATTAGTGTGAGGAACTGCAATCCCAGTTTCCATGCATTTCAGTAGGAATCTGTGGGGAAGAGCTTTGAAATTGTCACCCAGACTCTTCAGCAATCTGATCCTTCAGGGTACTGAGTACCCTGTCCCTGATCCAGCCAAGCTCTTCAGCACACTGAGATCATCTTACTCCATCCAATTGCCTTCAGTATGAAACTTACTGACCTTAGGGTGAGCATTTACTGACCATATTTATTGACCGTATTTATAGACATTTATTTAGGTCTTACGTGGCACATATATAAAATGAGAGAGCTTAGTTAGGACAGTTATTCCTTCATCTTAGCATATGGTTAAGTGTTTTGTTGAGTCAGGATCAGAATATTCAGCATCACAACTGAAAAATAACAGGGATAAAACCTGAGAGAGGCTTCCCTGTCCCAAGATGTAAAGCTACGCTGACAGTCTGTGAGAATTAAAAACAAGCTAACAGTGAAATGGGAAAAAATAGTAAACTTTTTCCTTGGTTGACACTGTGCAAAGCAAAAGTAGAGCCGTGTTTGGAGGGCAGTATCAAAAATAACAGGCTAACGCATGTCAAAATGATTTCCTCAGTGTTCAGTTAGGTGCACGGGTGAAATCCTCCCAGGGTAACACTCCCCTGAGCAGACAATCTGCTTAAGGCCTTGACACCCCCCAGAAACACGAGGTGAGCATTGAATTTGAAGCGGACTCAGGTATGATGGAGGTATCTTGTGTACAGCAGTGGCTCTTCTCCGCCTGCCACCCCCGTAGGGATGCAAGGCTCTGAGCCATTTGCCACTTTTTACTGAGGCTTCCCAGAGACGAGGTGATGGCAATGGGCAATGGGAGAGGTGCACCGGGGCCCATCTGGGAGATCCGCTTGGGATCAGCTTGCCCGGTGGGCGGCCCGGGTTGCGGTACACACAGCAGCCACCCCTGGAAGACTCCTTTTCCTTGGGTGACCGCCCTAACCACAGGGCTTGAGAGCCCCCCTGGCATGGTTATGCTCTCATCCAGGAGCCCTTTGATGGTTCATTTGCAAAGCACGTGTGCGTGGGGGGCAGAGGCAGCAGTTGCGTGGTTCCTCTCCCCTTCTTTCCTTCCCTACTTCACCACGAACATTTGAACCCCTTGGCCAACTTTAAGCAGCTTTGATAGTGTGGTCACAGTCTCAAAGATGTAAGTTCTCACGTTTCTTTAGAAGAGACAGAGGAGGAGGACGGGACCCTTACTCATTTTCCCAGTGCAGGGAAGGTCACCATGTGATACCGCCTCGTTCAAAGAAGCCACACAAGGAACAGGTATCCTGCATGCACGCCACCCCCCCAAGTCTCATCTGGCATATGCATGTTATTAGACACCAGAGGATCTACCAAGAGCTGCAGAAACCAGGGGGTCTTTTCTCCACCACTCCTGGGCTGACCATTTGCTCTTAGCCCATGCAGACTTCTGGCTTCCAGTCCGGGAGAAGGGAAGGCTCTGTATCTCCCAGTTAGATGCTGCAAATTTAAAAGGTGAAACACTACGTAGCTCTTTGAAGAGGTACCCTTTTTTAAAAGCCCGATCCAAATGCCAGGAAGGGCAGTGGAAATCTCGATGATAGGAGATCCCTCATCTTGCAGCACAGGCCCTTCCAAATGCAAACCTGGCAACTTGTTACACAAATGAAAAGGATGGGGCAAAAATAATCAGAGAGGGTTTGTCAGCTTTGCAAAGTTTATTTAGCTTCATTCCTTAACACGCTGACAGGCACAGGACATAAATATTAGCCGTGACCACAGTCCCTGCAGCTCAGCAAAACCAGGACATTGCACTCCAGTGCAACATAGTGTTCTTGGAGGGAATGTAAGTACTATGTGCTAAAGCAAAATGCTCAGGGCACAAACGTAAATACAAATTGGGTACACAGCCTGTGACATTATGTTAAATATACCACAGCAAAAATTAGAGCAGATGATCTGCTAGTGTGGCTGATTTATTGCACACCGGGTGAAGTTTTACTGATGTAGGTGAGGGCTGACAGATAGTCATCTGCCATTTAAAAAAAAAAAAAAAAAGTGTTCAGATTTTTTCCCCAACAGAACTAGGCGCATTGACCCAGAGCACACATCCCATGTTAGACTAGCACTAGCAGATGAGTTTTGCTGGGTGTTGCTTGTTGGGCATCGTTCTAAATGGAACAACAACAACTTGAAAGTGCACCCGAGGACCGGGCAGAGGAACGACATGCCACAGATGCACTAGAAATGCAGCTCTAAAAGCAGTGACAGAACTTTGTGAGGAGGCTGCTGGTATGGCCAAGGGGTAATTCGCTATAAATAAGCCTCTTCCCGTCCAAGGAACATCTGACTCCTTCAGCACTGGTTCTTCCTTAGAGAACCATCCTGCAGGACCAGGCGTGTTGGCCAGGTCTGTAACCCAGCATTTTGAGTTTCTGAAGGCTTGTCTGTTGGTCTGCTGACCCAAAAACTGCTGCTGGAGGAGCGGCTCACTCAGCTTTCTGCCTGCTCCTTCTAATTTGCCTGTAATTGCTGTCTAGGAAACTGTGTAGAATACAGCTACAATTCCTGGAACTCTTTTCAAGGGTTGTTTTCCCATGTCAGTGACTGTTGCTGAGCACCCCAGAGGACCCCAACATGACCATGAATGGCAGGAGCACATGTCTCTAAATATTAGCTCCTTTCTACAATAAAAATCTCCAATAGTTCTAGCCTGCCTGAACGGAGGACTAGACTGGAAAAGAGCAGTTCACATGGCTGCACGCTGTCGAGTTGCGACCGCCCAGGGATGAGCATGGCTTCTGTGCTGGATAGTGGTCGGCATCGGCTGATCCAGGGAGGAGCAATAAACCTCCACAGTAGGGTTAATTGTGCAATAATCTATCTCTGGAGCACTGAGCTCGTCTATTTTTCTGACTCAATGTGGAACTCATTGCATGCTGTGGGGGAGAAGGATTAGGAGCCTGTATAATTTTACACTGGTTGAAGTTCCTACAGATGCTGTTCTTATTCCAGTAATGTTCTAAATTTGTTCAGCCAAAAAGACAGGCTGCCTGTAGTCATCCTCAGTGAAGGTGCCTGTGCCTGGGAAGGGCTTTTCCCTCCAGACTACGCAGATGACAGCCCTGGGGACATGCTGCAGCACCCACCCCCTTCCCAGTGGTTCCCGTGTAAGAATCAGGGGTGCCCAGGGGGCGGCGGGAGGGGTGACATGGCCTCGAGTTCCTCTCCTACCTGAGCTGGTTTGTAACATTTCCCTTAACGTGCAGTCAGGTAATTGCACATTAATACAGCTGCATTTTAAGCTGGTGGAACTGGCCCAGGAACGGGCACAAAGAAAAACTGCAGTCAGTTTGATATATTAAATAAACAATCTGGTCTAGTGATTGGAGACTTGATGTAATTAACCTGTAGCTGCCTCTCCCGGTAAAGCTGGAACAAGTTGTGGTGCAATTAACCCAGCGTAAACTTAAGTACAGCCTGCCAACCATCCAAAGCAGGGCCAACACTCTACTGCATGGTTTATATTATGTTGCTATGCAAAGGTCTGTATACAGAAATATTAAGATTAGTTAGAAGTACGAATGCAGATGTGTGTGTGCAAAAGCACCAGAGGAACATGAGAGCAAGGATTCGAAGAATGGCCTGTACTGATAGCCAGGGACGCGATCAACAGCAGCAAAACTGGTGAACACCGAGGAATGCGTTGCTTTCACCAAAATCACAGCACAGATGACTCCTCAACAGCAGAAAACGGAAACGGGAGGATGGCAACAAGACTACAGCACGCTGTGTGCGCCTTTTCTCTTCCTGTAACCCCAACAAGAAGCCAAGCCTTGATGGCAAGCTAACCAAAATGAGGCTGGAGAAGACAACGTGCAGCAATGTCGCTCAAGGGTTATGATGGGCAATTAACCAAGATTCCAAGGTGAAAGCTCAGTACCTGTGACTCCTGAAAGGTATGAAAGACCCATCTAAAAACCAATTCATTACCACCAGTGAAAAGAAAACGGGAAGATGAAGTGAAGGTTTGATGGCGTTCTCCCCTTGCATGCAAGTGATTCTGCCCAGAATACTCGGAGACATATATTTGGAGCTTGTGAGTCCCATGTCCGCATTGGCAGTCTCATGTTTTTTTAGAAAACTAAATAAAAATCACTTCTACTTGCATAGAGTCTTGCACTCAGTTTTGTTACATCAGTTCCTACAGCTCTAGTATCACCCATAAAATACTCCAGCTCCTAACTCTGTGAACATTACAAAGTTGGGAGCAGCCTCAAGTTTTACAGAAGACCAGAGTAAATCAACAAAAAATTTGGTGAATTGAGGGGAAAAAAAGTAAAAAGAATAAAAGAGTATATAAAAGGAGGTTAAGTTAGCCTGAAGTAACCTACATAAAACTGAAAAATAAAGCACACACATCCAAAATAAGAAAGAACTGGCCATGAACACATGTCGAAAGGGACAACATAAAGTCTGTAAAGATGTTTTGTGAGTATCTCAGATGCTTTTGGGTAATGAATAGTAAACTGCCCTCCTTCTCGGATGGAGAAATTGAACTTGTCCACAGGACCTTGCGATGCTCTAGCTTCTGACCACAAAGATTAAAATCATATCAACAAAAATATCAGCCTTTGAAAGGAAATGTATTCACTCCTTACACATAAAATGTGCTGTATTAAATTTGTTGTTTACACTGCATATGCTATTGTATAGACAGTTTATAGCTACTAAACGTATCAGGCAACTAAACACTAAACATTCACAATTAAAAGCACGTAAAATTGGTTACGTTGTCTGTACACAAACATGAGTGGTTTTATGCTGTGCCTAATTGTTCTTTATTAATTTCCAGGGTGACACAAACACGATGACATGTTAGGAGTTATCTCAGCTGTCTGTCCCTGTAACAGGGGACTTGGGAAGCATTTTCCATCCTTGCCATGGTATGGGAAGGAAGCAGTCTGATTCAAAGAAGTTCTGGAGTTAAAGACCTGTTTAATAGTGATTCCTCATTTAGCATACGTGCTTTCTGTTGGAGAATGAAGGCCCTGGCTCCTATCTACTTATGCACAAATCTGAACTGAGGAAATAAATAATTCTGGGGTCTGTGTTTTCCACCACATAGGACATGGTGGGGAGGTTCTGCAATGGCATAGGAGAAATGTAAGGCTGGAAAAGTCTGTTGAATGTGACCATAGCCGTCAACTAAGGCTTACAAATAGTAAAAAACAGGAGGAGCAGAGAGAGGGAGCAAGGCTTACCTGTCACGTGGCCTTAGCCCTTTGCCTTTTCTTTTCTAATATCCAGGTCATGTTCACATCGTGTGTGTATGAGCATGTCATGGTACCTGATATGAAGAGATCTGCTGATGTCCATCTCTTTCAGGTCTAAGCTGGTAGACTATTCAGTGTTCATTGTGTTGGCATCAATGAACAATATCTACGAAATGGGGCCATAGCCATGTACAAGTCAACGTGACCTATGTTCAGGGCAGTTTGACACCCTTTGACACCAAGTTTCAGCAATTATTTACTTTTCATCATACACAACATGATGCGGAGAGAAGATACAGCAAGAAGAGGGAAATTCAAGGGGAATATCAAGCAGCTTGACAAGCTGAATTTAGCTGTGGAACAGTCACAGCTCTAAAGCTCAGGAAAGTACTGCAGGAACAGTCCTGGGTGTGCTGTGGACTAGATGCCCAGTGCTAACGCTATTTTCCGTTTCTATGTCCAACAGTTCTACAACAGAAGGAGCAACATACAGCATCCATGAGTTGCCCCTACAAAGCAAGTGGGGAGGTCACAATTTCAATTGAGCTTGAATCCAAACCTAAAACATTCTCTAGGTTCATCCATCCATAATATCTATGTTTTCTTCTCCCTTCAGCTATTGCCACAATAGTGCCACTAAGGGGTTCTTTAATTGAGTTCTCCACTGCTTTTATCCATGTTTCCCAGAATGCTTAACAGCAGCGATATAATGAGATTATTTATGATTTCTAAATACCATTTTCTAATGTATCTCCCAGGCCAGCAAAGCAGCAGCCCAGCAAATCTCACTGAACCAGAGCTGCCTGTAACAATCCCAAAGTGTCCAGCCATCCATTTCCATTTCCTGGCCCCACAGGTTTCTGACTGCACTTTTTCAGATTTCAGATCTTTATTTTTATTTAATTTTTTTTTTGCACAGCAATAACAAAAAGAAAAGTGTTATTGGCTGCTGGTGTTCAGTCCCTGAAGAGGCATTGCAGCAGGAGTCTCTCTTCTAGGACTATTTTGGTGGTGTGTGGAGGAAAGGATAGAAGTTCTGTCCTCGATGCTGTCCCCAGACATAGACACGATGTCTCCTGACCCAGCAGCCCCTGAAAGAGAGTCTGCAGCGACATGGATGGATGCGCTCCCACAACCTTCTGGTCTGGTCTCAACAGCTGGCATTTCTTCCGTTCCTGCATTTTTCTCACCCACTTCGGGCCTTGCCCTTTCAGACAGGTACATACTTCAGGGTGAACACATTTCTAATGCTGGAAGTGCAGACTGAATCACCTTCAGTGTGAGAATGAGCTGACTGCTGTTCAGAAAAGTTGTTGGGTGTTTATCTCTAAATAAAGGCTTTCATATAGCAACAAAATGTAATTTCAGGTTTTCCTATTTTATGTTGATTAATTTTTAAGGTAATTTTTGCTGCTTTATATAGCCAGAAAAATACCTACAACCTCCTCTTTGCGGTAGCACTTGAAAACCTATCCTCTGCTTGCCGTGGCCAAGGCACTTAGAGACTTTAACTAAGTAATCCCTGCACCTCCCTTGCTGGTCAAGGCAGTGTAGCGCCATTTTACATACCAGTAAACTGAGCGGAAGATCTGCCCTTGACCATGCATACCCTACACCGGTCTCTGCTCCACTTACTGCAAAACTGTAATCACTGGTAGAAGCGATGACAATGTCCCCATCTTGGCCAACTGGGTTCTGCATTAAAGGTAATGTTGCTCCATTTATACTTTCAGGATTTAAGCCAGGCAGGAGGAAGAGAGTGCTGAGTGATGACTGACACCACCAAGCATAGGTAGCCTGAGCCATATTTCTCACGTCGCTGTTGCAACATCACCCAGACATGCAGGCTTAGTGGGACCAAGCTTAGTATTTTATCACCGACCCATGGCAAGGCGGTGGTGAAAGAGTTTCCAGCTGAGGCTGCAAAGGCTGTGGGTTGTGCAGGCAGCAAAACTTGACCGTTGCGTGCTGCTCCAGAGCAGTCCTGCTGCTGGCCAGCAGAAATCTCCAGGGCACAATTGCCAGGCTGAAAAGTGCACCCCTGGAAACGCAGTACTTGTGCCGACGGTGCTCTTCAGTTTGGTTTCACTCTCCCGCTGCGTGCGGATAAACACAGCCCTGTGCCAGCAGCCTTGTGTAGGTGCACAGAGAAAAAGAGACAGTTGTCCAAACAATATGGTATGGAGGGCTGGGGAAAAGGCATGCTGAAAATGTAAAGGACATTTACGTTAAAGGAAGGTGTGAGAGCTGCAGGAAGAGCCAAATTACAAAAAAAAAAGTGAGCACTTCAAGCAGCCAAATTAAACAAGACACAATGGGGGCCAACTTTGCCTCCCAGGCATTTCAGGAGCCCACACCCCAGAGTTCAGGGGGTGCTGGGGGGAGAACCATGTGTCCCTCCAGGTCTTATTTAACTTGGCCACGCGTAAAGAACTTTAACTCTTTTGTGACTTGCCTGTTTCTACAGCACTCACATCTTCCCACTTTTTGCTTTATTTCTGGGTGCTTTTTGTTGGGTGGGTTTTAAATACTTTTGAAGACAAATAATTTCTTTCTATTTAGAAAAATAATCAGTGGAGGCAAAGCGTAAAGTCATTTTGGTCATAGAATCTTGGAGGAAAATAGATACAGTATTTTGGAAAGAATTTGAAATGAAAACACAAAGCCTGATGGGATTTAAATGTAGAAAACCAAAAATTCAGTCTCGCCCCCTCTTTTCCCTCCCCCTATTCATGAGGTCACCATTTCTCATCTCCCAGACTATGGCATCTTGCCGGGATCCTAAGGCAGCCACCAGAAAAAGTGTTCTTTCTCCTGCGAGCACGAAGCAGGATCAAACTGGCCAAGAGAAAATAACCAGAGTGGTTTCTTGAAGCTGCAAAGAGAGACACTCTGTAGAACCAAGAAGAAAAAGACATCCAGAAAATGCAGGCAACCATTATTGGCCTCTCAAAAATTTGATGCATAAGCACTTGAGAAAAAGGAGACCGGATGAAAATGTGTGAAATAGTGAATGCGCACGGAGATTCAGCATCGTTGCTTGCAAACAGCTTGCTTGTAAAGGAATTGTGCATCTATGCGTGCGTGTGTGTGTATCAAGGATGAGAAGCAGGAGAGTGTCCCTGCACGCACAACATGCGGCAGACCTCACTTCAACAAGTTTATCTTTAATCCTTCTTGCAAGCCCTTCGCTGCAGCACGCTGGATCTCTGAAGAGGGAGGGCTGACACCATTGACATCTCAGCTCTCCTCCTGCTTCTGCGGCACACGACTTTTCTCACAGCATTACGTGTACTGCCTCTGCTCAGGCCTCGGGAGGTAGACCTTTGTTCAGCCTTGGTCCGGCGCGAGCAGCACCTAAGCCTTGCATCCCACGTAATTCTCAGCCCACCTGGAGAGAAAGTGATCACTCGCTCTCTGACACAGCATTGACCTTGTTTAGCTATAGATAATTCACCCTTTTTTCGTAAATTGTGACCCGTTTGGGGGCAAATCGGTAGCATGAGGGGAGTAGGGATCGTCAACATTCTTCTTCCCTCACAGATTTCTCTGCAGAAAGACCCTGCAAACTCAAAGGACCTCCTGGCCATATCGGTGGCTCCTACTTGCTCTGTCACAGCTTCTGGGACAACAGTGGCAAAGTGAATCCTCTAACTCTTACCAAAGTCAGGCTGCAGCACAATTACTTCCAGTGTACGTATCTGAGTTATTTTGTTGCTGATTAAATCCAGCGTGGATTTCAGTTGAAGACCCAGTTTAGAAATACATCCTCATGACAATTTTCCCAATGCAACAAAGAAGGAGAACTTACTACAAAGAGAAATTTGTGCCCCTTAGAGAGAAAGATTTGTTTGTTGAATTTTGGCTCCGGATCTGAAATGTCTCCAAGGAAAACTAAGGGCATTAAGGGCATGGAGTCAGTTTGGCTAGATGGGATGGTCCTCTGAAATAGGGGAAAGTCTTAAACATGTGCGCCACATCAAGCACATTCCTAATATTCTGTCCATATTAATACGGAAGTCCATATGCCAAATCCTACAGCCAAGGTCTTCATCTCAGTAAAAGTACATCTGCTGCCCATGGGCATGAGTCAGCTACCAGTGAGGAGCACAGCTCCTGTCTGTACACCTACAAAGCTCTATCTAAAAATCACCATTCAGTGATTTACCATCATGCCGATCTTGTTCCTCAGGACAAGACGAGCTCGAGCTGTGCCTGACAAGACTTCCAGCCTACCATGGTGTTAATCACATAATTCAGTATAATGGTAGGGGATTCTCCTCTTAATTTCCTTTCCAATCTGAAAGCCTCCACCAGCCATGTTCTTCTCAGCTCCTTAAGTGCAATCAGGTGTTTATTTCTGTGCACCTTGGCTTGAAGCTGCCCCATATGCCTTTTGGACCACACACTGGGATTTTTACCTAGGTCTGCAGTTGTCCCCAGTATCTCTGAAAGCCAAATCTTCTGGTCTTTATTCTTTTCTCATTCTCTGCTGCTACTTTTGTCCTGGATCAGATGGAACTCCTCAGTCCTGTAATAATAGTATTTTCCTTACGCTGCTTGCGGGAGTGCAGGGATGAGCACTGAGTGTCTGGCTCTGACACTGATAGATCTCACACTGCTCCCAGGGAGATGCCCAAATGTTACAAAGATGAACCATATGGGCAGCCCCAGCACTTGAGGCCATTAATAGGAATTTTTAAGCAACTGTGATTGATGGGGCAGCTCTTACAAGTCTGAGATCAATGAAAATGCAACTTGATCTTTTGAACTCAACTCCTTAATTTTTTTGTTCCTTTTTCTGCAGAGAATCCCATAAAACCATTTCTGTGCAGACAAAAGCTGTCTGGGACACTTCATGTGAATTTGTCATGCATTTTCCTTTTGCCTCCCCCTCCGCCCCGTTTGCAGTTTCACATGCAGTTTGGTTTTGAGTCTTTCTCCTTGATTTGTACAGGCATTTCAAGATCAGCTTTTTCTATACTTGTGATTGGACATTGTCTTGAAGGTATTTTTTGAGACTCATTATTTTTCATTTGTTTTCAATTTAATTAATTTACCCCTCATTGTAACTTGAACACCAGGGGAAAAAATGGTAGGAAAAAAGAAAAGCAGAAGTCATTGAGGACGGAGGGAAGGCTGAACAACCTTCAGGAGAAAGCAGGGAGCCCAAGAAAAGAATGAGAGGATTCAACATATAACCATGTCTAACAAGGCTTGAATTATCTGATATTGATATTTTTCCCTCATGATCTACTGACACAAATCAACACTATCCACAGCGGCTCCATCTTCCAACAGCAGGATTAGGGAAGTGATGGTTCCCCTGTACTTGGCGCTGGTGAGGCTGCACCTTGAATCCTGTGTTCAGTCTTGGGCCCCTCACTACAAGAAGGACATTGAGGTGCTGGAGCGTGTCCAGAGAAGGGCAATGAAGCTGGTGAGGGGTCTGCAGCACAGGTCTGATGAGGAGTGGCTGAGGGAGCTGGGGTTGTTCAGTCTGGAGAAGAGGAGGCTGAGGGGAGACCTCATCGCTCTCTACAACTGCCTGAAAGGGCGTTGTGGTGAGGTGGGTGTTGGTCTCTTCTCCCAAGTGACTAGCGACAGGACAAGAGGAAATGGCCTCAAGTTGTGCCAGGGGAGGTTTAGGCTGGATATTAGGAAAAATTTCTTTACGTAGAGAGTGGTGAAGCACTGGAAGAGGCTGCCCAGGGAGGTGGTGGAGTCACCATCACTGGAGGTATTCAAGGAACATGTAGACGTGGCACTGTGGGACATGGTTTAGTGGGTATGGTGGTGTTGCGTTGGTGGTTGGACTTGATGATCGTACAGGTCTTGTCCAATTTTAATGATTCTGTGATTCTGTGATTCTCTCAGACTCTTGACCAACAGAGCAGTCACTCCCAGTAACTTTGAATTGAGCCGGTCCTCAGCCAAGATGACAATAGTCTTCCAGCAGCTGGATGCTCCTGGAAATGAAAGCCTCTAAGAGGCTGGCAGGCCACTTACAGCTAGAAGAGAATGAGCCTCAAAAGGCAGAGGGAAGGGGCAGCTTCTTAGAAAGCCTGGCAGGGAATTAGGGACAGGCTGAGGAGCAGGGACAGGTAGTGAGAGTGGCATGGGGAGCTTGGGGATGCACAAGACAGCCCAGGGTGCAGCAGGGAGGAGGAGGCCAAAAGCAATATGGATAGCATGGGTGAGCTTGAGGGAGCAGAGAGAAATACCGAGGCACAGCAAGAAGAGAGGGCAGGGTGGTCCAGAGTGAGGATGTGAACAGTCAAGGGCTGCAGAGGAGAGGAAGGGAGCACAGCAGTAAGGAAAATTGTGAGAAAGGCGAGGGAAGAGCCTTGGAGAGGTTGGGAGGGATGCAATGGGAGAGCTGGAAGAGCAGAAAGACAAACAGCAACTCTTCCCTCACCAGGGAGGGGAAGAGTGGGAAATGGAGTCCATGTTTTGTGTGGGCTTGACAGCTGTATTTTGAACTTGAAACAACCACATACAAGTCAAGTGTTGGGAAATTATTCCTTTGGGCATTTAAATGAAGAAATAGGTGAAAACAATGAAAGCCATGTGTTTAGTTACATGATGCTTAAGCGCAAAGGGGATTTGGAGAAGGAGTTGCAGGGTGGTTCTGGCTCTTGGATTAGTAGTGCCCGGGGTGGGATATCTTCCCTTCCCTTAACTGGCTGTGGGCTCAAACGTCTCAGTGCATGGGTCAAGGTAGATAAGTTTTAGCAGGGTTTTGGGACAGGCTACGCATACTGGGCTTCTAGGAAGGGTGAGGATCTGTTCCCAGAAATCCCAGTTGGAATGCATTTTCTACAGCACACCAAGCCTTAATGGAGTAACACTCTACTAAAAGTGGGGAGGACTTTTGCTACCCCTTCCTGCTTGGCTGCTCGGCATAAAGTTGGACACACTTACCGGCTGATTATGACAAATGGCAGCAACGGGAGCACTGGTGGTGGGGGATGCAGTGCAGTCCCTCGGAGTTATACAGCACTTCTGAAACACCGTGAATTGCCATTCTTGCCTTTCTTTGGGACTGTCGATGTAAGGCCCAGCTAAGAGAGAAACAGAGAGGTGGGATGAACTGGTTGAGAACAGCATGAGTCTAGGAGCTGGGATTATTCAGTTTGTCTCAGTTGCAGGCTTAGCCCACCCTGGCTCATGCTGCTTCCCTGCTGTTGGCCACAATTGTCAAGGAGCAAGTCTGGGCTCACAGCACAAAGCCAGCTCAGAAAAAGGGTCTCTGAGGGCATTGATGGGATTTGGAGCACCCAGCTCTTCATCATCTATCAAAGACACAAAACTGAAGCTGGTCCCAGGACCCAGCGACACAGCTCAGCTCCAGACGGCTGGTCACCAAGTAACCTGGCAACTTATAGTATGTGATAAAATTTCCAGCGTAGGCAGGCTTTCGTTCCAGCTCTGTGTCTCTTTTGCTAGGGAAAGAGTCAAACCTTTCCTCTGAACAACACCCAGGATTCTCCCTTGCATTATCAGGTTTCCAAAACTAGTCCCTCCAGGATGTGGTCCTGGACAGGCAGCAGGAAGGGTGGCTACAGCTGCAGGGTAGGAATGATGGGTCCAGATCACTCCTCTGGAGCTCCCACCCACTTCTGGGAGAAGGGTAAGCAACTGGTAAGCAATGGAAGGTGCTTGTGTACTCTCCAGACCTCAGGCACCCCAAAGCATTCAAGCACTTTGATACCTTCTAGCAGTGGGCACAGATCCAGTTGCAGAAGCTGGAGACTTTTCATCTTCTAACAGTGGTGCCACAGAGATTGTTCACAATGCGGATCACTGCCAGGGCCTCACCAGCATCGTGTGGAGCAACCAAATCTCTGGTTTGCAGTTCATATGTGACAGGGGGGTATCCCCAGAGATGCACTCACACTAGGTGGATTCTTCCATTAAAAGCCTTAACATTTGCAAAATGCAACAGTCCCTTGTTAAAAATATTACACTGATTTAGCTGATGGTAATGATTCAGGCATGCCTTAAGCTCTGGAGTGTGCCAGTGACAATGCTACTAACCTGAGTGGTTTGGACTTTACAGTCTTTTCTTTGTAACTAATACATGTGATTAACGTTTTCCTTAAAAATGGCCAGTGGAGCAGTGAGACATACCGGGCTGGCAGCGTTAAAAATTGGAGCTGTGTCCCCAAAGAGCAAATGTAGGCTGACAAAAGACAGGGCCAGCTTCTCACACCCACACGGGGCTCTGGCCGCACAGCTTGGCCTCACACCCAACTTGGAGTGACAACTTCGAGAAGTGAGTGGCGAGCCCAGCCACCACGACTTTCTCAGACGCTGGCTGCAATTACTGAGGCTGCCAAAAGCCACAAGAAGGCAGCCAGATAGCATCACCGCATGCTGGCAAGGCTTGTCTTTTATGAGCATCTACTGACTGGAAGTCCTTTCATTGCCATCCCCCTGCTTTTCTAGGTCAACTGCAGCACAGGGTTGAGTTTTAACAGGAGACCCAAAACAACCATCCATTGGCGTAAACCACCTCCCCTTGCAGACAGTTTGCCTCAGTTGGGTGCTTCTTGAACCAGGTGAGTGTTTGCTTCATCGAAACAGCAGTCTGGTCTTATAAGAGCCTCTGCGACTGGTCACATTTAGCTTTTCCCCACCATGAGCATTAGGGAAGGACTAAATGGTTGCAGGGAAGTTCCTTTCAGCCTTGCTCTCCCTGATCTTCTGCTTTTTCCGTTCTTTCCTATCGTCTATTCTCTTTTTAAAACTTTCTTTAAAATGACACTGACTTTTCCACTTATAGTCACTGCTATGGAGCTCAGTCAGCCTTGTTGATCCCTGCTGCAAGTGACAACACTTCTCACTGTCTTTTATATATCAGCTTAACAGCCTGATAACAACTGGGCAGGACTGGATATTCCTGGCACTCTGTGCATATACTGTGCAAGGCTTGTAGTATGGCACTAGCGATATTTTGCTGTCTCTTGCTCTTGAACTGCTACCTTCTGATTGCTTGAAAATCACTCACAAGGTTCATATGGTCCAAATTAAGTCTATGGCTGAACGCTCGTGGTGCTGTAGATTACTTAAAGGATTTTAGGTAGAACCTTAATATTTCATTGTATGCCTGCAAACTCCTGAGATTTTTTAGCAGGAAGCACAATGCAAATTTTTCGAACTACAGAAATGTTTCATCAGCTGAGGATCTGAACCCTACTTCCATGCTCATTTAATACCTTTTGTAGCACACTATGGTTAATGCAGCTATAAAGCAATGTTGTTACGGAAACTTTCAGCCTCTCAAGGACATTTTTTGTGCACTAGTTCAACACTAAAGTCGTTCTTCATTCAGTGGAGCACCTTTACCATGTGTTTCTTTAAAAAACATGGTAAGCACCTCATGGGATGCTTCCATTATCTTGGGTTGTATAAGATGTTATGTGTACACGAATATCCATTTTGAGCTCTGGCTGGCCAGGTAATCTCTACTGTCAGCAGTTCTTTTCCAAGCCGTCCTAAGAGCATCTCTCCAACGCCTATCCCTGTTCTCACCCTCCCCAGATCTGCAGCACTGGCCCTGCACTCCTGGTCCACCAGCTCTGCTCCTCCTCACCAAAGCAGTGCCTGAGCATTTTCCAGAGCACATTTGGTGACATGGATTGCTGAAGAATAGGCAAATAGTGCTCCTTGTGTGCAAGCATTTACTGCATTCAACACTTTTTCAGAGCTGCTGCTAAGCTTGCTCTCCATTTGACAAGTATGTAGGTGAGACTCAAAAAGCTGAAGGGACAAAAGTCTTGGCTTCTCTATTCTCCATTACCCTAAAAACCTGACCTACCTACTGTTTTCGGGAGCTGTACTGTTGGTCTGGAAGTCACTTTTGCACCCCAGAATTTGCCGTGGAAAAAAAAAATTACCCTTCCCTAGGTCTTAATTCTTTTATGCTTGATTCCCCGGCATTCCCAAAGGATGCTCAAAATGCCTTTAGCAGTTGGATTGTCCATTTTAAATTTTAGCAAAGGCTGAAGGGTTTGCCAGTGGTTTTGCTTTCCCAGCATGAGCCAAACATGCCTGCCAGATTTCTCAAGAGGGGATGTAAGATTTTCCAATTTCTAAATAGGCCAATGAAGCATAAAAATATCGAAACATAAAATGAATGTGTTTTATGAAAGGATTCTCTGTTGTCAAGGAAGGAGGGCTGGCAAACACCTGAGGGCGCCGGGAACTTTTCTCCTCTGTGACCTGAGGCTCTCGGGAAATGACCTTTACCAACCTGGAGGTGCAGGAATGCGGTGGTGCCAAACGTCCGCCCCCCGTGTTGTGGGCAACTTAACGGAAAAACCTATAAACATTGCAGAATGTCGTGAATTGTTAGTAGTATTACTATGTCTTTAGATAGAGGCATGTACTGTGCGTTTTATTTTCTCTGACTCTCTTTTCATAACAGTTAACTACTGTCTAACAAGGAAAGAAAAGTCAGAGGTTTCATGCTTACAGGAAGTATATAGTGTCGATGGATTTGCATAGCATTTAGAAGAGTTAGAGTTACATTGCAGTGACGCAGTTCTACAGCACTTGCTAATTCCCTCTTCTCCCCAAATACTTCCTCCTGGCTCCCGCTCTTGTTTGTTTGAACATACCCAGACTGTTATCCCTCTCTCCAAGCGCTGTGCAGTTACCGGACAATTGCAGTTTAACCTATTAACGCTGCATTTAACGCTCTGCAGCAGATCTCGGGCTGACAGTGCGTCCAGATGGGGATCCACTGCCCCATCCGCAAGCACAGACATGGTCATCCAGACTCTCCAAATGGGAACCCCATGCATTTGTCTCTTGCTCTTTATTTACATCTTGCTTTCTGGCTCAAAATATTGCTCTCCATTCATGCATCTATTCCAGCAACTGCAGTCTTAAAATCCCACTTGATTGCCTGGCGAAGCGGAGCACGGAGCGTTCCCAGGAGAGTTTGTGCGATGGTGATCTCCACGTCAGAGGCAGGCTTTATATTTGTCGGATTTCTCTCCAGAGTTCAGGTTTCACATTGCCCCATCCTTACACACATGTGACAGCTTGTTACTCTGCAAAGTGCCTGACCAGAAGTAGCAGAGCTGTTGTCCCATCTTCTGCTCTGAGTCTGGTAAAGGGGCAAACCTCCCATGAACGAGCATTGCAAGGGTGACCCTGGAAAACTCCCTGGAAATGCTCTTTCCTCTTTCTACCTTGAGAGCTGGTTTCAATCGCCCTCCTTTCGTGGCAAACGGGGGTAGAGGTGGTGACATCAGGCCCTTCTTGGCAGCTCCCTTTTCACAAGGAAGCATGCATCCAATTAGAGGATTTTAATTAAAATACTTTTCTGTAGCATCCTGTTTCCAGGCCCTGCTGTAAATTTAACTTGACGTTCTCTCATTTAACAGGTGGGTGAGATTATTCTGAGAGCTGCCAGATGGAAGAAAGCAGAAACAGGGCTGGCTGTTGAGATAGAAGTATGAAGAAAGGAAGAGAGAGAGCAAAAGCAAGGAGTGGGACAGATATCTGCTGCGTATCTGTCAATATTTACTATCATCTAACATGCTATCCCTTTTTGTGATGGTTCCTCGTTGCCATATGCACGCGACTTCTTAGATTCCTTTTGAAGGATAAAAGTGGCAAATCCAGGATCAACACAGTTGCATTTGATTTCCTTTCCTTTTGGATTGGAGCAGTTCAGGAATAACCAATGAATGGCAATTGATGCGAAACTCAAAGTACCCCCACCCTACCCCCCCAAAAAAAGAAAAAAGCCACCCTTTAACCTGGAAGCTGGGAAGCGGAGTAACAGCTGTGAGGTTGCAGTGGTGGCCATGGGAGTGGGCAGTTCACTAGTGGTCCCTTCTGCCGCTGCAGCTGTGTCAGCACCAGCTTCCAGATGCAACGGGTTAAAGGATATGGGAGAGAAGAGATTGTTTCCAAGAGGTTAAAACTCAGCGGCTAGCAGGAGCAAGGAGGAATGTGGAAAGCTGCCAGCTGTGAGGTAGAAAGGCTGGAGACAAGGGGTGGCTAGGAAGGAAAATGAGAGGGACCAAAGGAAGAGACAAGAAGGGGAAGGACAGTCTGGGAGGGAGGAACCTTAGGGAAGAGGGAAGGAAGAGCTGCTGGGCGTTGCTGGGCACAGGGAGAAGACTGAGAAAGCCACAGCGGCGACAAGGACAGGAATGAGGAGGAAGAGGAACGAAGACCCTTATGTTCTCTTTTTCGCTTTGAAAGCGACAAAACTTAAGGGAATTAAAGACGAAATGTCAAGTTAATGTGGAAGGGTGCCTGCACTGACCTCCTTCCACTGTGCTATGTAGGACAGTAGTACTCTGACCCATCCACCACACGGCATGTGCTGCCAGAGGTGAGACCTCCAGAGCAACACAGGGTAGAGGCTGCCTGAGCCCGTACAAAGCTGTGGTGCAAACAGAGAGGATGGTATAACTCCTCAGAAGCATTGCACACTGCTGTCGTAACTCACAGCGGTAGTGCAAATAGTCTCACTTTTGCATTGGTCGCCTGAACCGCCTGCTTTCAAAGGAGACTTTTGCAGCAGAGGGCTTAGCAGAGAAGGTGCTACTGGGGAAAATTCCTGGTAAGACCTGTCTTTCTTCTTTCCATTTGGTAGAGGTTGGCTTAGGCTCCAACTTCAGAGGTCGGGAGCTTTCAAAGCTATTGATTACCTCTTTAGATTTGTTGTTCTAACTCCAGAGGCCCGCTGAGAGAATCCACAGTCTGTGTGATTTGGTTGTAGATTGATAAACTTGAAATTGTCCTCATGGTTTCCCCACAAAGAATGGGATTTCAGACAATGCTGTGGTCAGTCCAGGATGGACACAAGAACTTTTCATGAAGGTGTAACTCCACCAAAAAGCCTACCCCTACGATGGAACAGCAAAATGCATAAGCACATTATACCTACATTTGTGATCAGACTTTGCAGTATCATGGACAAGTACAGCTTTGCTTCCGTTTAGCAAACTGAGATATTTCAATATACACCAAAACAAAAACATATGGTTTCAATTCTCCAAATGGGAAAAATCCTATATAAAACAAGATCCCATTAAAAAAAAAAAAGAAAGAAAAAAAAGAAAGAAAAGGTTCAGTGGAAGATTCTTCACCAACAAGCACAGCCTAGACATCTGTACAAGCTGATGCTTAGATCAGAAAGTCATCGCACAAAATCAAGTGATTTGGCCAGCAAACATACTTTTATCAGTCACGTTGTAATCACTCTCTAAAAAGAGATCTTAATTTTTTCCAACAGGATCTGCTCTCCATATTATTGCACCAACGGTCTTTAATTGCATCAGTATCCTTTAATTCTTTACCAGTCATGTCTCCTATGAGCCTTTCTATAATTTTCCCTGGGATTGATGCCAGGCTAATGTGCCTGCGTTTGCTTGAGCAATCCCATTTATCCTCTTGAACACAGGAACAACAACTAGCTTTTTTTTCCAGTCATCTGGAACTGTCTCAGTGTTCCAGGACATGTGAAATATCAACATGAATAGCTCAGAGCGCTCTTCAGCAAATCTCTTTTAAGCTCTCTGGTAAAATGTACCTGGTCTGTGGATCTTAAAAAGTTTAATTTTAGTAATTGTTCAGAACCTTCTCAAGTGACTCTTGAAAGTATTTTCAGAGATTCAGAGGGAAGAAGGGCCGACCAGGCTGTCTGCTGAGACCTCCTGTGTATTGCTGACTTGTGACACACGTGTTGTCCAGCTACTTTACGTTAAGTTTCAAGCCCAAAGCTTGACAAAGCCAAGGGCAAGGCATGGCAGAAGCCTCCGACAAGCCCCGTGCCCACATCCCTGCAGGAGTGGGGAAGCGATCCATGAACACAACCGACAGCCCTGCAAAAAAAGTGCACTCTGTACTGTGGAAGAAGGTGAAACCCCCTCCCAGTCTATGCCAATGTGACCTTGGGGAAGCCCCATCTGCACCTCAAGTGAGTCGAGGACTGTGCCCTTGAACCAAGTGACACAGGACACCATCCCCAGGCATCTACAGCAGAAGTGCTTTGGAGCACAGATCAGTTCCCACTCAAAGAGCTGTCTTTGACTGAAGGTGATTTCTCAGGCCTCAGGAAAAAGCAAAGCAAGAAAACAAATGTTACTTCTTTCCCCAAAAGCCAGAAAGCACAGCAGAACATGTCTGGTCAGCCGAACATCGACGAAAACCTCCCTTCTGATACCTGCAGGGAACTAGAGGAAATCCTGATGAACCATATTTGCTTCCAGCTGTTGCTCATTTAGAGAGTTATACAGAACTGAAGGGGTTTTTAGCACACTGAGGGTAAAGAGAAATCATTTTTTTACTGAGAACTTCAAAGCATGTGACCTTCTCTGGGCCATTGCTTTCCGAACTGGGGCTCTCTTGCTGGAAACTGAACGGGCATTTGTGAGTCTCAAGATTTTCCCAGGGCTCTATCCTTTGTTAACCCCCGGAGCCGAAGTAAGAATCCTCCAAATCTTCCAAATTTCCCCAGATTCCCAAGATTTGTGAAAAGACTATGATTAAGGATGTTCCCTTCGCTACTTGAAGAAACTTTGCTCTTTAATTTAAGTAGCTTCTCTCTCGCACCTTCCTTTGCTACAGACCGCAAAGTTTTTACTCCATCCATAGCATCATACATAATAAATTCCAGGCCCCCCCCGCTTTATTTTGTCGGTAGAACTGAAATACAAGGGGGACTGAACACCTCTGACTTTGCAATTTTGCTGTTAAAGCTCTATATATCCGAGAAAGGTGCTTTTTTTTGTTCCTAATATATTTTTAAATGTTCTCTTTAAAGCCACACTGGTCACTTTTTTTTTTTTTAAATTGCTTTATTTTGACTTCTCATACATGTATTTTTAACTTATAAATTATATTAACCACCTGTTGCTTTCTCTTTCTCTATATTTTATCTGACTGCTTGTTATTTAATCACTGCTTTCACATAGCCTTTTAACCAGGGTGATTTCCATTTAGCTATATTTCCATCTATACCCAGCAAAATGGCATTTTACACACGCACACGATGATCTCTTGTGATCATTCATCTGGTAGGGGATCCACAAAAGACTCCCATGCTTAGCTGAGCTTTTCCAAGTTTTCCAGTCAGAAATATTTACAAGCATTGGGAAATGGCCTCTGTAGTTTTAAATAAAAATTAAGTTACTGTTTCATGTGATTCTGTTTGCACCTGGCAAATACACTTTTGCCATCACTGGCGTTGAGGCTACCAATGACCCTTAGGTTAGTTATTAACTCCTTGTCCAGCACAAGAGTTGGCACTGAGCTACCTCATGCCGGATGCGGGACACTGTGTGTAAAGAAATTACCACCTATTATTTTAAAAAACTCTTAGAAGTTTTGTCACTAGCAACATGAGATGTCCAGCAAATACTCCCCAGGTTCTTCTTGGCCAGATGTATGTCATTTCCCCATCCTCAGGGAAACTAGTTAGACCTTTAGCCCACATGCATTCAAATTTTGTGATTCTGAAACAACAGTGACTCTTCAGTACCTTACAGCCTCTCTGATATCTGGAGACACAGTCTTTCTGCTGCCATCCCTGCTAAACAAGTTGTAACTGTGAATTTTAATGCCCCTGTCGTAAGACTTACCCCATCCTCGTTGTAAGGACTGCTAGTTTTTTGGCTCTAGGATTGATGTCACCCAGTTTGGTTATTATGCACAGGTGGAACAGAGGTACATTCCTTTCACTCGTGCACATAGAGGCATCTTAGACTTTGGACCCCATCAACTGCTTTGAGAAAGGTGCCTCATCGTCTTTACTTTTGCACACCACTACTGAGTGTACAGTCATCTCAGGTCAACCGTAGCCATCATGGTCTGATTTCATGCTCACCCACCTCCTTTGGAAACAGATCTCTGTCTGTGGCCAAAGCTCAAGGGAACACAACTGGGAAGATTTCCTATCATTTTGGATGTACGAATGTGAGTTAAAACAATTTTTTGAAGTTTATGTGAACACAGGTTTTGTTTCTGATGCTATTACTGTAATAACATGGCCTACAGGATTAGCTACCCCGAAGGCTGCCGATTCTTAAACTTTTGGACTCTGTTTCATGCCACAAACCACTGCTCAGACATCTATATCTCCCATAGCCTTGTTTTTTTCTGAGGAAAAAATGGAATAAAGTGATTTAGGAAGAGTTAATGCCCCTGAACAGATGCACCAGCAAGAGATGTGACAAAATGTCAAGTGGAATGTGCCTGAGGGCTTGGAATTTGGCCGTGGAGGCAGCAGATGAGTCCCCAGGATGGCATGTCCCCCCAGAGGCCCGGCATGCTTCGGTGACAGCTGTGATTTTTATGACCCGGCTTCGATGACAGTTTGGGAGGGGTCAGCTCTGCTCTTTTCTGACAGGAATTTGGTTTGTCATCAGATTCTAAAATCCCTCTGATTTACGGCATCAGCCACTGCTGGCGTCTTACTCAGATGCATGTCCTCTCCCCGCTCCCTGCAGACTGGGAGGTTAAGGTGCAAACATTAATGTTCAAATTAAACTAATCAGGAGGAAAAAGAAAGTGGTAGGTCATGAGGTGACAGGAAACACCGAGAAGAGCTAGCTTCAAAAATCTCTCATCAAGAGAGCTTCATCTGAAAACAGACAGCTCTTCCACCGCCATCCGAGCACCAACTCTTCTATTGACCTTCACGGTCCATAACCTGACAGACTTACGCATGTTGCAGGGAATGAAAAGGTAACAGAGGCCTATCCCTTGGTACCATGTCCCCTCATATTTGCCCGTGACAAAGCAACCTCCCAGAAAGGTGATCTGCTTGGAACAAAAGCTTTAAGAGTAGGTGTCAAATGCCTCCAGCCTCAGAGGGTAAGGGCCATGTCAGCACAGCACTCCTCAGCTTCTCAGCTCCCATTTGGTGGGACCATGGTGTGCATTTCTGTGGTCACTTAGCACCCAGCTAGCACCAGGGGACCCATGTGGCACTTGCAGACAGTCATTTAGGGCACAGGTAGCTCCTGTTTCCCTCCTGGGTTTTCTGACCACTGAAACGGGTTTTTTTGCAGGCCTGGTAAGACACAGTAGCACAAACAGTTCTCTTGCAAGCCAAATCCCCAACTCCCACCAACATTAGCATTTATTTCACATTCGAAGAGAAGATACTACAGGACAAGTAGGTCCATTCTGACGACTCTTTCGGCTGCCACCATAGCTTAAAACAGGGGAAAAGCAAGGCTGTTTCTTCCAAACAGTACTTTCTCACCCTTTACTTACTTACAGGTACAGCTCTGTTACCAACCAGAGGTGTTAACTGTCTCCTGCTGGGAAGTCCAGTTCTGTTCAGGCTTCATAGTATCCGGAAGATCCCAAGGTATGGGACATTACCCGTGGAAGTGAACGGAGAAAGCTGAAGGTGACCATTCAAACATCTGAGACAAGAAGAAAGGACTGGCTTTGAAGCAGCCTCCCTGCAACGGTGAGAGACACTGGCCTCAGACTCATGCAGTGGTGATCACAACATTATTAAAAAGTCCTAAAATGGGTACAAGAAGCCATGGGCCCATCCCCATGTAAAGGGATGACGGTCTGCTCCAGTACTCCTCATGAACTCTGCTATAAATGTAGCTGCACAAGCCTGGGATAGAGGCTGGAGACTTCAGGGATCGCTTTTCGGGGAGATGACAACAAAACATTCAAACTCGCTGTATACCCTGTGACTGAGCTGTGTGTGCTCTGTGGGATCAAGAGGGGCTGAGTGGTGGGAATTCTCAGCATGGCATTTGACACTCTTCTAGCAAAATACATGTGTTTCCTGCCTGGATGCACCACCATTCTTGTCTGGCATCCTCTTACTCTTCGGCCTCAAGCATTTGCTTCCCTCCTTCCTCCTTATATTCTGCCACATGGCATTTTTAGCAGTCTGATTAGAAGGTTCTTCCATGCCCCCTTACTCAGGTTCTTTGCATGTTTGTAAATGCACGGTCTTACTAATTATCCAGTAGACCACTGGGTTTTCCAGGCAAAAGGTGTAAAGAAGTAATTTTCTACTGTAAGTTTCTAATAAAGTGAGTAAAAATTAAAGAAAAAAAGACAAAAATATATTCAATCCTTTTTTATCAAGCATGAATCAAAGGAGTCACAGGCTCATATTTCTCATTGAAAGTTGTCTGTCTACAGGGTTTTACAGGGTAAATACACTCCTTTCCACAGAACTGATTAAAGGGATTTTACATCAGCTTTCCCACAAAATTTGCTTGAGATATTTGTCAAGTTTCTGTTTGCCCAGGCAGGGGAGAAAATGCAAATATTCCCAAAAGTAAGAGAAGCAATTCAAATCAATCAAGTATTTTTTCACCAAAATGAAAAAGCCTGGGAGAATCATGGTAGAGCAACAGCAAGAGGAAGCTCAACTCAGATCCTTGCCCACAAAGGATGCAGGGGACACAGAAGGTCCCAGGAGGTCGATCACACCTCCTGGGGACTTGGAAAAACAGTTGAACTGGCCCTTGCTGTGGAAACATTCCAGTTCATTTTTTTCATAAGCCAGCTACAGTTTTCGTCTGTTGAAAAACTTCATCTCAGTAAGAAATGTCAGGCAGAGGTCAACTGGGATGTCTCAGTACTTCTGGTGAAGTGGAAAACCATAATAGTTTTGTCATCCATCCATCAGGTTGAAAAATATTTTGAAATATCAGAGTCTTCTGGTCAATGGGTGCTACAGATTCCAACTGCATTTACGTAGAGTCAGTTTTTTTCTCCATTTACCATCACAGGGCTCTAGTAATCACGTTATAGCACTTCTCACAATTAGCTCTGTGTGAGAGAGGTATATGAATGGCAATAGAAATCTCTCTCCAAGGGACCGTTCTGCTTCCTTTATGGCTATTTTGCTTTATGGTCCAGTTGCCATCCTAATATGCATCTGCCTAGAGAGCAAATGCTTCCTAAAGACCTCAGGATGCTGCATGCAGTTTGGGGACAGCACTGAAACAGGAAAGGCCAGTGCCACATGAAATAGAAGAATGCATTTTTTATTAACAGTCTAAATATTTTGCCCCTGATTTCCAAGAGGCTGAATTCCATAGGCACAACCCTCCTGTTTCCTTAGTTAGAGGGATAGCAATGCCAAAATGGACGCTTTGGGCAAGATGAGTGGCCAAAGAGTTGCAGGGACAATAAAAGACCCACCGATTACAACTGCTAACACAATCAGAAAGTGTGAAATACTGGTCTGAGGACCCGAAAGACTCCCAAGCTCCACAGCCATTTGAATAAGCAATCAGGATTTCAGTACCATCTATCTGCCTCTAGACTCCGCAACACTTCACAGATTGTATTTTTTTTCCCTGAGAAATGTTTTCCAGATTTCCTCTTTTTCTGCTTCTTGCCAGTGATACAAATACCACAAGAACAGTCTATCTCAAAGTGTTCTGGCAAACAATTCAGGTGCTGGCTAAGACTCTAATGTGCATTGGCTACATTAGGCTTTTATAATGTGTCAGCTAGCCCCTGATAGCTACCATGTGGTGATAACGATTACTCAGTCCAAGCCCTAAACGAGATGGAGAAAGTGCATGTGTAAAGTGGGAATCCATCTCTGCAACCATGCTCTCATTCCTACACTTGCTAGGGGTGAATTCGGAAGCCTGGGCTGTTACCACTGAAAGAGGTCCTACACTTCCCAGCCTCATATCTATGGGTTCATCACCACTATTTGTCACCACTATGTCTTATTTTTTTTTTCCCCCCCAGCTTAGTGATGCAGAGGTTGTGGAGAGCCTTGCGCAACTCGTGTATCTCTCTGAAGCAGTTAATGGTCCCACAGTCCGCTGGAAAAAATTGATTGTGTCAGAGTGAATGAGCCACTGCTGGGCTGATCAGCCTCACTGAAGTCAAGGTTTGCACTCAATTGCCAATACTTTGGAGTTGCATGTCAGGTATAATTTAATACTGGGAACTCAGAAGTGTCTGACTGGATGTTGGAGAGAGCCTAACCCCTCTGTTCTGCATGTCAAATTAACTACCCAGTAGTGAGCTCCCCTGGCTAAATGATCACCCGTTGGCCAGCTGCCACACCACAAAGCTCCCCATACAACCCTCTCAAAAATGGAAACTTGTTATTCTGGAGCTGCCCTGTGAATACCCGTTCTGTCAGGGCTGGAGGGAAATATTTGGGGCAGGCAGGCTGAGAAAACAGAGAGGTGTTGGGTGTCAGAATTGATTTAAATGGGCTGCAGCTTTCCGCGGGAGCGCTGGAGCTCAGCAGCTAGAGGGTGGGAGGTAGCCAGGGTGGGGGGCTCAGAGGCAGACAAAAATGAGCTAGAGATAAGCCTCAGATGCCTGAGAGCGTCATCTGGATGAAAGAACAGAGCGTTGTCTGTTCCCACTTGACATCTGAGGCCTTCCTAATCTTCACAAGCACTCACAGGTAGGAATTGTCTTCCGCTGCTGGTAAATCCACAGAGGTTGCTTCCCAGGGGGCCTTGCAGGCTGAACTGCCACCGGACCTGGTGCGGCTGAGAGTGACAGATTCAGCCTCAGCAAATGGCCTTTACTCGAGTCAGCTGTGGGGTTAATGGTGCACCGCACAGAGGAGGCAGTGACTGCTCATGAGGCTCTTCTGAAGATCCTTTGAGGGTGCTGAGTGCTTCTCCCCACCAAAGAATCCTGTCTCGCTAAAGCTCCTGCATTATCCAGACCAGGAGACCTACTGGAGCACACCACATCTCCCTGGTTCCGAAGGAAACCAGGCTGGTTAGGGGTTGGTGAATACCAGCTGTCACCCAAACATGCCATCAGGACATAGTCAGGGTGTGCCCAGGAGTCAGGAGATGGAAAGCGGTAGATCGGGATCCCTTGATAAAGATGTGACCATGACCTAGAATCACAGGATCCTGCCAACCTGAAGGAGGTGTCTAGCCCAAGACCCTGCTCAAGCAGAGTTGGCCATGAGAACAAATCAGATTGCTCAGGCCTTGCTCCCGCTGTGTTGTGTAACCCCTCTGGGCAGCCCGTCTGCTTTTCTGCCCTCATGGAATGAGCTTCAGCTCTATGAGAGGTGTTTAATGCTTCTGTGCCACCAGAAGGCCAAGAAAAGGGGCAATATATTCATGAAGGATGACAGGAAACGCACCATTGTAAGTCAACTGTTTGTCCTATAACCTTTCCATTGGCCACAGGCCACCCAAACCAGATCACATCAGCTTATGTAACACCACCAGCCTACACCAGATTTTTTCAGACTACTGGCTGCTGTCACCAGGACTTCATGAAGCAAGTTCTCTCGTGTAAGCGCAGGGTAAAGCATAGCTGCTTATGCAGCTTAAGCAAAGAACACCTGTTCTTGCAACTTGCAGTCTCAAATTCCCAGGGTTGAGCTGGGGTACGCCACCCAGTTCTGTGCTTCCTTAGCTCAGGATGCTCGAAATAGACCATTCAATGAGTCAGTTTTCTGGGGAGAAATGTCTTTCCTGCTGTAGGTTCATCACCAAGAAACACCACTCTTCCTCTATCCTCCAGAAGCCACATGCTTCACCAACCCTACGGGTAGGAGTGCCTAAACACTACAAGTGACACCAAGATGCTATCATACTGGGACCAACACACCAATAGCAAAAAGCTATCCAGGTCCACAAGAAATCTGGAGAGATTGATGTGCACGTGAAACCAAGTGGCAACACATTATATCATCATGAGCTAAAGTCTACAGGAGTGAAAATGAACATGAGGAGCTCTTCTGTCCCTCATGGTGTGTTGTCTGACACACTGTGCAGTCAGAGAGTACAGATCTTCTTGGAAACAGATATACATACCTGCCATTTTGTTCAGGTGGACATAGTCTAGCTAACTATTTTCTTAGTCGTAAGATTATATTAGTTCTTCCTATTTTCAAATTCATTTTCTACTCAAATTTGCAACATTCATAGAAAGTCACCTCCAATCTATGATACCTAAACAGATTTGGGACAAGCAACAGGCACCCTAGATAAATATGTTAGTTATAAATATCTTTCACTCTTCTTCCAAAACTATTTTGAAACTGTTTCCACGCTTGGCAAGGCTACCTACATTAAATTGCTTCCTCCCTACCTTGCATTGAGCCATTTTCTTCCTCGTCTTACACTAGTTGTTTTCTCTTTCTATTCCACAGCCTGTCGCCTGAAGTTCTGACCATTTTCAGAAGGCTTTCTGGCTTACTCCACCTCACAGGAAAAGACCCCTCACCATATTTTCTTCCTCTTTTTGATATCCAATAGCATTGCATACAAAAAATCCTTCTAAAATCCATTTTATATCAAGATAGTGTAAACCCAGTTATATATTGGGCTGCATATCACTGTTATATGTTTGCATCTACATTGTTCATTTGTTTATAATAACAAAGATAATTTATTTTTACTTTCCAGATACAAAGATGCTCAACTCTTTGACAATAACTTTGCAGGGCACAACTGATCGTGTGACAGTCTGACCTGTCAACCGAACAGTTGTGCTGGTTTCGTCTTTTTTGTTACACAGCTCTGTTAGCGCTCCTGGTGACCTCGGTTTGTCCTTTTCAAAGATGTCACTCTGCAGGGTCTGTGGGTCTACAATAAGAGTGCCATAACTTATCATATCTTCAGCTTTGGAGAGGCCCATCATTGCAGGCTTGACGTGACATCTCTGATAAGTAGTTTGCTCAAAGCTCTCTTCTGAACTTACCTATAGCACACAGGTATGTATCAGCACTAGCAACTTTTTAATCTGGTCTGATTTTTATGCTTGGTCTGGCAGGCTACTCAGAAAAGATACCCACATATGTTTCAGTATCATCCTGGGCTTCCAGAGAATGGGAATGGTCAACAGGCTTGATAAGGCCACAGTAGTAAGCAGACATTGCACATAGCATGCAATAGATTTAAATGACACCAGAAGTTTAGTGGTCTCACAATTTCATTGTGTTACTTTTTCTGCTACTTTCATAGGCATTTCCAAAGTATTAGGACATCTACCTATGTTTTTAACTACTGATTATATGATAAGACTGCTTTCCAGAAAAAGCTTTGTTATTTGCTATAAACTCAAAGGGGTAGCTGACTATTTGATGAGGTGTTGGCTGCGTTGTGTCTGTGTTGGAAAAACAAGAACTCTAATCTCAGGGAAGGCCTGAAGAATGTAGTCAACAGTATCAACATCTAAAGCTATGCCACAAAAAGGCTGACGGGAACTGCTGTGAAAGGCAAGAAGGTAGTAGGGTTTAGTATGGAATGACAAAAGTTATGTGGATCACGTTCAATTTTTGAAAGTTTTGTGTAAGACTTGCATATGATGACATCCCCAACAATATGGTTAAAGCAGAAGAAGCAAAAATTCTGCTTCTTTGCAAAAGGGGATTTCAGAAAGGAGTATATTGAGGACCCACAAAATGGTGTTTGGGCATTGCACGTTAAAACTGTTTCTTTTCTTGCTACTTCTGGAGGGACATGACAATTGTCATACCTGACCAAATGGGAACGAAATGTGCCCTTAGTGTCCTTTCTGTAGCCAAGTCTGTGGAATGGAATAATGGGAAAAGCTCATTCTTAGTTTCTGCCAACAGAAGAGAAGGGGTTCATACTATTGCTTTTAAAAATATTATTTTCCACTGTAACTTCACTATTCTCCTCCACCACGCCCACTTTTGAGTCTCATTTGACTATTGACACCGTCCTCAGACATTTTTGTGAGCACTATGGATTCATTATGAACTATGTAGAAAAACCCCAATCTCCTTAGGTTAACCTTCTAATCTGATGCTGCCGCTCAGACTCAGGGATGCCCTTTGCTCTTGTCAGCATTTCCCCTCCTCCATCTCTCCTTTCTAGGCTGAACGGATTTGGTCTCTTCACGCATCTGGAAGTCTGTCATGCTGACAACCGTTTTTGTCATCTGACACAAACACTTTCCCAGAAGTTAGCCGGAGTTGTTCTTTACCTGGTCAGTTCCATCTGTGTGGCCACAGTGCAGGCTAGCAGGATGCAACTCAAAGCATCCTACCAGATTTGGATCTGCTGTTCTGCCAGCTGTGCCATTACCAGCGAATTCTCATCTTGTTCATTTGACAGAATGGAATGGAAACATTGGAAGACGTTTCAAAATGGCTTGTGAATTTTCACTTGCTCACCTGAGCCATGTGCAAGCATGAGGTATGACCTGTTTTGAAATCACAAGCCCAAATGCCATAAAATTCAAACACCATAAGCTCGTGTGCAGACAAGCAGTATAGTCTATGTGTTTGTGAACTTGTTACTGACTTGCGTTAAGGGCCTGGCTGTATCTCTGCCTGCAAAATCAAATTATAGAAATGGAAAAGAGTAAATCTCTACCCTCCGTGCTGGCAGAACAGCAGATGCAAGTTTCAAGGGCAGGTCAAGGTCACTTTCAAAACGTGGCCCTTCATGTCAGGTTATCAGACAAAGATTATCTTCTTTTCCCTCCTAAAAGGCCATAACAACATCAGAAACTGAATTACCTTGCCTTTGCCAGGAACCCTTCTGTTTGATGGTTGGACTTGATGATCTTACAGGTCTTTTCCAACCTTAGTGATTCTGTGTTTCATAAATCCGATGCCTACTCTGCATCAGTAGTACGACACAAATCTAACACCAGGTCTAAGGGTCTTTAACTACTCTATGATAGGTGAGGAGACAGAGTTTCACGCACGTGAAAAAAAATTGCTCCTAAGTCTTTCTGCATAGTCTACCTGCCTGTTCCTTTTTGGCCTTTTAGTGCCTATCACCAGGATGAGTAAGGTGGCTGGTGGCTGACGCGTTGAATTGTCTTCTCCCTACTTCACAGCTTTCCGGATGGCATCGTATACCAAATAGGTATGACAGAGATCCTTTCCATGCTGATGTTCTTTGAGGCACAAGCAAAGTCTTTCCAACCTTCCAGCCCAATCAATAACCTTGTTCAACTCATGCTACCCTTTCCTTCCCCCAGAATTTCCAGGCTTTCTCCCTAAAAACATGAGCTGCATCCAAAGGCCACTTCCTCTTAAAGAAGTAACAAGGCAGAAGTTGCCTGGTGGTGTTATCACTGCCTGTGCTCTCTTGAGGGAGGCATTCCCACAGATGCCTTCCCAACCAACCTGGGCAGAGCTCTTGTCAGCCTACCAAGAGGAAGAAGGCTCAAAGCAATGTTCAAGAGCTTATTTCAGGGAGATGAGATTTCTGTGTGACCTTGTAGAATGCAGGAACTTTCCCAGCTCAGCAGTTTCCCCAGAGGTGTAATTCTAAAACACCCCCTGAAACAGCCCCACTACAGCTGCACTGAGAGCATTTCCCAGCCCCACGGTGCACATTCCTCTTGGGATTCACAGTGGCATTACCTCAAACTGCTTCTTATGAGGAACAAGGCACCCATTGCCTCCTCCGTGGTCCCCCTGAATGCATTCCCATAGGTGCAGGTCTTCTCACCGGTCATATTTCTTTTTTTTTTTTTTTTTTTTTTTGAGAATGAGGTCTCCCTTCTTGTAAACATCATTTGCACTTCTTTGTTGCTGTATATGCACTGTGTATTTGGATATATTCACATATATTCAACTATTTTCAGCCTAACAAGTAACGTAGTTCTCTTTACACCCATCAGATGCTCCCATCCTCATTTACTACCCCATAAATCTTGTGCGATCAGCTAACTTAATTAGAAATACTTTTTACACTTGCGTTCAGACTATCAGTAAGAACACTCAACAGTGCTAGACCAAAAGCAGACCTCTGTGGGACCGCATTAGAAACACACACCCCTTTACTTAAGATTCCCCGTTAGCAAATACAGATTTCAGTCACTTAGCTGGTTTCTGATTTGCTTAATACATGAAATAGTGTCTTGGCACAGTCGTAGTTTTTAATCAGAATGCAAAATATTTTCAAATCACATTTTGAAGAAATTGAACCCTACATTAACAGGATTAGCATTGTCAGTCAGGAACACAATCTTTTCAATGAACAGTGTGAAGTTATTTTAATAAAATCCCTTTTCCATGAAACCTCATTGACTAACACTCATTGAATTTCTGTACTTTAACTGTTCATTGATTGTGTCACACTGTTATTTTTTCCCAGCATCAATATCACCCTAACTGACCTGTAACTTCCCCTGTTATGCCATTTATCACTTTAAAATGTCAGCAGACTAGCTTCCTAATATTTCACTGGAATCCTTCCAGTTCTTCAAAACTTGAGAAATTAAATCCAGTACCTCAGAAAGCTCCCTGTTCCACTTAAAAACTTCTTGACTGGAAGTTAGGCTGATCTTCTGACTTCAAGATATTTAAATTTTCATAGTTACTGTTTTACTCAGCTACCGCTGGACTGTGCCACATCTACCAGTACGCTACCCTAATGCAATAGATCTTTTTTTGGGCTACTTTCCAAGTTTTGTTCTCCAGGAATTGCATGGGCTTTTGGCTCCTTTTCAGAGGAAGATATTGTTTTTAGTTTTTGGAGCTTTCCACATTTTGGTGCCTGGTATGACGGTTATGACCATTTTGACCGAGATTCTTCTCATGATGGTCCTTTTTGCAAAACCCCAGCTACAAGGTCAAACATTCTCCAAGGGAAGCCCACATTCTGAGAGGCACCTCTTTCTCTAGCAGCACATCAGAGTGTGAGCTAAGTTTCATTTTTGTTAACCAAAGGTAACCTTTTTTTTAATTTCTGTGTTTTATTTTTATTTACATTTTGCTTACAATCAGCTGACAGCATGTGGGCATTTGGCATTAGCAACACAAATACTGAATAAGTTAATCTGCATTGGATTTCTTAGATTCATTAAAACAATCTAGCTAACTGAAATTTTACTGTGTTTGTGTATAATCCAGGATGTATATCTTCTATATGTGCTAATGCACTTGTGTGTGCATCTATATAAACTGTATCTGACATCGGTATCTTTTGCCTCCATTACCAACATGGCCAACTTAATTTTCTCATTATCCTTCATCTTTTCCTTTCTTTTTTTCAGTGCTAAGACACTATTCGTAAGCCTAGGAGACCAAATCTGTATAAAAACCAATGTAAAAATAATAATAATTACCTGCCTTTAATTTGAATCAACTGTTTTACTAGCCTGGTTAGGAAAAGCAGGCACAGGTAGGTATATTTTTTTTGTTAACTCTCTTATCACCAAGTATGTCACCAAGTACGCAAGCACCCATCCAGGCTGTCTTTATCTTCAGTAATCCTCAGGGATCTTCTTGCTAATGTTGGTTAAGATCACTTTTCTGACTGGAAGATCAGAAGATGCAAGTCGTTCCTGGTACCGCTGCAGTGCCCATGCAGTGCCTCTGCATGGGGAGGCATTCCAGATGGCCCCTGTGAGACATGGCTTCTTCTCCAACACGGAGATGTAGTCTCTACAAGACATACCCTTTTGAAAAGTCTGAGTCCTGTGGTGTAGCAAGCACCGGCACTCAGCTGAGTCAATATGAAATCTGTATTTTTAACACTTCCTTTTTCAAAGGTTGGCAATTATGAGTTGTTGAAAGTATTCATTAGAATTTCCTTTTTCATAGCAAGCATGCAAAATTGCCGAGCAGATGGCGCATCTGAGGAATTCTTTGAGAGGGTCAAGCAGTAAGCGCAGTGCCTTTTTTAACCATGAAGGTGATGTTGACTAGCCACGACACTACCCTGTATGCTTCGGTCCCTCTCGTGCTCTTGGCCTCTTCCTTTCTTTTTGCAGTTGTCGGTGCTGTGCGTGTAACAGGACTCCACTGAAGCCGTGCAGCACTTTCCATTCTCCCCAGCAGCGTTATGCACATGCTCTGCTAGCTCAGCTAATCCCTGTATTTCTCAAGAATGGAGGTCACCTCCTGGGAGAGGACCGAAGGGAGATTCCTCCTCCTCTGTGGAGATGCCAAATACAGCAACACATGGAGCCAGTTGGTGCGAGTTCATGAACAAACTGTGACACATAAAAAAGATCTCTCTAACGGGTGTTCTTTTTTGACATTTCCAAGTCTATAAAATACAAAGTGACTATTAAAATGCAATATCCAGACCTATTTCATCCCGTGGCTGCTATAGAGTGGTAACAAATTGAGAAGGAGAAGGGAGTTTTCCCTGCAATCATTTCTGATTCTAGCACTGATCATCTTCCCTCTTTATTTTTACATGATGTGGTATAAAGGAGGAAGGACTGGGCTCCCCTTCGTCTAGGAACATGCAGCTGACTTATTGGTTTTCTGCAATAGCACCCTCCATGATCCCCTCCGACACTGATAGTGTTTTGGGGATATATCCAGGGTAGTTTTCCAGCATTCTTCACTGGCGTCCTTTGAGTATCAATGCCAATGTTGAAACAGCCTTTTAAATAAACACAGATACAGACCAGCCAAGGCTTTGAGATGAAAGACAAAGGCTTGAATGAGGGGATCTCTGTGGCATGCTCAGCTGGGGTGGTCTGGATAAATCACCAGAGAAAGCGGGAATGGCACTGAATTAGCTTCAACTCCCTTGGATCTCATGTTCTCATGACCTTGAAGAGTCAGAGAGAAGGGAAAGACAGCTGGTATTTTATGTCAAGGTCATGAGCAACATGGATAGAACTCTGTCTCTGGGCCAGCCCAGGGCAGCATCCAGAGCTCACACTAATTTTGATACAGCAAACCTCACCACTTCTGCTGGCAAAACAAGTCTCCTGTAAGGTCTCCTAAGCATAGGCCGGCTGCCTCACAGCAATCCTTAGGAAGACCTTAATGGGACAATTGATCTGACACACTTCTCAGTTACATGTAGTTAACTTCACTATAACTAGGATTGTATCCTCAGAGCAGAGACTGGACTAAGGTATTCTCAGCCTGGGATGTGAGCGTTTTCCTCTGGAAGGGGCAATCAGGTGTTGTGCATAATCCTACATCTGTTTTTGTCGAAAGTCTGGATCTCCATAGTTCAGGGACACAATCCTCCTGCCCCTTGACAGTCTAATGAAAATGAAAATCATGTAAGTGAAAAGTCCCCTACATCCTAAACCCCCCCAAAATCACTATTCTTCTCTTCCACTATTATTCAGCATGCTCTCCTCAAATGATGTCCATGCTTGTTATTTTTGTAGTGGTACTGGCAGCGCTGACTGCTCTTGCCCTTTCTTCCTGCAGCACTGGCTGGAGCACTAACCTTGGCAGAAGCCATTCTGAAAATCTTACCCTAAATCTGCCTTATCACTTTTAATAAAAGAAAAGGTCTTAGCCATGGTGTCCTGGCTGAAGGCCAACCCAGGTAATTGCATACTGGATTCTTGTAGTTCCATGCAATGTCAACTAGAGTCAAGGTTCTTCAGTGCTGCCTCAAGGCTTTATGCCATGCACTCTGACACTCAGCTCATAACAAACTATATGCTCCATCATCACCTGAGCACCCACTCCATAACAGTCTCTGCCTTCTTTCAGCATCACCCCAAGATATGTCACATTTCTATGCCTGAATAGATTTAATCCAGAGCTGTAATGTAAATATTTTCCAAGCTTTATGTCCCGTGTTGTGTGCTGATGTAATTAAAGATCTTACCAGAATGCAACTAGCAGGCATAGACTCGCTAAAGCAATCACGACTCTAAATTTCCAAATATTTTGAAATAAAAGTCTTAAGTTTCATGCTATATAATTTTTTTTTTCAGTGTTAGAAATATCTTTTACAAGCTATCTGTTCCTGTGCTCTGGTTCCTCTGATCTACCATTTCTCATGCCCTTGGGGAGATGGGGAGGTTTCAAGCTTTTATTGAAATTCACCAGATTCACGCTCCTGACCCAAGTCACGGCAAATAATTCTGCCTAGATGGCAGGTCGCTGGTGCTTGCACTACATCAGAAACTATAGCGCATGGTCCTATATAACAGAGAGGGAAAAGCATTTAAAACCTTGAAGGTAGGACTTTTCTATTAGACAGTAAAGTTGTCAAAATATATATGTTTTGTTCTATAGAAAGTTCTGATATCAACATTTATTTTGGATGCACATCTGGATGAAATGTTGAAACAGTAATGTTTTTACTGAAAGCAAATTTGTCCTTTCTCAGAAAAAGTTTAGCATCAGCTTGGTTCGATATAACTGTGCGTCCCTTGGAACTGCTGCAGTGCCTCATGAGGGTGATACATCATGTTTCTCAGTCGATGAAGTTCCCAGCCAGCGTCCTGTGATGTTTTGTGGCCATCTGACTCTCAGAGTACATTGCAAAAATTTAATGAGAGAGACGATTATGATGCATTATGGGAGTATGATGTCTATAAATTAAAATGTCCACAAGACACATAGTAACTCTTGTGGACATAAATTAAAGCTGAACTGCCCCGTCATGAAATGTTTTAATTCAGTTTGACAAACCAAAGTATTTCAATTTAGGTTGAGCTAATTCAAAACAAAGCATTTTATTTTTCCCAATAGGGAGAAAAAACTTCAGCAAAATGCCATGGGGAAATTCAGAGCTCTTAAAGACTGCATTTCCATTCAGAAAAAGACATTCATGGGAAATATCTGACCCCCTATAATACATACTCCATTTCCACATATTTATATAAAGATATAGATAAATATATTATCACAAATAAAGAAATATAATCCAGGTCTGTTAAATATAGCTTAATGTGCTCAATATACAGTTGGTGATATTTAAATTACAGTTTGATGTATAATACCCAAGTAGCAAGTTGGACAGAGGAAGTCACAGAGTATTTATTTCTAATCCCTATATGGATGAATCTATATGTTGCAAGCTCAGCTCACTGGAAGCTATTTTTCTTAGTTTCTTGGGAAGAGAGGAAGAGAGAGCTGAGAGGAAAAGACCATGCATTTCATCTCAGCCTTGATGTGTTCACAGGACTGGCAGGTCTGCTATTGCTTCATTATTATCCTGTCCTACTCCTAGCAATTGGGAAACATCTCATTTACTTCTGCACAGTTTTCTGGCTTCTTTTTTTTTCCCTGAGACAGAGCTCTGCTATTGCGTTGTGGCAGAAATCTATTGTTTATGTATTGCTGGCAAAGGCCTGTGTACACCTTCTGTATTACCACTGTTTACTGGGAAAGGTTTCACTTAATGGGAGGTGCGAATTCTTTCATTTTGGGCTCCTGGAAAAATTATTTCCCAGTTTTTTTCAAAAGGATTTCTGTTTCCTGGAGACCAAAATTCTGTTTATGCCCCAAAGCAGAGTCCTATCCCCAGGAATCTGTGCCATCAGAGGCAGAAAGGTGCGAACAGCATCAAATCCAAACATCTTACAGTTTTTAATGACATTTCACCATGGGAAAAGTATGAAATTACACTCTTTTTATTCTTATTTCAGGAACCATGAGCCATTGCAAACTGTTTCAGACACAAAATAATGGCAAAGCAGCTTTAGAAATTGATGGCAGCTGTTCTTACAGAAACATGTCTTGCTACTTGCAGCTGCAACGGGGTTTCTGTAAGAAATGCAGCGTTAACCTGGCCTGTGAGGCAAGAGAGCCCACAGCCATGTCAGCTTGGCTGGCTGGATCCCACTCCCTGCAACCGCGAGGAGTCCTGCAGGAGAGGGTATTCCTGGGACGCAGCTGAGCCGTAGGGTTTGCAAGCAGCAAGGGTTTACAAGACTGTGTGGACTCAGAGAGGGGGCACACAGGGATAGTCGTGTCCCTAGGCTTTTTGACCCCACCTGACTGTGACGGCATATGACTATGCCGTAACAGCTTGTGACTCTGAGCTGCTTCTTGACAAGCAACCTCGACTGCCCATTTTCCGTTTCTCGTTTTGCTCATTCAACGGCAGGGTCTGACTTGCTGCTCTGCCTCAGCCATCTGCCCAGAGTTATCCATCCCTGCGACCTTTCCAGAGTCTCTGCTTTCCAGGATGTGTGTCGTGAGATGCAAGCCCTGACATCTGGGCTTATTCAAGCCTATTTTTGCTCAAAGGGTCCTATTCTACCAGGTGGTCAAGACTGCATCAATAGTCTGAATGAGTGTCCCCTCTTCCCCATCCTTTAACACAGCACCAACTTTGTCTTCCCCGCAAGCTGCATCGGCTATGAGCTTGTACTTCTCTCAGCATCCTGAAGCTTGTACTTCTCTCAGCTTGTCCCTTTTTGCCAAGATTGTATGTCTGGCCTTTCCACTCGTAAGTATCACTGCAGAATATGAGCTGAAAATAAACAAGATAACAGCTGACAGAAGAAGCTGGAAAACATTGCCTCTGGAAGAGGAAGAGCAAATGCATTGTATTGTAAAACACAAGGCAAAACCACTCCAGGAGATACGGATATAGCTTCAGTACTCTGTCAAGGGTACCATCAGCTTTTATGTACGTAGGGGCAACGTGGTCCTGTGAACCGTCTAGAGAAACACCAGCATCCAGGGAGAGACAAATCTGTGCAGTGCAGGTTGCCTTTTCTCAGTGTCCTGAGCCCTTGCTACATGACAGCATCACCATCTGTAGCTGCAATTTTGAGCTACAAATAGCATGAAACATTTTTTCCTTCCTCCGTGCCCGCTATGCCATTCACGCCACCAATGTCCTGCTGCAGACCCATCCAGTCCTTATCCCATTTACCCTCCTCCTTCCCTATATTTGTGCCAGACTTATTTTGAGCCCATTTATGTGAGCCATTAATCATAGCGTGGTTAGTCATTTAAAACTAAAAAGAATTACTGGTCTGTGGACGTGACAAGTCATTTCCAGCTACTGAACAACTTGGCAAGGGATGTTTTTTTCTCCTTGGTTGAAAATGTTCTAGATACACCAGGGAGGTTTTTTATCTCTGTGTTTGTATAAAGAGAACATGTAAATGTGTCAGAGGGGGCGAGATGGGAAACAGCCAACTCTTGAGCAGTTGCTAAAAGATGACACTTTGTAAACTATGTTGATAACCCTCTGAGGGAGGAATAGCAAAAACTTAATTAGTACTGAAATATATTAGGAGAAGTCTTATTTTTAGAGTTCCAAAAGGAGCCTGCAGGGACTCCTTGTCCTTAACTTCTTGTGCAGAAGTACAATGCCTTGACTCCATGGGAAGGTGAGAGGCTTGACAGGGAATAAAGTGACCCACAGTTTCCTGTGACTGAGCTCTGTTCAGTCCATGCAAAAGTCCTGCTGAATTCTAGGAAGGACAAAAATCAGGCTTGTAATTTCTGGGATCTAAACTAAAGTGAAGAAGTAAATAGTCTTGTCATCTGGGAAAGGATCTCAACTATGAGGTGTCCCAGATCACTTTGCTGCCGACTCCTTCAGTAATCTTGGGAAAGTCACCGAACCTTTTTGTACTTCACCTCTGTACTGGCAAATGGCAATAGCAGCAGCAGCTGGGACACAAATAGCTTTTCCACCTTGTCAACATTTTTTGCTTTTAACGTATCTTGTGCTTTTTGCATTAAGAGGTGCCAAAAACCTTTTAAAATTACCTACAAAAGGACAGAGATGGTAGTTGAAGTAGCTGGTAGCAGCGTGCTAGGATCATTCACCCAGCATGTGAGAGGCTCACGACTAAGTCAAAAGTCTAACTTAAGACATCTGAGCCCAACTCTTCTTTAAACAGTAATACCTTAGCTGCCAGGCCCTTGGCTATTCTCATAGAATCGTTTAGGTTGGAAAAGACCTTTAAGATCATCAAGTCCAACCATAAACTTAACCCTGCTAAGTCCATCACTAAACCACGTCCCTAAGCACCTTATCCACACGTCTTTTAAAAACCTCCAGGGATGGTGACTCAACCACCTCCCTGGGCAGTCCATTCCAGCGTCTGACAACCCTTTCAGTGAAGAAATTTTTCCTAGTATCCAGTCTAAACCTCTCCTGACGCAACTTGAGGCCATTTCCTCTTGTCCTGTCACTTGTCACTTGGGAGAAGAGATCAGCACCCACCTCTCTACAACCCCCTTTCAGGTAATTGTAGAGTTCTAGGTCAGGCCAGCCCCACTCTAGAGTAGAAGAGACCCTTCTTCTTTCAGATAAAGATTCTTCTTTAAAAACAGCTCTGGCCCTGCAAAAATTTTGTAGTTTCCTGATAAGAAGCTGTTCTATTCAAATATTCTTCCCCATTCCAGATAACATTTTGCAGCTTTAACTTTGGACGAGGCTCATCTGGTAGGTGGGCTTTTCAATGATGCTTCAGTTGAAATGAATGGAAAACGCACCGTAAACTCTTTGTTGTCAGCGGCATTTAGATATTGCACTTATCTGAGGAGGCCACTCCAGTCTTGGAGGAGGTCCCTGGGTTTCAGTACAGAACACAAGATAAATAATGAATTAGTAATAACAAAACTGAACAGTGAAAGCCAGCTGCTGAGACCCATATGGGAGCACTGTTGTGGGTGTCTCTTCCACCATGTGAAAATTCAGAGTCGGCATACCTGAACAGGAAAACACGGTGAGCAAATCTTTCTATAGCATCACAGAAAGAAACCTAAAAATAGTCCAAATCTCCTTTCTCCACTTATTTAAATAAATCATCTTTCCAAGGAGAACTGATGCTTTGCAACCTCACAGACATATTTATAGGAGGTGGTAATAATTTGCAAGAATGGTCTAAGCTGGGAGGGAAGTAATTGATCTGGAGGGCCACAACAGATTGGCGATGACTGATATAAACCGCAACATGGTGAGCTGAGATTAAATAGCAGGAAACTTTATAAAAACATCAGCTGAGCAAAAGAAAAGTCTTTGAGGAGGTGTGAAGGATTCAGAGAGCTTGGGCGCATCAGGTCAAGGCTTATGATCTCTCCCGACATAGGGCTTCTCCAGCAACCCAAGACATGAGTACAGGGGATGCTTGCAGCCCTGAGGGATATTAAGGACATGTCCCGGCTGCTCTCAGTGATGCTGTAGCTCTACCTCCCTGCACAAGGGGATGCAGTGTGGCACCATTATGGAAAAACAGCCTGTGACATCCAAGCGTTTGAGAATCTGCCCTTGGGCTACCCAGGGTAAGGCTTCTGAGCCACTGGTGCTGGTGTGCTCTGGATGATTGTCAGCCGTAGGAAGAGCTGAGCAAATGCCCCGGGTGCAGTCACCCGGTGTCAACGCTGTACGGACAAGACTAGCAACAGCTTTGCTGTTATCTTCAGGAGGCTCCATCCCGTCTCTACCCCGTACAGAGCCACACAGATCATTGTTCTGGGCCAGGATTCCCAACTCTTCAGCAAAACCACTTCAGGAAATTAGACGAAAAGCTGCCCTGCATGACACCTCTCTGTGGGTGTCCTGTTCCCTGGAGCTTGGGTAGCTCCGAACAATTCTCGTCATAACAAACAGCTGCCTTGTTTCCACTACAGCTTGGAGGATAAATGAGGGGAAAACCAACCGTGCTCAGGGAAAGGAAGCCCACAAGAAGTTTTGAATATAAGTGAAATATAAATGTCACTGTACCATACTGTGACAAGAAACACTGCTCTGACCCACATACGTCTGCCCCCCTTTCTGTCTTTTAAGATCCCCCCTATGCCGGCTGACAGCATTGTGTTTTAATAACTGCCATGCATTGTCAGACACTTACTCTCCAAGGAAGGGTGCTGAAGAACCCATCAACTCTAATGAGCAAGAGTTTTCTTGTGTGACAGGAATAATTTATTCAAGCCTATTTCTATGATGGGGAGGAGGCAAAAGACAAATTTGACCTTAGCTGTTAAAAGCATCCACTTGATTGGAAAGTTTCCTGCACCCTGCAAAAGGACGGTACGCAGATTCACTTACGGAAGGCAGTCATGTGCTGTCCAAGACTGGTAGCAGAAACAAACTGCTGCAGACTTCCTCTGTTGTCGTGCAACTATTAATCATGTTTGGAGACATAGTCCAAGCTTGTGCATAGCAGATAGGGTGTCCAGTTGCCACTTGGACTTCTGAGAACCCACTCTGTTGTGGCAAGCACAGGCCATGATTAGTGCTAACCGTACCGTGAAGTGGTTGCAAGCTGAATTAAAACATGTCATATGCATAGCCACTAATGTGATTGTTTTGGGGTTTGGGGAAAAGAGTGAAGAAAAGATCAAATACAGCACAAGGGAATCCCTGAGAGACAGAAAGACTCAAGCATTTGTATCTCCCAGCTGGAAAGTTGAGTTGTTGAAAGGAGACTGTGGTTTTAAGGAAGCTCACTGGGTAAAATCTGACAGGGTGATAAAAACAGTTTGTATTTTTGTTCCATCTCCAGCAGCACCCATGTTATTCTCAGCATGGTCATGACTTAGGTCTCAGCCTGCTTAGGCGAGATCATTTCATTGTGTCAACTGTCTCAGAGTCACAGATGTGCACAGCACTCCTAACCTGCTGCAGCAATCTTTCATGGCAGCAGTCAAATTCGGCAATATTCACTTACCTGCATTCATCTGAGTGACAGCCCCTGCCCTGCCTCCCACAGCAAATGCCTTTAGAGGCCAATCCAATACCCAGTGGCATCACCTGGGGCTAACCTCAAAGGCAGTTGGATCAAATTGTTTGGGTAGGATTCAGCATGTCTAATTTCACTGTCTGCAAGGAAGCAGTTTATGACTCAGTGGGTTGCCCTGGGTCCTCTCTACAGTCACAAAGAGAAATAAACACTTTGAGGACCTGATCTGTTTCACTCATTTTAGATGTCTACACTAGAATGAGGTAACTAGCGCTTTGTAAAGGGAGTCTGTGCATCCAGACATCTAACTCAGAGGAAGATGCCCACATCTGGCCAGCTGCATCCCACCCGTTGTGAGTAAAGGGAGGGAGTCCATTATACTCGCTCACATGCAGAATTTATACCGTCCAAAGCCCTCTGCCAAAACCAGCAAGCCTCTTCACATGATGAGACAGTACTCAGTATTCTATGGTTCTCAGTTACTCCTTGAAACCTGAAGAAATCAGAAACTGTAGGTGCAAGGAACTCTTTAGTGCAACATCAATCTTATCACATGAGAGCATCTTCCGTACGTACCACTCACAGCTTCTGGCTGATGGTTCCAGGCCCTTAATTCACCCACTAACTTAAAAACTTTGTAAAAGCTCTTTGAAATAACAATGGATACAATAAGAGAAAAGAAAAAAACCCCAGGATTTGCTAAGAAATATGGCTTGAATTGTTTCTAGTAAAGCACAGGCAAACGTTTTGCCAAAGCAAGACAGAATAAACGTACAGCTAGTATTTAAAACACCCCAAGTGACTAAACAGTACTTGACCCAGCGAGATTGCAGCTTGAGGTTACTGGCAGCTGATTGCCTAGAAACTGATTAGATGCAAACATGAAAATAAATAGCTTATTTTCAGTGCAAGGAGCAAAATCAATTTCATGTGAATCAGTTGAGTTTCTTGAAATTCTTCCATTTCTTACAGTATGAGGTGATATTTATAGCAACAATACATAGTATTTGTAACACAGTAAGTAGTTTTGCTGTGAATTTGCGTAGAAGATTATGTGGCAGGAAAACCAAGGAAAATATGTCTGTATTGAATTTGACAGGCAGGGACATTTCCGTCTTCCATTACTCCAATTATTTCACTTGCATTTGATCAGAATGGAAAAGCCACAGGAGACTTAGAATTGACTAAAAACTCATGTCTTCCAACAGTTTTGCGGAATGGCTCTAGATGTTTATAAATCTGAGCATCACTTCAGTGTTTAACAACTGGGGCATTTGATGCTAACATGTAATTGTTGGTTCATTCTGGCTTGTGGCACCAGATAGTTGTGGTCCACTCTGGTCTAACTAATGGTGCCTTCTCTACATCCTGATTTTTTGCTGTTGAAGTTCTTACGCTACTGGTGGCTAAACATGTGGAATCCTCAATATTTTAAGCCCTGAAGAGATTCATAGAATCATAGAATCACAGAATCATAGAATCATAGAATATCTCTAGTTGGAAGAGACACATAAGGATCATCAGTCCAACTCCCATACAGATCATTTATTTATATACACGGACCATGTATTTATATAGTGGGCCTGATTCTGTACCATTTCTCATCTGGAGGTGATGCAGTCTCTTTGCAACGGAAAGGACCCGTAAATGACACGGTTGCCAAGGTCAGCTCCCTAGACCGTGCACGCTATTCTCCCATGTGCACGTGGTTCCTTATAGAGGAAAGATAAGCAGTCCACTTATGCTGCGCGCTAGCTGTTGATCTGATCATGTGGGAAGGAGCATTGCAGGTGACAGCAAAGTAGAGCTGAGCCTAAATTTTTTTTGGGGGGAGGTGGTGGTGTGACACTGCACAGGTTGGAGCCTTGTAATCAGGAGTGCAGCACTAGGCTCTACAAGACCCCCCCCAACCTCAACCTTGAGAGATACCTGTGCTCTGCTCCTGCTTTGCTCCGACTCCCCGACGCAGCGCTGGTGTGGACCATGCTGCCTCCGCCGGGTTTGCCACGGTGGTGCCAAGAACAGAGTCCCAGGGCCACCACACCCTCCTTCAGCCCCAGACGTGGGGAACGATGCGCACCACTGAGTCAGCCGCTCGCTCTGACCTTTAGCTTAAGGCCCGCAAAATTAAAGGTCTCTCCACTGTGTTGACAGCTGGATCCATTTTGTTATGACTACCCTCTGGCATCACCCTGCTTTTCTGATTATTCCGACTAGATGACGCTAAACAAAACTCAGCTGAATTTTTCAGACTACAAACAGCTTTGTGAAACCAGAGTGCCCCTGTCACACAGCCCTGGGTAACTACCATCATTCACTCTCAAAAGCCAGCTTCAGACAGCACCAGCTATGTTTGATATGCCCTTTCCAAACACCAGGATTTATTCCTGGGAGCATACAATACCCTGGGTCTGTATTAAAAACCACATTGTTAGAGCCCACAGGCCTCAATAAATATGTCCCAATCTTCAGCTTGCTGTTTTAATGTCAATTGTATAGATAAAACTAGGAAAAAATTGCCTCACATTTCATCTGCCTATGATTAACAAACAATACCCCGCGCTGAGAGTGGAGAAAGGGCATCATCCAGCCTGGTGGAGACAAGTGTGTGGACCTGAGGGAGAGGGCTGACAATGAATTGCAATGAGGTTTGCTGGTGAGAGGAGCTCCACAGGAAAATAAGGGAAAACACACCGAAGATGTAGGGTGCCAATAGAGCAGCATGTTTTACTGAGAGAAAGCTAAGCCAGTTTCAGGGTCTCAGGTCTCAGTTTTAAGAAATTCTGTAATACCATTGGAAAGGGTGTATAGTGAGAACCCCAGTCTTCTACCCCATCTCTGCAGCGCTGTCTGTCACGGAGGTCAAGTGGGCAAAAGCACCTCACACTCTCAGCAGCAAGGCATGAATTTTGCAGGAGATGAGAATGGCCCCAAATGAGTGACCTTCAAAGTGAAACTCTTTTCTTTACCCTGTCTTGATGAAAGGAAGAGAAAAAAGGAAAGAGAAAAGGAAGGAAAGAAAGAAAGAGGGAAAGAGACAAAAGAAGGATAGAAAAGAAGAGAGAAAGGAAAAAAGGAAGCCAGGAATGAGGGAGGAAAAACTAGAGGCTAATAATGTAGGAGAACTGGAGAGAAAAAAGGTGAGAGGAAAGAGTAATAAGTTATAATAAAATTATAAAGAAAAAAAACCTGTAAGCATGATTACAGAAACTACATGCAACGTTATTGGCTTGTGCAGAGTTATACATAAACAGATAAGTCTGATTAAAAGCCTAGAGAGACAGGTAACCTCCTCCAGAAGGAAGAAGAAATTGCAAGAAGGTTTCCTTGCTCATGGGCGGTGTTATACCAATTCTTCTTTTCCTCAGCTATTCCAGAAACTTACATTATGGTCGTTGCTTCTACTCATTCGTGCTCCTTTGTGTTGTAAACCAGGAGAATGACTCCACCATACAGACAAGGGGAAAACTTTGGGCCACCCTGAAATTTTGCCATCTCTAGTGAAGAAGATTTAAATAGTGACAGAAGCTTTACAGCACAACACAGGCAGAGAAACAAGACACTCCATCTTGGGGAGATGACACATACCAACTTCTAGGCTTGTTATTGATGTCCTATCAGATACAACCACACCGGATTATCCTGGCAGGAATGGTAACGCGCAGCACAGAAGGTGCAAACAGTCATTTTAACTCGCCACAGAAATACATGCACTCACACACTACACATTTTGAGGATGTTATCATGCGGAAGGGACACCTATCAGCTAAAGAGAGGCATAAAGCATTTGCAGCCTTCTCAACACATGCCTGCCCCAGGCATTTTTATACACAAACAAGCTACTTCTTGAAAACAAAGGACTGAAGCTCAGACGAGTATTTATTGGGCACACACCTATTTAAATGCTGGTTTTGCTGCTGAAGCACCAGGCCCAAGAAAAGAGAAGAAGGAATAAAAGTCAAGAACTTTTGAACTAATGTCCTTGAAAAGTAAAGTCTCATGAATCCACAGTGGCTCTGAGTAAATGTCTTGTCTGAATGCTAATTCTTGCCATTGAAAAAGTGCATATAACATCAACAATAGCAATAAGGAAAAACGTGCATGCTTTAAACAAAAAAAGAAAAAGCCTCCAAAACCACCCCGGACCATACGCGGTGCTGGAATACAATTACTTGGGTATGTATTCCTAAGGAGCAGTTTTTATCAGCCACTGGCTGGATTACATTTTCTCAAATAAGTAAATTGTACGTGTGTGACTTTCTACCACTTCATGAAAACAAAGTTACGTAAAAGCCGGTTATTTGCAGCATAACCTTTCTGAAGAAACCTCAGCTGATATCAGGTAATTATTTGTCACCCGAATCTAATACTTTCCGCCCCGTGCCAAGTCATTTTCATGGGATCTGCAGGGTGTGATGTGGATCAGAAATACCTTCGCCATCCGTCACCGCTGAAAATCACTGGAGCTGGATCCATCTGCCTGTGTTTACCCAGCAACCAGAGTCGCGTTGCTAATGCGAAGGTCGCCCCATGTGAACCCATCAATCAGCGAGCTGGCGTTTTCAGCCCTGTACCAATATAAGAAATAAGTTCAAGGGAACAACTTTTAACCCTTCACTGTTTCTAAATGGCTGGATACATCTGTCCTTCATGGAAGCAATTTCACATCCTAAGTGACCTTCAGTACGCAACTTAAACGCCGTACCTGCGAGATACCCCTGCGACCTGCCTATCCAAAACTGTGATTTTCCTGCTGAACACATCGCAATATAGATAGTGCAGCTAACTGAGCTGTAACTGCTGGATTTAAATTTCAAGAAAACTCCTACTGTGTATGGTCTAAACTGATTACCAGCTATACTAAGAATAGAGTTTAAACATTTCAACTCAAACCTCAATGTTACATTTAAGGACAAGTAGCTTTTGATTTTCTATATGGTTTAAATGGTTCCTGTATTGTTTTTTCCTAATTTGATTTTTTGGGAGATCTATGTCAAGATTATAAATGCAGTCAGCTGCTCAGTCATACTTGAAGGTAATGTGCTACGTGCCTTTTTGCTTTGTACAGACCCATGCCTTCACGCTCTTTTTGTGATTAAAGCTAGCCAGACTAATTAATTAAAAAAATTATTTCTATTTCTAAATTGTCTGCAGACAGGCTGGGATTTCCACTAATTTCTTTCTTGTCTGAAATCGTTCAATGAATGCTTTGTCCAAGCATACCTCAGACTGTAAACTCTTCATAACTGACCTGCAATGACTGATCCAACCATCTCATGTTCCCAGTACTGGGCCTGGGAGAGTTGTGTGTCTGTGTGTGGGTTGGAGCCCTGAACAGAGAAGAAAAGAATTTGGAAAAGGTATGTGCTACAAAGATTCACAATTGCAAGACCTGAAATAGCTTATCTCGGAGCTTGTGGAAAATAATCTTATTTTAAAAAGACAAGGTCTTCATGTACCCCTGAAGTGTATCCACCTTTGGGCAATAGTTCATAATAGTAGCTTAAATTTCCCAAGCGGTTGAGGTCAGAGTGTGAAAAATATCAGCTGAAATTTTCACTGGGGGCAATCTACCTGCTCTAGGTGGATCCTGGCCTGGATGCTGACTTTTTAAAATTTTAACCTTATGAAAGTGTCCTGAGGCATTCAGGTCAACAGTTCAGATGACCCAGATTCTAGCTTGAGCTAATAAAAGCTGGTCTTTTAAGAATTTCTACCCCGTTGTGTTCCCAATCTCTTCGTGTTAACTATGAAATAATCCATAGCATTTCCCTATGTGTCCTAGATTATTTCACTACTTGTTTTTTATTTATTTGGCTGCTTTGGTTTTTAATAAAATTGTTTTAAAACATACTCCTAAACAAGGTTTATAATACAAAATGGAACGATCAGTTGAAAGTCACCTTGTTTTGAAAAAAACCACGACTGTTTTTAGGAGATGCAATTTTGTGAAAACTTCCAAGACATAAGTGTTTTACGGCATGTTTTTGAAGTGTCTGCCACTCTTGTTTGAGACCATCAGCTTACGTCAATTCTCGCCTGTATCGTTCCTCTAAAGCTTTGCAATGGGGAATGATTTTGGCTTCTTAGGTGTTTTGCTGCTTACACAAAATCCAGTGACAAGTCATCAGAATGCCTGTGATGAGATGGTGGTCTCAGCAGCTTTCTGCAGCGGCAGAGATGACAGTGCGAGGTGCTAATACAAGTCAGTGATTAATGGGATATAAGAACCCAGATAGATTAGACTGGATTAGGCATGCCTATGCTTCATTTAAATTAAAACCATCACACGCACAAAAAAAATCCCGTGTTTTGTTGCCTTGCCAGAGAGACCAAGCTATTCCAAGTCACTCTTTTGCTTTCCACTGGCAGGGAGCTTTCACTCAAAGAAGTCCTAGATAGCCTGGCAAATCATGGTCTCTAGACCTGAACTCTTTCTGTCTACTACCTGTTTTATACCTGTGGCTGCAGCAGCAAAGACAGATAAAGGAACCAGCAGCAGGTTCCAGGGTGACCTTGGCCCTGGCCATACTGTACATTATACTGGTGTAGGCAAAGGTGGGATTTAAAATCACCCAACCTGTGTAAGCAGTCACTCCTTATCCAGTAGTAATGTGGTTTATACCGTGTTAACTCAAGATAGTAAAGAACCGTCGCTTTAGTTTTTGTTCAGAAAATTGAACAAACAGTTGAGAATAATCCGTGCTGCTGCAGCAGCAGCAGTAGCCCAGTGTGGTGCTATTAAAACCAACCAAAATTCAAGCTGTGTCACAGATGTACTCACTGTGCCTCGTTTTCCCACAGATGAAATGGGGCTGCAATGCTTAGCAGAGTTTGCAGTTTGTAGGAACCTGTAGTAAGGATTGTAGGAATCCATGGCTATGTGTTAACATGCCCTGGGACATCAAGTGATCTCCTCCTTATAGACTCCTCCAAAGTTTTTCCTTCCCTGTAGGACCACTAAGACAGTCCTTTTATGAGCTAGGATCTCCTGTTCTCTTGCTAGCGCATACATCAACCTCAACAAAGCGAGGTCCATGAAAATCATGGTTTAAGCTGCCTCTTCCTTCATGGAAAAAATCACAGTAGTAGTTGGGTATCCTCCTGTTATTTCTGTGGACACTTTGATTTGAAATACTATGGGGTTTTATTTAAAAAAAAAATCCTGTGTATTTTCTTTTTTGTGCCAAATCATGCTCTCCCCTTTTTTCTCGGTGCTTAAATACCAAGTGACTTTAATGGAATGCTGAGATAAGGAATATGGAAGATTAGTGTGTTGCCTCAGACGCAGCTCCTCAAATGAGCGAGGGAAGTGTGCTTTGGCCTTTAGATATTTTTCCCCTTGCCTGCTTCAAGGTCTTGGTAAGTCACTGCCAAGTCAGAGCCCTTCATATCCAACATGCTGTAATCCGACATTGTTTGATCCCAGGAAAATACTGAGGGGCCTTCTCAGAGAAACCTGGCTCAGCTAGAGAAAGGAGCACATCAATAAGCACCTTGGCTGGGTATCTGTACCGTGGCTAGTACAAAGGAGTTCATGGATGTGGATGAGGACGACAGCCGCCGTTTCAGTGCAGAGGTCCCACTGGCTTTGGCTTATCAGACCAAAGCACTGATATGCTGCCAACACGCCAGCAACGGTCTCCTCCAAAGCTTTTTTACCGCAACTAGAAAGAGAAACAAAAACATTTGGGAATGCACTACTGCTGAGCTCCGTCTCACCGGTGGCGTTGGCAGGCGTGCTCAGAAGATACCCAGACCTGTCCGTAGTGCAGTTCAGACTTGTGTGCATCAAGGAAAGGTTGAGAAATTAACTCCACCTCCTTCTGCTCCAGCATCCGGATTTTAACCTGGAGTTCTTTGCTGCCCCTGAGCACCCCTTTCCTGGACAGCTGTGACGAGCACCGTGGGAGCGGTGAGGGACGCCCCGGGGTGCCTCAGCCCAGTGCGGAGGTACCTCAGCACAGCTGCCGGACATCAGGGGAGCCAGCTCCCGCCACCTCCCTGGTACCACCATGCCCTTTGCAGCATGGAGGGAAGAGGGCAGTAAAGGGAAGAGAGAGCAGAAGGAGCGTTTAGAAGTGAATTAGTTAAAAAAATTACTCTCCATGTGAACCTGTCAATCTTCTGCAGAGGATTAGGCCCACTGGGGCGAGGAAGCCCAGGCGCACACACACACACACACACTTTCACATAGTATCACTAAGGCCTTGTGGTTAATTATAGCTCTGAAATCTGACAGAGAAAAATTAGAGGGGAGAGGGACAGCTGCGGGATCCTGGGGTGTAGGGTCTGATTTCCAATGTAATCTGCAGCCCACCAAAGATCTTCACTTTGGAAAAATAAAGTTCAGCCATTTCTAGCCCCTGCCTGCTGCTTTTCCATTGCCTCATGTGTGCCGTGAGCCTCTGAGCTCCTCGCAGGGTCCCCGTAGCAGCAGCCTGGCCCGTGCGAAGCAAGAGTGGCTTGTGCCAACGAAAAATAGACATAAGTCGGGATTGCTCAGACCTCCTTCTTTTCTTTCTACCCTGCTTTTCCTTCTAGCTTATTGCAGGAGAGGAGTCAGGAAGACTAGTGCTAGTTTCTCTCTTCCCAGGTCTGCCTGCAAATCTCTCCTAAATCTGGAATTAAAATGAGGTTGGCAAGTTTTACCCTTTTCCGATCACACATCATTTGGCTCTTCTGGCCTCCAGAGCCAGAGCCTCCAGAAACAATCCTGCTGATCCCATGTTTTGAGGATATACAAGGTCGGTGTACTGCATCTGCCTCCCTTTGGAGCATGGGAGGCTTCAGGGGGTCTTGCCGCCTGTCCTGAACCTGCTTACATGTAATGATCTCATATTAGAAAAGGAGACCCCGTAAGGTGGTTGCAACGTGAGCTGAAAGGGTGAGTCCAAAGACCACACAAACCTGGGACCACTGTGTTTAAGGCTGGTGCCTCTGGCCTGGGTTACAGCAGTTTGACAGACATTTTAATGTACACAGGCAAGTAATAACTCCTCAGAGGTCTAAAGCAGTCAGGAGTTGGGACCAGGTCTCCACTACAGGGTCAACACCATTGTTGGATGCAATGGTAATGTTTAATGCGTCTTGGAAGGACAAAGAAGCTCCAATGAACTGGAAAATGTTAGTGATGTTCCAATGCTTGAGGAGTAAATGTGGTGGGGAATTACAGGCCGCTCAGCTTGACAACAACCTGAGGCAAAAGTCATGTACTGGCTGATCAGAAGATGGAAAATCCTACACAACTTTAATAATGTCTTTAAGTTAGGAATTTCTCATAGCGGTTCCTTCTTTAGTATTACCATTGTTTACTAGTATTTTCCAAGGACAATTAATTTAAAACATCCATACCAGCCTAATGTCTTGCTGTACTACCAGACACGAATTAAATGCAATTCATCTTCAACATAAGAATAAAGTGCAAACTGCATGCAAACCCAAACCCCAGACTCTGCCAGAGCTCATTAGAAGTTGAGCACAATGGAAAATATCACGTTCCTTTTGAAATCTATGACAAATTATTTTTAAATAGTGTAATTATGGTTAACCAAATTCTCATTTCCCCATTCATAGCCACTCACGCAGGATACCCTACAACTTCCTAGACTTCTTTTGGGTGACAGGTAGATTCAGGCATGGTTGGCCAAGCAGACAGACATCTTTAGGACATAGGTGAAGCAGCTGAACATGTTATCAAACCCATTTACTTCAACCAAACTTTCAATAGAGCTCACCTGGCATAACATTAACCAGAGCTAACCTGCTGCAATGTAAAACAGGCAGATTAGTTAAAATTACCTTTACCAGTGACTTAACGATAACAGTCTGACTCTGCCCTCACACAAAGATCATTGCCACAGGCTGGTTTGCCAGCTCTCTGGACTAGACAGTAAGCAGCAGCGTGGGGGCAAAGGTAGATCAAATTGCTCAAAGCCTTGTCCAGCTGTGTTTTGAAAATCTCCAAGGGTGGAAATCTTAGGAAAGCCTAAGATGACACTTTTTCCTGGATGGCTAGGCCCATCACAAAATACCCATTCCCCTTTGGAGAGAGCATTTGCCCTTTGCTGGGCTCCTAAGAATAACATCTTCTGTATCAATGTACTGATTTACTGCCTCTTCTGTATTCGGCTGGCATTGCATAATAATCCCTTTCTTGTTGACCCATTCGAGGGGGAATGCCCCGGGGGACACAGATAGAGTAACCTAACATCACCACCCACATGGGCTTTGCAGGTCCAACTTGATGCACACATTGACTCTGGGTCAAAGGTTTTTCTTGCAGCTGTTAATAGCAAGGCAAGAAGCCTTGTTCCAGTTTTGATTGCATAGCTAGGTGATGGTGGACGGCACACGTCACCTATCCATACAGTTCCAACTTTAATGCAGTCACCATGATAGCTAGCCAGTTAGGTAGTTTCACCTCTCAAGAATGCTTTGAGATTGCCAGACGGAGGTTCTAGTGAAAGGCAAAACACCGTGAGCCTGATTCTCCACTAACTTACCCCTTTGTATGTGGAAGGTGTAAAGACAGCCTAAGCAAAGCAAGCGATTTGGTGCCATAGGGCCGCTATTAGGACCATCGAGCCACCCACAAGGAGCCAGAGTTCCCAGAAAGGCAAGTCTGCGGTGCATCCCAAGGCAAATCAGGGCTGCGCACATCTTTGTTGCTACATTGCATTGAAACAATGCTTTGGAGGCCTGGGTTAGCGGGCAATGCTGAGACGAGGTCCAGAGCGCTGACAGACCCTGCAGCCACAAAGCTGCTTAAGCACTTGCTGTTTTCTCCATCAAGGCAGAAATTGCTCCCTGTTTAACTGTTTACACCACAGCCTAGAGAGAAAGCAGTCTGAGAAATTACTGAGTATTATAACGCTGTAGTCATCCCACAGCTCAGCTGCTCTCATTTCTGCTTGTCTTTGTTTCCTTCCCCTCAACCCCTTCATTCTCCTGCCTTGCCCACCACCCATTCATTTTCTCTCCTTGGTATTTTTTTTCTCTTCTGCCCCCTTTTTACTCTCTTTCTCCGAACCACTTCTCCTCCCCTCCCCCTGCCCTGCATTTTCTGGCAGAGTTTTGGACTCTGAGTTCAGTTTTATTCTTCCCTGGAGAAATGACTTAATGCCTTGGCTCTAATGAGCAGTTTGCTAACTGTGAGCCCTTGCTGCTTAATCTGTGTGGAGATGTGCATGCCAGTAATTGGGAGTCCCATTTTTCTTCTGCTTTGCTTTTCTTTCCCCTCCCCGCTCCCTTCTTTTCCCCAGTCTCATTTAGCCGTATGATGGCTGAAGAGAGCAAAGAGTCAGACAACTTGGTAAGACCTTTTGTATTAGATCACTGCTGTTCAGGCGCTCAAGAGAACAAGCTCAACAGCTCAGGGAGCACGGACTGCAACAGGAATGAGCCTCCCGAGTATATATAAGGTTTCCCCTGTGGGGATATTTTCCCATTTATTTTGCAAGCAGATTAAGCTGCCCATGGATTGCATATGCTCTGCAGCGTGGACACTGCTCTGGGTTGCCATCTGCAGAGGCATGTGTCAGCTGAGCCCTGCTTTCCCAGAGCTTTGGTTGGCTGAAGCCAGTCTGTTCACCAACAACTTTCCAATGTTCCCAGCTCTGACCAATTCCCCTCTACCTCATAAACACAGGATTTCTCTAAGTTTTAAAGGCCCTCGGGTGCCCTAACTTGATCTGTTCCGTTCAACCACTTCCTGTAAACAGACATTTATGGTAATTTTAGTGGCCACCAGGGCCCCTTCTCCATTCAAAGGGAACCTTTGCTCCCAAACGTCTAGATTTTGACCTCCTCTCTGCCCAGCTTTCGTGCTCAAACTCTGCCGTGCTTCCCACTCCAGTGTTTGCCTCTGAAGTGCCTGGTCCAGCCCCTCTGGTTCTTTCTTGCAGTCTTCACAGCTGCTGAACACCCTACTTTGTGGGACGTGAGAAGACACCAGCAGAGCGGTAGTCGGCAGGACTTCCTTGCGCAAAGTAGTCAGAAGGCACCCCACCAGCAAGAGGCCAAGCTTCAGTGCACTGCAGCTTCCCGTAAAATAGAGGCTGAGAATACAGAAGGGATCTTGGCTGCAGCTGGCGGAAGGTGACAGACTTTTAAAGTCATTTTAGTGCCTGAAAAAGCTCCAGAACACAAAGTTTCTTGATGAAAGAGCCACTGATATTTCTAAAGCTGTAGTTCACATGTCACCAAACCACGGAATTGACTACATTCCGGAGGTATCTGCATGTCTCTGGGATGGTCTTTTCAAAGTCACCTAGTGGCTGCTGTCCTGTAACGAAGGGCGTCCTCCTGCCTGCTTTCTTGGGATCCACCGGAGCCGAATGCTTGGTGAAACCTCATGCGTACCACCCAGATGGTTGGCCGCTGGGGCAGTGCCAGCGCCAGCAGCTATCAAAATCTAGCTAGCCTTTGTTCATTGCTGTGTGCCATGCCATGGGTGCATCCAAGTCCCTGATTCATTGTCTAGTCTGGGAGCTACATGCAAGACCTTTATTCTGGGTGCATTCCCAAGAGCTATATGTGACAGCAATCAGTATTTCTTTAGTGCACAGTCTGGGGTCTCTGTCTTGAAGTGCCATTCAATACCACATCCTCCCTTCCAAGCCGTAAGTTGATAAAAAGACCTAAAGCCCATCATTAATAGAGTCACCATCCCGCCAGGTTTTTAAAAGACATGTGGATGAGGTGCTTAGGGACATGGCTTAGTGGTAGGCTTGGCATTATTAGGTTTACGGTTGGACTTGATGATCTTAAAGATCTTTTCCAACCTAAATGATTCTATAATGCATAATTAAACACATTATAATGTTAGCTAAGCTGATTAACAGTGGTCAGTTGGGGCTACAAAGTCGCTTGCTCTCATACTTGGCTCTGCAAGTTTAACCAGGATGTCAGTGATGTTGAACTCAGGAGGCAGTCAACTCTTTTGTTCTAGTGATTCCACGTCTGAGAGCTACTGCGCCAGACTGCTGCTCCTCTATATCTCACTCTCTTTGGGAACTGGATAAGGTGACTACTGTCCTCTCACAGACTCAGCCCATCACAGGTGATCACCTCTGATTAACGCATCATTTTCAAGAAGTGGAGGCAGTTTCCAATACCATGAATCCCATCTTTCTTCCCCCCCCCCCCCCCCCTTATTTGATGTTTTTTTCACTTTGGCAAGTCTCTAGTATCTCTGACATCAGCTTCTAATTGTTTGGGCCGTTCTTGGCTTTAGTTTTCTACTCAGCAAAACATCAGAGGGTGACAAGCCATGCTGACAATCTGCAATTTAACAGAGCTAAATATGGATCAGAGTCTGACTAAGCATTCTTCTTTAGTTATTTTTACACCATTTCCCACCCATCTGTTGTATTGGGAATAATAGTAATTAGTAGTTCATGTCCAAACTCCAAATTCACTTGCAACTGCTTGCACTCATGGCCACAGAATGGCATTAATTTATCAGACCTCACTCCATCAGCAATGCGATGTAAAAGAAAATTAGATTTGACAGCTGATTAAATTGCAATAGCATACACTAAGTGTATCTCATGTTGGTTAGAACAGTAATGCAGAACAAGTACATAGCGGTTTTGCAGATAACACAAATAAACATGTGCTTACTTTTCCCCATGGAGCAATTATTCTTTTGCCAGGGGAAATGTCTTCCTGCTCTTTTATACTTTTTAATGGCGTGGATTTTTTCCCTGTAGTACATTAGGACTCAACAACCTCACACCTTTAAACAAAATTCCACCTTGTAATGAGATCTTACCCTCAAACTGATGCGGGGGGGCTGTCCTAGCCATTCTCAACGAGTAGTTTGAAGAGTGTCCCCAGCTGTAGCTCTAGCAGTCAGAGTCTGTATTTCATCTAAGAGCTACCATGTTTTGGGTTTTACTTTGTTTTATTTTAAACCAAATATCATGTACGCTACCTAGTTCTGAACTTTGCTCCACTATTCTTCAATTTAATGTTCTAAAACATCTCTGAAACCACTGAATCTTTCCCAGATTTGTCTTTAATCTTCAAATTGTACTCTTGTACCTAAAAAAGACATGTGTGTATTGTACAGCATGAGAGGTTACCGGGTCCCTTTCGGCAATGTTAGGAAGGTTTTATGGTCAGTTCAGCTAACGCTGGCCTCCCATAAATAAAGACGTGAAATTTTATACCTGTGGACTGGGGCCAAAGCCGCCTTCTCTATTTGAACATGCTGACGCTCTGTTTTTGTTGGTGTGTGTGACATATAAGCCACCGGCCTCCAACTCTGACCACACTGGTATAGGAAAGCCATACTGATACCCTCCTCAGAGGCATCTGTGGACAACTTGCTTTTGCATTTACTGTTATAGTCTCCCGGGACTCTAGCCTTTTTCATTAACTCCTTCAGCTTTGCCAGCTGTTGAAAGTTTGCCCTCTGTGTCTTCTGGACATCTTTTGGTGGTCACTTCCCACGTTCCTTTCTGAGCTTCATGAGCACATCACCCTTGACTACTTTCTCTGAGCCTTCTTCCATTGTGTTCATTGATCTGTCATACTCTGCATGCCTGTGATCTACAGTTGCTAGTTCAAGTAAATGAGCTAGTTGCAAACTTTCCTATGCATTACACTGCTCCGAGGAATCTCTCTGTGGCTTCCTTGTCTCTTGGGGCAGGAACACTGGTGTTTTTCTGACCACCCTGAGATCTGTCATCATGTCTTACTGCTTTAATATCTGTCCCCACTCTTTTTTACACTGCAGAGAATTTATATTTGTAATTTTTTCAGTTTTACTCCAGCAACATGAGCTCTTTCTTAAAATGCCTGAGGACCTTGTCATGCTCTTCCGCTGTTTCTCCCCAGGTCAAGAGGATACGCAGGACCTATTACCCTCCCTAGCATCCAAAATTGTCTTAGTGAAACACCTGGAACACTAAACACAGCCCAAATCACAGCCTGCAGAAATTGTGTCTCCCGAAGAGCGTGTTGAACGTGCACAAACATGTGCTTTGTATTTTGAGGGGCTCTTGCCAGAATCCTGCTGGTGCATCTAGCACAGAAAATATTTGGCATCAGCTACGTCCCCCAGTATTTTTCTCCTTTCAGGTAATGGAAAACTTGCCTTTTTACATTTTCAGTTCTTTTGAGGATCCAAAGTTCATCAGATGTACTAACAATTTAACTTCTGTCACCCCCAATACGATTCTCAGCATGACTAGCCTATCCAAGAACTTCTCTAAGCCTCCGTTTCAAGGCAAAAGGAGTTTTCCCATTGCAGTGAATCATAGAACGGTTGTATGCTTTCAGCCCTATTCTTTACTGCGCTGACAGCTCCCCTATCATCTGGAAGATGTTCTCAAACTCTTCCTCAGTGTCTTGCTCTCTTCCTCCTCCAATAAAGGCACCTTTCTGGGAAGACTGAAGGATCAGTCCATCTTTAATCCAATAAGGGTTGCTCTTCCTCTTTGTACTTTCCAAGACTTCAAATTTGTAACATAAAAATCTCACTCATATATATACTTTTCACCGGAGGTAAAATCACTACATTTTTACTGTCACTAACCTTTCACAGTTAGCGTCCGGTACAAACGTATAAGTCTCATTTATCGGTTGGTGAGTCCATTCATCCTGAGTTACAGCGAAAACAGCCATTGCTCATATGAAAAAGCCATCTGGCTAGTGCTACCATTATCTTCTCACCCATACTGTGGATGCTCTGTTGGAATACACAATGTTTAGCCAAGTGGTAGGAGGTGTTCCTTTTGCATTTTTTTCCTCTTTAATCAGAAAAAGACTATCACAGTGTGATTTTGATATGTTGTTTTTGCTTGGCTCTGGCTGAACTCTGCACACCTTTCTGCTTCTGCTCATTTTTTCCCCCAGTGTACTTGAAATCTCTGTCATGTTGCATAACCTTCCTCCTCTCCAGCATCACGCCACCCTCCAGTACCGCGTTCTGCACACACCTCTACAGCCTGAACAACCAACCTGTGCACAGTCCTCATCGAGAGCTTGATCATCTGCACTCTACCATACGGCTTTCTTTCTCTGCCTAATTATGTTTCAGAAAACATCCAGGCAAAGTGTGACAACAAAAGTAGTCAACAAAGCCCTCTTTTATCCATAAACACCTTTGCTGTGTATTAAATTGCTTGTTAAATACTTCTGTGGCTGTTTTTCCTCCTGAAATCTATTTGCTTTGCTGGCTCACTTTCAGTAGCCTATGCGTGTTCACTTAAGAAGGGTATTTCCAATCTCTGAATGGTTGACTGAACTTTTTATAACTAGGAAGGATAGCAAGGCAATTTCAAGGCAGAGGTGCAAATGCTTCTAGAAAACATTTTGGAACTAATTTCACAACATGTTGATCTTCCCTGAACTTGGTAACTTGTCTCTGGGGAGCTCCAGGCTGAGCTATGCGTAGCCCTTTGTTCAGTGTTCATTGTACTTCCCTATTTCCTGTAATTTTTTGTAACTGAAATCTATTACAGCCTTAATTGTATTAGCCACTGTGAAGCATATCAAACCATGGAACTTGGTTTTTTTTCTTAATAATTTGGAAAATTTGATTTAGCTTTTAACATGACAACATCAGCTACAGGATTACTAACTGTGATTCAGTAATTTAGATACAAGCTGCCATATAGCTATTGCTCATCTAGTCTAGCCTTGAAGAATAATGAGAAACTTACTTCTTTCACATAGTACATTATTTATAATCTGCTTGAACTTTATGGCGTATAATCACTGACCTCAACCATATCATGCTGGATCTGCTTCATGACTACATCAAGACTTGAAAGTTTTAAAGATGGTATAAAAACAAGAAAAAAATGCCCCCAAACCCAGGCATAATAGATTTTTTAAGCTGAATTTAATTATCTTTAACATAGTAAGCATTTACTTGAGCGTCTGGAAATTATTCTTGTGTACAAATACATGTGACTTGGCAAAAACCCTAATCATAACCTAAACTGTACTGAGCTCCTGACTTAAGATTTTCTAATAGTATTTGTCACTGCTCTGCTTATTTCTAATTGACTTTCAATCATCAACAGCTAGCAAAGGTATGGGTAAAGGCTTCTGATCTCATTTGTTCTCAGCCATCGTTCTCATTGCAATGCCACAGACTTTCATGCTCTTTTGCAGGGGAATACTGATGTCTGAGCAGATCTAAGTAAAACTTCATGTTGCCTGAAACAGCTCAAAGCAACATTTGTGTCGAACAGAAAGGCTTACTCCCCTGTAATTCCTGTAAACTCAGCCATTAAGTTCCAACTTTAGAGCAGCAATGAAGACAACTGAATTACATTTGATTGTTCCTCCCAGACTGCCCAACGGACTGTAGGATGGCTGGAGCATTCCTGCCTTGCGTCCTGGTGGCTTGGAGCATTCTCCGGTGGGCTGTACCCCTTGTCTGTAGTCTGGTCACAGCTTCCTCTCCAACCTACTGTCAGCCGCATTTCACTTGGAGACGATGGGAAGATGGCTGCGCATTCTTTCCAGATGTTTTTTACCAACCATGACCCCCAGCTTCCCCAGTATTCCTTGAGCACTTGAGGAGGATTATAGTCTCAAAGTTGGTACAGACTTACAGCGACTGCAAGTAGCAACATGACAGACAGAACTATAAAACAATTTCTATTACAATGCTCTTCTAACGTGCATATAAGTCTCTGAGGTTTTCATTCAGTGGACCAAAGCATACCTATATTCAGTGGGAGTCGCACTGGAAGTTTTTTATTCTTGTGTTATTTTTGGAGGAAAGAGAAACATGTCTTCCCTAGTGCGCTGGAGAGATTAACACGGAAACCAGCCTTAAACTTGGAAATGGCATAGTGATGTGTCTGTTAATGAGGTTTACCAGTTTTTCTAACTTTTAGGGAAGTTACAAGATTATTTCTGTTTGAAAATTTACTTGTGCTTAAATATATAGTATTAGTAATACATTTCAAGTGGAGCTATGAACTCCTAGGTCTGTGCACCTCTGCCCAGTTACATTTAAACACTGGGTACATTTGAAAAACATTGCCACAGTGGAGGCATAAAATTACCTCCCCAAAGCCATAACTCTACTCCATAATATTATTACAATCGCACTTTTAAATTTACATAAAAAATCTTCAAGGACAGAAAGTCAAGAACACAAAATTGGGAGCTGCTTGTGCAATTTTAACGTGTGATTGCAAACTCATTTTCCCACAGGACGCCTACCTCCATCAGCTTGCAGGAAGGCCCCAAGGCCCCACCTCAGGAGGAATCCAGGCTGAGAGGCAAGAGGAGCTTTCTTATGCAGGATGCTCACATCGTCTGCTGCAGGAGCTGACAGGCATGAAGCGAAGGAAGGAGAACCTGAGGCATTGGAACAGGTTGCCCAGAGAAGCTGTGGATGCCCCAACCCTGGAAGTGCTCAAGGCCAGGTTGGACGGGGCTTTGAGCGACCCGGTCTGCCCAGAAAACATTGAGTCTTCAGGAGACAAAGCTGCCAATGTCTGAAAAACCTTCTGTTCAGGAAGCACAGACTTACTAATTTAGAGGCTAGCAAGTTGGTCAAACTTAGAAGAATTTCCACAGGGACTGGGAAAAACACATACCATATATAAAGGCACCAGCCCTATGCCAAATTTCAAGTCCTTACTTCAAAGCTCGGTCTATCTTAATGAAATCTCTCTCCCTCTAATCTCATGTTTGGAAACTGTTGTTCCACTTTAGCTGAAACAGTTGATCCATCCACCCAAAGTCGTCATAAGGTAGACATTTGGCATGGAAATCTTCTATATCTGCACTGTTTGTGTTTGGCAGAGCATTTCATGGGGAAGTGCTTTAAAAAAGTATAGCTTTGGAAAGTGTAGAACATTGTTAATGGTGAGATGTGTCATGCCATGAGCCGTGAAAATTATTCAAGGAGCTTCACAGGCCTTCATGGAATAATTTGCAAAGCAGGGGGGGAATGATCCTGAAAGCATAAACTTACTTGCTCAGGACTATAAAGAGAACTAACAAAAGAGCTTTGAATGGAATTGCTGGAGATGGTTTCCCAAGCTTTTTTTCCCAATGTATACCAACTTCTAAGACTAAAGCCCCCTCATCTTGCCTCCTTTCTTAGCCTCTAAGACACATTGACATTGACAGCTGTACATCTTATAGTGTGGTTGTTGCTATGATTCCTGCATCTTGTATTTGCGCATCCAGAAGAAAGCGATTTCTGCCCAGTGTAGGAATTTGACACCCATCAAACCTCCAGTTCTATTTTTGGGACCCCGTACAAATCCTCCCCCTGCATAAACCCTTGCCCTGCTGCAGGGCAGCCGTAGCACAATCCCTTCATGTGACTGCAAAGACTCACGTTGCGACTCATACGGTAACATGTCCCTCCCTAAACCATGCATTGGTTCAGGGGAAGCGGAGATGGCCAAGATTATAGAATCTGCAACTTTTGCTGTGCGAGCTGGAAGTGTCCTGGGAGGTTATCTCACCCAGCTGGCTAGCGTGGTGCTCGGGGCTGAGGACTGGGACAGGTGAGGGTTGCCTCGTGGAGGAATGCTGGAAAGAACACACGCTTACTATTTCTTTTCTTCCACTATTTCTGGCTCTTCCTAGGCTATAAAATCACATCATTTAAAGAAAGAAAAATCATGAAGCACCAAAAAATGGATCCAAACTGACTTTCCAGTCACAAACAGGTCAACACAAGCCAACTGGCATGGCTGCTGTGCAGCTCCCTGTAGCTCTAATTAGATACTTCTCTTTTCCAGTTTGCTCAAGTGATCTATTTGGCCCCTCTGCAAAAAGCGATTCAGGGAATGTCTTTCCCCGTGCAGTTATTTATAAAATGTCAACCCAAGCTCGATAGCTAATGAACCTCAACCTGCATTGAGTTCAGCAAAGGTGATTTCATCTTGCCTCGGCCGTCTATCCCCATCCATGCCCACTGGATGTCTGGAGTGTGTTTATACTACTTCTGCCTTTTCTTTCTGAACCTGAAACTCATCTAAATGTGTCGGGAGTATGGGAAAACACAAAAGGAATTTCTCTGGCCTGCAAAAAGTGCTAAGCTTAACACAATGGTATCTAATAACAGCAATGCCAGTGTGACTGGCAGCCAGCCAGGGTCCATACCGACTTCAGTGCTAAACACAGCAACACATGCTGAGGCCTCTTTCTTTGGATAAGCCTGAAGACTTTTGCCTCACACCCAGCCCACATTACGCTTGGCATGAATGAGTGGGGAGACACTGTGAGGTCTGGACATAATGGGATCTCCGTCTGCAAGTCTCTCTTTCTCCAGAATGACCCCCTCCCCCTCCACCATTCTTCTTTTCTGCAGATTTAATTTTCTGTAAAGTTCACACTTTCCATCTCAACAGCCAGGATACACAAACATGAGCTCAGCTTCCACCCTTGACCAAACTAGAAAGGAGATCTTCTGTTATTGTTGTTGTTGCAGAGGAAGGCCTCTCAGCTGGGGAGGTGACAGACCAGGGGGCACAGGCATCACCCCCCGTGCACCACCACCTCTGACAACACCGCCTCCGAGCTGGACAGACTGCCTGAGCACGGCAGCGAGGGGCGAGTGAGGGAAGCAGTCAGAAGATGAGGGCAATCTGGTCCTGTTTCAGAAAAGCTAGGAATTTCTTTTCAGCAGCTCCCCAGCTTCAGGCAGACCGACATCACCCCCTTGTCCGAAGGTCTGAGCCCATCACCCTGCAATGCCCTTGACATTCTCCCAGTTAAAGCAGTTCCTGCTCCTGGAGGATGGGAGGAAAAGTCTTCCTCTCCCATTCTCTGGATGCTTTCCAGTCAACGAAACGCTGCACGCTACATGCAGTGCGGCAACGGTGGAAAAATACCACCAGCGTTTGGAAAGGAGCTAAATGCTCCTTCACTTTTGCCAGGCCCAAGGGAGAAAAGATGGGCTGGAGCTGCAAAACTTGTGACCCAGTCCTTTCAGATGCACCGGCGAACAAGAGACGTCCCTCCACACACAAAGGGACATTCTTGTTGTTTGTCCGGTCGAGACTGCTCCGTAAGTAGACAAAACAGTGCTTTCCCCAAGACTGCTGGGGATGGTTTAGCAACCCAAGCGACTGGTTTGAGGCAGCGAGACTTCACGGAACTGCAGTTTCAAATCCCAGCAGAACCCATTAAGCAGTTTATCCTCAGACAGATAAAATGCCTATCATGTAGTTACTGCGCTCAGATCTTTTCGATGAGACCTCAGAGACTGAGCTCATTGCTGGGCTTAGCGGAAAGTAAAGACCTCATGATGCTAGTGGTGAGAGCAGAAGTTTTCCTCGGTGACTCTGCTTAAGTTTTTTTCCAGACTCCCTTCTGTGCAGTTGTGTGCTATCCTGCGCGGAGTTTTTTTTTATGGCAGCCCAGCCTACGGAATAGTTACGTGCATATGCTGTGCTCTCTGTGACGGTCCTCTGAGAGGAACCCACTCCAGAAATACACAGCGTATTTATAACCAGATCAAACAGAGAAGGTGACGTTTTAAGATTCAGAAAGCTCAACAGAGAAAAGGTTTTCTGAAAAAAAAAAAAAAAATTCCTTTCATTTCAGATCAAAGGAGCAGAGCGGGAGGAAGCTTTCCTGCCGAAAAATATACTTTTGTCAAAAACGTCTCTGCCTAGAAACAATCTCCATTTGCAGATATATTTTTAATGTGCGACTTCCCAGATTAATTCAGTGTGGCCATCTTTACTGTCTTTTTTTGTTTGTTTCCTGTTGTTATGCAATTTTCAGGTATTAGATTATTAGGCTGTCACTTCCTCCTCCCTTTTTCTTTCCTAATTTTCTCCCTTCCCTCCCCATCCTTTCTCTACCAGAAAGAGTTTTTAACAATTCAGAAGCCGGAGAAAGTGGAAGATGAGCATTTTGACATATTTATTTTTTCTCTTGGAAGACAAAAAGCAAGAAAAAAATGTGTATATTTCTTTTTGCTTTTGCCTTTGACAAAACCAAAATCATAAGAAAGATTACTCTGGTGCTTTCTTGCATTTTTCATGTACGTGTATTTCTCATTTTCCCGTATTTTCTCTCTCTCCTTTTTACAGAGGGAAAGGGAAGAGAAAAGAAGCAAAGAGCAAAAACTAAAATGTGTTTCTTTTTAGGAATCAAATTTAAATGAAAACTTCAACATGAAGTGAAATAAAGTAACTCATTTTGTTTTGATTGGAGTTTTTCTCCAGAAGAAGTTGTATGAGAACTTTGAATAATTTTTTAAAGAGCTTTTCACTATATAAAGTAGCTTTTTGAGCTAATGTTTCAAAGAAGTACAGCTGGCAACAGGCAGTCTCCAGGACACATTTCACCCATACATCTACAGTAGGAACATATTTTATCAGAGCAATTACCAGACATATAAATCTAACATGGGACCTACTATAAGTCACAGCATAGACATTAATTTAAGCCAATCAATAATAAGTAACTGTTTAAAGCACAACAGGAATTTATCTCAAATAGGAGAGACAGTGCGAGGAAGGAGTGATTTTATTCACGGAGAGAGGACAGATTTACCATCATCAGATTTTCTGAGTGCAAACAGGATGGCAAGATTGCCGCTCCTCACATTTAAGGGACTGTAATAACGGCTGAAACATTCTCTATAGGAAGGAGATGAAATATTATCAGTGGGTCTTAATAAGGTTGCTCTGAAAAAGAACAGATGGTTTTACACAACTGGACTTGCAGCAAAGCTCAGCAAAAGCTGAAAAAAAGTAATTTTGGCTAGAATTTGTGTAACTTTCCAAATTAATTCACTGTGGCCATGCTTATGCTGCTTCTTCATTCATTTCCCATGAACATCAGAGCGATCAAATTTTACCCACACAAATTCCTGCAGAAGGCACATTTTCAGCTTGCTTCCTCACGTATTCAGCAATGATGTAAAGTTGCCCCCAGAGTTTACAGTCTGATATGAAACTGGTCTTGGCTTAACAAAAGCAGGCAAAGGCTTCCAAAGCCCCTTACTAGAGCTGTGGTGTTGCAGCTTTTCAGCTTATAGGATCTTATGTTACCTCTTGAAATAAGGATCCACAACAATTTTTACACTGTGTGACTGTGATCACAGAAAATTAAAAGAAACCCTGCACTCGTCTGCTAAATTTCACATGAAGCAATATTTGCTTTAGGTCTGGTCTGGCTCACCAAGAAAGTTTTTCTTGTTTTTGTTTTCTTTAAATACTGTTCACCAAGTTATTCTGAAGTCTCCGCTGTCTTTTGCCAAGCTGCAGCAGCTTGTTTAAGCCCTCCTATTGATGAGGGCATGCTAATTAGCACAGCACACTGAGAGGTATATTGTAAACCTTGAAACCAAGCATAGCTAATTAACAACATTTCAACTGCGCAATAATCCATAAGAATACAATTCCTTAGAGAGAGAGGGGGGAAAAAAAAGAACAGAATAATTTTGAATGAGGTGTGCCTTGCAAGGAGACTGCCGTTGGTGAAGAAATGACCAAGAGATGGAGCAAGAAGCAGGGATAAGTCACCGACTAAGCTCTCATTTGTAACTTTATGAACAATATCTCATTTGCATGACCTAACCTGACCAGTCCTCAGGGTGAATAAACTTTCTTTATATAAATAGCAGGAGCTAGGAGATTTTCCTGACATTTGAGACAGAGACAGCAGCCACCTTTTTTCATTCCAGAAGAAGTGCAGAACAAAGCTGTTCCAGCAGTTTTGCTGGTTTGGCTGAAGGAGGGAGGGAGAAGAGCGGATCCTGACATTTCCATCATGAGACTTTCACCTGTACCATTAACCGTGCATTAAGGATGAGGCACCAGTGAGTAACAGAGCAGACATGCTGCCAACACTCCTAGACCCTGAGGGAAAAGACCAACAAAGTCCCCGCTGGTATTTCCTCATCCTATGTGGAGTGAGAAATGGAGAATGAAAGCTTCATCCCTCTGAGAAGACGCTGCCACATCCCCCAAAACAAGCCACCGGTGTCACTCCAAGGGTAATGCAGACTCTCTGACGTGATGAAAGCCACGTGATGAAAGAAGGATCACTGAATTATCTGCCTGAAATGCTGAGCCTGACCCCAAGGGCGCTTTGTGAAGAGCACTGGCACATCAGCACTGGGGACCTGCCAGTGACAGCTTTGAACTCTAGAGCGCTGTCCTGCACTGAACGTCTCTGGCTCTTGCCCTCTCTCTCTCTCCCCTTCCCTTCAGGAGGATGGCGGTGCTTAGGGAAATGCCCCCCACCAACATCTGGAGGAGAAAAGACAGCCAGATTGTTCTTCTACCCACCCTCTGGAGACATGTCGCCCGGCCTCTGCAATGTCGTAATGTGCCAGAACCGTGTCACATGTAATATTTGAGCACAGCGCAATCTCGCATGCTGTAGCTCAGCTGGACTTTCCAAATGTCACACTGGTTTGACACCAGGACCAGGTTCACAGCCCTGCAGTCAGCTGCAGGGAGAGGCTGCAGCACTGAACTCCTGTTGTCCCCCAGCGTAGGGCAGCCCCTTGGGCACCGTCACCGGCCCTGATACGTTGAGGTCCCATCTAAACTGGCCTAAACTTAGGCTGGAGCTAGTGCTAGTGAAACACCGGTCCTCCTCAGACCACACAGACCCCAGCGGTGCCCTTCTTGCTGGCTCTCCCGAGAGGTGCAGCGCGGAGCCCTGCTGCAGACGGGTGCTGCTCCCGCAACTGAACAGCACCATATCCCCACCCCATCGCAGGGCAGAAGCCATTTGCCTCCATCACTTCCCATCATTTTCCTCATCCACAATGCAGAGCACCAGGTGTCCCATAAGGGTTAACACCAGCGTGATGAATCTGTGCTATCCCTTCAACCAGCCTCCTGTGTGGTTCTCCACCTCTGATTTCTGTTGCAACCAAAGATGCTAAACACCTCATTAATGAGGAAGTCGTTCAGTTATGTATCTTGGATCTCAAAAGAAAACTCCACATTCAGACATCTTTTCTAAATGAAAAAACCCCCAGTTCTGCCAAAATCTTTATTTTCCTACAATATGCCTACATTTTCACTTCTGGTGAGAGGTACCAGACGGTAAAGAAGGGTGAAAATCAAAGCACTTTGATACACCCAGTTACACCCAAAGCAGCAAGAGCAAAAGCCCCCTCACAGCACATCTGCCCAGGCACTTCATCACCTGCCTGGTGTGCCTGCAAGTCTCAAAAGGATGTTTTAGCTCCCACCAGTACGTGGCTCAGCAACGGAGAGCAACGGAGCAGCCTTGTGCCCTTGCTTGTGTTGTGTACCTTCAGGACGGGACTCACACCTCAACCTTTGGGCCCCTCACTACAAGAAGGACATTGAGGTGCTGGAGCGTGTCCAGAGAAGGTCAACAAAGCTGGTGAGAGGTCTGGAGCACAAGTCTGATGAGGAGTGGCTGAGGGAGCTGGGGTTGTTCAGTCTGGAGTAAGAGGAGGCTGAGGGGAGACCTCATCGCTCTCTACAACTACCTGAAAGGGGGTTGCAAAGAGGTGGGTGCTGGTCTCTTCTCCCAAGTGACAAGTGACAGAACAAGAGGAAATGGCCTCAAGTTGTGCCAGGGGAGGTTTAGACTGGATATTAGGAAAAATTTCTTTATGGAGAGAGTGGTGAAGCATTGGAATGGGCTGCCCAGGGAGGTGGTAGAGTCACCATCACTGGAGGTGTTCAAGGAACATGTGGACGTGGCATTGTGGGACATGGTTTAGTGGGCATGGTGGGGTTGGGTTGGTGGTTGGACTTGATGATCTTACAGGTCTTTTCCAACCTTAGTGATTCTGTGATTCTGTGACCTATTTCACACAGACCTGTGAGAGCATATGCTTACAACTGCAGCTTCCAGCCACTGTGTGCTTAGGGTGGATTTCAAACCATAATCTGGGGTGAAAAGACATACATTCCAGTAAGCATTCCAGATCTCACAGAGCTGAGTTCACTGGGAAAAAATCTTGGATCAAGCCAGCATTAAAGGGATCACTTTAAAAAAGAAGGAAAATACAGGCTTAGTATCAGGAAATATTTGCTAGCAGGGAGCTTTGTTCAAATGTGCAGTTTTCTCCCAAAGGAAGAGATGGGGCTTCCATCACCGCAGTCAGTTAAAACTACACCTGACAAAGCCCTGAAGAATAATTTGCTTGTACTGGCCAGAGGGATGTATTAGATGGGATACGAAGTCTTTTTTCCACTTCTAAATTTCAGTTATTCCTCTTCAGCTTTCTTTTTCTGCATGCTCGCTCCCCTCAGCTGCATGTTGCAGGAATGGATTTCAGCTTAATGAACACAGAGGAGTGGAAGAGGCACAGAGCTCAGGCTGAATTTCTGTGTAGCCCTGAGTCCAGGAAGAAAATGGTTTCCCAAGGCCAGATAATTAATTTCTAATTTAATTATCAGCTTAATATCAAACATTTAAATGCAACAGCTATCTGTGCATACTGCAGCCTTCTATTTTCAGGCACTATCTGCTTTAAAACTGCAGCTCTAATGCTGTTAGCAGATGGATGTGTGTTATTGCAGTATAGGGAACTGGAAATTCTCCATATACCAAGCTATAAATATTTCTTTGACATTTATTATCCTCACTTGAGTTCAGGTGCTAAAATACTTGGACTGAAGTCATGTTTGTAGCAGAAAAAGTCAATCTTGGATCTTACCTTGTTGCTGGCTAAATTATTAAGAACAGACAAAGACAGCAGGGAAAGGGAGTCCCTCACTTAGTAGAGGTCATGCAACCTTGGAATCAAATTAGCTGAAGTTTCGACTCTTTTAATGATACCAGTTCTCAAACACTCTTGCTCAGACAATATGATAGATCACTTCACCAGGGCTTTTCTTATTCTCTGTCTCTCTCTCTTATTTTTTTTTTTTTCCCCCCTTTCTTGTCCTTCTTAGTGTGTGTGCAGTAGGATTGCATTTGCGGTCATGAATCTGAATCCCAGTTTTGCCAGCTGCATTGGATTGTAAACTCCAAGTCATATGAATCTCAATTTTGATTGCCCTAAGGGAAGTGTTGGATTATGTAAACCAGGAGATAATAGCCCTTATAAAATCCCTCCAATAAAATAAAATCAAGGTGTATGTGTCATGGTGGATTAACAGACTTGCCTTTTCCTTTTTTTTTTTTTTCTTTTCCTATTTCAGGCTCCTGGTTGCAGTTGACTAGAAACACGTACCACAGCGGCAAGGGGAGCATACTGTCATTTGTGAATCATGCAGCAATGTGTGATAATCTTTAAGATGGTAAATCAGTTCCCCGTGGTGAAGATTAAATTGAAGAGAAATGGTGAATAGTCTGTGTGACAGTACTCAGCAACTGCTTATGCAGCAAAGAGCAGCTATTTGAAACAGCATGGGAATGTAGTGCAGCCAAATCGAGTGGCCTGACTTGGCATTTGTCCAGAACACAATAATGACCATCTCTGCCCTTCAAAAACTATGGAACAACTTCTAATAACGAAACCCCAGATTTACTTCTAGCAACCAAAACTCTCACCCAATGGAAGACCTTGAACAGCATGAGATCCCTTAGCTCTTCACTGCGGCAGAGGTGTATTGTCAGCTCAGAAAGGAAAGTCCTGGCAGTCCAGCCATTCCCAACATACACCCTCCCCACCTATGGTGCATGGCTGGGGCCTTTCTATTGGGATGATTCTTTTCTACGGAAGAACGGGGAAACATCTCTGCAGAACAGACGTTTTTCACCAGAAAACTCCGCGTTGGAGGAAATCCTTGATTTTTGTTTGATAAACCCAGGATGCCCCATTTCATTTGGGGCAACTGGTGGTTAAGCTCTGCAACACAGCGATCCCCAGACAATTAGAGTTTGGGGACCTAGGTCACCAGCCTTTACCACGAGCTAAATTACCCCTGTGGACTCTATCTCCTATGGCACCCCACTATCATGAGGAGGAGGTCCTATCTACAGGAGGACCATGATGCTTTACATAAGGTCAGCCGTGAATGAGCTTTTCAGCTCTCTTTTTGTATGAACCAGACAGGTCAAACATTAGCAATAGGGAGGGTATTGCAGGAGGGTATTGTGGTCCCTGAAATCTTGTGCCTGAGTTACAGGTGCCTCTGCAGCCTCAGGTCTAGGCTGCAGCACTGGCATCCTGTTCTGAGGACACTCTACAGGTGCCGTTCTGCCAGTCCTGGGTCACAGGCTGCCAAGCCCAGCAGTGAGGAGGTGCAGCTCCACGACAGCCCACAAGTTCAGGTCAGCGTTAATCCAAAAGTAAATGAAACATTCTGATTTGTTCAAAATGGAAAAATTGCAGAACTCTCTGTCTCACGCAATATTTCAGCATCTCGGTCTTTTTGGGTATTTTTTGTCTCCCCCTTTTGGGGCTGAAAAACAGATGTCAACATTCACAGCAGCAGTTCTGTCTGTCTATTCTCCGGGTTACTTGCAAGATACTTCTGCCAAATACTGAGTCATCAGGACACTACTTTGCTGATGGCATGGTTCAGTCAGTGGCCCACAGGCTGCATCTGGCCCATCACAGACAAGATGAAGAATGGGGCCACTGGAATCACAAATGAAATCTGAAGAACTAAATAACTCTTCCTCTTACCATGCTCCAACACAGAAAGCCCAGCTGTTGGTGCTGGCACTACCAAATTTGGCCCTCCACAGTGGCATGGTTGTGCTGCAGGAGTGGGATGGGAGCATGTTGGGATAGGAGGAACACAGTCAGGGTAAAGGGTCCCTAAAAGACAGTTTCAGATGCCAGTGCTTTTAAAGTCAGACGACACTTATAAAATCTGGTTTACAGTACAAAATTGATTCAGAGTTGAGTTGATAATAATAATTCTAGCAGGAGAAGGCTGTTGAATCTAGCAAACAAAGGCAAAATAAGATCAAGGCAAAAAAAATCAAATAAGAAATGCCATGCCTGTTTAAAGCCCTGCAAGTAATTAACCTTTGCAAGAAAACTACCATAGGATGCGGTAAATTCTCCATCACTTGGGTCTTAAAATCAAGGTTAAACAACTTTTTTTTTATAAGATATGCTTTGGTTCAGCTACAAGTTGTTGCAGTTAAGGCAGGATTTACTTGGTGACATTATTTGGCATGTGCTATGTGGGAGGCCAGGCCAGACCAGATGATCATTAAAGTCCTTTCTGGCTTTACAATCTATGAAATTGCTAACCAGAGAACTGAGCCCTTGAGCTTGACCACATTGCTAGTGGGTGAAATAACTCCTCAAGGTGTGGACAGACCCCCTACAAGCAGTAAACCTCTTGCTCTACAGGGTTCAGATTAAGTGAGGGCGTCTACCCATAAGGAATGCATGTTGCATTTGCTGCTCAGAGCACCTTTACTGATGTTGAGGAGGTAAGGAGGATAAAACAGCATCTTCACACACTCATGGGTTATTTATGGCTGCTGACATGTCTGCATTAATGCTCAGCTGTGTTTTCACACCTTCAGGACTAGTTAGATAACTTCTATTGCCAGATTCCTTCCAGCCATCTCGGCTTCATAAATAAAGGCCAAAAGCTGTCTTGTGGAACAAATTGCTTGGAAATGGGGACACTCTCGGAAAGGGATGGAAGGAGTCTTAACCTTTGGATCACTGGCCAAGGTAGACCCTTCCTACTAAAACTGCATCATCATGAAACTTCAGAGAAGTATCCATTGACAGCTGTTCATTCTTCTCTTTCCTTTTGAGTCCCCAGTTTCTGGTCTGAACTTGTGGTAATCATCCTGAGACACTTCTCCTCCTAGAAGAATCTTTTACTCTCGCAACCTCATTTCGAGCCTTTCCAATATCTGCTCCCATCCACCTTGGTCCTGACTAGTCATCTCCAAACCCCCCTATAACATGCTTGCTCCCAACCCCATCCCCACATCAGAGCAGCACATGGTGGGCAGGAGGGAGAGCACCTTTTCTGGAAAAGCATCGAGAAAACAGAAGAGCTTGTTCCAAACTCGGGTCCCAAACTGCCTCTGTGGTTGGGAAGTTGCCTTGAACTCACAAGTAGTTGTAGCTTAGTTCTCGACACAGGCCACATTTGAAGGTGCATCATTCTTGATCCAATATTCATCTTAGAACTTCAGTAGTGTCTGCTGCTGTCCTAGCAGTAAAGTGTTTTATTTCTCTTGACATTCACCCAAATTTTAGAAGGGCTTAAATAATCCTAAAGCAGAAAGAGTTTAGGTCTGGGGTTAAATGAACAGTTGGAGATTGACGCAAAATGATTTTACTGACCCAACACGTTTCTTTTGAACTCTCTCAATGTCTTCATTATTCCCACAGTTGTCTCCAGCACCGTGTGGCCAACTTCTAACTACATCCACTGTCTCAACAGGAACTCCTTGCAGTTCACAGAAGGGTCAGCTGAAGGGAGGAAGTGGGCAGTGATTTGGTCAACAAAGGCTCCAGTTTATTAACTGCTACAGGTGGCCAAAAGGATAGCAGACAGCGAAGCACAGAGCACTTTATCATGCAACTAACCAAGACGTTTTCACTTGATTTACATGAAGATTGCACTGTCACGACAGGAGCACAGCCTGAAGTCTACTGTGATTACATGTCATGTACAGGGACCGGTAAGAAAGCTAAGGTAAGAAGGTACCAAGAAATAAAATAAAAGAGGCAAAGAATCATATGGTCTCCTATTTCTGACCTCTGTAAATATGACCTCTTTTTTGCTTTGAGCCAACCATATCAAAGACATGAGAACTCTCATTGAGAGCATCCTTTGGAAACCTGTGAAGTCTGTTTTCTGGCAATAATGCTGTCCAACTGTATCGGGGCTGTTTCTTTCTGAACATATTGAGCTGACTCAGTAAAGTGCAGGGCTTTAAAAATCCCTCCTACAGGGAGATCTGCAGCCACACAGCCTATCTACAGCTACAGGGAAATACTGGGGGAAAGTATCTGAGAACCATGTGCACAATCCAAACGATTCAGCACTGACCTTCTAGTGTAGTGTTTATTAGCTCTTAACTATTAGCATTTGCTCAGTGTGCTTCATTGGGTGAGACTGACATAATCCAACAGTATGGTGTGGCATCTGGATGATGTTATCACACATACTCTTGCATGCACAATCACATTCATGCACATATGCATGTACACATATGTAGAGATACACAAGCACAGTGCAAAATGGGCAACTGGAGGCTTTTCTTTTCCTAACATTGTAGGTGACAAACTAGACAGCATGAACGAAATCAAAGCTTTTCTTTCCACTCTTGTTGGAAAAGGCAATTTACTTCAAGCATTATTAACAGGTTTCAAAAATCCACAGAAAGATAGAGGAATACACTTGAAATACAGAAGGAAATGTTTTCGTGGAGCTGGAGGGTAACAACAATACCGTATGCTTTCTGAGCAGGTTTCACAGGTAGCAACCCATGACTTCCCACACTGAGATGGAAGAAGCCCATTTATTATTAAGTCATTATTCAATAGTCAACAGACTAGTGATTACTGCTGGGCATGACCATACGTCTCTAGATACGGCCCTTAGGATAGGGCAGCATAGACTGAGATTATAATCTACTATACTGTCTCTCTTTCCACTTCCCTTGCCCTGGGAAATGAAGGCCACATGCGAATATCGTAGCCAGAGCTGGAAAGGACACCTACACTAAATGTTGCCTTGCTCTTCCTATTACACGTTTCTTCTCTCTGTTTTAATGAACTGTGCTGAACCTGAGCCACTGATGGAGTTGTTGATTTCTGCCCCGCTCGGGGGGCTCTTCAGGTTCATTTATTCTTTCTTGAAACATCAGCAAAGGAAAAAAAAACCCCAAAGTTCAGATATGTCCCAGGAAATTGATTAGGCAGAAAAACACGGTTTCAACCTTAGTGTAAATTTATGGCAGGGCTTTCACCAAGAACTTGGTGCCTCAAAGTTTGGGATCAGCAGTGGTGGGAGCTCAGGTGGAGGGGTAGATACAGGCCTGGGGGGAGCATCGTGGGGAGAGGCTGAGAGAGGAAACTAGAAATAGAAGGGGAGGCTGGGACTGAAGGAAGCAGCTGGTGACTGTCTGGAAACTGAGATGAAGAGGTGGAGATGAGGACCTGAAGTGTAGGGGGAGATGGGAACAGGACAAGGGCAGGCTGGAGGGTCATGGACAAGCTGGGAGGGGAAAAGAAAATAAGCTTCTGCAATTATTTAGTCCAGGGCTTCCACGCCAGGAAAGCAGTCTTTGCTGCAGAGACACAGGCACCGCTGCATGGTGCACGTTGCGTGTTGCGTGCAGAGTCCTGGGTCCTGCCAACCTCTGGGCTGTTTCTGCACGGGGCTGGATGGGCACCTCTACACCACCATCCTGGAGATGGGCAACACAGCCTGGGGCAGGAGGGGTTGACGGTGGCACCTCAGGGCAGGGCAGGGGGACCCTGAGCACTCTGAGAAGGGGCACACAGCCACCTTTCTCAAGTGGGGTCCAGGCAGGACTTCTGGGGCACCTTCTGTTAGCAAATTGGGCAAAGTGTTTGCCTCCTCGTCCTCTAGCCCTGGTACAAAAATGACCCAGCCAGTTGTGCTGCTCCCTCAAGGGGCAGGAGGCAGGGAAGACTCTGGAGATGTGAGCCTTGCTGAGGAGAAACCACCACCACCGACTCCAGTGTGTGTCGATACTGCCGAACCATTTTCAGTGATGTGAAAATCCTGAGAAATCGAAATGTTTCATTCAAACACTGTGAAAAGGAGGCATTTTGATTTTTCCATGTGGATTTACATCTTGTAGAGAGACTGGTTTCAACTTGAATCAAAATTATTAATATGTCACATGAAAAACAAAAACCAGAATGAAACCATTTTGTTTGACCCCTGTGATTCTTTTACATTTTTGAGATCTGCCTTTGAGCGAAGGCATCAGCCCTCCTGATGGTCCACGTGGGAGTAGTTATTGCTTCTTAGGAAGGAATTCCCAGGTTTTCAGTTTGCTGTTTTAAAAACTGAGGAAATTTACACAAAAACTACATTCAAAAATCATTAGGGTTGTAAAATCAAATACTAAAAAGTTAGGAGGGACCAATATTAAGATAGCCGTGAAATTTAAGTTCAATCCTCCTGCCACGTACACTATAATCATTAATTATGAACACAACCATTTTTCCCCAGGATCCCCATCTCATGCAATATGCAGACGGATGGTGCTTTAGCGATGAAAGGGGGTTGTGTAATGAAAAACGCTGTTGTCTACCAGACCTTGCACAACTGCTGAAGAGGACAGAACCTGCAAATTAAATGTGGCACTGGGGGAAAAAAGAGAGAGGATGAGAGAGGGAGAGAGGATCATGCTATGACTTAGAGAACGGAAAGCTGCCTGAGAGAACTGTAGTCCAGCCCCGCTTTTGCCCCAGACCTCCTGAGCAGTGCCTGTCGAATCACTCCAACTGGGTTTTTTTGGGGGTGGTCAGTAATTGTACATTCCTCGCTCCTCTGTGCGCCGAAGACGAGAGGCCAAGTCCGGTCTGCAGAGCTGAGCGCTGAGTCAATATGGGAACTGTGCTTTGAAGATGGGGGTGTGCCATGAAAGGAGTCACCTATTTATTTATTTTACATTGGGCTTCCCAGCTTGGCACTCACACGTTCACGGAGCACATTGCGTAAAAAGCCTGCCCATGGACTAATAGCTCTGCCTTCCTACATGGGGCTGAAGAGTGATCGGTAACACAGGGCTGGGGACCACACACCCTGAACAATGAGGATTAAACCAAAACACTGAAAAACCAGTCAGTAACTGAACACCATGCTCTGAGTGGGGGGCATCTTTGGAAAGAAGATGATGTGATCTCATAATAAAAGACTGCAGCATATGCATATTATACTGGTCACCTTAATTGGGGTATTTCCTAACTTTTGGTGCTGGACTCTGCAATTGTAACATTTTTATAATCAATTTAGCTTACGGTGGTAAATCAATGTAACTCATTTCTAAAGCACGTTAAGAATGTCCACATGTTCGGCTGCATCAGTGACAAATCATATGCCTTTATGTATGGAGAGACCTTTGGATTAAATTCCTTATGGCCATGCGCTTTGGTGAGCTACAAAACAGTCACATAAGGGTTTATAATAGTTTCAATTCATTATTGTTTTAAACCAGTTTACTCTAAGCTGATGCAAATTTCTCGCAAACACATCTCCCGGGAGACTTTGTGGGAGATTTCCAAAGGCACAAATAGCAGTTCAAGCATTTAACTCTGTATGAACCGGCAACACACAAGTTTCATAAATAGGCTGACCTTTTCTTGCTTCCTCTGCTCGCAGCAGACCCATCTGTAATTGCTCAGCTCTTCCCGGACTATTTCAGATCTACTTGTTTCATCACATTATCTTCAGGAGGAAAGAATTTGGGGGGCCATTTATTAACACAAAATTGCCTTTACAGTAGAAAAGCTGCACTTTAGACATATTCCTCAAACATGAAGGAACCCCTGCCATCATGAACCTATTTTAGCTGTCTCTTCTCTAATTGCTGCTCTGTATATCTTTCTTTTCCTCTCTTTCATTTCCCTAATGTTCTCTTTGTTTTTAATTGGTGACACCAGCCATCTGGAAAGAGAAAGAGGAGGGAGGGTTTACAGAGAAATAAACTTTATGCAGCATTCAGAAAGTCACCGTGATAAAAAAATTGTGCTATCAGTAGCCCTTATCAGCGGTTAATGCTTTTCATTCGGTGCCTTCCACCCTAGGACCTGACGGCCCTTCAGTCAATCCATACCCTGAGGTCACAGGTGGGCATCTGAGACATAGAGAAGGCCAGCGCAGGCTCCGTAACGGGCTAGTGGCAGAGGCAGAAATAAAGCTCAGGTCACCTGGCTTCCAGATCCCCGCTCCCAGCTACGTAGCAGTCAGCAGTGGGTCCCTCAGTTCATGGCTTTGGAAAGTCATTTCCTATTCTTGCCAGAATTATTTACTTCCCAGTTTGGGCATGTGTACGGCGCATGTCCAAGCGTGCGTGCGCGCACACACACACTCAGTCTCCTTTGTCAGGGTTTAATGATACCAAAGGAGTTTTCTTACTATATTTTGTCATTCACTGGTGCTAGGATTACCAGACACTGCCTGTGAGATGGTGTTTCCCATATCACGGTTTCAAGCCCCACGTTCCTTATTGACCACAACACTGCCACTCCTGTGTTTCCCACCTGCACCCAGATGGGAATTCATTATCTACCATGAACACCTATGAAACGTCTCCTGCTTGTCTCTCGTCACCCTGACGCCTGCCAGTCCTGCTGGGGTGCTGGCGGCTGCTGGGACTCTTGCCCTGAAGGGTTCAGGGGAAGGCTGCTCCATACTCATTTCCATTTAGCCTCGGGCATAAGTGGAAGTGAACCTGCATCCCCCAATTTCCCCGGACCTCTGGGCTGACCATGGGGCCGAGCACTCCGGCTGAGGAAAACGAGCTGTGTCCACACTTCTTAAGGTACAAGCTGCCAAATCCAGGTAGGACTGAGGGGATGGCACATGAATGTGATGGTTTTTAGTGGAATGAGCTTGAGGGTTTGCCCTGGCAGTATACAGGTCCCATGGGGCACCTTTTCAGGTACCTTTATGGTGCAAAGGTTTGCAAGGAGGGAGAATATACCCATGGGAATATTCACAGACAACCCTCTCCAAGGAGTAAAACCAGAATTTGCAATTGCTAAATTGTACTGCTTTTCAAAGGTAACAATATTCTCTGCAGCTAGGAAAAAGACTCAGTTGTGCTGCGGACAGTGTACTCGGTATCCAGACATAAGGATGAAATTTGCTAATGACAGGGAAATGGCTCTCCTGAGTCCACAGTCCCCCTTTCCTATTACACCATGGGGAATGATTTAGTTTCAATGCATGACAGGTCCCACAAAGGGAATTATGCTATTAACTTCAGAACCAAAATTAATATAATCATATAAATAAAATGCACTGTTTCCTGTCTGCACAGTGCATAAAGCTGGAAATTAAAAAAGTCTCACTCATCTTCTCTTTTACATTTAACAGACCCTGCAGCCTAGCTGCTTTCTTCTTCCATCTTCTCTTTTGACGGCCGTCTCTGCACAGAGAGGTCACACAGATCCAACAGATCAGTTTAGAAACTTATATAGCTGAATGTGTGGAGCCCTTGCATAATGTTAGGGTAATCAGTGAGGAATCAAGGCAAATTAAACAAATAAAAGTTACTCTTCAACCTTTTCAATTGCTTCCCAACTTAGTTAAACGGATGCAACTTTTAAGTGTAGAGGTGGTCCATGTACCAGCATTTCACTTGCTCTCCTAGGCCAGAAGAGCAGAGCAGTCTTTTTCAGCCTCCCAAGCAGACTTGCCTGCAGACATACAGAGAGAGACTTTCCAGAGCCCTTGTTCCTATCACAGAGCAGTTTAAAAAATCAAAATCAAACAATCACTCAAAAAAAAGTTTCATCTCTCCAAACTGGCCTCTTGAGAAAGATGCGTGTTCAAAACTTGTACTTCTCACATTGAATTAAAACATCCCCCAATTATTTTTCTCTCTCACTTAATCTACTTTTTTAGAAAAGTCTATGCTAATTGCATGCATCCTGGCTGTACAATGTATTTAAAATACTTTAATTTTCTATTTAAATCTTTTCTGACATATCCTGGAACAAAGCATGGACTCATATACTAGAGACGTTCTTCAAGATGTGCAATCTACACATCCATGCACCTTCTGGCTGTGCATATATATCTATTGCCTGAGGATTAAGAACTTTTTATTCTTCAGGTATCATTAAAGGACACTGTCACCCTGCCCTTCTCACGCTCTGAGGAGTAAGGCGCAAAGGAACTAATTCCCGCTTTTCTTTCTTCTCCCTCTCAGCTAAAGGTCCCAGTACAGCAATTCCAGTAAGGAAGAGAGAGAGAACAGGGGCAAAAGATTGTCTGTGAAAAACATACATCCTGAAGAACTCCAGGATATGAACTGATATGAAACACCAAATCTTCTTTTTCTATTGATCCATGTGCATGTTCACCAGTTAGTGTCTCTAACCTCACTAACCTCACAATTTCCTGCAAGTGGGTATCAGTGTCTGAAAGACCACCCACAAAGTGCCCCTCAGCTTTAAATACCTCTATGGTGGCACAGTGACCCTTGAAGGTATAGGCTGAGCTCCAAATGACAGACGCTTATCAATAAAGATTGTATACAATGAGAAGGCTGAGGGGAGACCTTATCGCTCTCTACAACTACCTGAAAGGGGTTGCAGAGAGGTGGGTGTTGGTCTCTTCTCCCAAGTGACTAGCGACAGGACAAGAGGAAATGGCCTCAAGTTGTGCCAGGGGAGATTCAGGCTGGATATTAGGAAAAAGTTCTTTACTGAGAGAGTGGTAACACAGTGGAATAGACTGACCAGGGAGGTGGTGGAGTCACCCTCCCTGGAGGTATTCAAGGAGGGTGTGGATGTGGCACTGTGGGACGTGGCTTGATGGGCATGGTGCTGTGTGGTGTGGGTGGGTTGTTTTGTTTTTTTTTTTTTGTTTTTTTTTTTGTAATGGTTGGACTTGATGATCTTACAGGTCTTTTGCAACCTTAGTGATTCTGTGATTCTGTGATTCTGTGAGTGCACAGATGAAGCTGGGTTTGCTCTGATGACCTAAAGGGCCTCCTTTGGCCCTTTGAAGGTCTTGTAGAAGGGTCTGGTATATCTTCTGTCTATTTTGATGATCTTTGAATGAAGATAACTCTTCCTTTGGACAGGTCTATGACTGACACAGCCAGTTTAGAAAACCATTCATAGGGTCCAGTCCTATCAACATGGAGAGCCATCTAGATGTCCAAGACAGGAAAGGGTTTGTTTTTACAGGAATGAACGTCAGGCTAACAGAGAGAAAGGTCAGTTTCTTAGATAAAGTGAAACTTGTGATTTGGACTATCAAAATTTCATCAAGACTCATCTTGATGTGTTTCAGCCCCGGACAATGGGACTGATTGTTCTTCTGTGACATCCCTGGCAGGAGCCAGACCAGGGTGTTCCTTTCTCAGATCAGGTTGTTGGGGTAACCGTGCTGGCCATTCCTCTGTGCGCCTTTGTGTTTGTGGAGATGAACCTTTAATCACGTAACCCAAGTGCCACCATCACCTGAGCTCTGCATGGAACGTGCTCAGGAAAGTCAAAGTTCCCACAAGAGGAGAAAACCTATAAACAGGTGTCAAAGGACCTGCTTTGTTTAGGTTTGTAAGAATGGAAGAGACCGAGCTGTAGAGGAGGCTTGAAGGGGCTACAGCTTCCTATCCCCTGCTCAGCTGCACCATCTGCTGCATCACACACTTCCACATCAAGCGGCAAGGTCTATCACGACATCATGCACAACTTCGTTGGGGCTGTGACTGCCCATACTAACGCTTATTTGAATACATATGTGAATACACTTTTGGAGAGACGAGAAAAAAAAGACCACATCAAAGACTGAGTAACTTTTCCTCTGTAGCCCAGAGCCAATGCAAAGCATATCTGTCCTTTTTTTCTCTATGCCTTACAAAACTTAGGCTGAATTGAGAACCTCGAGTTTTATGTTGCTGGAGAACGTGTGTGCAGAGGCGTGCATGCGGCTGGGTGTGGGCATGCTTGTGTTTGAACTTGCGAGCATGTGCTTCGCTCGGGGTAAGCTGCACATCTGCAATCTGTGCAGCACTTCAGCTTGGCCATGCAGCCTCATGTAAAACATACTGTTATGTCTATTAACTTGCTGCAGCTACTACTGCTTTCGCACTTATCAATCCCTTCCTCTCTCTACCCCCTGATTTTTATTGTTTCTTCTACTGAGCCTGGCTTATGTCACTTCCTTTATCTTTCCCACCATCTTCACACTTCTCCTTTGCCTGCCTTTTACTCTCTTATTTCATAGAATCATAGAATCATAGAATTGTTTAGGTTGGAAAAAGACCTTTAAGATCATCGAGTCCAACCATTAACCTACCACTGCCAAGTCCACCACTAAACCATGTCCCTAAGTGCCACATCCACACGTCTCCTAAATAACCTCCAGGGATGGTGACTCAATCACTTCCCTGGGCAGCCTGTTCCAATGCTTGATAACCCTTTCGGTGAAGAAATTTTTCCTAATATCCAATCTAAACGTCCCCTGGTACAACTTATTTCCCTCATCACATCCCTTTAAGGTCTTCCTAGATTTCTTTTGGTTTTCTTTCTTTCTCTTATTCATTACCTCATCTCCGGACTCCCTTCTTTTCCCACCTCCCATCTACCTCCACTCCTTTCCTTTTCTGAACTCTGATTTTAATCCTGCAGCCACCACTCTACTCTCTGCTTTCGAGCACAAAAGGTCTCTGGATCTATCAGTTTGATCCAATCTGCCTAATATCCTGTCTCAGACCGGTGTAAAAACTGGAATGGCAGCATTTTACAAGATTTGCAAGAGCAGAATTATTTGCCACAAGCTGACTTACAATGAGCCTTTGCTCTTATTTTAGGAAATCCAGTCTCATAATTAGCCTCTCTGAGGTGCCAAACCTAGATTTTAACTCCCAATATATAAGTCAACACAGAGTCGTTTTAGCACCAGCACTGAAAAATAACTTTGGAGTAGAATCATAGAATCATTTAGGTTGGAAAAGACCTTTAAGATCATCGAGTCCAACCATCAACCTAACACTGCCAAGTCCACCACTAAACCATGTCCCTAACCACCTCATCCACACGTCTTTTAAATACCTTCAGGAATGGTGACTCAACCACCTCCCTGGGCAGCCTGTTTCACTGCTTGATAGCCCTTTTGGTGAAGAAATTTTTTCCGAATATCCAATTTAAACTTCCCCTGGCACAACTTGAGGCCATTTCTTCTCGTCCTATCACTAGTCACTTGGGAGAAGAGACCAACACCCACCTCTCTACAATGCCCTTTCAGGTAGTTGCAGAGAGCGATAAGGTCTCCCCTCAGCCTCCTCTTCTCCAGACTGAACAACCCCAGCTCCCTCAGTTGCTCCTCATAAGACTTGTGCTCCAGACCCCTCACCAGCTTTGTTGCCCTTCTCTGGACATGCTCCAGCACCTCCATGTCCTTCTTGTAGTGAGGGGCCCAAAACTGAACACAGCATTCGAGGTGCGGCCTCACCAGCGCCGAATACAGGGACACGATCACCTCCCTGCTCCTGCTGGCCACACCATTTCTGATACAGGCCAGGATGCTGGTGGCCTTCTTGGCCACCTGGGCACACTGCTGGCTCATCTTCAGCCGGCTGTCAACCAACACCCCCAGGTCCTTTTCTGCGGGGGAGCTTTCCAGTCACTCGTCCCCAAGCCTGTAGCATTGCATGGGGTTGTTGTGACCCAAGTGCAGGACCCGGCACTTGGCCTTGTTGAACCTCATACAATTGGCCTCAGCCTGTCCAGATCCCTCTGAAGAGCTTTTCTACCCTCAAGCAGATCAACACTCCCACCCAACTTGGTGTCATCTGCAATAGACAGTAGAATTATAAAGACCTAAAGGCATCACACTGCACTGAAAAGTCCTCCTTGTCACAAGAAATACAGACTCGGGGAGATCTCATGGACCTATTTCCACTTTCAGAAGCCACTGCTTAAATCAGAGTAGGAAAGCAGTACATCCAGACAAGCGCATCCACAGTTTCAGACTCTTTGAGGCAACTGATACCTACCTTTTGCAGCGTTTTCTTTAAATTTGCTGCAATTAGTGCACAAATAGAGACACTGCTTTACTTTGCAAGTGACATCTCGAGTGCCCAGTGCCCCTCTGGCTGCTGTGTGGGACTGAGAGAATTTGACTTTCACATGCATTTTTTTGGTGGGATTCACAACAAATTCAATAAAAACTCTTAACAAATCTTCTTTTCATGGAAGATGTTTTTTTTTTAGTGGAATCACTTCTGATTTACAGCAGAATGTGCAGGCAATCAGGACACTGTGCCTAATTAAAGCCAAAATGGAGGCTCTTGCACAAAACTTGCTCTGCTTTTGTCTGGCTCAGCTGCCAGTCTGAATGCCCTGGGTTGCAACTCCCAATGTCATAAGCAGCAAATACCCTTGGACTAGCAGAGGGGAGAGTTTTCCTTCCTGGATCAAGGAATAGTCGTGAGACACTGCTGATAAGGTATAACAAGTCATTTCAGTTTCATTGACAGGTTTCTGCTTATCACCAGCTCAAATATCTGTCATGAAAGTGTACCAATCCAGGCACTAACCCCCTCTAACCTACCCTATACAGTGAGAACATCACCATCACCACATGGTGCTTTACTGGTCTTCAGGGAAAGGGAGGAGTATTCATCTCAGCAAATCTTAGTTATGTCTATCTTTATCCATGTGAGGAGTGGGAGAACGAGTCTAAAAAGCTCACCAATGGACTAGTGCACAAAGTAAATCTAAGTGAAATTTTAACCTCCTTTTGTCCGGGGTTTTTCCCCCCAGTGCATCTTCTGTCCAACTACCATTGGCAAGCATTTAAATCTAAAAAGCAAGCCACAGGTGGAGAGACTCACTACCCAGTTTTTTCCAGCTCTACCTGCAGTATTCACCACCAAAATCCCCTGCACGAGAAAAAAGCCAAATTAGTTTTTTCCTCACCTAGTCTGGCTATGTTACTCAGCAGTTACTGAGAATAGCCAGGCTGCTTTAAACTAAACTACACTAAATTAGGAGCTGTTTTAAGAACCTAGTTTGGCTTATTTTCCATTATATTAACACTTCAAAATACTCCATCTGCTTACAAGATGGGTGTGAGAGAAGACGAGAAACACAGCTGGCCCAGAGTGGGAAGAATGTAAGTTTAAACAGCCTCACCCCTTCCCAAATGTCTTTTTGGCGGTACTTTGTGACTTTCTGGATATTTTCAGTTCTCGCTTTCTTTTACAAAAGCTCATCATACCCAATTTAATTTTTATAATAAAAAAATGAACTGAGAATTGCTGCCAGCCCACTTTACTGCTGCTGAAAATGCAGTGGTATTCAAGATGAAAAGGAAGAGAAAGAAAGGTCCTGTAAGAAGCCCTAAGAAGGGGAAACTTATCCATTATATTTACGTGTGAGGATGCTAAAAGTTGCAAAGAAAAGATGTTTTCCTCTATCTCTTGCTTTTGTAGTTCCTCCTGATCCTTTTTCTTACAACTATTCATAGACAAATTTTTTATTACTTAAAACCTTGAACTTTTTCCTTTGTAAAGTATGTGAAGAGCTAAATTCAGGGATATATTCCAGAAGTGATTGCAATAGTTTGCACAATTTCTTGCCATGTGATCTTCAATTACATGCCCCAGAAAGCATATCGTTCCACGGCTCGTTGCTGATTTCTTCCTTGACCTGAGACAGACCAGCCTGAGTTTTCTTACGACGTTTTAACCCACACTAGCCGTGAACGTGGAGGCACAATGGGTGCCGCACTCAGCCAGGTTCAGCCTTGGCAGCTTATAGCCAGATTATAGCCATCATTTGTTGCCATGCAATTTAAATTGTTCCCAGTGGTGTCCAGGAACCAGATGAGAAGAGGATGTGGTGCCCTTCCAAGTTCCATCTATTGAAATAAATCCTAAGCATGCACCTAAACAAGAGCAGCTCACAGCAGATTTTATAGAGATTTAGGGTATGACGTGTGCTCTCTGGGATCCCATCAGCTCAGCTTTCACTGACTATGCCCAAGGGCTCTTGACCTTGGCTCATTTTTGACTAGGGGTAGAAACCTAAGATGCAGCACCTCCCAAAGGCCACCAATTAATGGCCCAGTAAACTGTGCAGTTCCGCAACTCTCCGTCTTCTTTTCAAATGAGTAATGATATCACTGATGATCATGACGTTTAAATAATCATATTTAATGTAAGATATCATTTTTTGGACCAAAAGAGGTAGTTTACCTTTCCAAGAACGCTGGCTGCCGACTCCTGTGGGTATTTGCCACTCAGACGTGGTCAAGTCCTAACCCTGAGTTTTTCTTGGCAATTGTGAAAATGGGAGAGTTTTGCTTTCCTGTTTTCCAGTACAAGCCGAGGCTGTGCGGAGCAGAACAAGACAGATGCGGGAGCACTGCAGCATGCTTCTTGCAAGAGGTTACAGCACCCTTCCCTCACCTTGCTTCTGTCTCTGCTGGGTGACTCTTTCCATCCTGTATGCAGAAAAGGAGTGCAGGTTTCAATCTTATGTTGCAGCCGGGACGCCCATATCTTGGTAGATAGTTCCACCTCTTCTTTCCAGTTCAGCCTCCCCTCTTTTACATGCATCGATTAGAAGAAGATGTTAGTTCAGGCTTCCTTCAAGCTTTGTTCAACCAAGGAGACTATAAAACAAGTATGAAACATTTTTCATGTAACCCGGAATGAAACAAACCTTCATCAGAGAGGAATTTCACCAGGCTCACTTGCAGTTTAAAACAAAGACCATCTCCTTAGCTGGGGTCGGGTCCAGCCCAGAGGCATCCCCTTTTGAAGGTGCAATGAATACAAAGGGTCTGGCATGCACCTGAAAACTGGTACTTTCTTCTAGGCTAGGATTTCAGGAAATAACTAGGGAGAACACTTCTTGCTTTTAGTAATTCCCTATGCTCATTACAGGGTTTCATATTTGGGTGAAGGCTACGAAGGATTATGGACAACTTGAAACACTGAAGTCAGAAGTGCCTCAGGCACCAATTTTCCTTTCCAACTAATCCATCATTCCTGCTGCGATTTCAGGAGAGTGATATAGTAACCTGTCTCCTTAGAAGAAAGGATGGCCCACTGCTGTCTTTTATATTCTGTTGAATTATAACACTTTCCTTTTTCATCTGGCCTTTCATCACAGACTTAAGTGTTTTTCTTTCTGTGTATACAACCGTGCAGGTTTCTCATCCATTATCTACACAGGGATGGCCACACTGAGCCCATCTGCAATCCTTTCTCTCTGCTCCCACAGGACCTTCTGGAGAGCAAAGTTTTTCTAATTTGGAACAGACTCTCATTTGCGCAATTCCTTACCAGCACCTCACCACCAACTGCATCCAAACTTACCACAGAAAGGGATTTTATGCAAAAATGCTGCCTTCCCCTTCGTTTCCAGCCATCCATAGCAGCAGACATCACACTGCCTTTGAACAGTGTTGTCAAGCGTGAGAAATGGTGTCAGAGACAGCGCAGTGAAGCACCGGAGCTCGGTTCTTCTGGTCCTTCACTTTGCATGTGTTCAAAACAGACCATTAAAATCCAGGTATTGGTGCAATTTCCATGTATTTAATATGTACTTTATGCTGTGCGGTGGTTAGTTGCATAGTGCTCACTCTTTTACCCTGATTAAAAGGTACACATTTTGTCTTTATAACAGAACAACTAGAATATCTCACATTCTGAGACCACATTAAAGACTTTAGCAAAGGTGTCTGGTAAGATTTTAAGGGTGATTCATTAAGTACTTGATAAAAATGTGACCTTTTTTTGTCAAGCAATTATTGAGTCTCTGCTTAAGCAGGATCATATTGCGTAGTCTTAAGAGGAAAGCAAATGCATGGGGGTGCAACATGTACAAAACAAACTTACTTGTGAGGTAAAAGGATTATCGTGTACTTGGTGTTGCAGGTATGCCAGATGGATTTTCTGAGTCATGGAAGTTGTTGGCAAGGTGCCCTGTGGTCCGACGGCTTCCTTTCTGTCGTTAAATCCACAGTTTCGCTGCTGATGCTTTGAGGCTTTTGAGTGTCTGCCCCAGCTCCCCTCTGAAAGTGCTCAGCGAGGATTTCTGAGCAGTGCGAGACGTAGCGAAATTACTGAGTCACAGTCACGAAAAACTCCACGGCAGAAAGCAGCTCCAAGAATTTACTTCTCTGCACTCCGTTTCCCTCTCGGAGGATGCTGCCATCATTTAAAGAACCCATGGAAATGTATCAGGAGGATAAAAATGTGGAGGTATGGGAACACAGGTGTATACGTGATACTCCAATAGTTGTTCAGAGTTGTGCATGTATTCCTCAACTTATTTAATCAACCCAATGAGTGGGCCTAATGAGGTCATGATTACTAAGTTTTATTTCTTTATTTGAGGAACAGGCATCAGTAAACCCAGCTTGGGTTTAGTTTGGAAATGTCTCTGTGCTCTTCTCAGTTTCAGTCTCTTAAGAGTAGAACTCTGGCATGGGTTTCATTTCGCCTAACTCAGATAATACAGTTCCCTCCACATGGGCTGGTTACCAGAAACTCCCTTTAGAGGCTATGCCAAGAATCAGGCACCTCTCTTGTCCAGTTCATGACCTGTTTTGGATGAGATGAATGAGACGAACAGAAGAACCTTTTTTCTTCCTTGGACTACAAAAGGAGTCCAGAAAACTATCACAGTTGAAGAAACCTACATTCTTCACTTCTCAGATTAAGGTATGACAGATCCCACCCCTGCAGCCTGAAGCTGAAGTCCTGGTTTTCTCTGCCCAAAACAAAAATAAGATTTCATAGAATCATTTAGGTTGGAAAAGACCTTTAAGATCATCAAGTCCAACCATAAACCTAACCCTGCTAAGTCCACCACTAAACCACATCCCTAAGTGCCTTATCCACAGGTCTTTTAAATACCTCCAGGGATAGTGACTCAACCACCTCCCTGGGCAGCCTGTTCCAATGTCTGACAACCCTTTCAGTGAAGAAATTTTTCCTAATATCCAGTCTAAACCTCCCCTGGTGCAACTTGAGGCTTTTTCCTCTCGTCCTATCACTTGTCATTTGGGAGAAGAGACCAACACCCAGCTCTCTACAACCTCCTTTCAGGTAGTTGTAGAGAGCGATAAGGTCTCCCCTCAGCTTTGTGAACTCCCTGATGGGCTGGAGGCTGCAATGGAAGCCAGTGGAATACCCTCAAGCCTGGTACTTTCTGAAAGCAAGCATTTAAACAACACATGCAGACAGCATGGTAACTATACAGTGAAGAATTTTGCAGTAACAGGAACAGGCCGTGGCCCTTTTGATTCAGCATCTTCACATACTGGATAATCCCTCCTTCTGATACTGGCACTCAGTTCTTTTGATTGAGTACAAAGACATTTTCTCCTGGTAGTCTTTCCCTTTGCAACTGTTGATACATAACACTGCAATAACCTCTTCCGCCCGCTTCTCACTGTCTCATTCCCAGATGCTTATATCATGGGTTGAACCTGTTTTCTTAAAGGCCATTTTATGTGCTTCCATTTATTTGCATTCCTTAAGCTCTGTTGTAGAATAAATTTGTGCGTTTTGCACTGTTCTGGGTACTTTTTTTCCTCCTCTCTTCACTGAAAACTCTTGAACATTTTGCTTGTTCAACAGCTTCGCTGATTACTTTGGGAGTTTATAGATTTAACTCCCATACTCTCAGTAAAGACTCACATATCTTGTCTAGAGCTGCGTGTCTGTGGCATATTCTTTAATGCTTTCCTGCACCTGTTAGATTCTCATGAGAAAAATGAATTTTTCATGTGATACATTCTTCTGGTGGACACAATAGGTTTCAGTTTGTGCAATGATCCTATCAATGTCTGTGCAGCTGTGAGTAAGATCTAGATGTAACTGAAGATATATAGGACATTTGCATCATCAACAGTAAAAATAAGAATTATTTTTCAATTAAGAATATTTTCAAGCAAAAAATTCTTGGCACTGTTCAGTGCCTCTGTTCCTCTTCCAAGCATATATAGCAAAAAGAAAATCCTATTGAAAATGGTACCAGGTTTCCACAAAACTCAAAGCTCAATTCAGGATGTAGTTTCATGCTGTCTGGGCTCATTAGCTGTGCTGGGTATGTTGTCCTCATCAAATACCGGGCAGGTGCATTTCACGGGAAAACAAAAGTCCCTTGTATCTGCACTCTAAATGATTTTATTTTTCAGATGGCTTTAAGGAACAAAAGCGAGACCCTGCTGTTAAAATGTATAATCCAGATCTCTGGCCAAGACCACTAGCACTTCTGTGCTCTGACGGGTAAATGTGCAGTCACCAGGCTGACGGAGAGAGCAGAGGTTCTCCTCAAAGAGTCCTGACTGTCCAAGTGGATGCGAAGGGCGAGGAGAGCTGGGGGCCAAGATGCGTATTTATTGCATCCCAGCGTACTTTCTGCGTTGCTGCTTGCTCCCAAAGCAGCAAGTGCCGCTCGGTGGGGCAAGTTTGGAGTCAGAGCCTCACAGGATGGAGGTTTCTGTTCATCCATGGTGCAGGAACATCTGCCAAGGTTTTTCCTGCTGCTCTACAAACAAGACTGACAGACATCCCCCTTCCCCCTCTCCCAGGAGACCGTCTCAGAGAAAGCCTGGCCGTGCAGCTCATGCAGCAGCACAGGAGCGTTTTGCCAGCTGTTTTGCTTTGCCAGCTGAGCCATTCAGGCTGTTTTAGGAACAGGTGCTTTTCGCCGGCCCTATCTGCTGTTTCCAGCCAGAGCTCACCTCGGCAGGACGATGAGCAGAGAGATACAAACCTGCCAAGGCTGCTCCTTCTCCCCTTGGGGAGCAGGACCGGGTGCACTCCTGACTTACTCCAGGTGTGAACCAAACAGTGCCAGCCCATGCATTTCAGCTTTGGTGGCCCCAGTCTCATCTTCATGAAGAAATACTTCTATTCTTAGAAGAGAGGAGACTCCTTCTGTGGAGTCCAACATGTCCACATGTTCCTTGAACACCTCCAACAATGGTGACTCTACCACCTCCCTGGGCAGCCTGTTCCAGTGTTTCACCACTCTCTCCGTAAAGAAATTTTTCCTAATATCCAGCCCAAACCTCCCCTGGCGCAACTTGAGGCCATTTCCTCTCGTTCTATCGTTAGTCACTTGGGAGAAGCGACCAACACCCACCTCTCTGTAACCCCCTTTCAGGTAATTGCATGTGGGACATGGTTTAGTGGGCATGGTGGTGTTGGGCTGATGGTTGGACTTGATGGTATTAAAGGTCCTTTCCAACCTTAATGATTCTGTGATTCTGTGATTAATCAGCCAGTAGACGGAGATTTTCAAAATCATTATAGAGACAAGCTAACTGTGCTAATCACACGGTTTTGCCCCTGCCTTGCCTATTCAGGGATGTGAATATCCTCTTTCCTCCTTTCCACCACCTTCCATTTACTCACCTGTCTCCTTGGTCCCTTAAATTTATGCAAAGACCATTTTAAAACGTGTCAGAGGGCCATGAAACAATTTTCCTCATGCAGCAGATTTCAGGATCTTTAGCAATGACATCACAGGCCATCTGGAAAGGCCGGCAGCAGCCACATATCATCTCAGAACACACACATACCCAACACCTCCTTCCTATGTGGAAAAACACAATCAAGTCCTCCTGGCTCAATGGAGTTGTAAACGTCCTTTAAATCTGTCACTTTAATGTCCTGCTTGGAAGAGGTAGAATGAGGAGGTAGTTTTTTTTCCTTATGGCTCCTTATATTATAAACCAGAGGAATTCAAAGTACTCCATGGATTTGTTACAGGAGTCCTTTGAAAATGTTGTATCGTCTTCTGGCAGCAGCAGCAGCAGCAGCAGCAATAAAGTTTTGAACTGTGTTTCCTTCTGACATTCAGGAGAGTCAGAAGTCAACCTGGCCGTGAACAGCTGTGACAAGACAAATCTTTCATGGCAGCAGACTACCAAAGTCAGGCATACTCTGTAGAGAAGGCTTCATTCTTTCAGGGTACAATTAGTAAAGCTATAAAAATCAGGTTTTCCATCCCAGGGAAAAACATCATGCTTGGAGGACAGGACTACAGTGCCTGCTGCCTGTGGAATATTAGCAAATGTGTAAAAAAATTAATGCACAATTTGTAGAGTGGTTAGCAATCCTCACAAGCACATAATACCTCTCCAAAATGATGTCAGCAAAACCAGGGGTAGTCAAACACTATGTTGCTGTGCACCAATATTTTAAGCACCTTTCCTGACCATTGGAACTACAATGGCTTATTATGCTGAGCTACACAGAAAACTGTATGCAATGAGGAGATCAGCACAACGGGACAAACAGCAAACGTAACAAACAGAACAACCAGCAAGCACAACATGGAAATCATCAAATAAGAAAAGGTGCTGTAATGGGAAAAACAGGTATTTTCAAGTTGAAAACTTCGGACAAGATTTCTTTTCAGTTCAATTAATGCTTCCCTACATAAGGAAGTTACACTACATTCCTTTTCGTATATTTTTTGCATGTTAATCCTTTTTTTCCACTTGATATTTATTTTTCAGTTCAGTTTTTCCTTTCTTTTTTCCTTTAATTATCTTTTCATTCTACGGTTTATTTCAGCATAGTGGCATGCTTGACTGGCCAGCCTGGCAGGCATGTAACATTCCAGAACTGCATTTATGAAAGCAATGGATGAATTGGTTTCCCTGCTCACTATTTTTTTTTTTCCAGTTGTTGAGGATGCACTAAAAGACATAACCAGGTTTTGCATTTTGATTTTTGTAAATTTGTCTTTTGTAAACTTTTTTGCCTTCTAATTTCTCACTCCTGATATTCCTGGTTTGATCTGTAGGCAGTATTGTGGTCTTCTTCGTCAAGTCTCTAGTAACCATCATATAATTTCTCTTGTTCTTGCTTCTTGCTCAGATTTTATTCTCTTCTTCATCCTGCATTTGAGTTTCATCCTTGTACTTACAAGCCTGACAGAAGGCTTGGACCTAAAGGGCCCTGAACACCATGCCCCCACTTGAAAGACGCACCACAGCAAGTGCTTGGAAGATCTGATCCCAAACATACGTGTGGTGTTTTCTGTACAAGAGTAAGTCCTTGGTTTGCTTCTGATCACTGTACTCATTTTTCTTGAAATAGTTTTGAATCTCAGTTTCTGTAACCTCCCTTCTGCATCCATTAGAATTCTCTTACTGTGTTTTTTCCTCAATTATCGCAATTTTCTCCTTTTTTGTGGTCAGTGCTGTTTCACTTTTGTGTGGGCAGAAAAAGAGGTTTTGTGCTGACAATGTTGATTAATCAGTATGGCCACATGTTGGGATATTTTTAGAGAGGAAAAGAACCCCAAGTTTTGAAATGTTTTTTATGTGGAAAAAGAACAAATAAAAGCATTGCAACCAGAGTTAATACTTAGGTAACCATTCTTAAAAGCAAATAATTATTCAGTGTAAAGGATGGATGAAATTAAAATAATTTTGAAATTTTCCTCAGCACTTATAAAACTCCTTCGGTTCTGGCTGTTTTAAAATGGTTCTGGTAATGCAGACTGGAAAGTGAAGGAATGTATACAGACCATGTAATTCTCTGTGAAAAGAGAGAACAGTGAGGCTGATATTTCCATAGCCTGATTCCTTCTTTAGAAGGAATTGGAAATGAGTTTTCAGGACTCAGCCAACTTACAAATTATAAGCAAACACAACGAAGATCCCAGAATGCAAAACCTATTTAGGCACGTAACATCCTCATGAATGCTAGACAGAAAGGGCAACTAAGTGAGACTTTTTAAATTAAAGTGACTTTTTAAATGAAAAATCTGAATTCTCTGAACTGAGAGCTCTGACTACAGACTGTAAAGTGACCGTTAGCTAAAAGCATTCTGTTTGCCAAGAAGCTTGGGTTTATGTAGCCCTTAAGATCCCGGAAATTTAGCAAAGCCACCTAACGTGGACAAGGGTCAGTGTCCCAGCCAGATCTTACACTTTTGATTGCACTGTCTGCATGGTTTTCCAGATGTTCTGCTTGCAGCTGGCTGGCATGGCAAGTCCTCATCACCTGCTAGCCATTCTCCGCAGTCATGGGCCGCTGGGCTGCTCTACCGGACCAGAGGTCCAAAGGTGGCCAATGGTCTTGGCGCATGGGCTTCTGCCAGCCAGCTCTTCCCTTTAGGGAGTCAGTGCTTCAGGTTTGGCTGTTGCAGGCAGGTCACCAAAACTGAATCGCTTCACTTTGCTTGTGCTGCTGGGGCTTCTGGCACTGTTAAATTGGACTCCTGCATCAAGAGACATGGTTTGAGGATAGCCAGAGAATTACAACTCCTCCAGATAGACTTTTTGCACAAGAAAGGTGTACAGCCCTTTTCTTGTCATACCTCCTGCCTTGTCAACCAGAAAGTCACAACTCAGGGCTGCGTTTCACCATCAAATGCAGAGCACCCGGAGGACAGCAACACCCTTTCGGTCTTGCATACAACATCCAAGAAGGGGTCCGGAGACTCCCAGCAGAGCAGGTGCGTTGGCACCCTTTTCCTACTTTTTCTATTTCATCATTCAGGACTCAGAGAAACCTCTTTCTCCCTACAATTAGGAAAGTCACACAGATCCTAGTGAAATAAGAACTGAGTAGGGAAACTTTTGTAAATGCATATTTGAATCATCATAATCTGCAACCTTAGAGCTTCTGACAAAGCCTTTGATCTCTACCAACAAAGCTCATGGGTTTTTGTCTGAGTGACTGTCTTCCACAGTCTACATTGCTTCACAGATGCAGTGGTGGTGGTGACACATTGATCCATGATAACTACTGGGACACCGCAAAAATGCCTCAGAGCGTGTTTTCCAACATGTCCTGAAAGACTGGGTCTACCTAAATTTCTTAGAAGAGACTGAATATAATCCCCTCTGTAAACATAATGTCTATCTCCAACTCATTCAAGAAAGACTGTAATGGTGCAATAATCTGGCTACGCAGCCTACTCGACTGAACTTCACATGCAAAAGTCACATGCACAGCAAATGTTATCTTAAGCAACAAGATTATCCTCTATTCAACAAAGCAGATGAGAGAAGAGGAAGAGACTAGGTCCTGGAAAATCCCCAGGGTGATCCTGGTATTTCCCAGTGGAATGAGGAAGCAGCAACATTAAACTTTGTACAGGTGGGCTTTGGAGTTATGGGAGAACTTGGGCTGATGCAGGCTGAGGGAAAATAAAAGCTTTCACTGGCCTTTTCAAAAGTGCCTCTGTGTTAGCAGCTTACATTGCATTTTCAAGAGTATTTCCAGCCTGGCTTTCTGAGGTTTTGAGGTGCCTGCAGGTACAGAAAGGTATTTCTTGAGAATTTCAACAACACCCTGTCACATTAAGCACTTAAATTCCCCTGAACTCAAGAGGCACAAGGTACCTAATCTTTTCAAATGCTGGTAGATACCTGTTTGCATGTGAAAATATGATCTAAGTCAGCAGGACTCCCAGATCCCCGATACGTTCAGTCGCTTAGATGCCTAACTCCCACTGATGTAGATATTGGCAGATTTACTTTTGCAAGTGGCACCTAATCCATGATGGAGTATGTACAGCATGCTTCCCTAGGTGCTAGTGGAAGCATAAGTCCCAGGAGAAGGTCGAGTGAGTAGGGGAAAGCATGATCTAAACTGCAAAAAAAATGCTTCTGTTGTGAGGACTTGAAGACTTACTAAAAATATCTGCCTTAATATAGCACAAATCATACCGTAGAGTTGGAAATAAATTGGAAATAAAAAGGAGGAAAACTGATAGGAAGAATAGATACCCAGAGACACTGAGCCAAACTAAAAAATATGCTGGATGCATTAGAAACAAGAAGGCTCAAGGTACAGCAGGGAAAGATGGTGGTGTAAGAGCAATTTCCAGGAAGCAGAGGAGCAGCAAAGGACTTTAACGAGTTCTCTGTACGTTTTTATCATGGAAAACAATGGGGAACTTCTTATTGCAAGGGTCCTTTTATGGGAAATGAATGCAACCATAAAAAGTGTAATCTGCAAGGTCAAAGTTTCAGAGCCATCTGAAAAACTCAAGTGGAGTAAATCACTGCGAGCCGATGGCTCTGTGAAAGGGTTTAGAAGGGAAGAAAATATAAAATTGCACAGGTATTGGTAAGGGTGTGGAGTTTATGCAGAGGTATAGCAACTGCGTCTGAAGACTAGAAAACATCTTGCATGTTACCTTGTTCAGCTTTTGAAAGGGGCCAAGAGTGAGCTGGGGAACTGGAGAACACTTACCTACTTCTGTGCTAAAGAAAGTAAAGACTTTCTCCTTAAGAGCAGACAAACTTGACCGTATCACAACACAAACAAATATTCATTTCTTTTCCTTGGGGAAGGTGGGTTCCAACAAGCAGGACATATCTTTTGCAGCATTCCTCTGAGATGAGAACATATCAGCATGACCTTTTCACCACTGTTTTTTACTGCAGTACTTCAGTGAAAATGGTCCTTACATATGCCAGGATAAACCACAAATTTTCTGCATCATAGATAAGAACAAACCATAATCTGATTTTGACAACAAAAATCTCTGCAAAAATTTGGCCGCTGGAACGCACACATCTTTACAACGTTGTATGTGTTCAAAACATAGATTGCAGAAGACAATTCCCAACTGCCTTTTCATCTGTTTTTCTTCTTCAGCGTTACTTGCAGCTTACTGTTTGCAGCAAGATAACTTAGTTCACCAGATCTGTTTCTAACTTCAGAAGGCCATAGTGGTTGTACATCAGAAACTCAAAGTGGAGCAGATTTGATGCATACAGGACGTGGCAGAACCACATTGGACAATCATGTATTGAAAAAGGCCGTTATTTTTAAATAGCCGCAAAGCTATCCTGAACCTTAGCAACAGCCTTAACTTATAAAGGCCCTACAGACTCTCCAAGCTTCCTTCAGTGATGCTGCAGGCACCAATTCATATTCATAGGCATTGAGTGTATAAGCAGGCTATCAAACTTTGTTAGGAGTCAAATAAATAAGCAAAGATGCAGCCTCCATACTCGCATTTCCTGACTTGATGTTTAATGAGTAATTAATGATGTTTAATCACACAACTTAAATCACACAACCTAAATAGTCACTTCAGAGATAGTGGTGGTTTAAAACACCAACACAGTTATCAATGATCCATTGAGCAGGTAATTCCAAGATTATTTTGTTGTATTCTAAAGCCTACAGTTAATCATGAAAGTATATAAAGGAAATAAATATGTACCACGGTCTTTTCAAATGTTAAAAAAATATTCACTTATTAATACCAATGTACCGTAAAGTAAGCATGGTGAATAATGGGGGGATTCCAGAGGGAAGAGGGTGTCTGGGCACCGTGTGCGAGCATGCTATTGCAGAAGGTGTTGCATGTCCAAAATACAACCATCTGAAATTCGTTAAATATTCTTTTTGGTGAAGATTCAAATTACAAAAAAATGTGTTGGTAAAACTCACAGAATTTTACTTCACATATACAAACACACACACTCAAACCAAAACTTTTGTTTGTGATTTTCTTGAGAATAACTACTAAGGGAGAGAAAGAAGAGGTCTTTCTATTCTGCAACTACTGCTTTCTGTCGTTGTCCTGCTCTTCTTTTTGGTCCATCATTTTTTGTCACCCTAGATCTCTTTTGGCCCTGAAGCCTGAAGAATCACAGACCCTTCCCTGCAAGTCTTGTATTTCTCAAGCATACCCTTTTGCAAACCTTTCATCCTGTTTGCACTATGGCAAGAGATACCTGTAGGTAGAGAAGAGAAATACGGGCTACAGCCATCTTCTCTTTCCAGCCACATACCAGTCATCAGGTTGATACAGCTGCCTCATGCAGACCTTTCTCTTCTGAGCTTAGAGCAGGTCCCAGCAAGAGCTGTTTCCTGGTCCTGGAGAGAGGTGACTTGACAATTTGTTATGGTCTAACACAGTGGAAGCACAGAAAAAACCTTCACCTCAAAATTTGCGATAACAGTAAGATGCTCGAGTGAATAAAATGAAGAATTTCCGCAAAAAGGACTGTAAGTGGTTTTATTCCAGCTTTGGGGGTATCTCTGAACACCCTGAACAGTAGAGCTGACCTCTGTTTTCTAGTGTCTGCACACAGAAAAAGATGAATGAGAAAAAAAAAAAAGACATTCTTTAAAAAATCAACTCCTTTGCAACTTAATAGGACTCTGATCACCCATGTAAAATGAGTCATGTTTTATTACACTCTTCTCTAACCCTGACCTCCTCCACTCAGACACACCTCATGGAAAGAGAGGTGGAAGCACAATTTCAAGGGAAAGAAGCAGGTAATAATATTAAATGGCCACGGTGGGACTCCAGCAATGGATTGAGCAGATTGGATTTGCCCAGTGCACCAAAATGCCCATTCAGCCCTCACCTCTTTACAGGCTGCCTTCCCAGTCCCTCTGTGCTATATTTCATGGTCAAATTCAGGTGATGACATGGACAATTTAGTGTCTGAGTTCTTTCTAACCCAGGACATGGTGTTGTAATTACACGCTCCAGTGCCGGCCTGCATTCCGAGATAACAAACAACCTTGTAAAAGAGGAGAAAAAAAAAATCCTTTAACAGAGTGCAGTTCCCTTCTGCCTGGGCTGAGAAACCAAAATGGCAAAGGAAATTTCACAGCATCACTGAGCACCTGGAAGGGCCAATCGGAGTGCGCCCAAGTAACGTCAGAAATTATTCTTCCAAGAGCTAATGACCACTAAAAGTATAGTTTCTTCCTTCATCCTAAGTGTTTTGCTATAGGCTTAATGCACATGTAATTTCATAAGCAGCTTTTTCCCAGATACATTACCTCTGACGATACTACTTCAGTCTCTGGTCTTGCTCAAAACACTCCTCGTTGAGCATCAGAGGCTTGTTCCATAAAGCAGTTTTCATGCAAGCAAATTACCTCCCAGCACGCACTTGATAAATCTACACCCAAATCATCTGCATTTCCATGCTTTGGCCTCAAGACAGTGGTAAAGGACTGCGGGTTAGGACTGCAAAGTAATGTGGGATGCAAATCACAGGAAAAAATACCCGTGTATCGGAAGGCAGAAAAAACAGGAGAGTAGAAGATCACAGAGTTTCTCTTGAAGATATAATTAAGGGAGACGCGGTAGGGGCAAGATGGGGCTTGTAGGTAGCAATATCATTACATAGCTGCTTGAAAAAGGTGCCAGGTTTTTGCCAGGATCAGTGTTAACTTACATTAAAAAGTTAAAAATTGTTGCCTGATCCGTTTGTTGAAAAACGTATGGTTACCACTGCCTCAGCCATAGGGTCAGTCTCTTCTTGGGTCCTTCAGCTCTCAGCCCTTCACCCAAGTATGACATATCAAAATACTTCCATTTCTAGACTGGGTTCTCAAAGGTTATCATCCTGCCATTGACTTTAACAGCCCTTGGGTATTTCTGTTCTTTAATTTGAGCCCCTTCCTGCTTGGTCCGTCATCCCCCCCCGCCCCCCCTTATAGTCTATTTATACACATGAATGCATTCACAGCAAACATCCCAAAAATCCAGTCAAGAGACAGTATTCGTGCATTGTCATAGAGAAGACCCCTCCTTTTCACTTACATTTTTTCAAACTCTGTCATGAACAGATGTTACTTTATCTTCAGGCCAGCTGGAACAACAGCTCTAAGAGGTATGAACTGTACCGTTCATCTCAGCACGCTGTTAATTCAGGGTTGATCTATACATAGGCTGGAACTAAAAAAAGACCAGCCCTATAAATCATACCTGCAGTTCAAGTGTATACATGAATATTTTGGAGGCTCACCTACATACTGACCTGATTTGGTTAAATCACTGCCAGAATGGGGGATAGACAAACTCCTATATTGGCTCCAGTGTCTTTTGTGCAAATTTGGCGGAGACAGTCCCTGTGCTTAAGAGGAAAAGGCCACTCTGAATGTAAAAGCACAGCGTTGTCACACCAAGATTCACTGGTAAGTTCAGATTTAAACCCAAGTTGCTATTTTGGTTCCAGTTTGGGTGCACATAAGCCCTCCAATGCCCAGAGATAACAGCTTGAATGTCACTACAATTAACCTTTTCATTCCTGATCACAGGTCTCCGTAACTTATTTGCTGTGCGTCACTCTACTGCGACATACGGACAGGCATAGGAGACATAATGCCTTATGTTTCTCCTTATGTTCCTCAGTGAAGAACCAAACTTAACAGAGCCTTGGGCCCTCCTGGGATACATCAAACTCAGGGAACCCAGGAAAGCCCAGAAACACTTTGCATCATATATGAACCTCTGTACAACCATGAATAAGGGGGGGAAATAATTTTGCAGCCGCTGTCCCTTCCTGCCTCCTCACCTTCATGTCTTTTCCACACGGTTTTGGCTCTGTTGCTACCCTGCAAATGGATTCATATGGGTGCACACAGATAGAACTGACAGACATTGAGGGCTGTCAGGGATCAGTTTGATTCTCCTGGTTTCAAGCAGCAGCATGTAAAGCTCTTTTCCCCCTTTTGTGCCCTTAACAAGGTATCTCTGCATTCTGCCATGTGCTGCTGGCACATCCAAGCTGGCTTTAGGCTACCTAACACAGGTACAAGCGGCACATGTGCTTAATATCAGGTGCAAAATCCAGGCTAGGGATTTGGCGGCTTACCTATTGCATCTACAACTGCCTCGTCTAAAAGCAGCCGAGCACGTGAGCCGAAAGCTGGACGGCCTGGACACGGTGCACTCAGAGCAGTCACGAGAGAGTGGATAGATAGACACACCGGTGAATGGCTCAGCTACTCCCTCAAGCTGGAGGGGCTGCTTGGGGCTCAAAGGGATGCACCTCCCTGGAGCCACCTCTTCTTCTCCCTGGGCAGCCCCCAGAGAGAGACGGACAAAGAACTTGGACTTCCCCCATGCTCTCTCCATAAACCTCTCTCCCTTTCTCCTCTACAGCAAATGTTGGGAGAGGAAAGACGCAAAGCTTTTGGGGTGCAGGGAGGAGGAAGGTAGTTGTGGGCAGAGACTGGAGGAGGAAAAAGAGCAGAGTGAACGTTCACCGGTAGACCTGAAACAAGGCGACAGTGCAGCAGGGCAAAGAGGCAGAAACCAGGCACGTAGGAAAGGATCACTAGGAGTTTGGGGATGCACAGCCCAGAGGGAGGTGAGAAGACTAAGGTGGGGAGGAAAAGAAAATCAGTTTCTCGGTGAAGATAGAGCAGAGAGGGAATGAAGATGAAGCAGGGAAGGAATTAACTGGTGATGACAAAATGCTGGCACCAGCAGAGATTTGGCCTCACACTGGTGGCGATTAATTACAGTGGCATTTTTTAAGCACAGGCTTATTCCTTTTGTAATACAACAATGCATAGTTTCAGCATATGCAGGCTCTGAGAATAAACGTAAAAAATGCATCCTCACCCACGTTACTGCAAACGTGGCTTTAGCACTCTATGCAACACCGGCTCTGTGTTTTATGGGCGCTGAGCCTCAAAAGCGGGCTTGATACATAGCGGGACGTTATTTAAAGGCTGGGAGAGTAAAGCTACTAGTGATGTATACAAAAATGTTTACAATATTTATTATGTGATCTAGCACGTTGCATAAACACACCCAAGCTCTGTGCACAAGCGATCACTGATACATTTACACTGTGGCTCTGGAGCCTAAGTGCAAAAATGTACAATAAAGCAGTAGACTGAGGCTTTCAGGCATGAGGGAACAATCAAGTACCCTGTGATGAAACAAAATTGGAAGCTGTTACATCTCCTGGATTCTGAAAGTAGGCTTTTTAGAATACTTTAGTGTTAAATGCTATTTTGAAAGGCATCGTAAAAACTTGCTTTCAAATGAAAGAGGATAAAAAATGGATCCTTCCCTTTTGAAATGACAAACATACCTAGGCACTGCACTTCACTACAGAAGTTTCCAATGACAGCAAACAATATTGCATTGGTAAGCTCTCAAGTGGCAGGCTGCATTGCACATCAAAAACTGCTATCTGATGGTGATTTCACAGGAGGAACAAGCATCTCTTATGCCAAGTCATTATCTTAAGCCTATGATACCAAAACTGAAATGACTGAATATAAAATGAACGCTAAACAGCAGGGATAAAGTAAAAGAATTAAGTTGGACGATGACCTTACAATTCAACTAGCAGATGATTTAGATAAATGTGACTGTTTTTCCATTCATTTCGATGAGCTCATTGATAAAAGGTCTGTAATATAGCTACACACACGCACAGAGTAAAGAAAAGAGAGAGTACTATAGCTATACCCATATATCTACCAGATGCTGAAATAAAAAATACACTAATGAAGTTGCCTAACCTCAAGGGCCAGCTGAAGTTTAAGATGTGTGTACAGAGCTGCAGTGAAGTTAATGTCTGAATTGATATTGATATATTAAAAGTTTTAAACATCACTACAGATGTTTATGAGATATGATTGCCACAAAAGTCAAATTTGAAAAATCAGTTTGATACCGACTTGTGGCCTCACATGTTACTTCATATAAAGAAGCATTCTGGGTGAACAAGAATAAAAAAAAAAAGGAGAGATGGTAGTGAGAACTTGAACAAATTTGTGTTGCTTCACACGGGTTGCCTTTTCACCTAGGGTGAAGAGGGTGGTTAGCATCTTCTCCTAGGAGCATCTAGGTGAAGACGTTCCTAGAACAAGATAGCACTCAACAAGTAAGATCATTGATTTGTAACAGCAAGCAATGCCTTTGCTAAGTGTTTGGAGAAAACGAGTCCATTTCTGATCTCCACAATTGTTCAGTGACTATCATTTTTTCACTGCAAGCATCAAAACAGTTGAAGATGATGATTAGGGACGCTCTTCCAAGAATGAGAAAAACCAAACATTATCAAGCTCTGTCCTCATCTTCCCTCTTCCATAGCCTCTTTTTGCTTCTTCTCAGGCCTTCTGTCCTTTGCTAGTGCAGCTGTCTAAATAGTCTGGGAGAAAGGAAAGAGAAAAAAGTTCCTGCCTTTCTTCTTTCTCTATACCACAACACTTTCTCATCTTGAATTGCAACCACAGCAGTCTCCATTTTTTCTGGCCTAGTCTCCCACAAACTTCTCCACACTAAAAAAAAGTCACTAAAGGTAAGTTTCAGGTCCATAGTTTTGGCCACTAACCAGTGATGTGCTGCCTAAGTTTTACGAAGAGGGCCTCCCACTCCTGCCAAACGTTCTCCATTTCAGCCGGGTATATGTGACGTACAGGCTAATCCCAAATCATGACCCTCACTCCATCAAGGAACTCATTTTTAATCCCTCATGACTCTCACAGACACTGTAAATCTCCCACCTCCAGCATCTATTTCTCCTCTGTAAGAAAAGTCAGCACCGGCGTTCCTCTAATACAGCCGCGCTGCGAGACTAACGGAGCCGGTGCAACTGCTTAAGGGTCTGTTTGCTCAACTTACAGGGTAAAAAAAAATCAAATACAAGAAGCCTGTTACAAGAAGTAATTACACAGCCTCATTTTGCTATAAAGCTGTGGCCACCCAGAGAGAAGAGGCCCCACTCCTCTTGTTCCTCAGTACGTTCCCACATTTCCCCAATGTCTGCTAGCCCCTGAAATGCAAGATGTCCTCCTCAGTGCACTCAGACTTTTCTTCTCTGACTTTGTAATTTTTTAATCTCATCTTAAAATAAATGGCCTTGGCATCACTTCCTAGATTCATCAGCATTTATTACCCCATAGGAAGGTCGTGTGAGTATGTGAGATCGTCAGGAAGCAGAAGAGTGGGGCTGCCAGACACGGGAGGACAAGTGGGGAGCCAAGGGTGATCCCAGCCCAGGCAGGGACCTGGAGAGGAGCTGCAGAGGGAGGACAGTGCCGGGTGGCTGATAACCATGTCTGTTGACACCCCCAAGCAAGGCAAGGTGATGGGTCATGTCCAGGGTCCATACGGGGAGCTCAGTGAGGAACAGAAGGAGAAGGGGGCCAGAGATGGGACTGGATATGAGACTATAACATAGGTCTATAGGTTCCTGAGCTGAAGCAGAGCCCAGGGCCCATGGGCAACGTGGGTGGGTGGAGTGACCTTGCTGCTCAGGCAGCAAATATATCTTGGTAACTTAGGGTAGAGTGAATAACTTCTAAAATGAAGTCTCTGGAGGAACTCCCCAACAGTGAGCTCTAGTCCACAGGCTGCAGTTTTTGTACCTCCCACACAAAGCATCAATGAATTATTGGAGACGCAGCACACCACCCTCAGTAATAATAACAACGATGATGTATAGTCTCTTGTGTGGTGGACTGAAAGAGGCAGTCACGGCTCAGGACTCCTCAGTGGAGAGTGGTGGAAGCCAAGAATACTGCCGGGGAGGGGAGGGATGATCCTGTGCAATGCTGGGATGCCACAAAGATGAAAAAAGAAAACTTTTCTGTACAATTTTTGTGGGTTTTTTTGTTTTTTAAAAAATTCTTACTGTATCTCTGAGCTGAACTATTCCTTTCCCTGCAAGCAGATCTAATTGACTTCAATTTTCTGAGGCTTTAATGCACCTGACGCTTTGCAGGTATGTTAACTTGTGATATCTTCTGCATCTCAAGCTTGGTATTCTACAAAGCTCTTGATTTTGACATGTAACCGCTGTAAAACATCTGGACTGTAAAGAACCAGTTTCTTCTCTCACCAAATAAGGAACTGTCCTACATTTAGAGGAATGTCATTACTTTTGTTTTCTCTCTCACTGACTTCTCTAAGAAACTTTCCTGACCCCTTTCCTGTCTCTCTTCTTTGCAGGGTTAAAAGGCAAGAGACTCTTACGCCCCTGCTCTTCTAACCCTGACTTACCCCCACTCCTGCCACGGATTAACCTTTCCGTGGACTCACATCTCCCTTTGTCTGTGATCCCACTCACGTGGGATCCCTATTCATCCTTAGTCTGAAAGAGGACACAGGTTTTTCATCTGAACATCACACCGAACGGGCTGCAGGCCAAGGCAGTACCCCACGCAGGGCAGGCAGGTAATGTTGTACGTTGACATCACTTTTCTGAGCAGCAATCCTAAGAAACATTTATTTGCTTGGTTTCTCTCCCTGCTTATTTCGCTTTGACACATATCTTTGCTGTATCTTTTTTTTTATTTCATACAGTCTTCATCAGTCCAGCTTTTTCTCTTTTGCAAAACCTGATGAAATTTTCTCCAAGAAAGACTGTGTTCGTAAAAGGCATTTACTGCACATTTTGTCTTCCCCTTAAGGAACTTATTGACATGGGTTGCTTTTTTTCTTTTTTTTCTCTCTATTTCTTTCTCTATTTTCTCATTGCAATTTGCATATTTGCTTTGTGAGTTGCTTTGCTTCTCCAAGGGTGAATCCATATTTTACTTCGATACTCCTTATTTCCCCTTAGCCGCCTTGATCACGGCTCCTCACGGAAAAACAGACTGTCAGTACTTTGTTAAGGCTGATTCTAGCTGGTTCATGTGGCTCAGGAAAGGAGAAAATAAAGGTGAGGAACCAGATCAGTAGTGGAAGAGGATATGATGTTTGGAGAAGCATGTTCCCACCATCCTCACTGTTGTGTACCCAACCACTTCCCTGTGACATCCTGCCAACGCTTTTCGTGTCCAAATTTGTCACTTTGAAAACCTGGAAAGCCTGCTAGGGGAGGACAGAAAGGTGGAGGTGGAGGTGTGGTGGAGAGGGACAGCCTCTTCCATTAGTTTCTGCCACCGGCTGTGCAAGATGAAAGACCCTGGGGTTTAGGACACGGAGGGTGTATCTGCAGGGATAACTGAAATTCAGGCAGAGGAAGACGCTTCCAGAGGCAGCAAGGCGCAGGTCTGCATATTGAAAACAGAAAACGGGTGTCAGATGATACTGATTCCTAGCTGTCCCTCTCTCACCCGTGTATTCTTCCCATCTGAGCTCCACTCACATTAGGAGGGGCCAGTGTAATCTGTCTTCCATATGTTGTAAAGGGAAACTGTCTCTTCAATGGCAAAACCATATCAATTGTTCCCTGCCAGACCCCTCCCCGCGGCTCGTGATGAATGGCCCCAGCATGCAGCCTGCTCCGGGAGATACGCACTTTGCTCACTGGAGATTGCAGCCTTTCTCCAAACCTTTCAGCAAGGTTTAACAAGTTCATATTTCTTAACCAGACCCTGTTCACAGAACTCTGTCAGAAGTGGATAAATCAGGCTGGAGAGTTACAAAGAGGCATTATCTTGTCACTTGGGCTAAGTTTCTGATCGGTACTTGGGAACCTGACTCCCACTCGCACTGCAATCAATAGCAGAGAGGTAGTAAGCAAGCTCTTTGGGACTCTGGGCCTTAGTGGCCAAAATAGATTTGCTGCATATCAGGATTTTGCTGTTGTATTTTTATGCTGGCAAGAAACTATTTTTAATCATCAATATTTTTTGTGAAATCACTACGTGCCGTTATCACTATATTTTTAATTGAGGACATTATTCAGTTCCCTGCTTAAAAATCTGGTTTTAAAAATGAGTGGTTTGAGTTACCACAGTTTGGGTCCTACAAAAAGCTCAGCAAAATCTGAAATCCTGTACCAATATGTAACCTCTCGCCTAAAGAGATTTCACATATTGAAAAGCACAACTTTTTTGTCATTGCCTTGTGGAGCTGTAAACACCAGTTACCACAATAGCAGGAAAATGTTAAGTATCTCAGGTCAAAGCTCCTGAGCAGCTGCAGCATCCCTGGCAGAGTGGAATCAACCGCACTGTGCTCGTTGTATGGGTGTCTATAACATAATCTCACCCAAAGATGGTGTGGTTGGCCCTAATCCACAGTGAAGACAGCAATGTTTGGGTAAGAGTGAACGCGAGGGGCACAGTGTGGCACAGAGGGGGACAGAAGGGCGAAGTGCTCCTCTTCACAGGAGCACCATGACCTTGCCTCTCATTCCTTAGCATCCTTCCCCTTGTCTACCAGGCTTCCTTTCTCTTGCTGTTCTCCCCACCTCGCTGAAACCTTTGTTTCTTCTATTACTTCTTTTTTTTTTTTATGTTCTGCCATGCTCACTCACCGCATCTGAGAGTTTTGCACCCGCTGCTGTCTGCCCATGCCCTAAGAAAAGTGCTGCCCCCTCCCATCAAAGCCCTTCTCCTGGGACCAGAACCTTCAATCAAACTAGGCAAAGCAGTTGCATCAGCAAAGACTCCCAGAAAGTCATCGTCCCTGGCTTCCTCCTCCGACAAAAGTACATTCAGGAGGGTAGGTGCTAGCGCATCCCTCACCAGCAGGTCTGAGCAGTCACTCGCAAAGGAACGGGAACAGAAATAAGACAGGAACAGCAACCTGACAGCAACACGACCAGGAACAGAAGGCAAGTCTTGCTCCCCTGCCTGAGGTCCTGTGGGTAACGGTGGCAGGAACGAGGACGTGCTACCATCATCTGCGTGAGACTGACAAAAAGGCAGTGTGGTGCTCCTGAGCATGGCTCGCTGAGGGGCCCACAGCCCGGAAAGCAAAGGTTTATAGGATGGCTTCCCCTCCGACAGCTTCAAGCCACATGAGTAGCAGGGACACTCGGTCTGTCGGGCTGCAGTAATTCTAGTACAAAGCCAAGCCCCCAAAATATGTACAGTGTTGACGTAGCGGCCTTGGCACAAGCTTTTTTGATCTATTGGTTTGCTCCTCCTGTGCCACGCTAGTTGCTAACATAGATGTAAAGATTTATAGGGGAAATACTGCACTGGTGTGTGTGGAGTGTGAGTGACAGTGCACCGGTACATGGGCATCAAAAGACAGGGCAGAGCAGGAGTCAAACACTGCTGATCGTAGAGCAAGTGAAGAGACTGAGACGCGCTGTGAGACCCAGAAAGACTACAAATAACACAAAGGAATTGGGAGGCACTGGATGGAGAGCTGACTACAAAGAGGCCATCACAGAAGTGGAGCAACAGTAGTGTGATACAGCTCTACCTCACCCTGAGCCTTCCTTATCCGCAGGGATACAATCAAAAATGACAAAAATCACTTAGTGATGTTTTAATCTCTTTTCTCCTTTTTTTCACTGAGTAAAATGCAACAGCTAAGACCACGTACCAGAGTGCAAGCTTGTAACATCCCCTAATTCACAGGGCCATGTCAACGCTGGAATTACCAAATAGATGCGTTGGATTCAGAAATAAATGTAACGTGTAGCACCGACTAGTTCAGCCACTAGCTGCAGGCACATCAAGAAGCCAGGGTAATGGCTTGGCAGCCCAAATGCCTCCTTTCCCTCTTGAAGCAGGGCAGGCACAAGGCAGAAGGAGCTGAGGCGAGCGCTCCGTGCACAGCTCCCGTCACTGCGACACAAAGATGTAGCTGCCAGCGGGAGCATCTGAAGGTCTCTGTTCTCACCATGTATGTGGCCAGGTGCAAATTTTCTGAAGGAAGGCAGTGGGGGGCAAAAGGAGCAGGGCTGTTGTTGCTGCAGGCCATTAACACCTCCTGGAGCTGTAGGACTCCAGGTCATGCAACACGGGTCTGGCCAGGCTACACAGTCCTCCCTCTCCTGCCAGCTCCGCTCCCTCCCATTGTCCATGCACGCGGAGTGTTACACATACAATAAATTTGACGTGCCCGTCTACCCTCTCCTTAGGGAACAAGGGGCACTGACTACACCCATAAGATTATGAGTTTAAAACTGAAGAAGTGGAGTGGGGAAGATCGGGGGTTTGTTGGTTTTCTCGGTTTTAAGCACGAATGCTGAACCTGTGGGATTCACTGTATCACTGAGGTCAACAGTTTGTTGCTGTTCAGAAAGGGATTAGGGATTTATATGGATAATGAGAGCATATACAGTTTTATTAGACAGACTCGGAAAAAATGCTTTGAGAGGAGATCTAAGTCCTACTCAGGTTTCAGGGCATAAGCCAAACATTAAGTGATAGAGGCTGGAAAGAAAAATGCTGTATTCAATAATCGTCTACTTCATCATTCCTTTCTGCCTCCTCTGATACAGCGGGCACTGAAAAGAGACCGTGTACTTCAGATCACCCACCGGTCCTTCCCAGGTCATGCCAGGGCTGTTCCTAAGGCAAGGACAAAAGCAAGGGTCTAGAGCTTTCCTACACAGCAGTGCATGTGCGACTACCCACCCCAACAGGGGCAAACAAGTATTCATCCCTACCCAGGCACGAAATGCAGGTCTCTTAAAAATAGGCACAGCGTTTCCCCATTTTTTTTACAGCAGGATGTTGTTCAGTTTGTGGCACGTTAATTACTATTTACGGGGCTGCTATAAAAATTAGTTACCTTTTTATAACAAAAGGCCCACAGCCAATATTTTATAGACAACACACAAAGAGGTTTGGAATTGATGATTTACAGATCAGGAAATAACACTTAATCAGCTTCCCTACCTTCCCAAGCGGGGCTGCGCAGTTTTACGCCACCTTGCTGTTTTCAACTCATTATTTATTGATGTTGATTGCTTGACATTTCACGACAGGATACGCTTGTTCTGAGAGGTGCACTCTGGGATTTATCCCGACGTGGCAGAGAGGTGTGGGTTATATTATTTTGCCCGCAAGTCAGCTGTATCGTATGTCCCAGCACATAGAGTGGTCTCCAGCGTTTATGTCACACAACATAAAACCCGCTTTCACGGAGGGCGACCGCTTTCCCTGCACCACACACGGAGGGAGCCCAAGAATGCGAAGCGAATACCTCATTTACACCATCCCCACGGCGTGAAAAGCACATCACCGTCCTGCCAAAACACCACATCTGCTTACCGCCGCTTACTTCTGTAAAATCTTTCATCGGACGATCTTAAAGCTCCTTACCCCCATGAATCAATTAACTGCACACTGTCACTGTGATGTGGAAAGACAGGGGATAGCTGTAGGTAATTTATAGATAAGTAAATGGAGGCACTTCTTATGATCAGATTCCATCTTAAGTGCTACAAATCACAGTCAGTTGATTAATGTCTGGAAACCACTCGGAGTGGCTTGCGCTTAGTGCATCACTGCTGAAACCCTGCTGACGTGGTTTGGGCCATTACGGAGCGGAGAATAGCCCGATGTGCCGCCGGCCGCAGCAAGAGCAGGCAAGGACCTGCTCGGTGGCACGCCTGACGGCTCTGCAGAGCTGACAGTAACGCCATGCAGGGGGACGTGTTACCGCTGCTCTGCCCTAACTACTCCGCATCCCTCCCTTGCTGGAGAAGATACGGAGGAAGAATAATTAAATAAAAGCCTACAGTCTCTGGTCCTGCAGACTGCCACCTGCACTGAACACGGGATTACAGCGTGATCAACCCTACCTAGAGCTCAGCACTCCGAACACAGGCAGTTTTATCTTGGGAGCTTCCAAACCACAGCTGTCAGCATCTTTTGGGAAATAGTCATTGTAAAAGGACGTCTGTAGCCCAAGTTAATCCAAAGCAAAAATAAAATAAAAAAATGCTTCTACTAGTTCTACACTCTCATGCAGGCTCATACTAGGTTTTGCAGCTACATGTTGTCCTCTGGGAAGAGTGTGATTATTCTTGAAGTAGGCACAGCTTTACATTCATCTCTGTCATACATGCTGACAAAGCAAAGTATGGGACCACCGCTCATTCCTTTACCTGAAGTTAGTTTTTAAAGTAATACTACTTTATGGCCAGCCAAAAGATAAAGAGTCCAGGGATAGCTTATAGACGTATTTTGCTAACTGTGATTTTGAGAAGAGAGCTGTTTTTCAAATTTGACTTCAGTGACTTTTCTTTTTACTAACCAGGTGAAAGGATTATTTTGCATTTGTTATTTTATTTCTATTTTTATTTAAAATTATTTATAAAACTATTTCTTATTTGTTCACAAGTATTTTTCTAAGACAAACGAATCAACACACATCTTTATGAAGCAGTACAAAACTCATTTCAGCAGTTTATATGTTACAGCTGGTTGAATTGGAAAAAAGGCATCTGCAAACATGCCAGCAAACTCCCCTCCTATGACGCAGTCCCACAGCCTGTCCAACCTTTCTAGTCATTTTCCGTCATCTAGTAGTATGCCAACTTTTTGTTTCTTTGAATGCTTAACCCAGGGCACGCAGAGGCCCAGGCATTTGTTACAGCTTTTGTTTGAAAGCACTTAGCACCTATTTAAACTCCACTTCACATGCTTGCACAAAGTAATTACTCACAGTTCATCTCATCATGAAAAGGAGATAATACAGACATGGAAAATGAAATATACTGTAATCTACAATTGGTAACTTTCTGGGAAAAATAAATCCATGAATGTGCCTGAGCATGAAACAGATAAGAGAAAATCTTTAGGAGCTGCAAGTCATGAAGAGAAAATGTATGGCCAACTCAGTTCAGGTTTTTGACACCTTCACAGTAAATGACATCCTGATTTTCAGTGAATGTCATCTATTTCATTAGCAAAGACTTCCAGTGACACTGAGGTGGGAGCACAAGTCTAAAATCCTGGTGAGCCTCCATAACTGGACAGAAGACAAAAGCTAACGAGCATGTTAAATCAGCAACTAATATATCTACAGGAAACATTTAGTGGACAAAAGGAGGTGGTCTGCAAGACTTTATGAAGAATGATAAACCATTGCGTTACACGGGAGCGTGCAGTTTCTGGTGCCCCCACTTCAAAAGACCTCTGGAAAACCTAAGAGCGTCTATGTGGTGTATGTACCGATATAATGAATCTATCTGAACTCATTAATGTTACAAAACTCGAGAAAGGAGTAGCAACAGTAATTCCGAGGTAAGATATTTTAATATCTTGGAATACGTCTATTCCAAGACGTCTTACTGTAAAAGCCATAATCAACATGGATTATCCAAAATAAAGTTAAGAGCTGACTCGATTCACAACCTCGGAGAGCTAAAGAGCATTTAGACACATAATTGTATCTCGTGGTTATCAGAAGATCTTGAAGTTCAACCCTATGTGTTGCTCATTAACATACATGTCTAAAGACAGGAAGACATAGAGAGTCCCAACATTGTTCCTGGTAATTTGTAATTACTATCTTTACTAACAAAATACATGCCTATTTTCAATTTGGGTTTCATAGAATCATAGAATCATGGAATAGTTTGGGTTGGAAGGGACCTTTAAAGGTCATCTAGTCCAACCCCCCCTGCCATGAGCAGGGCCACCTTCAACTAGGTCAGGTTGCTCAGAGCCCCGTCCAACCTGACTTCGCTTGGTTCCAGGGATGGGGCATCTATCACTTCTCTGGGCAACCTGTGCCAGTGTTTCACAACCCTCATCGTAAAAAAGTTCTTCCTTCTATCTAGTCTAAATCTCCCCTCTTTTAGTTTAAAACCATTACCCCTTGTCCTATTGCAACAGGCTCTGCTAAAAAGTTTATCCCCATCTTTCTTATAAGCCCCCTTTAAGTACTGAAAGGCCACAAGAAGGTCTCCCTGGAGCCTTCCCTTCTTCAGGCTGAACAACGCCAATTCTCTCAGCCTTTCTCCATAGCAGAAGTGTTCCATCCCTCTGATCATTTTTGTGGCCTCCTCTGACCCTGCTCCAACAGGTCCATGTCTTTCCTGTGCTGAGGACTCCAGAGCTGGACGCAGTGCTCCAGGTTGGGTCTCATCAAAGCAGAGTAGAGGGGCAGAATCTCCTCCCTCGACCTGCTGCCCACGCTGCTTTTGATGCAGCCCAGGATACAGTTGGCTTTCTGGGCTGCGAGCACTCATTGCCAGTGAATGTCAAGCTTTTCATCCACCAGTACCCCCAAGTCCTCCTTGGCAGGGCTGCTCTCAATCCCTTCATTCCCCAGCCAGTATTGAGTCTCATTCTCATTATTTGCAGTCTGTACCTTTTCTTCCATGATCACTAGTCCTCAGCGAGCTTCTATAGACTAATTTCTATGTCTTGAAGATGGAACTTCGTATCTGAACTGTGTCTGGCTGGGATGGAGCTAACTTTCTTCATGGCAGCCTGTATGGTGCTGTGTTTTGGATTCGTGGCTGAAGTAGTGTTGATAACACACTAATATTTTGGCTATTGCTGAGCAGTTCTTGCACAATGTCAAGGCTTTCTCTGTATGTCATTCTGCACACACACACAGAGCTCCCAGCGAGCAGGCTGGGGGTGGGCAAGAGGTTGGGAGGGGACACAGCCAGGACAGCTGACCCGAATTGGCCGAAGGGACACTCCATACTATATAACGTCATGCTCAGCAATAAAAACTGGGGTAGATGAAGGAGTTGGGGGGGTGGCTGTTGCCTTCTTAGGAGGCTGTTGCTTGGAGTCTGGCTGGGCATTGGTCTGCTTGTGGGAGCTGGTGAGTGATTGCCTTTGCATCACTTGGTTTGTTTCCTCTTCGCCTATTAAACTGTTTTGCTGGAGAAGAAAAGAGAAAACTCATGAGTTTTCTCAATTTGGTCTTCCTATCCCCTCCTCTGTCCCACTGGGGTGGGGGAAATCAGCGAGTGGCTGTGGGGGTGCTTATGTGGGGTCAGCCCACAGCAATATTAGATGAAATACCTTTTGTGATTAAAAAAAATTACACGTATTTTTTGAAATGTTATTGATACGCAACTGCTGTCTGTTAAATACATGTCCCGAATTGAGGTCTCCATAACAGTGTCCTGATAAACTCTGTTGTGTCACCCATGTTAATTGCATCAACTGGACTGCTCAAGAGTTTATTGTATAATTGATCTATACGCTTAAAAGCCTCCCTGTTAAATTCTACCTCTCTCCCTGACAGGGAGGAATTAATCACTCAAGGGCTTCAAACAGTGTATATCTGTGAGAAGATATTTGATATTAATTAATCCAGCAAATGAAACAAAATCCAGTGACTGTAACTTGAATTTAAGCTAGGGGGAACATGCAATATTTAACCTTTGGAATGAGCATAGGATGCAGAAGACTCTCAGCTCCTGAAGTCTTTAAGTTACTGCTGCATTTCTTTCAAAAGTACCTGACACAGTTCAGCGCTGATCCATGGAGCACCTAAACAATTCAGCCTGCTACAGGAATGCCTTGGATGGTCCCCTCTCCTGAGTATGGGGTAAACTGGTGGTAGCTGCCTACTCTAGATGACCAGAATGACCCCTCCATCACGTAGTGGGCACCCTGAACCACATGATGAAGACTTCCGTCTCATCGGGAGGTTGATGTGGGAGAACCCAATGGTCCTTGGGGAAGAAGTCACCTGGGAAAAACCTGCATTGTTTCCTCGTGCGGCAGAAGTCTGTTCCCAGCCTGCACCTTTGCCAGAGGCTCTTTAAACTCAAGGAACAGGCAACGAGCAGGAAAGGGGTGCATAAGCTGGACATCTGAACTGTAGGGAACTGTAGGACATGTCGTACCTACAGAGCCTGCCCAGCCCAGCTCTGTATGATTCCCTGCTCCTGGAATAATGTTTGTGACTTCTTTGTTCAAAAAAGAATGGGCACCTCTAGCCTATTTGAGCCTTAGGTTATTCGCTCAGTGCAGAAGTTACTGCTGACATTCTCTGGCCAGCGCTACACAGTGTTACGTGCAGGGCTGGCACTCTGACTTTAAAGTTGATGAATCAACTGAAGGAAGACTAAAAGAAGAAATATGTCCGGCTTGATTCTGCTGCAGTGATGAGATGATTACTAGCAATCCCTCCAAGGCTTCAAAGAGTATAGGCAGAAAGTAGCATTGCTGAAGGTGACTTAGGTGGATATGAGTGAAAGCAAGGGGATATATTGAAGCAAATGAAGGGTATTGTCCATCCTGCCATGAAGGTGTGTCAAGCAGTGATCTGATCTTCTTTGGGGAGAGTAGGAACTCCACTGTCGCTGGCTTGTTAACTGGCAAAACACTGGAAACCACCGGAGAAGCTTGCCCTGTCCAAAGTCTTGTTTGCTTCTCATTAAGGATCCCAGAAGAAGCATGCCTCAGGTCCTCCCCACTGCTTGTGTGGTGGCAGGAATACCTCTTCCCTGAGAGCTAGGGCTGTTTGCTCCCAGCCAGTGAGTGGGGTCCCTCTTCAGTCGCCCTTGCACATGTGCACTTCATTGTACTAAAGCTATGTAGCAGTGCTGGCTTGATTTATGAGGGCTGCATTTCTTCCAGTGATCCCTGCTGGTACAGGACTCACTACTTCCCTTTTATGTGTCTGTGTCAGAGGGCAACTGGCAACCAGCTGTTGGAAACTGATTTTAAAAAAAACAACAAAAACCTTTATTATCTTCATGATATTATTTCAAGTCCCAGTACCTGCCTATAGTCTGTGCAAGGAGGGCAATGGAGACTGTGGCTGCAGGCTAACTTTATCAATGGTGTGAAGAAATTAACATTAAATCATCACATTTCCCACTGGGACAAGTCATTGGAGTTAGTGAACCAAAACACATTCCCTGGGAATCCCACTGCAAAGCGACAGTGATTCAGACCGAGAATGTGTTTTCCCAGTAGGGTTTATACTCAGAGACCATACAATATACATATTTCCCCCTCCTAGGTGGTTGTTAATTATGGGGATATCAAAAGCTCAGGAACAATAATTATAGTAATAGCATCCTTTTGTTGAACGTAACTCTCCCCTCGAACACCCGATCCGGTCGATGTATCATGCTGTTGTACACTGTGCAGATGCAGCAGTGGTGGAAAAAGGTGGGTGGTGCTCAGCATCAGGGATAGTTCCAGAAGCACTTCTGCCTTCTTCCCTTGCCAGGCAAACGCAAAGCTCCCGACACTCCGCAGGTGGGCCTATGGCCTCTGCCCTCTTCGTGTGCACCCACCCCGGTGCCTCTCCAGGACTGTCCCCGGTTCAAAGAGTCTCGGTTTCCAGCTGTGCCAGAATTGCTGGGGTGGCTGGCCGCGGAAGTTCGGGATGCGTAGACAGAGACACCAGCAAATGGCCCAAGCATTAAAGAAATGCACTGGGGAGAAGCAGCCAAACCATCAGCCTGAATGTTCTGGCCTCAAATGAACTTTGCAGAAATGTATATCTGGAAATCCACACATGGTGTTTACAGAACACCCTTCAGTCTACTTTACAAAGTAAAAAGGCTTTGTAATTGCAGTATTCGTCCTCTTGAGCATGTCAGTCCCTTCCTAAGACCGGCTGAACTTAAAGGACAATTGCAAGTGAATTTGAGGGAGAGTCAAATGGCTCTGAGGTTAAGTTCCTTAAATTTTTTTGAAAACTGACAGCTGAGTAACGGAGAAAGGGCTGCATTAGTATTTTCAGTAATGGAAAGGCATAGGAAGGAGCTGGGGCTATTGAGGTTGGACGGAGGGAATAGGGGAAGGTCCAGGAGAAGCCAGGAAGACCGGAGGGAGTTGGCTTCTTGCAGCAGCAGAATAAGAGAAGAGCTACAGGGATGCAGGGTACAAATCCATAGGAAACCAGGCTTGGTGAGTTCAATGGCTTTCGGATCCTACCAAAACTCTGAAAAACCAGTTTGCTAAAAAAAATCTACCTCACCTGATCTTCTCTACCTCTCAGTGAAGTATACACAGGGCATTTCTGAGAAGTGCTGTGCCACTGTAGCACAAGCGAGGAAGAACTGACAGGACAACTGAAGAGATAGGTGATTGACTTGAGATGGGCGGCAGGAATCACCTGGGTGCCCGTCGGACGCAGCCCCCGGGGCTAACGCTTTGCACGCAGGCAGAGCCGGGGGCTCTTGCAACCGCCTCGAGACCCCAGCTGAGGGAAATCACCCAGGAGCTGAGCAAACTCACTGTATCTTCCTTCCCCATGCAAGGAAGGCACCCAAAGGCAAAGAGCAAGCCCACCTCCTTCGTACTGCCCAGCGCCCTGTGCCTCCCGAGCCGTCCCCGTCCCCCCGCTCCTTGCCTCCGCTCATGCCAGGTGACAGCCTGTCTCAGGAAGGTATTTATTTTTGCATTATTGGTTAGCTTTGCTTTACCTCCTGAGCAAACCTTCCAGTATTTATAGCCTCGCCTCCGCACTTGTAGTATATATTAGCCTTTTATGCCTTCTCTGTCACCTGTTGAAATGAGAACTCAGGGTCTTCAGGCCTCTGCGGCCCTTCCCTTACATTAACTTAAATCACACCAGATGTGGGCCCTTACTGCAGAGGAAGACTAATTGATTTCGCCAGTCACAATATGCCTATTGTTTTTTAACACAAATAAACACTGTGGTGTGTGGGGTTGGGGTTTTTTTGTTGGTTTTTTTTTTTCTTTGCCACAAGAGCCAAAGGTTATTCAATTAAAGGACTCCAGAAAGTGTGACTAATAATCCACGGGCAGGGTATTTCTACAGTAAAAAAGGGGGGAGAAAAAAAAAAAGAGAGAAGAAAAAAAAAATAATCTCCTCGCTACCCTGAGAACAGCGGCCTCACCGGGGCCGGCCATAACTGTGATGGATGGCTGGTGTGTGTAAGACGTTATTATTTGTTATGTGAGTGGGGGGAGATGGCAGGCGCATTGGGTAGTACACCTGCTGGGCTCCGAGAAGCAAGAACAGCTGTGTGCATTGATTTAGACGCTTGCTACTTGGGGCTCCAGGAACGAATCAAGCGACAGCTCATAAAAAAAGAGGGTTTTATGATTTTTTCCCCCTTCTTTCTGCAAACAAACGGCCACATCATATGTTTTCCTAACGCTGCCATAACTCAAAATTAAATCCCAGCCCAAGGTGTCAGGCTGGTACCATGTCAGAATTGTAACGGCTTATTTTAAAGGTCGTTATGGATGTACCAGGGAAACACTGGGGGTTTCTGCACAAAGGTGCCATTTCGTTTTGCTGGAGCTCAGGCACTTAAGGGCAATTAGCTCCACTGTTAAAAAATGAGCTGAGAGTGTTTTAACTGGTGATTTTATGCTAATAACAACTACTAATTCATATTGTTAAAAGAGAAAGTGCAGGCTGCCAAAGCTGCTCCAAGCAGCATACTGTATGTATGGCCCCAAAGCTTCCCCTTATCCCCCGGTCCTTCCTCCACCAGAAGGTATGCTGCACGTCGAGCTGTGTATCTCAGGGTCAGCAAACCCCTTCCAGAGCAAAGGAGACCAAAACCTGAGCACAAAAGCTGCAGCAGGGACAACTAGGACCTCTTTCTCCATCCTGCAACCCTGCACACCTCCGTGTTGGTTCTGGGCACTACAGTGCTGTAGATGCTGCTGGATCCCACCTCTCTGCACCAGGGAAAAGCCACCGTCCTTCCGGAGCATCATGCAAGGCTGCAGTCTAGGCTTTACTAGCCCATGCTCATCGGGTCTCGTGCACCAGGGTGCCTGGGGGACCACAGCAGTTAAAGAATCATAGAATCATTTAGGTTGGAAAAGACCTTTAAGATCATCAAGTCCAACCATCAACCTAACCCTGCTAAGTCCACCACTAAACCATGTCCCTAAGCACCTCATCCACACGTCTTTTAAATACTTCCAGGGATGGGGACTCAACCACCTTCCTGGGCAGCCTGTTTCACTGCTTGATAACCCTTTTGGTGAAGAAATTTTTTCCTAATATCCAGTCTAAACCTCCCCTGATACAACTTGTGGCCATTTCCTCTTGTCCTGTCACTTGTCACTTGGGAGAAGAGACCAACACCCACCTCACCACAACCCCCTTTCAGGTAATTGTAGAGAGCAATAAGGTCTCCCCTCAGCCTCCTCTTCTCCAGACTGAACAACCCCAGCTCCCTCAGCCGCTCCTCATCAGACTTGTGCTCCAGACCCCTCTTCAACAGCTTCGTTGCCCTTCTCTGGACACGCTCCAGCACCTCAATGTCCTTCTTGTAGTGAGGGGCCCAAAACTGAACACAGCATTCGAGGTGCGGCCTCACCAGTGCCGAGTACAGGGGCACGATCCCCTCCCTACTCCTGCTGGCCACACCATTTCTGATACAAGCCAGGATGCCGTTGGCCTTCTTGGCCACCTGGGCACACTGCTGGCTCATATTCAGCCATCATGCCGTTATGCCCTCAGGGACACACCTGCATTCCCAAAGGCAGCTGGGGGTCAGATGAGGTGCCGCCAAGGAGAGCTCAGCAAGTCGCTTGGCTGCTGCCTCTGGAGGAGCCGGCTCCAAGCGTTTCTCTCTTGGCTGTGCTGGTACTACTTGGAAGCAAGGATAAAACTTTGCCATAAATGGTGCATCTGTACCGAGCAGGTAGAGCTCTGACATGCAAAGGAAAAAGATCTGCATGAGCTCTCTTTACACAGATGCTCTCCAGGACAAAAACATACTTTAAGCAGTGCCCTAACACCCGTTCCTCCAGGTAGGTGCAGAAGACGACATCTGAGAGGATCCTGTTCGTTGCTCTTCAGACACCCTTTTTCTCTCCTTCACTCTGTTACTGATGCAAAAGATCCCAGCCCTAAAATCATGGATTTTACTCAGTGCATTACGCTTGTGATGAAGAACTGTGCAAAAGCATGTACGACAAATAGGCACAAACGCTTAAACAAGGAGAGCCTTATAGGAAGACTAGACCACATGGCTGGGTTATCCAAGAAAATGCGATTGGTTTTGCTTATCTTAAAGAGGGAAGGAGATAATCAGCTTTCAGAATTGGGGGAAAGTTGATCTATTCCCACTAACTGCCAAACAACAAGGTGCAAAGCCATAAAAATGATACAAATGAAATTAATCTGAACATTGTAATATTATCCAGTCTGTTACACTTTCAGCCTTGCCTTTCAATAGTGAGAATGGCAACAGTGAAAAAGAACGAACGTCTTCACAAATGTAAAATTGCACTATGGGGGTTATTTATGAAGCTTCTTCTCTGACCTGCCTTATAACTTTGACGTGGCAGTCAGCAAGTCGAAAATTTGAAATAGAATAGGAATAGAATAGAAAATAGTCTAACAAATAGAAAATTTTATCACTTTCAGAATGAAATTCTGAAAACAAAACAAAACCCAATAGATTCTTCCCTTACATAGAGGTGAATCACAGAATCACAGAATGACAGGGGTTGGAAGGGGCCTCTGGCGATCATCTAGTCCAACCCCTCTGCCAGAGCAGGTTCACCCAGAGCAGGTTGCACAGGAATGTGTCCAGGCGAGTTTTGAATATCTCCAGAGAAGGGGACTCCACAACCTCTCTGGGCAGCTTGTTCTAGTGCTCTGCCACCCTCAAAGTCAAGAAGTTCCTCCTCGTGTTTAGATGGAACTTCCTATGACCAAGTTTGTGCCCGTTACCTCTTGTCCTGTCACTGGGCACCACTGAAAAAAGGCTGGCGAATGTGTATGCTGAAGCTACCACCGAGCAGCAAAAAGCCTCACAGACCTTTGCAAGCAGCAGGTGAGCCTTTGCTGCTCCTTGTTCAGACATGACATATTCTTAGGTCTTTTGGCTGCACTGTCTGCACTGCTTGGAGGTACCCTCACTCCCCAGGCAGAAAGCAACGCTGTTTATTTTTATCTCTGAGGATCTTTCTGTAGTGCTCAGTACTCCCCGTCTGAGCTCTTTGCCACCTCTACTCTAGCCATTCCTCGAAACAAATGGGCAAGCTCGTACACCTGAACCTGGGTCTGCAGAGGCTGTGGCTGGTTTCTAGTGCAACCTCTTCTCCCTGCTGCCAGAGGCTGCTCAGGTAACATCTGTCGGAGCAGAAACGGAAGATGCTCTCTGTTTTCTCTCTCTCTGTGCTCCTGTTGCTGAAGCCCAGCAGGGTTATACGAAGAATCAAAGGGATTCTTCACTCAAATGCAGAATGGATGAAAGTGGCAAGCTGTGATTTGAGCAAATAAAGTGAACCGAGATGTTGGGATATTCTGAAAAACCAGCATCCGAAGCTGAACTTCTGCAGCCAGTGGGCATCCTTGGGAGTCCTGGCTCTACCTTCTCTACATCATCTCCATTCAGCTGCTGGCAGGCAGCTCTCAGGCTCCCCTCGCCTTTTGCTGGGAACATAAAATATTGAGCTGTTCACAGAAACACCAAAGAAAAGCCAGGGAGAAATCTCAGTTTTCTATGTTGAAGGTTGGATGACATAAATCCTGGGACCACTGTCTGGATGGAGAAAATTCTTGCAAATATAATGAATGCCCCTTGGGGCCAGAGCTGAGGTCCTTCCAACCCTGTAGCCATCTCTGGCAGTGGCAACAGGATATGCAGTTTGGGACACCCAAACCTAGCCACAACCTGTGGTCCTCAGGATCCACAATCATTGAATTAAGGATGCTAGAGAGTACATTCCTTACTAGCCCTTTTATTCCATTTTATGTACCTGCTATCCACAAACTTCCCTGAATTCTGAATTCTGTCTGTCTCTACAACCTCCTGTGGCAACAGATGACAGAAGTTTACATCCATCGTGTAAAAAAAGTACTTGTTTTATGTGTTTTAAAACTGTCTGCTACTAGTTTCATCATGTACCTTGGCAGTTTTTAGAGTACCAGTTCTCAATTCATCTTATCTACCACTGACATGATTTTGTGTGCTGCTGAGCAAGGGAAAATAACACAGAGGCTTTCATGGAAATACAAAAATATGTCAGGTTACTGTTTAGATACAGATTTCAAACATCAGTCAACAGTTCGAGGGGGAAAATGGTGTCATTTGGATAACAAATGCAACTCAACATAATGAACCCCTATATTAGGCTGTAGGTAAAACCTTGGAGGAACATTGAGCCACGAGAGATGTCTAAACCTTGGGGGTTCAGAAATCTCTCTTTCTCCTTCACAGAAACAGAACAATAGTCACAGTACCCTGGTGCAATACATCACTTGTTCTGTTGTTAAATAATAAAAAAACACTGTGGAGCAAAACCTCAACTGTTTCAAATTGTCATAACGTCACTGTCTTTGATAATATAATGGACACTATCCAATACCTTTTTGTTTTAATAAAAAGAAAAAATAAAAAATACATAAGGCACAAAGCCCACCATGGTCCTGTGAACCTCAGTGTTCTCATAGACTCCAGAGTTTTATTTCTAACTTCCCTAAAAACAGGTACTAGAATAAAATATGAGAACATTCTCTCAGCCTCTTTAACAATGGCTAGACTTCTTTTTGTGTAACTGTATAAAAAATGCTAAGAAACCTGTATTTTTCCTGAAAACCTCCCCCACACAGAGAATACCTGTGAAGTGTGGTCGGCTCACGGAGTCCTTAGTTCTTCCGACGTTCTCATGCTTTTTCCATTCTCCTACCCAACTTAACAACAGGCACATGAATCTCTCCCTAGTTTTTTTCTGTACTGTGCAGGACTGATGGAAGCCGAGAGCTGCGGTAAAAGAGATAGAACGTCACACTTAGGGGCACTGTCGACACTATTTTTAAATTGCGCTAAGTGAATATCCTTATGCAGCTCTGGTAATCTGCTAGGACAGAATCCCACTTCTCAATAATTACACGTTAGATCTCTGTATAAGTATTGCATCTTAGGCATCTCTTTGCTTTCTTAGATATCTCTGACTTTTCAGGTTATAATAAAGCCTGGCGAGGGAAGGGAATTGCAGCAGCAATGGGAAAGGATTGAGGCAACTCGAGCAGCTAAAAAAATCTAAAAGTGTGTGAAGCATTTTTTGTTCCACTACTAAGACGAAGTGAAGCACAAAAGGTAACAAATTACTCTCTTAGAGAAACTGTCTCTAAGTCCTGAGCTTACCTGTTACGCAAGCAATGAAACTGCCATTTCCCATATGAATTTAGACCTGAGGTATGTTATTCCATATAAGTTACATTGGTAATCGGTATGGTTTTTATTCTATTGATTTCAGATTCCGAGAATCAACCCATGCAGCCAGATTATTACATATCATGTTATTACATAAATAGGGAAGAAGTCCCTTAATATTTTAAGTCATCCTAAAGCTGATCCTGTGTTAATTTACAGATGCCGAGAATGTGTCTCACAATGATTGCAATAGGGAAGAAACTCATCCTAAGTCTACTGTCCATTTAGGTTCAGAAAAGTGCAGCAAGTACTTATGTTAATCTGCTAAGAGCAACAACAATATCCCAAAGCAGCTCTAAACTGTGGAACTCACTTATAAACACAGCAGTACTTTTCTAGAAAGCAATCCAATAGATTTTAATATTTGTTTATATTAAAATTGATCAGTATTTTTTTGTCCGAACTATTCTATGTTTTATTTTTGCAGCAAAGACAGTATAGAAGCATAAATAAAATGTTAGCATTTAAAAACTTGAAATATGATAACTTTCAAGCATGTGAAAAACAAGTAACTTCAAGGAAAGCAGAAGAACTACAGAAGACATGCACTATAATGCGCGTACAACAGCCACAACCTAAATTTTATTCTACGCACAAATAAAATGACAATATACATGTTAGACAAAACAGTTACTACCTGCACCTCCTGAAGGACATGCTTCTCTATTGTTAGAGGCTCTAGGAGGTATTCTATGAAACACCACACTCCTTTAAAACAGTGTAGGGTGGAGTGAAAAATCCCTAGTCCTATTGGGGTAAAATCAGAAGATGAGATGGTATCAGAGGTAAAATTTGACTTGCAATTAAGGTTAATATTTTAATTTTATCAAATAGCTCTGTAAAACCTTCAATGGTCCCACTTTTTTTAGGATTAGACATTTTCAAGTAATAGGAACAAAATTCTTCATAATTTCTTTAATTGTCTGCTATGAAAAAACTGACATCATTCATCAATCTTATTTGCTCAGAAGTAGGCAGGAGATGTGTTTTATGTCTAAATTGAGAGGGGACATCTCCAGGAACCCTACTGCATTGGTTCTTCACTTCAAGAGGAGCATGGTATCTTCTCAGCTTCTGATATCTTCTTCAGATGGTCGTCTTCTAATACCTCAAGGTTTCTTGGAAGCTCCCTATTTACATGGTGACCCTAGCCTGTTTCTTTTAAGGATGCAAAATCTGATAGGATCATAGCACACAGAAGAGTTTATTTGTTTTAAAAATATGTGCTGGTTACCTCCTTCCCCTTCCAGGGTTTTGCATAGGGGCAGGCTGCCAACGTTTGACAGGTTCCAGACGGATATACAGAACGGCAGTGCAGGTCAGTGGTGCCTTGTTCTGTGGTTAGACTTCAACACAGGAGGATAGGAAACAATGGGGAAAAAGTAGAATATTTCAGGCAAAGTGTCCTAGTTTCGAAAGGGCCACGGGCTTTTTGTACATTTACAAGCACTTTCTCACATTACGAGCTGACGGGTTTCTACTGAAGCCTGTGTCAGTCAATCTCTCTCTGTATTTCTCCCTGGTGTTCTGTTAAAGCCAAATAAAACCTATTTGCCTCTGCTTGTCTCTCTTGTTGATGTATGTAACGCTATCAGCTTCTCGCAGGTGTCTGCTTCTTGCATTTGTAATGACAGTTTAACAAAAAAATCAACTAAACCTGAGGCCACAGAAAAGCCTTCACAAGAGGGGTCAAAAGGGTTTCCTCTTCTGCTAAAGGTCTGCTACATTATTAGCAGTGCCGTGCTAGAGATATTTACCTGTTGGTTGCTTTTCAATTGATTCAACATGTGGCTACAGGGAGGTTGGAGTCTTTAGATTAAACCCAATTCAAGTTAAAATCTTGAGATAATTCCGGGGGAAAAAAAAAATGACTGCTTGTCCTGCTTGGGCTCCATCGCGACTTTTCTCTCTGTTTAGCCTCAAATAAAAGAAAACAAGCAAACAACAAATAGCGAAAAACAATCCCAAACAATTAGGCTTTTGACATCTAAGAAAGCCGATGTTGGATGAGGTCATCTCATCACAGCCCATAAAGCTATCTCTTCCTCCCTTTGTAACACACATGTTCCAGTCCAAGTTCCTCCTCAGCCTTTTTGTGGCTAAAGTGAACGAAACATCCCAGGCAAAATATGTGTCTGATTTATTGCTTGTCTGGGAGAATTAATGCTACAAATGCAATAATGTCTAATTTCAAATCAAAAGGAAAAACAAACCCCAAAAGCATAGACCTCCCCATGAAAGAATTAAGGAACTGATTCATGGTTTATCAAGCCAGAGGGGAGCAGCCTGCACGTCGATCCTGATCTCCAGGATAGCACAGGCCAGACCATTTCTTCCCTGAATTACTTCCTTTTGGAAGTAAGGCACACCTTTGAGAGAAAGAGTCAACCTTAATTTTCAAATTGCCAGTGATAGAGAACCTTGGATAGCCACCAGATCTGTTCTTTCGATGATTAGCTGTCATTCACTGGTAAAAATATGTGTGCCTTATTTTTGGTCTGAAGTCACCATATTTTTATTTCCAGCCATTGGATCTTGCAATGCCTTTCTCCAGTAGATAAAAAAAAACAGAACAAAACAAAACAATGTTCTCAGTGCAGGTAGACAGGGACAATCATCTTTATAACATTCTTTAAGAGGCTAAGCTCTTTCGGAGTCTTTTACTCCAGTGTAAGTTTTCCAGCCTTTTAATTATCCTCTTGATTCTCCTGAGACTTTTCCTGCTATTCACTATCCAGCTTGGATTGTGGACGCCAGTGAATATAGATGTTATGGCCACATCGTCACGAAATACCATACCTGTATTCATTTTTCTCCTTTCTAATTCACCTCTGTAACCCTTTCCGGAGGTTCTCGGGGAGCTCCTATTTGGCTGCATACCTACCGTGGTCCCCAGCACCCTCCAGAGTACACATAGATTGTATTCTGTCAGTACCGCCTGGTTTCTTTTTTCCCCAATGAATGCCTTTACTTCCTAATGTGTTGCTTGCATCTGTTTCACCAGACAGTCTGGTCTGCATCACTGTTTTATCTTCTTATCTTTTTTTTTTTTTTTTTTTCACTCCATAATCTTTATGTCATATCCAGTCTTTGTCAGTGGTAACTGCATATTTTTCCCGGTCATCGACGATAATAAGAAATAGTTTAATTCTGAAAACTGACCCATGCAGGACTCTACATAAACCCCACCTATTTAACAAGGATTCCAGATTTATAGTATTGCTTTCCAATTTATCAATTAATTTTTAAAACATTTAGCATATACTGCATTAATTTTTTATTATGCCAGTTTCTGAATGAAAACACATAGTGACACCAAATTAAATTCCATACTGTAGGCTATTTTATGGATATACTAATCTTTATGCATTGTATTTAGAACTTGATCTCCCCTATATCTCAAGCTACTTGGACAAGATCTATTTTACATAAATCCACTCTGAACATACTAATTTTTGACTACAGAAGCTCTGTCTCAGCCTCCACTATTTTGCCTACCAGTTCTGGACAGGCATCTAATCATTTCAGTCACCCTACTTTCCCTTTATAAGCAGTGTTGTTGAAAAGCTTTTACACAGATACATACATATTTTACATTTTAAAGACTGCCAGAGTTTACAGCCCTGTTCTCAAAGTCCAAAATTCTCCCTTCTATCTCCAAGGCTCTTTACTGTGGTCCTTTGGCCAAGGAGGGCTTTTTGTGTCATTTCCATCTTGATGCAGAGCACAAAACTTCAACAATCTGGAACATCTGTATCGGCGTTTGAGCACCAGCATGTTCGGTGAGTACAGTGACCAGAGAGACAAACATTCCTCTTTTCATATCTATAAAGTGCATTTCAGGTATATGAAGGAATGGGGAGCTAAAATAGCAAAAGCAAGGCCTAGAAAATAACTGAATGAGTAGAAATATGGGCAGACAGCAACCCACACAGTCTCCAATGGCATCTTTAGCCATCCTCCTTTTCTCAGATGTGCAAGAACAAGCAAAGGAGATAGTCCTGACAGCCTTGTGAAGGGAATGAAGATACTAATTTTGATTAAGCTGTGTAACTTGTGTGTATTCTACCGTTGATACACGACAGGCAGACCCTGCTTGAGCTGCAGACACTGCTTTTGTGCCATGTTTCTTACCTCCAACATATAAACTTTGCCCTTAGGATACCAAAGAACAAATATCCACTGCAGCCAGGATAAAAAAAAGAATTGGCTAAGGAGTTTTCTGAGCCACTGACAGAACTTTTAAATAAATCTTAGATTCCTGAGGATGTTCCACAGAACTGGAGAAAAAAAGCCAGTCTTGTGCCAGTAATTATAAATGATCAACAGGAAGACTCAGGAAACGATAATCCCCTAGAAACTTGGCTTAGCAGCCCAGGGTCTGGAGCAGGTGGAGAGGAAAGATTGGAAGGGATACTCGTCGAGAGAGATAAGAAGATGTACATTTCCCAGTGGCACATCTAACATCTCCCTGTAGTATTTTCTCTTCTCTTCTCTTTGACTGAAAAGTGGAAAATATCCTTAGCTAATCATTTCTGGAAGAAATGGGAGACTCAGAGTTCAACATATGGAGAAACCCTTTGGTTCCAACAGTCTACTTTTCATGTGCATGTCTGAAGCTGCCAGACACATGCTTCCTTCACATCTAAAGTATTTCTTCTGACCACTGGTCTTCCTTTGCTTTTTCTTCCCTTGAGACTGGGCTGTGGAGGCAATACTTCATTACAGAGAGTGGATGTTTTGTTTGCCTCACACTTTTTATTTACTCCAATCTGCTGCGTATAATAAAGTCTCTTATTCAACTTGTCCTGGAGAGTATTTACCAGATATCAAATATCATAGTCAATTTGATGTGGGACTTTAATCTTAAACCACCTGCTTTGACCCTGTTTTGGCTAAATTGCAAGAGGCATTAGTCTCGGTGCAGAAGTGGGTATTTTTGGAAAGAAAAACGTGAATTTTCAAGTTACACGATGTATGGCTTTTCTGAATTGTTTTTTATGCGCTTGTTCTAAAAATATGCTATTTTTGTTCCTTCATAACTGAAGAACATCTGAACTTTGCCAGCTGAAATTTCCCAGGTGTTTACTTCATGCTGCTCTCACATTGCAAATAAACAAGTTATAATAATGGAAGCATAATCCATTTAACACGCTTCTATGCATGTTCATATTCCAAAACCTCTTTAAAATGAAAAGAGGAGACTCGGGACTCCTAGGGCTATTATGTACCTCCATGTTATCGATGATAATTCATTCCAGCATTCAGACCTTGCACAGGGGTGGTGAAAATATGGGGAGATACGTTACGAAATCAGCATAGTTCAGGAGTTTTTAGCTGCTGCTGCCATTTGGTTGCGGCTGGCCCCACTGCTGTTCTAAGCAGACTGTGACACTTCTTGGCAGGGAGTTTCAGACTGGTGAATGGAAAGCTGATAGCTAATAGGTCTCACGGATTTAATCATGAATCATGTACTTGGTTTTGCTCAGTAATTTCTCTCTAGCTTGACTGAATAGTGGGGAAATTTAAGCAGTTATAGTTCAAATGAAAAGGGTTTCGATTCCCCTTGTGTTTGCATGACAGTTTTCAATAAATATCTGAACTGCATCAGGATAATCAGTGCATTAAGCTTCAGTCCAACGATGCATCTGTTTCGCTTTTTCATCTGTGGCAGCAGTCAATATACAGGCTTATTAGGCAAAACTTGCCAAATAAATAAACAACAACCTACAGGAAACTTTTTCCTATCTTTGTTTGATTAGGAAATGAGCTTACATTTTGAAGTAGTGAGGTACGCACCCATTATCAGCTTTTATTTATTTGTATGTTATTTTTGGCACATTGTTTTACCTATGGAGCTTGGCATCATGGTGGTTCCGCACTAAGCAGTGCCCGTGACAGAACTACCTCCACTTATATCCGCATTTTTTGTTATGTGCATAAAATGGATTTACAGCTATAAGGATGTCCGCTGATTTCTTCTGTTGTGCACAGCTTTCTTCCAGCACTGAATGCTTCCCGTTCACTGAGAATTCAATGGCCATGGATGTAAGGAGTACTGGATGCCCATTCTTCAGAAGCTTCATTTTCTAACGCTTTCTTAGCAGAACTTCTGCCCACCCCAGGGAAGACCTGGGTTTCCATCCATGGTGTCCTCGCAGTGGTCGTTCCCCTGGGAGGAACAGCAGGATGTGATGCAGCAGATGAGTGGAAGCTTCCTAGGTGGTGGGAGATGCATTTTGCTGTGATGCCGTAGGGAGGCTGAGGCTGCAGCTTCCACCAGGGACGGGCTCCCGCCGAGGCGGGCTGGAACAACCACCCCTTCACAGGCAGAGCCTTTCGTCCCAGCAGAAGCTGAACGTGCTGGAAATCTGCCAGGAATTACCCATGTGAAGATTATAAATAATTGAAAAAAGAGATGTGGAAATGGCAGGAGCGTAAAAATCTGGCGTCTCCCTTTGTGATTTGCAAAGCAACACCCGGAGTCCAGCTGATAACACAAAGAAGATCCTTAGCTTTGGCTTGCCAGAGGCAGGAACCAGCAACCTGAATTATGTGAAGTCCGGCAGGTGCTGGCACTGGTAAAAAGAAGAGAAATTTCAAATAAATAAGGTGAAGTGGGCAGGCTTCCTTAAAGCACATGTACAAAATTTCATTATTGTTAAATGAGGGAGCCAAGCACAGCTTTTCATTTTCTGATCCCTGCAAGATTGATTTGACCTGTATTTAGTGAGGGACTTCAGTCTTTTGTAGCCACCTGGAGCAGGGGACAGGCAAAGGCCAAGGTATTTCTCTGTCCAGGTGGCCCTCATAAATATCTCAGTGGAATTTATTTTCTTTCATTTACTTTGGCATTGCTTGGGCACTGTTTGATTAAGGGGTGGTGTGTAGGAACTGACATGCCCAGAGATAGACAGCCACATCTGCTAACCATTTGGATTAATTATTACACCTGTACCATAAAACACATGTTAATAAAGGGCTGGTGAACAGGTTCAGGTTGCAGTTTTAAAAAGGCCCAAAGAAAGAACGCTAGCCATATAGAAGAGTGAGCCAGACCTTTTGCTGATAAGATGCTCCAACCATATACAAGGAAGAGGCAACGTCAGATACACACAAAAAATAACACACAGGAGGAAAGTGCGTATCCTGGCAAACTATGCCTTTGTAGTCTATTGGTTAGAAGGTGAACGACAGTACACGTTCTTTCTTTCCTTCTTTCTTTGCTGTTAGATGTAAAAGGAAAAAAATCATTAATCACTCTGCAGGATACAGCACTTAAATGGGTAAAGTTGCTGAAGGGGTCTGGTTAGCATCAGCCGATTTTTCATTTCCTTTCAGTGGGGACAGTGTGGTGCTCTGGAATCCCTGGAGCCCAGGAGCATGAATGCAGGTATTGAATTTTCAGGAGGAGACAATTAAGACCAAGCATGTGAGATACAATCGTATTTAAATTAATTCAGGTACCTCAGCTGAATACCTAAACCCTCTGCCTTCCTCCTTCTTTGGGAAGCATATTTGGGAGTGCTTTACTGGGCTGGCATAAATCATTAATCATATAAGTCTTGTGTCAGTTGTGATGGAACACAATGGAGCTCTGTATTTATTATTTCTTCCACTGAAAAGGTTTACCATATTCTTTCTGCCGGTGGAAAATCATTTTGCTGAACAAGCTCTTCAAACAGCCTTTGCCAGGTTTTCACAGCCCTTTATTCTGAGATTCCCTGCAGCTGAAATGAAGAGAATGTGGGCCCTGAGCCTGGTGCCAATTCTTCGTGATTTGTTTGATATCTCCTGACCAAAACCGGCTTCCATCATAGTCTGCAGGTGGGCCGAAAAGGAAGGATGCTGGTCTTCTTCTGTTGTCTTTAAGGGTTCCTTTGGCAAATTATTAATCACCGCTGCAAATATCACGAAGGAAGGGGCACATCAGGCTGCTCTGATGCCCAGCACCACTGGGCAATAATGCGTGGTTAAGGAAATCTTTCCAAAGGGAGGATGCCAGAGCACGCACCTGTCCCTCAAACCTGCCCAAACAGTACTTCATGGGCAAACCAGACAGTCCAATACATTTGGTCCTGACCTTTGCAATTTCTCTGAGAAGCCATATGATCCAGATGAACGCTGAGGTCTGTGCTGTGCCACTGTACCCTGCAGAAGCCATGGGATCAGCTGGAGAGCAGCTGCGTGCTTGACAGGTTGACCATGGCTTATGAACACCACTGCCAGGTTTGAGGCTCTCCAGTCACCAGTCTTTTTCAAGCCCATGTCTTCCCAGAGAGAATGGATTCACCACCTTGTTGTACTGTGGAGATAGCAAAGGCATCTGTGGCGGATGCTCCAGGATGCTCCTAGGAATGCTTCCTAGGCTGAGTTTCACAGAATCACAGAATCACTAAGGTGGGAAAAGACCTGTAAGGCCATCAAGTCCAACCACCAACCCAACACCACCATGCCCACTAAACCATGTCCCGTAGTGCCACATCCACATGTTCCTTGAACACCTCCAGGGATGGTGACTCTACCACCTCCCTGGACAGCCTGTTCCAGTGCTTCACCACTCTCTCAGTAAAGACATTTTTCCTAATTTCCAGTCTAAACCTCCGCTGGCACAACTTGAGGCCATTTCCTCTTGTCCTGTCACTTGTCACTTGGGAGAAGAGACCAACACCCACCTCTTTGCAACCCCCTTCAGGTAGTTGTAGAGAGTGATGAGGTCTCCCCTCAGCCTCCTCTTCTCCAGACTGAACAACCCCAGCTCCCTCAGCCGCTCCTCATCAGACTTGTGCTCCAGACCCCTCACCAGCTTCGTCGCCCTTCTCTGGACACGCTCCAGCACCTCAATGTCCTTCTTGTAGTGAGGGGCCCAAAACTGAACACAGTATTCGAGGTGCGGCCTCACCAGCGCCGAGTACAGAGGCACGATCACCTCCCTGCTCCTGCTGGCCACACCATTTCTGATACAGGCCAGGATGCCGTTGGCCTTCTTGGCCACCTGGGCACACTGCTGGCTCCTCTTCAGCCGGCTGTCGACCAACACCCCCAGGTCCTTTTCTGCAGTGGAGCTTTCCAGCCACTCGTCCCCAAGCCTGTAGCGTTGCATGGGGTTGTTGTGACCCAAGTGCAGGACCCGGCACTTGGCCTTGTTGAACCGCATACAGTTGGCCTCAGCCCATCGATCCAGCCTGTCCAGATCCCTCTGCAGAGCCTTCCTACCCTCAAGCAGATCAACACTCCCGCCCAACTTGGTGTCCTCTGCAAACTTGCTGATGGAGCACTCAATCCCCTGTTCTAGATCATTGATAAAGATATTAAACAAGACCAGCCCCAAAACTGAGACCTGGGGGATGCCGCTTGTGACCGGATGCCAACTGGATTTGACTCCATTCACCACGACTCTCTGGGCTCGGCTGTCCAGCCAGTTTTTTACCCAGTGAAGAGTGCACCTGTCTAAGCCACAAGTCACCAGCTTCTCCAGGAGAATACTGTGGGAGACATTGTCGAAGGCTTTACTAAAGTCCAGCCTATTTGTATGGAAATAGGACAACCTGCAGGGGATGAGAATATAGCAATAAGAAATATACTGTGATATAATTTTGAGAGGTAGCCCATGATAAGTCTGATAAGACTATTTATCTTTATATGTGTGTTTTATTGTCTGAAGGTTATTTTCCCCTACAGCCCCAGTTTAAGACTTTATGCTCTTCACCTGTGTATGTTGGCCAGTCTGTTCTGTCCGCAATACAAAAATGCAGAGAATTTCCAGAAGAGAGGTTATGGCTAATGACATATATATGGCTAATGCCATGCCCTTACAGAGGATAACATTAGTTTTGCTGCATTACCTTTTTTCATTGCTATGACCTTTCCCAATTGATATCAGTACATGCAGAGGTTTTAGCAGATGGAAAAAAATGAATGTTTCTATATATTTCTATCGTAGTCCAGAAAAAAATGGCTTGTAGCAGAGTGACATTAAAGTAAAGGTAACCTAATAGATGGAAAGCTTCTGGGTCTGATTTTGGTTACTTCAGCTGCTGGTTTGGGGTTGTTTTTTTTTTTATTTTTTAAATATCTCTTGCATACAATGCAGGTTAAAGCTTCCTGAAGAAGACTTTAACTCAGGGTGACATGCACATGACAGAGTAACTCTGTTTAGAGGCCCAAAGACATGCATATACTTAAACACTTTGGAGGAGTGAACTTAAAATTAGCATTTCATTTTCTTTATTTTCAACCCATACTTTTTCAGTCTTCTTTGTATTACCACTATATTATTCAAGAACATTTTTCTGGCTACTCTGATCATTAGAGTTCTGTCCAGGTAACAGATGCCAGCTTTTAGCAGTTGTAGTATCTGAACTGCAGTGCACAGAAACTACTGGTGCATCAACCACGTTCATTCTTCTGTACTGGAATAATCCTTGGAATGTATTAATTGCCAGTTATTGTTTAGATTTACTATCCAGCTCCACCTTCTGGTAAATTTGTATTAAATCTAACTTGTTAAGTCTCTTGCTACTTGCAAACACTGAAAACAAATTCTTTGCTTTGTAACTATGCTACTGATCAACATTTAAGGATTAATTTAGTGACCTGTGTTAACCCTGCCAATCACTGAATTCATACCCCATTATCTGTTTCAGGGATACACGGAATAAAAGCAGCACTTTCAGAGTAAGCAATAAGGGAGATCATCTGCATTCTCAAGTCACTGAAATTTCTGATTCGTGACATCTTTTAAAGAGTAGCTCCTGGGCTCCAAAATTATGAAATGGCTTCCTCAGATCCATGCTGCCACAGCCCTTTTAATCTTAGCTGTTCCTGAAAAAGAATGTGCAAATCTATCCAATGAGGTATCCATTCATTCTTGCATGGTTTCTCAAAAAACATAAGCATGAATACATTTATACTCAAAAGTGAGCATTGGGTTTACTTAAAAATTGCTCCCTTATCTCTTTGCTTCTTTTCCCCCTTTGGAAGGATTTTATGCAATCAGACTGTTAGCTGTCAAGTTCAGGGAACATCCAGTATTATCGATTTATGAAGCACCTAGGAGAGCTGCATTCCTATCTTGGGCAGAGCATGGGGACACTATGCATTTCAAAACTAGCTATTTAATGAATCCATTTATCCAGGCTCTTATCTACATTTTTTTTAATGCGTACACCTTGCCTGTGAACTTGCAGTTTTCTTTTGCATCCTCACCTTTTGTATTAATGTGCTTCTGGTGTATATGGCTACATCTCTACTAATAAACTAAACAGAGTTCATCACATGCTCAAGAACTAGTCAACAATCATCCGTCATGTTCATTTCTAGCGCACTCCTTGACAGTTTCCCCAAGCCAGCTGGACTGTCATGGACAAAGCCAAGGCACAGCCTAAGGGACGGTGCAGGCCAGTGAGTATTTCCCATAGGCATTTTGGGCAATGGTAGGTATGCCACGCTCCTTCACTTCTATTTTTTAAGACTGTCATAGTCTACAGCTCCCATTTTCTCTTCCTGAGAACACAGAAGACTGACAAACTGGTCCATCATGTGGCTGTGCAGGAGATGCATCAGGACATGCAGTCCTGGTATACATCTTGTGCAAAGCATGACCAAAAAGATGCCGTTTCTTTTCCACTTAGTCCCCATAAGCACACCACCTTTGTGTCTGGCTGCTGCTTACAGTGTGCTAAGAATGTGCTCTTCGTTATGCCAGTGTGCAGCTAGCACGCTTTTCAACATGCAGAAGGCTGAGGACAGCATATATTTTATTTATTTTCTCTTGAACGAAATCCTTAGCTCCTTTCCATCTTTCTACTCAAGCAGCATTCAGCTGCACTATAGCTAATGGGAATTTGCCTGAGTAAGAGCTTAGCATTTGTCGTCCTACTGAAGGAAAACATCGTATTGTTTCTTGCTTGTGTTACCGTAGGGCATAAAATGCCTTTTTTTAAACTGAAGTCCCATAGGTCTCAGGACAAAAGGAAAACATAGTTCCGCCCCTCAAAGTGATCATAAGACAAAAGACAATGGGCAGCTACAGGCAGATGAACAAGCACACAGACACAGAGAGACAAGGCTGGTCAGCGCGATGAGCTGCAACCTAACCATTGTCACCATAGGCATCACTGGAAGAAAAACAATTGGAAAGAGAACCGAGCCAAGAGAGGCATTTTGTTTGCAGAGGAATTCGCATCTCAGCACTTGGTGACAGTCCAGCCAGAACAAAAACCGGAATTGTCGCAACTTTGGGTGGGAGGGGGTGCGGAGCCCCCACCGGGGACCTTCTCCTGGCAGGCTGGCCCCGCGCAGGACTTGCACAACCTTCCAGTCGCAGCAAACCGGCCAGCAACGTGCCAGCAACCACGAAAACACTTCCGTCACAACTTTTCCAGCCAGCCAAGCCTGGAGCAGCTTTTGTCTATGATTACAGAGAACTCCTCCAGGAATGAGGGACAGAAAAGGAGAAAACATGGTCATTAGATCTGAAAATGTAACATGTGGGCATTATGGTACAGCACCATAGGCTGGCCAAAGATCCAATATCTTCCAAGTGAGTGAGAGATGCTAGGTAGTATAAGAATTGACTGCAGACAGCTAGAAAGGAAAGTCTAGCTCCTTGCATTTAATGCAGGAGGTGCAGAAGAAGCAGAAGAAGTTTGCAAAGAAAAGGTGACATGATCACAGTGGCAGGCTGCGAACACAAAATGCAAACTGACAGAACTTGGGTGAGAGTTTAGCTGTGTACATGGAAGCTCACATCCCTGTCACACTGTGCAAAGTGTGTATATGGTCTGGATGGGATTCACGAGTCACAGGCTCTGCCTACGTAGACTTGTGATCAGCAGAATGGTGATGCTGTCCCCAAGAACTGAGGAAGTGAGCTTCAGTCAACCTGAATTTGAACTGTTAATTAGCTGTATGTAAAGAAGTGCAGTCAACGCAAGTGAGATTTTGACTTGGAAGAGAAAAGGATTCTTCTCTAGAAGTGACGTGAATTGCCTACATGGAGTTGTCTGTGTGGAGGCAGGCGATGGATTTGTGCTGGTGCCTGACTAGCAGTTTGAGGGATTTTACATTGAAAGAGGTGTCAGAAAGGATCAAGCTCATAAGGAAACTTGAGTCTGACTGGGCTCTGGCCAGAGGAAAGAAAAATTACCTCTGAATTCAGTCATCTGCAGGATAACTCTGTCCTAGGGTGTTAAAAATAGCACAGAAGAATGGTTGGCCACCACCACCACCAGACTGAAATGGCGAGGACGCTTCCTCTTCTCTGAAAGCTCCTCTTTCCCTTGGGTGGACGGAGACGGACCCAAAAATGCCCTGAAAGATGGTGAAATGGAGACTGCTTGGCTACAGTTTCTCCTTACCATTTTGTGTTGTTTACAGTCTCTTCCTCTGAGATATCTGTCCTCTTTTTTTAAATCTCAGTCCTGGCAAGCAGTACTAAGAAGCTTCACACCCTAACCTAGACGGGCAGGGATGTGTCAGAGGTACAGGTGCATCAGAACATCAAGGTCGTGTCTCTTCTGGTTGTTGGAAGATATTTACTCGAGAAATCTAGGAAGAGACCACAGTTTTCTTTCTAAGTCCCTAATCCTGTTCTTTTCTCACCAACCAAATCAGATGTCCTCTGCAAAGGTTTTCCCTATTGGTCTCATTTTAGCCTATATGACTTTGGAGGTCAGTAGGAAAGCTGTTTTGCTGACCCACAGTTTTATTCTCATTGATTATTCAGTGCCTCACTTGTTTTTTGGACTATAATGACAATAGTTACCAGTCTAAAAAGTAATTCATCTTGCTTTTTCTTGCCAGTTGAGTTCAAATGTCTTACACACTATGTGGAGACCCACTATATTTAATAATTTTTAATTCTTTTCTTCAAGATTAAATGGAATTTCCACGCCTCTAATGAGTAACGGGACACAAAAATTATAACTGTGATTAAAAAAACACAACTCGTAGTCTGTCACAGTATTTTAAATTTATTTGTATTTAGATACTCAGTTCAAAATTGCACATGCTAGACCTCTTAGTGGTTAGGGAAAACAGTGGGGAGTTACTAGTCTGGAGCCAGAGGGTGTCTGATTTTCGTTGGAAGCTGGAATATCCAAAGCAGGAGTTGGAGGAGCCAAAAGTCCTTCAGAATAATTTTTCTGTTTTGCAAAATAAACAAAGGAGGATTCAAATTAAAGCAATGCTGAGACAGATTCCCATAGGAACACACACAGCATATTCTGGTGGAATCCTGGGGCTCTTTTCTGCTTTGATTTATATCAGCAGCATAAACGCTCTTTATCATTTACCAGCTGCCAAGTACCAGCAGAACCTACAGGAATAATATGATTCAGTAATCTACAATACAGCTCTTTCTTGGTTACCTTGTCATTCCCCCATCTCTGTGCTCTCATTTAACTGTCCCTGTGCACGTGATCTGGCTGATTTCTTCAGCAGGAATAATAAGATCCAGTACAACGTCCTGCCTCCTGTGACTCTTCTCTCCTTCTTCAACAAACATATTTTATAACAGCCAAGTTATGGTCCCTATAGAGCAGATAGCTACACCAATGCCTTACACCGCTGATAGTCTGTGTGTGTTCTACAAGAACAAGCTGTACCAGTATGACATAGTTGTACTGGAATAACTGTATCCACAGTCAGGGAGTGCTCTACCAATTGAATTGTGCTGAAATAATTCAGTCAGTGCCAACTGCACATTCAAATGTGTTCTTAGAAACCCTAGCCATAAGCAGGGAGTTGCCTATTTCCTTAACCCCTGATCCAGCTTCAGAGGAAGGTCTCATCTCCAGTCCCACATCTGCCCTGACATCCATTATAAATGGCCAGCTTAGATCAGCAGGGCAGCTAGTGGGAATTGGTGGTTTTCAGGATATTTTTCTGGTTACAGAAGGGTCCTGGGTCAGCACAAAATCCCACTCCCGCTCCCCTGACTCTCCCTCCTCCAGCCTCTCCACCTGCATGCTATAACCATGGCAAGCAACTAGGAATCGAGAGTTGAACGGACTTTGTTCATCTTGCATGACAGCAAGACTCTGTTCTGCACTGAAGCCTCTGCGCAATCTCTTAACAGCATGTGATTGTACTGTCTTTTCCACTTATTTAAGTGCTTTGCGGCACACAGGGAAGGTACACTGTAAAACGCAACGATGTGTACTCCTTTCTGTGTCTTTTAAGGAAAAAACACATAAAGGAACAATTTTTTTAAAAGGAGAACTGCTTTTTCCACTTATGTGTTGCTTCAGCTACTTTTAATTATTTTTCAGGATTAGAATATACCATCCTTGGCTGTTTAGAACAATACTTGAAGTAGGATATTTGTTTAAATTCCTTCTGCCAGGTACTTTAGGCTAGACAATGCACTGGTGCCAATAAGTCACTTCCCACAAATGAGAACTATTTGCAAGGTCATAGACATCAAATACCAGGATAGACTCAAGGTCTTCTATTCTCAGCTCATCATTTTACCCTGCACAACAAGAGAATGCCAGAAAATGGTCCTGAACAGGACCTCAAGAGATCATCTCCGTTCCTCTGCCTCACAGTGTAGCAACTCCACTGACGGCATCCCCAGCAGCCTTTTTTCTCTCTGTGCAGACACAGCAGTGAAAGGGAATACCGCCTTTGTTTCTTCTGGAGCCAAGAGCATTGGAGATAGGCAACACTGGAAGCTGTGAATATCAGTGAATGGAGAAAGTGCTTACTCAAAAGCAAGATTTCCCATGCAAAACATAGATGATCAGAGATTTAGGCAAATCCGTGTTATGGCCAAGTCAGTCTGCCTAGCTGCAACCGAAAGGCATTCATCTCTTGGGTCCTAGTTCCCTTTACTGGCTGCACCGGCCCCAACACCTTGTCACCTACCCTGTCGAGGTGCTTACCCGATCCCACTGGAGGCTGATGCACACAACTAGCCCAGCAGTAAGGTCAGTATTAATGTGTTTAAACTCCCTGCAGCACTGTGGGATCAGACTAGCACCAGAGAGATGTAAAAGAAACAGCAGGAGCACGGGAGTGGGAAGATGTTTATGGCATGGAGAAGAAAGCGGGCCACACAAACACCTTCCCCGACTGCTGTGTCCTAGGCTTAGCTGCAACCTGGAATAGCAGCATCAACTTGCTGTTGATGCTTTTGGTGGGCATAAGCTACCGCTGCTGCAAAACCATCAACCCCATTGCCAGCTGCTAAATCCTTCCTCCATCCTGCGCCCCTCCTTGGGCTACCCCGATGTATCTGTGCACCCACATGAGGAGCCAGGCAAAGAAACCAGAGCGAACAGTTGTCTGGGTATGAGGAAAAGGACCAGGCAGGACCTGTGCTGCAGGGATGAAGGGAGGCCGGCTCATTGCCTGCTTATAAAGCGAGTGTGGAAGCCATGCCCCAAGCTGGGACACGGGCATGCTTGAAGGACATCTGCAGCAGAGCCGTAGGCACATGTCACACCTCCCAATGCGACTGCCATCCCTCGTGAGCACCCTGATAATTAGATAGCTTCCTTTCCAACGAACACTACTTGTGCCTTGCTTGCCCCACCATTAATATGCCTCTCTAAGCATCTTTAATATGAGATTTTAATGAGGAGCGACAGGAAAATGGTTTTTTCGCCAGCAGCACGGAAAACATCCATCTATTTTATCTACAGTGTGGCACTGACGACTCTCATCACCCATGGCTGACGTCCGAGCTAAACAACCCAGGTGTGCAGGCCAAGGAGCACTTTGTGATTTTTTTAACATTCATTTAAAATGAGGCCAAGAATGGAGGGAAAAGAGAAGCTGATATGCTAAAGTCATCATTGCCTGCCATGCTTGGGGATTTCATGGGAGGGATTTCTGGAGACAAACTGATCAGGGACCAGAAGCTCCATGGTACTTTGTCTCTGTTACTTCCATGTTAGGGGTATGGCATTGGGAGGGTTGGCGAGAAATAACACCAGCCCCCCATTGCTCACCCGCCTCTGAGGTCTTGCACTGCAAAGACACTAGCTGTAGATTCACCGTTTTCTTTACCGTATAGCATTGTTTCTCCCTGCGATGAGGTACTATGACATCCTACAATCACAGTGCAACAGCATTTGTCCAAAACGTTACCTCTCACAACAGCAATTGCTGCTGTTATTGTCATCTGCAGACTAATTCTGCAACACTGACAAGACCAGAGCTATTTCCCACGGCAGCTCCAACTCACATTACCTGCTCCAGCATTATCTCCTGCTTGTGCTCAGGGAACTGCATCAGCAGGGAAAGCTTTACAGATTATAACTCTTCAGTAACATCTTGGTTCCTGCAGTGGCTTTTCATCTATTGCCATATCATCCGTACTGCACAGAGCCCAAAAGGAACGTCAGGCAGTAGGATGCAGGGGAAGACTGAGCATCTGCAAACATTTACCAGTGGCAAACTGAACTGCCCAGCCACTTCTGTTGACAGCCTGCGATACGAAAGAGCTCGGTGCAAACAAAAAGTGTGGCGTAGGAATGTTGTGTTCACAGGAAAACGCGTTTTTCTCTGTCTCTGTGAAGGCGCCGTGGCCTGGAGGATGAAATGCTACTGCTGAGTGAAGACCACCCGTCTGAGCCACAGTCTGACCGAGTGCTCCACTTGCACTTGGACATTCCTTGAACCACAACCCTGCATGAACCCCAAATTACCCTGAGAAAGAGAAGGCACAAATGAGGTGTTTGTGGTGAGACAGTCTCCATTTAAATAAACCAGAAGTGACAAGGAGTTTTCTGTGGGACTGGTGAAAAGAAGCCTTGTGGGGCAAGGACAGGGAGGTTGGGGTGACCCAGGAGGCAGGCTGCATGGGACGCTCGGGGAAGCAGGAGGGACAGCTGAAAATAGCCAGTGCTGCTGTCAGTGTCTTGGAGATGGGGACATAAGCCATGGCCTGAAGCTGGAGCAGAACTGGCTGTTACGCCTCCCAGCCCTTGCTCAGACCTGGGGGAGCGTGTCCTTGGTGCTACGAGAAGATCAGAGGGCTGGAGCACCTCTCCTATGAAGACAGGCTGAGAGAGTTGTGGTTGTTCAGCCTGGAGAAGAGAAGGCTCTGGGGAGACCTTCTAGCAGCCTTCAAGTACCTGAAGGGGCCTACAAGAAAGCTGGAGAGGAGCTTTTTATAAGGACCTGTAGTGACAGGACAAGGGGTAATGGCTTTAAACTGAAAGAGGGTAGATTTAGGTTAGATATTAGGAAGAAATTCTTCACCATGAGGGTGGTGAGGCACTGGAACTGGTTCCCCAGAGAAGTTGTGGATGCCCCAACCCTGGAAGTGCTCAAGGCCAGGTTGGATGGGACTTTGAGCAACCCGGTCTAGTGGAAGGTGTCCCTGCCCGTGGCAGGGGGATTGGAACTAGACGATCTTTAAGGTCCCTTCCAACCTAAACCATTCTACGATTCTATGATTCTACCACAAGGGATAATTCCGAGTCCCCGCCTCGACCTGCAGGCAGGAGTTCTGCCAGCTGAACGAAAACAAAACCTCTCCGACTAAGTACATAGAAACCGTACTCTCAGCTGGAAATGGCTTTCTGCAGTCCCGGGGCCTCTCTCAAAAGCCAAGTCAGCATTTTATGTCAGTCTGGGTACCAGAACTACGGTCAAATTGCACTGTTGCTTGTTGAAGAGGTCTAGCAGAACTATTTGCCATCGTGGAATTAATTTCTTTGAAGTGGAATTGTTTCACAAGTCTGTGATGATTTCACGGAGGTTTTCCTTCAGAGGTAAGGCTGGAGGAGATGGTCTAACACTTATCAAAAGTCCAGGGTTTCTCTAAACGACCTTGAAATTACTTTCTGTAACATTTTTCTTTGTAGTGTATGTATAAATATATTTAATATTTTTAGAAGAGTGTGTCAAAAATTAAATGTGTCAAGCTATCTGAAATGAGCGTTTTCCAGAATATTATTTCAGAAGGAGTGTCTATATTTCAGAGGCAGAGGAGTGGATCCTCGCTTATTAAATTCCTACATAAATAAATACAAAAAATACTCCATTTTCCACATCCCTCAAAGCTATTATCAGTCTGAGCTAAAAATCTTTATTTTCTCATTCTTCTTCATGAGCGTAGTACTATAGCAAATACACAATCCTCCTGAGGAATTCACTTAGTGGAAGCAGTAATTCAGGAGTGCCACGTCTTCCTTGGGAACGTGTCTGAATCTCCCCAAATATTTGACCTCCCTCTGATAGCCTGCACAAACACTAATGACTCTAATGCCTCTCACGCTCTGTGCCTAATGACAGCAACTCCTGTTGCCAATTAGATGAGATTAGGGGAGAGCTGTCTTGTGCATACTGTACATGACAGCCTATTCCTAGAGCCATATATTGCCTCTAAATTGGCTAATGCCGAATTCAGGATGGAAATGGAAAGCTATTTGTGGGAGGCTTGTCCTGAGTCCCCAGCAGGGTGTGAGAATTCGTACTTAGTGCTGATGGTAGGGTTATGCTGCATTGCTGATGGATGTAAAAGAGGGCTGCCAAGAAGAGACTCCAGAACCATTTCCTAAATAGCAGTGATAAAAATTACCCTTAGAGCCTAAATCTGCACTGTTTTCCTGTATTCCAGGCAACTCCGAGCTGCCTACGGGAGCAAGGACATAATTCTCCCTCCGAGTATCATTATGTGAGTTTTTGTACACTAAGCTTTTTATACCCACCTCACAAGAGGGAAGACCGAAAGGGAAAACTTGGCAGGAGAGTGAGAAAGGAGAGAGTGGAGAAAGAAGAAAAACAGCCGAGCGGGCTCACCAGGACCAGAGGCTGTGCGAGAATACCATCACGTCAGACCACATCGTATCGCTGCGTGGTCGGAGGTGTCTTATGATCCTGTGAAAAAACCTGTACTAGAGCAATCAAACCAAATTTTCATGCATTCAATTTGCTTTCTGGAGTCTAGGTGGGGACTGGTTTTAAAATGCAAATTTTGGAATAAAATATCCTCTTTTGATTTCCCTTAGCTATTTTAAACATGACACTAAATTCTTGCAGAAGAATTCTATTGGAAATTTGTATTGCAAAAAAATAACCCTTTCTTAGAAGCAGAATTTTCTTTCAAAATGTCTCTCTCAAGCAAAATGTTTCAAAATCCTGGAATGAGAGTTATAATAGACTGGATTATATGTAGAGCTTTGTTGATATTTACTTTCTTCAATTTTTCAATATTTACTTCTTTTTAAATTGCTCATAGTACTGCAAAAGTTACAGAAAAAAACCTAAAACTCAGCTGCTCTTTTCCAAAGCTGATGAAGCTGCATGTTAGCAGTTTCAGTTTCTTTTTTTTTCCTTCATAAAGCAGTTTATAAAGCAAAATTAAAAACTAAAAAATGAAATAAAAGCACTGACATTCTCAGTGGTATTTTCTTTCAGTGATTAAAAAACCCCCCAAACCAGTAAAAATAAAATTGTATTTGGGAAAAACAGAAAAAGGTGTACAAACATTAAAAACTGGAAAACATTCTACTTTTATTCACCCAAAGGAGAAACAATTTTGTATTTGGGGATTTTGTGTGAAATAGTTCTGATTTTTCTAACAGCTTTAATCCACGCATATGTTTGTGGAGTGAAAAAAGCCAAAAAGTGGACATTCAAAGCTACTCTGTTTTTCTCCGGTGTGAGTGGAAATTGTCCTTCCTGATGCCTATAGCAGATACACTTTTTTATTGCGCATATCTACCCCCGCCACACACACACATGCACTTCTTTAAATAGGGAGGGTTTTTAAAAAGAGGAATGTCCATAATAATGTTAGAAGTATATAAGAATATAAGTATATAAGAATCAATTCTCCTTCAGTTTTATTTTCACATATGCTGAGTGGCAAAGCCATGCAACAGACAGGTCATATTAAAAAAGAAAGAATATATATCTGCTAGCATATTCTCATTTATATTTTTCTATTTACACAATCTCTTGCAGAGTTTTGTGTTTGGCAATCAGATCCAGTTTTAACTTTCACCCTCCAGAAACTATATTTGTCTACAGTCTGTCCCGCTTGTTGGTCACAAGGAAGAATTGCTTTTCAGGCAATTTTTAGATCCCCTCTGCCCTCCTGTTGCAATTTAGTTATATCCTATCAGGAGGTTCAGACTGACATCCCCAGGATGGCACTCCTCTACCGGGTGGAAATGTCAGGATCTGATATTCCCTCCCCTTTATCTTCAGCTAGAGAAAAAAAAAATATTTTTAAGAAAGACTGCAAGATATATTCTTAATTTTGGGTTACCCCATCATGTTAAGATCAAGAATGCATTGATTACAATCTCAAGATTATAAAGAGGCTGATAAAATAAATAATCTCAAGAATATTCATCCCTTCATCTCTTACCTCTTGGCCACCTTTACTGTATTTGACATTTAACCATTCTGAAACATGAAACCATTATTGAGAACTTTTTTTCATTTTCCTGATGATGTTTTCCCTGTATCCAGATTCCACTCTTTTCCATTACCTTTTTCCCTTTTCCTCTCTAGTAGGCTGAAAGTGTTGTGTAGGACCTTCACCCAGAGACAGCTTTTGCTGTCTATAACCAGGGGTCTTGAGACGCTTCCTCATGAAGTTTTATTGGTGCATTCGTTTAAGGAAAAATGTTAGCCACTTGATCTTACTAGCTGTGTAGACTAGCAATTTATGTCATAACCACTGTTGCAATCTCTATCTTGCTAATTAATTTACCAACCTGTTTCTATTTTATCCCAGAAGCTCCCAGGAATACTTCTGATATTCTATAACGTTCAGGTTTGTTTCCTGTGGTATCCTGAGCCAGGTCTAAGGAATAAGCATGACCTGCCGTTGTAACATCTCTAGTTTATCTCCTGTGTTGTGATTTACGGAGGATTGTGATATGAAGATTGCAGAAATCAATATTTCTTTTGGAGAACTCCTTTGCCTCCCCAGCCCACGGCTGTGAGATCCTCGGGAAAGTCACACAGCAGATCAGATGCTGGTTCATCTGCAGCCAGTAACAGAATATTTTGGGCAAGTGTATATCCCACCAGGTCAGCTGCTAATATTTCGCTCTTGCTTTTCAGCGAGGCAGGCAGGCATGAGATACTCTGACTAAGACCCAACTTGCACATTCCCACTAAAGCTTAATTTGGCTGCATCGCAACATCTGTGTTGTGCTGAGTCCAGTATCTCTCAGTGCTTCCAGGGCCAAACTCATCTATCATCACAGGCAGCAGTTTGGAAGATGGCAACTGCTGCTGCTGCTGGTCCCAACTCACTGACAAAAAGAAAAGAAAAAAAGGATTAATTCGTATTTTTAAAGGTGCCTAATAGCTGAGGCTACCCCTCTAGGCAAAATCAAGCTGGAGTTACTCCCCACTCTTCCCACACAAAAGGTGCATACCCTTGAAATTTAATAAAAAGAGTGAACAACACCCCATAATTTTCATCCCAAGCACTGACTGAAAGGTGACATTACACAATAAGAGTAAATCTCCCGCTCCGCTTATACCAGCCGAGTACCCAGAGACATTTCTGCCATAACTCCCAAACCAAAATAGCAATTGGTGAAATACAACCTGCGTGCTGTTGTCAAAAACAAGTGCGAGTATTGTAGTTAATGCTTGGCAGCAAGCCGGGGAGCCAAAGTTCACCGGAGGGGCCCTGCTGGGGATTCCTGGAGGGACTCTATAAATCTCCGCTCCTCTCCCCGCCACCGGCAGAGGCTCACGACACGCTGTGTACGGGAGCACCCCGAGAGGTATGCCCCAGGCCGCCTGCAGCAAACACACGTCACAGCCTGAAATAAATAACGTGAATACACACGCCCTACGTGGGCAGAGGAGCGAGGGGCAGTTCTTCGTTTGACACAAACAGATAATCTTGATCTGATAATAGTTAACTGATCATCGAGTCTCTCATTCATTTGGCTCTTACTAGGTTTTTATATCTTGTAATTGTGGCCTGATCTTTCCGCCTCTCACTGGCTCGGCACGCGCCATGAATCTTCCCCCAGTAATTCGTTTCTGACTCAAAAACTCAAAGTCAATCCGCAGCACATCTTTTAGGGAACCACGCAGACTTACTTGAAAGTTTCTGAGTGATGCAGGATTTACCTTATCTATTGCTTATCTGTCCCGAAGCTTAAGTACATCCACTATTAAAAAATTTGTATTTGGTTTGAATTGTTCAGCTGTCCGATCTTGTTATACCTTTGTCTGCTAGACCAAAGAGCCCTGTAATATCAGATATCTTCTCCTCACATAAGTAATTATAGAACATGATTGAATCGTTTCTTAAGCTCTTTTACAAGTGAAACAAATAGATCCCTTCTAATCTCTCATAGTAAGCATGTTTTCCAGGCCACCAGCCGTCCTGGCAGGAGTCAACAGAGTCAACTGAAGTCATTGGAGCTACACCAGTCCTCGCTTGCTTAGGATCTGATCCCCAAAATGCTAACATGAATATTTACAAACTAGAAAGTGTCTAGGTATGTAACTAGACACATTCTAGTTTCATACCTTTTATTCAGCTCACAGAACGTATTCACTGTGTTGACTGCAAGTGCTCCCATTAAATATAGCTTATTCATACACCGACTCAAATACACAGACTACCTATAAATAAAAAAAACCCACCTAAGCAAAATTCAGAATATTTATCCAATAGAAAATGCTGATATCTCATCTTCTTATTTTATCCCTGCTCATTAGTTGAAATGCTAACATTTATCAGAGACAGAAAATTACTTTTTTACAAAAAATGTCAGAACTTTGCACTTTCATATTCTTCAGTGTAGACATATCAAATCAACATTGCCCAAATTAAAACACTTCCATGTGGATCAATGCTGTTGTGAATCTACTTTGCCTCATCGTTGTAAATTGCCTCGCAGGGACTGCAGGTTGGTACCACAACGTCCTCGGTGCTCTGTGAAGGGCCATGCTCCCTGATGAGACCATGCTCCCTCTCCCTGGCCAGCCCATGCCTTCCAGAGCCAAGCAGAAACTGGGCAACAAGAAACCTGCAATGGCACTGTGGGAAACGGGGATTTCCAGGGAGCTTAGCTCCGGGAAAAGGTTAACAGGCTAAGTTATAACACCAGCATTTGGCTTAATGCTGTACTGAGCTGCTCTGAAACATTTTAGATAAGCGGAGCATAGCGGAATTGTCTGATCCGAGTTGAACGAAGGCTGAAGTATTTCATACTCACAGTATGCTCTGCAAAAACTACTGCCAACTGCTTTTCATGCAAATGTATATACACAGACATTTCACATGTGTCTACATACATATTGCACATACAAACAGAACTGCCATATGGACTCCAACATATATATATAAATCATAAGCAAACACACGTGTCCTGAACGCATGCAGTCAGTATACCTAAGACTTAGATGGCTAGTCTAAATAGGTGTCTTGTCCAAAGTGCCTCCACCATCAGAGGAGACGAATCTTAGGACAGGATGAGTTGCTTGCTTTGAAAGTTTCTCTCTACTTACTCTGAAGTGCGTAAGTGGCTGATTTAGACTAGAAGCTAAACTTTAATATGGCTAAAATGTACATTATGCACACCAACATGTGGTAAAAGCACATAAACATTTAGTTATCCTACAGATGCATGCAAGCACAAAGCATGAGTATATAGTACAGCTAATACAAGCACATACCCAGATGTCTACTCCACAAACAGAAACAGAAACCATTTTTACTAGCTTCCAGAATTTCATGCAGGTCCTGCTATTTTCTTCATGCCTTTTCTTAAACCTCAGCTCTTACAGCCAAATGATCACTGCAGAATCAGAAATCTACGTTTACAATGAAAATGTTGCTCTTCTATTCTCAAAGCTGTAAAGATCAGATTGAAAACATGAACCTGATAAGCTAAGGAAAAAAAAGAAAAAGTGGACAAAAGAAACCAAAATCTATCATTTTCCCCAATCTTATGACTGACTTACTCAGTCTTGCTCCGTTGTTTTTAACACTGTTGGCAACACTGCAACAAGCCCATGCACACTAAAAACACATTCACAAGGAAAACCTAAAAACATAAACACATGTAGATATTACTGGCCTGAACTCAACATATGTGTGCATATCTTACGACCACTGTGCAAATGTGGATGTACAAACTATACGGATGAGGGTACATTCTGCAAAATGTATTTATGTGTAACACCTGCAAATACTCAACACGCATCCTACACAATACAGTCACACTACCACAATTATGCACACGCAAACATTGCAAACCCACATACCTGCAATTTTGGAAGCACGAAATAGTCTGACTTTCTGAGGAGAAGTAATGAAAATATTTTCATTTGTAATTGATACTTTGAAAGTAAATGAAAAATTGTGTTTTGGTTCAAATTAAAATGTCAATTTTTGGTTAGAAAAATAAATGCTTTTATGTCAAAATAGCAATTTAAAATGACAGATTTCCTTCGGTTTCAATTTAAATTGTTGTTTTGTTTTGAAAAAAAGAAAAAATATTTAACGCAGAAAGAAAACAAAAACGAGCATTGTGTTTCAATGGGCCAACCCAAGACAAAAATACTGCTTGGAGAAAATGAAAACCAACCGGAAAAATTGTAATGAAAAATTTTCATTCAGGTTTTCTCTTGGGAACCTTTACTTTCTAGGCAGTGGTAATGCACACGTACAACTCCCTTCTTATTCCACATACACATATGCTCTGTAAGAGTATTTCATAAGGGCACACTCTGAGCACTTTACACACACACACTCACGGGCACTTTGTGTTTGTGCTTTTGGCATGTGTGCAAGCATCAAACACACGTTGGCCCGCAGCAGACACACACATGTGGTCTCTGTTAAGAAACCCGAGAAATAAAGCCAATTTTAGATCAAGTGAGCTGTGGTCCCCTGGCTCAGGTTCTACTGCAGGTGATTCTATAAACAAAGTTTAGTGCCAATGTGAAAGAACAAATACGCTATAAATAGTTCATGACTTCCAAAACCCCTCGTCTCGTTCCAGTCCCTGTTCTAAACCAAACCAGCAGATGGGCTGAGAGCACTTCAAACCCACTCCTTGAAATAAAATGCTGGAAATAAAGGAGAACAGCATGAAGGCAGTAAAACAAAATAGGAAAGGGGGGGGGGAAAGGCTTTAATTTATTGGGGAGAGCGCTGGGAATGTAAAAAAAGCAGGAGTGGAAGGAAGAAAGGGGACATCACCCTGCCTGATTGCAATTGTCATTAACTTGCAGCAAGGGTATTAAATTGCAGCGTGGGTGCAAGTGCACGCAGCCCACCTCCAAACCAAACCTCCTCGGCATCTGATTCTTCTCTGCACTGAGTGATTTAATGCCCTGGCCCATGCGGTTTATTTACTGCCTCTTGCTCCATTTAATTGAACCCAGGGGCCTTCACACCCGTACGGGTCAGTGACGAAGCATTTGTTACCTGCGCCAGGCAGCACACCAGAGGCAGGGGAGAGGGAGGGGATCAGCCATTCAAGCACAAAAAGCAACAGTCGGAGTCTGTTGGGGGGGACGTGGTTCGCTGTGGATTCTGATTAGTTTTACAAAGCAGGAGGTTACTCTGACATCTGGAGGGAGTTTGCGAGGAACTGAGACAACACGGGGCTGATGCAGCAGACTTTGCACGTAATGGGCATTTACACGCAGATGGAGGTGTTAGAAGAACTTGAGAAAATCCCCAAATTCTCCAGTGCAAATTAAGTGCCCTAAACACAGTTAAGGAGGCAATTGGTTTAACTATAACCTTTATAGCTGCTGAATGTCAAATAATGACAACTACTGTCCATTTAAGAGTAAGAAAATGAGAGCATTAAGGTATTTACCTACATGGTAATTTACCTACACAGTAACCTACACCTACACAAAAAATTGGTGGTTGCAGCAACTAAACAAGGTGAGACAGCATTACTATTAGGTTATTAAAATTAAGATCTACTGAGATTAAAGAAAACCGGAGCTGTACGTAATTCAGTATTTCCATGTGCTGAAGTATAATTCTGCTGGCTGAAGGATGAGTCTTCAGCGCTGCTGGAAAAGTCTCCACAGAAGTGAAGCGGCAGTGACAGAGCGATAGTTAGTGGATCTCCAGGAGAGGTCACTATAATATGATAACATGTAAAATTTAGGGTACACACAGAGCAGACAGCGCCATGGAGAGATAGCGAGGCAGGCTCCAGAGACGGTCACTCTTGCATTAGCACAGTGCTCCGTGCAGCCGCATCCGCTGCGCTGAGAAACTGTGTTACGCCAGGGCAAGCCCAGGGCTGCAGGACTGGCTCAGTGCACTGTGCTTCGCAGACACAGCTTTAGGAAATTCTCTTTTCAGGAAGTGTGCTGTGAAAGGAACAGTAGGGCTGGGAACACATAACTCAGGAATAGAAACAAGTTGGTCACAAATGCCGTACGGTGGATAAATACAACTACAGGTACCAGAGACCTGTTGAAGAGCCGCAGGCAGTGTAAGAAAACAGTTCAAGTAGAAGAAGAAAAAAAAAGGAAACACTTAGTATAGTCCTGAGCACTGTGCTAAAGTAGAAATGGATTTTTTCCACAGGAATCTATACAAGCTACGTTGCTACCGTTAATTGCTACATAGACGTCTAGCAGCTAGATGGACTGTCAGACATTACAACAGTAACTATCAGAGATTAAGCAAAGAGATTCAGCAGGCATGGCATACTCAAAACCATAAGACTTCGATTTTCTTTCAGAAAGGTTGTGGCAATTATCCATGAAAAGGAAGACCTCATCTCCATCACACAGCCAATCAAACAGGGACACTGTTGAAATTGCTAGAATTCTTTCAAAGTTGCAGAAATTACTCACTACCCTATTCCAAGGCAGACAAATGCCTTGGAAAGGCACTAGTGAGAATTTTTGGTGCTTAGAGCTTCAGCATAAGCAAAGCCAAGGACAGTGAAAAGAGTAATAGAAAAAAAAAGAAGAAAGAGAAAAGCAAAAAGTTGCCTTGACGTGTGTCCCAGAGGTGTGATATCTGAACAAGGAGTGACCCAAATTAAACTGTTCTCTCAGGAGAAATCTCATCCTGGGGAAAAAAGTCACAGGTGTCAAACAGATAAAACTTTGTTCATAACTGTAAGAGTGGATAGTCTTTTTTCCCTGGAAGCACAGATAAACCTGTCCACCTCAAACACACATTCAAGACATAAGAGCAGAAGAAAAAAGCCCATTGCACTTGTCAGCAAGAAGCGAGATGAATTTAGCCTGGCAGGTTGGCTGTATGGAAACATACTGTCCAAACACCCACACCACCACAACAACTGAGGGCAAGGTGGTGCCCTTCAGTTACGAGAACAAGTTACATTTACACCTTTATCAAAGCACTCACAAACTATACACAAAATTCCACACCTTTTAAAGGCCTGAAAAAACAACCCTTCTTAGCCAAAAGAAACCTTTTGCCTTTGCCCAGGCAATTTTACAGGGAGCTGCCTTTAAAAAATCCACATTATGCCGTATGTCAGCCAATATAGGTTTTATGGGAATATCACACAATGTTAACTAAGTAAACAGATTATCCTCCTCGTGTTTTGTTTTATTCTAAATAAATGTGCCAAAAAAAAAAAAAAAAAAAAAAAAAAGACAGGACAATAAATTATTCTGTAGTGGGACCATTTATATAAAAATTTGCACTCTAATTCCAGATGACAATACTGAACATTACGTGGGCATGACTGAATAAAACCTGAACATTGCAGTATCTTGGCATGATATCACACAGAATCAAAACACATACCAGAAGGGTAGGCAATTCCAGTCAAATGTTTTGAGAGGATGAAGAATGACATTGGAGTTGCTGGGTAAGAGCAGAAAACTAACAACACACTCATCTGCCACTGGTCTCAAGCTTGCCTGGGATGGTAAGGACTCACGGTGCTTCTCAGGCACGCCTCAATGAGAAAATCAATATAATCTTTGCTATCAGGCTGGAAGCAAGATGAGGATGAAAACAGAAAAACCCTGAGCCACTACTCCTAAATTTTAAAACTTTGAACCATAGTACATGTAGGGTGGTTTAATGGCTGTATTACCAAACATGTGGAAAGTTTCAAAAGGAATACAATCTGTAAAATCAGATCAGTACCTAGGCAAAGTTGACAGCTTACCACACAAACTTCTTCAGTCCTTCAGGGTAAGTTCTCAGCTTTAGCCTGCAATAGTACAAAGGTGCTATACTTGAAGAAAGTGAATCGCAGGGAATAAAGGTAGCTAGGAGGTAAGATATGCTCAGTGAGACCTTTCAAAAACCATTCTAAAAGCAGAGACAAGCGGAATGTCTTTCAACACCACAGGAGATTATGGGTTACATACACAACACTGTTTAGACATCTAACTGGCTTTAGAAATCTGTCCCTGTGCTCCTCTGAAAAATAAGGAATGTAGTTATGTAGTGTCTTCCCTATAAGACTTTTTCATTACAGAAAGAGAGTACCCCGTGACAAATACTGCTGAAAAAAATGTAAAATTGAATGGTTTTGGGTTGTTGTAGAGCTGAGGAAAAGATATTTAATAATGAGTGAACCTGGGGGGGTGTGGGGGTGTTCAGTTATATTGCACGCTTGATTAGTAGTGTTGGGTGTTATTTGCAGGGTGCCCAACCATAGCTGGTTTTACCAAGTGAAACGATTTCAACTAAAGGGTCTTCTGAATTTTATCAACTGGAGAGAGAGCTGAATATAAAACATCAGGCTTCAATTGCTTCAGAGAGAAAATCTGAGAGAGGGATCAGTGATTAGAGAGAGTTGCCAGGAAATATTTGATAAGCAGCAGACCTAAGGAACTGTTATGTGTCCATTTTCAAAATCCCCTTCTTTCCTGGTGTGCAAAAACAAGAGCACTATTTGGCTGTGTGTGAACCACAGAATATGAAACATCTGGGGGGGCGGTTTGACAAAAGGAAGGACAAAGAAGGAAGCATGTATGTATTCCTGTTCCCTCACCAGAAAGGATATTTTTCTGCGATATGTGCTCTGTAAGTGCTGGGTATGCTGCAGCATGGGGGAAAGAAAGGGGCTTGATTCTACCTAAGTGTCTGTTGAGGACAGCACTTCAGCTTCAGCAGAGCAAGTGGCTTTGCAATCACTCTGCATGTGTAGTAAGAAATATACTTCTGGCACCAGACCAAATAAATTAAGAGAAAGCTGTCTCCCTTGGATTCACAGATTTACAGCAAAGACAAGAGAGATGAAAAAATGGGAGAAAGCAGGTGCCAGACACTGCCCATTAAAGCTGTTCTCACTTTGGCTGAAATGGGAAATATCCATGTAATGGAAGTCCACACCCCAGGTACCAGTCAGAGCTCCCTGTGCCATCGGGCTCCCTAGGCATTCAGCCTGCCCTGGAGCTGGCAGCCCCAGAGGGACAGTGTGCACTCACTTGGGCTTCTGCGGGATGCATAAGGGTTTTGAATGTGTTCACATGGTAAGATAGAACAGTCAAGGCTGCCATGATAGTATGAGGGAGCATCAGGTAAATGTTTTTTTAAGTGCCTTGGTTTACTTTTTTCTGACCTTACCAAACAGCTCCCTGTTGTGGTAAAAATTAGGTGATTTGCTTCCTCCTCCTTCATCCCACAGAGCATCCTTCTGTGAGAAATTATGAGACTTGCCACCGCCCTTTCCACCTTGTTGCATCCATTCACTGTTCCTGTTAATCAATGGGGTGGCAGCTTTAAGCAGCCAAGCAAGCAGTGAGGAGCAGAGGAAAGGAAACAGACTCTAAGTGGTGGGGTTTAGCCCTTGAGGACTCCTGCGGAGAGAAATCTCACAGGAGAGAGCCTCCCTTGGTAGCTCCTCTTGCACCACCTTTGCTGTGGGTCTGTTCCATCAGGACTCCGCATGTCACTGATTCTCCAAGACAAGACCTGAAGCAGAGCAGGAGCGATTGGGAGGTGGCCACCAGCACAGATCGGTCAGCACAGAGAGGTAGGAAAGAATAAAACTTGGTGAGATCCATAGGGAAGGACGCTCACCTTGCTCTAAGTTGCGAAAGCCACATAAGCCTCTTCAACAGAACATTCCCTGTTGAGGGGGGAACAAAGGATCAAGCCCCAAACAAATGCTGTCCTGTAAACTCAGATTACAAGCTATGAACAGGGTACAAAGAGAGACAGACAACAGCTTTCATTATTTACACAGAAGGGGGAGGGCAAAGAGAGGTTTGGAACTACTGCCTGCATACTTTGGGAGTAGGAATCTCTCCCACGGTGTATTGCCTCAGATTTGGTGACTTGATGTATCACAACAACCCCTTCTACTGACTGCTATTGATTTAAATCTTTCTATGCAGCTCGCAGATAGCACAGTATGTCTCATTACTGACTCTCTGGACAGAATACTTTAGCTTCCACGTTTCTGGGTGTGGGCTCAAGGTGGGGTTTCCTCACATCCCCTACAAACTGGACCTCATGCTCATGTTTGGCACTATATCCATTTCCCTCGAGTCTTTTTCTGATGACAACATGACAGTAGGAGAACCAGGGAGAGAAACGATGCCCTGAATGCTAGGTTTGACTCCTGCTTGCTGTACCTCTGCAAACAATCTGTCCTGCTCTGCTGCTGAGGTGGAGACCTGGGATAGCTGTGTCACCAGCTGCTACTGCCAATTTAGGTACCATGTCATTGAACCATGCTTGGAACAAGTCTAATTGACATGCTGCTTAAAACAGTGGTAGCAACAGATTTTCCTCCATTTACACAGGGCTTTAGGGGCAGCAGGAGTGCCAGCCCAACACAGGTGGCTTGTAACCTAGTGTCACAGCTCGGTGCTCGAGTGAGGAGGTGTAACCCCACTCTTCGGGGGGCCTTTCCAGCTGAGTGTAATGGGTCAATTATTTGTCCCACAGCCAGCAGGGCACAGTAGAAGAGCTGACCATAGACCCTCACGTCCCATGCCTTGCCTGTTGGGTTTGGCATAAGAGAGTCACTAAGCAAAGGCAGTACTTAAAATAGTTGGTATAACAGGTGAAAGGAGAAGCAACTTCTATTCAGACTATACAAGATTATTTTCTATTTCATTTTGTCAGATTCCACCTTGTGGAAGTGCTCCATTCATCAGCCCAGAGAAAAGGTCTTTAGTTAACAATTCAACATATCTTTTCTATTAAGAATTTTTAATTAGCATTTTTAGGTCTTTCCAGCGAAGAATTTTAGCAAGCATGAAAAACATGACTTGCATGCATGATATTCCTAAGGTTTAAAAAAAAGCAGTAAAACCCCAAACTTCTCTGACTAGACATCTTCAATCGAACACTGTACTAGTTTATAAACCTTGTAGACTGATACTCTACATAAAATGGAATTGGAGGGACATAAGATGTCACATTTTTTTCCATACTTCATTTCAGCTGTGTTACAATGATGTGTTCTACATTTTAAGAAGCCCATGAACAGATTCAGGTGCTGTCACCACAATAGCACGTGACCGTGAGAGCAAGATGAGGAAATACAGACTACATGCTTTCTCGGCTTTTGTGAACCAAAAGCATCCTTAGCAAGTGGCATGGCCATTAAAGGAACCAAAACCACACAGGACACATCTCTTGTAGTTGCTTGTACAATAAATGAATGGAAGAACCAGCCTCTGAGTCCCGCATTCTTGCTTCCCCATGCCTTTCCCTATGCCATTAGCCAAGGGAATTCAGCAGGGAAGAAGCCTATAGGATTAAATGGTCATCAGTAAATACAGAAATTAATTTGCACTGGCTTTGGTGGGGTTTGGGAACTAAACACTGTTGGGTCAGACCCATACATAGCATGTGCCATCAGGATGTGAAGCACTGTCGAGTATGCTAAGTTTCTAGCAAAGGTGCTTCAGTTGATCAGCCAAGACAGAATTTCACTGTAGCACTGAAAGCCACATCAGTTATTTTCCTCACATCATACCTCAGATCAGGTGAGTTCTAGGCTGTGATGAAAATTTCCAATAAATGTTTAAAAATTGGAACTTTCTCTCTTTCCTGCTCCATAAAATGGATGCTGCTTTCTTCAAAAAAACATCCTATGCAAAGAGTTAGATCTGAAAAGTTATGGTCTAAAATGTCCTCTGTTGAAGTGAGTTGAACAATTCCCATTTCCATGACCCGAAGAAGGCCTTCATGAAGGAATTGCCCAGCAACCTGGGACTGGCCTGGAAAGTAATTTTAAAATACACATACATTCTCAATTTGAAGTTTCCAGCCCATTACAAATCTAGATTTTCCCTTGCTAAAGTGACTAGTGACAGGACAAGAGGAAATGGCCTCAAGTTGCGCCAGGGGAGGTTTAGATGGGATATTAGGAAAAATTTCTTTATGGAGACAGTGGTCAAGCATTGGAACGGGCTGCCCAGGGAGGTGGTGGAGTCACCATCACTGGAGGTGTTCAAGGAACGTGTGGACGTGGCACTGCGGGACATGGTTTAGTGGGCATGGTGGTGTTGGGTTGATAGTTGGACTTGATGATCTTACAGGTCTTTTCCAACCTTAGTGATTCTGTGATTCTGTAATTATACTCCTGGTTGAGAAGCTGTACATTTTTTCAAATTTGCATTTTTCTAATCTCAGTTTCCAGAGGCCACATCTAATTATATCCTCATCAGCTAGATTAAAGGGTCTCAGAATGACATACATCTCCTTTTTGGAAACATCTACCAATCATGATTAATTTACCCATTAATGTTCCCCTTCATGGGCTAAGCAAAATAAGCTCTTTTAGTCTTTCATTTTAAGGCAGGTTTTCCAGACTTCTTCTTCCTTTCTATTCTTCATACCTTGTCAATATTCCAACTTTATTCTCTGAGTCAACACTGAAATTAAACACAGGTCTTAAGGAGTTATCTTAGCAGTATCCTACACAGAGGTTTTGTCACCTCCTTAGTAAAAAATAATTTGAACTGCTTCTGTTTTTCTTCGCAGACCCACAGGCTCCTGGTCTGCAGTCCCCTCGAATGATCAAAGTCTCTGTATTAATTTGCAAATCCAGAACTTAGTCACTGAGAGGATTCAGGCTGTGTTGCTTTTTAAAACGGTTTCAGCTACTACACTACAGGTAAACACTCTGATCTAAACTTGGTTTAACATTAAGTGTTGGTCAGTAATTTTACAAAAGAAAGATACAAAGGATGTTACAATTAATCATTAAAGTGAATGGAGCTAATAATAACGTGAAGATCACACAAACATATTGAACACTTACATTCATACATTTCAGTTCATAGATTTTTGAATAAATGTTCCTGTTTAGAAATGATTCTGCCGTAAAGATCTGTGGGAGCACAGCTTAGAATAAACACAGGGGATTGTTTTGTCAAAAGTGTGAATAAGCCATTTTGCAAATAAGAAACATATACAACGATTGTTGAATACAGTCACACGTACGCAATAAAAATTCACAGAAACAGGCATACCCAAATGTGAGGTTTTATGTGATTACATGTTGCATAGTCTCCGCTACTGTCAAACAATATTTGCACTGACATAAAGAAACTCAAAAACGTACAATACCATGAAACAAGTAAGCTTTTCAGAATAAAGAGGGACTAATAAAACACTGAGCAGGAAAAATCTTTTCACTTCAGAATGCCTCATCTCTTTTTGCCTTGGGAATAAAAAATCCCTTTACAGTCAGACTCGCAGCAGCTCTCTCCAGACAGGCTACAGGGTGTTTATTTGTAACATTCATGTTTGCATAAGGCAGTCCGTTCAGTCAAAGATTTAAAAAAAAAAAAAAAGGCAGCATACATAATCCTTTTTTGCACTTACTAAAATCTGCAATTGTTCCCTAAAGTGATGTGTTTCTGCAATTAAGAAGCTTGAGACAAACCTTTACAGGCAAATCTAACTGATTTCTTTTTCACTAATTAGGCTAATCCAGGAAAGAAGTGTTTTCAGAGCCGTCCTGATTGTTAAAGAACAATCAATTGACAGCAGTATAACCTGAGAGACAGTCTTTCTTTCCACTGTATCCGACTTATGGTCTCATTTAGTTCAAAAAGAACCACTGTGATCAGCCAGGAAAATACATGTGCACGCACAGGCAGAGCAGAATAATTCTTTATAAAGGAATCATTTCTAGTAAACCTGGAGAATAAATATAGATGTCACGTCAGTCTGCAAATGAACTTTTGGTGAATCGTTAAGTGGTACTAATTTGTTGAAGTCAGAAGTCAATGAAGAGAGTGAAGTCATGAGAGAATTGTGTTCCAATGATTAGATCACTGATTATCTCATTTTAATGTCTATGAACCAAAGCTATCAGGTTGTCCCAGCATTCGTGCAGGACTCTTTATGGAGTATGCAATAGCCAGTGCCAAGGCTGCCACTGGCTTTGAGATCTGTTCTTTGCTAACTTTTTACCCGTCACTCATCATTTCCTACATATTTTTTCCAAACGGTGATAGGAACATAAGGATGAGAGGAATTCAAATGCTCTGAAAAGCGGGCTGTTGAACAAGCCAGGAAAAAAGGGATTCGGTTTCTAATAGATAACAGTTACCCTAGATACGCTTCCATCTCAAAATACCATGTGTACAGAGAACAAACATGCTGATGATGTGGTAAGCCATTTGGCCCAAAAAAGGAAATTACATTCAAGTACAAAATATTGAATCACTTGGATATGGTTTTCTTACTGAAAAAGAAGTTATTTTTGCTGCAATTGGCTCTAAAGAAAACAGTTTTTAAAAGGCCTGTCCTTGCTGCTTTTTGTAAACCGCTGTAGCAGGTCTCCCTCTGAGGGTGAGGAGGGCACTTTGGGGTGGGAAGGAGGAGGAGGCACGCAGCAGCACGGGGCTACCAATTGCAAGGATGGACTTCATCCAACTCCATTATGTCAGCCCAGGAGTCCTGATGTTAAGGATTAGTTCTGCTTTGTATGACCTCCTGAGTTTCTAATATCACATCTGACAAAAATCACAAGATGTTACTAGGTCTCTCAACTCTAACTGGTACTGATCTACGTGAAAGTTTCTGGTACATGTCGGTTAAGACAGTCTCCCATGCAGAAACCAGTTGTGAACATGAAATGTTACCACTTACAGTGAAATACCTACCCATTTCAGGAACTACATGGGTCAGGATTTCTTACAGTTATTGGTAAACCACTTACTACGCTGTCTTTCAACCTACAGTTATTCTACGGGAAGAGATATTACATGTCACCGTCTATGACAATAAGCTATCCATTGCCACAGCTCTAAAGTAAGGGAGAGTGCAGGGTTTTATTTCTTTTCAGTGACCCACTGTATCGCCTTTAAGAAGTTCACTTCTCTCTCTTGAAATAATGTTCATGAATTTTGTATGAAGTATGCTATTTTATTACAGGGAAAAATTCTTTCAAGCTCGTCGTGTTCTTATATGATAGCACAGATGTCCCACCCGATCAACAGCCATTACTTCATGCAAACCCATCAGGACAATGCTAAGCCTCTTAAAAGCTTTCCTGTATGTGCATGCTACCTATATGTAAAAAAAATATTAAGGCTAGGAGGGGTTGGTAAGTCATTTGTTTGATTTATAGACTAAAGAAGAAATGTCCAGAATTGCATATTGGCCACTGTTATGTTATTAAATATTTTTTCTGGGCCATTCTGAGCTAATCTGCTGTCACACTGCCAGGAAAACAACAGTGCTATGCTGTCAGATTGCTCGGGGTTAGGATAACTGATGACATCAGATGGATTTGCAGCAGACTCGAGTTTGAAACTTTGTGGTGCATAAGAGTGATTCTCAGAGAAATTATCAAGCCTCTCAGATCAATGCAAAAGGCACAAACTAAATAAACTCTTAGGTCAGTGGGCTGACAAGCCTAAAAAATGGCAGGGAGGGCTGACACAGTAGCAGGAGGATGTCCTGTTGGCACCCAGTATCACCACTCACATAGTTGACTGCATGGCGCTTCTTGTGTGGTGGATTCCAGTGGATATGGCTATCTTCACCACCACAGGAGAACAACGTTGTTCACTGGCCAGTACCGAAGACTGTGTGTGTCCATGAACTCCTGCCTTCCCAAGAAGCCACTTTTTCCATGATGTGCTCAGAGAACCTTCAGCATTCAGTCTTCTGTTCTGTCATGTAGCAAGTGTTGGCAGAGAGTGTTGCGATGAATTACAAACTTAAAATTGCACATGCTTTGAAACAGCTAATGACTTAAAATTGTAAGTGGTTGCTCAGACACTGGGAGAATACTGGCTGTTGCTGGAAAAAATAATTTTCTGTGCTGGTTATGCTGCACAGAATAAGTAAGAAAGAAAATTCTACAAGCACAATGGAGGAAGCAGAAACCACTTATCAGAAACTCAGATAAGAACAAAGTTGTCAATCCTTGCCCAAAACTTCAGGCAAGCTCCTGGGTTTACCACCGCAGTGCTTCATTGATGTTGTCTACCCATACCTGCTTTCCCCTTTTCAACAGCATTCAACTGCCTGACCTGGGAGACTATGAAATCTCTTGTCCACCTTCCACTATCTATAAGAAGTGGGGCCCAAGTTGCATTGATATACCTCCTTCACAACATAATCCTGATCAAGTCCCTAAGCCCCCTTTATTTTGTGCACTGAATGTAGCAGGTAACCTGCAAAAAAGTAGAATAGCAATTAAGGTAACAAAGCCAACATCATAACACACTTCCAAAAAAGGTTGAGCTAAGCTTGGGTGGGCAACTTTAAACCTGGGATTTCTTAACTTTTGAACACATAACTCCTTAGGCTTTTTATTCTTTCAATATTTTTATGTGATGTGGCATACAGAGGCATAACAAGTATGAACTTCTGCAAAAGAGGTAGCCATATAGCCACTTCTGACAGGATTAACTAGCTGCAGAAAAGAAAAGATGTACTCCCTGCCTGCTGCTCCAACCGTGGCCAGCACGCTCAGTGGACAACCCACTGGAGTGACACATCTTCTAAACCTCGCCCTTCTCACCCCAGCCTGAATGGAGCCTGCACCTAGCTACCTGTCTGAAAACCCACTTGCTCTCCCAGTGATAAAACTGTGTCTACTGCATCTCTTGCATCCATTTGCGGGATTATTTTTCGAACTGTCCCATTCAAGTCTAAGTATTTCACCGCACTTACAAGAAGGGCAAACATAGGCTCAGCCTGCCCACCACACGTGTGTAAATACCAGCTAGTGCTTGCACTCAGAGCACAAGGCTGCAGCCTGTAAGCATCCATCACATCCTGACTCACACCCGGGGCTATAAAATGCATCTTGAAAAAAATAGCATTAGTTCTGTGCTTTTTGAAGGATGGATTTTAGTTTAGAGAGACAGACAGGGCCCTGGGGGTGCGTTCTGGGCATTTCCTGCTGGACTATGCAGCTGTAAAGATCAGTCACATTATAAGGCTAACCAACTTGACAGAATCCCTTTAACTAAATCTGCAAATGAAGGCAACCCCTGATGGGAAGGAAGGGCCACTGTGGCTTAATTAACTGTTAATGAAGAGCCTGGGCCTTTCCAATACTAGTACAGGACAACTTAAAGTAACACAACCAGTTGGGGATCACTTTTGGAAAAACAAAGATTGCAGCCCCCTTCACAGAAATGATACTTCTCTGCCTTTTAGTGTTTCTGGTGTGCCCAGCAAGCCTCCAGAATATGAGATGTAAGGCACAATTTTAACCGACCATTGCCAATTGCCCTCTTATCCTACCCTGCCGTCCCGCTGTCCCCACATCAATGTACTAGCCATGCTTAAAGAGTATTCTGACCTAGAAATTATCATCTCCTGTAAAATACATTGTTAAGTGCAGAAGTCACTTAAAGTCTGTCCTCTGAATCTCTCTTACCATCACCTTGAGTGATGGCCTCAATTCATTCACCCAGATAATTCCTGGATATCAAGCAATGGTTAGATGTTGTCAGGTCCTCAGTTGCAAACCTTCTGCCTGACAGTCTCAGGTAGTGACCTGCTGAGAGACTGAGTGATCAGTTTCTCTGTCTTTCCACAATAGTCAAGTAATTGATGATCACCAGCATTCACTGATGTACTGTGGCAAATGAGATGAGGAAGGAGAAAAAAAATCGGGGGTGTTATCAGCTTCCACACTACTGACAAAGGTTCACTACAGGGATCCAAAACATGACCATACCCATGGATGTTCAGTCATCAGCAGTAATTTTCCCATGAGCCAGCTCTTCATTAATATTCTCCAGATTTTGCACACTGTCATAAAAATCACGGGAGTAGAAGTGGAAAAGTCCATTGTTTTAATAGTCTGTTGGGACCAAAGAAGGCACACTCCTTTTGCTATATTCAGCAATTCTGTACTTCTTTTAAATGCAGCACTGTTTCAAATGACTCAAGAACTGGCTCTCACCATCTCTTGGAGACGGAGTTCCACAGCTAATAAATGTCACTGAAAAGGGGGTTTTTTTTTTCCTCAGTGGCCCACCTATGTTTTGGTTTCTTTATATTTATCTCATTACTCAAACTGTAATACTTTACCCTCTTTGGCGTTTCATGCTGGAAGTACATGTGGATGGCTCACATAGATTTATAGAGTCTAGAAGGGAACTCTGTGATGATTTAGTTTGACTTCTATATAACATACTAAAAAAATTTTTGTCAAGCAGTCGCTTCATCTCAGCCATTAATTTGTGGCAGAATCAAAGCATACCTTTTAAAAAGACAATGAGTCTCCATCAAGAGACTTCAAGGGGCAGAGAATTTATGACGTCCCTGAGTGAATTGCTACAATGGTTCATTATTCTTATGGTTAAAATTTTAATTCTGAATTTTAGTGACCTGAACCCTGAGCCACCAACTCCTGTTACAGCTTTCACCATTAAAGAATTCTCCATTTTCAACTCTGCTCGAGTAATTTCTTAGTTTTCATTTAGCTTATACTAATTGTGAGAGTTTAAAGCTGTCTGACTATGGTATTGCAGTCTTCATAGAAACAGAGGCCTTGAGATTACTCAGAACTACCCAGCCGAAGTTGCTCAATATGATTGACAGAGACTCCTCTCTCCCCGTATCTTAAGAGATCTCAATCTTTGTGCCTCCTGTCTTTCCAGCCTCCTGTCTTTCCAGCAAAATGACCAAAAAAAGAGAAAAATAATTTTGAGTGAGTAATTATTACCACTTTTTCTGTTCTACCTTTGTGGTACTTTTCATCCAGAAGATCCAAATTATCTGTGCTAAGGAGAACAATTATATGCAGAGTTCATTTTCATGGAGAGTGGGAGTTCACTTGTTATTAAGTGAACTTGTTATTATAGAAACTTACATATGCCTGTTTCATGCTAATGCCCACTCTGAGTAAATAGGAACTTGGCTTTTAAGGATCCCTCCCAAAAGCCTTTTCACATGCAGAACAGAAGGGAATTCATCCTAAGCACCTAAAAAATATTGACCATAATAATAATCTTTCACTGTGGTTTACACATTTGGCCTTGTTGGGCACACATGTCTGTACCAGCATAAACTGTTTTGGTTAGAGGCTTGACGTTATTTTTATCTTTGAATTATTGCCTCAGCTGTGGATACAGTCACACTTTATACTTATCCCAGTAGAGATTATCTTCCTCTAGTAAAGGACTAAGCTGCACCAGTAGAAACAGGTGTGGATTCACTCACCATAGGTGCCCATGGTGCCCCCAGCAGCACCACCTGCGGTCTGTGCTCCCCTCGATCACTCCATGAGTTGGTGGCCAAGCAGCTGCACAGCTGCCTCCTCCATCCACCCTGCCCAACTGTTAGCACCCTTTCTTGAGCCTATTAGCATGGATACAAGTGAGTAACTTGAGAAAACTTTAACTAAAGCAAGAGAACAACTACGTCTAAGTAAGAGGGTTGCATAATAAGTCCACTGTTCACAGAGGGTCTTTTGGATACAAGCAGAAATTGGGTACCCCAGCATGAAACAATACAATGATCTCATATGATGATGTTAGGTTCATTAGATAACTCCTAGTGAAGCAATGTTCCCCTTGCAGGCTCCTCTGCCCTGCTGCTCTCTCTGACCTTATTCAGAGATCTTACAGGTAGTTGCTTCCCTTGGCTTGTTCTTGGCTCCACCGTTCAGCTGGGGCTCTACACACAAATGCACCTGCCTCGGCCTGGGCATTTGCCAACACATTTTTAGTGTTTTGGTTAAATAGATTTGTAGAGGTCTGGGAGAAACAATGCAACTCCTTATCACCTATGACCAAACTCTCCAGGAAATTCAGTCGCTCAGGCAGCATATGTTTTACATCTGACTCTGATAAATCAGATGTGGGCTGATTATTCCCTATCATTTGGCATCATTCAAATAACACCCTTATAATTAAAGACTTACAGACTTTAATTTCAAATTCCAAGTACTGTCCATTTTGGGAACTGGTCAAAGTGTAGCTGGTAGCTCACCTCCTAGGCTGATTCAAACTCCATTTTAAAGGGAAGTCATGGGAACATAAATGTAAATTCACAGAATTGAGATCAAAAAGCAATTAGGCCATTTTGTTCAGTCTCCTACAGAGAATATTGGAAGGTTTCAGCCTTGCTACTCTTCTACAGAATCCAGCAATGTCAGTTTGACTGATGCATATCAGCCAAGAAGAGGGGTGTTACAGAAGATTATTTGTTTGGAAACAAAGGGAGCAAAAGGGTTTCCGATGCCACAGTAGCATGACATCCAAGTAAAACTGAGAAAAGACAACAAGCACAAGCCACTTCTCCATCTGTAGCAGAGTAAGAGAGGGAAAATGCTCCAGGAGAAGTCAACAGGACTATTTTCTGTAACGCAGCATTTTCAGCACATTATACATCATCAAGAGCTGTGCACAGCCCACTACCACCTACTGACTGCAACACCTACCATCTTTCTCGGACACAAGACAAAATCCAAACATGAGGCCATCTCAGCTCTGCAGAGATAAGAACTAGTGAGTTGGCACTTTGTGATGGCACATCTCAGGTAACTGAAATGACATATCAAACCTACAGAAAATCTTGTTTGGTGGCTGGGCTGAATAAAACATAAAGCCCAGATTCTCTGCCACAAGGTGATCTCTACTCCGTACTGTTTCAGGATTTCTGCAAGTCTTAAAGAGCTATTTAAGTGAAATAAAAATAACTTTTCATAAATAAACAGTTTACTGACCAAACTTGCCAAGGCTGCATCTCCCCAAACCTCAAGGGAAGAATTGGCTGTACTGAATCAGCTACACTGAGAAAGGTCCCTCTCTTCATGCCTTCAACACCTACAAATCTTCCAGGGCCTGCCAGGCTGCCCACAAACTGACAGCATTTCTGCAATTAAAATAAACTGGCCCAGAGTCAATTTTACAAAAGGAAAGTGCAGGATTTCTTTCCGGCTTATAGGAGAGAAGGCTGGGGGAGAGGTCTGCCAAAAGATAGGGTAGGAGGTACAGAGTAGAAGCAGCGTAGCAAAGGAGAGACAGGGTGCAGTTGCAAAAAGGTGTCCTGTGTTGCCCTCAATGCCTAGAATTAGTTGAGCTTTGGCCACGTGAGAAAAACACAAGTCTTTCCACCTAACAAGAAAAAGATTTTTTTAGCCTTTTTTTGGGGCGTTAAACACCTTGTTAATTTTTCAGCGATTAACAGCCGTTTAGCACATGGAGAGTGCGGTGGGCAACTTATGTAGACGAATAAATTAAGGCTAAGAATGCACACTAAGATGAAAATCAAAGCTGTCTGTTTTATTGGAAAGGCATCTGCAAATGAGAAGGGAGGAAATTGGTATCTCATTAAAAATGGGAAAGAGAGCGACAGCAAGAGAGAGAGAGAGAGGAAACTGAAATCTCGTTAAAATAACTGGACAGTCTGTCCTAATTATACGTTTCCAATTGCTAACAAGAGGATATTTGTTAAAGGTTCAGAGTGCTTTTCTTCCAACCAAAACAAACAATATTAATGGCATTATTCTGTCTCCTTGGTGCAGTAGCAGTGACAGAATCTTTTTCAAAATAAACACTTCGGAGCTGGAGATCAGCAAAGTTAACACAAGAAAAAAGTTCAATTGCTTTTTCTCTTAATGACTAGTTCGAGTGTTGTGGCCTGACCTCTAGCCCGCTGCACGTAAAGTGGCAGGTAAGGCTTAAAAAAAGGCAGCTCAGCTTAGTAATGAACTAGTCCACAGGGCAGCAGAGGCACCCTTGCCCTGAACTACAAAGCTAACAGCTCCCTTCAGCCTCCCCAGGTGCCTGCGTATAGCACTGGAAAACGGTGAGACTCGTCACTCGCCTCTGAACTCAAAGATAAGCCATCGTGTCTAGCAAACAGAGAAACGGACTGAACACCAGGAATTTGTGACGTTTATTCCCAGTTCTTCCACTGGCTGATTCAATGACTTTGCAAATGTAGCCTCGCCTCAGTTTGCTCCTGTATAGACGGAGGGTAAAAATACTTTCCCATATTATTTCAAGATCCCAGTAGAAGTGAAACAGAAATACAAAGTTCTACCACAGTGCAGAAGGAAACCTGGAACCTACTTTGACTGCTGGACAAACTGCAGCTCAGCTTGGCTGCAATACTCCAGATACAAAACTCCCTCAAATAGCCACAGTCAGGTTTAGGAAACCCATCGCAGGCCATAACAGGGCCTATCTCAGATGTGCCAGCGAGAGTGACACAAGCTCCAGGCGCCAGTTGGACCACTTAACTAGGACTGAGTCTAGCCCCAGTTAAATGTTTACTTAGCAAAAGCCATCAGCCTGCTCCAAGCAAAAGTGAGAAAGGCTCAGTTTACACAGCATGGAACAAGGAAGCTAAAACACACTAGAAATGGATTTACATGGCTCAACTATGGTGAGCTGGTTGTCATGACGTGCCTTTGCTCAGGACCCCTCTAACAGATCCTCAAATCCAACCCAAACCACAGTGTCCCTGTGACACATGTTCACTTTCCTCCTTTTCAACTCCAAGAATTATCCATCATCCAAGCAACACTGCCTTGCAGGTCAAGAGGCTCTCCACACAGTGAGCACTTAGATAACTCCCAGTAGATGGGGGTAACACTTGATTTGTCATGCAGGACATGTTTCAGGCATAAGGATGGTGGAAGGGATGACCTGAAACAGCACAGAATTCTCAATCTAGAAATTATTAACCTAGCGTGCCATCACCTGCCTCCAGCTGAGGAACATCTATATTCTCTGGTGTACTATCCTATCCAGAGCTCTTCTCCAGGCTATCCAACCTGGTCTGCCAAGTAGCAAATCTAGACAAGGCATCATCCTACAAAGCTGCAAAGTTTGGCTATGGGATACAGGCATCTCAGGAGGTTCCTGGTGAGCAGCTGCACAGTGTACTGGTCTCCAGACAGTATCTTTGCCTGCACATGTGAATCTAATGAAAGCTGAATACAGCTACACCTTCATTGCCATCTCCTCCCTATGCCAGCACCCTACAATAACGCACTTAGAGGTAGTAGGTGATGAGGAGAGCTAGCCTGCCTGCGGGAGTAATCCCAGGCAGAAGTAAAGATGGAGGATGCTAACTGGACGGAACAGAATGAATGCTGGGAGAAAACCATAAGGAATTCTTAGCAGGAGGCAAGAGGATGGTCACACCCCTGCTCAGTATTTTATCTTCCTCTCCCAAAGAGCTTGTGGTCCTTCTCTCAGGAGGGACAAGCTGTTTGTGTCCAAGAGGTGTCTTCAGATCCTCAGGCAGCAGAGCCCTCCAGCCCAGCTATCCTGAAGGAGCTAAGACCCAAACCCTCAGAGAGGGCAAGAGGTGGAGTGGTTGTGAGCACTGCCAGGAGCACCTCAGGTTTTGTCCAAAAGACCCCAGGTGTCAAGTGCCGTGCTGTTCTGATGCCAACCTTGGTTTTCATGTGCACAGACAGCATCACCTCAGCATCACAATGTGTACTCTCTCCCTGCCCCATGAGCCAACCAGCAGCAAAGCCAAGTTGTAAATAGATGGACCGGTGGCTCAGCCCTGATGTTCTCTGCTTGGAAAAAGTAGCCAGGCTTCTCACAGTGGGTAGTTCTAGAGGGTTCTGCAGCATGCGTCTGCTCCCAAAAGTATACTCCACCTCTGCTCTGTAGGAGCTTAGGGGCAAAGTACAAAGGGCATATGGGTCTGTGTGGTCGGGAGACAGCTGCATGATTCAGGGCAGCAGGTCATAAGCAACATTCCTTAAATCATAGGGGGGGTACCTTGAGGCCATGACGACTGATGGGAGGACAGTGTGCTGGCCTGGCCATGTCTGTCCCAGGTTGCATAAGAAAAGTTGTAATGAACTGAGCTGTTGTAGCTGGTGCCAGTGGCCATGGGTCGCCAAAGTAATCCAAAATAAGTTATATATTCCTTATGATTAACATGATCACAAGAACATCATGGGGGCAGCGTGTGGGGATGTGAATGCTATCCACTACCCCTCCTACTGTGCTGCTGTGAAATCTTTTTTGAGTAAAGAGAACCATTCAGTAGGTCCTGGCCTGGAGCAGAACGGCTGAAGGCCAGCTTGCACCACTTGGCTAGAAGACACAGTTTGTTCTTTTTCATGGAGAAAAAAAAAACACCAGAAAACCCCAAAACAACAAAAAAGGATGTAGACAAAAATCTCCCAAGGTAAGTCTAGGTGGCACATTGCATGAAACTCACAGGCATTAGAAACAAGCATAGCTACCTCAAGGCAACACTTCACCAAAACCATTATCGTGCTGCCCAGAAGCAGGAAACACTAGCTTGGGGCGATCCTATCTAATAACTTAGCTATACTGCTCTTGAAGCTAGTTTTGAACACGGATTCTCATCTGTCTCTTCCAAACTGTGTACTGGGCCATGTAGGCGTATACTTGGGTCCTCCTGCCCTGTCTCAAGGGAAAGAAAACGTATGTGGCAGACTGTGAGATGTTCAGACATTGTGAGTGGGTGAACAGAATCAGGCTCAAGTGAACATCACTTCAAGCTAGTAATCATTTCTGACTTACAAGGAGCAAACTGAATGCAGATATTGACTACTTAGTGACTTGGTTTGATAATGTTACTAAAACCGATGTACAAAATAGACATGTCAGATTTTACTAGAAGGAGCCAACAGCAAGCCAAATTCAGTTTATGATCTCTTAATTATAAAACAAAATCCACAAGTACCTTCCCCACTGCTTATTGTTTTTATAGACTATAGCCAACCTGTCATTAAGCTGTATGTGAGTCTAACAGGGAAGGCTAGCTCTAATTTATGTTGCTATGAATCATCCAGTAGACTTCTGCTATCGTATAAATACTTACAATGGTAAGTACAGACAAGGCCTTGAGTTACTTCACTCTGTTCAAAGAAACTCGATGAGTCTGTTCTAGAAACCATGGGGAGGCGAAGGAATGCACTGGTTAGAGCGGATGAGACTGCCCATGCAAATGCAGTGTGAGCCTCAATCAGACGACCTTCCTTCCAATTTCCTTTCTTCCCTTCTCCACTTTTTTTTCTTTTTTACAGGCGATTTCTCTGATAATCCTGCATGCTGGTATTACCAGCAGCACACAAGTGTGTCTAAAACCTTGACGACAGTAATTAATGTATTCCATCAGCACCCATGTCTCACAGCCAGCTGTTTTGTTGTGAAATCTGCCAAGGCCTAGAGGCAGAAAACTGTGCCCCCTCCTTTCACTGCATACAATGTCTGGTGTAACTTTCACTTAACGATTAGTGGCTTTATTCAATCCATCAGCATAGGGCAGGGGTTACACTACTCTCAGGGGCATCCAGCAAAACCTGATCTGATAGAAAGCACTCTGCTGAAGGAGAAGTGCCTATCAGAAGAGTAGCTGCAGGTGGAGAAATGAGAGAGGGAAGAAGGGAGGCCTTTTAAGGAGAGAAATACCACTTCTGTTCTGCTTAGTTGTCAGAGCATATACACCAGGATGCCTGGGGAAGAGAGATCTCGGCTGTCAGAGTAGGCAGATAAGATAGGAACTATGCTTGATTATTGCAGGGCCCACCAGACTGTCCATCTGGGCTTTCGGTCTTATTCTATTCCAAGCAAAGCCTGAGTAACCTGTTTTTTTGCTGTCAAGCCCCTGTAACTTCCTCGTATGGAAAGCTCCTTTGTTAATTGCACTTAAAATACAAATGGATCATGTTTATATACCATACATATTTGCCAACCTGCAAGTAGAAAAGGAACTTCTGATCATCTATAAAGAAACGCACTTGTTCATCCAAGATTGAGAGGAGCTAGAAATGGAAAACCACTTTCAGAAATCCTCTTGAAAAAAACCTTTGCACTGACTAATGAGTTTATGAGTGATTAAGGTTACTGTTCTCCTTCTCTAATTCATGGCAAGAATGTGCATACAAATGAATTTTCCATTACTATTGACTCGGGTCAGCGCTACACTGCCAGATGTTGCCGACAGCAAATGCTTTCTACCCTTGTGAGGCTAGATGTTTTCCTATGCTGTTGTCGTCTGCTTGGAAATATCCTGAACTGTCCACAGTTAGGAGCTTTGTTTCTCATCTCCCAGGTTTTTTTCATTCCAGGACTCCCCTCTTTTAGCCAGACTTCGAGTCGTCTTATTCTCTGTTATCTAACACATAGCAAAGTTAAATTACTGTCATAAAGTCATGGGGGTAAAAAGGGAGAGCAATAACTTTCTTCTTTCTAGCAGAAAACTAAGCTTGACACTTCACTGTGAAACGACCAGTGATGCTACTGTGTGTGTGTAATTTTTTTCATAGACTTTCCAAGTTTCCGGAGGCCTGGACCACTTTGACCAAAAAGCGTGCAACCCCATTTGATCCACCCCTCTTTTCCAGAAAAAGCAGACATCAGCCCTTAATGATCATAATTGTAGGTGACAAATACCTTCAGCAGATAGGTGCGGTATTTAAATATAGGTAAAGACTCCCTCCTGTGGAGCTTGTGAACTCTGCAAAACCCTAACAGGTTTTGAAACTGCTCTGCAGGGGAAGTTGTTATTACTAAGCAGTGTTTGGGACAGGCATTCATTTTGGGGACAAATCCCTAAAAAGATTTAGGCAGTCAGTCTGAGTCGGTGGCGTCTAAGTCTAAATTTGTTAGCCTGAAAAAACAGATTCAGCTGCTGCCTACGTCAGTGGGCGGCTACAGGGTGGTGGCTGTACATCACTAAACCATTTTCAGAACAAAAAATGACGGCTGCGATGCTGTCCGTCGCCACATGCCTGATCTCACGCTTTTTGCACTTTTGATGTCATGAGAGGTGCAGGGCTGCGAGAGCTGGGGGCATTTGTGGCTCATGGGGGAACTTCTGCCCCATGTTCACGCTTCTGTCGACTGCTTGGGCCTTCACGAAGACCTTCTTCCAGTCAACGGGCGTGAAGAGCAAAGAGGGCACCTGTGAAAGGCTGCGTGGATGAAAACTGGGGGTCTGGCAGCTGAAGTCTGAGCTCCAGAGAGAGCTCAGGTTTTAACACCTGAAGTTTCTCAGGTATCTCCACGTGTGTGCAGACCCTGCTCCGGCACAGCCAGCGTGGCTCAGTGCCCACCTCACACCGAAGCCCCGCTCCGGCTCCAGAAACCAGGCACCGCTCCCCACCTCTCCCCCAGCGCCGGGGCTGACACATCCCCTCGGGTGGGCTCCGCTCCCACCCCGTGGCGGGGGCCACCGAGAGGGGACTAGCAGGCCCGGCCAGCGTGTGGAGGCCGCTGTGGCTGCTCTCCCTCTGCCTCACCCCAGGCTGCAGAGAGCCCTGGGGCCGGAGGAGCTGCCGCCACCTGCCCGTCCTCACCCGGCAGGCCTTGGCAGCCTGTGCGGCGGCCCCAGGCCTGGGCCTTGCCTCTGCCCACCGGGGCTGCTGCCTCCTGCCTCAGCCAGACTGCTTCCCCCTGCCCTGCTGCCATGTTGCCCCAGCAGGCTGAGGGCAGGGCCGCTGCGGGGGCAGCTGGAGGAGAGGGGGATGCCACCTCCTTGCTGCCCCTGCTCAGCCTCCATCCCTCGTCCAGGGAAGGCCACAGTCCTCAGCTCCCTGAAGCCCAAGCGACCCCCCCTCAGGCCGCTTATCCCTTCGCCGCCGTCCCTCTGCCACTGCAAAGGTACTGCTGCCTCCATGGCATGAAGCCCTGAGGGGGCCCCGGCACATGGCAGCCTGGGGGGGCTCTGGGTGAATCAGCTCAGGTCCCTGCAGGGCAATGGGCAAGGCGGCCAGTGGGCAGAGGCACAAACACATCGCCCATTGCTGAGCAGACTTTGCCATCAGTTTCTCTCCCATCACAGCCCTGGTTGGTATTTGAGAAGAAACACGGGATGGCCACAAAGAGCTGGATGTTGGCTGAGGGGAGAAGGCCTTGAATTAGCCAGGGCTCAAAGCAAGGCAGGACGTGAGGGTGGGAAGCCCCCAGTGGTGCTCGGTACAGCGGGGATGCATTTGAGGGTAGTTCAAGACCAGTAGCAAGTGCATTTCCGCAGCCCAGAGGAGCCGGCTTCTTTAACTCCTTCCTGATCCAAGCCTGGCCATTTAGGCTTCCCAGAGGCAAAGGAGGCCTTTGTGCATTTTATTTCTCCCAGAAGATTTGCAGTCAGCTCTACCATACACCTGCCACCCTGCCAAAAATAATGCAAACAAGGTCCTTCTGTTTAGTCTGTAGCCAAGAAAATCTCTGTATATTTTGAACAACTCTGGCCCTGATGATCAGGGTTTTTTCAACACACCTTTTTTTTTTTTTTCTTCCCTTTCACTTCTGCTGCATTTAATGGCTTGTAGCTGGTGTGTTCTCCTGTATTTATGCTTCTACAGGCCCAGGGTCAAACTCCAAAGCATGGCTCAAAGGACTGCAATACTGCATTTAGGGGCATCCAAGTTTGAAAGCAAAATGTGCTGGATACACTAACAGCCCTGCAGCAATCTTGGTGCCTCATGTAGAAGACCTGTGTAGCTTTGTGAAAAGAGAAGGATGCTTTCACTGCTTCCTTCAGCTACCTTCTTTATATAGACAGTTACGTGCTGCTGAGGAAGGGAAGTGAACCCAGTAAGTAGAAGGCTGAGTTTTAAAACATGATAATTGCTTTTGCTGCAGAGAGTTATTTTAGTATGATTTAGGATTAATTTCACATTTCAAAATTCCTCTATTTTGGTTTTTTTTTTAGTATTCCTTGAGCAAAAAGCATCTAAACACATCATATAATGGAAACTTTCTTCACTTGCATAACTAAGAAATAAACAACAGGACTGTGGTCAAACTTTCTAAAAAATTTTACCTCCGGAGCTGAGACCATGCACTGAAATGGGAGATTATAATAAAAGTCCAAACATAACCTTAATGATAGGTTTTGCTGTTTTGAAAGCTATAATATAGGGTAACTACTTGTACCAGCCCAGCATATGGGGGACTTCTTTTGTCTCTGACACTTACAAAAGCTTCCTTTGAGCTAGGAAAACATCTTTGGGTTCCTTAACTGAATCACCAAAAGAAAAGAAAAAATGACAAAAGAAAAAGACTTATTGACTCCTTCTAGTTCAACAAGCTCCCAAAATAGCAAGAGAACTCTGCCAAACCTCTAATGCCACAAGGTTCACTCATTCCCTGACCTGATCTTGTATTTTTCGTTCTACACTGGGATAGAAAATGTCACTAGCACCTTCTGGAGCTGCACGTCTTGTCATGTGTTGTCTACTCTTTCTGCACTGGGAACACCTATGGTCATAGAATGATAAGAGCAATGAAGAAGACCCAGAGGAGGGAAAGACAGAGAAGAGGATGGTTATGTGGAAAAGCCAGAAGACAGGAGAAGCTGAAGGGATACACAAATTGAGAAGGAAAATACAGGAGATGGAGAAGAGGGGAGGAAGGTGATGAGAGGAATAGAGGTGGCCCTCAGAAAGAAAAGGAAATTATGGAGAGATATTTTTCTTTCCCATCCATCTGTTAGAAGGAGAGAAAGCCATAGAACTGCACTCCTCATTTCATTGTGCACTCGGTGGAATTCTCCCATCTGGTTTGACATACCAGCTGAATCTACAATCCACTCTGTAGCCTCTACAAATACGTCAATCAAAATGACCTGCTGTGAAAGCTGTGAGAAGGCACTCTTTTGTGTTATCCTCACATGCATGTTAGACGCACACAGAATCCCTGCTGTATCTCATTTTCAATCACAGGACGTTGGAAAGCTCCTGCAGATGTTATTTTTGCCATGCAAGTAAAGGAATATTGCGATGTGACTAAACCATGAAAGATGAGGAAAAGCCATGAAATGGGGTCTGGTGTGCGAGCTAGCAGAAGGGGATCAGTCACACATGGGAGGTTCTGACACAGGACAAGCTCAGCACTCTTTTACGTGACTCATTCTGGAACCATGGAGACAACGAGCTTTGCAAATATTGCTAGAGAGCTGATGATGAAATTGCTACAGTCAACCCAGATGTTCCTATAAAGAAGCTCTTCAAGAAACTCCTGAAGCATCAGTGATGGCCAAAGAAAACTTCCCCATTACACCACAGAGCGATTGAAACAAGTTTCACCATCCAGCTGCAGGAGCTTTCTCGGGGTTCTGGTCTTTCTTTTGTGCATCTCAGATGTTCTTGGACCCACAAAGTCAGTTTGGTGATTCGATAACAGGTCTAAATCCCTCACCTCACAGGAAGTTTGAGGAATAGCTTCACTGTATTGTAATGTTAAGTTTAGATTTAGTTAAATTCTGAGGAAGCTGCCAGACTTGGTCTGCCTGCTTGGTCTGCCATTGCCAAGCTGCGCTTTGTCTGGATACTCACAGTTATATAGGCCAGTCCTAGAGCTGGCTCTTACTTGTGTAAGTAGTACTTGCAATAGGTAAATGCAAATTGTTCAGGTTTGCACATGTCTATTCAAATGACATATACCCGGACTCCCTGTTGGTACTGCAGATCACATGAAACTTTAAGCTATATGAAAGTAATTTGAGGAATTTGCCCTGTAAAATGTCAGATTTTTTTTTCTCATCTTATGACCAGGCTTCCAAAGGAGAGACAGAGCTTTTCTGCCTGAATAACAGCCTTATGTTTTCTTAAGATCATTCCATGCTACTACCTTTTCATCTTCTACCATATGATTCCTTCGCATTTCCATTCCCATCAGATGTAGTGGGACAGAGTCCTATCTTTTTTTTTTTTTAATTTAAGCAAATTATGCAATTAATTCTAACCCCATGCTGTAAACTGACCTCAGGTGAGAAATTCTTGCATTTCTGTGAAGGGGACCGAGTCAGTATTTTCACATTTCTGGTACACAGTGGCATAAGTGAAATCAGAATTATTTTGTGAGCATGCTGAGGGGGAGGATTGCAGTAGGACATCCATCATCTCATGGAGCAGTGGCAGCGTGGAGACCAACAGGAAAATATATAACAAATACATAATTAAGAGGCATTATTTGTCCCTTTTTCATAGACAGATAAAATCAGGAACATAGTTTTCTTGGAAGTCCTTCATACTGACTCAGAGAAAAGCATAAATGCCTTACTCCCACCTCCTAATTCGGAACATCAGATGCTGATGCCTTTTCATTAGTATCATACTCCTGGTATGTGGTCTTCTGCAAAAACAAGGTGGCATATAGGTCTGTTTAGGGCTCTCCTGTGAAGAAAGGCACATTATTTCAGAATAACCAGAACCTTACCAGAGGAGGCCTTAGGAAACGTTGCTACTATTTCCTTCTGACAGGTAGTCAGAACTTAAATAAATGTGTCTGGGTGGAAAACTGATACAGCAGTGAACACTTGTGTATGATCCCTGATAGAGTCCTTGGATGCTTCACTGATTAATTCATTTCAGCTTTAACTGAGTTGCTCTACTGGCCCTGCTGAAGTTAGTTAAGTTTTCAATTGGCCTGCAATTGGATCTTAATCATCCATCTCCAAGGTATGGGGAGACAATTTGAGCCAACCTGATGACTCACTGTCATGCTAAGCAGGTCACACTTGTCCTAAAGGGTTGCGTAAGGGTAGGGGGAGGGAGTTCACTGGGATGAAGCTAAACTGATCTATGCTGATCTCAATCAAGCCTCCGTCCAGCAGTAAATCAGATCCTGTGACACAAGTAATCAAAATAGAAATCTGATGTGCAAATGTCTTTGTGAGCTGAAGACTGTTCCTTTCTTTAGACAGCAGACTGGTAAAATGACGCCTCATGTAAACTGAGGTGGAAACAGTTTTAGTTAGGCCTACTGTATCAAGCAGATTTTCTGTTCATAGTGAGAACATTGAAAGTACCACAGGAGTTGGTTTTGCTGTCAAGTTCTGATAGAAGGAATGCCAGCTCTCTCACGCATGTTCTGAGAAAACCAAGAGTCTGTGTTTTAGAAGCAATAAAGAAGAAATGAGAAAAGCCGACTGGGGTTCAGTTTGTGCTTTCTGTATTTACATTGGGTTCTTGAGCATTGGATAAATAGATTTTCAAAACCTAAATAATAAGCAGCCTCTTGACCTCTCCTCCTGGAGGATGTTTCCCTACAGTATCTTCCCCAGGAGCCTTCCTTGCTACCCTGCCTCACAAAATTCCACTCTCCATCCCCTATCAGATAACCAAGGTGAAGTTTTAAATAGGGGAAGCCTGGGGCCAGCTACATAGCCTCATATGGGAGAACTGCTCTGCCTTTCCTCTTTTCCTGTCATATGATCAGATGCAAGGCCACCGCGTGCCAAAAATGCCGGCATCCCACATCATGTGAGGGGCACACATGCGGTCGCATAATGGGGAATAACATTCAGCCATGTGACCAGCTCACTCCTTGTCACTTGATGGAAGGAAGGGCTATGGGGACTTCAGAAAAGATAGCAAAGAAGAAACTAACAGAACAATTAATCCAGCCTGCAACACGCTCCCTCTCCAGCCACCTCCAAAACCACTTTCAAGTGACACTTCCTCCTACTGATGGGCAGCTGGAAGGCTGTCCTAGAAGAAAATGCCTTGGCCATGTCTTTGTCATCACGTGGCTGAACTATAGCAGTCTCATAAACTTTGGGAAGAAGCCTTTAGCCCATAAGAAATTCCAGCTCCATACAGAGGGGAACAGGCTATCATTTCATCCGTACAGATTTGCAAGACATGATGTCTGATCCACCTGTGCTGTGGGTGTGTACTCAAAAGACATGCAAAACAAGAATCAGGGTATAGGAAATTAGGATCAATACCTTCTTTACCATCTGCTGCTCCACATACCTGTCATGCTTTTTGATATAGTCTTCTCTAATATAAACACATAGCAGTATTTTCTTCTAACTTTTTAAAATAAACAAAAATGACAATAAATGTGTTTCTCCCCATGAAGCAACCTTTTCCCTTCCAGCAGCAGCTTCTTCCACTCCTATGTCCACTGTTTTGGATCACATCCTTCACCCATGCATTCTCTGAGCCATCTCTGGTACTGCCTATGGCACGCCTCCTTGGATTCCCATCCCTTCTGTGCAAGGAAAGATGATATCTTCATTTACACTTTTCATAGTAGTTACAGGTCCTATCTGATCAAGGTGCAAGGAGCTGCATAAGCAATAAGCGGTATGGTTGATGCTAACAAAGGGGAATGCACCTCAGTAAATCCCCTCCTGAAATGCCTCATCTGGGTTCAGATCATGTGATGGCCTCAAGCTTAAGATAACTAAAGCATAGATAGGAAAGGTTATATATTTGACCATTCAGAACAAATCTTACGTAGCAGGCTATGAGGACCAAGAGAGAAGCCTAAGCGCATACAACTTTCAGGTAACAAGTCTTTGCATCAGATAAGACCACTTCTCCTCCCTCCAGTACCTTGTCTCCATCATAATTTTATCTGGAAGGGGACTATTTTGTGTTGTTTGTATGACACTTAGCATAGAAAGATCTCTGTCCCGTCACAGAGGCCTCTGAGGTAGTAAGTACAATGATGATAGTGATATATATTGAATGAAATCTATTGTGCCGGTCCCATTACTTCGCATGTCCCTGGACAAGAAATGGGAGATGTTTGGGAGCTGCTGCTTTAGCAAATGGCAATGCAAGGATGATTGCTCCTTTGGGGCCTTGTTTTCTATAACTTTTGCCGCCTCAGTTGGGTAAATTTTTGAATTGCGTTCCCCTATCAGACCATTGCTTCTTTGAACTCACAAGTGTCTGTCCTGTCAATCAAATTCCCTATGAGCTACCTTCCTCTTCATGTCACAGCGTCTCCCTTCTGACCAAAACCTTATCCTGGGTTCAGGCCGACAGCTGCAATCCAGCCACTGAGCTGCACTCAGAGCTGTGAGAGAGGGCCATCAGCCGAGCAGCTCCCCAGACAACATGTGCTTTAGGGGGGGCAGAATTCAGCGTAACGTGGGTTGATGTTTCACAGAACGAACCAGGTCAGTGCAACAAACCAACCCCATCAATTTGAGGGCAGGCATCAAGGTTTTTGCTTGGTCAAGATATTAAATAAATAAATATCCACTCTTTCTGAATGGCCTTTTTTTTTTTTTTTTTTTTACAGGAGGCGTTTTGGTGGTTAAATTTTTCTGTTTTGATTTGGAAACAGAAATGAATGTTGAAATATTAGGATCTCCCAGAATGTCACACAATGTAGATACCTCTGGTGCGTCATACAGAGTCCAATTACAGTTCCTTCTGATGGGAACTGGTAGCAACTTCATCAAATGAAGCCCTTGTGCTTGCTGTACTGCTGGATTTGCGTTCCAGGAGAGTCATCTGATCCCCTCAGGTGAAGGCTATTGCCAAGATATTTCTGTGGTTGGCCTTCGGCTTTGCAACACAGATGTCTTAGCCCTCTGCTCAACTGGCAGCATGTGCCTTTTTGTTCCCTGACATCTGGCAGAACTCTGTGATATAACTTTGTGCAATATAAGTGTGATTGAACACTAATAAAAGGGGAATTTGGGTTTGTGATTATGTGGACATTCCAGTACTTACTTTTAATTTCTGCACAAATGTTTGGACTGAGCTGAGGTATGGTGCTTCCAATATATAAGTAAAATACACCTGAAAAATTCTAATTAATTTGTTGACAGTGAGAACGGCCTCTTGATATTTATAAGCTATCCTGACATGCTGACCTGTTCATGTTAATGATAATTATCTGCATATAAAATCAACTGAACAGTCGGAGTTTATATCAGTGCTGAATCACTTTTCTATGTGGCACTTTGTGAACCACATTTCTTTTCCTTAGCTGATCATTCTTCTCAACAAATTTTCCTGTGATTTTTTACAAAGAAAGTGGAAAAATCTTGATTTGAAGAATACTTGCATCTCAGCTGATCAATCAAAACTAGCAAAACCAAAAATGAGATCACAGAATCACAGAATCACTAAGGTTGGAAAAGACCTGTAAGATCATCAAGTCCAACCATCAACCAACACCACCATGCCCCCTAAACCATGTCCCACAATGCCACGTCCACATGTTCCTTAAATACCTCCAGTGATGGTGACTCCACCACTTCCCTTGGCAGCCTGTTCCAAAATGATATGTTCCAAGAAGCTGTATATTTTATCATTTGATTCCATTATCTGTAAAGAATTGTCTTGTTAAAAAGTATTCACAAAAATAACTTTTGGGGAAAAAACCTAAAATGGTCTACTTCAAACTCGTAAGCCGTTTGCTATTAGCATTTTCCATCTTAAGATCAGACTTATGAGAGCTAATGTAGAGTGTATTGAGATATCTTAAAGGACAGTATGACAGAACAGCAAAGTAATATTTCTTTCCTACTGGGACACTAACCACAAACTGATTGAGTCCAAAGTATTCTCAATGAGCTGATCTTCGAGCTGGGAATGAAACTTCAGGCTTCTGGCTTGAAATCCACCGTTTGAACACTGTTAAAACAATGAATACAAATAACGAAGCAATAAATAGTACTGTTCCTGTGCCAGGCATCCCCAGATGATACTTGCACTCAGCAAAAAAGGGAGACATTTAATTATATGAAGATTTTCTGCATTACGAATTTCAGCCCTTGATAGCATGAGTTTCTGAAGACAGCAGCTGTGGAAGCAGCAGAAAAATTCACTCTCTGCCTCGATGTCTGATCAGAAAGAATTCTTGAAACATTGCCTTTTGTGAACTGCGCAAGAGGCTGAGATTCCTGAAGAAACAATTATGTGTCCAGCACTTGAAAGCCTGTGTTCCAGAGCATGTGTCCTGTGAACAAAGCGAGGTACATGCAGGTATTGAGATATGGAGATACCTTTTGTGGGCACCAGGCTGGGAAGCTAACAGGCATTGTCCAGGTGTCTCTGTTTCACATGGAAATGCCACCAGCACCTGAACAGAGCAAGTGCCTGAAAAAAGGGCATCAATATTCTGAAGAACCCCATGAATGAAAGAGGGCAGCACATGACTGTAGACCTGACTTAATACCATGAGTATTTAAACCTCTGGTTTTTCTGCAGTAAAACTATTATTATCTGAACTCTCCATCTTGGTTCCAAATATCTGGATTTTATCAAGTTCACCTATTTTTGAGAAATTACAAAATAACAAAATCCATTTAGAAGGAGACAAGGAATAAAATCCTTGAGGAAAGTAACAGTTCCCTTTAAAAACCTGGAATGAGGCTCCGATCTGCAGTGCCAGATTGCAACAATGGCAAAGGAAAAAGTCATCAAGGAAAATGCTGACTTCATATCACACCTGATGGTAACAAACCCAGCTGCAATTTCAAGCAGGGGAACGGTCCTTCTCCCTCATCACTTTCAAGTCTGCTCTGTTTTAAAGTTCCTGCTAAATTTGACAGTTTAAAGGGGCATTTAATGGAATTGCTCCTTGTACCTTGTGTTATGCTTTAGCTCTGGAAGGAAAACTTGCCAGTTTTGCTGAAGTCATGCCAGGAGTGTGGCAATGTGCGCTCTGCCTGATCATCCATTTGGGACAGAAGCGAGATGGTCACTTGCACAGACCTTTTATAGCCATCTGAAGATCGAATGACCTGCTGTGGTTCTAATCAGGGCTCAGCTCTGCGGGAACTGCCAAAAGGAAAAGGCCAAAGGAGAGAGAGAATTCAAAGCTCACATCATAACAGCAATCAAGCGGGGCCATAGTTACAGGCAAACCACAGAAATGAACAGGGTAAAAGAATTATCCAACTATCACAGGCACATTAACGCTGGTCGTGTTCCAAAGCACTCATTACAGCACTCCAGTGTGGCTCCCTGTACAGCTGGTCAAATAATGCTCATCAAATAAACGATTTGACAAATTTTGCAGAGTTTCAAAAATAAATTATCCAAAAAAGTGTGCTTTTTTAATTATTCCCACAGCTGTAGTCTTGCGAGTCTAGAAATATATTCAAGCTCGCCTCTTTCCCTCAGCTTGCTCACTCTCTACATTTTCTTAATTCATGCTCCCCAGTTGCACTTTCCGAGCAACCCCGTTAAAATAACTCTCTGGGTGCACATTGCAGCCTTCCTAAGCAACTCAAAATAGCAATGCAGCATACCTTGTCCAGTCCTCCCGCGCACCCCTAAGTTTTAATAATAAATCAGCATGTCAGTATGCATGGCAAAGCCCAGAGCCTTGAGGGTTTCTCCCAGACAAGTCAGGCATCCAGTTGTACTTCATCAATGCTCCACTGAAGTTAATGACATCACATTGATTTACACTGGGTGAGGACCTGCTCCATCATCACAATGACTCAGGTCAATGCACATTTGAGAAAGGGTCTTGCTTAGCTGTCTGCCTGAGTTTGCTTCTCTGTTGTCTAGTAGGCTGGAGTTTGTAAACACATACGATCCCGCAAATTTATCATTTCCCCTGATAACCTTGTTTGGAAAAAAAAAAAAACCCCAGAGCATGTATTTATTGAATTTAATTTTTTTTTTTTTTTTTTTTTTTTTTTCCCCCCCCTCCCAGGTTGGACTCGATGATCTTACAGGTCTTTTCCAACCGTACTGATTCTGTAATTGATTTTTTCCCTTTTCTTTGTGGAGCCATCAAAATGGCTATTTGTACTTATCCGTGTATACTAAGCATTTCTCCCAAATAACTATAAAATTAACAGCTCAGCAAATTTCTCCTAGTTCTTCTCAGTGACTTTAAATGACAACCACGTTTGTACAGCCAAGATTGTGCTGTCATCCCTGAATGCTAGACCTGACTGATTCAGTTCTCCACAGCTCTCACTTGGAGGCCCTTCAGGTGAGAAACATGTAGGCCAAAGTAATTCATTTTTTTCCCTATGGTTAGGAACAGAGACACAATGGCAGGAAAATAGTTTATTCCCTATAAACAAACAGAATTTAATTTTCTAGCCCTGCTGGACCAATGCCTTCAACAGCATTAATTGTACATTTAATTAACAAAAAGAAGTCAATGTAGAAACAATTCAAAACTATGCGGATACATTTATTAAATTGCTTGATTTTGATTGCAGACTCAAAGCTCTTTTACAAGAGGTCCCAGATACCTGGCAGATCAGCTCCTGCTCTTGTTTCTAACCAAAGCTTCCTTCTCTTGAACAGGGAAATTGTCCGTCGATAGAGGGAGGCTTCTGACCATGGGAAGCAGGAGCCTGGCCAGGACCGGGGCCAGGCAGAAGAATTTTGCTGCCTGGTGAAACAAAAATGAACATTCAGTTTCACTACTTTTAGGATTAAATGCAAAACCCACCTGCTTGGAAAGGTTTGCCTCTTTTTTTTTATTAATAATACTCTTATTGTGATGCATTCGTTTAGAAAATCAAGCCAAACTTATCATTTCCTCATAGCAAGGGAAGAGGAGAAAAGTTTTTATCACTTACTCACTGCAAAGGATGTACAAGCATCAAGGTTATTAGCAAAATTATATTGGAACATCATATTTAGGTTCAGAAAGACCTTACCACTTCACTGCTAAAAAATGTGTATTCTGCACATGCAAAACATACAGCCTTTCAAAATTTCTCATCTCTTTTTGACTACTTGTTTTTAAATTTGACTTGATGAATCAACTTTGGCTCAGTGAGGACAATGGAGAGATGTGCACTATTTCTTTAAATCCAGAGCAGGGCAATAGTAAACCTAGAGAGCAGCTTTGGAGATAGATCGATTTTCCTTAATCTAATAAAGTTAAGGGGCAGGGGGAGGGTGCCTGTACTGATCCATATCATTCTGGTAGTTCAAGCCCCTCACAAATCCTCTATCAAAATGGGTGTTAAGCAATGTTGCAGTCTCAGTGGGAAATTAAGTTGTGGATTGTTCTTACGATTAGGACAGGAAGAGTGGTGTGTGCTGATGAGGGCTGTGTTGGTGATTGTAGGCACACGGCCAATATATATTTGTTAGGATCTGGACAAGATGTGCCAGTTCACTCAGTAAAAACTCCTGAGCAGTCCAAGTAGTTCGGTAAAGTCAGTGGAAAATTAAGCATAAGGAAAAAAGGGTTCAGAAACAGAAACGAGTAAAAATGAAAACGTGTCTCTAAAATGGAATCAAAATGTTAAAAGCAGAAGTAAAAAACAGAAGAGCGTTTTGACATGTCTGATTCTGTATGCATTGCAAGAGTTCTTAAAACACAAAATCTTACGCATTTTACCTTTCTTTCTCTTTCCTCAGTTGTGTATTTTTTCACCTTTTTATATCTTGCTACACAGGAGTGGGTTCCAACAGCATTTTTATGATCCAAGGACAAGCTTTCAATTCCATCAGAATATTCAGTCTTTAAAATATGGGAGAGGGAGGGGAAGGGAAAAGGGTCTGGGAGTGAAAGATGCCAGAAGGCACCAGACTGTTTTTTCTCCAGACGGAGAATTACCATCTATTTTGATTTTTATAGGCCAGTCTTGAAACACAAAGGGTGTGCTTGCATCCTACAGGATTGCAATTTGGGACCGTTAGACTTGTAGATCCAAAGGTTGCAGCCCTTTTGCTGGGCTCCCTCATCTTGCTGTTCACATACACGAATCAGTTGGATGTGGGCCAGGTAGGTCTGGGCTCAGGTGTAGCTGACAGGCAGTGTCAGGAGTCTTCCCAGAAGCCGAGAGCAGTGCAGCAGTGTTTCACAGAATCGCAGAATCACTAAGGTTGGAAAAGACCTGTAAGATCATCAATCCAACCATCAACCAAAAAACACCACCATGCCCACTAAACCATGTCCCACAATGCCACGTCCACACGTTCCTTGAATACCTCCAGGGAGGGTGACTCCACCACCTCCCTGGGCAGCCTATTCCAGTGTGTCACCACGCTCTCAGTAAAGAAATTTTTCCTAATATGCAGTCTGGTGGTTCTCAGCTAAGTGGTAAGTCAGTGCAGGTACAACAGCTGCTGACACAGCTTCATGGGCGAGGAGGGCTGTGAAAAGCTTTCCTTCCCTCAGCCACCTACACAAGTCCTAAGGGAGACTCAGAGAACAGAGTTGGAGAGACACTTCTGTGGGGCAATGAAGGAGTCAACAGGAAAAGAAGGCAAAAACCCATGTCAAAGGTAAACAAAACAGAGTAGGCGTGAGCACAGATGCTAAAGAGGTTGTTAGGGAAGAAGACCCCATCGAGATACTAAAAGGGCTGAGAGATAAGTGAGGAAGAAATGGGAAGAAGAGAAAGAAACTTAGAGAAAGAACTATAAGAAGGCAGTGCTCCACAAAAAATGTGCCGTAAGAGCAGCTGAGTGGGTGAATAAGGGCATTGGGCCAGCACTGAAGAGGATGAAAGCAAAAAGAAAACTACACTCAGATCAAAACATAACTGATGCAACCAGTGAAGTCATTCAACATAAGGACTGGGCACCATAGGGTGAGGGAGAAGAGGTGGACGGATAAAAAATTCAGAGAAAGAAATTAGAGAGGTTGGAAAAGGAGCAAGGAGGAGGTCCATTAACAACAATCAGCCACAGTCCTCAGTGCAGAAGTTGAGTCAGTCTTGCTATCAGGAGAGGACTTGGTCTCAGTGACAGGGAGCAGGACCAAAGAGAGACTGCAAGGTCTAAATCAGCATTTTAACTGCCAAGCAGGGATTTGGGAGGAAGCAAGTGGAGGGAAGAGGTAAGAGGCATAAAGCTGGACAGACTACGTCAAGGAGAAGGAGAGGGTGTAGCGAGAGCCTGGTATTTAGAACCTGTGTATTTCTTTCTGGAAACAATGAGGCAATTTATTTTGGAGAGATTTATACTTTGTGGAGGATAAAGGGGCTGTAGATGATCTATCTCATGCAAGTTACATTTGAGCCGTCAGTGTCAAGTGGCACAGGAAGGGTTAACTTGAAGTCCCACCAAGCGGCTGTACAGCTGGTGAAATGCATCTGTCAACAGAACTATTACTGTCATCCCCAGATCAGCACAATGTCCTTGACCCCAGAGGTCAACTGAGAGGCATTAGCTGTTACACAGACAGAGCTGTCATGCTCCGGTGGGAACAGAAAGGTTGCAAGACCAATTGGATCAGCCCAAGAAGTAAAACCGCCCCTCCTTATCCAATAGTGGCTTAGACGTGCAGGTGAAGCACAGCGTGATGGGGTTGCTCCAGCGCCTTTTCCCTTTGGAAACCTAGATTTAACCACTCCCTTTCAAACAGGCAAGGAGAAGGACTCCGGTTATCGTCCTTCATAGTCCCCATCTATGCACATCACAAAACTGCCGTGTAGTTTGCTGTGTGCAAAGCCTGCACTAGATATTGAACGGCTCAAGGCTGGAAGGGGGTGGGAAGCAGATTTCGAGGGGGGGGATCCCAGGGGTGGCACAGCTGGGGGGAAACAGGCAGCACGGGACAGAGATTGTAGGACTTCAACAGTGAAGAGCTGCAGGACAGGATTAAGAAGTTTGTGCTTTTTACCATAAGAAGATGACCACAGGCATTACAAAGTTCTCCTTTTTGAAGTAACTGGTGGCATTCCCATTGACTTCAGCAATGCTTTTTTATCATTTTGTTTACAGTGCAGTCACAGTAACAGCTTCTTGGTCATAACAGAGGTAGCGGGCTCTTAATGTCACATTTCTCTGAAGGGATGTGAAGTCTTAAACTAAGATTTCATTAGTGAACAATTTCATTAAACCTCCTCTGATGATATATATAGACATATAATCCAGTGCTGTTCAATTGCCAGGACTGGCAATTACATCCTAGCTTAGCTGAAATATTATCTACAGTGCATTTTTAAACGGGTGATTGACAGTGGAATGGCAGCATTTCCCTCAATCACAGAATATGGCAGCGTGGAAGGGAGATGAGAGAGCTACGGAGAGACACAGGAAGCAGAGAACAAAGGTAGAAAAGGTGAAAGGAAAGGGAAAAATAATCAGGTTCTCCATTTTTTTTGTAAATTGATTGTAAAGTGTTAATCGGGCAGCACATTGTTTAGCCTGTAGAAGTGCCTCCCCTCTTCCTCCTCTAACTTACCCCCACCCAAGTATTTTTTTTTCTTTTGAGGCAACCTGCTTTAGCAAGACATTTGTGCATTACTTAAATCGGGGACAACCTCCCACTGCGTGCCGCGCGGGGAGAGGACTCTACCCTTTTTTTTTGTCCCCGATTTCTGCAAATCCTGCAGCGTTCGTGAAGTTAGCTCGGTACTCGCAGCAGGTGGAAGCTCCCAGTCCCACAGCAGCTGTGCACAGCCTTGATCTTCAGGTTTTCACACACAGTCCTCAACCTCCCCTGCCCAAGCCTCCTTTCCCTGTTTTTTTTTTTTAATGCGGAAAGCAGTAACCCTCTGGCCCGGCGAGCCCCCCGCTATCAGATTCCACCAGAGGAATTCTGGGCACGAAGCTTCACAGGGCAAACAGGTCTCCTGCCCTCTCAAAATGTCTCTCCCTCCCTCCCTCCCTTCGCTGTCGCTGGGAATCCACCCTTATCCACTGCAGCGGGGATGATATTTTTGAATTGTGTTTATTTGTTGGCACCCTGGTGTGAAAGCGCTTCCCATCAACTGCATATTAATCTTGTCAGCAGTTTGTGAACATTTTCCTCCCTCTCTGCCCTAACTAATTTATGACTTTTGGGTCTCTTGCTCTCTTCCATCCCCACCTCGCTGTAATTAAAGAGAAATTAATCATCCTCGTTTTTGTTAAAGTGACTCCAACCATGTCAAAATGGTAAGAAAGGGACTACTTTAGCCCTAGGAAGAGTGAAGTTAGGAAAGCTGTAAACTGACTTTTAGAAAAACCTAGGAGGTGATGCAGGTATCTAGCCATTACACTTTCACACCATATTGAAAGTCCTGGGTCATTTGTGCCTGTACATTTCCCATTGATCTATAGCCACTGGTTGGAACCTCTGCTGGGTTTTCCTTATCCTGAAATCCCCAGGGACACTGCAAATACCCAAGACTCTGTTCTCCATTATCCTGAAATCTTTGAGGCCATTAGTTATATTCATTCATACAGCCTTTTATTCATTATACCCATTAATACATTAATACTTCTGTTACTTGATTATCCAAACACACCTGGGCATTTTTTGCAGTCCCAGACTCCTGGTCCCTATTTCTTGGGTACATAGCCCACAGTGATTTTTATTTCAGGGCAGTTTTGGGGAACTGAATTGAACTTAGTTGCACTGAGCAGTCTTCTTCAGGAAAAGGCACTATTAAAAGCTCTCTGGCTGATGGGGGCAAGTGCAAATGGTGTGATGCTGTTAGTGCATGGGAACATTGACTAGCTGGAATTAGAGAGGAGGTGAAAGTGCCCACCGCACAGGGAGTGCACATCCCCCCCGAACCTCCATCAGAGAGAAAGGAGGTCCCCCCACCCCCGTGGCAGGGTGGAACTAGAAGAAACCCTGTTCCTTTTTTTTCACTCATTTGATGGTCACTTCTGATGAGCTGCTCCAAGCCTTTCACTTCCTTGGGCTAGTGAAGATTCACATGTCCACATCAGTATGGCCCCACATGGGTCCTGGACCCACTACCAGAACACTCAACTATATCTAGGATGGGTACTGCCAGCTTGAAATAGCTGATTACAAGTGGAGCTGCTTGCTTATATAGCACCCCAGGCTACATTTACCATCTCATTTTCCCAGGAAGAGCTAAATAGCCCAACCAAAAGCAGAGCTTCGGGCAATACCTTCCAGTTCCTCTACAGTAAGAGCCCCAGTCATCTGGAAAACTCAGCACATGTAGTCTCAGCCTTCCAGAGATAGGCATAATTCAGAGAAGCCTCTGAACTGTGCCGGTCTGTGAGCTAAATAAATGTCTTCTGTAGCTGTTCAGCATTCGTACGATGGTAGTAGCTCTCACCCTATACCACCTACATCAGGATGTGACTTTTGCAGGGACCTAACCACTGTGCCATTACAATTCATACTTCCATTACTTCAGGAGCAGATCACTGTTATGTGCTAGGGAGGGGGCCATCCTTGAAAAAAAATCTGCAGAGATGGGAGCGTGAAGTGAGTACTTGCCTTGCAAAGGAGCATCTTCCTGAGGCCACGTGTCCCCAGGGCCCTGGGATTTGTACCACATGCCTATTAGACTTCAACTTTTTCCCTTTGGCCCAAAATAGCCAGGACCAACCTGCATGAAGCATCCCCTCTTCCCTGCATCCTGTCCCCACTGAAGCTAGGGAAGGTGCTTTGACAAATCCAGACTCCCTTGGAGTATCAAGAGAAAGATCATGCTAAGCACTGAAAAGTGCAGCAAGGTGAGTAATCTACTGGTTGAAGACTAGAAATGCAACAGGCAGAAGATATGTGACCCTCTAGATGCTTTAAAGTCAACTAATTCCATAACTCAGCCTCTTCCTGCATAGATTTCATTTGCTTCCTGCCCGAATACTCGTCTCCTCTCTCTGCTAACAACTACAACCTTCCCTTCTGAGCTCTGATAGTGTCTCTGCTAGCAAATTTACATCAGTTGCAAGTGTGCCACTTCGTTATTTATGTCGGCATCATCCTGGCTGGGATTGATAAGGCTTTGTGTACCCCAGGGCTGCAGCTATTTCTCTTATTTATGTTAATGAGTCCTGCATAAAAGATTTTGCCAAAGTCAAAAAAAGTGTAAAATTGATGACATAATCGTGGGAGAGTCTACGGGAATATTAAGGAGGATTAGGATACTATCAACAAATCAGGTTTTAAGTATTGTTCCGCTGGGCAAGGAGTGTTTTCAATTAATTTGTAATTAAATAAGGGAAGCAATTTAGTGAACTGAGAGAGATATTCCAGCAAACGGTTTATCTCATCAGTCTGAACCTCACATTCCTCCAGAACAGGATCATTGTTTAGATCTTGGGCATGTTATATGATCCGACCTACAGGAGTAATTTAATAAAACATCAATATTTTCCTTCTATTAACCCTCAGTGTCATGCTGAATGGAGAGAGCTGCCTCTGCCTCCCTTCAGAGTCCCCATTAGATCTGCACCCTCTCTAACTGGTTGGACAGGTGTTATCACTAAGCACCCTGGGGCTTTCAAACATCAACAAAACAGACACATTCTCCAGCAAATTCGCAGCACGGCGGTAATATACGGAGGAATAGAGATGAAGCAAGGGAGGGACAGATAGAGAGGACAGAGACCAATGAAGAGGAAACACACCCGGCTTTCACAGTGGAAAACATAGTGTCACTTGAAGAGATTTCCAACTAAGATGATGAGATCTGCTCATATTTTCCCAAAATGTTCTTTATAAAATCATTTCTTCAATCAGACACAGAAGTATAAGGTAGTTTAAGAGGACCTGAGAAGAGATGAGCAATTCCAGATGGGGTTCTATGCATGAATATATTCAGGGCAGGCAGAGCAGGGATTTGTTGATTGCTTAAAGGGCTTAGTGCAACAGCTGGGCACATTTTGTGTATGACCAAAAATAAGAGTACAAATGAACACTGATGTCCAGACATCTGGCCTTACAGATATTGTTCTTGGCTTTTTTTTTTTTCTCATAGTCAGAGTTATTCCATGGAGCAGATTGAGGGGGGAAGAAAATTATGACATGAGGGAAAAGGAGCCAAGAGAAGAGATTTAGGAGATAATTAAGAGGTAGAGTAGGAAAGAAAAACAAACTTAGGTGCAAAGGGAGTATAAGGAGATAGAGTAGGAGATGAAACAGGTACAGAACTGAAGAATAAAGATGTTGTGGACAAGGAATTAAAGAGGGGAGTGAATGAAGTAGGAGAAGACAAGACAAACAGAGGGGTGAAGAAAGCACTATATCACAACTATGTTGTTAAAGACTTACTGCAACCACTGATAAAGAAAAAAAGACATAAACACCTTCGGTATAGATTTCTTCCTTTTCAAGCCTCCTTTCACTTAGACTTCTCCCACCCTTTCTGTCCCTAGCTTACCCTGGTCATTGTCATATTCATGATAAAACACTTGTCTAGAAAATTCAACTTAAAAAATTTAACAATTTAAAAATTTAAAAATTAAATTATGGACCTTTTCTCTTTTTGATCATATTGAACACGTTCCGATAAATTTATTTTAGAAGCTGTAGTGGTACTAAAGTTCAAAAGGATAGTGTGGTGCTGTCAGAGGGAACGGCTTTTGAGTCCGGAGTATTCCTCTTTCTCTCCTTGTGAAAACTATCAAAGCTTGGCCAAGTTGGAAAGGTCTCATTTTGACATGCACAGGTCAAAGCTGTGCAGCTGAAGTCACCAAGGATTTTGTGCATGCTTTGCATGCATAATAAGTCAAGTAGGTTGCTTCTTACAGATGCTGCTCCTAGAGTTAATAGTGGTAGGACAGACTCCCTCAGGATTGCAATGATCTGCAACTGGCACTCAGAAAACATGGTGGAGAGGACCTGCTGAATGGAAGTGGATGTGGAGGAGAGAGGGTAAGAATAAAAACCAATTGATACAGAGCGGGCGATTGACCGGAGCACAGAAATTGCAAAGAGGAGTTGTTTGGCTAATGCTCAGGGCAGGGTTCTGAGGAAAAGGGAAGGCCACATTCAGAGGAGAAGAGGAGGAGGAATCTGAGGAGGAAAGACTCAGCTTGAGGCGAAGGCTGGAGCCACAGGCTGCATTGGAAATCTGTCAGATGAAGAGGTGTGGCAGGAAAGAGATCAGTTCTAGCAGGAGTTGTGTCCAAGGTAAAGGACTTGGTCTAGATAAACCCAGAGGCTGGAGAAGGAGCAGAGAGTAAGGAAGGCAGAAAAGAGAGTGAACGCCAAGGGTGAATGAAGAGTCTGAGAAGCTGGAGTGGCACAGGGCAACGGAGATTGCGAGAAACGCAGGTAGGGAGAAATTACTGTAAACTCAGAGCAGCAGAGAAACAGATTGATCAGGGAGCGAGTCAATGCTGGTGACACAAATCAGAAAAGGGAGTCAGAGACAAGCTGAGCCAAGAAACTGGGGCAGGGATGGGCAGAAGGGATTGAACTATAACATGTGTCTAAGTACGGGGAGAAGATAGAACTGCAGCAAGGACCAGGGAACAGCGATGGGGCACAAGGATTTGTTTGGAGCTGGCAGAGGGGATCCCCTTTGATCACAGTCCCCATTGGAACACGGTCCACATCTCACCACTCCTTCATTGCCATGGAGTCTCTCTGAAAGCCAACAGTATGTGGTAGTAAGAATTGTATGACCTCATCTCTTTTTAATGCTCATTCACCTACCAAATAGCAAACCTCTGCTGTTACCAGTTATTCCAGTTAGCTCAAGTGACAGGGGCTGCTGAAAGTGATCTTAAGTTACCAGTTGTGGAGTTAAGGATGTCGGTGTGATCCTACATAACTGGTTTATTTTTCCTCAAGTTCACCTTTCCTCTTTGAGGCCTAGGAACATAGACTCAGAAAAATATTTTAAGAGAATACTATTAAGCTGTTAAGGTCAAAGACTTTTAAGTCAGCATTGTGAGGCACGCATCATGTCAAAAGTATGAGGTTATGCTACTGTAAGAATTTAATGCTGTTTTTCTTACAAATTCTCCTGTGATGCTGTATTAATTTCTATTTTTTATCTAACAGTAAAGTCAATGTCCAGTTTGATTTTTAGTACCCTGAGACACAGTGTTCAGCATATCTGGAAATGGTTCCAACAAAAATATAATTGTCTGTGCCCTTCTTCCGCTACACATCCTGCAGAGAAAATGCCTATGACAAGAAACATCTCATATAGCTTTCGGGGGTTCTCTCCTTCTCTAGAAACTCCTCCTTTCCCATTCCAGCAGCTCTGGTTCACCCTGTCCCTCTCAAGCTCCTAGAGGTAGGTCCCTTTAAGCTATACAGTGGCCTGGGTACTTTAAAGTTAAATACTGCTTGAAGAATTGGATCATATTTTCCACTTCCCATTTAGTAGTGGCTCTTTATCAGAGTGTGGCTCAAGCAAGCCCAGCTTCTCTGCCCATACCTGAAACAACCATGTGCTGCTATGTCTAATTTGCCTCAGGAACTTGGAAAGAGATTGCTTTCCTTCCAGAGAGACCAGGCAGGACTGGGTTACAGAGCAACGTGAAACTTTGGGCACATAAGAATTGCCTTGGTTGCGGTGCTGGCGTTTTGTATTTATAGGCTGCCCAACTTCAGGCGTGGAACGCAGCCACGGACTTCGCTTGTTTATCTTTGTTTTGGTTGCACCAAAACCTATAAATGAAACAGGGTTTCTGGGTTTCTGAGCTTAACCGCTGCTGAGCTTTTGCCCGGCTGTACAACCTCTGGCTTTCCCTCAGATAATTATGGAAGGACCAGAGGCTTGATCCTCAGTCATATATGAATTTTCTCCTCTGTGGAAGGGGAAAAAACAGTTCTTAAGAGAGGCTAAGCAAAACCAGAGGATGTGCTGTAGGAAACAACAACACATGAAGCCCAAGTTATGGATTAGGCATAGCCTGGCTGCATCATTCACTTCCATTACAGATGATAAAGACAGAAGAAGCCATTGTGATCACCTGCTCCAGCCTCCTGCATAACACAAGGCATAAGGCTTGCCTAAATTAGCTTATCTTAGAGCTATATTGTCTGTTACTGGAGGAAAAATCATCCAGTCTTGCCTGGAAGCTTTCCAGAGAAGGGCATTGATCACAACGCTTGCTAATTGTCCCCAGCCATTAGCTGCATTCCACGTTAAATATGTGGGGCCTTGCCTCCAGCCTGAACCAGTCTGTCTTCAGCTTCGCCCACTGCGTATCATCATGTTTTCATTCGCTGTGCTGAAGAGGTCCAGTCCTCAGTCTGCTTCACCTGTCGTGCTTGAATGATAGGATGACTCCACTGAACGGAGTCACCTTAGCAGTGTTGCTCCGTGAAAGACCGTGGACTTGAACACCAGTCATGAACGACCCTCCGTCTCCTCACCGAGGGTTGCAGAGCATGGCTGAGAGAGCCTGTTTCTTTTAAAGCCCACGGGGACTCCTGGCGGGGAAGGCACGATGACTTTCAAAACACTGAAAAGGGTTTATAATCGAAGTGGTCACTTATAAATAACTCTCGCTCGTCGTCGTGTGGCCAGCTTAATTAAGCAGTGCCGAGCGTGTGCGGTCACTCACCTCATAGAAAAATCTCTATTGGGCCTTCGCCCTAATGCAAATTTCCTGACCTGACAGATGGGGATTGAGTGTCTGTTTATGCCAAGAGGAGTTTGCTAACATTTTTCCTCTAATTACTAATTATACCAGTGAAAGGGGCTTTACGGCCGGAGTCCTGGAAATGTGAAACTCGATCATCAGAGATTTGCAGGAAAGATGGAAGATTGATGGGTGACATCAAACAGCTGACAAGGAGGCTGGGGCAGCCAGACGGACAGCAGCTGCTCCAAGGGGCTTCAGGGGTGGGGGGGGCAGCTGCCCAGGGGGGAGAGGGGTCCGCGGGGGAGCAGCATGGAGGGGGCTGAGCCATTTTAACAGTTCGCCACCCCCCGCCAGTCATTTCAGATATGAATGGGCCTAATCTCCCCGGGCTCGAGGCTGCGCGTGAGAGCGCATCTACCAACAGGTGGTAAGGCAAAGCAGCGGGGCCGCAGAGAGGGCGATGGCAGAGGGCTCCACAGGGCGCTGCAAACACCGGACGGAGGAAGAGGAGCTGGAGGATGTAAATCAGGTCTTCTGGGCCTCAGGTGTCCCAGATCCAAGCCTAAACATCAGTGTGTCTGTTCCCTGAGGCCCCAGGAAACCTACCTTCCCACCCAGCTATGGAGTAAGCCAAGGTCACTGCGAAGAGATCCCCGCAGGGCAGTTTCCTTCTCTGATGGAGAAAGGAGTTGCACGTTCTTGATAAGCTGCATTGATTCCTGTTTAGAGGTCCAAAACCAAATCAGCGTGGTGGTCTCTGACTCGATGGTGGGACCAGCACATTGCCCGATTCTCCGAAAGATGTTTGTCCCAGGCTGGGCTGTGCTAGCCCTACTCCGTTAGCATCCAGCAGGCTGGAGACTGGTGCTGCATGGCGGTGGTTGTACAACCTCAGTCTCCAGTGGTCCTGCCACGGTGTACTTCACGGGGCCTCCAAACCACTGGTTTCTTTGGCATTCTTGGGAATGCCAAAAAAACTCTGCCAGAGTTTCCCCCACACGCTCTCTTGTCTAAACCGCAGATCTCCTCCCAATTACAGCCACTCTGCCAGCGTGACTGTCCAGACGGCGACTCCCATGCTGACAGGAGGCCTTCGTCTGCTGGAGGAGTTAAACCACCATCTTGAATGACATTCCGAGTGGACATAAGAACCCTGGTGCTGGGACAGCTACTCTTGCTCCCAGCATTACTGCCTGCTCGCCGGTGCCACGCTGAAGGGGATTAATTATCATGCCATAAGCCCAGATCACTACGCCAGCAAACTGCAGCCCATATCCTGCCCAAACCCACTATTGTAGAAAGCGAGCAGAGTCGCCACTGGACATGCATAAATTGGGAGACTACTGGGGAGCTGAGAGAAAACAGGCTTTCACTGTCCTGGGGCAGCAGGCATCTGGTTGATTTGTATAATGTTAATTAGAACTTTATTCTTGAAAAGGGCCAAGCAAACAGTGTTTGGTTTTGCATTCCATGAATGTGAAAGAAGCACATAGATAAATAGTGAGCCGTCCTTATGAAAATTGTGTTTTGCTGGATGTAAGAGAGCACACAGCAGCGGTAGAATAGGGATGAGCAGATTTGTGGTAATAGGAACTTTTTCACCAGTACAATGAGCTAAATTTCAAGCTGGTATAGTAAATAGTGCCTGTGTATTAATACATAAATAACCTCTGCTGCCACCTAGCCAATAGTCCAGCTAGCTACCACAGGCTCCATCTCAGACAACAAGTCTGCCTTCCAGAAGATTGCCTTCCAGAGATTTGGCATATGTAATATTCTGCCTTCCAGAGATTTGGCAGAATATTATAATAATTATGAGTGTTTTCCAGAGCTCTAGGCTGCGAGTGTAAGTTTGAAACAACCAAATGATCACATGGGAAATATTACAGTTTCATGGTTCAGCATGTACACTCTCATCCCACTGTTTCTTGTCCAGGTGGGTAGCCTTCATCTGAAGTGCAGTGGGAGGGACAACACAGGGGATAACTCTGTAACACATCTATTCTCTTCCATGAATGACCCTAATTATCTATCCTACCTAGGAAAGGCTGTGATCTCCCACACTGATGTTCGCATTTCCATGCTTGTACTTTTCTTCTCATAGATAGCGAGTACTGAGCATCTGTTAGCTTAGAGTAGAACAGCCTTCCTCTTTCACTGTGTGAAGAAAACTGCTATCAAGAATCTAGCCTGAGTTTTGCAGCTCCAGCTTTACAAATGCATACAGAACCACACTGAAAATATGGATATTTAACATTACAACTAGCTTTGTATTGTCTTATTCTATCTTTCTTCCTTCAAATTATGTTTTAGACATACTACTGTACAGAAGTGTCCTACCTTCTTTGAAAAAAACAAAAAAAAACAAAACCAAAAAACCCCATATGCTTTTTGAAGCACCATCATCAAATCCTCATAAATATCCCATAAAGCAGATGGGAAAGACATCCTCAGCTTGATCTTTATCAGACTGATAAGCTGTTCTTTTAAAAAGTCTAATGCAAATGATTTCCAGGGCTTCCCGTCTAGGTCAGCAGCCTTTCAAAACTCGATTAAAACAGTCTATTTCCCCTCTGACTTGAGGATAACAAATGGATGAAAGTCTGGGCATAATGTTTCCCCCCTTCAACAATTCTTTAAATTCCAAATATATAAGCGGAGGTCTAGAGCCCAGTGTGGGAGGATGGGCAAACAAATGGGTTAAGGCAGGTCATAGTAGCTCAGTTTAAAAAGACATTAAACACATAGCGCAGTCCCTAATGGTAATATTGCCATGCCCCACAAGCAGTGTATTTGCATGGGCAGAACTGGAATTATTTTCTTCCAGCTTCAAACGCCCGCCTTTCAGAGCCTTCTCACCCTCCTCACACTTCCAGCTGCATGGACTGCTAGTTTGTGTGTAGCAGCACCGATGCAGCGTGCCCCAGTGTTCTCGTTTTGGGCTCTGTCACTCCTTTGTTCTCTCCATGCCTTCACATCCCCTCCACAGATAAAATCAGGAACAGGAATGTAGTCATTCTTTCAGAAGAAACACACTGTTCCTGACTAGTTGATGGAATAATCGATGATAGCATAAATGCAGCCTTGAGGAATGCCTCCCAAGGCCAAGCTGCATCATCAATAGTCCTTTCTCATGAACACTCAGACAAAGAATTTGGTTTACGGCACTGTGAAGCTTTCCATCATTCTGCCATATTTCTGAAAAGCAAAAAGGATAGCGCTTTCTACAGGGAACTCCGCTGTGCTTGGCAGTAAAGATCTCCAAGTCTCTGATTTGAACAGCATCCTAGTACATGTAGCGGATCAACTGACTAATGTTTCATTAAAGTCTATTAGAACCACTGGATGAGAAGCGCTGCCAATCGTGTCTACTACGTGTCGCTAATCCACTTATTCTGGGCAGAAAAGAAGGCTAAGTCAGCTCAGTCTGCCCTGTTTCACCCTATTAAACAGCCCTCTAATGAGATGTGAGTGATCCAGGATGTGTGGCCGAAGGTGTGCGAGCCAGGTACATAAGCTCAGATGGTGCAAGGTACCTGGGGAGCTAACTGCCTACAGATCTGGGCCTCAGCCTGTTGTTCAAAGCATCTAGAATTACTCGAACTCTGACGGCAATGTCTGAATGAGGTAAGCGTTGAGCTTCAGTAGTCAATATTCTCCTTGCTTCAGAACTGATCAGCTTTTCCCACAGCTAACTTACTGCCCCAAAATAACAGCAATATAGTTTCACCAGCTTGGAATCTCAAGTACTAAGCTCTAAAAAGGAAAATAAAGTGCTGATTTCACCTTTTGTGCAAAAGCTACATTATGATCTCAGAAACAAAATTCCACCACCTCTGAAATGAAAACTACCCTAGGAGCGATTCAGTTTCAGAGTAGCCTTTTATTACACCCAAACTCTCACACTTCTTCGTGGCATAGCTCTGTCTTTCTAGCGTTGTCTAAACATCATTAGACCAGAAGACGGCCTTTCAATTTCAGTTTGTTAATTTTCTGTCCTGGAAAGCAATAGTTGGTGTTGCAAAAGCCAAAAAAAAAGTTCAAATACATCTTGCAAATGCCAGACTTCTTTTGTATAAGAGGGAACCAGACAAATTGCACTTCATTGATCCACGCTGGTAGTAATGGCACTCAAGGTTTACTGATGGGAGTTTGCAGTAAAAAGATCTAATTCCTCAGTGCTTTCTTTAAATTGTTATTGCTTAGTCATCACAGGATTTTGTGGGATGACGAAGAAAAGCAAAGATAATTCAAGGCAAATGGAAGACGACGTGTTCACCAAAAAAAGCTTTCTGTTGGCATTTAACATATATTTTAAAGAAAGCTAAGAAATTCTGCTTTTTTTACTTTGTTCACAGTCTTACTTTGTCATACCTGATGACAGACAGTCAAAATGACTTTATGATGTTTGTGTACTCAGAATACATCCGCACAGAAGAGACACCACGGATGGTATATTGGGCCAAACTGCTGAGCTCAGCTGTTTATATCAAATCTCTCCCCATTATCACAGAATCACTAAGGTTGGAAAAGACCTGTAAGATCATCAAGTCCAACCATCAACCCAACACCACCATGCCCACTAAACCATGTCCCGCAGTGCCACGCCTACACGTTCCTTGAACACCTCCAGTGATGGTGACTCCACCACCTCCCTGGGCAGCCTGTTCCAGTGCTTCACCACTCCCTCAGTAAAGAAATTTTTCCTAATATCCAGCCTGAACCTCCCCTGGCGCAACTTGAGGCCATTTCCTCTTGTCCTGTCACTTGTCACTTGGGAGAAGAGACCAACACCCACCTCACCACAACCCCCTTTCAGGTAATTGTATTTTCAAAGGCTGACTAGTACCACTCTTAAAAATCGGAAGATGCAAAATAAGCATTAAAGATGGCATGGTCTGAAAGCTCTGGCACAGGCAGGTCAATACACCAGGAGCATGGCCAGATTTTAGCTAACTAGCGTACCTGGTCCATTGATGGCCCTCAGCGTCTTGCAACCCTGCCACAGCAAATGTTTTGCTTTATCTGAAGTAATGAGCTGGCGAGAGATGGAAAAAGGCCTGGTTTTCATTCTGACTGATGTTACTGTGAATTAAGGAATTGGGCTGATGGGAATTAGTGCTAATATAGTTTGTTAACTAAGAAAAGTGCTAATTAGAAAGCCTTTTAAACTTGACCAACGTAATGATTAAACACAAACACTTGCTGCATTTTATTTGCTTAAAGCTTATGAAACCCATATAAATGGATGGTCATGGCAGAAGCTGTACTATGTTGATGATAAGGTGCTAAGGATTGTTCTTTGCAACTTTTATTTATTATTCAACACCTGTCAGTAGTAAGTGGAGCTTTTACATTAAAGCAGGTGTTAGCATCTGATAGGGATGAAAATATTGTTTACCCTTCCTAAAATTACGTCATTTGCTCTTTAAATAAAGAATTAGTTTTCTAGGAATTTTAGATTAAATCTGCTCTCCTTCAAATAGCTAATTTAAGAAATGCAGGAAGTCTGACAGAGCCTTGATTTTGCTGTCATTTGCAGAAACAAAGACAGCACAAATTCTTTCAACTTCCCATACTGTTAAGACTCGCTGAAATCTTACACGTAGGATATACATGCAGACTTTCGGGGCAGGAAACTGTCTTTCTTTGTGGTTACTTTGCATAGCTGCACAGTATCCATCCAAAGAAGCAGAGGAATAATACACTGTTACAGGTAATTCCACAAAGGTAAACCACCTTTCATAATACTTCCCATCTGTCACTTATCTCGGTAGGAGGGTGCAAGATGAGGCCCTGGCAGGCAGAGACTGCTCATCCCCATCATCGCTGGTTTTCACCGTGCTTTTCCTAATAATAGCGGGCACTACAGCACTTGCAGCAGGCATATATACGGTCCTGGCTAGATCCTGATGCCGCAGGAATAAGTAAATTTCCAAATTATTTGAGTTTCTAATAGGATGGCTGACCAAATTTTAGGTTGTGGACTCAACTCATTAGCTACTGCATTACCCATTCTTTCATATTCTTTTATTTCATATGTCACCCGGGAAATGGTGGTGGTGGGGTGCTCGATGAAGTGTGAAGGAGGAGGCACTCCAGCACAGCTGATGAGGGGGAGGACCACCGAAATACTTTTGTTGGCGTTGGCTGGGAAGCTCGGCAGGTGTATCGCAGCTCACAGGGACCGGCTGCATCGAAAAGCAAGGACTGGCAGGAGAGAGGTGCTGGTCCTTCAGATGTGAGAGATCTGCTCCTGCCTCTGCTGGGAGATGCTGGCGTTGGGGCTTTATGGAGCCACAGTCTGCTGAGACTGCGGGATGGCTGGGAGGAAGAATTTCAGGAGGCTGGGGTCCAGCTTGAATTTTGGAGATGCAGAATGAGGAAAAGTTTGTGAAGTAGGAATGATGCAGGTGGGAAAGAGAGAACCCCAGGACGCTGCTCTGGTCTAGAGATAAGACGACTATTAGTTAGACTTCAGGTTTATGGAAGAGTAAAGGATTTAGTAGATGATAGAGTAAAGTGTGGCAGTGTTTTGGGATACAGTCCTAGGACTGGGAAGTTTAATCGTGGTTGTTCTATAAAGCAGATTTTAGGCAGAAGTGACCGAGAGAGACAGGTGCCAAAATAAGGCAGGAAATAGCCATTACGCCATGTACTTCTTTCCAAAACCTACTCATTGAACTAGATCTACTGGGGAGTGTATGTACGCAGGGAAATAGATTGGAAAGAAAGGAGGGGGAATTAAATTTGAAGCAGCAGTTTCAGAATAGCATATATTTTTGCAATTTAGTTATTCTGCAATTAGGCATTACCCTCAGAAAATTCAGTTAAAAACCATCCGAGTTCACAGAATTGGGATACCAAAGCCAAAGAATTATGGTTCTAGCCATTTAATTACTTCAATTTCAGTTCAGAATGCAGGTATTTTTATAAATAATCTCCTTTAAAAAATAAACAAACCTATCATGTCTTTCCACCACTTATGGTCACTATTTTCAGTGCAAACTCCAGCATACATCTCAGGTCTGTTTACCCTCCATGGTGTTAACGTTTGTTTTTAATGGATTAGAAACATTTTAATTTTTGCACCAGTAACGGTATCATGTTTCAAATTCCACTTATTTAGACTTTGCTTTGTTTGGCTGTTGAGAAAGGTTAGTGCTCAGCACTACTGTGTAAGACTCCCTTTCTTGATGGTGGAAGGAGTGGGGAGTGCTGCAGAAGATCTCCAGGGAGGACCCTCAAACCCTGGGGAAACCACACCTTTTGTGCCAGAAGAAAGCAGGCAACGATACAGGACTTGAAAGTGTGGGAGAATGGGGTGGGGGTGAGGAGTTTGGCTTTCTGCAAGGGTGGGAAAATGTTTTCTTTGGGTTTCTTTCATTAGGGAGAAGAATAAAACCTTGTGATCTGTTTTGGAAAGGGGCAGGAATAAAGCCTGAGATATCTGAAATTGGACTTTTTTGCTGACTGGCAGCACTGAACTGCTTCCAAAATTCAGTTACCTAGAGACAGGAGAACTACAATACCAAATGAAGAGGGAGTCTTTCTTTAAAGAGACTTGCACAGCATCCAGCTGGAATTTGGAAGTCATTTTACTGACAGATGATAATGGATTTCATTTTGAGCTTTGCCAGGAATCCTTATACCATTGGCTATAGAGAGGAAAAAGCATTCTCCTCGCACATGCATGCACGTGGGAGAGAGCAGACTACGAAAGCATCTTTTCAGAAATTAAATGCAGGGCCTTGTAAGGTTTTTTTTTCGCCAGTAAAACAAAGTTGGTGGAGACTCTTAAATGTAAACTTGTTTGTATGCATAAAGGAACTTTGATCCGTTCTGCATGTTACGCTTGTGATAAACAGCAGAGGCTACATACATTTGTAACTCAGCTCAACGGGAAATATTTGAGCAAAGAAAAAACAATGACTGGCCAGGCCAACACTAAATGCTAGAGCTCGAGGGAGAAGGGAATATCTACAACTTGCTTTGGTTTTGGCCACGTTATTAGACGGACAGGCTTAAATAGGTTAGTTCTATTGATTTTTGCATGCAGTGGCCCAGCATTTGAGGGCAGGCCTTGCCACGTGGCGGATAGACTTGACCGAATTGTATTACTTTTATAATTTACCTGTTCCCTTTCTCTCTAGCCATCCCTGCATCTTCTCACAGTTCAGCAAGCATCTAGCAACCCTTATCTTATTAGGAAAGCCTGTTACAAGCTGAGGAGGAGAGAATAGTTTATTGTTTCACTATGGTTAGAACTCAGTCTAATTAAGAAATTATTGACCTTTGGCGCTAGAAAAATTATAAACGCACCATGCCACATTCAGAAGGGGAGTTCATTAATATATTGATGCTCAGTTTAACCTTTGTCCCTTTCAGGGCATATGCACTTACAATTTACTGATGTAGAAATAAGCTTTCTGGATCCTAAAGCCAAGACAGATATTTGATCCTCATCCACAAGGCCAATGCAGTCCATGTGAGAAGCTTTATGCAAATTATATAAATGAATTTAGAGACTGAGTAATAAATTATAAGGAATCATTTGGTGACCAGAGCAGCAATTGTAGGCAAAGATCTCCTACATCCAACTTGGTATGTAAGAGTTCAGGGAGGCTGTGGAAACACATGCCATAGCTGCCAAATCTGTGTAACTTGTGAGACGGTTGTGTCCTGGGGGGTTGCAAACTTCAAGCAAAAGCTGTTCCCAGCCCAGATGCTGCAGTGCTGTGAAACTGGAAAGGAAAGCAAAATGAGTTTTATGTTCCTCCCCTTCTTCCTTTTTGAGGGGGGGAAAGGACTGAACAGCATTCTCTTAAAAAAAAAAAAAAGTGTACTCTTTTTTTTTATACCTTCTTCTTCTTTTAGAAATATAAGGAATATGAAGGACTGTTTTCCTTCGCAGTGCTGAAGGCCGTGTTAACTGTTCTAGACAACCTTCTGGAAAGTTTTCTAAAACGGAAACAGCTTTCTGAAGCCATAATTCAGGAAGCCTCCCCGTTTAAGAAACATTTAAATCTTATGAAAGCAATATAAAGCAATTAAGTGTGTTCTTAAGGACTCAGGCAAAGAGGACTCTCTGCTCACTTCTCAACTGAAGGCGAGAAGTTGATGGTTCTTACTGAAAACTGAAAAGATCATTTTTTCCAAATATTTGTCAAGCACTTAAAATAAGCACTTTGGAAAAAAAAAAAAAAGCAAGCACGATTAAAATTAATTCCCCTCTTAGTCAATCAGGCTTTAATTATTTAAGATCCAAAACCTTTACTAGTTCTTTAGTCAACTGTAGTCTTTCAGGAAATATCAGGTAGAGAAGACATGACTTTCACAGCTAGTAATGCCTTTCCACTCCCCACACTTTACTGGAGAACAAGTAAGTGCAAATGTTCTTTAAGTCACCCTAAAATAAAAGGCAACCAATGGTTCTTCTTCCTGAAGGAGGTAAAGACTATACCTAATTTTTAAATATTCCTTATTATTATTAAAAGTGTGAGCACAGGAACACGTTATTGTGTCTAGCTGCTCCGCAGTATTAACCACACATGCTTTCTTACCCTACGGAAGACCCTTCCATAAATTCAGAATACACAGAGTCATTAACCCCTCTCCCAGGGAAAGGCAAGCTACCTTCTATTTACACAGAGTATTATTCAGAATTGCAAGTGTATTGTAAATTCACGGCTTTGGTTACTCCACTCTCATTTGTTCATGTATTCACACACTGTGTTTTCTAACAAGCCAGAAAATAAAAGGCTGACTTTATGATTTTTAGGTTGCCACTCTCCCTGAAAATGTCACCATAAACATTCTTGTCATACACAAAGCCATCACAGATTCGCCCATTAACTCTGGCACTAATGGTAGACCCATTTTCACTACGTGGAAATGTCAGGCTTACATGTGCGCATCCCTTTTTTGTGCAGAAGGTACCCCAAACTGTGCATCGTCTCTCTGGAGCCTTAATTTGACTATTCTTCTCATCTGTGGCTTATCAGAATAGTCAAATCACATTCATTTTTGGTAATACAAGTTTTAAGACTGCAGCAATTTCATCTTTCAGTTCTCAGAAAGAAGCTGGAAGTTTTTGGGTGGCTCGGAGACAACTGGGTGTTTTGTAGTCCAGACCATTTGGAGGAAACAAAGGCTGCAGTTTCTCCGTATTTTCGATTTGTCTCTTTTTTCTGTTGGAGGATTTAACCAAGAGGGTTTCAGTGATCTGGTTTACAGCTTGGCCTACAAGCGTCTTTGGCAGCACAACCGAACAGACAGGGACAAGAAGCCAAACAGGAGACGTCTTTAGCTGACTTCACTGCTGGAATACCTATTGTAGGACTATACGCTAGGGCCCTTTGTAATAGGGAATAAATACAATTTCTTTCTTTCCTTTGTTCGGGGGAGCAGTAGAGGTCATTTTAAATGAACTGGTAGAAGCTCCTAGTGATTGGCTGTCCTACTTCAGCTTGACTCGCTATGTGCTACAGCATCCAACAACAATAAACAGCAAGTTATATAGATGCGTTTACTAAGACGGTAAGCAGCAGAACAAAACGATTTCCTTCAAACAATCATTATTCATCCAGGCAAACACACAATAGATACAAACAGGCCAGTTCATGGTTCTCACAGCTACTGTTCGTGTTCTCAGAGTTGTTTGTAGGCTGACATCAGTCTTGCTGGTTTTTTAACCTTCCTAACGACACTGAGCATACAGATCCAGGTGTGGGCATAATTAAGCAGTTGTCATCTCCTACGGATGTCACGGCAGTGCGTATTTCCAGCCATACCATTAGGACCTGGGTGTGCAACCCTCTCCCGTTGGTCCTCCTGAAGCTTACACCCAGCCCTGAAAACCGAGCCATGAAAAATCAGAAGGGTGGTTCATGATAAGGATAATTGGCACCATTATCTGTGCATTCTGCCCCATACCTCTGTCCTGTTCTTGCATCCTGCCCCATTCCTCCTTCCCGTACTCTCTCAGTGCACCTCAGCAGGCACAGGCTGTGTATCCAAGACTTTAATGAAGAACAAGGGTATGGTGGGAATGTCACACTGCCTGTTTCTGTGAACAATTGAAGTCTGATCTTTTTCTGGACAACAAAAGAAAACCTCAAAAAGAGAAAAATGGACACCAGCCAAGAAACAGGGTGGGGGAAAATCTTTATGGATTGTTGGCAAATCTACTGTGCAGCTTTCCCATGTTATAAACTACATCACTGTCTGCAAACCCGGGGAAGATACCCTTCTGCAAACTAAGATGATATGAGACCTGCCTGTTACGTCCCCTATGAACCTAAATTCCTACTTCTCCACTAAAACCGTGTAGTTAAAGGTGTTTTATTCAGCACATGCACTAGGTCAGCATCATCCCAGAATGAAATTCTCACTAAAGCAATAACGCGCAGCACAGCAAGGCTTTAAGGCTCCGACAAAATTAAAATACAGATTTGGAGGCTCTGAGCAACCCTGGTCGGTATAAGCGGGTGGGGGAAGGGCAGCATGTGGTTTGGGATATTTTCACCAAATGTTAAATCACACAGAATATTTCACTCGTCTCCAGTGTGAGATCACGACATGACTCCTCTGTAATGAATTCTTTATCTTGGCAGCTCTCCTGCTTTCTCCCAACCGTGCCTCCCTCTCCCCTCCTGGTCCCAGCGCCGTAACATATGGTAGTGTTTGGGGAGCCACTGCGGCCTGGGAGCAGGCCTGGCTGCCCGCACCTGCCCGCTCCCCCGTCTCGCTGCTCCGCAGGCGGCCGCGCTCAGGTCACGCTCCTTCGCCCTCCTCCCCGGGCACGCCGAGAGCTGCCGGCAACTGGTTTCGTGCCGCCCTTCGGACGTGACATCGAATTCGGCGGCGGTGTGACTGTGCAGGGCCCGCTGCCGTCCCCCCTGCGAGGCCCGAAGCCTTCCCAGGCGGCCTCGGCGAAGCCTCTCCGCTGAGGGCGGCTCCAGGTGGAGGGCGGCTCCGCTGAGGGCGGCTCCAACGACGGGCAAAGCTCCTGCCGACCCACCAGAAGCCCCGCTAGCGCGCTGCGGCAGCGGCTAGGCGAGAAGGGCCGCCGCCGGCCCAGGAGGGGCCCGGGCGGGACACGCACACCCAGTCCCACCGCGCACGGAGGCTCCCGCGGGCGGGCCCAGGAACCCCCGCGGAGGGGCCCGGCCGCTGCCCGCGGGCGGGCCCAGGAACCCCCGCGGAGGGGCCCGGCCGCTGCCCGCGGGCGGGCCCAGGAACCCCCGCGGAGGGGCCCGGCCGCTGCCCGCGGGCGGGCGGCACGTACCACACGAGCCGCCCGCCGCCGCCGCCCGGCCGGTTGGCGCGGCCGGAAGGCGTCGCCCCGCGGGAGCCGGTCGCCACGGCGACGCGTGGGGCCCTGCCCGCCGCCATGGGCCCGAAGCGGCCCAAGACCGGCGGGGTCGCCTCGACGGGGGCCGCGGCCAAGAGCTGGGAGGCCGCGCTGGTGTGCGCCCACCTGGCGGAGGTGAAGGCAGCCGAGGGGCAGGGCAGGGGCCGCGGCGGGCCGGGCGGGCCCCGGGACTTCGGGGCGCGGGAGAGCGGGCCCCAGGCGGCCCTCGCCGCTCCTCAGGCCGGGTCGTGGCAGTGTCGCTGCCGGCGGCTCCGCGGGGTCCCCAGGGTCGCCCCGGGGAGGGCCGTGAATCGTCCCGTCGTGCGGCGGAGCTGCACCCCCCCCCCGCCCCTCAGCAGCGGCCCGGCGGGTTTCTTGCTTTTCCTCCTCGGCGCTTTTCTTTCGGGGGCTCTGGGTGCCAAGTTTCGGCTCGGAGCGAACTTTTTATAAACTGCTGAACAACGAGGTTTGATGGAGGTGCTGACACAGCATTAACTGCAGCGTTGAAAATGTGAGGCTGTAATTTTCCTGCTTGAGTGTGTGCAGCTAAAAGGCACTTTTTTTTTTCCTCCCCCCCCTTCTTTTACAGCGTGTGAGGATCTAGAGGCATATTTAGGTTTCCAGGTTCTCTGTAAGCAATGTAATTCTAATAAATCTTGACTTGCAAGGGAGAATTTGGTTTCAAAATAGGGTAGTAGTTTAGCAAACAATAATATTTATCTAGCATGTGTTTATCTAGCGCTGCTTCTGCAAGTGAGACAAATGACTTCCACGGCTTCCTTGTTTGGTGGGTTCCTGTTGTGCCCCATTACAAAAACCAAGGGTGGTGGCTGTTGTTGTTGTGGTTTGGGGTTTGGTTTTTGTTTTTTTTCTAACACGCCAGCAGTTCTGGTTAAGTATGAGGACTTTGGAATTCAGGAGGAGGCTTTTCAACTGGCTAATCGGTTTTCCCGAAAATGCCACAGATGTCCAAAAATCCCTTAAATACTTACTTGCTTTTACTTTTATTTGGTGGTAACCATACGGTAGAAGTTCAGCCGAACAAAATCACTTTTTGAAGTAAGCTGCTCAGCTAAGGCTGTTTCCCATTTTACCCTAGAAAGTAGATTTTTCAGTAGAGTTCAAAGGCCCTTGAGCCTTTTCTTGCTTCTGAATCCTGCCCCGACTCTAGGAGAACCTCCCTGAAGCATGAGAAGGGGTGGAGGTTCAATCTCCATCACCTCCTCAGTTCCTGACCTTTCTCCCGAGCTTATTAGCAAGGTGCCAATTAGTGATTTATTTATTTTTTACAGTGGTGTTTATTGCGGTTGTGGATATTGTCCAGTGAATTCACTGAACAAAGTGCTTTGTTTACTCCGCTGCTTCTACATGTAATTTATTACATTTGTTAAATGCAAACCATTATATTGAAGATTTTAAAAGGTAGGAAATAAAATGCTCAAAATCTAGGAAGTGCCAGAATTAGGATTATTCAGGACCACACACTGAGGCAGACAGAAAGAAACGTTGAATATGTTCACTGAATGGGTCAAGAATTCCGTAGGAAAAAATACGTGATCACCTAATTAAAGATTATCGTAATGCCTGTACCCATGGGGGCTGAATTAAGATTCCTTGGTTCCTTAATTCTGGTATTGTCCAACTGTTTTCTGTTCCAGTTAAGCTAATTCCGCTTTCTCTGTCTCGCTGTTAGCAGGCAGAGCCTTGAGAACATGGGAAAAACCGTCTCCCTGCTGCGGTCAGCTTGAACTCGGGCTCTGTGATGCTGGGCAGCCGACGAAATTTCTTATTGCAGGAAAATTCTTGTTCAGCTTTTATAGTCGTGGGCAGGAGCACACTCGGTGCAAAACTGTCAAATACCAACAAATCTCTTCTGAGCATGTGTGAATGAAGATTCATCAAGTATGGCCAAATGTGGGTATACTTAATGTAAATAAACGTGCTCTGTAAAAGCACATCTTTGACACAAGTATGGCTGTGCTGCCAAATTTTAGTTCCTTCCTCTCGAGCACAGAGGGAATTGAATATCTTAATTACTTAATCACATAGGGTATTTTATTAAAGGGTAAAGATGATTTTTAAAAACCAAATCTCATTCTGCAAATAGTCTAACCACACTATCCTTCCCCCCCTGCCCCAGTAATCTTACAGCACAAGATTTAAACTTGAATATATAAAGGTCAGGAACTGAAAGCAGCCTGTAAAAGAGAGTGCTGAGCAACTTTAATTGTAGGTGTCACCAGACAGACTGCACAAAATTATTTCGTACTCTTCCTCAATATTGTATGTGATATACCATATGAATCTGAAATTATTTGGGAGATGAGAGGAACTCCTATCAATTAAATCAATTTCTCTCCTGGTAGTTCATGTATCATGAATTTTAAAATCTTTTATTTGTGTCAATTTAGAGACTCTTCTTTCCCTTTAGTGGAATCAAAGGGAATTTACTAGAACTGGGTTTAAATTGTACCAGATAGACTGAGCAATGAAATTTCACATTTTAATGTGTGTTTATGGCTTACAGTATTTTATTAGCCTGATCTGTGAAAAGGAGTCATTTTACCAGTGGTGTTAAGATTTTATGGATGGGTATGCTAACTAAAATATGATTTAAATGGTATTTACTAACCAAATAATTGCTTTTACTGAACGCGCTGTGAAAACTGGCAAACAGACAACTTAGAAACATGTACAGAGGAAATACGGATTTTGCAGAGCTTCACATTGTAGTTTATATACATCTTTTTTGTTTCTAATGTGCTACGTGGAAGAACATGGAGCTGCAAGTTGTATTTGCCTTCAGGTATTTATCAATATATTTTGATTGGGTTCACTGCAGAATTGAATTACAAAATATGAATTAAGTTTCTTAGTTTTAAACTGCATGCTTTAAGTAGTTAAAGGGCAGTATTTGCTAAGTGAAAGGTGAATCCTGGGCAAATACAACCCTTAACAGTTGAAATAATTGTAATCTACTGTATCTTCTTATTGGCTAGTGTAGCTAAGCATAGCAACTGGAAGCAACATTCTGCTCTGACTTTCCATCTGTATGGATTCTCTCATTTTATTGGCGTTTTAGGGCCTGAAAATTGGACTGAAATTAAAGCTTGTAAAACCGTTTTTAAAAGTTCTGAATAAGATGGCTCCGCTTTTGATTACTATTCATACTGCTTCCTCTTTGGAGAGAAATTAACATTCAATTGAGTTTTGATACTCTCTCACCTGCCCAGATTATACAGCGAAAGCTCAGTCTCTTAAAACCGGAATCCGTTAGTGATATGGGTGTGCGTCAATCAGCAGATAATGAAAGTGGACTTGTAGATTTCTTAGCAGTGATGCCCTACACGTTAGGGCTACAAAATTGCCGATGAGCACCCTTTCCCAGTAATGTCGGCTGTATTTAGTGATTTACAAGCCCCCTCGTTGTTGAAAGCAAAGAATGCTAGAGGTAATATTGCCCTAGGTGTTCATAAATCACTAATAAATCTCATTATTTCTGAGGCGTTACTTAAAAATCTGGAGATTAAAGAACTCTTGCTGTTTGATGCTGAAGTGTCTGGAGTTTAAGTTTTCAAATGTTTCTCTTCAGCCATTACAGTTAAATTTGAAATTGTGCTGTAATGAAATGAACCTACTAGTTGTGGCCCTAAGAGAAAAAAAAAAAACAACAAACAAACAAAAAACCCCCCATTAAATACCACAAGAATAAGTGATGATGCAAAATGACAGATACTCAGGTTGCCTGGAAAGGGGACGGGGTGAGATGGCTGCTCGATGCTTTTCCTGGCCAAAGAGTTCTAAAAACTGGTACTGCAAAAATAAACAATATACCTGATTTTTTTCAAATGTCTACTCTAGAACAGCTGCCCTTTTGTGTCTAGGAAATGAAGCAGAGGAAGCAAGGTGTGTTTAAAAAGGAAACAAAATTTTGTGAGCTACGTCTGATTTTTTTCTTCAACCTGAACTGGTTAGAGGTTTTTTTAACATACCTCTGCTATTGCAATACTACTGTGACAAATAAGATATGTAGGCTATGTGTGCTGGTTTTTAACAGTTGGGAAAAAATCACATTACAGGGGGACACAGTGGAGGCTTGAGAACCAAATCAGGAGATGATGAGACACCTTCTGTGTTTTGTGAAAACAAGGATTTTGGAAAACTGCTAGCTGCTTACGTGGAGTTTTCCAAGTTAGGTGGCCTTTGCTAGGATTGGAGCCTCTTCACCTGAGGGACATACAAGCTTCCCACGTAGATGGTTGTTTCTAACACGGAGCGAGACTTTGGTACATTTCAACTCTTGACATGGCCAAGAGTTTTAAAACAGGGGGACAGTGTCATTCATGACAATGATTGTCACTGGATGTTTTCCAGCGAGAGTGGCCTGGCCTCCCTTTAATTGGAGCTCGTTTCAGATTGTTTAAGGAGCATCCAGTTACCAATGCCACATTTCCAGCTTCAATTTTTTTTTCATTCATGTTTGAATCAGCGTTGTTGATTCTGTAGCCTATCTACTCCTTGCATTTTGGTCGTCTTCGTTCACAGTACATAGTGCTTGCGTTATACTCTCAATGGCAGCCTCCCTAGACTGTTTCCGTAGTAGTTATTTTTATGGTTTTCTCTATTCTGTTCTTTAAGCTGGGAACCTCATTTGAAGTAGCCTTAGGGTCACTAATCTATCCTCTTTCAGATCCTTTCTCAGGTCTCACGTCTACAATAACATCTGAAAGAATTAAACTAAGTGGAGGAGCAGTTGTATATTGAGGGAGAAAATATTTGTAAAGTAACCATATACATTTTACTACTTTTCCTTCTCATTTTTATGTTGTGATTTTAGGTGGTGAGCTGTAGAAGCAGGGTCTGTTTCTTCTCTATCCTTTCAGTGCCTTGAACATTAAGGATACTGTTACAGTATTGATAATGTAAGAGCAATATTGCAAAAATAATGGATTTTTAAGGTCAGAAAAGAGCATAGTCAATCAAACACCTTAAACTATGTACTAGCGCTGCACATTTACTGCCTTTATTGACTTCAGTTGCTGTTCTCAGCGTTCAGCTTTTCTGAAAAATGATCTTCAAGGGCTTCAAAATTGGTCAGTCTGGAAATAGATGACACGCTATTAGTGACTCTGAGAATTCTGGATCGTTATTCCTTGTTACAGTCTGTGTAGCTATTTCTGGTATTTATCCAGCTTTGATTCCCAAGTATTGCACCTTTTTTACAAAAGGATTTTTTTCTTCATTTTGCAGCTAGAGAGGTATGGGCTATCTCTAATACTGTTTAAATTTTTACGCAAAAGACCTTGTATTGAATCGCATATACTTCTGTAGAATTAAGTAAGGTGGGGTTATAATTTTCACTACCAGTTATCTTGCAGACGCTCATTCCATGTATTTTATTTTTAATATATTAGCCAGTGTTTTGCCTGTGCTATAAATATTCTCATAGCTGTTCTGTGGAGAAGCTTTAGCAGCTTGTTTCTTTGAAGCAAAGAATTTAGGCAGGGAGAAGATGTGCCACAGTGATGTCAAGAGCATGCTTATGTCAACTGTTGCTTTCTCCCATCCCAAGTCATCAGATGCTCAAATTACAAACATTTAGGTAGGCTTTTTTCAGCTAAGAGAAGAAACAAATGAAGAAGGGTACAGTAAAACTGGAAAAAGAAACTTCTCCTTCTACTATTTACATCTAAGAGGTTTTTTGGAACAGTCCTTTCCCTCACTTTACCATCAACTGAGGTTTTGTTCCTCTTTTCCAAGGACTTTGTATGTAATCTACACGTATGAAAATATTTCCATCAAAATCCTAAAGTTACCACCCTCTCTTAAATTTGTCTTTAAAATCTTTCCCTGCTATGATGCACACTGGACTGGTATGTGACTCTGCTTAGCCCGGTCCTGATTAGCGTGACAATGTCTTGGGACTAACTTGATCTTATTGAAGATATTTCCATAAATATCTTTCCATATTTACCTTTATGCAGCTTTATTGATATCCTTGCAGTTTACACACGCAGATGCGCAATTAAAAAAAATAATTTGCTGATTCCTGAAGAGCATACAGCACAACCATTGGAAACGTTGATGGTTCAGGCGCCACTGATGCTGACAGAGAACACTCTGGAGTGAGATGTAGGTGTGCTGGAGGTAGCCGTTGACTTTGTGAAAGGCATTCTGGTCGGTTAAAGCAGAAGAAATGGAAGAGTAACCAGTAAAAGTTGCTTAAATGACATCGTTTTGAAGCTTTTGTGGATGTATATCACTAAATAACGGGTTCCAATCTTTACTTGTTCTGCATTTCTTTAATGTTGAAATCAGATTTTTTTTTTCCACAAAAATATGTGTATTTTACTGCAAATGTTTGAAAACTGCTAGTGTTTTTCATTTGTCAATATTGTAGTGAAATATAACTTGCCATTGATAAATATTTTTTCTAAGTTCAGAATACTTAGTGAAACCGTGTAAGAACCATGGTATGCATAAATATATCCTCATAAAACTTCATCGGAAAAATGCTACAACTTTCAGAAAATAGTATCTGGGTATTATCTAATTCCCAAGATGAGGGAGCTGAAATTTGCTTTTTTTTTTCTACAGCAAATAATCACAATAATACATACATTCAATGACAAGAATACATATATTCAAAATGCACTTCTTGTTTGCTTACTGAACTGTCACATCTGTAAATGACATTTCAAAATTACTTTATTTTTGTGTGATGCTAATGCAGCGTTTGCCTGCGAGGAGGTTTGTAGAGGTTGTTAGTAGGCATTTGTGTTTTCCATAGCATAATGCTGCCACCCGATGGCAGAAAGAATTGGGACAAAGTAGTATGTGCTTTTTCGGGTTGTATATAGTTTATTTTGGTGTAATTAATACAGTGATGTTGAATATGTCTTAAAGTGATGTTGAATATGTCTTAAAGGGAGTAACCATCTCTACAGGATTACTCCTTGAAACTGCAGAGAAGTGCTTTTGCTTGCTTGTGTTCTAATACTTTAAATATTTTATTTTGGAAAGTAGGATGACTGGAAACCTAGCATCGCTTTCGTCGTCGGGACCAAAATTGAGGATGAAATCCACACCAAGGCCCTGTCTCTTGCTGTGCAGGTGCCACAGCGGAAGCTCTTCAGCGTGGTAACACGCGAAGACATTTTCAGACAGGTATTCCAAGAATGGAACTTTTAGTAACAAACCAAACCCTAGATCTCACATCTAGCTATTAACTTCTTTGGTCTGTGGTAACTATAAATTTCGTATTCAGTTGAATCACTCTGTGGAAGTTTAAAAAAATTACACTAATTCATAGGAGTTAAAAATGGAAAAAGAAAAGCTTACTGTATAAGTTGGTCTGCTCCCTGTAAATAGTGAGATTTTGTTACAGACTTTTCTTCAAGATGCTGATCACAGAAGTTCCCTCCCTAAGGTACAGGGGTACCGTAAGATGATTCCTCGCTATTTTGGAGTGTGAGTGTAGTGTTTTCAAAAGGGAATAACGAGTTAAATGATTTGTGTAAACTTAAAATCTTCTGACAGGAGAATGCTTTATTTCCTTGCAGATCAGAGAATCTGGGAATCAAAAGGGAAAAAAGGTTAAGGATGTGCCTGTGTACTATGAGGTAGGTTAAAACATACATTGCAGAGTCAGTGCTCTTTCACACTGAGGTAAATACAGCTGAGTAGCTGTGTTATGCATACCTGAGTAAATGCAAATCTATGGGATGTAGCTGGTAAAAACATGTAACCATCTAGGTACTCAAACTGCTTTCTTTTTGTGATACCAACAATGTTCTGTTGGACTTCTAATTAAGTGAGAATCAAGATGTCCTTTTAGGGATATGAGTTCTGTTATGCTAAGAATATGCTATGTGGTCATATTTTGATGGTGATGTCACAAATTACAGAAAAACGATTAGACGCTGCTCTCCCAGATGCTCCCAGTAATTTAGACTTACACCTTCATTTATGGGAATGGAGTCCCATAAATGAAACACCGCCTCTGTGTGTTAGTATCCATTATAATCTCAGTTTGATGTTAAATTCTAACCTGGTTCCTCTAGTGGGGTATGTCAGCGGCATTAGGAATCACGCTTAGTACAAAGAGGACTTCCTTCTCCCTACCTTGTTAATGTTTTACTTGCAGCTTGTGAGAGGTTATAAAATCCCATGATTAATTAGAAGATTGTTTAAAATTTTCTCAGGTAGAGTTTTATGGCCCTACAGACCTGGAGCATAAAGAATTTTGGATCCCTCTAAAAAGATCTTGTTTGCATTTTAGTTCTGCAATGACTAATAAAGTTTTTATGTGTCTCAGGTTTTGGTGGACTTTATAACAAGTCTTTTTAGTTGCAGTCTGTTTTTCAGTAATGCCAGACTACTATCTGAACAAGTCCCTTTGGAATTATTTACCACTGACATGACTGTGAATTTTATGCAATTAACCCTCTTCGTTTAGGACTAGCCTCCCAGGCAAACTCACCCTTATATTACCTGGGATGTAAAACCCCTTCAGTTCTACTGACAGAAGGATTTTGAAGTCTGGCTTTAAGCAGAAGCTTTGAATGATACCTGTATTTAATTACTAAGAGCAATTTTCCTTGTGAAGTGGATACTTATTAAATTCCAGCTGTCAGTGCTGTGTCTCATTAGCTACTTACTTTACTCCTCAAAGACATTTTTTTCCTCCCCTCCTTTAACAGAGAATATAAAATGCCTGTTCTGACCTTTTCCTTGGACTCAGTTTCCGTTCTGGCTGTAGCAAATTAAAAGATTGATCATGTTGCCACAAGCGTTAAGATCCTGCCTCTCTGGGCAGAATTTGCTCCTGAGCGTTCGCTTAAAGTCCAAGTGCCGTTTGTGCGTTCAGAGCTTTCGCTGCAGCAAGGATAAACGAGTTCGAGGTTAGCACAGAACACAGGGTTGTGAAATGTTCTTCTGAGAGGAGCATTTCTATCTTCACTGCTTACGGTTCTCTTCTCTGTGGTAGGATTCAAGACACTGGCATTTCAACAAGCGCATATTCATTTCTAGGGAGACTGTAAATAAGGTTCCTGACGTTTAATGGTCTTTGAACATGTGATGTGTACATGCGTGTGAATTTGGGACTGATGACATGCATAGTAATGTGGTTATTAATGGTATTAATAGTAACATTGTTACCCATGTCATTGGTCTTGCACATTGTGTCTACTGAAATGCAGGGGGTTTTAATAAATTTCAGTCCAGCAGTCTGCAGTGCCTGCTTTAGGTCAAGAAATGTTAACAAACTGCTCTTGGTATGTTGTAAGCTAATGATATACCATATTAAAATAATTCCATTTCTCTATTCTACATTATTTCCCTTCAGGGTTTCTATCATCTTACTGTGTTTTATTTCCTATCACTCTTCTTGTACAAAGTGAAGACGATCAGGGCAGGGTTTATGAATATGTAGCTAAAAGATTTCCAAATCCAGGAGAATTAGGTGTCTAACACCTTTTCTGTCTCTTAAGTGACTTGATGGGATTAGGAGTCCTGATTTGCAATTTCGTGCTAATTCCAGCACTTAATTAAATCATATTAGGCTGAGTCTCTCATAAAGATGCTGTGGAAATTATTTTTTTTTCTTTCTATATGGAAGGGAAAATGTTATGCTTCCTGTAAAAGATCAACATATTTTATAATGAATCAGATTAATTTATCAAGTACAATTTTTCCAACAGACAAGACCTAAAATTACAGTATGTTTGCATAAAATATATGCATTTTATAAGCAAGGTATGTGTCTTTTATTGTTTATGTACCTGCTTGTTTTGTCAACTTTCTATTGAGGTTGGAAGGTCATGTGTAATTAAGGTGCTTTACCACTACTAAATATGATAGTGTTTTAGTTTCCAAACTTTGAATTTTGAAAATCTATCCAAGCCTAAATTTTCCATACTACATTTGTTGATGAAGCTGATTTTTTTTTTTTTTTCCCTCCTTGAAAATTCTGCTGAGATTGAGTTCAGGGCTGTATGGATGGAAGGGTTTTTTTTTTCCTTGTAAGTGTTGTTTTCCAGTTTTGTTGGACTCACTGGGACAGGGTCAGGAAAGTTGCCTTTACGTTAGCCGGGAAATTTTGAGAAGGATTCTTGTCCCATGCTCATAAGGGAACAAGCTGGAGCTGCGGAGTAGTACCATAGTGAGAAAAGGTTTTGAAAGAAAACGGAGCCTCATGTGGTCCCTTCATGCGATAAGACTGGAAGTAGATTGATGGCGTTGCTGAAAATGGACAGTTGAATAAGGGATGTGGCCATGAGAGAGAGAGGGATGGAAGAGAGAGAACCACACTTCTGTGGTTCTCTCGGATAAGCTGAGATTCTTGGGATGAAGGATTGTGGAAAGATGAAAAAAGCACGAGCGGCAGAGACCAGAGCAGTTTTATTTGGATGTGGATCCCAGAACACTGCCTTCAAAATGTGTCCTTGTGCTTTTGAAACTTGTGAAGCAAAACTGAAGTCTTGTAACAGCAGCATCCTTCCCCACACTGCTCTGACTCATCTCCTGGGCAAGCCATCCCGTGTAACCAAAAAGGCTTGATTGCAATTAAACATAATAATCTTTATTCCACTACCTGTCAAGACTTAATATATTAATTCTGCTTTCTCACAGCATGGCTCCTACCTGTAGTTGTCAAACTGAAAAATATTGTCAGATCAGGGGCCAAATCTAAATCCTGGCCCATTCTCACGCTGGAATTCTGTGAGACCGGAGTGGAATAAATCAGCTGTGAATAAGTATTTCCCAGCTGTTAATCACTGGATAGATCGCTCGCTCTACCGGTGTCTCCTGCATTTTAAGGATGAGAGGCGGCATGAGCAGTGTGCGCTACACTCCAGAAATCCTTGCTATACTTATGATTCTTTGAGGACAGGTATAGGTAAAACAAGTTAGAAAGGCTCCTAGGCACGGCAGAATTTTTACACAAGTGCAGTGAAGTCTACAATAGCAGCAAATCCCATAACTTGCAGCGGGTGCAGGGAGGAGGTGGTTGGAGAAGGCATTCATATTGCAAAGGAAGAGGTAAATGGACTCTCTGGTCTTTGGACCTCCAATGTGGTGGAAGCATTTGATGGAGTTGAAAGGAAAGTATCCTGCAAGTGATCTTTTTTTCTGGTCAGGTGTGAAAACTTTGGACTTCTTTTTCAAGTGTAAATGTGATCTCTTCCCAAGAGACCATGGTGAATGCTACAATAATATATATATATGTGCACAAAATAAGATCACTAAATTGATTTGATTCTTCTTTTTTGGTGAGAAAGGATACTAACAGGAAAATTTGTAAACAATGTAGCCCTGGAGTTGGCTTTCCTACCAATGCTGCTATCACCAGTTTGTTTTACGTTCTGTAAAATTAGTAGATAGATTCGATTGGCAAAAGAGACGATTGTGACCTGTACCACTGGTCGCAGTACTTTTTTTCAACAAGAATCTGTGTGTTGAAGTTTTTTAAAATCAAGATTGGATGTTTTTTCTAAATAATTAAAAACAATTGCTACAACTTAATTTGTTTCTGGGGACGACCTTTCCTGATAAAAGTTACTTCTAGTTTCAGTGTAAATGTCTGTTTCAATGGATGGCTTACAGCCATATTTACTAAATTAGATAAAATCTTGCAATTAATCTTCTCTGTGTAGAAACTTTGAGATTGTGTTCAAATTGTCCCATAATTTTTCTCTCTATTTAGCAATGTGTAATAAATTCTTTCATGTTTTTTTTCCAATTCTTTAATAATTTCTGTGGATCTTCTCTAACAAGCATTTACAATTCACTCTCTTTATTTAATTGTAGACACCGAATGGACTTAGTGTTTTTGTTGAATACACATCAAATACAAGCACAACACAATGCATGCTTATTGTATACAAATACGAAGATTGTGTAAGTTATCTTGGCTGCTGCCTTGTGCTGAGAGCTAATTTTGGGTTGATTGGGTCACCCTTGACCAATGAGTCCTTCCCAAAGTCACCAGTTTACAGGTTCTCCATCCTGTAAATTTGGCCTGTTTTCTTCTGAGATATAAGTCTTGTAATTTAACAAAATCTAATCATATTGCTTTCTTGCACTATACTAACTACATTGACCAAATTTCTGTGTATGAATGAGTTTTCCACTACATTCTTTATATCTCCCGTGGTTATTGTGTCTTCTGGAGATCTTGCAATTGAAGACTTTGTGTCTTTTCCCAGATCACTGACAAACTTTTAAATAGATTAGTCTCTATATGTTGTATGCTTCAGACCCACAAGAAACTCAACTGTTTGATGATGACTCTTGGTTTGCAATTGCATTTTCAAATCTCTCAGTTAATGAGTTTTAATCTTTGTTACTGCTTTACTAACTATAGAATGCTTGTTTCTAAATCAATAGTCAAAGAATACTTAGGGAATTGTGCTTTTCACTATATCAGAGTTATTATCTGTTTCAACTAGAATTACAGTCTTAGCAGAGAAAGCTATTCTCTTTGTGAAAAAAACACCTTTTTTTTTTCCAAAAAGAACAAAATTGAATTTGTTGTTCATTGAGTCCTCTGTTAGGACATTAAGGAAATAATATCAGCTCCTCTGTTATTCTGCAATGATCACCATTACATTGCCAGTACTTAAAATACATATGTTATTCTAGTTTCCCTTTTTTTAAGCATTGGTGTGACATCAGCTTTCTTTCATTTGGTTTAAAACAGCCCTTGTTCTCCAAGAGTTGCTTAAAGATTATATTCATCACGTAAAGAGCTCCTCAGCTACCTATTTTTAATACTTCTTTGATTATGTTGCCCAGGTGTGCTGGTTTTTAATATGCCTAGCTTTAAAAGCTGCCTTTTTGCAACTTTCCATTGATAGAGTTGGAAATAACTGCTTATTAATGAAGTGATACAGCCAGTTTATCTGTTGTTTTTCCAACTGTAAAGCAGAAAAATCACTGATTAGCCCTACTTGTACTGCATCTTTATTGACTCTTCTACCATTTCCATTTAATACAGACCAGTGCCATGTTAATGATACTTTTTTCCTGATACAGTTTTTTTAAAAAGTAAATCTGTTATTGTCCTTATCTGTGCTGGCATACATTGACTTTCCCTTGTTTTTCTTGCTTTTCTTCCTTAAACCTGAATTAGTGAGGACTTTAAATCAGGCAGTCCAGGATCTTGTTACCCATCTGATTGCACTGAATTATCTCTGTTTGATCCTTGCTTGTGACAAGCAAGAAAATATTAGCTTGCATGTCACATGCAGAAACTGTTAATATTTAAACAGAAGAGAATATAGAATTTTGATTACAGGTTGTTCTGCTTCTTGTCATTGTTGGCTGAACACAGGATCTGTTTGATTCTCCTGTTGACTTGCTTCCAGACCTGCATGGTAAATGGTTCTCCTACAAAACCTCAATTTCTTTTACCTCCTTGCTGACAGGGAAGGAGTATCAGCTCAGATACTTCAAACTTAAGGACTGATAAAAGCAGGACAAGTGCCAGTTTTACTATCTGAATCAAGATACATAACAGTCAACCCATATCACCAGGCACATTGTGATATCAACCTAGTTGTGCAGTTTCAACAAACAAACCAGAGAGATCCGCAAATTAAATCCTTCTACTGCGAAGCATAATACGCACAGTTTTGCCATCCAAATCCAGTTCAGTTTAGTGCGTGCATATAAATCTTAATTAATTCATGCTTGGTACAGCTCATTTTGAGGGCTAAAAGGTTATTGGTTAGAAATAGAATCTTGCGTTGTTTTAAGATTATTTTTATGGTACATGGGCTTTTTTCTTTGGTTTGTTTTTTTCCCTAAGATTGTATTGTCAGAATCCTTGCGAAGTTGTGTAATGTTCACAGTACTTCTTGCCTTAATAGGCAGTAGGCTGTAGCAGAGACAGAAGGATCCTTGGGTTTTCTAGGTGTAAGTGAAACATTCCTCTGCTATCACTTCCGACACAAAATACATAACCCAAGATATTCAGAACTTCTGTAGGATGGTAAAACATAGCAATGAACAAGCTGAAGTGGAAAAATTTGAATTAATTTAGCCAGGAAACAGGGATTAAAGGGAGTCTTTAAACATTTCTGTGAATTAATGCTTCGCTACAAGTGTGTAGAATGTAGACTTATGAAGTGAGGGTTGCTGCTGGTAAGACTATTTGACGTGCTGGTCATGTCATGATGTGAAGAGAAGGTCCACTTTGGACTGGAACTGAGCATGTAAATCCTGGGATAGGTGCTCTTACTGTATTATAAAAGTTTATATATATAAAAATATTATGCATGTAATTTAGTATATATGATTATATTTTATCTAATTACATAATTAGATAATAAACATATTTTAATATGTATTTAAAACATATATGTGCATAAGTATTCAAAGCTACCTTATTCTATTACTCCCTCACCCCAATGGCATGAATTTTGTTCAAGAAACCAGTTAAGAATAGCTATTCTGTTTCTAAATAACTTTTATATCCTCTCTTCAGTAGGTCTTAAATACCTCGTATCTTTCTATTATCTTACACCTTTCTATTTTCTTCTGTAACTATTTTTTAGATTCTCTCATCATTGTCTCTAACCATATCTTCAGTAAAAAAAAAAGAGGGCAGCACTAGGGACAAGGAGCATATGTTTATTTTGTGTCGAGTATGTTATAGCAAATTCCTAGGGCAGAAAAATCAAAAGTTTTGGGTTTAGCTTGATGTGAAACCAAAACTCTTAATGTCACAGACATAGCACTTGTGGCAAGGAGTATTTTCACCCAAGAAGATACAAGCTGTTGTGAGTCGTGTGGCATTTGGAGGAGAGCAAAGACTGGTTAGTAGCCAGAACAAGTTTCAGAAATAATATTAGTCAGGAGTACTTTTAAGGAAGCCTTTTGGTTTCTTGTGGAAAGCAAGGTCAAATATTTTTGTGGAAGTGTGTAGATTTTGAGAAAACACCATCAGAAAGGTTGCGATCAAGAACAAGCTTTCTCAGAAGTGGAGATAGTCATACTAAAATCCATCCTTCTCAGTCTAAAAGTGTATGTCAGTAGAATTCTATTTTGTAATAAAAGTTAGAAAGATTTTGTTTTCATTCTGCTGTAGACCAAAATTCATTTTGGAAGTAGTTGTAAAATGGAACAGTTCAGGAGCCAAAACTTGTCTGGTGTCATTGTTTTGATGAGAGAGTTTGACAGTAAAAACAACTTTGGCAGCCACGCTGAATGGTCAGAAGGATAGAAAGATTTAATTTTATTTTTCATTCCAGTACAGAGCAAAACAAATACAGCAGTCTTAAATGTCGTAATAAAATGGAACAATTCTCCAGTCAGCCTTTGTCAAGTGCTATTGTGTGGATGTAAGAGAATTTTATTGCAGAAGGACTTGGCCCTTACACTGGATATGCAGAGGATTAATGCTCAAGAAACAGTTGGGAACTGTCGTTAAATGACGATGCCTTTTAGGGAGGTACTGGCTCCAGGGGAGGGTAAGAGACTTTAAATCCTGCTGTAGGCACTACCTACTGAGCTGTTTTCAGCTCTGTTGTATCTGTTACCGAGCTCCTACCAGGTACATCATAGTACAGAATATAGTATTTTGTAAACGATCCCACTGCATGAGGTGGTACATTTACCCGAGATATTTGTTGTCTTGTCTTCTGAGGAAAGTTCCCTCCTGGGTCCAAGTATTTAGGTCAGTTTACTTAAAAGGATGTTAAGGAAAAAATTTGTTACCTTAGGTTTAGCAAGTGTCGTGGTTTAAGCCCAGCCGGACTAATCACCACACAGCTTCTCACTCACTCCCCTTCCTCAGCTGGACAGGGGAGAGAAAATATGAGGAAAAGGCTCGTAGGTCGAGATAAGGACATAGGGAGATCACTCACCAATTACCATCATGGGCAAAATAGACTTGACTTGGGGAAATTAGTTTAATTTATTACCAATCAAAATCAGAGTAGGATATTTTTTTTTTTTTAGTTTAATTTATTATCAATCAAAATCAGAGTAGGATAATGAGAAGTAAAACCAAATCTTAAAAAGCAACACCTTCCCCCCCACCCCTCCCTTCTTCCCGGGCTCAACTTCACTCCCGAACCTCTTCCCCCCCGAGCGGCACAGGGGGATGGGGAATGGGGGTTGCGGTCAGTTCATCACATGTTGTTTCTGCCGCTCCTTCCTCCTCACACTCTTCCCCTGCTCCAGCGTGGGGTCCCTCCCACAGGAGACAGTTCTCCACGAACTTCTCCAACGTGGGTTCTTCCCACGGGCTGCAGTTCTTCACGAACTGCTCCAGCATGGGTCCGTTCCACGGGGTGCAGTCCTTCAGGAACAGACTGCTCCAATGCGGGTCCCCCGCGGGATCGCAAGTCCTGCCAGCAAACCTGCTCCAGCGTGGGCTCCTCTCTCCACGGCTCCACAGGTCCTGCCAGGAGCCTGCTCCAGCATGGGCTTCCCACAGGACCACAGCCTCCTTCAGGCATCCACCTGCTCCAGCGTGGGGTCCTCCACGGGCTGCAGGTGGATATCTGCTCCACCGTGGACCTCCATGGGCTGCAGGGGGACAACCTGCTTCACCATGGTCTTCACCACGGGCTGCAGGGGAATCTCTGCTCCGGCGCCTGGAGCCTCTCCTCCCCCTCCTTCTTCACTGACCTTGGTGTCTGCAGAGTTGTTTCTCTCACATATTCTCACTCCTCTCTTCTCCGGCTGCCTCTTCCTGGTTTTTCAGCCCTTCTTAAATATGTTATCACAGAGGCGCTACCACTGTTGCTGATTAGCTCAGCCTTAGCCAGTGGCAGATCCGTCTTGGAGTCGGCTGGCATTGGCTCTATCAGACATAGGAGAAGCTTCTAGCAGCTTCTCGCAGAAGCCACCCCTGTAGCCCCCCCTGCTACCAAAGCGCTGCCACGCAAACCCAATACAGCAAGTTTCACAACTCCCGTTGGTCTTCAGCAGTTTGTGAATATCAATATTAATGAGCCTTATGAAAGACTACCAGTGTCTGCCTATTGGCTGAGGTTAGATTTACCCCCACTTCATCTCACAGGAGACCTTTACAGGCAATTGTTTGCTCTGCTGCCAACTGAATAGGGACAATTTATGGCTGTGCCAAACTATTCCAAACAGACACTATCACACCCCAGGTCACAGATCTTTGGCATCATTAGATGAACTGCATACTTAAGTTATCTACATTCCTCCTGGATAATGTTAAGGTATTCTAGGATTTCCTACCTCTTGAAGATTTCACTAGAACTCACTGAGAAAAAGCTACACAAGCTTCTACCTGTCCTGCTCACCTTAATACTTACTTCATAATGCCTTTCACTGGTGGACTTCTTAGTGCTTGCTGAATTGCTCAGACAGACAATTGCCTTGCTAGCACCAATATACAAGAGAGCACAATATCATTTGCAAATGCCTTTTTAGAACTTGGCCAAATGGAAACAAAAGAAAATGTCCTGAGAAAAGAAAAAGCATTCACCTGGGTTCAGCTGCCCTTCCAGAACATCAAAGATATCTCCTAGTTCTGTGTTCTATATGCCAGTCCAGTACTGATGTCTTAATGCCCTAGGTCATCCTCATGGCTTTAGAGGTATATGTGTGATCTAAGCCTCAGATAACAGCAAAGGGATTTTTATTTCAAATATAGGAAACCCATGCCACCTAAAAATAATAAAATATTACCCAGAGTAAAGACATACTACCATGTCTTTGCATCAGCCTTTGCCATTGTCAGAGTATCCGATGCCACTGCGTGATCATCGGTGGCACGTGTAGTAGTCCTTCGAGTTATCAAATTACATGCCTTCCATTTGGGATGTATTTATTTAATGAGACTGAACTGTTGTTGCTATGACCCAGTCAGTCCTAGGAATTGTAGTTTTTAATCAATTTCTGAAGTCTCTCCAGTTCAGTATCCCTTTCCAGGGACCCCTCTGAGGACAATATGTCATGTTAAGAAGCACCAGGATTTCTAAATGCTGAAACTGGGGCAAAAAGTCTTGAGCTCCTGCAGGAAAATAATCTGTGTCTTCTAATTTTCTGTTTCCTAAAATCTGAAAGGTCGGATTCTATTATTTACATAAGACAATTGAACATGTTCATCTTTTCTTTCCATTTCAGAATAGCGACTCTTCTTCATAATCCTGATTCTAGGATTCTAGAAGCAGTGCCCTCCGCATGTATTATTATTTTACTACTGTTAGTTGTAATTATTTGGCCTGAGTCCATTCATAAAACTCAAAATTGCTGATGATTTATTTTCTAGGAAAGAAATTTGATACCTTTTGAAATTCATCTATCTGTTTAAAACCTGCTTTAGAGCACTGGTGAGACCTTGGTTTTGCTTCCTAGATTACAAGGTTTCCTGGGTGTGTGCAAGTTGGTATAAAATTTCCTGCTTTTTCTCTGCAGGTTTTGTTGTAATCCCCGTGTAACTAGAGCAAACAGCAATTATGTCTGTAAGAATGTCGTCCTTAACTTGGTAGAGGGTCCTTCTGGAGTAGCCAAAGGAAGTGCTGTTCTCTGTTGTGTTGCATTCAAAAATTTCAGGTGACTATAATTGGTTAATTAAAGACAATAGAGTGAAAGAAATTTTTCTCAAGTAGAGCAACTAATCCCAGAATCCTTTGTCACCAAAGGAAAAAAAACAATTAAAAAAAAATGCCCAAAGCCCTGTTGCAAAGCTGGACCAAGGTGGAAAGATCCTGCCTAGGAGTTTTGTGGTGCCAAGCCTATGAGGCCGTTGGGACTTCCTGGCCCACAAGTTCTGAGGCAGCTTAGGAAACTCTGGCAAGAGGTAGCTAGATGGGTTCTGCCAGCACAAGGGTTGATGAGACAACTTTGCTTCTTAAATCTTTTTGTTCCACCTCTGACTGGGTTCTCTTCCTAGCCAGACGCAAAGTTAGAGAAGCGTGACTAAATCCTTTAGCTTTGTAATGTTCACTGTGTGGATCCAGTTGGCTGGAATTACTGGAGACAATTTACTTCTTGGGAGCGTAAAATATTCTACTCCACAATGGAACGACTTGCTGGGCAGATTCATACCACTGAAATGTAAACATTTCATGATTTGATCATAGCAATATATCTCTTCTTCTGAGCACAGATCACAGCAGACTGGCCTGTCCTCTCTTTTTTAAAAGGTCTGGGTTCTGTAGGAGTTCTTGAAATCACTTAAATGCTATTTCAACTATCTCCCCCCAATCAGTGTTAAAAGGAAACAGGTATTTGAAGAGTCACATGAGAAAACCTTCCCTATGCATCAAACTCCTTCCTGAGATAGCAATGCTAATGACTGATCTTTAGAATCACTGGATATTCATATTGTACTTTGTCTTCCCTTAAAGCAGTTCGTTTTGGTAGCAGTTAGGTGGTCAGGAAGCCATAGGAGGTACATGTCATAGATGGTGAGAGCTCTTGTATGAGCTCTTTCACAGAGTCACAGAATCATCAAGGTTGGAAAAGACCTGCAAGATCATCAAGTCCAACCATCAACCCAACACCACCATGCCCACTAAACCATGTCCTGCAGTGCCGCATCTACAAGTTAATAAAGCCAAGGTGAAAAGTCATCCTCATTTTCATGTAATATATTTTCTCATTTTTACTTCAATTAGGTTATTCACCTGTTTGTATTTCTCTTAAAACATTATTGAAGTACTTGTAACACTAAAACATGTACGCTGTACACGTCTTAGAAAGTTCTTATTCTGCATTGCTGAGATTAAACCAGTTAAGGTATGCCCTCAGGTTGCACATTTTCTGTAGAGAGAGGTTTAAAGAACAGACCTTCTTACAATGGATATTTCTAACTAGGTTTCTGCTAACCAGATCAAGCTGTGTTGTGATTTGGCAAAAACCAGACTCAGTCATATGAGTGACAACGTATTTTTCTAGCACACAAGCAGCCATTGCTGCTGCTTTGAGAAATATTCTCAGAATAAAAAGGCAGATATTTAGTACCTGAACAGCATATGTATTTGCTCAGTATTGCTCAATAGTGAAAGTGTCCTATTCTTATTTTAGTAGGTTTGTTTGAAAAGGACTCTGAGGGGCAGAAGGAGTCGTCAAATACACATTTATTTTTTTCAGTTCTCTGGAATACATGTTGGTAGAGTCTTCATTGATTAACGAAGATGATTCATTGGCTTAGCTTAAGTTTTACAGTCTACCTTGTGGATACATAAGCTCTGTATGGAGCTCTGTTCCGATATGCAATTGATTTACTGATTTACATGAGTCCTTAAGCTCAGTTTGAATTGTGAGTCATTAATTCACCAATGAAGGATAATGATTAAGCAGGTGATCTTTTGACATCATAGTTGGGAAGATGTTCTGAGAGGAAAAATGAAATTAGATGAATGGTCTGATAGTAGAGACTGAATTGCCTTTCAACGCACTGCAGGTGTGATCTGAAAGAATTTGTTTCAGGCAGCCCAGTGCCTTCCTGGTATTCTTCCAAAATGATTGATCGTAGTATGCTATACTCAATGACACAACATCAGCAGATTCAGAAATATTTAATAGTATGTGTAAAGAAGTCTCTTTGAACAAAAGAAATTTGTCAGTATGACACATGCAGCTTTTGTTCCCTAGTCTGTCTTGAAAGCTGCTTGTGAGGGTTTGCAATACTGATGGCAGATCGGAATAAGCGAAGATTGCTTTTTTCCCCCCTGCTTTTATTAGCTTGCTCAGGAAAATACATTTGAACAGGAAATAATAACTTGGTTGGTACGTGTAATCCATATAGCCTCTTGACTGATGGCTCTCCTGCTTCAAATTGACTTGAACTGTGTCAGCTACTAAGGGATTTGAATTACTGAGGAGTTCTTCTAGGAGCCATTATGTTAATTTTAGGAAGTGTTATGTGAGTCTGAGGTATATGCGATGGCCTGCATTTCTTACAGTTTCAAGAACAAGAGGGAAGACGGCTTTAGAAAGCTCACCCTGGATATGGGAGAACTACACTGTGAAATGGGCTGACCACTGTTCAAAGCCAGTGATGCGACTGCTTCTAGGTAGTGATAAAGCTGTGAAAGATGATAATGCAATTTATCACTTTGAAAGCTTTTCTGATTATGATTTAGCAGCCACAATGGTTCTGTATATTGAAGAGGAGGCATTTCAAAGAAAGATACTGTGAAGGCTCTGGCTTTAAATGTTTTCCTAACTTTTAAGACCCGTCTCCTATCTCAATGGCACTGGCATCTGCCAATAGTAGAGTGTCACCTACAAGCACTCAGGCAGTGTTTGAATGGCTTGAAATACATGCCCTTTGCACCAGGCAACTAAATCTCTGCGTGGTTCACACTGCCACCATATGAGATCAAATACTGCGTCACTGAAGCCTTGCTGCACTTCACAAATGTGACCCCCCGCTGTGTATGGAATGCTAAGTTTCCTCTTCCTTTAAAGGAGAAGAGGCCCTACCTAACTGAGTTTGTCCATCCAAGTTTCCATGGTTTCTCGCATAAGAAAAAGGTCATCACTGGCAGGATGAAGTATAGCCAATCTGAAATGAATCCACCTCAGAGTATCCCAAAAAATTCCTTCTGTACTCCTACCAAGTCTTTGTCTTCAGCTTTTTTTTTTTTTTAATTGAGGCTCTGTGGATTCTTAACTGTTTATGCCAGGTGCCTGCACAATTCACAGGGCCACAAATGAAGTAAACATGCATAAGTGTAATAAATTTTATTTCTTTTATCTACTGTGCCTGGATTGATCTATGTTTTGTCTTCAAACTAGCAGTGATGAGGAATTGGGGTTTTTTTGCTTATGCATAAAGCAGATTTTACATTACTGTATGAAAACCTATTTGCTTTCTTTGTATTTTTTTATTTTTATTTTATCTTTGTCTTATTTGTCTGATCTCCCTCCACAGTCATGGAATCTACTCCTGTTAAGTAGAGTTTGGTTTGTACTTCTCAAATGCCTCACGTAAGAAAATTTGTCCTTCCCACCCACTCAGAGTTGTCCAGCTCACTATGGACCTTGGACAGGTCTCTTCATTTCTGTATTCTCTATCTAGAAAATAGGAATAATCATGATGCATTGCTTGTGACTGGTAAAATGCTTTGAACTTCTCAGGAAGAATGAGTTGTAAAAGAGTCTGAGCGTTCCTTCCTTCTTCCATGAACAATAAATCAGCAACTGCCATTGAGCTGGGTTACTATATATACACTTGTCAGGAATCCTTCCAGAATCCCTCCATTTCCCCTCTATTGTGTTTCAAGAAATGTGCAACTCATCTAGATTAGGCAGTTGGGAAGCATCCCTTCCCATAGGCTGTTAACACCACTTCTGCAAAAAAAACCTATATGAAACTCTTTCTCTCTAAGGGAAATTACTATGATACTTCTACCAAAGTCTCTTTCTTTCAGAGCACAGATTTTTTTGTAGCTAGTTCTGGGTGACTATTTTTTGTTGGAATAGCTAGTAGTTTCTGGTGTGCCTACAGTCTGTGAGAGTTTTTAAGGCTGTTCTTAACATACCCTTGATTTTTCTGCTGTGACTCTGAAGTCAATGGGAGTCTTTCCAGTAAGCCTTCTATGGTTGGCTTGTTGAGATAGCGACCAGTAAGTAGTCTTACTCTGAATACGAAAGATGTGAAGCAGAACTGATCTTAACCATGATGTATTTTCCTATGTGTATGTTAAGGAGATCATCAGGTTTATTAGTGTTGGAGGGGCAGGATTGTTTTGGGAGGGTTTATAAATGCAAATATTTTGATTGTTTTGTCTCCGTGTTAGGTGATTCAGAAAAATATGAATTTTAAGAGATTTCTTTTTCTGTACTTTGCTTTCATTTGTATGAAACAATAATTTGACTTATAATAGTCTGGATTCCACTTTGACTTTGTTTTATTCAGAGAAGCATTTTTAATGGCTACATTTGCTTGCCTGGGTTTTACTTGAGAAGTGAAAATTTCTAAGCTGGGCGAGAAACTATGAAAGCTCCAAGCTAATGGTGGTGTTTGCGTTAGACAAGACACAGTTCAGTGAGATGCAGTGTGCACCTTCATTGTCTGAATGTTAGCAAGCAAAATTGACACCATATGTGCCCAACTGTAATTGCTCCAAGAGGGGAAAAGAGAAACATGTCAGAACATTTGAGTAACACCTAATTCAGTCCATGGTTATAAATAAAGCTGATGGTTGCTTAAAAACAAAAGTAGGAAAATATTATGGTTATATTATTCCTCAGCAGCGCTTCCTACATAGGTGAACTTTATTACAGAGACAACACAAGTGAAAAGAAACATGTAACAACTTTTTATGGTATTTTTATGTTATTTTATTTTTTTCGCAGTAAATAAAGTGGTTATGAGGCTCCAAGGAAAACGGCCCAGATGTTAGTGAGTTGTATGAAATTTAGTGGAAACAAGCTGTAAAAAACATAGTCATAAAACAGCCTGTCAATGCCACACATCTGGACAATGCAGCTGTATGTTCCCGCTGCTGTCATCACCGTAAGAAAACTCAATAGCCTTATTTCACCCCAATTAGGCTGCATACCAACGGAATCAGAATTACACAGGGAGGGGGTGTATTTTTGCCAAGACAGACCCTCTCAAATTCCCTTCAAGAAGTTTTTATCTTTCATTCAGGGCTAGAGCCTCAGACACTAGTCACTTTGTAAACAGTACTCCAAACTATTCCCCTTGATTTGATATCTGTTAAATGCTTTTTAATTTATTACTTTATAAGTAGTTGCTTAATGTTGCTTCTTTGTTTAAAACCTAAAAAAAATTACATTTTACTGTGAGAACTGTGTGTCTGTTGACCCTCACATCAGTCATAGAGGTTTTCTCCATTCTAGTTGTATTTCAAACTATAGCAGATATAACTTCATTTGAGGTCTTAGGAACCAAAGAATAGCTATGCGTTTTACTGATATGTTGTTTTTCTGAAAGTGTGGCCATTTTGACCCACACATTGTACAATGCGAGATAGCATTCCTCATTTCAGCATGCAAAATGTGTCAAATGCAATATTAAAATTATTTAAGTAATAGTTATTTTGTTTTTTTTTTCTTTGCAGGTGATAGAAGTAGCCAAAGCCATTCTGGATAGTGGTGAAGAAATTCCCGTAACACTAACTGGAAAGCTGTTGAAATTTCAACTGCTTTGTCTCAAACAGAAGGACCTTCAGAGAAGAGAAGCTGAAAAGAAGGTACTATAGTATGCCTTAGGGAGGATGCTTAATTAACTTTATGAAGACACTTCCATTCTAGTACTGTTTGCATAAATTCAGCTTTCTCCTCATCCTTAACTTCCTAGATCTGTAATTGAAGAGAAATGTGGATAGAAATTTATCTTTTTAAGTTAATTAGATTTTGGAGAAGCAGCTGTCAATTACTCAAATGCAGGTGAGACAGGGAAAAAAAAAAGAAAAGAAAAATATTGTGCAAGAACTATTTGCTAGAGTAATAGGTAGTAATGTTTTAGCTGAGTCTTAGAACCAGTAGAAAATAGAGCTAGAATCTGGCTTCAGCTGAATATATCTCTGCTGAAGTAAAGGTAGGAGAGGTTATTACTTGAAAGGTATCAAGGATACATGCAGAGCAGCACTATGAAGAAGTTATTATCATGAATCACCTCTCTGGAGGAAATTTGGAGAAGTTATCTATTCCATCCTCTGGCACTAAGGCAGGATAAAATACACATTAACTATTCCTGGCAGATGTTTGTTGAACCTGTTCTTAAAACCTTCCACTGCTGTGCTTTCACTTTTCTGCGGCAATCAGTATTACTGCTCAACTAGCTCTGCAACATAGCCATTTGGAAAAGGTTTCTAACCTTATCAACTCTGCTCTAATTTAAACCCATTACTGCTTCGCTTCTCACTGCGTATGGGGGCAACAGTTCTTACTCTCCATTCTGCAGAAATCTATTATATATTTAACTAAACAAATCAAAATATATGTTATGGTTTCTAGTTTTTGATTATGCTTGTTCCTCTCCTCTGAACTCTCTCCAAATATTTCATATCTTGAAGTCTGCTTCTCAGAACTGGGTACCACATATTCCAGTGTTCCCAAAACTCACTTCCACATATTCTCCAAGATCATCACTACTAGCTCCAAGATTGCCTCAGGCAGATTGCATATGTGTTCTAGGAGGAATTTCACCAAACTTGCACAGAATCCCAGTCAGATCAGACCTCTAATTGCTTTCTAACATCTGTAATTAAAAAAAAAAGTTGTCAGTGGTACATTTCAACAACTTACAGAACAGTTGGTCTTTGCTATAGTCCTTTTCCAGCAAACATTCATGCAGCTGAAGACCATTACCAGAAAGTCATATAATTGCTCTGATAGTTTACCCTGTTAATTGATCAAAAACTATAAAGTAAAATGTGATGACACAGAGACCTAAGCATGTAGAAGATGCAAGAAGAAAATGGTTTTGTGGATTTTGTATAATTGAAAAGTCTGTAAATTTCTTTATCAAGGATTCTATTTGTGGGAATAATTGGTGGATGAAGTATAACGCACAAGCACAAGAACACTAAATGCTAGGTGATAAATTAAAGTTGTGTCCTGTTCCCACAGAATTCAATTGCAAAATTGATTAGCAAATGATAATGTAAGCCACAGAAATATATAAAGAATCTGAGAAAAAAAATGCATTTTCAATCTGAAGAGAAATTGAGAGGCTGAAGCTATAAAGCAGATTTTTTTGTAATGAATGGAGAAAAAAATTACTTTTCTGTTAGATATCAGTCAGTGCTCATAAGTAAACTGTCAAAAAAAATTTTGAAGTTTAAAGATTAGGCACTTCAATATTAAAATGGAGTCTTTAGCTTTGATTTGGCAAAATTACTCTTATAAGTATAATTTTATTTCCCTGGAGAATCTGAGGATAGTCAGTATTGAAGGTTGAAGAATCTCTGGAACTTACAATTTCTTCTCTGTTTTAGTCAAGCAATCTGGACAAAGTTGTCAGCTCCTCTGGATTATATCTATATCAAAATGTGACAGGCAAACATGAGAGCAGCAGTTGAAGGACAAAGAGTCAAGAATTGGGAGGGCTCTTGGCTATCAGGATGCTCTGCAGTACAGAACGGGCAAAGACTAGCTTTTAGTTTAGAATTCTAACTCTAAATTGTCTGCCGTGAAATTTTTAATCCTTTCCAACTAGCTTGTACAGTACAAGTTCCATTGCCAACAACTCGGGGGTTGAAACCAGGATTTTACTAGCAGATGAGTTCTCAGAAAGCCAACGTAACTGTCCGTTGTTTTTTAGAATAGACATCAATTAATTGAATGAATTGGCAGAAGAAAAACAGCAAGCGAATAATAAAAAAAAAAATTATGAAATTTCTGTATTTCAGTAGGAGCAGAAACTTGTCATAAATTGACAGGTGTATGCATTTAAACTAATATGCAGAAGAGAAGAAATACCTCTAAGTTAGAGAACTGTTTGAGGCAGTAAGATTCTGTAATATGAAGCTTAAAATATCAAAATTACAAAATGTAAAGCTAATGGAAGATTAGAAACTCCACAACAAGCTGCACTTTGTAGGGAAAGGGAGATATGATATTGAAGGGAAGAGGAAAGAGTCCTAGAAAGGAGAAGCTTTTACTTCCTGAGGTATAAAGGTCAACTAGTGTTCTTTGCTGGAATCTTGGCAAGTTCAGAAATGTCTCTGCTTCTTTGAGACTTAATTACATAAAATGATGTGGATGCAATAGATAAAGCTGATTGTGAACTTTGTAGCCTGATGATTGTATCATCTGTTTTGATGTGTTCATCAGCTTAGAATCAAAGTAGTACTATCAAAATCTTTGTTTTGAAATGTCCAAAGGGGAATAAATTTGAAAGAAAGTCATGCAAGCATCCAAATCCCCCATTTCACAGCACAAATAGTTTTAAAACTCTCTTGAAGGTGTTTCTAAATTTTACAGGAAGGAAATGCATGAAGAAGGGAAAGCAGGAAAAGATTTTCTCCTTTGGTTTTGAATTTAAACTAAACACAACTTCTACAGCTGCAAAGTCTGCTTTTCCAGCTGAATCTAGGGAAAGCAACTGTGTAGAGTCAGCTGCCCCCTCTCATTTGCATGGAGAGCTTTTCTCATTGCTTTAAGAGCCTTTAAAGTAACACCAGCAGGATGGTAACAGTAAGTTAAGTTAATATGATTTTATTGTATTTAATTTAGCTTTACAATCCTTAAATGTCATTCTTGCATAGTTAGTGCATAGTCCTGCCACTGGGTAGAAATAAGGTGAAGGTTTTCTTGCTCTTACAGCACCTCGCTTTACCTTAATATATTTTGGATTATTTTAATTTTAGTCTGGCTCTGAGCTTTCTGGATTTATAGTGTGAGGCTTTGGGATACTTACAAAATCTTTTTTCATTCCTTACTCTTAAATTACTGAGCAGAACTTAATGTAGGTGTTTTTGTTTGAAAATAATGAGAATGGTCGAGTAATATCCTGTGTGAAATGAGCACAAGACTCTTGGTTCTAGTTTATAGTAGACAGATATTTACATCAAAGAAAAATAGTGCTGGTACTGTTTTACACCATACTCCAGAGTGTTAACAGAGATGCTAAAGACTTAACAGAAATTGAATTTTTGTCTTCTTTCCCTTCAGTCCAGGGAAGGTTTCTGGCTGATGCAAGTGCTGCAGTGGCAGTAACTGAAGCACAGGGATTATTTACTTGTCTTTCTACCAGTTTTGTAGGTATAATGTCTACCTACTTCTGACAGTTCCTTTTAATGTGAAGTCTTAACACTATGATGTAGTAAGAATATGATAAACTGAGTGGTGTGTTTGATAAGGATAAAGCAGAGTGTTCGAGATAGCTTCACCACATCAACATTATAGTGGCTGAGAGGGGAAAGTATTCAAAGAAAAAAATGAACCACTAAAATTTTACAGCAGTCTGCCCTTTGTTCTGCACAAAGGCTATGATGAGAACTTGGTTTCTTCATCTTGTCAGGCTGAAGAAGAGCAACAAAAGCAAAAAGATGGAGGGAAAGAGAAAGCTAAACCTCCCAGCAAGAAGGAGAACCTCCCTAGTGCCAAGACAGCTGAGAAAGAAGGGAAAGGAAAAAAGACAGAAATAGGCCCTCTAGCACCAGTCACTGTTAAAAAGGACACCCAACTGAAGCGACGGGGAGAAGTGGAAGAGGAAGACAAATATATTGGTATGTAAAAAAATGTAGATATACTCCTGATAAACTCGCTAGAAATCTTGCAGCCTAGCTTCTAACCGAGTACTTTGTTTTGTTCCATGTTGAAAAGTCAAGATTTATTTGGCAATATTAAAGCATTGCCACTTTGTGTTTGAAGAGGGCACTGTGTTCTGCTCAGTATTAACATAGACTGTACAGTCCGAGAAATAAAATACAGAGGAGGTATATGTAGCATGTCGACATCAAAATGTTTTAGCATGTGCAAGACTAAAAGAAAGTGGCTAAACAAATCCTACAGAAAACCTTTCTTACAGAAAGATTTCGGAATAACTAAATGCATTTGTATCACTATCCAAAGGCAGCTTTCTCCTTGTATTATAAAGTATAACAGAGCTGTCTACCATTGTCTGGGGATGAAGCCAGGTTCTGTACAAAGGGCAATACGATTTCATTTGTTGTAAAAACATGTGGATAGACCTGAGACCTGAAGAAATCTACTCCAGAAATGAGCTATACAAAGTAAGGAATAATACACTAACTAGTGCTGAGAAAATCTTTATTCTTAATATATAGCACCCATGGTTACAAATTTCAGTGGAACAAAAAATATCGGAGAATGTGCATAGCTCTCCTCATTAGATCACAGTTATATTGAATTTGGACCGTAATATGTTTGAGCTACATCAACATAAACAGGATCTCTCCTGCTGGAGAAGCACTTGCTGATTTTTGGATGCATTACGTGTACCTGCTATTCCCTAGTTGAACTGCTGCAGGCTTTCCCCACTCTTTCATCAGACCTTTGTCTGCATCTCATTCGAGATCAATGGCACTCTTCAAGCATCTAAAAAGCATCAGTCCAGGTGTTTAGAGCAAATCTTGAATCTTAGTGAAGCTGACAAAAGTACACAAGAACAGAACGGTAGCTATCTGTGTATAGCTCCTCATTTTTTTCAGATAAGGCTTGGCTATAACATCATTCTTTTGATAATTTTAAGGTTTTTCAGGGCCTGAAAGAAGTTTTCAAAGAAACATCAAGCTTTTAAGAATCCAAGCTAAAGTGAAGTAGAGAACTCATGTCATCTTACTAAAATTTGTACAGAATGTACATTACAGAGTGGCTTTGGGTGGGTATTAATGTGCTTCCAGTAGGCCCCGTAGAAACAGTTCTACCAACTCCAAAGTTTTTGCTCCCTACTGCCTTGAGAGGTGGGCAGAAAACATGAGGTATCTGTGTAAGTGCTTTGCTGCCTTGTTAGTCACAGCTAATGAGAAGACAAAGGAAAATACAAATTGCCTCCAAAAACCAACAGCCATGAAATGTATCCTTGTTTAGTCTGCTTAGTAGCTTTATATTATGAACTACTAGCACTGTTGTTAAACTATGATTTTATTGGCTGGGATTTGTGTCATTAGTCCCAAGGATATTTACAAAATAGCAATAGTTGCAGATTGCCTCCAAGCAGAAGTTGTTGAGGTATTTTGCGCTTGGTCACTTGTGCTGTGTTTAATTTTACAGTCATAACTGTACTGAGCCGAAGCGATTCTGAACAATTTACCACATCCATTGTGCATCCACACAGTTGGGCTTAATAATAAACAAATTGGTTCTGACTTATACGAAAAAAATTGTGTTCAGTGGATTGATTTCTAGTCTGAAGACAATAAGGAACTACCTAACAATGGGAAAGGTAATCTGACCTTGCTACTTCCTTCAGTCGCGCTGAGGAAGAGAGTGAGGAGGAACCTATAGCCCTAAGGAGGAACAGCACCCCGCAAACCCTTCAGCCTAGGCTACAGGAAAAACACAACTGTTGTTTTATGGAGAGGGAATTGTTTCTTCATTCTCCCTGATGATTCCACCTAGAAGTCCATACCAAGAGAAAATTAAGTCAAGTATTGCTAAAACTTCTGGAAACCATTCTAAATGAACTTTAAGCGTGTGAAACAACTGCATCAGGAATTTCTATCTTTCCTCAAGAACATGGCAATTAAGGTTCTCAAGGACCTCACACTAAAGCTTTGTTTTGTGTCTTGGGACAGAGTGGTGCCAGCTCCAGTTCTCAGTGTCAAGAACATGTAGATCTATGAAACTTTTCTACCGAGAATATAGTACTCTAAAAATCTTCATGCATATTCCATATTTTACAAGAGTCTGAGCAGAAGACACGAAGAACCTTGATTGATCCTTAAAGTCGATACAGTGAAAATATTTTTTCAGCACTCTTGGCAACTCTAATATAGCTGTATCAAGCAAAAAAACACCAAGAGAGAAAAATGCCACAATTTTTACTCGAGAATAGTCTGAGCTCTTGCTTATATATGACCATGTCTTGAACTCAAAGAAAATCTGTATCTGTTTCTAGTAGCTAACAGTCATTTTATCATTCATCCCTAGTACATTATCACCTTTCTGAAATGGAATATTTCTGCTTCTGAGTAATCTTGAGATTACATGCATTGATGTCTTCCATCATTTAAGTATGAACCAGTCACCGATTATTAGAACTGACTGATTATTATCAACTTGTCATGATTATTAGCATAATCAGAATTATAACTGTTGAATGGTAGGCAGTCTTTCTTTTCAGCATGTATGCATTGGAATTTTTGGATCTCTGTAAGTTACTATGCAGACATCTGTCTTCTTTGTTAGAAATCATTAATGCTCAGTAATTGCATGTGCTCATGCTTTTTCTTGCTGCAGTAACTGAGGCATCAAAATACGTAGTTCAGTTTCAGTACTAGCAGTGATATGATGGACTAGTTTTTTCTTCTGGTTTTGGTTTTGCTTTATGCAATATAGGTACTGGACTGTGGTGGCTGCTTCCTCAGTCAGTCTTTCTCCAAACTCCTAAGTTCTTTTATCTTTACCTATATTACAAGAAGAGGAGAGACAACCATGTTGCCAGCCTGCTGCTCCAGGTAGTAGCAGCATTTGCACAGCCCTGGCTATACACCTGAGCACAGGCAGGTAGGAGTCAGTACCAGGCTCCATTTTTTTCCTGCCCTTTTTTCTCCCTTGGATGAATGAGTCCTGTGAGCTGAGGAGTGGCCAAAGGACTTTTAAGTGTGCTGTGTTAGTAGGCGTAGGAAAGAATCTTAATGCTGAATAGAATATAAAACTGTGTTTTGTTGTTAGTGCAGGATCTGTGTTAATTGTATGTGTTCCATAGTTGATGGAAAGATACAGGAATGTCAGCAGGCAGTTTCTGTTGTCTTAGGATAAATAACCATGCTGGATGAATTCAATCACCTGATAACTGTCTGAATACCTGTATTTCTGCATGGGCCATAAAGGGAATCTACGCAATTAACTTAGACTAGAGTCAAGTTTCTAGAGGGCTCTTTTTTACTTAATGCTTAACCTTTTGCTTTAATACTGAAATGTTGCTATGCGTATTTCTACAGAAGTAATAAGCCCAAACAGAGCAGGCACTCAATGAAACTTCTCATCTGTACTTTAGGATTAACTTGGATGTACCCCTTGCCAACTAAGAGGACTAGTGTGAGCTGGTATTACCAGCTGATGAGGGTTTTGATGGGCAGTCCATCTAGCAAACATGAACCTGTTGGGCCAGCAGCAGTCAGCAGTGAGTCAGCTAATACCTGCAGCTAATCCTTCAAAACTATTACAGCTAATACCATCTCTCAGCTAAGACACAGTAACTTATTCTGTGTGTGCTCCCTGGCCAGCTTTATGCAGGATGAAATAGGATAGCTTAAACTACCATTAGAACATGTAAGTATGTCCTGACACTAAAGTTCTTCTTAAAGAGAAGCTATTACAGAAATGTTGCTACAACTACCATTCTGGTTATAATCAGCTTCTCCAATTTTTCTCCTGGTGCTTCTCCAAACAAGTTTTACTTCTGACTTGTATTCTTCCTGCTGAGTTCTAGGTGGTTTGCTACAGAAGACTTCAGTCTAATGCACTTATATGTAGTTATCCCAATGAGGTTATAAAAGAACTTTTTTCTCTGACCTTAATTCGCAGTATCCCTATATAGTCAAGAAAAAAAATTAATTTTGTTTAGCTGTTTAATGTCCTTGCTCTAATCTGGTTTTGTTGTGTTTTGAACAGATGATGAACCAGATGATGGTGCCCATCATTACTTTATAATTTTGGATTTCCACAACCCTCAGCTGTTGCCTGTGATGTCTGAGCTTGGGATTAACATTTCAAGTGTAATTAGAATTTCTTCAGAGAATTATAAGCCGTTGCAGACATACTTGGAAGCAACTAAACTTCAGAAACAACCTTTACTTTCACCTGAAGGTAATCTGGTCATAAGAACAAAATTTGTGTGGAAAGGAGACTATTTTATAACCAAGTAAAGACTATTCCTGCTGTGGTTTTCTCCCTCTCTGTGCCTTGTGTTTGTGCATATTACCTGTGAGCAGCTGTGTTTGCCAGTGCAAAAATGATGTTGCCATTGGTTTGGTCACCAAACCAAATGGTTTGCCAGTGCAAAAACTTGCCTCAGCTGGAGGGTAGAAAGAGGGACTGACTAAGCAGGCAGCGGTTGCAACCATAATCTTCTGCAGTAGCTGCCAAAGAGCAACATTTTATCAAATGCATACTTGTATGAATCATTAGCCAGGAAGGTGTGTTGCTAAGCAAACTTGGCTCATTTGGTAATTTCAAGGGAAGTGCACAGCTGGCCACTTTGGGACTGTGGCCCCAGCCAGAGAAGAATATGCCACAGAATAACACCCTGCAATTGTACCCAGCTGTCCCCAGGCTGTAACACCTCTCTTGAACTGGGATCCTGGTGAACAGCAAGCTAAATATGAGTTGTCAATGAAAGCTAACCATACTGAGCTGTAGTAACATAGCCAGTAGATCAAGGGAAGCGGTTATTCCCAGTTACCTGGCTCTCATGAGACCAGAGTTCTGGGCTCCACAGTACACGAAAGATTCTGATAAACTTGAGTGAGTCCAGCAGGCAGCCACCCTATGAGAACTGGCTGAAGGATCTTGGCTTGCTTGATCTGGAGAAGAGAAGGCTTACGGGGCACCTAATAGCATCCTTCTAACACCTCTGAGAAGGTTACCAAAACACAGAGCAAGACTCTTCACTGAGGTACTTGGAAGAAGAAATAGACGTTGTCATCATGAGTGGCCTTTGAAAATCCCAGGCCCCAGAGACAAGGGGAAAGTCTGGAGCAAGGAAGACATACCCTTGGTGGAAGAGGATCATGACAGGAATACTTAAGCAAGCTGGACATATGTAAGTCCATGGGACCTGATGGGATGTACCTATGAATACTGAGAAGGCTGGCTGGGATGTCACTGTGAGGCCACTCTCAATAACTTTTGAACGATCATGGCAACTGGAAGAGGTGCCTGAGGACTAGAGGAAAGCAAGTGTCACTCCTGTCTTCAGAAATGGTGGGAAGGAAGACCCAGGGAACTAAAGGCCGCTCAGCCTCATCCCGATCCCTGGGAAGATGATGGAACAGCTAATCCCGGAAGCAGTTTCCAAGTACATGAAGGACAAGTAGTTGGTCAGTCAGCATGGATTCACCAAGGGGAAGTCATTCTCACCAAACTGATAACCTTCTATGATGAAATGACTGGCTTGGTAGATGAGGGGAGAGCAGTGAATATTGTCTGCCTTGACTTTAGTAAGGCCTTTGGCACTGTCTCCTCATAAAGAAGCTGTTGAAATATGGGCTGGATAAGCAAACGCTGAGATGGATTGAAAACTGGCTTAATGGCCTGGCCCCGAGGGTAGACATCAGTGGTACGAAGCCTAGCTGGAGGCCAGTAACTAGTGGGGTGCCCCAGGTAGCAATACTGGGTCCAGTCCTGCTCAACATCTTGATCAGGACAGCAGGGCAGAATATACCCTCATCAAGTACTCTGATGATACAAAACTAGGAGGAGTGGCTGAAACACTGGAGGGTTGGACTGCTATTCAGAGGGACCTTGGCAGGTTGGAGAAATGGGCTGGCAGGAACCTCAAAATTTAACAAGGGGAAGGGCAAAGTCCTGCACCTGGGGAGGAATAACCCCATGCAGCAGTTCATGGTGGGGGCTGACCGGCTGGAAAGCAGCTTGGCAGAAAAGGACCTGGGGCAGGGTCCCTGGTGAACACCAAGTTGAACATGAGCCAGCAATGTGCCTTTGTAGCAAACAAGGCTAATGGTGTCCTGGGCTGTGTGTCAGGTCAAGGGAGTTGATCCTTCCTTTCTACACAGCACTAGTGAGGCCACACCTGGAGTCCCGTGTCCAGTTCTGGGCTCCCCCGTGCAGGAGAGATGGGAAGCTACTGGAGAGAGTCCGTCAAATGACCGCAAAGATGTTTAAGGGACTGGAGCATCTCTTATATAAGGACAGGCTGAGAGACATGGGAATGTTTACCCTGGAGAAGAGAAAACACAAAGGGATCTCATCAATGGGAGAGCCGTGGAGTTGTAACAGATGCCCTCCAGAGGTCCCTTCCAACATCAAACATTCTGTGATTCTGTAATTGAAATAGAAGATTCTGGTAAGATAGAAGGTGGGGGCAAATTACCCCAAAGACAGTAAAGCATTGCAACAGGTTGCCTGTAGACATTGTGGGATCTCTGTCTTTGGAGATTTTCAAGACTGAGCTAGACAAAGCTCTAAGCCTGTTGTCTGAATTTCGTGTTGACCATGCTTTGAGTAGGAGATTGAGGTCCCTTCCAACCTGAATTATTTTAAATCTCAGTCAAAGTCTGGTGATAAATAAATGTAGGTGAGAAAACTGAGTTAGTACCCATAATTGTTCATACATGTGTTTTTTGGCTAATAATTATGGTTCTAATTATAACTGTGCATATTGACTTGCTGCAATGTTCTCTGTGGTGCTGGGAAATCCCTTGTGATGGATTCTGACACTGTTGAAATGGCACGAGCAACCTGGTAAATGAGAGGAATGGTGTCCTGGGTATCTTGGGCAGGAGAGAGGGTTATGAAGGTTGTTTATGTTGGAGTGCTGAAGGACATGAGACGGGATGGTGTGATGCGCTGCCATTCTGACCACTGATGAATACAAACCATTTACCTATGAGTGTTGTGAAGGCTGAACTACCTCAGCATGCTATTCCTTCCTTCCCATTTGTCTTGACAAAATGAGATACTCATATTGCCTCATGGCAAATGCTGCAGGTTAGATTGTGTGGGCACTAGGGAATCTGTCCCCAGTGGGGCCAAGGGGAGCGAACATGAATCATGTAGATTTAGCCTTTAAGACTTAGGCAATCACAGACTCAAAGCAACAATGCTGTGTTTGAATTTGTTTGATGAGCCATCTTATCTCTGGGAAAAGAATGAGAGGAAAACATAATTTCCAGCTTCTTATAGAATCATAGAATCATTTAGGTTGGAAAAGACCTTTAAGATCATCGAGTCCAACCGTAAACCTAACACTGCCAAGTCCACCACTAAACCATGTCCCTAAGTGCCACATCTACCTAGTTTTGTTAGAACTTGTAAAATTTAAAGGTAATGTCTTACTAGAAAATAGTGCAGAGAGCAGAAAGCATTGGGTTTGTTTATTTTCATTTTATTTACAACACCTGCTGGGGGTGAGGGGGCAGGGGCAAGTTTCCCCAAATATTTCCAAAGCTATATTATCTTTTCTTTGTCTTGTATGTGTAATAGCAGGAAGACTTTAGTAAACTTAGATAATTAGTAAGTAAAATTTGTGAGAAAACTTTAAAGGGGAAAAAACCCGTAAGTATAGGTGGTAGTATCTTGTGTAAGTAGTATTATAGGTAGTAATGCAAGTTTTCCCCATTACTAAGAAAGGATAGGTTGCATAGTAAGAAAACAGCTTGGCTAAACCATGCATTCTTTGTGGACCTCAGATATAAGGAAGCATTTAAGAATTAGAAATAGGTTGGGTCACTAGGAATGAGAGTATATGTTTTTTATGAGCCTGTTGGCACAAAGTCAGAAATGCCAAGATACAAAACGGGATGCGGGAGGAGGACCAAGGAAAATGTTTGTCCGCCGCTCAACAAAGCAGAAGAACTGTCAGGAGGTGATCCTGAGAAGGCTGGCAGCGGTTGATATTTGGGGGGGACTTTTGGTACTTCTTGCTGACATGTGTTTTGGGGGGTTAATCTGTTTTCACTACAAATACCATTGCAGACAGGTGATAGTTATAACTAACCACAATTAATGCTGGCAGCAGAAAGGTTCAGCTTCAAATTGTGGAGGAATAGGTAAAGTAACTGAGGTTAGGTAAGGTAGAGAACTTTTTAGGTCAGCTGATTCAGATTAACTTAAGCTGTATTCTGTTTAAAGATCCGCCTGCCATTCTCATTTATATTTGAGAGCTCATAAAGAACAGGTGAGATAGTGGAAAAAGAGCTGTGAGGAAGAAGGAAAGGAACACAAATAGCCAAGGCACTGTAATCTGCTTAATTTCTGTGTCTGGAAAAATGCTGGAACAAATAATTTGTAACCACTTAAAAGAAAAGTGAGGAGGTGAGTAACAGCTAGTGTATGCTGTTCAAGAATGAATCATGTCAGACAAGTTTAATTTCCTTTCAAAATGAAGTACTGGCCTTCTGAGCAGAGGAGTGGTCAGTGTTGTATATTTGGGTTTTAATAAGGCTATTTCACATGGCCCACAGTGAGCAAGGTAGGTCTAGATGAAAATAAATATTTAGTAGGTGGAGTTTTATTCAAAAATCTTGGCCTCTGTAGAGTAACTGTTAAAAGTTTACTGTCAAATAGAAGGATGCATGGAGTGGACTCAAGGGAATTTGTGCTGGCTCTGGTATTATTTGGTATTGTTATGGGTAGTGGAATAAGGGGGTGTGATTCAAATGCAGAATGTTCTTGACAGAACAGAATATTCTGGAAAAAAAACTATTCTGTTTAATATGGACAATATAGTATGCTTATACAGGAATAATTAAATGTACAAATAAAGGCTAGGAAACACATCGCTAGATGACAGGTTTGAAAGATAAGCTATCATGCTGACTTCAGAAAATGAACATAAGTCAGCAATATCACTATGCCACTAAAAAGCAAATATCATCTCCAGTTTATAAATGAGAATATGTCCTTAAAAAATACCTGAAATATCGTGCAACTCAATAATGAGGTAAGACCTTCTAAGACATGTGTGCCAATCAGAAAAATTCCAAATGATGAAAAGAAAATTTTTAGGGATCTATAATTCCATTTTTTTCCTCATAGGTAAAATTTTCTTAAGTTTAAGAAAAGAAGGCTGAATGATGTAGTGGAGAAATGGTACAAGTTATTTCAAGTTTGTAAAAGGCTAGAATAGAAAATGAAGAGTTTAAGCTGTAATAGAGAAAATACAATTTAGCAGGAAGAAACTTTCCACGGGTGAGGCTAGTGAGGTACTGAAGTAGACTGAAGAGGAATATTATTGAGTCTTTGGGGCTTTTAAGGTTATATTAAGACAAACATTTCCCAGCAGCAATACAGGTATAGTTAATTGTGCCTTGGAGCAGGCATTAACTCAAGTATTTTGTAGTTGAACGACTTACAAAATAGAACATGGTTGATCATTTCAATAATGTACGGAGATACTTTTAGAAGGGAAGACATTAACCTGTAAATGCAATCATGTTACAGTGTTTCTGTTGTTCCTGGCATGAATGCACGTGAGTCATGGGTTAGGGACCACAGCTTTCATGTTCTTTTCCTCCCCAGGTGTTTGCATCCCCTGATGGCTTTCATTTTGTGATGTTACCAAGCCAAGCCCTCTTAGTACCCTTTCATATGGTTACTTTTCTGTTCCTCTAATGGCTCTAGTAGCTGTGCTACTACTAATTCAGCTTTTCTGAGAGCTAATGAGAGAACTCAGACCGATTTCTCAGCCTGACAAAATGGAATTCAGTTTTCTCTGTTTCTGCTGGAAATGTGTGACCTGACACATCCTAGTGATTCTAGGATTTCTGTTTTCACAGTGATGGATCAAAATTGCTATGCAACGTATGAGTATATACTAGATGCTTTTCTTCCACTGTTATATGATGATAACAGGTTATTATTTTTTTTGTTGTTGTTCCAAAATCATGTAGTATACTGCTGGGTACTGTCTCATTTCTATTACTGAAGACTTCAATGCAATTCAGTTCCTCTGTGAGGTTGTGCCGAATCTCTTCTGTATTGACAGTCTCTCCCAGCTCCTGCACTTTCTTTTGGGGTTACTCATGAAAACTTTAATTCATTCTGATAGGGTTTATGTGATGAAAATATACTTGAGGAAAGAAAAGCCTTAGGACTGCAGGCAAAAGAATTAAGAGGGAAGGCAGTAGTCAAGGGCAGAGCATCTAACAGTTGATCCTGGCAAGCTGTAATGTTTCTGTGAAAGGGGAAGCCTAAGTGTCACACACATTTTTGTGTGGGGCGGAGTTAGTAAAATGGTATTATTCTTCTATTGTAAAAGAGGAATGTCTAGCTACAATGTTGTTAGCACAGTGCCATTCACCTTTTGTTCAAAAATGCGAAGAGATGAATCCATTGACTGAGCAGCCCTCGATGCTGTTACGCTGCTGAGATGTGCTTTCAAAGCTGAGTTTGTGAGGGGAACATTGCCACCGGTGAGGTATTGTCCTGAATTAGAGGATATCTTTCATGAGCAAATGAAAAACAAAGAGAAAGGATGACTCTGTGACTGAGATGAGCTGTTAGGAGCATAGAACTGTGTAAGATCAAGGGACCATCTAGGCCAGTGATCTGCCTCCAGAAGTGCTCATAAACTGATGCCCAAGGGAGAGTAAAGGAAAGGAATGGAAGGAAAAGAGTAGTAGGAAAGGCACGTATGAAACTTCTCAACGCATACATCACCTAGCCACCAGTTATTTTCAATTCAGGGGATTTTCCTGATCCTGATTTGTTTTGTCTTTTTAGTAAACCTCAACGGAGTTAGTTTCTTTGTTTTCTAAGTACTTGTTCTGTCTCCCCTTGAACTCATGAGAATGTCGTATACCTACAGAATCTTTTGGCAGAATTACCAGTCTTCTACCCAGTTTCTGCAGTCGCTTAATGGGACATATCTTCCGAATCATGATAAAACCATTTTAAAGTTAATTGGCAAACACTTCTGATGGCTGCTACAGGAGGCATATATTGCTTGGAAAACCTTAAGGAGATCAGCATTTTTGGAAGAGTCCACAGCCTCACTGAGTTGTTTTGTTTTAAACTTGTGGGGCCACTAGAATTACACAAGTGAGGTATTTGGGCCTCATACTTAGGTTTTAGAAGTGCTGAGCACCCATAAGTCCAAATGAAAGCAAGTCACTGCAGGTTTAGTGTCCTTACATCCTCTTAAATTAGGTGACAAAAAGTATGGTTGATCTTGGATTCCAGAGTGTGATCATGAGGTTGGCATTAAGAGAGAACTTTTTTTTTCTCTGTAGCTGGAGCACTTTTAGAAATTGATCATTACTATGCAGTAAAAATGGAAACCATACAACTTCTAGGCTCGCTATTTGTAGTCATACTGTACCTTAATCTCCTTTTACCCCAATTGCCACACTAATAAAATTGTGATAATAAGGCTTGCTTACCCTATACTTAAAGAACAGCTTTGTCAAGGCATGTGTTGGCAGCTTTGGGAAAGTGCAACCTGGGATTTTTATATTTTCTATGTTTCAGACGTTCTCTGGTGTTGTTTAGTTGGGGGGGGAGAGGTAGCGGGGTGGTTCTCATTTTGGGGTTTTTTTGTTGGGTTGGGTTTTTGTTTGTTTGTTTGTTTGTTTGTTTTTGAAAGAACTACCATGCTTTGCTGAGGCTTTATCTTCCTGGAGTTTTTTAATCCCAAAGCTGAGTGTCAGATTTTTGCTGAGACTCTGAGGATAGGAATATTTTAACAGTACTGATGGAAGACTAATATGTGATTTGTGCTTTCTGTAAAAGGGAGACATTGTACCATGATTTATCTCACACTCATAAATTTTAGTTGTAGAAGCAGAGAAAAGAAAAAAAGATGAAGCTATCAAAGACCTGGAAACATTCTGGAAATACCTGGAGCCAGTTCTGAACAGTGGAAAACATGGATCAAGTCTCTTTGATGTTGCCAGACTTCATCACCTGGTTAAGGAGAGTGCCTTTCCCCCTGATTGGTCTGACAGAGAAATGCTGGTCAGTAGATTCTGCTTTCACAATGCATGGCGTGCTTTGGGGTTTGTAACATTTAAGACCAATTTAGAAACGACAGGAATTTTAGCTTCTATGAAACAGAACCAGAGTAGTCAGTATATTTGTAATCTTGAAAAAAATTATTTCCTATGTATCCAACAAGTTTATTCAGCATGTATTCACAAGGAGTCCTTAGAAGAAAAATACCTGACTTGAAGTTTCTTAATATTGTAGGCCACAGCAGCGGAGTTTTAAAACAGTTTGATTTATTAGATTTATTCAGCATGTTTACAAAGACCCAGTTTGGATCTCATTAGAGAGTCAGATGTCAGTACGAAATAACACAAAAATTGTGGTTTTGTCCTCATAACAGCAAGTCTACTTACTGTACCTCAGAACCGTCACATGGAATGCAAAAATGCTTTTTGATATAAAGTGTTATTTTAGCATACCCAGTACCGCTTCTTTTTGTCCAACCTAAAACATGGTTCTGGCTTATTACTCATTATAGCCTGCTGAGTCAGGTCTATTACTGGGCACTGGAAGACAAAGTGAACCATTAGAATTTTTTTCCAACCTAGGTTCTCAAGTCTAGTGAGGTAAAAGGGTCTAGTATTTTTCAATCCACAACAGCAGCAGTAAAAAATATAAACTGCTAAAGCAAAATAAAGCAACATGCCATAATTTAACCTACTTTATTTGTGGTCTATATTATTAGGGTTAAAGGACAGACTGCACCCTCCTAACACTTATTTATAGTACATTAAATCCGGTATATAAACAATCTGGTGAGCTAGGAAGTACTCTTGATCCTGAAGGGATGAGAACCGAGTTTGGCTAAAACTAAAAATGCCTCAATTGTGGAAATGTGTAGGCTTACTACTTACAACATTACTTATGATTATTCTCTTGATCTAATCTTAGACTACAAAGCCTATTTTGGGAAAGAAGTTGTTTAATCTTGTCTATCTTCCCCATAATCACATCTTACAGGGGACTGTTGATACTCATGAATATCCTGCAAGCAGCTATATTATAACTGAAATAAAAGGAAAATGATTTGTCGCTGAAATTGTTCCAGCAGATTGTAGTTGTAATTTCACATTCTTCTGTATCTCAGAATTCAGCAGAGCTCTAAAGAAGTAGGAACATTTGTAAGTTTTTAAAGAAACAGATGGGAAGAATATGAGTTGTGAAATCATAGGTGGACAGAGTAAGTCTGTTCTAGTGGAATTCCTGGAGAGTCTCCGAGTCCTAGCTTGCTGCATCTCAGAAGTCCAAGATACACAGAAGGAAAACTGTTGTGACAAATTGTTAGACATTGATAGAAAAATGATAGAGTATTATATACAGCAGGTAATCACCACTTTCAGATTTCAAATATTTAGAAAGGAAAATATTTTCAAAAATTTCTTCCTTTGTTGAAGAGACGCTAGTGGTTAGACTCGGAGGACTTTTGACAAGCATCTGTGTCTGTCCTGAGAAGAGGAAAGAGCAAGTAAATTGAATCACAAACCTGTGATTATACATACAGTATGGTTATACATGTAATGTGGCTAAACTTTGCATGTGTCTCATTGAGTAGAGCCAGGTTGTGTTACTTGTAACTTTTTTAAACAAAACAAGAATTTACAGGTTGTGCATTCAAAACACTCCAATACTTTACTTGAAATTTTCATGTGCTCTAGTGATTTCTTGTAAGTAATATATTAATGGAAGGTTTTTATACTAACCCATTTTTAGAAGAGTATTGAGTTGGAAAAACAAAGGTGCAAGAATATTAACTCTGAAAATTCTGTTTTCACAAATAGAGCTTCTCTCCCAAATACCTCCTGTAGTCTTTAAACATTATGAAAACCAAGACGAGTATTCCATAACTGATCAGTGATTTGGGGTGGTTGTTTTGAAGTGCCATAAAGAGGGTCTGAGTTGAAGAAAGCAGATGCTTATCACTTCTTAAGGGTCAGTTAATGTATTCAGTGCTTAATGACAGTTGTGCTTCTTCACCATTTTTCATTTTAGGAAACTTAAAATTGAGACATCCAATGTTGATAGCCACCTCTTAGAGGCAAACTTCTTAATACAAGAGACTTCCCCTGCTTTCACAAAAGTGAAATAATCACTCAGAAAAGGGCTGTTGACAGAAATTATCTAAAAATTATAATAATTTAATCTTTTCCACAATGTCTAGGATTGTACAGGGGAAGAATACTCCCAGTAAAGCCACTGAAACTTGAGTATGGCATGTGTTCTCAGATAGGTTTTTGGTATTTGTACAAAAGCATTTCATATTTAAAATAGCGGTTGGTATTACTCTTTTTATTCCTCCCAAGCCTCGGTGAAAACCACAGTACACCACCTCAAGAACCTTGACTCTTTCCTTGTCAGAATTTTGCAGATAGAGCACTCTCCCTTTGGGCATTCGGCTGGTCTGCTGACATTCCTTTGTTTGCACAACTATGGAATTCAGAGTTCAGTACTTGAGGCTTTCTTTGTTTTAAAAAGGCAACAGAAAGAAAGAAAATAATATGAGATGACATTGATTAGTTGGTCAGGGTTTTTTTTTTTATTATTTTTCATCCTTCTAGGGCAGGAGACTAGTTGACCTTGCAAATATGCTGCAGGTTGATCACCAGTAGAAACATGCACATATGATATAAAACAATTATTTTAAGTTACCTCTCCTGTTCCTTCCCATCCAAAAAAAGAACTTAAGTTCCACTTGCAAGAGAGCAGAGCTTGAATGGTTACTGTTAAGACAAGTTAAACTTCATAACAACTAAAGCAGTTGGGCAATACTCAGTCCATACTGTGGTGTGGCAGTGTTTAGGCAAATAAAGATGAGGAGACCTTGTTTTCTTAGAATAACTCTATAAAACATTTTGAATTAGTGGAGAAAAATATCCTTTGGAAGATTTTTAAATAGTTGTAGACCTGCTGGTTAGAGAGCTGATGACTCTTGTGGTAAGTTACATAACACTTCTGTATGCAAACTTCATCCTTTGTATCTGATTTTCTGTCATAGCTTGCATTTGGCACTGCGCTGTTTGAAAGCATTGCCTGTTTAATGTATGACTGCCTGGACTGGAGAAGACAGCATTGTAACTACTTGGAAAACACCAACTTTATTAATGTGCCTGCATTATCAGAGAGCAAATCAACACAACCACCTGTAACTGAGGCAAGGATCCTTTGAGCTTTACCATGCTTTTTGTAGAGAATAACCAGTTACAGGCTAGAATTGCCTGTCTTTAATTCTGTGCTCAAAAATTCCCCTTGGACCGTAACTCCATGAGTAATTTTTTGTGAATGAAATTGGGATTTTTGTCTTCAGCATTTAAAACCTAAAAAATGGAAAAAAAAATAGCAGAGCATTGGGGAGCAAAAAAAGGAAAATCTGAAGAATCATACAGGTGCTGGCATAAAGTACCACAGGTGTAAAAATTACTTAAATAGCTTCAGATGACACCTTCTTGTGTCTGGAAAAATCACTATGCCTGCACGGAGCTACTAGGTCTTGTTGCAGATCTGTGAACTATCCAAAAAAGATTATTAGTTCTATCCAAGATCAGTTTCTTTATTTTGTTCATGGTAGACGAAAGCTTAAGTGGGCAGAAGAAAGTGGCTTACAGGGCATAAACTAGTGTCAGGGAGAAAATGGGCTTACTCCATTTGTAGCAATACTGCTGAATGGTCATTTAAAGCATCTATAAAACTACATTCTTACTATCTTGTTCCGTTCAGTTGGGTGGGATTTGCCTCCCCTAATCCCAGTAATTTAAAAGTTTAGCATCTAGTCTAGCGTAAGTAACTAAAGCTAAATGAAATTAATTTCTCCCATTTGTTCCACTGTTTTGGAGGTTTTTTTATCTTTATTTTTGTTCCTTCAGGTACAACCAGCATCACAGATTACACCTTCAAAGAAAAAAGGGCAAGCAGAAGAAATTCTGCCAACAGTAATTTTGTCACAGGGTATGTCTAAAGGATTAAAGGGCTGGTCTGTAGCTGTTTGCTCTGTAGTACCGTTCGTTCATTTGACAGCACAAATCCTTGAAATTATTTGCACACTAAGCTGGAGATGTGATTTGATGTTGTGAGAGTAGTTTCTTGGTGAATACATTGTGAAAGTCTCTGGAAACTGCAGTGGTGATAACTAAGTTCTTTAGAAAATCACTTTTTCTGTCTGTTCCTAGTCACAGTCAGATTTAAGAGCTCTACAGTAATGGACTTCGTTAGTCTTTGTTAAGAAAAATTGTCTGAAGGTTGAACTGGTTGGTAATATAAATGGGCATTTCTGAAGAAATCGATCTTAATGTTTTATCTCTTATTACAACAGAGGAAGAAGCCTCTATTTTGGCTACTTCTGTGGATATGAGGTATTACAATGACTTGCTGAGTCAGATTCCTGAGGAATACTTTTCTGTACCTTTAATGCTGAACTGCATGTTGGAACAGGTGGGAATATTCTCTTTATAATTCCTGTGGCTAATTCAGCTTAGACCTAATACAATGAATTCGTCAAAGATCAATAAATCCATCTATTTCAGCCTAAAATAAGAGACTGTGCATGGAGGCACTGACCAAGGAGGTTCAATACGAAGGAATCACAACTTGAAAGTGGCTTCTTTTGGTTTTCTTTCATGTTGTGCTTTTACCCTGTATATACAGTGTTAGTCCAAAATATTTTTTTTCAAGAGTACAGATCCAATATAATCAAATATGGAAAAAGGTGTAATTTTTTACCTAAGTCAATAACAAGTTTTCATGTCCTGCAACAATGTTATTGATACCGAACTTCTACTGTTTTACTCAGTACAAAGGTCTTAGGGCAAGCCTAGCATAGGAGTGGTGTATATCAATGCTAGGGCTAGACAGGTCTGACTTTTGTTGAGTTCAGCCACGATCTACGAGTTAGCAAAGACCCATGGCATGATTTGGAAATCTTCCTTCTTTTAGAAATAAAATTTCAGAGCAATCTTATTTTTTTACTTTTTGCAATTTAGTCTGAAAATAGATTCAGGCAAGAATACTCAAAAGAAGGTCCAACACCTGATACACAATCAGTTTTTAATTATCTATGTTTGTTAACAATTCTTAACATTTCAAGTTGGAAATATTTTTCTTCTCATGCTTCCAAAAGTGAATAATAGGAGAAAACATTTAATTCCATTTTCCACAATCTTTGTTTTGGGTAGGAACTAACATGAGAATTGCATTTTTACTACTTGTAGAAAAAAAAATTACGGTTTTCTTTCCTGACAAAATTTATGGATGTGTGTTTAGCTTATAGCAGGATCTGCTTGGTAGTTTTAATGAAGTTAAGCAGGAGTCACACTGTAATGAAAGCTAACATCTATCATATTTGCCAGGTTATTGCAAGTGAAGAAGACCTTACACCACCTAGTCTGCTGGTGCCAGGGCCCCGGGCAGATGGGCTACATCAGACCATTGCAGATCATATAGCATCTGTCCTTCCTTCTCTTCCGCTTTCTAAGAGCGAAAAGAAGGTTTGTGTTGTCTTTTGTTCATTTCCTAAAATGACAAATAAATCTGATTATTGGGGTTTAATACATCTTTCTTTTTTAACAGAATCTATATGACTACTTTTCTCCTAAATACAGTGAAAAAAAGACTGTGACCCCCAAGTACCCTCTCTTATTTAACTACCATGACACCCTGGCTCAGCGGTTGCACCTGCTGAAGGTATAGTGCTACCTATCATATATAAACAGTTCTAAAGTCCACAGGTAGTGAATACTCAATGCCCTAGAAAGGATGGAGTGGTGTTTTTACAAAGCAGAACAGTATAGCCTAGATTTTTCCTGCTGAGATAGATAAACTAACACATGTGTTTAGTCTGCTTAAGAAGCAATGGGTTACTGCTGCTGACAGAGAACACTTCACAAACATAGAGCATTATATTGATTTTAGTGATCTGTTTGCATTATTAATAAGAATGTTTAGCCTTTGGCATAGATGAGAGATATTACAGAACTCTGTTGATTTACTCTAGTCAAACACTGAGGAAACTGTGGAAAATTAGTTACTAACTTGATAACAGTGATTTAGCGTGTAGACTAGATTAAATGCTAAGATGTAGAGAAGTATGAGAAAAGATACAGAGTTTGTTAGTGAACACAAGAAGTGTGCTCAGGTTGGCTAAACAGTTGGGGCGCAGTGCATACCCAAGACATTGCCAAATTCTAACAAAGGCAGAAGGGTTCAGAGACTGCAAGGTTTGGGATTATTTCAAAGTAACAGTTCCCAGACTTTCTGAACGAAAAAACCACTATGAATTCCTCAAATTCTTCCAAAGCCAGGGTGTAGTTTTACCATTAAACTTTGAAAGGCAATACAAGTGATAGTACAGTTCTAGATTTCACAGCTAAGGTGTGTCTGCCTGGCTTCATGAATTACAAATTGTCTGTGGAATACTTTGGCAACCACCCATTAAAACAGTATTCAGAAACAAATCGAGCTTGACACGCTGAAGGTACTCTGCAGAAGGCAGGACTGAGTAATCACCAAGAGAGATGCTGTTAGCAGGCATATGCATGATGTATATAATGTACTTGCTGCAGAGGAAATTCAGGATATAGCACAATGTTTGAGGAGTGGATGGAGGAAAAAGGTTTGGAAGATAAGGTCCAAGAAAAGGGTACTGTAAGTGCGTAATACTAAAAAGAGCGAAGCTGAAAGGTACCGGTAAGTCTCAAAAGATAAATCCTTAAATATATAGGGTTATATAGGCTGAGGAACGAGTTTACAGACTTCATTACTATGAGAAGTAGCACAGACCAGCTGAAAGATATGTGGAAGGTACCCGCTGCCTGTCTGAATAGATCAGTACATATTTCTGTATTCCAGAATTTTTAAGTCTAGCTAGCACAGGCAAATATCTTCTAACAAGTGTCTGTTGTTATACTGTCAGTTATTCTCTTATATCTCAGTTTTTCTGCCTAAAATATCTGACACCATGATTCAATAACACACTGTGAGCACATGCTCAAATTTATGTTTATGTCCAACTGACTTAAGCACATGCTCATGTCTTTTGCTATAAAGACTTCTTTATTCGAACATAATTTTTAGAAATCCACTGGTGTGAAAGTTTACTTTAACTATGGTACTTTGGGTTTTGTTCCAGGTCCAGGAGAACTTAAATCCAGAAAAGATTGAACGTGAAATGATGGATAAACTGCCTCTTACAGAACTTATCCATTTCACCCTTCCTTCAACTGAAAACAACACTAAACGCTTGGCCAGAGTTCATGAGCTCATGCATTACTGTACAAGTGGTAAACTGATTTTCTTTTTCGTTGATATAACTTCCATTTTTTTCTTCTGGTTGATGATCCTATTAAATAGCAGGAATTTTGGGACAAGGTTTTTTCAGCTGCCTAAAACCGTTGCAGAATTTCCAATTTTCACATTCTTGCTTGTACCTTAGCCTATGATACAAGTTAAGGCTAACTTTAGACCTCAGTTTCATGGTTAATGGGCAAGGCTATGTGAGTATTAAATACTGTGTGACTAAGAGCTGGAAGTATGTTAGAACTCATGTATTTATTTATATTCACAAACATAAAAACACTTATTAAATCTGAGAAAAAGAAATAGTTGTACAAATTTATTTTTTTATCATAGGGCATAGAATGCATTTTGGGAAACGCTGACATAAGCTGTATGTTTATTTACCAACACCCTTTTGGTGGAGGAGCACAGGTGTCTTAGGCAGAAGATTTTTATTCGACAATAAATGGCTTTCAGAATGTATTCTGTGTAAGCTGTTGGTGTTAATAATGAAATGGCTTCTATAATAGTCTCTTTATCAAACCAAGAATACATTCACTTCTTCAACCATAATCACTTCTGCAGTTACCTTTTCTTGGAGTGCGCATACCACCATGACGTACACTGTGAAACAATCCCAAAGACTGCATAAATACCCTTAGGTAGTTTTGAAAGTTTGCACTAGACTTCTAAGAAATATAAACATCCAAATCCCTTTGGTTACATTTATGCTATCATAGAAGGCACAGGATTTGAAGGTACTTTCACAGCCGTTCAGTCCTGAAATCCCTTGTGTTGGATTAATTTACGCTCGCTGTGTTGTTTCTAGTTGTTGGTATGTTCATTTTGGACATTAAGTTATTAAGGTATCCTGTATTGCTGTAGCATTCCAGCTGATGGGTATCAGATTTGGTGGTCTTCACTGGACCATACTATACTGCCAAACTCTCCCAACTGTTAACTTAGCTAGCAATGTCTTCACTTCTATCAAGAAGGTGATTGATTTGAACAGGAGATGAGATATCCAACATCTTCAAGATGTGTGGCATGCTTGGGTGTTTAACTACCGTAAAGAGAAAACATTTCAAACTGAAGAGACTCTTCGTATATTTGGGCACTGAACTACCTGTCTTAAAAGTCAGTCCTTCTTGTGATTATCATTGTTACATGGACACCAATGCATACAATCGTAAATAGGATTTATTATTGCCTTTGCACCTTCCATACTTCTGTACAAATTATGTGTAAAGTTTTGTCTGAAGAGAAGAAAACGTTTGACGCTTGGTTTGAGAAGCTATAGATAATAAAAAAGCCTTTTCATGAACTGAAAATAACTAGTTGTTAACTGGTTTGATAAAGTCTACTCAGTATTTTAAAATCAACATCATTTATATAAAGTTAATGAGCCAAGAGGTATTCAGATGTAGGAAACACTTCATTTAAGACGGATTAATAGCTAGGCGTATCGTTTTGCAATTTGGAAGCATTCAACTTTGAATGCAGCGTAAAATGTAGCTCACATAATTTGATCCAATACCATTAAGGAAATTGTTGTTGGCTTTTGCAGAGTTGCCAAGAACAATACACTTTCATAGTCTTCTATTTATCTTCTGCTGAGCCATAAGGACATTTTCAGTTAATGATTGTAATTCTTTTCTAGAACTTCTGAGTTGGGCTGAAGTAGAAAGAGCCTTCAGAGTGTTTACTTTTGAAAGCCTGAGGCTGACTGGGCTGAGTGACTCTGGTCTCCTGGAGAGCTCTGGATCTATGGTTGGAGGTGATTCTGAAGTGCCTTATATCCCTTGGGATAATCCAGCCCGGTTTGCAAGACAGCTGAGACGACTATTCCTTATGGAAAAGAAGCTTAGTGGGAAATCTCCAAGAGGCTCTGGTAAAAACCTCTCTGTTTACATTACTCCTGAAGAATTTAAATCTGCTATTTATTTTACTGTATCATTTGCTATTTCAGGGCTGTGATTTTTCTTACTTGTACATATCACTGAATTTCAAGTATTGTATAGTCTGTACATTGAGTATCCATGTAGGATTACTAGATAAAGACAAAAGCTAGCTATTTTGTATGTCAACATTAACAGCTTATTTAAGCAACTCTTTAGAATAATATCTGTAGAAAAGTATGTACTAGAAAACTGTTTTATTGCTTATGGCATCAAATGTATTTTAGAGACATAAGACGTGCTTAAATACCTTTCTGAATACAGGCTCTTGTGAGTTCTGATGGCAGCCAAGTTTTTACACACTCAGCAGCAACCACGGAGTGAAATCAAAAGTGATGTATAAGGTTAATTAGATGATTACTAGTGAATAAGTATTAGGAAGTGGTAAGGATATATAACTTACACGTGAGGACTCTAGAAGGTGATATAAAAAGTTGAAAATTAAAAAAAGGTGTGCTATATGTTGTAATTACACATGCATACATACTTTTTCCTGTAAATTTTTTTTCTTACTTCATTTGCAGTCTGTGCAATTAGTATCTCTTCAGCAAGTTACTGTGTGACATTTGAGCCATTATAACTATCTCATTCATGTTAGAATGGGAACATTTTAGATATAAAGATCGGAGATGGAAATCTCTTGTAGACAATACAGAGTGAATTTTCTGCAAGTTCTACATCTCCTTCTGCAGGTTCTAGCATAATGAAAAGTTGTTGGCCTGGAGCAGTGTTGGAGCAGTGTTGGCCAAAAAGCAACGTTAAAAACAAGAGATTATTTTTTTGGGATGTGAGAAAAATAGAAATTAGGTCAGTTTAAGCTGCTATACCTTTAGATTCATGACATTGCCCATGCTTTCCTAATATAGATGCCTAGGCAACCAGTTTAGATGGGATCCTTTCCTTAGAAGGTTGGAGCAGACAAAATGAATCCTGCTTATCTGCCTCTCTTCCAAATTTTGGGAACCTTTTTTGGGTGTTAGTTTATTTTACTTTTATGCTAGTCACGATACTAAATATTGCAGTTACAAACATAGCCTCCAACATTTCATCACTTCTGCAACACGAAAGCAAATACCAGGAAGAGAAAACTTTTGCTTTCAGATTTCTTAAGTCTTCTAAAAGCAGTCAGTAAACAGATATATGTCTGGAAGCTGAGCTGGTTATGAGCTTCTTACAAACAAATATCCTCCAGAGTATTTTCTCCCAGGCAGACTATTTTTCTTGTACATGTGAATTTTGATCAAATATTAGTGACCTCTGCCCTAACTCTGGGCATAAATAATTCTATTAAAAGGAAATTATTTTAAAAAATTATGAGACCATTGAAGTTAGTCTCTGTGTGATCCTATTCATATCAGGTGCCCATTGTAACGATACTTTATCAGGAATGACTGGTCAGATCCTCAGCAGAAGTAACATTCTGTCAGTAGCTTGTAGAACTCTATAAATCCAATTAATTTGAAGTTTAAAATTCTGGATTTTTCAAAAATACCTGAAAACATAAAAACAACTGATTTTGCCTTCTTTTTTATGTCATTTGTGCAAAGGAATGCTTGTTATTGATTCTTTTGTATAGTAAGCAGGAAAGTGGTTCTTCATATATGAGTCTTGAGGACACTTCCTAAAGTATTGTTAATCTTCCTCACCATGCAAGACCAGCATAGGACAAATAACAGGATGATTTAAGTGGGTCTTATTAAAGAAATTTTTTTTTTTTTTTTTTTTTCAATGAACTGTCTGGCACTTGTCCCTGGATTTTAAAGTGCTCTATTAGGAAAGAAGTGTGGCAGAGCTGATCATATATTTACTGGACTGGTGTCATAAAAGAAAGCTTCAACTTGATGGCAATCTCATCAGGGAGGCTAAGGAAATTGCATCACTCTAACCTTAGTGTTTAGGGCTGAAATTTCTGGAACGCTTCTTGAAATTCTGCTTTCAATTTCCAGGACATACAGAAACAAATGGCAAAGATGGAAGAGATGGTCTGGCTGATCCTGGTTTGAACAAAGAATTGGATCTTTTCATTTCTGATATGGCAAGTGTGAGGAATGGAAAAAACTGCTCTGTAGCATGAGACAGCAGAAGATACTATTCAGTGCCAGGACATGTTACTGGAGATTCCTTTGCAATGCTGCATACAAATGCTAGTTTTGTGATATTTGGCTAATAGTGCCATAAGCACTATGAAATCACTTTCTTTGAGTTCTAAGGTGATGGGTCTTGGTGAAGCTACTAATGGCAATTCTATGCTGGTTTTACTGAATACCAGGGGTCCAATAATAGTGTGACAGATTGAGAGAAATTGCTAAATCGTGTCACACTAATAGACTGTGTAGTTTGGCATCTTCAGAAACACCTGCCTGCCATACAGCCCTGGATAAATATAGCAATTTTAAAATTACTTCATAGGACATGTTTAAATATTCATAATTGCTTACAGAACTCAAAAACATATAACCTAATAATAAAAATATTTAGATTATGTTTGCAATAAAAAAGCCAAGACCAAAAACCTTTGGGAGTAATTGTGTTTTTAATTAAATAGCGTCATACGGGTCTACACATGTGCAGCATTATGCAATTAACTGTGATGCAACATGGGATGCTGTCTATTAAGTCAACAAGATTATAGTTAATTTAATACAACTGACACTGAAATGTTGATATTCTTTATTTTGTTCTGGTGTATTTTGAGGTGAGTCCGGAGAATTATGGCCTAGGACTGAACTTAGAAGAAATAAAAAAGACACAGAGGCGTTGTTTAACAGACTGGAGTTTCGCTGAGCATTTTCAACCCCATGTTCTTCTTCAGGTATCTGTGAACTGACAATATTATACGTACAGTCACCCCTCAGAATGCTGTAAAAGAATTAGTAGCAGAGTACAGGGTATTTCCTTGCTAGATAATTAATTCAGTTTTATCTCTTTTCCATTTTTACCAAAACCCATTGTTCTTTAGCTGCTTTTCAGTTTCTTCTGTGAAATTTAGTTTGTAATGGGTTTTTATTTCCTGGTTTGGCCAAACTGCAGCTGTCCTTTTTGGAAGCGAGTCTTTTAGCTAAACGTTTGATGGAGACAAAATGATCTTGCCCTTAGGGGTGATCCTCCCTGGCAGTTACGGCACTCATTAGTGCAGTGTATATGAAAGCATGCTTTTCAAATACCTATTCAGTATATGTTTTGTGGGCAAATAGAAAGTTTTGTTGTAATGGTACTTCACCCTTTCAGGGCTACAAGCTTCATTTGTAGAAATCTTGCAAGCTAAAGACTAAAACTCATCTTGCAGAAAGACAGAACAACAAATGTGAAAGATAAGTTCAAGTGTAGATGGCTTAAGTTGGTAGGCATCTTCTTGGGAGGAGTGTATTATTAGTTCCTGCGCTGCCTTGAGCTTCATATGCTGCAATTCTTATTTCATCCTGACACATGTTGCAGATGGGTGAAGGGAAGGCTGCTTGGAGTTTTTCAGCACCACTTTAGCATCACAACTTTAAAATCTGTTCATACATTTCAGTACATGGGAAATTCCTTCTTATGTAACATAAATAGCTAATACTAACTGAACTGTCAGTAGTTAGTGAATCTAGTTAAAAGATTCTGATGGAAAATAACTGCAACAGAAAATAACATTTTATTGCAACAGAAAATAACATTTTGTAAGAACATTTCCATAGTTCCTTATATTACATGTCACATCTGAACATAATTTTTGCACCAGCTGATATTAAGGTTTTCATGTTTAAAGAGAATATTTGTTGTTTGGAATGATTTCAGTTTTACCTCAGTTGCATAGTTCTGTAAAAATAATAGTTTCAAAGAAGGCTTTCTTCTAGTTATAACTACAAAATAAGTCTCAGCCTGCAGACAATGTAAACATTGAAAACGGGGCAGTACAGATCAGAGTGGAATAATGTAGAACACAGTAAATCTCAGAGATGTACAGGTCATAGTATAGCAAATTATATTATTAGTATATATTACATTATAGCAGGTAAACTTAACTGAGCTAAAAAAAGTGAATTTGCTTTCTTTTTACCTGGTATATGATAGTTCTACTTTTATTTACTATTTATTTATTTAAATACTTTATTAGATTTGTTCAAGTATTTATTTAATATTTAAATTTATTTGTTTATTATTTAGCCAAACTTTTTCATTTATGGTCAGTCTCAGAAGATGGAGCGTAGTGCCTGCCTCTTCTCAGTATGAATAGGGGTGGAGTTTCAATTTCCACCTGCCTGAACACTTGAGATTGCTGGAATCCAAATGCTTTGTGTACATCTTGTAGGAGAATGATGTTCTGAAGCCCCTTTTGCTAAAATCTGCACATATGCTTCTGTCTGCAGGGAGGATGTACCTTTTATTTCTTTCCTTTTCAGGTTCTTCATACTGCATCCCAAGAATATAGATGTATTGATTCCTTTTATCATACCCAAGATAACTCTTTGCTAGTGGTCCTTCACAATCCTATGAATCAGTATCGGTTGTGCCAAGAGACTTGGGATATTGCATTGCACTCTAATGTTGGATTCAGGTAATTGATTTTATCTTTTGTGTCTCATTCACAGTCATTTTCAATTAAAGCCTGCATGGCTATGCTTGGGGCAAAGCTTTGAAATTGAAAGATACCGTGATGTAACACATTTATGAGAAAGCAAGTCACACAGGTGGAACACAGTCCTGTATCAAAAGAATTCTGTTGAGACAAAGTTTTTCCAAGTGAGGAGAACTATGTGGTAACTGTCTGTGACTCCTTACCACAAACTATAAAAATATATATAATGCACACATACATGCAAAGTTATATTAGGGATAGCCACATCAAGGAAATTATGTTGAGGACACTTCAGGTGAGGGAAGTTAAAAAGCAAATTCTGTCTAAGAATATAATTATCATGTTTTTCAACTATGTATACATAAATTCGGTGAGTGTCCCTGGGAAAATTTTTCGAGAAAAGCTAGAAGCCCTTTATTAATATTAGAGTAATTTTTTTCACAGAATACTACATTCTTCTTAATTCCTTGTCACTATCAGCTTACCAGTTAGAGGTATGCAAGTGGTTGATGTGTCCACTATTAGAGCTTTTGTCAGTGGACCTATTCATTTTGGAATACATTTTTGCACTGAAACAGCGATATAAATGACGTGGATCCAACTGCTATTCCAAATAATTGACCGAAAATAGAATATGTGTCCATGTACTGATATGCAAAGAAGTTACAATGCCATGGAGAGACAACTGAGCTATATTTAACTATGTCACTCTGGTGCTCTATGGATTAATTAGATTTGATTTAGCAAACAGAATTTCAAGCAAATTATCCAACACCACTGCCCCCCCCCCCCCCCCCCCAATTTGTCTGCAGACATCCCTTTCTAAGTTCAGTGCCTCATTTATCAGAATATGGGAATCTTTTAATGGAAACTTTTGTTGGTACCTCTATATTTGAACAGGTTTGAATGCTAAATAGGCAAAGTGTGCCTTCCTGAAGACATATTTTGCATTGCATTTCATATCTTTACTCTCAGTCAAGGGACTCTGTGCGAGTCCATCTCAGCTTCCCAGGCACTTGGACTTAAATTATTTGCCATGAAAAGAGGCTGTTGTGATAAGCACTGACTGGGACCAGAGCCAGAAGAGATTTACCAGCAGAAACACAAAGTTTCTTGGAGAAAATGCTGGCTGTTTTGTGGTTGTTGGGCAAATCCACTAAATGTCTGGTTAATCAATTTTTTTGCATGTATGTAACAGCTGAAGTCTTCCTCAAAAGATAGTGGAAGATGGTGTGTTCAAGTAAACCTGGGTCTGGCATTCAGATAGACCCAGGCAGAGGGTCAGTGGTCTCAAAATCTATTATACAAGTCTACTGGAGCCCAGAGCTGTTTACTTTGCCAGGTATTCTCACTCTTCTCTGGGGCATTGGACATCAAGGGCCTGATTAGAGTTGCTTAAACATAAACACCTGGTGTATCTGAGATGTCTGCACAGGGCTGACACATATGGCGTGAGACCCATACTCTTTTGGAACAGACACTGGAGACCAGGTCACATACCCTAGTACATCTAACATGTCACGTGGTGTTTACATACACCGAGTGACACCTCATCGCAATGGCATATGTTGTTGTGTTGTCTGTAGGAGCAGATAATGAGGAACCAGACCTCCGCAGGAAGCATTTCTCCTTGAAACAACAACTCTTCATCTGTGGGGTCCTAGAACAATTTGGCTGGTCACCTTGAAAGGGCATTGAAATAGTCAGTTCAAGGCTAATTGAGAAATGGGAAGAGCTCTTGATACCTGCAGAACAAAAGTTGCTAATTTTGCATCCAAAGAAGGAATGAAGCATGTTCTCCGGTAGATGTATTATAATTCAGTTGAGGATGAAATAGCTATGTGTTTCCTCCTTCTTACTCTTCCACATACACTGGAAACAAGGCTTAGACATTAAAGATATTTTCTGCTTGGGCATGCTATCTTTGTTCAGTGACACTTCATCAGGTTCTGTTTTGAAGCGGCAAGGAGTTCCTAAAGCAAGTGGCATGAAAGCTAACAAGGAGGTTTGGCTTTGCTCTTGTTTCATAGAAATATTCAACTATCAGTGCTACATATGCTACTTAATATCTTTGAAGAGCTGTGGGCTCTCATTTGGTTCTGTTATGTGGCACCTATACCTGCCTTTTCTCTGCAAAATAATCAGCACATTTTCTGACCTTATTCAACCTTTTTGCTAAAGATAATTTCAGATTTCCAGACAAAGTATCATAAATATTTGCTAGTGTATGTTTCCAAGCAACATAACACTTCTGTGGAAGACAGTCTTTAAATACCTGGCGTGCTTCAAGCTCTTGCCTGCAATTAGCTTCCAGATCCTGCTGAGTTGCCAGAAACAGGCACAAACCCTACTTACTAATTAAGTGGTAGTATTACTAGTTTTTACCTTTGTAAAACTCCTGATGAGTTTACTAACAATTTATTGATTTTCCTTTTATTAAAATTACTATCATTCTAATTTGGGGGATGTATTTAAGAGTCACACTTTCACTGCAGGAGAGTTACAAACACACGACAGATGCTGTGTTTGAGAACTAACAGAGAGATGGTCTACCTGTGTTTACTTATTACTTCTTATTGTGACATCTTGTAGACTACAGACCCACTTTGTAGGGTTGTTCCGTAGTTGCTGTCTGGAATATACTTCTGTTACCTGCTAATTGGTTGGTTACAGTGCGTCCTGTTACAGCAAATTCTTATGCAAGGGGGAAATTAAATTTCTTACGTTGCAGCAGCTTTTGCTCCTGGAGATCGCGGTTACCCTTCCTTCTTCTCTATGATATATCAGGTCCCGTAGTTCATGTAGAACATCCAAAAAATTCAGGAATTGTGCTATTCAAAGGGTAGGCAGCAGGAGGCTGCGTGTGAAATCCAGTGGATGCTACTGACTAAGGGGATCCAAAGGCATGGACACATGTACCTGCAGTGATACGTGTGTATAAAATATTTCAACTCTGGTTAGGATAAATGGCCACTCTATCAGGAAGCCAAATGAATTCAGACATTATCAAAAGTATTCTTTTGCTCAAAGTTAATCTTAATGACATTTGTTTACTGTTTCATAGTAAACACATTACACAAGTTACTGGAAAAGAATAATCCTTTCTGAGAAATGATTCTGAGTCAGACGTTGGCAGTAGTGACATCAGAATACATATTAATAGAATGTGTATTTTTGACTTTGAATGACTGTTTCATTGCCCTAAAATATTTTCCATGTGAATAATCTCTTTTGTATTTATAACGTATATTCATCTTTGAGTTATTCCAGTACTGGCAACTCTAGGTTCCAGCCTAATTTTGCCTTTTGTTTTCAACACCTTTGTTTTTACATCTTCTACGCTTTTCTTCAGATACAAGCAGAGTCACCTTGTCCCTATTGAGTATATGATCAACAGTTTCTCCACGCAAGTTTCCCAAAGCAGGCTCCACCTACATTGCAGAAGCTGGGAGAGATTCGTGTACATGAACTTTATACATCTACAGTGTGTGTAGATAGCCTACATATTCATTCTCTTGGACGTACAATGTAGTGCTGCAATAAGAACTTTAAAACTGTCACGAGGTCAAGAATTGGTTGTGCTGCCTACATGTTCGCAACCAAAAACTGTAATGCATACTGAGCTTTTGAATACAACTGAATCATCTTGAACTTATAAATGCAAAACATTATGAAGACACAACAACTGAATCTCATGCATTCTTTAACAGCCCCTTTTAGCTGGGTACACATGAAGAATTTTACTTAAAGAATTACGGTAACACTCCAAACAAGGGGTTGAGTGGCAACTGCATGTAAGACTTCCAGGCTTCATCCTACCTTGGAAGCAGTTGTTCACAGTGAACTATTTTAGCAGTCATTTCAGACACCTTTGGAAGATAGACAATGCAACTACAGATACCAGCTGCAAACTCTGGATCAGTTTGTCATTCAGTGCTCACTTCAACTTAATTGTTAAATGTGAATATTCTTAATTTACGTAAGGCTACGGTGCACTGATTCTCTAATCTGGATTTGGATGACAATTTCCAAACACCTTTCTTGTCACACCGGTAAAGAAGAGCTATAAATTAAATAGAATAACACCTCAGTTGCTGAACAAACAAATTAAGTGTATTCTGAAAGACAATATCAATCAAGAGCAACTAAGAAAATAATTTATCCTGGTGGTAAAACAGTGAGGAGGAGAATGAGTCTGAACCTTTCTTAAACTGAATGTCTCTATGTTTTCTGACTTTCTGGATTTTCTTTGGGAGCAGGCATTCTTTGGAAGACAAGTTTCTAATACCTCTTTGCAGAAAGGGTGACCAGAATCCCAAATGTAGGATATATTAAGCAAATACCAGCAGGCAAAAGTACGAGCCCCTGTAAAAACTGAGAGAAACCCTGTCAAACGCAAGCCTTCTCTCAAAGGTTATAGAATAATATTTGTATAAGAAACTGAGAAGCCAAGTGATCTCGTTTGACCTGAAATCATATTAGTGAAAAATGTATTATGGTAAATAGAGGAATGTTGTGCTTTTCAGGAACTATCTCGAGCTGGTGGCCAACTCAATTGAAGACTGGGTGAAAGAGGAAGAAGTCAAATACCAGGAAGAGAAGAGGGCTAAGGAAATAGAGTCTCTTAAACTGGAAAAAGCCATGGCAGAAGGACCTTTTGAATTGTCTGCATGTGCTGTCAAAAAAACTGGCTTCCCTAAGAAAGCCAAAAGTGGGTATCTTTTTGTTTTATCCTAGAAAATTCATTTTTCATGTTGAGTGCTGGGACCCAAAGTTGTTCAGAGCAGAATTGCATGTATTTTTTCATAGGGTAGCCTTGTTTTGTCATCTGTATAGACATAAATATAGACATCTGTATAGACAAAATTAATTAAATACACGTATTTAAATATTCTGCATCATCCTCTGTTCTGAAAACTGAGACCTTTAATGTCAATTTACACTTACAATAGCTGTGTTTATTTAATGGAATTACTTTAAGGACTACATACAAATATGAATCTCTGTTTAGACAACTGAACATATGAAGAGATGAGTGGTAGTTAAAGTTGTCAACATGGTTCAGGAAAATTCCTTTTTAAAAGGGCCGGATAAAAGCTGGAAGTCAGAAGCTGTGGGCTGGAAGCTAAAGCTGGAAACTGGAATTGACTAGACTGCAGAGCAAACTTTAATTACAAGCAAAATTTTGGGTAGCGAGAATTGTAAGCAGTTCACCCAGTAACTGTTGAGCAGGCAGCAAAATCTGAAAACCCCTTTTGACAAAAGAATTTTTGTCCAGATTGTCTATTTGTGTATTTAAATGGCATCAACAATGATTCGTTGTTATTTAGCTGTTGCTTTGTTCACCTTGAGAATGCACTTTGAAACCTTCTAGTACTAGCAATGAGCGTTTACAAAAATAGGAATGTTATTTCTCAACTCAATTAATACGTCTGATCATAGTTTGGAAACCGAAAGGACGGTTATGACTTCTAAATCATAATTTGTACCTATCTAGCTGTCACAGGAGCTAGATTTAATCTTGCCCATCTGGTGCCTCATGAGAGATATGGTTCATAGAGAAGTTCACTTGCTGAAAGAAGATGATCACCTCTAGCTGGGATGTGCAGATGGGCCACAGTGTCTTCAGGTGATTTCAGTTTCCCTGGCACTGCTGTAACCCACACTGCAATTTCTACTTTTTAATACAAAGTAATTTAACTAGAAGTTTCTGATAGTGTACTTTATCTTTTCTAGCAGGTAAATATTGGGTATCCAAGCATGATATAAAACCACACACCTAGAGAGATACCCTTTTCATGTGTCATAGATGCTATAAAGCCCTAATAGTAAACAGGGGATATGGTAAGTGTTTCTTTAGTGAAGGTTTGAAGGTTCAGACAGCATTTATTCACTTTTTTGTCATACCTATGACTCTGGTATTGAGCTTGTTCTGGCGTTTGGTGAGCTGGTTAAAGCCCTGGGTCTGAATTCGAGAACAGTGATACTAGCAAAAGTAATAAATACTGCTTATTGTTTATTCAGCGTTGCTTATATGCATTAAAAAAAACTTGTTGCAGGAACAAAGCCTTCAACAGCAAGAAGCAGAGAGTCAGTCTTTAAATATATTGATATATTGTTTAGCATAGTTGGTCCCCAGTTATGACTATCAAGTGATACTAGTTGTCAGATAAGTTTCTTCTAACCTAAACAGACTTTCTATTTTATCTCTAAAAATATTTTAACATTTTCTTTATTCTACTTTTATTCTTCTACTATTTTCAAATATATATTTTTTATTTACTTGCACTTATTTTATTTTTATTTTTCCATTTTTTTAATTATTCCATTTTCATATATTTATAACCTCGTTTATTCCCCTTTCATATCTCAAAGGCAGCACATCAGGACCTGCGAGCGTAACAGACACCATTCCAGAATCTCAATCCAACAATGAAAAAAGTCCTTTTATCAGAGAAGGTTCTCTAAAGGTGAGGCAAAAATATGTATGTTTCTGAAATGGACTAAATAACACTGCTTTCCCAGGGAGGTAAATCTTCATTCTTACATAGGCTTGACTCAGTCTTCTTAGTTTTTCTGCTCTTGGCTATTTTTTGTATACTTTATTTCCTGTTTTCTTTAATTTATTCCTTATTGATTCAGTTATGTTCTGTTATTTACTTAAGGGAAAACTGTTTGGAGTTAGACTAGACATTCCAAAAGCAATTCATGATTGCAGTACTAGGAAATGAAAGTTATGGATAACATCCTACTTCTCTTCGAAGTTTTCTGATTATAAAGCTATGAAAACGTAAGATCCAGATTCATGGAAGTACATTTATACCCAACTCCTACGTTCACTATCTACAGCTCTTTGAAATTAAGGAATGTAAATATGGTAGCTCAGAGTTCCCTTATGACAGAGAGTCCCATTTTATAGATGTAGACCATGGTCATGCACTACAGATGAATTGACTTGCCTAGGTTCAGACAGTAAGTTTCTGGCTGAGGTAGGAGTTAAGCACACGTTTTTAAGTCTTAGCATTGCCACTATCTGTTAATCTGCCCAAACCTAGCTTAACTGATGTTGTACTCCCCTGGGTTTTTTGAATCCTCACAGACATCGTATGTCTCATATTTCTTATCATGTGTAATGCTCGGCACTTAAAGTACTGATACTGGAATGTAGATATGAAATGGTGTTAACCAATTCCTGGGTACTCAACTTGAGCTGGCACAGCTAATGCCTAACTTGTAACTGTGAATGCTTACCATTTCTTCCACAGAAATGCTTGTGCTTTGGTATGCTTAGAATATAAAATGCTACAAAGCCCTAAATATTCCAGAAAATCTCAGATGTCTTCCTGATGCAAGTTGGTCATTCTGGCATTGATACCTCATTCCTCTTTCTGTAAAAGAATAAAATCATTTTATCTCACAGCTGCATTTTGGGAATAAACTAATACCAGTGATGCATTCTAATTTGGTGGTAAACATTGTGGAAAAGTGCGCAACAAAATAATTCTTTTATGACTGAATGTGTAAGATACAAATAATCATCTGATGCATCTCCTGTGGCCAAGAATGACTGATCCTGTGGAGTGAATGAGTCAGTAATTTCACGCAAAATATAGTGAGTAATATTGTAAAACTGTACACACGTTTGGAAAACATGTCTTAGAGTGACTTAGAGTTACTTAGAATATTGGTTCCTTTGAGTTTGTTTACTTGTACTCTTTTCAGCATGCACATATGAAATATCTTGTAATACAAAGAAAACCACAGTCTTTTGAATTCCTAACATTAAATGTAGGCTTGGAAGGAGGAGCAGGACCGATTACTAAAGGAGAAACAGCTTCAGGAAGAAAAAAAAGGGAAAAAAGAAAATTTGGGAGGTAAAAAGAAAGGACAGGAGATCATACATGAAGAAAGTAAAGGTTCCAACAAGAAGTCTTCCAAAGAGAAGTTTAAAGATGAGCCAGCAAAAGCCTCTGAACTTGAGGAGGATCCCAGTATCCCAGAACCACATTCTGAGAAAGCTTATAAGGTAAGGAGTCGTGTTATTGCACCACATTAGGAAAGTGCTAACTATTTATATATAGAGTCAAGATTACAGCAAAGCTATTACCCATTGTGAAATTGGAGTTCAGGGCAAATTAAGCCTAACTAGGTCTTGTTTAACTCCATCATTTTAGCAGGGGATCCTTTCCTAAAAGTTTTGGAAAGCAATTTCTGATGTTTATTATACTACACAAGACTAATTAATTAACTTGGATGGTTCTTAGCATATATGACATGAACATGAAGATAAGGTGATTATGTTGTTGTGCCCATGGAAATATATTTATGGGATGAATTTTGCCTAAAAATGTGACTTTAGTCTAAACTTGCTTGAGTACAGACTTCAAACTCAGAGATATATAACATTTCAGTCTGAACTTACTTGAGTACACTCACCTAATTTTTGTCAATTTGTAGCTCTTTGGAAGGCACAGCAATCTAAGAATCAGACTTACAGTGTCTGAATTCCAAAATCTAGAGGGTGGAAAGCTGAATCTTTATCTGCCCTTTATCTGATCCCACGGCATTGTACTTTGTCTCTTTGTACCTGGCCAGAATTCTTGTTTCCGTCCCATTATATGTTAAACAACAGTCTACTTGTTACTCTTCAGTTTCCATGGTGGCTCCATACCACTGAAGGACCAGATTCTGCTCTCGTGTGTAACAAGTTACTTCAGTTAGTAACTGAAGCATGCTGTGTATTTGCTAAAGTCATTATTACATGAGTTAAATATCTAAGCAAAAGATGTTGACCAGAACAGTGGGATCCTGATGATCTGTCCTTCATTTACCTCCTTCATAGCTTCTGCCTTTCTCATTTATGCATAATCTAGAACTTGTTTTTGCAGTTTCTTGGCTACAATACAGGGGAGGATCTCATTCAAGTATCAGGAACCAATCAATATCTTTTCCCATCTGATGGAGGACAGATTCAAGTAGAGAAGATAGAGTTTGTAAAAGGTGATTCTTTAATTCTTTATGCTTTGCCTTGACTCAGTTACTAACTGATGGCATGATTTTTTAATCCATAAATGTTTTTTCATGTCTCAGTAGTAGAAATTTAGTTACAGACACTGTGAGAGTACCATGTAATTCCATATTAGCCTCTATCACTACTAATGTTTACATTTTCCTGTAGTATGTTAACAATTGGTAGATAAATAAAGTACCAGGAAAATTAGAAATGGAGAAAAATCAGTTCATATTTATCTGTTCAATGGCAACCAATGCATGGTATTTCAAGAATGCATGTTCCAATAATTTGTCCAGTCAAATGCAGTATATCTAAGCAACAGGGTTATTCTGCAGCCTCTCAGATCTAATTGTCAGGAAGTTTTTGAATATTTAGTCTAAACTCAGCTAACCTTAATTTTGTCGTCTTGGTCTTCTACTAAGCAATTCAGTCCACTTCTGAGCAGTTTTCTTTTTTGTGTGCTTTGTAGTTGCAGGTGCAGGGTTTTTTTGGGTGCGTAGTTCAGAAACCTGGTGGGAGCAATAATAGTATTCCACTGCTTTGCAGGTCTAACTTTGGTAAAGGTGAAAGTGATAAAAGACAACCACAATTTCTTCATTCATATCACAGACCCCAAGAAAAACTTAAAAGAAATCAAAGTGCAAGAAATTAATGAAGAACAGAAAATTAGATCAGGTTAGTGGATTGACATGTCTGATATAAAGAATTAATAGTTTGACATATTTAGTAATTGGATGCAAACCTTATCAACTAACAGAAAATAAATCCCTACTAATAGCAGAAGGTAAATAAGATCAGTGTTCTGTAAATAGAAGTAAAAATCCAGCTGGCTGACTTAAGCACCATGTAGAGAGATCTTACCAAGATGTAGAAGCACTGTACAGGTCAACAGGTGCAAACCAGTCTCTTATCCAAAGCAAGGAAATCAATGAAAAGAGTCACCATTCCTTAAGAGAAGAATTCTCTTCTTTAGTGGACAACTTCTTCAGATCTCAGTGTGGCCTGAGGAAGCCTAAGAAGATGCAAACTGAATCATGTCCATTGTGACCAGAATAAATGTCCACCCTTGAAAGGGTGAGTTTCCCCCTTTGAACTGGACCTCCTTTTCTGGATCAGATGACCATAGCATTAGTGCCTTCTCAAGACCTTTGCTGTAGAAACAGATCTTTCTGCAGTTCAGCAACTTCTACTGCTGGTTGACATGTTGCTTAAACTCAGAAGGCATTGAATCCAAATCCTTTCTGAACCCAGGTGAGAGTGTTTCCACTCTGACGAAGGAGGCCAGTCTGTAACAATTTGTGTGTGTGTTTGCCAAAAGCGCTATGGAATTGCTCTCACTGAACTGAAGAGTATTGGAAAAGTATCTTTTTGTAGGTGTGTTAGCTCTTTTAATCTTCATCAGTGTTAGAAAGCATCCTGCTCCTCTCCTTGGCTTCAACTGCCACCAGTGATGTAATTTTAGGTTGACTGAATAGAAAATTTACGTCTCTTCAACAAATGCAATGTTTCTTGTCTGCCCTTCTGAAAGTAGACCTGTATCATTCTGGGGTCTGCCAAATGGTACTTTCAATCACCCATGTGCTAGCATCTGAGGCAAGCTGCATGCACTTGGCACGAGTGAGGCTTTCCTCTTGTGTAAACAGGAGTACCTTATAGAAAGGCAGTAGGGAAGAAAAGAATCAATCCACTCTGAGACTTGGCAGTGGCTGAACGGTACAATGGTAAGCTTTTAATGCAGTCAAAACAGCAAAACAGCATCCTGCCGCTGGTACTCACTGATCAACATTGCAATGACAGGCGGTAAATAGGAGCAGATGAGGTCTCAGCATATGTGCCTTGTTGATGAAAGAACTGGGAGATGGCTGGGTGTTGGGTGCCTGCCTTAACCTTCTTTTGTAGTCTTCTCTGCTGCTCCTCACAGTTCTAAGAAACTGTTCCCCATATTGGAAATCCCAAGAACATTTCTTTAAGGCAGTAGGAGTTGAACTAGAGGCAAGGTAGGATCCAGTGTCCTGTCTCAGAGGTGTTACCTTGCATAGTTTATGTGGTTTTCAAGGATGACGTACTCATCACATGACGTCATGTCCTGCACCTCTCAATGAGCTTGTCTCCTGATCCACTTTCACAAACGCCAGACATCTTTGGATCTAATGTCTCAATTTTTTCTCCTTTCTTTTACTTTCTCCTCAAGGTATGGTCCCTGTGACAATATCTGAGAGACAGTGACTTTTATGAGTGCCACATGTGATACAAATGAGCAGTTTAGCATTCTTGTCAGCCAAGGAGGGAGCAGAAACAAGGATCCTTGACTCCAGAACTAGGAGTTAAATTCACAAAGACTTTTCACTAGTTGTTGCTATTAAACCTAGCTAATTAGAATGCAATTTCTAGATGAAAAATCACAGCTATATTACACAAAACTGACTATTATAAACTACCCTGTGAATGGAATGATAAAGTTTTCCCCGACCTCTATTAATCTATTTTACAAGTTAGTCATTCACATTGAGGTCCCACTGTTCATACCAGTCATTGGTTTGCAGGTCAGGTGGTTCTGGTATGTGTTGCTATCTTTAAAATTCATTCTAATTTTTTTTTAAAGGAAAATTGAAAAATCAAAAGAAAGCTGTGAGCAAGTTTGGATCTTTTTCAGCCACCTTGGAAAATGGAATCCAGCTGTCCGTGAGCTATTATGGACCTACAGGGAAGACAGCAGGTAAAGTAAGCAAATAGAAGATGATATTTGAGAACCATGGGGGGAATTATTTTTTCTTTTTTTTTCTTTTTTTTTCCTTCATACACTCCTTAACCCAATAATTTGTTGCATGCAATTCTGCCTTTCTCAGCAGCTGTTACCACATGGTGGGGAATTTTCAGCAAGGCTTGAGATGAGATTACATTGTCAAGAATATTCTATGATTCGAATTTCAAAATGGAGGGAGGTCTCCATGCTTTTTTACTTACTGTGAAAACAGAACAGTGCAGGGAGAAACTTGCAAGTATTGTTATTAAGTAGCCCAGCAAAATCAGCCAATTAATTTGAGCCAAAGAAAATGTGATTTGTTGAGGAGTCTTCTTGGTTTTCCAAGAAATAATATTTTTGTAAACTTATATAGGTGATTATGGAACTTACCTTAGGAGTTGGACTTTGGGTTACAGTTGTGCAGACATAATGAGGGATTTCTCTCAGCCTTTCAATAAGCACATTCACCAACTGGAAGTAATTGCTTCACAAAACCACAGTGAAAATAGCGTCTGCTTTTACCAAGAGCTTTTTGTTTCCATTACGTTTGAAAGGCCACTGAAACCATCATACGGATAAAAGTGAAACCCTCGTCTGATCAGAAAATAATCCTAGTACTTTTCAGCTCTTAAAATATGAAAACATTTAATTGAATGCATCTTTGTGTGGACTGTGGTAAACCATTCAACTATACACTCAGTTTTAATTATTCAAATACATTTTACAAATTAATTACTAAAAAAGGACTTTTTAAACTTGGGCCAAGAGAGCATTCACAATGTAGTGGACTGTGAACACTTGTATTTTGGCATAAAAGACACACGTCTGATTAAACACCTACATGTCAGCTTTTTCACATCTACCATAAGCATCCTATTCTACATTAGAATAATCCTTGCTGTGTTGAGCTTTAGTGCAGCACTGCTGACTGGCATTCTTTGATTGCAGTTTTTATATGATCACTTGCTTATGCCTAATTCCCCTTGTGGGTGTTTGTATTGTAAGTGCTCAGAAAGATTCTGACCAGAAATATTCTGGCTTAGACTATTCTCATATGCCATCCATCCCTAATGTAGAATGATATGCCATGTAATCCGCAGTTTCTCTCCGCTGATTGGTTAAATTGGGTGCAAATTACTCATTTTCCTTGCATTACTGAAATAATTTTCTGGAACCTCTGTAATTCTCATTTTTCTTACTGGTTTTCTCATTTTATGTCTTCCATCTTCCTTTTACGGAAGCTAAAATGACAGAAGGCCTCAGGCTGTTTGCCAGCTTTATGCATCTCTTTTATTTCTTGGTTAAATGCTAATATTTGTTTAAGTTTTCAATTATTTGTTTTCTCTAGTATGACCAAAATCTGACTTCAGACCACCTTACAGCCAGGCTTAGAAGTAAGCTCCTCATCGCTTTGTGAATCTAGCACTGCTTGAGCACCTGCAGAGGATATTGTAGAACCTTTGCACTTGCTCTTTGTGCCTTGGCGAAATTATGAGAGTACAACTGCAAGTGCTAGAAATCTGCATGTCTGTGCAGAAGGAAGGAAACCTTCCTTAATCTGACAGTCCTCTGGAATTTCCCATCTCTCTCAAGATTTCTAAAGACACTTTCCCTCAATCTCAACAATCCACCCTTTTTCATTGTTACCCTCAGATGCGATGTTCTCATTTTTCAGGGCAACCAAAATAAGAGGTAGGTGAAATTTCCTTAGGGGTCAAGGACCTATAACAACTTCTATTCCTAAATTCAGCACTCTGGAAAGTAGCGTCATCTGAAACTGTGCATGCTCCACTTCACAGCATGGGTAGCTGTGAGGGATAGCTCCCCTCACTATGTATAAGAACTTGCTTATACCCAGTTTGCAGTGTTCACATGGATATTTATACTCACCTGACAAGATGGGCCTACCTTCACTAATGATTTTACTGGACAGTTGCCTCAGAATCCTTCATTTCGGCTGTCCTACTTCTCAACGGACCCCATGGAGAATTTTAAAATCCTAAAAAATTAATTAATTTTTACACTTCCCTATTTTATACAATTAACTGAGAATTTCTCTCTCGCATATTACAACTAAAACAGATTTGTTCGCCTTTCCTCGGACTTCGAATAAGCTGTAAAAGCCACGCAGCATAAATTTCAGTACATGAAAGGAGAGCCACCTAACAATGCATCAGATTCTCATGCATTGGGCATGCATCAGCTAATGAAAAGGGGGATTTCAAAAATCTTTGTGGTGATCTAAATTCCCCTTTCAGGCTAAAGGTCGTGAATATATTCAGATATCTGTGCGTTTCCCTAATGCTAGCAGCAAGACAAAAACTGAGACTGAAGGCTTAAAAACTGAGGTGGAAGGCTTGTTACCCATGGACTCCTAAATAGGACTTAATCACCAGATGATCTAATAGTTTCTTCTAGCCTTAAGAGTCTTAAATTTTGGGTCACCATTGCAGTTGCCATAAATCCAGAATCAACCATAAGACAAATGAGTGTGCGGGCAGCCTTTCTAATAGTTTAGAACTTTATTTTTAAGGTGGCCTCTGCATTTGCTTATCTGCAGAGCTAAAACCATCTATGCCAAAACCTTTCTGGAAATGGTGGACATAGTAGCACTTAGGCCTACCTTTTATCTTTTTCAGCCAAAAATATACTAACACTTCATCTGCATTACAGAAAATGCTATGATCTCACACCAGAATGGTTCTATTAGCATGCTTCTGGATGCATTTTGTTCCTTCTTTGTCTGAATGTGATCTGGCTTGCAATTTGTCAATGAGTCATTTAACTTTTCTTTGCCTGATGTATCAGTTTTCACATTAAATAATATTGTTCATTGGAAGAAGTGGAATTAAGATGTAATTTTACCAAAACAAAAAAAAAAGGGGGTTTGGAAGTCTTCCTAAAGACATTCTTGAAATGACTGACTTGTTGTTGAACTTCATATTTTGTAGAAAATTCTAGGCAAATAAAGTTTGCTTTATTTATTTAAAAAAGGTTTTCAAAGTTGGTTTCTGAGATCATCACATTTTGCTCACTGGTGGTTTTGGTTCTTATCTATATGGGTGTGGTTAATATGTGGATAATAAGTTGCTCCATCTGGGGTAACAAGTTCTCCAGAACAAACAAGAATTCAATTGTTTAAATTGTCTGGATTGGAAACAAGGTGCTATTTCATGAGTTGTAGGTTTGGGACTTAGGCTGCCTTCAAGCAAGAAAAGATGGTTAAGAAAAATCTTGCAAAAAAGCATTAAGGTTAGATCTGGCCGGGGTTTTCTGGTTAAAGAAAAGTGTCAGTTCATTGAAACAAAAATGTTTTACAGAAAACCTTAGTTTGTATTAATTTTATTTTCAAGAAACTGTTTTGGAAGGCAATCCGACTACTTCCTGTCAACATGCTTAGCAGGCTGCCCTAATGCTTGGCCTTTAAGAATCAGGAGAGTCTTAGCAAGTCTAGATCATCAGAATCTTTCTGAATCATTACAGCAAAATAGAGCTATGTAGTGCAAAACTGCTGGAGTTGGTCCGTGCTGGATCAGCCCATAATAAAGCAAAACAACAGTGATCATTTCCTAGATACTAGACTCAGAATGTCTCCAGCTATCTAAGTATTCTGGAGGTAAAAGAGAATTTTAAAAATTGTATTTTCTATTTTTGAGAGAGAAGTGATGACCTGTAGGAATCAATAGTTTGAAGATGTCTTTTAGGCTGACCAGAAGTCAGTCTATGGAAAGATTTTCTAAATAATTTCATATATTCAGTCCCTTTATCTGAAATAGTTAACTCCCCCACCAGGGTTACTATTTGTAAGGTAAAATTTAGTGTACAAAATCTTGTTAAAAAATAAAATATGGCCATCTACATTTATGAAACTTAATCGCACTAAAAATACTGCTTTTCCCTTCCTTAGATGATGAAGCAGATCCTGTCTTAGCAAGAATTCTGAACATCCCTTCTGTTCATATTCCAACCATAATTTCTCCTGTTACATCAGCTTCAGGAAAAAAAGATAAGTCCGTCAAACAAAAATCAGGAAAATCTCTGCCATCTACAAAAGCAAGCCATAGCAAAAAAGGCCCTCCACCACCTGATGACCTGGTAAAGCAAGAAGAAGGAAAGGTGAGAGAATAGACGATATCCAATGAACACAGAAAAGTAACAAACAAAAATTCAAATACACAATCTTATGTAATAGAAACATATATTCTTCTCAGAGGGCTTTGAACTGTGCCTTAACAAATTCCTAACAATTTATGGTGCTTCTAAGGATATCCTTTACTCTTCCGTTTGTTCTCAGATGTACATATTGGCAGCTGTTAATGAAGCCAGCCTTTACGACTCCATGATGTAAAACAGTGTGTCTTCCATGGTCCACATACTTTTGTCAACTTTGGCTTTATGCTTACACCTGTTACATTATTAATATCTCAGTGACTAGAACTGCTCTAGAAATTAATTTTTAGTTTAACCAAGTAGGAGGACTTTTCTGTGCTTTCCAAAACCTGTATTGGAAAGTCTAACCAACCAGTAAATTACCAGAGACAGTTTTGCAAAAGCTTGCTCTGCAGTTTGGTCTTTTCCAGCTGATCGCAAGCCAGGGACCAGTAACTTGAGGAAGTTACTTTTGCCTATAACTGAAGTACTTCTGTCACAGGACAGGTCTTTAGAAAGGATGGATGACATTTCAAAAGCAGATTCTGAATTTCTGTTCTAGAATACTTAGCACAGAGTAATACAGGAATTAGAGGACCATGTGCCCCAGAAACGCACAGCATTTAATCTTGAACATCTTCCACAGACCTCTATGAGAAGCTTTTTGGCATTAACACATGTGAGTGGAGGAGGCCATATCAGTTCAGAAATGGCCCTGAATCAGTTCCCCTCTGCAAAATGACTAGCCTAGATAATTTCAGGTCGTTAGCTAACTATTGGCAGAATATTGTGCACAACCATAGGAGGTTTGTTTGGTCCAGTGATCTCACAGATCAGCCAGAATATGAGTTACGTGAAAAGTTCTCAAAGAAATATGGGAGGAGATATTAGCAGGATGGTGGAAGAGGATGCAGGAGTTTTCTATTTGAGATGATTTAATATCTTTTATTTTTTGATGCTGTTTTCTCCCACCAGCAGCGTCCCAGAAAGGGACACAATTAAAATACAAAACAAACTCTGAGAGAATGACAGAAATGAACATGAATAGTATAGAGAAACAGTTTACTTACCACCTTCAGTTTAGGAAAGGACAGTATTCTGAAAACAGGCATAATCAGAACACAAAGCAATGAGGTCCATAAGCAGTTTCATGTAACACTAATGCTCCAACATATACTGTCTGGGATAATTCTTTAATGATAGTTATGATAAAAAGCTATCCCTTTTAACTCAATCAAGTTACAAAAGAGTAGCATTCCTAGATAGTGTGCTTGTTAAATGTGGTTCTTCATATCTTTCCAGACTAACTGCAAAAATACTTGAAGCATATAGTAGTGTGTTTTAATTTTCCCCCTACTTTGTTCCATCTTTAATCAAGTATGGCTGAAATGATGCAGAAAGAACTGCTAATAAAATATCCCGGTTCTCACCTTGAGCCAAATTTAAGTCCAATCTACTGCATATAATACTTTTCATGACCAGTTATTTTCCATTAACCCAGACATTCCTCCCTCTTATGTTCTGCTTCTTCCATAGACTGGTGGGTAATATGTAAAGAACATGAGTGGCACCAGGTCTGTCATCTTCTCCTGCACTGTTTTCTCTTTTGTCCTGTTCCTCAGAATTTCTCCATGGAAAATTGACGCTAGTTCATCCAACTGTGGTGGCTTCCAAGTCCAGAGGCATTTCATGAAACTCTATTTCAGTTCTTGTTACCGTTTTCTAGGGTACTGCCCTGAAAAGGTTCTTCACCACGTTCTGCTCTAAAGAACTGAACGTTTCTTTTTCGGAACTATGTCTTGGAAAACTGATCTTTTGTCTACTCTGGTTACTTTTGGCCACTTCTCTCAAAATTAGTCTTGCTATGCCCTCACCAGAGACTTGTGCGTTATCTTCTCAGCTTCCTTTGCAAGGAAGGTTGAATGGAGATCATAATTCTGTTGACAGAACTGGGCTGAACTGTTTGATGAGGTAGAATGGGCAATATGGAAATGAAGGGTTAAATGCGGTGCAGGCTTATTAGAAACGGGAGATAGCTTCCATTACAAAGCAAATGAGAGGAGAGAGTAATAAGAAAGACAAGAATGATAACATACTGAGAGTTGTAAGAATAGCCTTGGAAGACTCTCTAAACACAACATACCTATGCTGCTTCCGTGGTACCTGGTGGATGAGGTAATGCTGTGGCTCTTGTTTCAACATGGATTCTGTCTATATCCACAGAAAGTCCTGCTGACTTAATTTCAGCAAGTTTAGCTAGCTATTTAAAAAGCATGAGCATGGAAAGTGGTGTAGGGATTTGCCAAATAGCACCTAGCATAACACATAGCAATTGTGTGGCACAAACAAACCCTATGCAAATAGCCCTACCATTAAAATTCTGTCTGGTGGACATCTAAGTTCCTCCTCTCCTTCCAAAAGGCTTTTTGCTATTTGGTTTAGAATGTCTTCAGACAGAGAGTATCCATATTAGTGCATACAGCACCCAGCTGTGTGAATCTGCAAGTATTTTGGAGGACAGGATTAGAATCCAAAGTGAACTTGACAAATTCACGTGGATATGGTCCATAAAATAGTATGCAATTCAGTGAGAATAAGTGCTAGGTTCTACAGTTACATATAAATAATCAATATATATCTAAGGATGGGTAACAGTTCTATTAATAACAGTTCTACAGAGAAAGGTCTGAGACTTGCAATGGATCACAAGCAATACATAAGTCAACAATGCCATCTTGCTGTGAGAAGGGCAAAGACCACACTGAGGTGAATAAACAGGAGTATAGCCTGCTAAATATATGACGTTATGTTCCATTCAGGGCTGGTAGGGCCTCAGTAAAGTATTGTGTCCGGTTATGGATACTGCACTGCAAGAAAAATATGGGCCACACTGGAGAGTTTTGAGGAAAGGACCAAGAAAGATCAGAGGTCTAGAATACTTGACCACTGGGGAAAGATTAAAAGACTTGGCTTGGGTTTGTTTGATCTTGAGATGAGAGACAGAATAGCCTTCTGTAAAGAGCTAAAGGGACACCATCATCTCTTATGCTAGCCCTCGTAATCAGAAGAAATAATCGGAAGTAAACTAATGTTCTGCAAGAGAGATTTAGGCTAACTGATAGGAAAATATCAGTAAGTTTAATCAAGGTAAAGCACGAGAATAGTTTGCCAGGAAACCTCCATCCCTGGAAATTTTTAGAATAGATTACATTAACAGTTTTCTCTAACTATATAAGTATACTTGATTTATTTTTTTTTTTTTACTATTAGACAGAGAGACGTAGATGACAATCGAGGGTTACTTCTGCCCTATTCTGACTTCTACCTCATGATCCTGTGACTATAATCTTAGGGTATTGAGAGTAGCCTTAATTACCCCGTAATATTATGTAAAGTAACTAAAACGTACAGCTTCTTTTACACTGAAAAACATGTGGCAAAACATCTGTAAAATTTTCCCTATATTTCTATTCCTAAAAATCAAGAAAATGGGGTAATACCAGGACAAGTTCTCTCTGTTACCTCTGTCTGCAACCCAAAACTGTTTTCATCTTACGATTACTGGCATAGTGTAGTTGTCACATAGGTCTTTGGGGGGATGACATCAAAGGGTCCATTGTTGTATTTTTTCCAAATGTTCCAGGTCTTCAGACGTTCCTTAGGTCAAACTCATCTTTTCTAGTCAGCAGAAGAGTTTTCACTACAGAGTAGTGCAAAGAGGATTACACGGTTTTGACTGCCAAACATTCCTTCCTGTCCCCTTCTGAAGTCAGTGCTGTATTTGCAGCAGCCTGGAAGTACTCTTCTACTTCTCTTTTGTGCTCTTTTAGTGATTATAGGTAAAATAACTGATGTGCAACTTCAAGAATTATTTCACGCTCTTTTGCTTCACCTTCTCCATTTATTGTCATGTCATCTTGACACTGTGCACAAGATAGCATAATGACTCAGAATGAATACAGTTAGGAAGGGTTGTTCTTCAAGGGTTAATAAAGAGGAATGAAAGAAGATAGCATAATCAAAGAAAATAAGCTGATGTTTCCACTTCAGAATCCATAAATTCTCAAAATGTTAAAAATAAGTGGTAGAAAGAACTTTTTAAAAAAAAATATTTTGTTACAACTGAAATGTCTAGTCTTTTTTTTTTCTTTATTCTTTTAAAATGTGGAATAAAACTAATTTGTGTTTCATTCTGTAGACGGAAATGGAAGAATCAGCTTCCCAAACACAAGTGATGTCAAATGCTCTTGCTTTCCCAAGTTTGAACGTCTCCTGTCCGAATGGACTAGTATTAACTTTCCTTGGTGAAAGTTTTGGAGGTTAGTTTTCTGAGCGACTGCCAAGTAAAAAATTTAAAAGAAGTGATGATTACAGAAGAAAATTATTTCTGCCTTGATGGGTTTAGTTGTAATGATATGAATTTTTTAATGTCTCAGATTGCTAAGTCTGTCATAATCTCTATTTAATAGTATTTGCAACATAAATAATGTGTTTTAATTCAGACAAATGTAAAATCTAGAATTGCAAGTTGTTGGACATAACAGATTGGGGACAGGGAAGCAGCAACCCTAAAAAGCACCTGGGAGTCATGTTGGATAATCAGTTGAATATGCATGTATATTGGATTACTAAAGAAAAATGAGCAAATTCAATTCATAAATGCATATATATCGAGGAATCTTGAGTGGTAACAAGAAGATTGTTACGTTACCTGTATCTGCACCTCCTCTGGAACCGTATGTACTGTTCTTAAGTCCACAAGACAAGATGTTCGTATTTTGATAGATTCAGGGAAGAGCAACAAGAATGATTAAAGCATTGGAAGATTAATCTTATAATGGGCTCATGTCACCAGAGAACTCAATTTAATTGCCAAAGGTTGAAGGAGTGACTGGTGCCAGTCTGGAAGTACAAGGAAACCGAATTTTGGTGCTAGCTTGTAAACACAGTATACAAAGGTATTACATATTTCAGGGGCTTGAATCTGGAAAGTAGTACTTCATACTACATTTAAGTTATACTTGTTTTTTAATGGTAAGAATGATTAACAAAACTAACCCAGGATGTGATGGCTACTGGGTATTTTACAATCAGGTTTTGTTACTTTTCTAAAAGATATGATCAGTTTCAGACAGGAATTATTTCACATAAGTCCTTTAGTTTATGCCATCCAGTACATACAGAGAAGATGGTCATAATAAGTCTTTCTGCCCTTATTGTTGAATTTCCTTTAGAAGACAGATGGGATGTATAGATACTTAGAGGTCTCTGTGCCTGACATATCCTTCTGCAATGAGTCTGTTTTCCAGTGTTTTTGAAAACCAGCATGAGATTCATCATTGCATATTGTAAACTGTAGTAAATCTTGGGGTTTTGTAGTCATGTCATTAGATTTTGCAGCAGACAAATGTGGATTATTTTGTTGTTGTTGTCATCTGGTCAATTTTAAAAACAGCCACCTACAGATCATAGAATCATAGAATGGTTTGCATTTGGAGGGACCTTAAAAATCATCTAATTCCAACCCCCCTGCCATGGGCCCGTACACCTTCCACTAGACCAGGTTGCTCAAAGCCCTGTCCAACCTGGCCTTGAGCACTTCCAGGGTTGGGGCATCCACAACTTCTCTGGGCAACCTGTTCCAGTGCCTCACCACCCTCCTGGTGAAGCATTTCTTCCTTGTATCTAATCTAAATCTACCCTCTTTCCATTTAAAGCCATTACCCCTCATCCTATCACCATGTGCCCTTGTAAAAAGTCCCTTTCCAGCTTTCTTGTAGACCCCTTTCAGGAACTGGAAGGCTGCTAGAAGGTCTCCCCGGAGCCTTCTCTTAATACCTGTGTACAACAAATCTGTCCAGCCCAGGCTGTATGGGAGATACTGAGTATGTGAAAACAGATCAGCACAACTGTGGAGGTGCCCATAGCTAGGAATAAACCAGATTTATCACACGCACCAAGTACATGCCAGCAGTAATTCCAACACATCCTATGCATGAGCTGTTGCATAAAAACTAGCAGAATTATTGTCTTCCTGGCAACTGATACAACATACCTCTTAAAAAACAGTCAAGTGGTAATGGTAAGCCCAGTGTATATAAATTAATAAAAGATAAGAATCTTTTATGGAATAGCATTAATAAATGTAGTGTGGTACACAAGGATCCAGGACAAATTTATAATCATGTGAGAGAGGAATGTCTTGATTTTTTTTTTTTTTTTTTTTTTTTTGGCCACATAGACCTGAACTGCTAGTAAAAGCTTCCCTTATTTTTTTCTCAGACATCTCTTTCCTTTTACTATCAAAATCATAGAACAGCTCAGGTTGGAAGGGACCTTGAAAGATCACCTGGTCCAACCTTTTGTGGAAAAGGGAGCCTAGATGACATTATCTAGCACCCTGACCAATCGCATCTTGAAAACTTACATCAATGGGGTCTTTTCCACATCCCTGAGGAGGTTGTTCCAGTGAATGATTGTTCTCACTGTAAAAAAATTCTTTCTTCTATCGAGATTAAGCCTCTGTCCTCTTCGTAGCTGCCCTTTAAGCACTGGAATACTGTGATGCGGTTCCCCCTGAGCCTTCTGCAGGGACAAGAGACCTAACTCCTTCAGCCTTTCTTCATAGGACAGGTTCTTCAGCCCTCTTACCATCTCTGTGGCCCTCCTTTGGACCCTCTCCAGTCTGTCCACGTCCTTCTTGAATTGTGGGGACCAGAACTGGACACAGTACTCCAAGTGTGGCCTGACAAGCACTGAGTAGAATGGCACGATCACATCTCTGTCTCTGCTAGTAATGCCCCTGCGGATGCAGGCAGCTTGGCAGATTTTGCCAGTTTAGGGTAAATGTGCTCTGATCAATCTGGTATGAAGTAAAGAAAATGCAGAGGGTTTTCAAACATACATAGTTTGACAAGGAGCAGAAGTTGAAATGCTGAATAGTTGAGGTGAACAGAGCAATTACGGACATATACATGTAGTCTCTTGACACAGATGCCATAATATACTCATTAACATACTCAACACACTGCCATAATTTAACCAAAAAACCTTATTTGTTCAAGTAGACAAAATATTTAACTTCGGTTTCTATACAAACTGAAACTTAGTGAAACTCAGTGACTTTTTTCACCTTTATGGGCAGTTAGGAAATTCCTCTCACCTAATGTCAGTCTTCCAAAAGTTCAGCATCCAGAATAAATCCATCTTCAAATTTCCATTATTTTTGTTTGGAAAGACAGACACCTCCACAGGAGGATGTAGAGTTTCTGAGTAGATGACTGCATTGAATTGTTCTCTGAAAAACAGAGTCTGTCCCTTACTCTGTGGATTACAGAGGAAGCCAAGGAGGGTTAGTCTTACTCACCTAAAGTTGCATACCTTCTGTAGACACCATGATGCTGGGTGTTTAGCACTGTTTGAACGTGTGCTATGCAGTATTAAATAATTCAGAATTTGTTTGCAGATTTGAAAGGTGAAGCCACTACAGCTGAAGCTGAGAAAGGGGTGGTAAAGAAAAGTGAGGCCAAAGCAGATGAAGCCAAAGAAGAGGAGGCTGAGAAAGGTCAGCCCAAAGCAAATGAAGCAACAGAGGAAGAGGTTATGGAAAGTGGAGAGAAGGAACTTGAGGTTACAGAAAGTGAAATAAAGCATGAAGACACCAAAAGAGAACAGACCAAGCAGCCTACTCTGGAAATTCTGGTTAGGCAGAGTTATCCCCAGAAGGTAAAGAACTCTCATCTATATACATCTGTGGCAAGGCAAACAGAACAGGAGGTGTCAAGAGTCATCACCAGTCAAGGGACTGTCATAAAGTACATGATGGATGGATCTACCCAGGTATGTTTAGTAGAATTCATTGAAAGCAGCCTGCACATGTAATTACCCTTGAACTTGTGGTTGTCAGCTGAGATAGAGAAGTGTCCAGTTTGTAGATGAAGGAGTTAAGTAGCCACTGAGCTATGCAGCCATGTCAAGACTAAAATGCTCTTGGCTTTTTTCAGAATCAGAACTTAAGGCACATAGGGAGCTTTAATGATGAAAATTTTAGGCATGTGAAGATTCTGGGCAACTTTGGGGTTAGGAAATAGCTGAATATGGTTTTGAGAACTACATTCCTGGACTTAAACATCTGAAGCGTGGATTAGTTGGGCTTTGGGTATTTTTGGCAACACAAAAACATCCATATATTTTTTCAGTCACCTGTACAGTCATATGGGATCCAGAAAAGACCTGAACTGTTCTTCAGTCCTGCATACACCTTTAGGTATCCTAAATTTTCATCAGAAAGACTTTGTATTCCTAAGTACCTTCTTTGTTTACACGTGTTTAGGTTGCCCAGAATTTTGGTTCCTTTTAGGTGCTATAGGCTAGATACCATCTTTGCAGATACTGTAATCAATCTACAAGCAACTGTCTTTTTAAAGTCTAAGACTCTATGTGTATTTAGCAAACAGATGAAAAGAGGAGTCATCTGTTTTGACTCAGAAACTGTCAAAATAATTCCTTATTTCCTCAAGTTTCTTTTCTAATTAGACGACAACTCCTAGTACAAGTTCTTTACATTCATTCATGACATTAGATCTTAAACCATTTAGCCAGGATTTCTGAGAAACATCTTCATTTCAGAAGTATGCAAAGAAGCTAGTTGCTGTATGTCTATATACTCTCCACATGCTGTCTCCTGACAGAAGAATATAGATCTTATGTGCCTAGCATGATTGTACCATAGTCTTTCTATAAGCAGATTATGAGTGCGTCCTTCTTAATATTAACTTCATGTTTGTGACTCATCAAGAATGTATTGCATATAGATAAGCATTCAGAAATGAAGGGATAATTACTTTACAGTAACTGTAACTCTTGAGATGTTTCTATATGTTGTCCATCTGTTTTCCATGTTGTACCGTCTTCTCCCTAGAACATCTGTATTGTATTTGTAAATTAATTCAGGGACAATTCTTCCCTGCCACCCAGGGAACACGCGTATCAAGAGTTGAGTGTAATGGACACTAGATCTCAGAAACCAGCTTTAATAAGAAATAACCATGACTTTTTTTGTTAGCTGTCTTGATGGCTAAAAAATTAACAGCAATCCTAGACATGTGGAATACCTGAATACAGATCAATATGGTGATACAGATGCATTACCGCTGCTACAAAAAAAAAAGTCATCAACCTTTGACCACTTAAATAGTCAAATAATGATCTTTACTTTTATAATGCCTATTTATTACTAAATAGAGTCCCCATTAATTATATATGTGAACTGCAGCAATTAGCAGTCCTTTCTTTTTGAGACAGAATGAATAGAAGAAATAAAGAAGCTGAGTTTTTTACTATTTTCCTCTCCATCGCCCACAATATTCTAGTGACTGTTGCATTTGCGACACATTCTTTTGAGATTTTCTATTGGTGTTTGAAGTGATTTTAACCTCTAGTATGTACTTGATTGCTATAGATTCTGTTTGCTGATGGCACAGTGCGTGGGAGTCCTGATTCTGGCCCTGTCCTACCACCACCTACAATTCCAGTTAACATGCAACCGTTACCGGAATTGGAGCCTTCACCTGAGACCACCACCAAGAAAAGTAACATTTCTAGTGTTTTGGACAGATTTAAAGTTAGCAGGGCTGATGATACTTAATAAAGGGCATATTTCTTTAGTCTGAAAATTCTACCAGTGTGAAAATGCAATTTTGTCTGTACTCAGCTGCTGCACACTACTGATTTGTAACCTTCATATCACATCATTTCTCTGCTACTCCAGATTTCTTTTTCTTTTAGCATGCTCAGACTCTAATAAGTAAAAGGGTGTGTAAGAACTACATTGGTAGCAGAGTGATTCAACACAAAGTATTTTAAAAGAAATCCTCTTAACTACAGTAGTGTCAAATCCTTACTTACGTGTTACACGGTTTTTAGTCTTGCTATTCAGAAATGCTTCTCTGGCAGAGGACTTACTATATTTTTCTTTCTCATTGTATGTATTCCAAGGCATCTACTTTTGGTCATTATTAATAGGTTGTATGGACTTATGGTCTGTCCCAATATAACCATTCTTACATTGTTTTGTTTGGCTGAGAAAGAACCAAATAAAAGTTTACTCTATACCTCAGAGTGTAGTCAGAGATCACTGTCAGTGCTCCTTAGTGCTAAGAACAATTGTGACCTGTCATAATATTAATGTATGATTTATTGGAAGTATGTGAATAAAAATTGCTGCCAAAGAGGAAAGTGCTGTCCTTGTTCTTAGGATATTCCTTAGGATAACTGGAAGGATGTTTGAGAACTTCCCTGACAAACCATCTTCTAATTTTCAGTCTCAATATCTGTGGCCGGTGTATATCCTTCATTCCTTATCCTTTATTTATGATCACTTTTTTACCCCCAACTTTCCTCTCCACTGCTTAGTCTTGACAAATTTATAGTGAAAAAGTTTCATCTCTTTTTGGCCTTTTTTTTTTTTTTTTTTTTTTTGCTCAGACGTTTATGCTCTAAGCCTTTTAGACTCCTCTCCCCTGGACTATGGTGTTGTCTTTCGCATACACTTAGTCTAAGTTCCTTTTCTTGAATATGGGAGGCCAGAGTTCTCTATCACATTCTTAATAAGATCTCTCCATGAGCTTTCACAATGGAATCTCCATCCCTTTTCTTTTGATGCACCATAGGATTGTGTTTGCCTTTTTTGTCACTGTATGTTCACACTAATAACTTGTAGTCATTCTGTATGGATGACACCTCCATGTCTTTCTTTTATTGTACTGTTGTAAACTTGTCTGAAGTGTAAATTATTTTTATTCCTTTTTGCATTGAATTTCATTCTAACAGGCTGTATCAAATTCCTATTACTTTAATCTTCAAGCGCATGGGACAGTTTTGGATGCTTTTTTTTTCTGTAATCCATTCAGATTTTCTTCCACATTAATAGTCCCTTCCAAAGTCATGTCATAATTGGATGTCATTAGCATGCTGTTTACTTTTTCTGTGTCATTAATGAACACATTAAATAAGATTAGTTCAAGGGCACACCTTTGAGTAACAGCACTGGTAATTTTCCTCCAGCCTGATAAATAGTTCTTCTTTCAATTCTGTCAAAACCAATACTCACAGAAACTCTTCACTTTATTGAGTTTGTCTTTTGCCTTAGAGAATACCAAGTCTGATACAGAAATTTTTGTTTCTGCAGGAAAAGGCAGTGACAGAAGCAGTGTATCACACCCAAACAAGGACGAGTTGTCTGAAAATACTGTGCAGGGTCTGGTTAATTCTGAGCAACCTAAGGAGAACCAGGCAGGAACCTGGGTAACAACAGCTCCATCAGGCATTCGAGTGGGCACTGAGGGAGCAAAGAGAATGGATCTGAAGCCACTCTTAATCTATCAGGCAACTGACCCAGCTGATGGAACGGTATTACTGTTTTTGTGATATTACAGCACTGTCTACTAAGCATCATATAAGTTGTAGGATTTGTTCTTTGAACATATATCTTACAGGTTGTGTTATTACACTGTTACTATTACAAAAGCTTTAGATTTTAAAGAAAATGTGATTCCTCAGTCTCTGAAATAGATAAAGTTGCAGTAGTCTAGCTTCATCAGAGTTTCAGTACATAATGCCTTGTTTTACTGTCGTTGCTTTTACAAGTGTCACAGAGCTAATATAAATGAGTACTCCTTCATTCTTTCAGGTTATGACTGTACGAGATGATGAAGTGATAATTGTTGAGAAGCTGGATGGCAGCAGAGTAGTAGATCATCCTGATGGTACTAGGATCACGACTTTTTATCAAAACTGTGAAGAACTTTTTGTACCAGAGGATAGTGAGGAAACAGGTAAAATCAAAAGAGGAGCACTTATCTCTGCTATATCTTGTGAAGCAGATAATTGTCAAAGTACACTAAAGAAGGTTCATACCAATAGCCTAGATAACAAATCCACTAGTGCAGTCTAGGCTTAGTTTGTCTGCTTGGTCTTTTTTTTATCAGTATTCAGTGCAAAAATTACATTGTAGCACACAAGCAAATTTTCTTCTTTCCATGCGTATACTTACATGACCCACCTTCGCCATGAGACCACAGTGCCTGAGTTCTAATATGTTCATTGCCCACTCTACACCTACCCTGAACAACAAACAAGCTGATTTGAGTCTTAACTGAATAGGTGTATAAGGACCAGGGCATCCCCATATTCTCCAGAGAGGCCATGGACTCACCAGCCTTGGAGGTATTCAAAATTTGATTGAATATGGCCGTGGAAAATGCCACACCTAGGAGAAGTGAAACTACATTCGCCTGAAAGAAGTGGGGCTAATGGTCGTGTTTCTTCTGGCTGGCGGTATATTCTGTATGCTTAGTTCAGTTGCTGGATAAGTTCTGTAATTAACATCAAGTGTATATTTACTGTGTGGGTGTCAGGACTGTTGTGTTCAAACACAGTAGAAAGTTCTGGTTGTAGAAGGTCTCCTTGTGGGATTTTAAAAATCAAAACAATGACCTTGAAGTGGTCTGTCTATTCAATGGGAAGGCAATGGCCAGATTAACATACCAGTTTGATTTGTTTTCCCTGGCTTCTGCTGCTGAAAAGGAATGTCTTCACATCTTAGAGTTTGTATCACAGGCATAAAAAATTTCAGTGGTCCAACTTGTATGTTACAAATATCCAGATCATTATGGTTAGTTCTGTATTTGATAAATTAGAGAGTACTCTCCCGACCACACCAGCCACAGATGGTTACAGACATTTTTTACTGTTGGATTTTCCTATATTCAGTGCACAGTCCAAAAATGTGAAGGTTGCATATTGTTTATCTAACATAAAATTATGTGATAAAGGATGTTATGAAGTCTGAGGGTCTTTTACTGAGGAGCTAAAGGTCCAGCCTCATGAGAGAAAAAGCAAATTGAATCCTAAGACTTTTCCATGGTTCATGTGCTCCTGTCTAGTTGTTCTGTATTAATTCTTAGATGAACCCTCGGAAGCCATCACAAGGAAGGTGAAATGTATGAAAGTAGAGAATCCTGAGTTTGCTACTGTTGTAACAAATTGTGAGGACGGTACCTGTTGTACCATCTTTGGAGATGGGACATCTATTATAGCAAAGCCACAGGGAACGTATCAGGTGGGAATTATTTTTAGTTTGTGACAGTGAAATGTATCTTTGTCTTCCAGGTTCCCTGTGATCAGTGTCTCTCACCTTGACTATTTTAACTCCCTTCTCTATAGCCTTCACAAATCCTATGATTCCATCGCTTTTATACTCTGCCAATATTTAGATATTAGAGGTCCCAGTCGACTGGAAGCTGGTAAATGTTGTCCCAATTTTCAAGAAGGGTCAGAAGGAAGACCGTGGTAATTACAGGCCTGTCAGTCTCACTTCAGTGCATGGTGAAGCTATGGAGAAGATTATTCTGGGAGTTGTTGAAAAACACTTGAGAGACAATACAGTCATTGGTCATAGCCAGCATGGGTTCACGAGGGGAAAATCCTGCTTAGCTAAGTTAATTTGCTTTTATGACAATGTTATGACAATGTCACCCACCTAGTTGACCAAGGGAAGCCAGTAGATGTGGGGTTTGTGTTTTTTTATTTTAGCAAAGCTTTTGATACTGTCTCTCACAGTATCCTTCTGGACATAATGTCCAGCGTACAGCTAGACAAGTCCATATTAAGTTGGGTCAGCAATTGGCTGTCTGGTCGGGCTCAAAGAGTTTTAGTAAATGGGGTTACATCAGGCTGGCAGCCAGTCACTGGTGGGCTTGCCCAGGGCTCAATTTTAGGGCCAGTCTTTAACGTTTTTATAAATGATCTGGACGCAGGAATCAAATGTACGTTAAGTAAGTTTGACAATGATACTAAACTAGGAGGAGCTGTGGACTCCCTCAAGGGTAGAGAGGCCTCACAGAGAGATCTGGATAGACTAGAGAGCTGGGCAATCACGGACTGTATGAAATTTAACAAGAGCAAGTGCTGGATTCTCCACGTGGGACAGGGTAATCCTGGTTATGTGTACAAAGAGGGGGATGAGACGCTGGAGAGCAGCCCTGCAGGAAGAGATGTAGGGGTTTGGGTGGATGGCAAGTTGAATATGAGTCAACGATGTGCCCTGGTGGGGCCAACTGTGTCCTGGGGTGAATCAAGCACCTCGAGCTGTTCGAGGGAGGTGATTGTCCCACTCTATACTGCACTGGTGCGGCCCCACCTCAAGCACTGTGTGCAGTTTTGGACGCCTCAATATAAGAAGGACATGAAACTATTAGAGCGTGTCCAGAGGAGGGTGACCAAGATGGTAAAATGTGTCAAGGGCAAGACTTGCGAGGAGCGGCTGGGGTGGCTTGGTTTGTTCAGCTTGGAGAAGAGAAGGCTGAGGGGTGACCTCATCGCAGTCTACAACTTCCTCAAGGGGGGCAGCAGAGGGGGAGGCGCTGATCTCCTCTCTCTGGTGACCAGCAACAGGACACGAGGAAATGGAATGAAGCTGCATCGGGGAAGATCAGATTGGACATTAGGAAAAGGTTCTTCACTGAGAGGGTGGTCGGTCTCTAGAACAGGCTCCCCAGGGACGTGGTCATGGCACCAAGCCTGTCAGAGTTCAAGGAGCCTCTGGATGGTGCTCTTAGTCATATGGTTTAGTTTTACGTAGTCCTGCGAGGAGCAGGGAGTTGGACTCGATGATCCTTATGGGTCCCTTCCAACTTGAGATATTCTATGATTCTATGATATTTCCACACAACTGTATAGCATATTTAAATCACAAGCTTAAATTTCCTGAAGTTAAAGAAAATATTACAGAGACTAACATCAGCCTAACTCCTGGGCCTCATCTTCCTTCTTTCTGTCCCTCTAGTCCCTCAAAACTGGATGATTCAGTAGTAAAGGTCTGAGAGCTCTCCACTTGATTTGCATCTGTTCCTCATTTTCATGGTACCTCTAAACTGAAGATTTCACCTTTCAGGACTGAACCTCTCCTCCTTACTGTGATAGGTTTTACCCATCAAGACAGGCTCTCTTTTCATTGATGAAGATTGCTCAGCAGTTTATACCCATGAAGTTTACAATTTCATCAGCAAGAAAGAAGAGAAACAAGCAGGGAGATACATTATGAAACACACTTCCAGCACTATTTGTGAGATGATGGATCCTGAAGGAAATCTTTTCAAGGTAAAATACATGGAAGGAAATAAGTTTCTGCATTTTAAGTAATTTTATCTTATAAACAACTCTCAAAGTCAGCTTGTAGCCTTGTAGTACTTACTCTTAAAGTGGCCTAGCCAGCCAGAAGGGACAGCTCCTGAATCAGGTCTCTGAAATGTTCTTGAGGATGTGATGGGTTTTCCTTTTTTGGTATTTCCCCCTTTTTTAGAGAGATTAAAATAAAACACATGGTCTACAGATTACCTCACCTGCAAAGTTACCTTAATTAGCATGACTTGTCTTATAGCAAAAAATCATCTCTGCAAATGAGGATTAAAAATGAGAGAGGATATTGGCTTTTCAGAAGGTCCGCAGAAACACTCTAATCTGCCTGGTAAGGCAAATATTGTTGTAAAAGCAATGATTCAGTCTTTAAAGTCATACTGATTGTGCTGTGATCCTTTCACACCTAGGAGGTATTTTTGAGCTAGGTTGGTGCTTAGTTTTGAGTTCAGGAGAAATCATCTAAGTGTCTGTGACCTACGTACTGTTTTCTAATTAAAGGTTCTAGTTAAAGATCCTAAATGTGACATCCTTAGAGTATACTTTCTGTTGTTGTAATTGTAATCATTACCATTTTCCCAGATTGCTGTGAAACAGCACTGAGGTTCCGCTGGATATACGCGTTATAGTACAGTTTTTAACCTAGTTTCCTAGGCTGAAGAAACAGTGCTGAGATAAATCTGTGCTATCTGTCAATCTCTCCCTAACAAATTCTGAACTGATCAACAGAGGGATAGAAATTTCAAAGATATCAAGTTCCTACAAGATCAATGCAATGCAAAGCAGCGCAGAAGTTGCTTGGCATCAGCATCAGCACATCCTGCTTTTGCTCAGCTGACACTTAGGGAACAAAGGGAGGAGGTTGGGGAGGCTGTGGGGCAGTTGAAGGTGTTGTGGGAGCAGTGGTCACAGCGGATATGGGGAGTGTAGTAAGGAAGGTGAGATGAATGGTTGGTAGGGATGGCAACCAGGTACAGGTGTAAATAGGATTGGTTCTTCCCTTTGAATCACTCTGGCTTAAACTGTATCTTCCAAAGGCATCTGTCCTTCAGCTGACTATACTAAGAATTAGAGACATTATTATACCTTGTGTGCATATGTTAATGGCACATAGGTTAACAATCACAAGAAGGAAATACTGTAGAAATTCACTCGGTATTATCATAAGGTGATCTGAGACCATCTTTTTGAAGTGAATAAATGCCTAAAAAGGGACCCCTCTATACATATATACCGATATATATCTATAGGTATATATAGGTAGATAGATATAAATATATAATCTGTATCTATATCTCTTCACATATCAACATATATGTAGATGTGTATATATTTACACACACATATATACACCAGGTATATTTAAGTAGATATATATATGCATTGTATATATTTATCTCATTTATATCTCTTCCTATGTCAACATATAAAAATGTGTGTATATATAGGGGTATATATTTATACATACATTCACCTACATACCTATATATAGGTGAATATATACACACGCCTGTGTGTATATACACATTTATATATATACATGCACGTTTATATTAATATATACACCTATATATGAGTATATATGTATGTACTATGTAATAATTAACTAACATGTTAGCATATAGACATATATATAATTAAGTATCTATTTCTGTTTATCTGTGTGTGTAAGTGTATATACATAGACACATATTATACCTCACAGAGGTACATCAGTACCTGTCTGAGTATACAGTTACCTGGCTTGACCAGCAAGTGAATATTTTTGTGTGAAGTTGCCTGTTGATGCCAGCAGATAGAGATGTTGAAGATGGAATGTAAGCATGGATGGCCCCATTTGACGACAAACAGTCCTTGAGCGTTTATTGAATATCAGCATGTGATACTAGCATTTATGTTATGGCATGTCTTTCTAGAAATGTTTGGTTTGCTTTTTTCACTATCTTTATGGTTTTCTTCATTTCTTTTGCCCGTGAACTCCAGGTTGCTCAACCTGAAATGTGTTTTTTCTGTTTCTTTCAGTGGGCTAGGTCATATTGCAGTTCAGCAGCAAGTTACTGTTTTAAATGAATCATGTAACTCAAGTCATTGTATATAATTTGTATTACAGGTCATGGCTGATGGCAGCACATCTGTGTGTGTTGCTAGCTTTGGCTCTGATGACAAGGAAGACAGAAGTTCAGCGTCAGCCCTCCCAGAAGTTAACAAACCTATCACTTATGATGAGCATGCCCCCAGGTAAACTGCACTGGAGTCATAGCTTTACACTTTCTTTCTTCACTACTACTACTATTTGTACAGGGTTTGTAGATTTGCGCTTCCTGTGTTCAGTGCTCTGTATTTGCACATTTGATGTCATCATCTTGGAGTTCCATTTTCTCGTCATGTCATCACAGTACTTTTACATTTTTGTCATCTAGAATAGAATGCAATTTGAAAGCCATTGGATTTGATCAGTGTAGTGGGCTGACCTCAGCCAGCTGCCAAATGCCCACCCAGCCGCGCTCACACTCCCCTTCCTCAACAGGACAAGGCGGGAAAATAAGATGCAAAAGGTCGTGGGTCAAGACAAAAACAGGGAGATCGCTTTCCAGTTGCCGTCACAGGCAAAACAGACTCAACTTGAGGAAAATTAATTTAATTTATTGCCGATTGAAATAGAGTCGGATGGTGAAAAAGAAAGACAAAAACTAAAACACCTTCCCCCATCCCCTCTTTTTCTCAGGCTCAACACCACTGCCTCGTTCCTGACCCCTCTACCTCCTGCCCACCCCAGCAGTGCAGGGGATGGGAGGTTGCAGTCAGTCCATAACAGTTCCTCTCTGCTGCTCCTTCCTCCTCACACTTTTCCCCCGCTCTGTCGTGGGTCCTTCCCATGGGCTGCAGTCCTTTTGGTTTAACCTGTTCCAGTGTGGGCTTTCCACGGGCTGCAGTTCCTTCGGGAAATACCCGCCTGCACTGGTGTGGTCTTGTCCACAGGCTGCAGGGGAATACCTGCTCCAGCATGGTCTCCTCCACAGCCTGCAGTGTGGATATCTGCTCCACCATGGTCCTCTCCACAGGCTGCAGGGGAATCTCTGCTCTGGCTGCAGGAGCACCTCCTACTCCTCCTCTGACCTCAGTGTCTGCAGGGCTGTTTCTCGTACTTTTCCCCTCACTCGTCACTGCCTGTGTGGCATTTTGCCCTTTCTTACACGCACTTTCCCTGAGGTGCCACCATCTTGGCTGCGGAGCTCAGCCCTGCCCTGCGAGGGGGTCTGTCGGAGTGGACTGGGGCCGGCTGTGTCCAGCACAGGGCAGCCCCGGCCCCCCCTCACAGGGGCCACCCTGCAGACCCCCACTGCCAACACCTTGCCTCCTACGCCCGATAGAATCTGATGTATGTGCGTGCCTGGCCGTGTAGGTTCTTCATCATCTACGCGGATGGTTCTGGAACCGAGCTCCTGCGGAGCAGGGATGTAGACGAGTATCTTGCCGAAGCCTGTAGTGATCCCACTGCTGCTGTCCTGCAGGATCCTGTACAAGAACATCCAGGTAGGAAAATTTTATTTCTTTTCTGACAAACTAAAACCAGAAATAATTACAAAGATGGAGTCAGAAGTTGCGAAACTCTTATTTGGACACGAAATTTGAAAATGTTTTTCCCTATGTAGAGATGCACCCACACTTCTGGAAGTGAAGCATGGGGAAGAAGGAGCTTGTGGAAAATTCTGGGAAGCAGAGAATTAACTGAATGACACTGTGAAGGGATAAGTGAACAAACACCTGGTATATCTTTATCTGCTCTCAGACACGCAAACAAAAGCGATTACCAAATGCATAGATTCTCTGCGTATTTGCCATCAAAAAACATTGAATGTATCACGGTCTTCATTAATCATATAGGTCTACTTATCAATGAGGACAGTGATACTCTCATGTTGACCCTTAGTCTGGCTGTTGGAAAGGATAAACGTGTTATTAAGAAGCTGGAAAAATATGACTGAAATTGGCAACAGTACATGGCACCAACCACCTTGTAGTAGCAATACGAGAAGTTACATCCTGAAATGATTAGTTATCATTGTAAAGTTAGTTCGAGATACTGTGTTTCTATAAAATACACTGTGGTGTAACAGGTAGATCCAAAGAAAACAAATATATCTTTAAAAAGACAGGAACATATGGTTTCCCTGGATATGGGGGGATGATAAGGATAGTTTGCTTCAAGCCATAAAGTACTATGACATTCTTCTCAAAGAGTTATATCATAAGCATGGGGAACAGCTTGCCTACCTACTACTCCTATCAGGTTTTGCACATTTTTAAATGCTGCTTCTATTCACAATAATGTCCAGTCCCCCATTGTATAAACTGAATGAAATAATTTTGCCATGGAAAAAGGAAAAGAGAAAGGGCACTGAGGGAAACCGAAAGATAGGGAAGGTGGAAAGATCAGGAAGATGGAGAACATATCTACCCAGTGAAAATCCCAGTCAATAAAACCTGCTCACAACTAGCAGTCATTTGTAATAGTAGCACGTCTGCTTTTGCAGACTTCATACTCTACCTTTCTAAATACTGGCTCTATTTGCCTTGACACCAAAGCTCTACAATTTTGTATCATTGTGACAATGTACCTGAGTGGTCATATCCATCTTGAAGGCCACCTATGGGGTAGATAATAGTAGATTAAGTAGATTTTTGGGTTGGGTTGGAAAAAATATTTTGAAGAACATTAAAATTAATCAGAACAATAAAAAGAGATAATAAACCATCTCCAGTGGAATCCATCCAGTGATCAGACTGTGGAGTCTAAAATACAGTGAAGAATTATGCATGCTTTGAATATGATGTACTTCTGAGATTAGTATTCAGTAAACATGGGTCAATGGTCTGCTCTTCCTTGTTTGGGATACTCCACACACTACACAACTGAGCTGTTGTATACTCAAAGCAAGTAGCATAGGCAGTCTGTTGTTAAACATGGTCTGAGTAATCTGAATTTGTCCAACTATTCTATAATCACCTGAGTGATCCGATATTACCTGTAGCCACGAGTATCACATTTTCACATGGAGTTTTACCACTTGATAAGGTTTTTTATACTTAGGTAAGTATATTTTTCTGGAGGTTTGAAACCGTTGTCCATCATTTTTGGATTTGAACTGATTCTTCGCAAAATGTGTCTTTGAACCAGGTGTTTTAAGTATTACTATCCTCCGCCCTTTGACTGAAGCCTCCCCCTGGGTAATGAAGAAAGAACCAGAGAGTATTGTTCCTCCAAATCTTCAGTCAAGGACCCGGGACACATTTTCTCCTCCTGAGGTATAATTGTTTCAAAATTGTCTGTTGCTGCTTAAGCAACAGATGTTTGTCACAGGGGTGAAATCGAGCTCTAAACAATGTGACATTGTTAAGTCCAGTTTATTAGGCAGACAAAGCAAGGAGCTGGCTGTGTCAGGGAAAATGTAGTCACCTTGGGCTTCTTCTACTCTCTGTAAGGTGATGTAGCAATTTTAAGGGGAGTTCATCTTGCCAGATGAAGAAGTTTTAGGATAGATAAATTGTGCCCAAGAATCTACTGACTTTATTGTCTAGATCTATGATGCTATAAGGAGAGCATGTGCTTTTCAGCTGAGACACACATTGCCGATATCTGCATTTAGTCAGTAATATAAGTAGCCTCTTGCTCTTTTTGCTTGTTCTTGTCTATGTTCAGAGGAAGATCACAGGTCCCTCAGTCAGAGCACATGTTTGGAGGGGTCTCTGCATTGGATCCAAAGAGCAGACATACTTGCCAGTACCTGTGCGAAAATGTCCTAATAAACTGCAAATCCGTCAGCTATTCCAGTATGAGCCACTCAGTGATGAACTAAGAGAAAAGCTGCAGCTTTCCCTTAAGGTAGTACAATCACATTTATTCATTCTTCCAGTAAGCAATAGAGAACAGACAAATTGTGTGACATGAATTTGCAGTAAATGCCTAACACAAAAATTCTGGTACTTTTGAAGAACAATCAGCATTTCATACATAGACAGGTGCTCTAAGAAAACTGTATTTCTGAAGCAGCTCAACTGTTTTCACTCATCTCTCTTGTGGAACCTACTTTTCTGTGCAAATATGTGGGATCCTGTGCAGTACACCTCACAGACAGTACACTAACAAATAGTTTCCTTTCTGTCAATATTGGTATCTATTACTTTTGCTTTTACTCTGCTTAGGGTTTGCTTTCCTTCACAAAGCCTTAAAAACTTAAATCTATAAAGTTGTACAAGAATTTCTAACCCACCATAATTCTACAGTTAACTTGGTGACCAGGTCACTGAGACACACTCTAGTTTTGGTTATGTATTTGTTTTCATAAATCAGTACAGTTCCATGCAAACCTTTAGAAATCTATATAAGCCATTCACACAAATTCACAGAAGGGGCCTTTATGACATTGAGAAGAAGCATATACCTCCATTACTTCTACAAACTCTTTTCTCTATATATGTGACCCTTAAGTCTACCTCTGCAAAGAAAACATCCGCATCTTTCTGGTTCTTTTTCATTGTTCCACCAGGAATATATAGACAACATTTTAAAGCAGGATAATGAGCTGGAAGAGATGAATGTAAAAGAGCCAAGAACAGACGAGGAAAAGGAGAATGCTGCAAGTCTCTTTGAACTGGTTACGGTGAGAAAAATACAATTTTTAATGACTTTTTCCAACAAAACAATTGTATTGCATTGGAAGTGTCAGCCTTAAAACACATCATTATCCATTAATAAAATAGCAAATGTTAGGAGAGCGCAGTGCCAGCTCTGCTGTAGTTTAATGGTAAAGCAGAGCCACACTCAGCATTCTGCTGGGCTACTGAATGGTGCTACTGCCATTTGGGGGAAGCAATGCTCAAAACAGTTCAAGAGTTTGACTCCACGGAATGATACATTCCCAAACAGACAGGCCAGAATTACTGAAATGTGTATATCCCCCAACATGAGGATGAGAATGTTTCCAGTCTGTTGTCATTGCAGCTGGGAGACTTGTCTTTCAACCATAGCCACCTCCATAGTGAGAGTTTAAACCCTGCTTTTGCGATAATCCAAAAACAATCTGGAGGAATATTGTTATTACTGCTGAGCAGCACTTACATTTTTTTTTGAAAATGTACTCTGCTAATTTGCACAGATAATTAGAGCATGAAAAGAAAAAAGGGGAATAGGTAATGGGAAAGGTGGGTAAACCGGGGAAGAGGGATTTGGGGTAGCAGTCAGGAAACAGTACGGTTAGTGGGAAATGATTGGTAAAAAAAAATTAGAAAAGTTCAAGCAGCAGAAGTGGGTGGAATGAATTAGGATTAATGAGAGAAACACTGCTTACATCTTATGTAAAGAGGGATCCCTTTGCTCTATTTCAGTTCTTTAAAGAATTTGTTTCCTACAGCTTCCTTTAAATTTAGTACCTTGCATGACGTGAATTCACACACTAGATTTTTAATAGTTATTGAACACTGTTATCTTTTTTAGTTTCATTTAGGAAATACTTTTATTTCCATTTAATCAAATAACACGCTTATAGTGAATTCAAACATACTGAATTAAAAAATCTGGCATTTGAAAAATAAGATCTAGCCATGTTAGTTTAAATACTCACTTCCAGATGATCTATCGAGCTTTCAAAAGTGAGTGTATTCTAGAAAACAAACATCATCTTAGCCTTATAGTCTACCTTTTAAACCTTGTCTCAACATACAAAAACATTAGGAGTGAGATCTTTCTCGGTTTTAAATGCTGTTAATTTCCTTTTCCTAGCTTTTTGGATAGATCTAGAACTTTACCCTTTTTTTTTTTTTTGTACAAGCTTAAAAAAACCCCATGTAATTCTGGAATTTGCCCATGAACTTTTTAGCCAAGTTAGCATTTTCATTTGCTGAAACTAAAGCCTATTTTTTGATATTACAAGCTTTCATATATATTTTTTGCTTGGTACTTTCAAGTGACATACAAGTCTTAAAAAGAGAGTAGAGAAAAAAAGTACCTAGCAAAAAAACCAGGAAGGAGCTCACAACTTATCTGGAAAGAGGAACATGGAGAAGTGATCTATCAGTAACTCCATCTGCCTCTATCCTCTAGGCAGACATTTATTTGTTTTGATGAGATCCAGGTGCTGAATCTCACATGCTGCTTGGTTCCAATGCACTTGTCTAGTGACTAATTATTATTGATTGTCCTGGCTGCCATGAGCACATTTCCAGGTACAGATTTCACATGGGACCACTCTTTTCTGAGCAGCAGAGTCTCACTGTGGACCTGCTGTCCCTCAGGAATCAGTGTCACACTCCTCTCAAGTCTCCACTGTTCCCCAGCTCTGTTACAACCTAGACTGCCTTGTCACAGGAACTCTGGTTTCCAATAAACTGCTTCAGGGACAGCATAAGAATAAAGGAAAGAGCTTAGTTTAGAGTCTCTTACCCCTCGAACACTTTACTGTGAACCAACCACAAGAGAGCTCCTCAGTAATGAAGCCTACAAATTCCTGAACGCATTTCCCGTTTGACTTCTTGTTGTGACCATGAGTTTTAGATCTGGTTCAAGTCCTTTGCAGAAGGATTTGAGTTTGAATATGAACTGGATTAGTAGACTTAATAAACAGCAACCATATAAAATACAAAGCCATCTGTGAAGTAGGTCATCAAGAAGGAAACAAATACCTGTATAGACTAGGGAAACTGTACTTAATTTCCTTTATCACCAGCTCACATTTTCTAGCGCGCTGAAATACCTCCGTCTTGTAGTCGCATTTTGAGGTAACAAGTTAACACTTGCTTAGGCTAGAAATCCTTTGAACAGGATGCTGCTGTTGTGAGGTCTGTGTCTCACATGGTCACAGTTATTCCTTCTTCATTGCAGTCCTTCCCTAACTGGGAGAAGTCATCTGAAGATCTCAGTGCTAGAGGTAATAAAAATTTAATATCTGTCTTTTAAAATTGTGAAATACCGTAGTAAATTACGAAGTACTGTAGTATTATTTTTAAAGAAGGAACATAAAGGTGAATTCAGATCTGTGCTACATACATTCTTTTGTCTCTTCTATTCTGAGTATGATTTTCACAGGTAATTAGAACTTGTTAGCATCAGTGATTGACTATCTCTAAAAGCCACTTCCAGTGTTTCGGCATGTGCATTTGTCATTTTGACCAACTTTTCTACACATGTGGAGTTTTTTCAGGTATAAGAACTATGACACCACTCAGTTTTATACAAGTATCAACATTTCAGACAAGATTTCAAAACAACTGGATAAGTCCTGGTTGTTTATTACATTTGAAAATCTGATCCTAAATGATCCTGTGTTTTGGTTACATCAACCTTGCCTGAGGGAATAGATGGAACAGTATATTAGTTTTCCCCTGTGAATTTCTGTTAAAGTTTTCGTAAGATACCTGTTAATACTTATTAACGTTTTCAAGAGGTACAAATGAAAATTAAGATGTTTCTTTCTTTTAAAAATCTGTAAGCCTTTCCCACAGAAAAATCCATAGTATTCAATCCCATATTTTTCTGGCCTTCCTACCTTGTCAAGACTATTTCTGCTTGTTAAACAAAGCACGCTATGCAATGTAAATGGAAACTGCTGCAACAAATGCCTGCTACACAGTTTCCTGCTTTAAAAAACATAATTAAATGGGAGTGTACTTGTAACATACCATTAATAATGAAGAAGCCAGTGGAAAAGAGAAGCTCTTTAAGAAAGGGAAAAATAGGAAAAGTGGGAAGATAAAAGTATATTTTATGGTGAAAAAGCTGACACACAAAAACCCCTAGTTTTGAAGTTTGCAATTTCATACTTCCTGAAACACTAAGAGATGTCATAATCAAATAGGATCATATCTCTCAAATACTCAAATCTCCTAAGTTTTGCCACAGAAATTTCTTTTCAATCAAGGAAATTTCTTTGGACTCACAGTTGAGGTACGAGGCATGAAGTAAGCAACACATTTTATAGATGATGTCAGAGGACAGTGAAAGTCTTTAGTAAAGCCCCAAAGCTGGTCACAATCTTAAATATGGAAAGATTGGCTTTTCTCCACTATACATATTGAACTAGTAGTTCCTTCCATGAGACTGTTGATTACGGTTCCTTCACAGCCACAGTTAAGCACAACCTAAGTAAGCTAAAAGTAATAAAGGTTCCTGAAAGCCCACATTATTTTCTTCAGCTGGAGACAGATACATGAAATATTGCTCCCCAGTCAGAAAGTGGCTGAATATCAGCAACTTTTCCTATTCAGAGGTATTTGATTTGTATCTTGAAAGCACATAAAAATATTTCAGGAAATACAGGGTAGGGGTATAAACGTAATCTGCTTCTGGTTCCTTCTACCTTGAATTGAACTAATTTCCCATCTGTTAATGTTCTGAACTTGATTTTGGAATGAAGTTCTCTCTTCCTCTTGCCTCACACTAATGAAGAATCTGTAGGTTGTCATCAAGTGACAGAAAGATGCTTTAATAATATATCCTTCTTCATTTATTATTCATTACACTTAGCAGTGCTTAGCAGAATGTGCACATTCAATAATACTCTTTACCTTACAGCTCACATAACTGAGCTGTATGAACAGGCAGTGGCTTCTCATCGCCAGTGTCACACAGAGAAGACAATCACTACCCAAAGAGAGGACCAACAGCAGAGGTTCAGGTAGGACAGACCAGTGAGAACCAATGCAAATGTAGATAACACAAAGGATGGAACCAAGAACACAGGCAAGGCAATGTACTTTACTGACTGTCATTAAGGACCGGGACCTACATCTCTAGATACATATAGCAACGTTTTACTAGCATTTCCTATGATTATTTTGCCCCTCTGTGCCTCTCTTTCCTTATCTCAAAGATACTTTAAAATTTGCTAGAAAAGGATTTTGGGGATTTCTTTGATTGAATAATATAATAAAAATGTACATATGAGCAAACAATTTTGCTGCAAACCATACAAGTCCAAGTCAGGAGTCACCTGAGATGTTAATATAACATACTTTCATAAAGAGCATTTTCTTTCCAGGGTTATCTTGTAAATTTTTTTGTGCTTATAAAGCATTATGCTAGTTTTCTCATTTTCACTACTTTTTTCTTCCCTGATCATTCAGCCCAGAAGGAGTAACACCAGTGTCCAAGTGGCAGAGCAGACTAGAAGAGCACAGGTAATAGTATTAGTAGGACAGAAAGTTAAGTCTGTTTTGAGAAAGACTGATACTGGTTTCATCAGGTCTTAGGTAACGGTCCAATGGTTTGCTAGCAAATAATGGGGTGTTTTCTGCAACAGAAATGCTGAATGGATTGAATGGATGGTTTAACTCTGTTATTTTTTTCAAAACCTAGCAGTGTTGCTATTAACTTACGCTATTTAAAACAAGGCTCAAGTCAGAAATCTTGTGTTCTATTTTCTGACTCTGCCACCAGCGTGGAAAATAATTTGTATTACTATTTTCAAATGCTGATGCTTTAGGTTAAGATTCAGGTACTCTACAAATGCCGGCTGATTTTTCAAATGGAAACCCAGACATATGTCTTTGAAGCTTGAGAAGCTTCAGAGCTTCTCAAGGCAAAACAGTCCCAGCTCTCTCAGCCTCTCCTCATATGAAAGACGCTCCAATCTCTTAATAATCTTTGTGGCCCTTCTCTGGACTTGCTTCTGTAAGTCCATGTCTTTCATGTATCGGGGAGCTGAGAACCAGACACAGTACAGCAGATGTGGTTTCACCAGTGCTGAGGGGAAGGTTCACCTCCCTGCCTCCCTGGACCTGCTGACAACACTCCTCCTCCTGCGGCCCAGGATTCTGCTGGTCTTCTTTGCCACAAGGGCACACTGTTGGTTCGTGTTCAATTTGGTGTCCACCAGGTCCTTCTCTGCAGAGCCGCTTTCCAGCGGTGGGTGGGGTGACTTAAGTCCCCTGTGAGGACCAGGTATTTATGAACGTGAGACTTCTTCCAGTTGTCTGAAGAAGGCCATGTCTACCTCTTCTTCCTGATCAGCTGACACCCACAACAATGTCATCGACGTTGGTCTGCCCCCTAATCCTAACCTATAAGCTCTCAACTGGCTCATCACCCATCCCCAGGCAGATCTCCATGCTTTCCAGCTGCTCTCTTACACACTGGGCATCTTTCCCTCCTTGCCTTCTTGGCCTGCCCTTCTTAAAGAGCTTCTATCCATCCACACAGCACTCCATTCATGTCACCTATCTTTCCACTTCTCTGTGATACCAATGAGGTCATCGCCCCGTAAGTGCACACAGACTTCTAATTCCTCCTGTTGGTTACCTGTGCCACGTGCAGTAGTGTACAGGCATTTCAGAGAGGCACCAGCCATGCCGATTGCCACGAACGGGTCTGAAAGCCTTCCCCATAATGCCATCCCGTAGGCATTTTTTTATTTACATGCGTATGCTTGGCGTGACCCCACTTCAGCCCTGGTTTGTTGAGTGTGATGTCCCTTCTTTTCGCATCACCCCAGGCCCTTTGCTTGCCTACCACATCCACCGCTTCCTCACTTGATTGTTGAGGCTTCTCTCCCTCACCACTTCATTGTGGAGTGCACTATGAAGTGCAGGATACGCTCATGGTTTACACCTTGGAAATGCAGCTGCATTTCTGAGGACATTTTAGGAAGTAAAACATGTGGACAGTAGGTAAACTCATTATCTTTAAGAAGAACCTTAAGATTAGGATCATCTTAAAAATCAATGCCTTACTAAAGTAAGACCCATTTTGCCACGTTTCAATGTTCTACTTTGGGAATTACCTGTATCTCAGTTTCCTGTTGGTAAAGTATTTCTCATGGGAGTTCTGAGGCAGGTGCTATAATCTTCAGATTAGAAGTGCTTTTACAGGAGGAAATGTGTGTGTGCATGTGTGTATGTGTATAAACATACAAATCTTTGTAACACTGAAAGTTGTATTTAAGGCTGACCCTCAATTTTAATTCTAATCCCCTTGATTTCACTTGCTCTCAAACTTATAAAAAAATGCCCTTTATCTCCCACTGATGGATGGTGAAGCTGTTTGATGAGTTCAAGAAAAACATCTACATAGACACTTTGAAAATTTAGCATATATTGCAAAAAATGTACATTTCACAATCAGATAGATGAATTTTCATGAGAATTTCTGCTCAGTGTAAATTGAAAGTCACTGGATTTCAATCTGCAGATATGGTAATTCGCAAGCATTTGAAAAAAAATAGGAGTAATCTCAAAGCCACTATTAATTGAGAGAAAAATATGAATTTTTGAGAGTAAATTTACAGACTTTTATTCTATTATATTGCTGCATTATATACTACTATACTACTATATACTGCATTATATACTACGATACTACTATATACTACTTTAGTACCACACAAAAACTTCTCATTTAAGCATTCTGCATTAAAACCGTTATCATTTTCAGTTCTAGAGGAAGGGGCTTTGTGAATCTGATAGAATGTCAAATTCCTCAGTGTAATCCAAGCAGGAATGTTTAAATTTAAAGAATTAAAAATATGCATTTAGTTTATGTTGAAACAGAAAATCTGATACATGAACTAGGATTAACATAGAGAAAGTTATCAGTAACATACATTAATTCACAATGGAATTAAAATAATTATATTGACAGCTATTTAGGTCATTCACTATTTCTTAGATTAAACAGAGTAATTTGAAATGATGACGAACTAATATTATGATCAGAAACTTGCTTTTTCTTTCTTATTTTTGTGAAAGGTTAAATAGCAATTGAAAACTACGTTCTCTTCCATACTACTTCTTAATTAGTTTCTGACTTGCATGAGATACAGAAAATTTTTTATAATTTCAGATTTATATTTTAATATAGCATTTTACACTGTTTTGCATAATATTTAAAGAATTACTTTAAATATATATATATATGAGTAGCCAGCACCCAAGAACATCATGTGCAATTCTGGCTCTAAAGCCAGTGTCAAGACTCTCAATATAATTAAGAGTGATAATTTCATAGCCGATATTAGACCCTGCAAGTCAGTGAAATTATAATACTGTAAAACTGGACTAAATCAAGCTGAAAACTTAACTGGTCTTTACTCTGGTGAGGCTTACCTTCAGAAGTTTGAACAGCTTTTTCTGTATCCACAGAGCCGTCAAGTTTTTATGTGATCAAATAAGGAAATTCGATTAATTTTGTGTTATAAATTTTAGCAATGCATCTGAAATACCAATTCTCAGATTTAAGTGTTTGTTGGAAGGTTGGAAAGACACTATTGGCAGTCTCAGACATGTTCCACAAGACTTAGAGAACTGGAGCATGTTTGGAAGAGGAGCTCTTCGTAGCAGCCAACCCACTGTCTACGTGCATTTTGATCAGCCCCTTCATAAATCATATCCTCTGTATCCAAGGAGGACATTGTCTGTGTGTGCCAGACTAGCACGTTCTTGATCTATCACTGAGAAAATTGCCAGTTACAAGAATATCGTCCCATGTGATTAACCGGGGGGGGGGGGGGCGGAAAGCCACTTGGCTTTATCAATTCTGTTCCTCAATGTTTTAAACATAACACTGAAAAACAGGGTGAATTCACTTATAATGCTTTTTTCTTTCTTTTCCTTACCAACAATGTTAAAACTTACTTAGGAAAGAACTTGATGAAGAAAGGAAGTCCTTAATGGCAATGAGAAACAAAATAATTCCTCCATATTTTCAATCAGAATTCAGCAAGGAGTTTTTCACAAAAAAGGTAATGTAGCTGAAAAGAGCATGAGTTTGTGTTAGCCTAGGTGGTTTCTGCCATAATCCCACAAAGACAGTTGTGGGTTTCCATCTCATCCTCAATTTATCTCAAGAAACCATTACAGAGGACAGTCATGGCAGAATTAATACTGGGAATTATATGCCCTTGTCGAAGGAAACATATCTTGGAGATGGTATATGTTTATTGAGTACAAACTCTGTAGATTCCTTACATAAACTCCGTAGAGAGTCTGATTCCGAGACTGAAGCTGAACCTCAGGTCTTTTCACTTACCCCTCAAAAACCTCTCTCTGCTAACTAGAAAGGGAATTAGTAAGACTAACCCTCCTGGGTTAAAGGTGGCCTTGGGAACTTTCCTGTTGTAATCTCACCTGATAAATGCTCTAAGTGCATAAAGCATACTCAAAAATGTCCTTTGGAATCTGAGGTGTACTTATGTATATCTTTTTCTATAGTTACCACTTTGGTTCTGCTTATTTGTTTCCTTTGCACCCCTTTTTTTTCTTTTTTTTTTTTTGCGGGGCGGGGGTGGGGTGGGGGGTGTGGGGGGGTGGTGTTTCTAAGTGTTTAGTTGGGAGACCTAAGCCCTCTTTCTTACTTTTCTCTAGTTTCCTGATGTGGAAGCACTGTCTATGGAACTTCCTCCAGTTCAAAGAAAAGAAAGTGGGAATTTCCCTCTAGAGACGATCAAAAAACCCAGTAGAGGTAATCTACTGTCTGGCGACATTTTAGTATCATCTTCATTGTTTTATCCAGTTGTCTTATTTCATACTGCAGTTAAATTTAAGATTACATTATCTGACCCCATTTATTCCCCGTCATTTTGACACATGAACTACTTGGACCACAATGGCTGTATCTGTTCTGATACATGACCCATACTCAGCAGCACTCCCTGTCGTTAAGCTCATCAGTAGAATCATTTAGGTTGGAAAAGACCTTTAAGACCATCAAGCCCAATAGTAAACCTAACACTGCCAAGTCCACCACTAAACCACCTCCCTAAGCGCCTCATCCACATGTCTTTTAAATACCTCCAGGGATGGAAGATCCACCAGTATGGAACAGGCTGTGTAAATTCAGACTCCCAGAACAAATGGGCCTTTTCCCGGGCCAAAACTTGCATACCCAAGAGTGTTTCTGGGGAGACCGCTAAGTTGCACAGTCAATATCATACCAGTGTTCTAACAATTAACAATATAGATTAGCATGTTCCAGTATCTGGGAATGTTCTGTTCAATCCACTAAGACAAATGTGGTCTATGAGACTTCTATATTTGGTGTGTTAAAGGAGCCTTTGCAGAATCATTGAATTGGGAGCACGATACTTTGGTGCTTTGGATGCAAAGCTGAAGAATTGTGCTATGAATGAGGGGGGATGGATGCAAAATACTCAAGAAAAACTTAAATGGAATAAACAATAGTTAGGGGTGGATGAGCAAGAACCAAGGAGGCCAAGTTTAGAAAAAGACTAGTATGACTGCAGGAAAAAAATGGGAGATGGAGTTCTGAAACTCAGTGGTAAGAAGGGCAGCTTGGGGACTGGGGCAAAAGCGACATGGAATAGGAAACATGCAGGCTAAGGATAGTTTGGAGGATACAGGAGGAAGGCAGTGACTGGATGACAGGAAGCAATGAAAGAGTGAACCATCATCTTAGGTTTGGGCTTTACAGCACTGAGAGGAATACTTCAGTTCTGTTTGAAAAGCAGCCCTGACAAGTTACTGAAATCACATAGTGAGATTAAAAGTCATACACAGCAAAGAATCGTATCGGGAAAGCAGTCGTCCACGGGACTTTATCAGACCCCCACTAATTCCCATATTTCCTCATTTTGCAATCACCAGAAGACCTGCGTTGGGTTGTCCGTTAGCCCTATAAAGGGCTTACTGCTCAGTTAGCCAGAGAACAAGAAATGACTAATCACAAGATGATAGGCATTTTTGATCCCTGATGCCCGGTGGAGCAAAATGTCACATGCAGAATTTGCCTAGCCTCTCATGGTTATGTAGACAGCTTTCAAAGGCTGTCCAAATTAAAGTGCCAAAGACTTCGTGATTTTTTTTATGCGTTTATGAAAATGATGATGATCATGAAAAACACTTGTCACAGTATTCCATTATTTTCCCTTTAGCATCTGAATGTCTCAATACCATGAGTGATTCCTCACCTTCACCTGCCCTTCTGCTGCAGGCTCGTTCCAAACAAAATGAAGATTCCAGCAGCACAACAGGTAAAGCTGCCTTCCAGAAGGTAGTTTGGAGCAGGTTAATATCTATCTTCTTATAACTTTTGATCAAATATTTACAATAGAAATTTAAATCCACCTATCTCTGTTCAGCATTCTGAATATATCTGAATGCAAGACTGGCAGAAAGGGAGAGAGGTATAAAACTAGTGGGAGAGATTCTGCTATACCAACATGGGGGTGATGGGGGCGGTAGAACTCCAGACAAAGCCAAGAAGTAATTTCTCTACTAAAAAAATTTCCACAAGCCAATTTTTCCTGCTCATTAAGTCCTGTAAAGAAGACTCTAGAACCGATTTTGCTGTGGTTAAATGGTCTTTGCCATCGAAACATCCCTGTTCTGTTTTTCTTTCCTTGCTACGTCTACTGTCATTCATTCTTCTTACGCATCTGCTTGTGGTGACAGCCTTGGATGATCGCCACTGGAGAGCCACCAGTTTGCTTTAATTAGCCCCAAACTTTGGCTCTCACATAATGCCCCACCAGCTGAGCTTTGGCAGTGCATACTTGCAAAATCTATCCTTGCATCCCATAGTTACCGCTTCCCTTCTCCCCCTCCTTTCCTTTCCACACATACTGGTACCCTTTCTTAGTAGTGGGACTTGGAAAGAGCCATTGCCTTCAAACTTGCTAAATTTCCTCTGTTATTTATGCATAATCCATAGACCTCAGGGCAGATGTGCTAACTTGTACTTCCAGAGCCACAGGGTAGGTGATGAAAGGAACAGCAGCTTGGGGGGGGTGAAGGGAGGGGGTGTGTGGAGAGAGAGATGCCAAAACTACACTAACTCCTAATGTCAAAGCATACATGTTGCTTACCTTTAGGCAAAACAAGAAATGCTAGTGTTTTTTCCCTAATGTCCATGCTTAGCTTTTTTTTATAAGCTCAGGGCCGTTTGCTGTGTAGATGGGAAGCCCTTCTCTACCACCTGCAGTTCTGTTGCCTGGAAATAAGAGGGCAATCTAGAGAAGACGCTATTCTCAAATAACATTTCTGCCTCCTCACGATGACTAACTGACCAGACTTAGCATTCCAGCTAGACCGTGCCTGCAGTCCAAGCTGAGAAAAAACAATTCTCTTGTGTACAAAATACTGATCTAGAGGTTGATCTCTGGTGAGAAGACAGCCACCGTAATTGCCTTGTGTTTTCCCTTCAGAGGAGGGAAAGGTTCAGAGGTTATCAGACTTTACAATGAACTACACGAGTCTTAGGCTGTCAAGCAAAAGAAGGTGTATTCAGATCTAAGTTGCTCGGGCCATCCCTATGCTCAGTCTATCTCCATTATGCAGTAGAGCATAATGGAGTAGAGTTCAAAGATAAAAAGATAGCTAAGATCATCTTAACCCCAGAGTCAGAAGCACGCAGGTCACCCATGGGAATGAATTGTTGCATTCAAGACAATAAATCCCGCTCAGACCGGGCTTCCTAGTTGGTTGTGCTGGCAGAGCTGTACTGCTTTGGGGCCTGGACTGGAATTTGTTGTTATATGGACATACAGATTTCACTTGACCAGCCTGGGTGTTTCTGCACAACTGATCATTGTGCTGGCAGGCATGCCTTTGGAATAGTTATGTCCTCGATTTTGATTTTAGTGCGTGGGCTTTTGTACCTCCCCTTCTGTTTTTAATCACTTTCACAGGTGTTTATATCTTCATTGCGAGTTTCCACTGAGATGCTTCCAACTAATTAGTTCTAATAATTACCGTACGACTTTACTTATTAGTTAAATTTTAACTACTTGCTACTATTAGGGGGTTTATTGATGCCTTTCTTGACCTCTTAAGTAAAAATAAGACCAATTCTTCTGTCCTTGTGTTAATCAAAGGCTTTCATAGAAAATAAAAATCTTATCTGAACAAGAACTTCAGGATTAGGCTGAATATCATGCTTACTTTTTCATGCTTTTGGAAATCTTTCCTTTCCAGACCTAAACAAGGCTGCAAGATCACAAGAGACACCCTTTCAATGTAAAGGTCAGAGTCTGCTGGTGAATGCTTCAGGACAGCCAAGAAAAGACAAAGTGAAATTACCGTCATCCCTTCAGGGGAGAAAGCCAAACTCCATACCAAATAAAAAGGTAAAATAACATCTTTTTTGTTAATATTAAGAATCGTATCAGTCATCTCTTTTGCATAAAATCTTCACTCTGGAGCAACACTGGAAAGTATTTTGAATCTGTTTACTGAACCATAGCGGTTGCAATTTACATATAAGTTTACTGGCAGTTCTAAAAGTACCTTTTCTCTCAACTGCTAGGACAAACTCTTACGCCAAAAGCATAGTTCTGCACCAGGCACCCACATGAAAGCTCTGATTTCCAAAAGAGCAGAGCTTCCCCCGTTCCCCCTGAGACATCTCAATGGCTTAATATGTCTGAAAACTCAAACCAGTATAAATTTGCATACAATACTCAAATTGCCTCTTCAGTTTTTACTCAAATTAGGATGTCTTTTTGTAATTCTTCAGGACGAGTGGACAGAGGTCAAACGTAGGTTAAGTAACTCTGAACCTAACTTGATGGCCACCAGCTTTCTCTATTGTCTAATATCTTAATTCTGTTTGCAAAGATAGAAGATCCTGTCGCAGGAAAGGTCAACACATCTTCTCTTGCAACAACAAGACAGCATCTTGGTGGCTTCCATCTCATTCCACCCAGAGTGACGCTTGGAGTGCTAAAGGAAGGCTGCACCTATGCAGCCACTGTGATCCTGAAGAATGTTGGTGTGAACTTCTCAAGGTCAGTTTGAATTTTTAGTGCCTTGGGTTTTAACTGTCTAAATATGCATCGCTTGTTAATTGTCAACCTTCTGGTCTGATTAACATGAGATAACAAATGGTATTTTTATTTTTGGAATCATTTAATAATGACTGACTGGATACAGGAGAGGAGATAATATTAGAAATACTTCAGCATTATTTACGTATTAGTGTTATTAGGGAGATGGAAAGCAGTAAGGAACAGGAGGTCCTGTATGCATGGTCCTGGCCCCTCGCAGATGATTTACTGGTTCTTATTGAAGTTCTCAGGTTCAGGGACCAAAGTCTTTCACGGTAACCAGTATGACATTTGGCTTTGCGAAATGGTACTGGGTGCTGCAAGTCAGACAATCTAAATGGGCACAGCCGTATTCAGGCAGACACATGTCTTTAGCTGCATTGAGAAACAGCTCCAGTTCCAGACACTGGGAACAAGCAGAGGACGAGGATGAAATAAAGCATTTATTTGTGCACGTTTCCCTTACTCAGTGTCACCCCTGTCAGTGAGTGGGACAAAATAGCACTGCCCTATGTTCCAGTGGGGTGAGGACAAGTAAGTCCATTTCTAGGTCTGCAGTCCAGCAGATTGTCTCTTGCCCTGCATGACAAATCATAGGAAATAATCATATTTACCCAGCTGCTGTTTAAAGAATACATAAATACAGTAAGAAAGTGCTTGCAATTGTTCTTCTGTACTAGAATTCCCCTTTTTAGTGACTGCACTTGTGTTCATTCAGTCACTCCTGCACCAGCACAGTTCCAGTGGGGTTACTTTAGTGGTATTCAGGCAGGGGTGCTTTTGACCCCTGTCCTCCCAGGTGCCATACATGTGACAGAAAAGAGGGCAATGCATATTCTTCCCGCTCAGTTTGCTCAGCTGCACTTGCCTTAGCTCTGCTGTATGTACCTTGCTTTTTAGCTTAAAGGAGAGCCTGCAACAACAGTCTCCAAGTCCTTACAGCTTCTGGGCTTCCACCTAAGGTTTGTCACTTCAAAATAGCTTCATTTGAATGGTTACAATCCCAGCAGATGGTTTCAAGAATTGCAGTACTTGGTGGGAAGCTTTCATTTCAAAAGCCCCAAAGCTAAACCCAAGCTTTTTAAATTCCTGTGTTCTAAAATAGCTATTCCCACCAAAGTTTTCCAGTGTCAGCCTCTCACTCCCACCCATCCGCAATTACCTCCTGCAGCTGGAAAGGTTCTTATTTTATTTAGCAGTTAACTGAAAGCTGCTATTTAGGCCAATCTTATCTGTTTGTCCTAATGGACAGTTATGTACTGTTCTTTCAAAAACGTAGAGTAAGCCAGGCTTGGACCACTCCTGTTACATGGGCCTTTTTTCTGCTAGACCCACAGGTCCCAGGAGAGGGAGGCTAACTGAAAACATGGAAATAAACATCCTACTGTCATATTGGTCTAGGTCATTCAAAAGTTCGTTCCTCTTCTTAGCACTGGAGATAAATAGCCTTTGTTTTTTCCTGCAACATTAGCACTGGTTAAGGAAAACACTAAGGAGGGCATTAAACATTCTTGGGCTTGAGTGTTCAAGTCTCATGGCCCTGATGTGCTGCAGCTTCTGGATGCTGTTTCTTTGGAGCATTCTTCATGTGAGCAAGCACCTGCCAAACTTCCCTTTTCTGGATGCAGGTGACCTACAGTTTGATGTCCTCTTGAAAAAGAGTAGCGAGAGGTATCACAGTGACACTATCATCTCAGCAGTCACAGCATCCCTTTACTAGGTACCACAGTGCTGGAATGAAATAAACAAACATTTATGATGTCTGACATTTGTTGTTCCTCCTCCTCGGGTAGGTAATTATCATCAAAAAAAGGAGCTCACAGGAGACTTACCCTGCTGGGATCATCATGATCTCTTCTTGAGTACTCAGCCAACTAGGCACTTTAGAAATCTGTTCAAGACTAGCTGAGACACTACTGTACAGCTTCTTCCATCAGGATGGATGGCAGAGATGGTTTACTTTTTTTAAATCAGGCTAGTTAGATATGGCCTCAAAGAGACTTTTTTTTCCTTTAATATACATTTAAACATCATGGTGCATGCCGTGATAAATCAGAATCCTAGAACTCAAGATGTGCATGTTACTTTTTTTTTTTTTCCATGCCAGGGCACTATATGTAGACAGTCAAGGAAAATACCACCATGGTTCTTATAAAGCCAGCTTATCTTTTAAGCATTTTACTTGATGCTTTGAGAGTAGAGCTAAGCGACTAGCTGCTGAATGACAGCAGAACATGCCGAGGGCAGGGGTAGGGCCAATGGCGGACAAGTCTGAGCCATGTCTGCCTCTGCTGAAGCCAAAACTCTTCCGTGACAGGGTCAGTAGTTAACTATGTGCCTTCCAAACGGTCCATACCATAGCCTGAATTTGTTGGGATATCCTGACAAAAAATCAAGTCCAGTTTCTCATAACAGCCAGCACTCCAGAGAAAGCACAGGGATTCCAACAGCCAGAGCTTTCCATAAGATGGAGCCATATGCTAGGAATGTCTCTTCTACTGCCTTTCCCTTAACAGCATCTGGTGCAAGTGCATGCTGGTAACTGTTCTTCAGGTGGCAATGAAAACCACAGGATAAAGTCCAGAGCCATGTAAAAGTAGAGGCCGTATCTGCTCTAATGATCTTTCGAGATCTTAACAGTGGAAGTTGCATGTGCGAAAGGACTGCACAGATGTGAAACAATCAGTGAGAAATGAAGAAGTGAAACTACTGCCTTAGTGGGTACTGTCAAATGGAAGATTATTTACACAAAATTTATACCAGTATCATGCCTTCTGCAATAGAATCATATCAAAGGACATTAAGTAAAGGTTGTTAAGGACTTCTGGGTGTGCAATGTACAGGTGTTTGCCAAGGTGTAGTTTGTACTTCAGCTTCCTTTGTGTATGCAGGCTGAGACTGCTGTTGTTTCACATGCTGTTCTAAGTACCAGGCAGTGTAACGAGCTCTTTGGAGACTTACTTTGGCCCATTAATCTGCTCGTTTGGGGTTTTTTGTTAGAAACCTGAGCCTTGGCGAGAAGCCCGGGAATACTGCTGTAGTCCAAGTTGTACTCTGTGATGGGAAGGATGAGCTAACAAATTCTGCCATCATTTGCACAAGCAGAGGAAGAGCGGACAGTCTGCTTCCCAGCAGTGCCTTCTGCCTGCCTGAAACAGTTTCTGGCAAACTGATTCTCTTCTCTTTCTGACAGGTTTCGGGTGAAGCAACCACCTCCGCAGACAGGACTGAGAGTGATCTACACACCAGGACCTGTAGGTTACACAGAAGATCTTTTGTTTTTTGCTAGGCTCAGCTGGCCCTCAGGCCATCTAGGGCTGCTCTCACACCAGCTGTCTGGGAAGAGAGCTGGCAGGGTACATGATTTGTTTAAAGTTATTTGAAGTGATGCTGCTTTCCGCTGTCCCTCTGCTGCCTTCAATCAAGCACCCTGTGCGCTCCGAGTCTCAGAGCCTGTGCCAGAATGCAGAGGGATAAACATACTACGTTCAGTGGAAAGCAGCAGGTCAAGCACTGAGGTTAAAGAGAGCTTTTTTGAAGCAAATGGGATACTCTACCACCATCTCTGAGTTTTCCCATCGTTTAGGGTATTTGTTATATCTGCTCTTAGGCCTAGACTTTTATCTCCTGTCCTGATACCTTCAAGAGTTGAACCTAGTAAACTCTTACCTCAACCATTTCTTCTCCTGCTTGCAACTATTCTCCACCTGAAGTCTTTTATCTAGCAAAGCACCACAGCATGTGAAATTGTCCCATTAAGTAGGAAGCTTTCATGCTTTCCACTTTTGTTCAGTCTCTCTCTTCACCTGCATGTTGTATCTAAGTAAATACCAGGCAATACCTTTGCCAATGCTTTTACAGGCATGGAATCAATAAGCAATGACTTGTGCAAGGAGGCACTGCCAGGAGGCAAATTAAACCGCCTAATCCAGAGCCCTAGCCACAGCTCAGTACTTATAATCACAGAATCATGGAATAGTTTGAGTTGGAAGGGACCTTTCAAGGTCATCTAGTCCAACCCCCCCGCAATAAGCAGGACCACCTTCAACTAGGTCAGGTTGCTCAGAGCCCCGTGCAACCTGAGCTTGAATGTTTCCAGGGACGGGGCATCTACCACCTCTCTGGGCAACCTGTGCCAGGGTTTCACCACCCTCAGCGTAAAAAATCTCTTCCGTCTATCTAGTCTGAATCTCCCCTCTTTTAGTTTAAAACCATTACCCCTTGTCCTATTGCAACAGGCCCTGCTAAAAAGTCTGTCCCCATCTTTCTTAGAGGCCCCATTTAAGCACTGAAAGGCTGCAATAAGATCTCCCTGGAGCCTTCTCTTCTCCAGGCTGAACAACCCCAGCTCTCTCAGCCTTTCTCCATAGCAGAGGTGTTCCATCCCTCTGATCATTTTTGTGGCCTCCTCTGGATACGCTCCAACAGGTCCATGTCTTTCCTGTGCTGAGGACTCCAGAGCTGGACGCAGTGCTCCAGGTTGGGTCTCATCAAAGCAGAGTAGAGGAGCAGAATCCCCTCCCTCGACCTGCTGCCCACGCTGCTTTTGATGCAGCCCAGGATACAGTTGGCTTCCTGGGCTGCGAGCGCTCATTGCCAGTGAATGTCGAGCTTTTCATCCACCAGTACCCCCAAGTCCTCCTCGGCAGGGCTGCTCTCAATCCCTTCAGCCCCCCAGCCTGTACTGATACTGGGGGTTGCCCCAACCGAGGTGCAGGACCTTGCACTTGGCCCTGTTGAACCTCATGAGGTTCACATGAGCCCACTTCTTAAGCTTGTCCAGGTCCCTCTGGATGGCATCCCATCCCTCAGGCGTGTCAACTGCACCACTCAGCTTGGTGTCATCTGCAAACTTCCTGAGGATGCACTCAATCCCACTGTCCGTGTCATTGATGAAGATACTGAACAGTAATGGTCCCAGTACGGACCCCGGAGGGACACCACTCGTCACTGATCTCTATCTGGAGATTGAGCTGTTGACCACTACCCTCTGGATGCAACCACCCAACCAATTCCTCATCCACCGAACAGTCCATCCATCAAATCTACATCTCTCCAATTTAGAGAGAAGGATGTTGTGGCAGACCATGCCAAAGGCCTTAGAAATCCAAATAGATGGCTGGAATAATTTCCATTCTCTTTTCCTCTCCACACATCCATCCCTCTTGTATCTCCCTTTTCTCCCTACCTCTTCTTCCCTACCTCCCTCCCTACCTTTTCTCCCTCTCCCTCCCTCCCTATGTTCTTTATAGAATAGCATATTATATTTCAGTTGGAAGGGACCTACAAGGATAATCTAGACCAACTGCCTTACAGCTTCAGGGCTGACCAAAAGTTAAAGCATGGTATTAAGGGCATTGTCCAAATGCCTCTTGGAGCATCAACCATCTCTCTTTTTCATTCTCTCCCAGCTGTCCCCATTCCCCTTTTCCCTCTGGAACCTAAAAGGAAATTTAAGGGGGAAAAATTCTTTCAAACTGCAATGTGAAGAGCCACTGTTTTGTACAGACCTTTCTAGTGAAACAGATACTGTACCCATGTGTGCTGAGCACTAAGTCTTTAATTTCATCAGACAAGGCAGAACAAGAACCAGCTCCAAGGGCTGCTGGAGGGGACTAGGGGTGAAACATGCACCTTCCCTGGGAGTAATCCTCTGTCTCTCCTAGGTGGCAGCAGGCTTGCAGGTTGAACTGGAGATAGAGATTTTTGCCATGGTAACTGGAGGGGAAGACAGTGGTGGCCTTGAAGAAGTTTCCCATGATATTGAAATATTAACAGAAACAGAGACTCTTCTCCTGCCTGTGAGAGCAAATATCCTTTGTTGTCTTACTTCCCACACACACCTTCTAGCATCAACCCTGGGGACTGTCCACCCGTCAGGCACCTTAAGCATCGTTTCCAATGCAGGCCGCTGAGGTAGCAAATGAACAATTTAAGATTCTGACACCAAAAGCAATTTACACCAGAGTAACAAGGTTTTGAAAAGTGGGGAAAGGAAGAATGGTAAGCTCAGAAAGATGTGGCTTTTAAAAAATAAATGAAACTAACAGGAACTCTTTCCCACCACCCCCAATGGAAAATCCTTTATAACATTTTTGAACCTATGGTAACCTCTGATGGTACAGCCTCATCACCAACAAAATCATGTATCACCCTGGATACTAAACAGACAAATGAGAGAATCCCTGTGTCAGCAGAGATGCAAGCACAGAAGTGCATGAGAGCTGTCCGAAATCAGCCCAGTGGGGGTTCAGTGGGCTTCTCAGTTGTTTAATTGAGGACAGAGGTAGAGTAGAAGAAAACAGCAAAGTCAGGAACTGTTGTTTCTCCTTCCCTTGTGCTCTAGAAACTATAATTATTTTTTAGATAAAATTACAGGCTCATTTTTTAAGGGCAAGTTCAGAAGAAAGAGTGAAGTTCTGTTTGATTTTTATTAAAATTTACACTTAAAAGCCTGGGAGAAGAGGTATTCTGAAAACCTATAAAAGAAAGAGCAAGGCAAGATGCATCCAAACATGCCAGAAACTCCAATCCTGGTAAGGGCCACCCTTACCAAAGAAAGGAGAACTTCAGGGTCCTCGGAGACTGACCAGAGTACTATCTAACAGCAACTCCATTGAGGCTTTATATGCTCTGGAAGTGACACTGAAACTCGCCAAATTTACTTCATAGTGACCCAAAGAAGTCTTTCATGCCTGTTATTGCGGAGCTGAGCTAGACAGGACTGGTGGCATACCAGCAAAACCAGTTCCTGCCCTGTTCCCACTGGTCCTCAGACACACAGTTGCAGACCAGCCTCCAAAACACGTGCCCTTCCCCAATATTTCACCTGGTCTTTAATCTTTGAGCTGAGGGCAGTAGTCCAGATTCAAGCTGTTTTACAGCCTTATTTCCAGAATTCATTCCAGCCTCCACACACATTATTTTAGTTCCATAAATGTACAGAAATGGGTAGATCCTTAACATGATATTCCACCTGTGTTAACTGATGACATTTATGAGTGCCGCCCACAAGGATACCCCCAGGGTGGGATGGCAGCAACAGTCCGGGCAGTTCCTACAAGCCCCAAGCCGTGGTTCCGGATTACACTACCCCGAAAGCTTTCTAGTTAATGTAAGTACTGGATGCAGTGATACCGCCATAAATTAAAATACAGTTGTTTTACCTCCTCTTGGCTTCTGTTCCACGTCAACAAACCCCATGCACCCGACAGCAAAGCTGTCATGCACGCAGACATGATGACCTGAGACAAGAAAAGGGAAGCAGTGGATGACATGAACCAAAGGACTCGCTGCAAGAGATTTACCAATTACTACAACTGCTCAGCTCAGTGGAGGCACTCACAGCAGAGCCTCCCCAGTCCTGTCCCCAAGCCTTCACTTAACCGTCTCCACATTAAACAAGTCATTGAGCCTCCTGGCAGCAGGAAACTGGATTTATTGCAGTTAAGCCCTAATAAATCAGCCTCTCTTTAACACTCTTCACTTTCTAAAGCCAAGTCTTACTGCTGACCCTTTGAGGCTGACGGCAAGTCTAATAAGGGACAGGAGTCTTACAGATAGACAGGGGAACCTTCACATGCCAAGTTCAAGCACACACAACTCTCTGCACACACTGTTTCATACAGCACATTTCTGTAACCTTAGAGAATCAGACTATGCAGAGAATGGGTAAGTCTTCCCTGGCAACAAGAAAGCCTTGTTGGGAATTTCTCCTTAAACCACCAGCCAACATGTTTAACGTTAGGCTGGTGTTTCATCTTACCCGTATCAGCTCAGGTGCTCTACAATACAATCGATGGTGACAGTTCATAAACAGGAACCCTATGGATGTTTCTTCTCTCCTCTGCTCAGGAGTCCCCATTTGCCTCATATGTGTAACACTGACATCATCTTTTGCTTTCAACTTTAACATCTGTAAGTCTGCCATGTTATCTAACAAGTCAATAAAGAAATCCCAGCTGTATCTCATTTCCTCTCCTCTGGAGAAAAAGAAAAGCAACCACATCAGTCAGTTCTCAAAAGAAACTTTGCAGAGAGACATGCACCTCTGACTGCTGCATCTGCTCTAGGACTGCCCAGAGTACATCAAACATGGCTTTTTTTTTTTTTCCTCCCCATTTAAATATCTTCTTACCTTTTCCAGAGTGGAATTTTACCCCCAGAGTAATGTGGTCTAGAAGAACAGCAAATTTTAATGCCCTCCACCTTAGGAGCTTACAACCTGAGGCTCATCAGTGAAAGCAATTTAGACAAACTTCTCTCACTTTGTGTTGAAATGGAAGAGAAGTACTCACCCAGGCAGTTCACATTTCAGTGAGACACCCCCCTGTCCCAACAGTCCCAACAGAAATCCTGATCAGTGTCGTCTCCCATTAAAAGCTCCAAGTGGAGAGAAATCAACTATGTGGTATTCTCCTCCCACATGGTTAATCCACCTAATCATAGTTGCCATCACCGTAGCCCAATCTCCCTTCTGTTCTGACAAAGTCTTTTTGTGAATTGATTGATAATTCCTACTGAAGCTTGCTACAACTACCCCATGCGACCCATGCAACTGTACCAAATGCCTCTTTGAACATTCCTCCCCAGAAAATCTCTTGGACTCAAAACCATATCCATCTCAAACATGTCAAGGAACTCTGGACTGGTTGGTTTAGTCTCGCAAGATATAAAACACTGACACTCCTAGGTTAAGTCCTGTTTTGGTTAAATAGTCTTGTTCAACCATCCAGAACAGAAATAGTTAAGTCTTTGCAGAGGCACTGTAACAACATTTTAAGTTCGTATCAGCTTTCCCAGGTGGTTATCACCAGAGCCAGTGATTCTCTCCATTGAGACCGAGAAACTTCCCTGCAATATTAGACTTGATCACAAATTTGCCACACCTCCTAATAGAGACCAACAAGCAAAAATCACTGATGAAGCGTCATCTGACCGAACTTAGTCATATCTCATTTATATTTAAAACATTTCACAAAGATCCTCTTAATATACTCAAATACTGCATAGGAAGCTGCCGTGAAAGCCTTCAGTATTCCTAAGTAGACTGCCCATCCTAAACTCATGGTCATTATTTTTATGCCACTCAATTTGTGAAATAAAAGCAAACTCTTGATCTAGTTGAAGCCCATGTGAGAACCCTTTCTCATGTTGTTCCCTTCCAACAGCAAGAGTAGAGGCCAGTTCTACTGAAACCAGTCCATAGCAATCACAGTGCCTGCACAACACTTGCAAAGAATCTGGACATAATTACTGGGTTTGCTTCAACAACTGTGCAAAGGTAGAGTTGGGGTTTGTTTTTTTTTCTTTCCTTTCATGTTAATTTTCTCTCCTCTTTCACTACAGGTCAGAGCCCTAGAAGAATAACATGAAGATCAGCAATACTGCAATATCCGAATTCTAGTCTAACGTTATGGAAACATCCCAATGTAGACTTTTTCATTTATTTAATCAGATTAACATGAATAAATATTTTGTCTGTCTCTTATTAATGGGAAAGGTGGTCCAAACGTTACACAGCCTCCTGACATGGCTATCTGAAATGCAAACAGTGGAAAGATTACTGTATTTGAACCCCAATGTTTGATACTCTGCACTGCAGAAGAGTGCTGAATGGTTCCTGATAGGTTTATTTTGTTTTTAAAAGGGGTTAGGTTTCTATAACCTGTGCTGAGGCACCTGAAATCTTTAAGTACTGAGCATGCACCAGGTTTCACTGAAGTCAACTGTGATTCTTCAAGAAAGAGCCGGTGATCTGCTCTGTTCCAATTGCTAAGTTTCTGTTTGCTTTCACAATCATAGGCTTAACTTTCTGTCTGTTCACCTACCTTTAATTAGCTGCAGACACCAGATGGGGATCATGAGTACACAAAGTTACACTTCAGAGAGAGGGATTCTCCTTATATCCTCTTGTTCACGATCAGACATGATCGTCTTCAAATGCTCATCTGCACATCTGCCTTAATAGTGGAAGACTGAGCCGCTTAGCAATGGCCTTTTCCCCCCCTTTGTTCCTACTTACACAGTAGTGACTAAAAGAAACATCTCAGTCTCTTTGTGAGACACCACGTTTGTATATCCCAGTGCAGTTCTGCTTTCTTTTTATGAGTTTATTTCCAATGAGGTGTTTTCCCGTGCTTTGCTTTCCTGTGCTTCATCCTTTTTCCAGCATGTGACATCCTGAGAGATGGGGAATTTTCCTTGATACGTGCAGATGACTTGTTCTCTCAACACTTCACAGTGACTGAGAATCCCATGATTGGGGATTAAATAGTGGCTTTCACCAGTGTCAATGCCAGTTTTGGACTCTCCCATCCACACTATTAAGTAAGACATATATTGGGAGTTTTCCACTGCCCCACCAGAGATGACTATTTGTCCATGAGCTCTTTGAGTCAGATTTGACCTGAAAGCCAGCTCAGGAAGATGCTGAAACAGATACACCCAGCTGTGGATGTTGTTTAAGCCCTACCCACAGATGGGAAAAAAACGAAAGCAGCAGTGCCAAACTTGATCTAGGATTCTCTAGCACCAATGATTTTGCTACTGACCGTGCCGATTTCTGCCCTGATTCTTTTCAGTTTTCTGTAAACACAGCCAACAGTCCTACATCAGTCCCCTTGGCAGTGCATTCTGAGCACTGAGGCAAGCCACTACTGCCGGTACAGACTGGTGACAAGCAATACAAATCAGAGAACCAGAGGGGAAGCTCAGTGGGGAAGCCTGTGTCGGAACCTATGGAGAGAGGACAACCACTTTCCACCACCTCAAAGACCTTTTCTTCCAAGGATTTTTCCCAAATCCCAGTGACAGCAAACAGGGACAAAGGTGAAGGAATTCCACCTCCTGCAACTTTGATCAAAGGAAGCACCCGTCATCATCATGAGATGACTCTGCATCCCAAGTCACTCTTCTACACCACCGTCTACATCCTTTGTCATCGGTCCCTGAGTTCATGTGCACCTGTGGCCATGGCTTTTCTCCCAGGCCTCCCAGAGGATCATCAAACAGCAGCTCATTATTTAGGTTCCATAATATTTATCTCCCTGGCATTAAGGTAAATAAAGCACATCACATGGAGGCACAAGAGTCAGCCTTCCCCTTGTGGTACCTGGTTTTGGTATCTCTCTCCTCAGTCACCACTCCTGAAGATGCACTGTGGTGTCAGAAGCCACCCCTCCGTTTGTAACACTTTTCTTTCATTATTTTCCCAGCAGGCCAGCCCGTTTCAGCAGCAGCTGACATGGATACAACATGTCAACTGAAGTTAACAACACAGTTTGTCATCCTACAGTGCCTCCTCTCCCTCCCATTGCAGTAATCCCTCTTATGAGGGTCTCCTTTGGGAGGAGTAAAGGAATACAATAGAGTAAGATGGAACAGGACAGAGCAAGATGGAGTAGGACAGGATAGGACAGAGATATGTTTGAGTGGAGCTGTTTGTTCACAAGTTTCATCCGCATCTGAACAAATAATCAAATTACAGAAGCACCCAGAAACAACTGGCAGAGCTGTATGAAGACTGCTATTTCCATAAAGAGTCTGAGACCCATCTCCTGGAATTGGAGCATGAAGTGCTGCTGTAAATTACCCAGACTGAAGAAGCAAGTGAACCATCAGCCTCCTGACAAAGTTATTTACTAACAACAGAGGTGTGGTTATTATACCTGAGGTGCTGCTAAAGATTAACAAACTGAACTGTTTGCCTTGTGCATAACTGCTAGTAATAGAGAACCTAAGTCAGAGACCATAGTCAGTAACAACTGGGATGCAATTATAAACCCGTATGAAGCTCAAGTTAGAAGTCCAGCTTTGAGTACCTGGTCAGACCTGTAAGTCCAACAGTCAGCAAAGTACCCAGAAGCAGCCCCCACCACATCCACCAAACCTGTAATTACTGGTAAAAAAGACAGCATGTACTACAAACTAGTAACTTAGCAACAGCAGCAGAGACTCGCTCACTTTATCCTGCCCCACTGCCCCCACTGTGAAAATAAATCATTTTATCTGCTATAGGACAAGTACAACATTGCAACAATTCAGTGCAATTTCTAAAAACTGGAGCAAGTACAATGCAAACAACCCACACTTCTTATGCTGAGTCTGCCAACTCTATGGAACACCACAATCCTGGATGGCAGCCCTTTCATTTGCTCCCGCAGATTTTATTCTCTGGAAAAAAATCCTTTGAGAACCGACACACAGGGCAAGGCAGCTGAGGCTTTACTAGAGAAATATCAGGACAAACCTCCATGAACAAAGTTGTCTCATAAAGCATATATAAATATGCCTTTAGCAGAGTGCAGCCATGTTTTTCCCTGTCCCGCTAAAAAGCGAGTGGCTGTAGACCAAGTTCTCACCCTTTGGCAGAAGTCACGCAGCTTTGCCCAGAGGCTCTAAGCACTGCCACAAACCACCAAGTATCAAAACTGTGAAATCTTGTCAGATGCCTTCCCTGGATGGTCCCGTGAGCAGTCCACATGCTGAATTCACTCCATTCAGTTAAAACACTGTCCGAATGAGCTGACCTCTTCCGCAGGAGAATTCAACTCAATTTCTAACAGGCATTCCGCTGGAGGAAAAGCATAAACCTTTGACAGCCACCTCAGAAATAGTTCAAATGCATACATTTGCAGCAGACTACAGAGTTCATCTCGGAGACAACCATTCTGAGTTGGGGCTATATGCTGGGTTATACCACATGGGGAGAGGACAGGCTTTGTCCCAGTCACTGGACATCATCACAGACGTTCAGCCACAAGAACACTTCCATGGCCAGCACTGAGGTTACATGACCCCATCCAGGTGCTATGGGTCTTGCACAGCAGATGCTAGAGCACTGCAAGAACCATCTTCTCTTTCTTCTTCCTCTTCCTCTTCTTCTCCTCAAAACGGTCAGTAGCATCAGCAAAAAATGTCACCTCATCCTTGGCCTCAATCTCCCTCTTCAAGTACTGGAGTCCCGCCATGTTGAATCCCAGCACATCCTGTAGAGACAGACCAGCACCACACTGTTGGGTACATCTCAAGCTTGTTAGGGGAAGAGGGTCCTGCACTGGCCACCCGCTACTAAAAAATGATGAAAGGAAGACAATCCACACGTTTAAAGAAACATTATTTAAATGTAAACTTCATCTGAGTAGGAGAACAATCAGTCCTGCACTCTGTTCCCCACAGTTCTCTCTTAAGAGCAGCTAAGATCCACTGTACTTTCTGAAAGACAAGTTGCTGGCAGGCACCTGAAGGTGCCTCTGGGAAGATGCACAGTCTGCATTAGTTGAGATGTTAGTAGCCCACAGAAAAGCTCAAGAGAAACAGAGAGTTTATTTACCTCCTATATATTTGGAAACTAGCAAGCCAAAGCCCAAATACATCAAAGAAAACCAAGAGTAAATGAGGGAGGGAGCACAAGCGCAGGATCATCACTGGGTAGTCTCACATCAGGAAGAACGTATGGAAAATGCAGCCTGTTTGCGCAGGAGGAAGGTGAAATGGGCTCTGACGCCCAACCAGCTTTCCCACTGGACACCCCAGACAACACATGCTCCTAGACATTGGCCCATCCTGTTATTCCAGACCCTGGAAAAAGGGAGGCTGCAACACTCACCCGGGCCTCACTGACTCTGGAGATGGTGGTTTTCTTCAGATTTTCTATCACTGTCACCAGCATGTGGTTGCTTGTGATCTGCCCAAAATGTATCCTAGGAACAAAGCAGTCAGTGATGTATGGCAGCGCTGTTCTATATCAGACAGCCTCTCCTGCGACTCTGTATGTTCTGGACACAGGATTTTTCTTAAATTAGGCCTCCCCAGACCAGCCTTATATAACAGACATTGGCAGATTTATCTGGAAAAGCTATTCTCTGAAGCTTCTCTTAAACGTACAGTGGTTCAAGGGGACGGTCTCTCTGGGGTACCCTCTAAAGGCATGGGCACTACAATGACTCTGCCAGTGAACGGTGACGTTTCAGCCTTCATGCAGGATCTTTCATACCGGTAAGATTTGGGGGACCAGGACCAGCAACCCCATCTGGGCATGTCAACACTCTGCATCCCATCAGTCCATTCCCACACACCATTCACTGTGGGCTGCAGTGATACCCTATCTCCTTCAGAGACGTCTATATTCCCAAGGATGCTTCCCAAGCGCTTCAGAGCCAGAGACATAGGAGATAGCCCAAATTTTCCCCACATTCTTATCTACATGCGTTCGCGGCAAGCAACGTCATCTTTGCAGCGCCAGGAGACGGGGTATATTCCCCAGCTCTGTGCTGTCCCAAAGCACTGTCTCACAGCACAGGAGCACGGAGTACCTCTCCGTTCACGTAACTGGCGCAAACTGAGTTCATGACATGTGCCAGCACGAGGGGCCCAGAGGAACCGGCAGGCCTACTGCTGACCAGAACCCTGTTAGGGCGTCCTCGGTCCGGGTTCTGGATAGCAATAGCAGCTAAACTAAGACCAGCAGATCTGTCTGGGCAAATAGAAGACTCACTTGAGCAGGAAAAGGAGAGCTCGGCACAGCAGTTCAACTTCCAAACCCAGGTGAATATATTCATTGAAGAGTCTGAGCAGGTCAGGGACATAGGAGAACGGCAGCACCAGGAGAGACTCTTCCAGCTCACTGAGGAGAAAACAAAGGGACAGAAGCATTAGTCTTGGTCACTGCACTGCTACAGATGAGCAGGAACCACTTCCATATAGAAAGGCTCTGGCACAAAAGCTGTGCTAAGCATTCATCACTGCTGGTCTGTGACTGCCCACAAAGCACACAGACTACAGCCCAGGCCAGCAGACATCTTCCGGCACAAGGAGCAGGCACACAATCTTCCCTCCTTGACATCCCCAAGCTGCTCTTCACATACATGTGCATACACCTACAGAGGCTTCACCCAGCACTCCCCGTGGAAGGAACAATTTCCATTCCCCAATTCCATGCATGCTCCAAAAGAGGCTGCCAAGAACATACTCCAGACTCCCCAGCACTGCTCATACCCAACACAAGAGACCATCCCTGCCAGGCCTGGGCCCAGAAATCCAATACTCAATCACAAATCTTTTTAGCAATAAGGCTTTTGGGACTCACCTCGACTTGACCTTCTTGAAAACTTCTAGCACATACGCAGAAGGCTGTAACAGAGGAAAGAAACCAGCTCTGCATATCAAGAAACACTCCAACGCAAACATGTGCCTTAAGATCCATTTCAGCCAGTTAAAAACACGCAATTACATCTTGTGAGATGGACAGATCAAGCTGAATATAACAAAGAGGAAACCCCTTCAGCGTCAATCAGCTGCCAATCTGGGAAGTTCTCCCTCCACAACACATAAACCCAGCCTTCTCAGGATACTCTTAACTGGTGAAGAAGAATATTGTGAAAAGTCTAATTTACATTCAACCAGCTGAATTATCCCATATTCAGTTCAATGAATCTTGTACAAACTGGATAAAAAAACTTGGTCAAACAGCCAAACACATGCAAAACCTTACACAAACTCATCTCCCAGAGACTTAATTCCTGCTACTCCTGTTTATCTGCTGAAAGTGTTTGGCAGATGCAGAGCACAGCTAGGAAGTCTCTCCCAAGAAAGAGTATAACAGACTGTCACTGCATAAAGTATTTCTGTTCACGGTCTGACATACTAAATGCTCGTCGTGGTCATTTCACCATGTAACAGGACATGTCATAATGTGCCGTGTTTTTACCCAGCAGCCTAGTGCTTGGGCATTCTTCCAGGACCTTGGAAACAGGTTCAAATCCCTTCTCTTGTACAGTGGGATTCAATCAAACATCATCCGCCTCCAAAGAAATTGCTAGCTGCTAAGCCACAGGATTTAATTCACCGCTATTCAATCTATTCAACTTGCAATTAAATACGCCCGTATTCACAGAGGAAGGGAGAGAATGGCTCTGGCTAAGTGCCTACCGATGTCACATGGTGGAGGGCACAGTGACAAGGATTCTCAATTACCCATTCCAGAGGATGCTCAGGTATTTTGTGTTAGATGACACAGCTCCTCCGGAATATACAATAGCACAGCAACTGCACCCTCCTGGCAGCAGGAAGACATGCCCCAAGGCACAGGAAAGGTTTGAACTAGCTTTCCCATATCTTGGAGAATACTGGGAACTGCTGGCTCATGATAAGGTACGTGATAAGGTCATGGCTACCATCAGGGTTAAGCACAACTTTTGTAACACACATGCAAGATATTAAAAAAAGATTTGTTTGGTTATTGGTTAAAGCAGTAACCAAACACAAAAGCAAAAGTGCTCAGTTTTCATTTGAAATTGAACCAAGTAGTCCTCCTTCCTCACAGCAGCCCAGTGTTGTGGAAAATCAAACAGCCCCACTCCAGTTGAGAATGGCCCACAGCCTGTGGCCTGAGCTTTCCACTTACTGTAATATTTCCATAGGCACGGAGGATGGGATTGACAGGAAAGGGAACCTGGAGACACAGAATGGCTTAGAATGAGGCAGGTGTGTGCACAGAAACGCATATTCCCATAGAAACCTTTAACCCGCAGTAGGAAAGAGCCTTTATCAAGTGTCTTCCTGCAATTCCCACACCTCCACCCTCCCCAGAACATCACTGAAGGCCTCATTTGCAGCCACTAGACAATGTCATTCTCAGACGTATATGACTAACTCAAACACACATGAATTTTCTTCCACTTAATTGTCACTTTCCCCACTTATATCTCAGCCCCTTATTTAGCAAGGAGTGTTGAGAAGAAGGCAAACAATAGGCTTTGGGATGAATTTGCAGCAGCATGCTCTCCCAGGGACAAAACTTGCATCCTACTGTGACTTTTAACGTAAAGATTGTTACAAAGAACACACACTAACCATGCCCCAGGGCATGGTTTGTTCTCCAAAAGATTTCAGCAAATCTTTGTTACATCCAGCTGTCTTGATTTTATCTGCATGCTGAGCCTTTCCACCCAGATGACAGAGCTGGAAGGATACACCCACACACCTTGGGACTGGTACATTCCTCAGTCTTTTACCTCTTTTCCCGCAGCTTTGCATATGGCCTTGTGCTCCATTAGTTTTGCCATCTCTTCTCTATACAGCTCAATAGCTTCCATGATCCGCTCCGCCTGTGCGGCACAAGAAAGGCACATCAGTGACACCACACAAGCCAAAGCAAAGCTCAAGTCCAACTGGACAAATGGAGGGGGAAGCAGGAGAGCTGACAGGGAGCATCACAGGACATCTCGCTCAGAAAGGTAACCTCCACTCCAGACTGCACCACTACTCTGAGCACATCAATCATACCCTGAAGATGTCACACATCACCCATATTCCCCCCACTGCCCCAGGTGCTCTCTGCTGCAGATTCAACTGTTGCCTTGACACTGAACTATACCCCAAACAAGCAGTACCCCTTCAAGGCACAAGCCAAGGTCAGACCATTTTGAGTATACAGACTGAGGATTTCCTCTGTATTTACAAGAGCACCAGGCTGCTGAAATCTGCAGCCATGAAATTACCCACCGCCACACCCTTCTGGTACACCTCCCACCTCAGGCACTGCAATAAACCTCCACCTGCCACGGATGCCCACGGGACAGGGCAGCCCTTGGGGAAGAGGCCTGATGCCTAGAGAACATCCAGCTGCCTTGTGCTCCTTTGGGCTGCAAGCCACAAAGGGGAAGAGCAGCCCTGTCTGTCCCACACATCTGCAGAGAAATCTGCAGCCTGACTATCTGCAGGAACCTCACACTTCGTTCCCTGGAGAGATAATTCCCGACTCCTCCAGAGCCAGACCCCTCCCTGTGGGCCGTGCAGCAGGACAGACTGCTCTTGCAGGCAGAGGCAATTCTGCCCTTACGTGACAGCACAGGTTACTCCTCTTCAAACTGATGCTCCAACCCTGTGACAGCCCCCCCCACTGACAGATTGATAAGGCACAAAGCAATGCTGGGGGACCCACACAATCTTACCGCTTTGATGGTTTCAATAGTCTTCTTTCCTGCCAGCCCTGTCTCTCCTTGCGTCTCTCCAGCCACCTACAAAATACAGAGTTTGCAGCTTCCTCCTTCAGCAGCTGATACACATAGGCACCCCCTGCATCCTACCACACTCCATGCTAAGAAAAACCATCAGTCCCATTCCCTAAACTGGTCACTTATCTCAGGAAGTACAGGATTTCCCAAGTGCACAGCTCTTCGTCAGGAACAGAGCTAACGCTGAGCTCTGGGAGGCAAGTAAACACAGCTCTTGTTCTACCAACAGAGACTGAGTAATCCGATCAGTGGCAAAACTAGTGGCAACACAACCCAAGCATCTGAGCAAGAGGGATCAGGCTTCCCCACCCGTCCTGCACTACATAGACCTGGAAGCAGCTGTCAGAAGGCAGCCCAGCCTTGGTACAGAGCTGGTGTGGATGTGAACTGGGGAGATAGGAAGGCTAACAGCACAGCAAGGTTTCAGCGTCCACAGCTACTCTGCAGCAGTTTGGCCAGCTCCACACACTCTCCTGAAGTTGTCTGTAGGAAGTACCAGAGTCAACTGCATCAAGGGGCAACCACAGCTCCACCAGCACCTTCCCCCCTGCACCTCCTCAAAGCAAGAAGATTAGCAGTCCTCTCTGAGCCCTCTTTGCCTCTTACAGAAATAGTTATTCCAGACTCTACAGTCAGACTGACACATGCTCAGATGGCGCAACTCACCACAGGCTGCTCCTCCTTTGCCACACTCTCTTCATATTCAGCTTCTCGTTGCTACAGTGGATAAGAACACAACATATTAACACAGGTGAGCAGGCAGCAAGCAAGGGTACAAGTGTCTTCCAGACAGGCTGAGCAAGGGAGCCTGCAGTTTCACGCAGGCCATTGCGAAATGAGGACAAATCACCAGAGATCAACAATGCTAGTACAAAATGCCCACTTGTCCCTGGTCCCAACCCCACAGAGAACTCTGGAATCTCCCAGACAAAATGAAATCAAGGTCTCTGCTCTGGATGTGGGAACAGCCCTTAGACAGCCCACCAAGCTAAGACAGAGACAACAGCAATTCAGCACCAGAACTTCCATCTGGCACACAGCACAGAAGAAACAAGCCTAGAAAAGTCCAAGGGTTGTCCTAGCCTGCAAGAGGAAAGAGCCTCCTGTCTGGCATCTCTCACATGAATATCAGTGCGTAAGTCACTACTGGTGTATTCATGCCCACCTTGTTACTCAAATTTTCACCCAAAACACTTTTCTGGCATCTGGAAAAGGAGCTGCCTCTGTCTCTCCTTTTACCACCATCATTCCTAGCACACTAACTACTGGGCATCAAGATGCTGCCTATGGGTCACCCAGCTCTCTGCAAACAGGCTGGGACAAAAAAAAAAAAAACATTTATTGCTGGTTTCTCATCCACTCCTGCTTCTGCACATGTTTCTACATCGTTCCCTCATTGTGGTTTGAGAACTGCTTTAAGCAAGGGAGACAGAGCCAGACTCCTCTGAGGGATATAGCAAAAAGACAAGAGTTACAAATTGTTCCAAGGGAATTTCCACTTGGATACGTGAAACAAATGTGTCCGCCAACTCCAAGGGTGGTTCAGCACTGGAACAGGTGCTCAACAGCCTGGAAAATCTCCTTCCTTGGAGATGTTCATGTATCAAGACAAGTCTCTGAGCAGTCTGATACAGCTTTAAGGTTATCCTGCAATGAGCAAGGGGTTGGACTAGAGACCCCCAGTGTTTCCTTCCCATTGAAGTCCTTCTGTGGGTCTAAGATTCCTCACAATACACACTCAAATGGAGTAGAAGGGGCTTCTTCCAGCACCCCTGAGCAATAGGGCCTGCTACTGAGATAGAATGGACCTCTCACAGTTGGAAAACAGGAAAGCAAGACAAACTGCATTTAACAGGAACAGTGCTCTCCATCACTCCACAACAGCCACCTGCTGAACTGCCTCCAAAGCACACTTGAGTTGAATAAAGCACAAGAGAATAAGAGGTGGTCAAAGACTATAGCCAACAGACCTGTAGAAAACCACAGCTATAGAGGAAAGTCTGGGAAGCAAGAGAGAAGCAAAGCAGAGAGCAAGTTAGCCAGGCATCTGCAATGCAGTACAGACAGGCAAGCACCTGCAACACCAGCGGTGTTGTCTCCAAACAGCTCAGAGCCAACAGTCCCATCATGCAAAAAATGCCTGTCAGCCCAGGGCACCTCAACACCAGGCTGCAGTTAGTAATGAGCAAGTCTGCCAAGTGTGGAGCCAGACTCTTCCACAGTGAAAAATGAGAGGAATCTGCCTGCTGGGGAGAAAACAGGCCTGGAAGTTGTCTTTGGCAGGAAGGATGCAACTCTCACCATCTCCCTCTCCTCTTCCAAAACAAGCGGCTCCCTCGTCCTTTCCCAGAGGCGCAGGGACTTGTCATGGGATGCCGACACCACGTAGTCTCCATTGGGACTGAGTGCCAAACACCACACCTCCTGGTGATGCCCCTGCATGGCAGACAGAAGAGGTAAGACATGAATACCACCTAGCCCCTGAGGGAACTGCTGCTCATGCAGGGATAATGCTTCCTTTCAACAGTCTCCAAAACTTCCTACCTCCAGTGTCTGAATGTGCTCAAATTTATCTGCATCCCACTGCTTAATCTTGCTGTCCTTCCCAGCTGTGAAGAAGAGATGGGATTTCGCCACAAACTGCAGATACATCACACTGGAAGGCAAAAAGGCTCAAATTCACCCACTTGGGGAACACTGCTGACCTCCCCCCACTCTATGCTGGATAAAAGGGTTATTGCTGGATCACAACCCCCTGGAGATAAGACAGCCCAGAGATGCTGGGATTTGACTGACCTGTCATCATGGGCAAAGAGAGAGCGGTGACAGTCCCCAAAATCCAAGCCCCAAATCTTCACATTCCTGTCAGCAGAGCCGGTCGCAATTAGAGTGCCATCCTATGAGCAACAAAGAGCGAGGAGGGTGTGGGTAGCTGGCTGGCAGCCCCATGAGGAATTGCTGCTGAACCAGTGACTAAGCAGTGCTGAGCAGACAGACACCTGGCTCCTGAAACACACCCTCCTGATCACTCCACCTCCTCTCACCAGGGTAGCCCACGCTTGTGGTACTAGCACAGTCCACTGACAGCACCCCAGCTCTTTTCTGAACCTCTGCAGGCATTTAAGACCTTAGCTATAGCTTTACATTTTTGGCTTCCCATGAGCCTCATTCCAAGGACACCCTCGAGCAAGATGCAGCCCAAGAATGAACAGGCATGAAAAGGCGGCTCCACCTCGGCACTTGCTCTCTGCTCCCACTAATGAAGAATTCAGGCTCCTCTCACACAGTTAGTAACTTTAGCAGAGAGCAGGCTGTACCTCTTAAGATAACTGTAGGGAACCAGCACAGCATTTTGATTTCCAATCGCTCACAAAATGCCCTGGTCAGTTCTGTCATGACCGCTACTCCGTGACCCCTCCCAGTGAGCACAGGACTGCGGGATAAGGAGGGGCTTGCTGTGTCCCATCAAGAAACTGAAGTCGGGAGCAAGGAGGTGACAAGAAAGCATTATCCTAGAGGCCTTGCTGCCAGCAGAGGTTCTCACAGTCATCTATATCACCACAGTCCCATTTAACGCACAGCCCTAATGATACTTACATAGGAGATGTCCATACACAGCACTGGCAGCTTGTGTCCGTACAGAGAGAGGAAAAACTGAAGCAGAAGAAAGGTGTCTCAGTTAGACTTGCTGGGTAGAGATGTGCGAAAATCTCAAGCTCCAGGCTAGTTCTGCTCTGCCTCAGGAGCTCTGTCTTTCTAGCACTGCCCCACTTCCACTCTTGCCCTGAACACTGTTAGCAGCAGGGCCATGATGGCAGAACTGAGGAGGGTGGAAGTACCCAAGCAAGCTGAGCTAACTCTGATGCTAATGACCACTGCCTATGGAGTTTATCTTGGTTTCTCTTTGCCTATCTGTCAGCGCTGGTCTGTCTTGTGTCATTCCCTGACATTCATGTGCTAATACACAACTCACAAAACCACCACACACCGCTCACAAGGAAGATTCTCCTCCCCCAGGCTTTGCCTCTGCTATGCCCTATTTAATGCCATGTGTGACACATCCATCCCCACCCTTGCAGCGCCTCACAAGCTCTGGAGTACCACCATGTCCGCAGGGTTTAGAGTGAACCTTGCCACCTGCAGGTTCACGACACTTTCCAGATGAAAAATGGATCTTCTCCCCAGTGTGGGCCAGCCATGGGTCTGTCAGGTTTGCTAGCAAACAGGCACCTGAAGTGGGATGCATGGTCTCTCTTTGATTCTTACTAGTGTCCCGCAATAGACAGACACTTTTCCTATGTATTCCTCATCTTTCAGGCTACAATTACATCACTCCCTGCACAGCCTCGCAGCCCATTTGGTCACACACCTTGAGCGTGTCAACGTAGAAAATCTTCACAGTGCAATCCAGTAAGGAGACAGCCAGCAGTTTCTGGTTGGGGCTGTACCGCACACAGAGAACATCTTCATCCAGCTGCAAGCTGCGCACATGTTTCATGGAGAGCCTGGTGACAAAAAGAGGAAAAAACCAATTGTTATCCCAAACAAACAAGTTGGGAAGAGGTATGGATACAACTCCCACATCGCATCCTGGGAAAGCAAGTTAATTCTAACACGCAGCATCTCATTCCTCATTACGACTTGAAGAAGACAGGACTGGAAATAAGCACGGCACTGCAGGTCGATAAACTCACTGCTAAATTTACTGCTGAATGATCTGGAGGCCCATCCTGGGATTGGAAGCTAAACTCACACACAAGCATGGGATCAGAATGTGGCAAGTGCCCTTCCCCAGCTAAGCTCAGACCTTCACAAAACAGCACTGAGCTCACACTCTTCTCCACATGCTCCACATACATGTCATGGGCGCTTCTTACAGGGCACAGCAAAGGCCAAAGCATCCATCAATGACAATGGATACTGCAGCTGAATGTATTCTAGAAAGGTTTATTTTCTCACCTTTTCTGAACACTGCTCTCATCCTTCACAAGCTCGAACTCCCAGAACTTGACACATTTATCAGCGCCTCCTGTCACAAAGCCACGCTGCAGGGGAAAACAAAAAATTGCTTGTGAAACCAGTTTTGCTATAACCCAGAGAAATTCTACAGCAAGGAATTGTCAACACACAAGGAGGTTTTGGAAATGTCCCACATTCCTAGAGTATTCATGATTAAGTGGACACCACCAGAAGCACTTGCTCTGGTTGGAACATGCATTACCCACCGGCTGAGCAACAACAACAATTTCAAAAGCTCCGGCGGGGAGGTCTAAGGCAAAGACTCCAAATATAACTCAAGACATGGGCTGAAACTTTGGGACTGAAAGCAGTCATCTCGGCTGTAGGTAATGATGTGCTTGTGTTTTGTGGGCAAGTTGACACTCTCACTGTTACTGGATCACACACACATTACCACCACCCCCCAAGCACGGCGTTCTAAAGGAAGAAGAGTTCAACATTATCCCTTTTACATTAAGAACAAGGGTAAAAATCTGTCCCATGTTTTAATCTATAGGGTGAATGAAGGCAGGTTATTACTTGCTATGGTTTTGATTCCACTAAAAACCACTCCAGCTTCTAGTGCAACATGACCATGTAAGAAAAATAAGAAAGGCATACACAACAAACAGAAGAAAGTGGAAATTGATAGAAACCAGTATGAACCTGAACTGTGGTAATGGAGAAAAACTGATACAAGGAGTAAAAGACACAAACAGATTTCTACAGCCAGAGTGGTTAGGCCAAATAGAGTGACTGTGCGCATGTAAAATGGGAACATTAAAAAAAAATTAAAAAAATAAATCTTTTCAGTAGTACTGACCCATTTCTAGAGGGAAACATGAGAAATATTAAACAGCAATGCTCAGTAAACATTTCTTATCTGTCGTGCGCAGGGAAAAACCACATACCATAAGCACATTACGAGACAGTGATGAACAACTGCTCCAAAAACTCACAAGGCTGTCAAAAAGCAGCTGCCTATGTCAGACATTTATAAATCAATGGTTCAGGTCCCCCAAATCCAAAACTTTTACAGAGCAGAACGTCTGCTGTCTAAATTGTCAATGGCCATTCTCAGCAACTTCGGAAATACTGGGCGAGATCCAGGAAGAAATTAATGTGACGCCGTAATTCAGACAGAGTAAACAGGCAGGCCTGGTAACTGTGAGCATGGTCAACGGAAGTAACAGGTAATTGCAGTTTCCATCGAACAAAGTAAACTGAATATGGAGAAAAGAGCTTATGGAAAATTAATTTGATGAGGATTATCCTTTTCCTTAAGATTAAAGCTGTAGTTGATAATAGTAACAGTGTTGCTCATGTGAGGCATGCCTCTTGATCTTGTGTTACATTTTCATTACAAAACTAGGATAATCTATTTCAATAGAGCAGATACTCCATGGATTAAAGACCAGCCAAGAGGTTTCAAAGCTTAATTTTAAATGAGAAATACCTAATAACTTGACACTATGCTGCTTACAGATTGTATGGATTACTAGAAAAATAACCAATTAAATATATCTATGTAATGTCAGAGCTATTCAATCTATCTGAAAAAAGAGTGCCCAAACAGAACGAAAACATTAATTTATACGTTAGGAAGCAAGGATCTAAGCCCCACATATATTCCTTCTGCAAAAGTGCCCCAAACTGGGCTTTGAGTGACACAGTGGATTATAATCTGAACACAAATTCTCACTGCAGAGCTATCACCAAAAGAGCTAATTAAGTCCTTGGATGGATTCAAAAGGCAGTGAGTGGTGCATTTGGCACTGGTATAATTCCTAGCACACAGTGCACCCAGATCCTGGGGCCACCAGCAAAAAAAAAAGACTACAGTAACTTAAAAAGTACCACAAGAACAATTAAGAGCCTGGAAAACACATCCTGCAGGGACAGAAGTTCATCCACCAGATAGCTGGGGAGGGTAATTTGGTCACTCAAGAAGAGTGCAACACGAAGAAAAAACATCACTATGTTAACAAGATCTTTAATCCAGCAGATAAGCAGCAAATTTAACAAGGACGATAATCAGCCACTGCAGCAGGTTACGAGGGTGGCACTGTGGGACATGGTTTAGTGGGCATGGTGGTGTTGGGCTGATGGTTGGACTTGATCTTACAGGTCTTTTCCAACCTTAGTGATTCTGTGAGGCGCTGAAGATCTCCACAGCTGGAACACATCCACAAGGTATGTATTGCTGCACACACAGACTCCACCAAGGAAGTCCAAGCTTTCTCAATCATGCAGAAGCTAGAGGAGGTGATGAGGATGGCCCCGCTCAGCCCAAAGGCTCGTTGCCATGTGCCACACAACTAGACAGATTATTCATCAAGCTGTGCATGTATCCTCAGTTAAAGTTCTTAGACACTACCAGCTACATCCCCCACCTTCCAGGATGAGGGGTTCCCATGCTCCCATCAGTAGTGCAAACACAGCACTATAGGAAGAAGCTACATGAAAAGACGTGCAGCAGATGATGCTTGGAAGGGTGGCTGAGTTACCTGGTCTGGTGAAAGAGCAATGGACCACACCGCCCCGTCATGGGCATTAAGTGCCTCCATCAGACTCCCAGAAGCCAGGTCATACAGCTGCAGCTTCCCTGTCTGCGGAGAGAGACACACCACAGAGGACAAATCAGCCCCTCCACCTTCACGACACACGATAGCAGGAGAGCACCTCTAACACCCATCTCCTGAACAGCCAGCTTCATTAGACGGCTGTTACATAGAGATGGCCAAACTCTTATGCTCCATCAGGGACTTCCCAAAGCTCTCCCCAGCTGTCCCGCCACAGGAGCTACATAAAGGGTCTGGGAACAGAGCAGAACCTGACCATCAGAGAGGTTTTTACACCTAAACCAGAGTGCTCCAGATCAGGAGACGCAATGCGTTTTCTGTAAGGCTGCCTTAATGACATTTTCAGAACATTTCCAGACCTGGGCAGGCTGGGGTGCAGAAGGGAGACTATTTACCTTGGTGCCAACGATGACCTGCCGATCTCCTGGGACAAAGAGCGAGCAGAGTGCGTACTCACAGTCCATTGTCCGGATGCACTGCAAGGTCACTCTGTGGACAAAGGCAGAGCCCAAAACCTCTTATCGCACACAAAATCTGGCCCACTAAGACACACTCCAGAGTGGCCTCTGCCCACAGCTCTTTTCCAGATGGGGCCAGAAGATAGACCACCACCATCCTATGACCCAAATGCTATCCAGCATTACTGCTAAGAACATTTTCCATAAAAACATGCAGTTACATAGTTCGCCATTGTGACTTACTGCTGTTATGAGCAAGAACAGAGCTCCTGTTCTCCAACAGCAGTTCCTGTCATTCAGGAGAGCAGGGAGGACTATAAGATAGCACACTCAAAGCAAACAGAGCTTAAAATCAGCACCACTCGGGAAACATGGGGACAACACTCTAGATCAAAACAGCAGCCTACTCAGTCTAATACTAGAACCTTCAGATAAGATGCCAAGAAACCCACATGTTCCCTAAAGAACAGGCAGTAGCTAGTTTAGGGTAACAGTACCTCTTATTAAAAAGGAAAGAAAAAACCCAACAAAATACAGTCTATACTGGACTGCTATGTATGACCTTTGTGTTTAGAGATTTGTCTTTCCCGATCTGCCACTAAACTTAGCCTCAGTGCTGCCTTACAGCATCCAACTCCACGAGTTAATTATGCAGTTTTAGCTCTATAGCTTCCCAGTTTCCCTAAGAAGGAAAGAAGCCAAACAGTTTTCTATTTACTTCCTTTACTTCACTCGCTATTTTATATTTCTCCATCATACCCTCTTCCTTATCACTGCCTCTCTGAACACAGCACCCCTAAGTTCTCTGAGACTGCCACACACAGGACAGAGGGGACTGACACAACTGGACTGCGTACCTGTTCCAAATCTTTACAGACTCTGCAGCTGCTGAGAGAATGGCAATGTTGTCGGAGCTAAAAGCTAACGTCCTGACATCACTGCGGTGGCCTCCAATGGTTATCTTGGATGCACGGACAGCCTGTGGGACTTGGGCTGACAGATTCAGGTTGTACGACTCAATGATGTTGTTCTGGAGCAGCAGTACGATCTTCAGCTCTCCTTTTGGAGAGAGAATCAAGTCAAATGACCTGTTTGATTAGACAAAATCAGAGCTGTACACAGGGGCAGTAAGACAAAAAGTAGGAGGGATTATGGTGGTGTTGAGTTAATGGTTGGACTTGATTATCTTGTAGGTCTTTTCCAACCCTTAATGATTCTGTAATTCTGTGAAATATCAAGAACAACTGAGAAAGAGGAATATAGACAGAGGCATGCCACAAGCAAGTGCACACTAAGCCACAGAGGTGTGCAAGAAGGGGACCACTTGTGGGAGAAGTGTGAATGGACTGAAGATCATGGTAGGCCTCTCCCCAGCTCCAAGCTGAACAGTTGTCGAGGAGGAAACTTCTTCCACCTCTCCCTATATTAAGCTGTGCAGAGCTCTCCCCAAGCAGCTGCATAACCACAGCTCAGCCTCTACAACAGGCTTTCCACTCACTTGATTTTAGAAGAAGCTCTGATGTTAGTGACCCGCTGAATCTCCTCCTGCAGGCTCAGCTCCACACTCCTTTCAGGCTCCTCTTCAGAGTTCTGTCTAGAAATGTCAGATAATTGAGGAGAGTCAAACAACCCAGCACAGCCAACACAAACTAACACAGAGACAGAGAATAACATGAGGAAAACACTTAACCTGCTGAAAACAACCGTCCTCTCATCCAGCAGTGCTAACTACATTTAAGACCAGGGTGAGACAGTGAAGTTCACGCTGGTATGCAGACTACTAAAGAGACGAACTGTCCTAAAAACTAAAAAAGGCAACGTCCTCCAGAGCCAAAGCACTTGAACAAGGCACGTTAGAAAGATGGATACAAAACAGACAACAGAAAGCTGTGTTTGAGTGGGAAATCAGCTTCTACTCATCTCCTACCACTCACCAAGAGTCCTCAGCCATTGCCAAAATGCATCTCCAGATTTACATGCCCTGTGCTTCAGTTTCTACCCTGGAGCCAGACCTCTCCCTAAGGGCTGCTGTGAGGCACCTGTCAGGTGCCAGGATACCCAGAGAGACACTTAACATGAAGTAAACATTAATAAAGCTCTCAGCTGTATCTCTGCCTGCTGTAAAACAGGAGGTGAGGTATCAGAGTCACCCTGACTTCTCAGGTGAAATTCTCATCCCTGTACATCCTATCAAGGACTTTATTTGATGCACCAAACAGTGTAAATATGAATGTCAGGTAGAAGTGAGCAGCTCTGAAAAACCCACTTTATGTCCATTCCTTTGCGCACATCAGCTTTTTTTGCAGGTGGAAGACTCAGAAAGAAAGGTACTTCCTTAGTCTCTGGGAGCAGAGGAGCGTTGCTTAGATAAGCACCAAGGATGCACGGGAACAGTGCCTCCAAAATACAACAGCTAGCACAGACAGAATGACCAGTAGCTTGGAGTTCAACCACTGTGTCATGCTGCTGAAGGGGTATTCTAACAATTCTCTGGACACAGACAGCATCCAAATACATCCAGGACTGCTTACTTGGCTTTTTTCTTTGCTTTCTTCATTTTCTTTTCCAATTTCTTTTGGACTTCCTCTTCAGAAAGGACAGCGAACACTTCCAGAACAACATCCGTTCCCTGGAGACAAAGCAAGCAAAGTCAAGGCACGCTAAGCCCTGGCTGGCCCTTACAGAAATTACCCAAGGTCTCCAACAGCCTCCTCTACAGCCCGATAGCAAAGCCCCCCATTACTTACATGGCAGGCCAAAATCTTGCCTGTTCGGTCTGTGGCAAGAGTAACTACTCGGTCTCTCCCTTCCCGCATGATGGATCCAACTTTGCTGCACTTTACGAGACGCTATAGGGAAAGAAGGAAAAGAACTTTGGTCTGAAAGGTCAAGTGATCTTCTCAAGCAAACTCAGAAACCCACTGGCAAGGGAAGTCAAGAGGAGAAGAGGGGGAAATGAACCTACAGTGTCCTGGTAGAACAGCTAGCAGGGATAATCTAGGGACAAAACAAGCATTTGTGTGAGCTACAGACTTATCTCCTCATGTTTTGTTGCATTATCTCCTCCTGTTAGCTGCAAATAATCATTGACAGTCTCAGTGGAAGAATAACTTAACTTCATTGGCAAACCACAGCTATTTAAGAGACAAGAGCTGAATTTTTATGCTACAAAGGCAGGAGAGCTCAGTTCGTCTGTCAGAAGAGGCAGAGAAGGTGAGAACAGAGACTCTTAAACGGGTCGTTGAAGGGAGAGAAATCCTCTGGAGAGGAAGTCTGAAAAGTATTTAACAAGGTCAGGTATCTACCATAACTACAAACAGTCTGAAATCTGAGGAGGACCCCAGAAAGTTCCACGGGAAAGACAGATTCAGTAAAGTCTCCACCAGCAGCACATGTGGGAATGGCTTTCTGCAATCTAATCGCACACCATACTTGGTTATGGTGCAACTCTGACCTCTCAGCTTCTGCTACGGACCTGCAAAGCTGAGCATCAGCACTGAATTCAGCAGCTGCCAACCAGCTAGTAACTATTTTATTCCCATGTTGTTTGATGGAAGAGCCCTGTTAGCACTGTCAAACTTTAAACATTTGCTAGTCCTCCCCAAACAGAAGGCAAAGAAAAAGCTTTCAGTGGAAATAACATGTGTATGTGTTTTGGCACACATACTTCTGCTGATGTTTTGCAGATAGATGAGTCAGCAACTGCTGCTGAGGAAGATGTTACAAAGCGAGACAAGATTACAAGATACTTGGGGTATAAAACCAATACAGAGAAGCAATGAGCAACTCTAAAACTCCTGCTGGCTCTGCACACAGCACCATGCAAATGGGGTTAGATACACCATCCTGCAGACAGCATGAAAAACTGCGCTTACTTCCTCAGGATGCTCATCCAACTCTAGGGTCTCATCCTCTTCAGTGTTTTCTTCTGCTGCAGGTGAAGACCCTTTGCTTTTCTTGGATTCTGGCTCATCAGGGTCTTTTCCCTGTTCACAGACAAAAAAACCGTAAGGAGTACCTTAAACCACAAGAGCTACGGTGTTCTGGTTTCTGTCTCACCTACACTTCATTCCCCTGGAGGAACAAGCAGTTAGCATCCACTGCAACAAAGGAGTGGCCTACAGCATGCCTGTAGGCACCGAACACTCCACGTACTCCCCTGCTTATCATCCACCCACAAGACTGTCTTCTCTAGCCATAAGCCAGAAGGCAGGAAGATCTGACACACTCTGGAAGTCTTGTTCTGGACGTGCTCACAGCTTCACTTGAAAGCTCAAAGCACAGAAACAGCAAAGTCTATCCCGAGAGCAGCTTCTGGACCCCTCAGACAGCAAAGACATTGCTTTGGCTCTGTCTCACAGAACGTCAATCAGATTTAACATGTTCCAGTCCCATCTTAGTCCAAAGACAAGCAGCTGGGCAAGACAGCTGCGAGGCGTTACAGAGGGAATGTCTTACCTCCTGGATGTACGTGATATCCCACACCCTCAGCTCGCTGTCAGCACTCCCAGTGATCAGACGCTTCTCCTCAGATATCAAAGCCATCCCCCAAACCTGTCCAGAGGCATAATGTGAGGAATTGGCTTATGGCTCCTTTAACTATCACAACAACAGCAGAGCATCTTTAATTGATTTATTTAAACGGCAACCAAGAAGAGACTGGATCTAGCCGGGACGTCCTCTAGGGACATTTGTACTAGAACTGTCACCCGCTGCATGTTGATGACAGCTCCTGGAAAGTTTGGAAGTTTCTCATTTGCTCATCCTTAAAGCCTAATGACAAGCAAAATGTATCATGGTGCCAGTTTACAACTCCTGAGAGCAGGGAAAGCACAAAGTGAGCCATGACATGTAATCCACAGTCCCTCCACCCCAACAGCTCCCCACACATCCTCTTTACCTCAGTACGGTGTCCAACCAGAGTTTTGAAGCAGTGCTGGGTGTCCAGATCCCACCATTTCACCAATGTGTCTTTGCCGCTGGAACGAAGAAGAAAAACTCAAGATGTGAGGAAAGATTGCCAGAGCTCACATGCTTAGAAAAGAGGTAGAAATACCAAAAAAAAAACCTAAAACACGCCACAACATATTACAGAGCAGCTGCTCAGACACTGAAATTCACAAGCTATGCAAGGACAAAGTATAGCAATACAAAGGTATCCAGCAAGTCACTGAGAACTGCTTCCTCCTCTGGATTCAGCTGCAAGCCCCGGTGTCACGCAGCCTCCTTTCTCGCTTATTTAAGAATACTCTTTACTTAGGGTGACAACAGTAAGCACAAAGTGCTGATCAATTCTAAAGCTGCCTCTAAAACCCCCCTCCACATTCTCAACCGGTGCCATGCCTGTGCACTGACCAGGCTACAAGAAACGCGGATTCCTTCAGTTTGAACAGTGATTTGGAGCTGCTCCTAATGGGGAATTACAGCTGTTTCAGTCCTTCAAAGCCCCCATGGGATTAGATCTCCTTGAAAACACATTTCTGGCTATATTATGCTACCCCAATACTACAAGAGCACCTGAAAAAAGTCATTTGAACATTTATATAGATTCTTCAGGTACACCCGAAAATAATTAATATTTTTTTTTATTTATTTTTGGTAACTTTGTTAGAGCCTGTTTTCCCCAATAAGTCTCAACTAAATCAAAATATAAAACTTGTTCCATTACTAAACTCTGTCAGGACAAAAAAATTCTGATTACAAGTGATATTTATTGTTAATCTCTTTTGTTACATAGGATCCAAAGGTACTTATAAATTGGACATATGAAAATATCACAAAAAATTCTGTACACAGAGGACTGCAGCTAGCTGCTTCGACAAAAAAACAATCTAAAGGAAGCAAAACTTTCCATCTTCAGAAAAACAGGATAACATCTCTACTCTGTTAATAAAAAAAAATAATAGAGAGGAATTCTTTCTCTCAGTTTAGCTACTGAGAGAATTAGGAAGCATTTCTAAAGCTGGCCTTGAAATTGTATTAAGAAACAGGCAACATCTACCAAACCAACAAAATACTTTTTCCATTTGAAACAACAAAAAAAGCAGAAGAAACTTGTTCTGATTTTACACTGAACTGATTGCATGCACTTTTCTATTATGCTATTAGGCACCATATTAATAAATAAAAAATTATTGCCTGATATTTGAGCAAGGGTATCTTCTGTCAACCGTTCATTATTAAAGGGATACAGTCAACTAGCAGCTCACGTTGAATAACTAAATACCAACTCTAAAAACTATCTATCATCTTTTAATTAATTCCTATAATTACAACTTACTAGGAAGCAATTTTTCTGTCACGTCGCTGTGTAAATTACACATACAGAAGGTAAGTCTGCTTAATTCTTCAAGATAAACAGCAAAAATAATTACATAATGAACACATAATCACTATTCCTTGTTACAATAAAACTTGCTATATTTCCCAGCAAGTTAAACCCTTCTCCATACACTATTTTCCAGGAGAGCCATTTCAGTTCCGCTTACCACATTTGGATTCAGGCACCGGACTTAAGAAATATGTGGACGTGACAAAATCATATTTTAAGATGCTGGTGGGTCTGAGATATCATGAGTCGAGAAGGAAAGTACAAATGGCTGTAGCCTGGCTCACCTGGTGACTAACAGGTTCTTCTCCTTCAAGAAAAGGACTTGAGTGACAGCATCCTTATGTCCTCTCAGCCGGTACAGACCGCTCTCATTGATGACATCCCACACGATGACATCTGTATCCTGGAACAGACAGAGTGTCTCCAAGGGACTGGCATTTATCTCTACAAAACATCTACCTCTGCTATGAGGCTGTAAAAGATTACCTGAGAGCATGCTTTCTCACTCTGAATTTGAATGTCAGGGATGATTAATGCAAGTGACATTCCTTCCCCAAAGGTGCATTCAGACCAACAGACGCACCTCTGCCTGCGCTTGAGTCATTTTCACTATTCCTGACCTCACAAGCTTCTTCACCTTTAATAGCTCTACTAGGACCTCACTCCTGCCCTGCAGAGGTCCCATAACCCACTTAAAACACCAAACATTTTGGCACAAGTCAGCCTTCTCCATGGAGCATCCCTGTGAAAGAGCTGTCCTCCAGATGTGCAAGCCTCACCTTTGAGCCAGATACCAGCTGGCCACCCAGATGGTCATACTGCAGGGCTGTAACTGCAGCCTTGTGTCCATTGAAAGTGATATTCGCTTCTCCACTTAGGAGGCTGAAGACACGGATCGATCCATCTTCATACCCAACAGCCAAGTGCAATCCATCTGGAGAGGGGCAGAGGCAAGTGACCTCCTGCTTGAGACCCTTAAGGATAAGAACCTGCAATTTTCAGGAGACAAAACATGTATAATGTTGATAAATGGCATGTCCGAGCCAGATACTTACACAGCAGAAAGAATATACTCTGCTCTTCTACTGAACTTCCAACTGAGCTCTTCTGCCACTTCAGAAGTTCATTTTTCAGCTTCCTGCACCAAATATGGTGTCATTAGCCCCATTTTACAAGGCAGACAGCAGCTAGAAGGGAAGTAATTTCTCATAATCAAACAGGAAACTGGTACAGAATGAGGCTTGGACCTCAGAAGCCCAAATTTCTGCCCCTGCATTTTAAGTGCCAGGGAGCAAGGAATATTGTTTGAGAGTAAAGTCTGAAATCTTCTTCCTGACCCAGCCTCTCTCACTTGGCCTTTCTCAGGTAATAGGACAGAGCTGCTTTTCCACAGCCTGCACAAGAAGTTGAGAATGATGAAAGCATCTCCAAAACAACACGTCAGTAGGGGCCATAAAGCAAATCCTGAATTCAGTTTGTAGTGGACAGTAGTAGTTACAGTGAGTTCAGAATCACACAATCACAGAATCATTAAGGTTGGATAAGACCTGTAAGATCATCAAGTCCAACCATCACCCCAACCCCACCATGCCCACTAAACCATGTCCCGCAGTGCCACGTCCACATGTTCATTGAACACCTCCAGTGATGGTGACTCCACCACCTCCCTGGGCAGCCTCTGCCAGTGCTTCACCACTCTCTCAGTAAAGACATTTTTCCTAATTTCCAGCCTAAACCTCCCCTGGCGAACTTGAGGCCATTTCCTCTTGTCCTGTCACTAGTCACTTGGGAGAAGAGACCAACACCCACCTCACCACAACCCCCTTTCAGGTAATTGATGAGGTCTCCCCTCAGCCTTCTCTTCTCCAGACTGAACAACCCCAGCTCCCTCAGCCGCTCCTCATCGGACTTGTGCTCCAGACCCCTCACCAGTTTTGGACACGCTCCAGCACCTCAATGTCCTTCTTGCAGCGAGGGGCCCAAAACTGAACGCAGCATTCGATGCGCGATCTGAATCTGACAGGACACAACCCGTGGCAAAGTTCTATAAAGTTACAGCTCACAAACCCGCTACGGGATACAACTTTCACACGGGAAGCCCAGTTCCACAGCCGAAACGCAAACTCCACGACATCCCCGTTTCATCCCAGAACTTTCACGCCGCGGTGCTGCCGGTCGCCCGGTAAACGGGGAGCAGCTTTGCAGCCCCTGTGGCAATAAGTACTCTTCCCCAACTGAGGCACCGAAGACAAATTTCAGAGAGGTGCAGCCGCGGCGCACCCAGAGCCGCTGCCTCGCACCACAAGCGGGCCCAATCACAGAATCACTAAGGTTGGAAAAGACCTGTAAGATCATCAAGTCCAACCTTAAAAAAAAAAAAAAACCAAAAAAACAAAAAAAAAGCAAACAACAACAACAACAAACCACAACACACCAAAAACCAACCCACCCAACACCACACAGCACCATGCCCATCAAGCCACATCCCACAGTGCCACATCCACACGCTCCTTGAACACCTCCTGGGAGGGTGACTACCCCCAAAGGCGCGCCCAGGCCGCGGAACAGGGGGGAGGCTGCTGAGGGGACGCTCCGCGCCGGATGGCCCAAAAGCACCGCAGGCTACACCCCCGCCGCCGTCCCCCGCCCCGCAGCCCCGGGGACGGCCCCGCTCTCACCTTCTCTCCCTTCCGCGTGTCCCACACGAAGACGTGCTCGCAGGCCGGCACGGCCACGCAGCGGCCCCGCTCGCCGCGCAGCGCCACGAAGGCCGCGTTGCCCCTGGCGCTGCCCACCAGCCCGAAGAGCGCGGCCGGCCCGTACCGCAGGTACTGCCGGGTGAGGCCCATGGCGGCGCCGCGGGCAGAGCCGGGCTGCGGGGGAAGGCGCCGGGGAAGGCCCGGCCCGCCCCGTGCACTCGGCCGCCACACGTGCCCGGCGCCCGCACGCTCACCCGCCGAGGCCGGAAGTGCGTCGGAGACGGGCGGGGCCAGCCGTCACCGGAAGTGAGGCGCTGAAGCCGGCGGCCGGGCAGCCCGCGGCCGGGCAGCGCGGGGCGGGGGGCGGGGCTACTCCCGGAAGCGGAAGCGCGCGGCGGCCGCTCCGCTTTTCTGGGTGATGTCGCCAAACCGGCGCCGACCGAGACCCTGTGGCCGGGCGGGGCCGGCGGCGCGGCCTGCCCGTGAGTCGCTGCGCGGCCGCTCCGGCGGGGGAGGGCCGCCGCCGCTGGCGCTGAGAGGGGCTTGGCTGGAGCGGGGCGGGGCGGGGGGCAGCCGTTGGCCGCTCGCGGGTTACCGGCGGCCCGGGCGCCGGCCGCAAGAGGCGGGAGAGGCAGCGCCCTCCTCCCGGGCGGGCCGCGACACCCCGCCCGGGGGCTCTGGGGGCTCCAGTCCCGCTCGCAGCGCTTTGCTCCCCGTCCCCAGCCTGTGGTCCCCGCAGGGCCGCCTCGGCTCGGCCGCAGGAGGCCCCGGGCAGCAGATGGGGGGAACGTCCAGGAGGAGCTTATGTGCGCCCCTTTTCTTCTGTCTGCCTCCGACCCTCGTGCTTAGGTCCCTGTTTGTGGCTGTTCGTCAGAGGGAAGACACCGCTGTAGATGAGCTTTTGGTTGGAGCCACTCCAGCTGCTCGTACCTTCTTGTTCATTGCCTTTCTCCTGACTCCTCACGGCAAAATTCAGCTTTAGATGCTCTTATCGGCATCTTTGTCCTGGTGTCGGCATTTATTACCCTTCAGTTTGGGTTTGGATGTTTGGGGTTTGGGTTTTTTTCCTAGCTAATGAATATACTTCATGTTTCAGAGTTACCGCTTGTGGATGCAATCTTCCCAAAATTCTTAGCAATTATGACCCTGTGAAAAAGGTTAAATAGTAGGTGTGTACATGGCAAACTGCGGTTACTCACATGAGCGCGTTTGTGCTAGCTTAATTCGCTAGTCCGGTTTAGTAGTTAAAAATGAAAATGTAGTAGCCTAGGTGTTACGTGCTGGCAATTGAAAAGTACGTTTCAGCAAGTCCGAGTCTTTATCTAGCGACCGGTGTTATCTCAACCTTTTTAAAAAAAAAACCACAAAAGGTCAGATGGCTGAGTTCAGTCTGCAAGTTCGTTGGCCAGTGTTCAAATTTACATCTTTGCTCTCTCTTGCAAAACCTTTTTGGGCGAGGGGGTTTTGTGCTTAAGTGCATGACTGTAAGAACGGAGCGATGCTTCAAAATACACCGAACTGCAAGGGTTGCGCTATTTGGGGGTGCAGGAGGGTGTTTTCATTGGTTTGTTTATAAGGGGGGTTTTTTGCGCTTAGGGTTTTTGGGGTTGTGGTGGTTTGAGGGGATGCGTATTTTGTCTTGGTGGTCTTTTTTTTTTCTTAAGTATGACCCAGGGCTAGCAAAGTCTCTGAAGGGATAGATTATACATACCCTGCTACAAATTTGCTGTTCGTTTCGATAAAGAAATAATAATTTACAGAAAAACTAAGGTCCTTTCTACACTTGGGAATTTGCATTCAGCATTTTCAAAATGCATGATCGCAAGTCAGTTGGACCAATTTAATAACGAAGGTGTTTTCATCTTGCACTATTGGAACAGGTTTGTCTTACTGCAAGTATTTGCATTGCCTTTTTCGCATACAGATAAAAAAGAAAGGGAGAGCGGTTGAGTTGGAAATCTGTTTTTGTGTTTTCTGCTAGCTGTAATTAATTGCAGTGCAGCCTTGCGAAAGGTCTGGCTCCACAGGAATTACTTTCAGTGCACAGCTGGTGACCTGGTTTGATTTTTTTTCTTCCTTTAAAGCACCTGGAAGACTCCAGTGAGAATTGGAGTGTGACAAGTTAGCAGAGGAAAGGAGTTGTTGTTTCCATTCCATGGATCCCTTGGGTGCTCCTTCCCAATTTGTGGATGTTGACAGTCTGCCAGGCTGGACTGATGCCTATGAGGCTAAGCAGCTGGACTCTCACAAAAACCCTGTTGAAAAAGCTCAAGTTGATGTTAGATCACCTTTTCCATACAGGAAGGACATCAATGCAAAAATAATCTTATGGTAAGTTCTGTGTGGCTCTGGTGTGTTTGTCATCACTTCTCCATTTATGGCAGGATCTGATTGCCTCGTATAACGATCACCGATGTAGAATAAAGCTTTTAAACCCTCTTTTCTTGAATCAAACATTACAGATCCGAGAAAAAAATAATCTTTTTGTTCATTGTAAATCTGCAAGTCTGAGATTTTGCTCCACCATAGGCTATAAATTGGATGTTCATAGGCATTCCTTGATGCAGCAGACTGGAGCTGTACTTCCTACTGTCATACTGTATGCTTAATATCAGAACCTAGTTGGGCACTTCAATACAATTTTTTAAATTTTTAAAATATGTGCTTGCTGTCTACTAGCTTTTTCTTTCTTTGCTGACTTTATTCTGCTTTCACTTTGCTGGTTTAGATCAGCATTTCTTTCTTTCATGTGGTTCTTGTGGCTTGCTTTGGGCTTTTTTCTCTCCCCCCCCCCCCCCCCCCCCCCCTTCTCTCTCCATTCTGTGTTCTGTCTCCATGTTTTTTTTACCAAAATGTATTGATAAAGTACAGTGTGCTGAGGTGAACTTACTCCATCGGTTTTTGTTTCCTGTAACTCGGATACTCAAACCTGCTCTCTAGATAAGTAACTCTTTGTTAATCAATATGGAGAAGGGTTTCTCAGGGATGTGGATTCAGAGATCAGCCTGAACCTCTTTCTGGTTAATACATGCATGCAATGGGACTGTTCATGGATTTCCTGAACCTGAGTCAGTAAAGAAAGAGAAAAGTAAAAGGTTAAACACCTCTTATGACTTGGGTGTAAAAAATGTGTGCAATTTCAGCTGTTATTTGAATCTCTCCCTGTGTGGAATCTTTATTTCCCTTCCTATGCTCTTTGATCCCAAAATCTCTTAATGGCTGCTGCTGTGACAAAAAGCAAGTCAGAGTTCTGCTACTCCATTGTCTCTCGTGTGTCTCTGCTTTGTTTATCTTCTGCATGTCTGATCCTTGAACAGCAGAATGAACATGATCAAATTGTAGGCTCACAGTTTCAGAACGAAAGCTATGAAAACTTGACTAGCTGCAGTGTCGCTCTAGATCCTCAGTGGTCTGAGGAAGAGCAGCAGCAGTAAGGTGCCGTGAATAGTGTGTGTGCAAACTGAAAAAAGTACATTAAAAAAAACTATTGAAGTTTTGAAAATAATACACCACAAGAACTGTGCTTTTTTTTCCCAAGAGAGAATAGACATATTTTTGGAACATATTACACTTCATCAGTTTAACACGCTTCTGTGCATGTTCTGCTGGCTACGTACAACTACAACCCTGCCTTTTCTACATGCATCACTGAGTTACTGCTGAGGCTGGGAGTTTTTAAGGAAATGAGGGGGGGCACGCAGTCTTTCTTTATCAGTTAGAGGCAAAGGATGATTTTGCACGGTGAGCACGTCAGGGTACGCTACGCTGTGTGGGCACTGGAGTGCTCTTAATGCTTTTCCTTTAACTTGGCATTTCCTTGCTTGTCAGGACTTATTTGAGAATATCCTGCTTAATCTGACATTTAGCCTGCAATAAACTGTTTCCTTGTTTCCTCAGGAAAGGAGATGTAGCGTTATTGAACTGCACAGCCATAGTAAATACCAGTAATGAGTCTCTCACCGATAAGAATCCAGTATCTGAAAGTATATTCATGCATGCTGGGCCTGACCTGAGGGATGAACTCCAGAAGCTCAAAGGTAAGTGGCTGGAGACATTTTATCTTATTGAAATCTACTGTCCTTGCACACTACAAAGCATCAGGATTTGGGCATAAACTGAAAGCAAGGTATAGCTTCCCCCTCCTCTCCCCCCCCCCCCCCCCCCCCCCCCGCCCCCCAGTCTGGTGTTAGTGTGAAATAAACGGAGGAAACGTGTGCCAATCCAGTCTCTTCTCTTTTTGCCATTCAGGTTACAGATCATTGAAAATCCGTGGCAGATATTCGAGTTGCTGAGCCCTTACTTTGTGATACAATAATTCCCATTGTTAGCTGAAGCCACTTAGAGTAGTTAGCTTATCAGAGCTTTTAGTCAAGGGACCAGTCTTCTACATCTTCAGATTTTGCTCTTATCCTGTTCAGTGTGTATACACCATGGAAGACAGGAACTGAAGTTCACCATTGTAGAAATTAAGTGGGTTCTAGTATATGCTCTGTGTATCCTCTTTCAGGCTAAAACAGGAGGAAGAGTAACCGTTTCACAGGAGACAGAAAAGTCAGTGTGCATCCTTTGGGTGGAAACAACTGTTAAAATACAGCAGATGTTATAGAATAGTTAGGACCCTGCTATGTATACCAGAACTCTTCTAAAATAAATTGGGTTTCTTGTGTGCAATGTGAGGTGAGAAGAGAGGGACATTTCAAGGAGTCCTTAAAATGTGAGATCTGGCAGCTCTGTAGGGAGTTATTTCTAAAAGTTGGGCTTAGCTTCTTAAATTCCCTTTTACCATGCTGAGTTATGTAGTTTTGCATCCTCCTTTCTCTGTAACTTGTTCTGCAGGTTCACGACTCCTTATACATGACAGTTTCCTTTCAATCTTGTGACAAGAGCTCTTCAGAAATCAGTTCTTCTGTGACACTCTACTGGCGTGTTGCGTGGGGGAGGAAAGAGTTACAGCTTTGGCTTTTGTGCACCTTTAATGTGTTTGTTACAGTAGCGGAAGTGGAAGGGAGCTTAGTTAAAAAATTAGTTTGATTCTTTTGTCATGTCTGCTTCCTTTTTCTGCTCTTTCCCATTTAACCTTGAACTCTTTTCATAGGAGAATGTTCTTGGGGGGGAAAAAGTGAAAATGTATGGTCTTTGCTCTAAATCTGTAAAATGGGCACAGTGGTGACTTTCAGTTTGTTCTCTCCTGCTTTATTCCTACTGCTTGGTATAGATTCATATTTCATAGACTCTGAGAAAAAATTGCTATCTTAAAGCATGTGACATACTGACCTTTCAAAGGCCTGTGCTTTCTTTAAGGCTCAGCTAAATTGTGCATTCCTGGGAACAGAGTGTGGTTTTGATTAACACAGAAATGCTACAGCCAAGGGTCCAGGCTTGCAAATGAAGTGCTATTGATAAATGCTTGCCTATCAACACATACTTGTTGCAGTCTAATAAAGACCTTCTGTAACAGCAATGCTTAGTAGTCTTCCAACTCCAGTGAGACTTTTTCTCCGCTGTGCACTTTATATGGAAGATTCAGACTTTCCATTTTAAACTTGGAGAGAAAGCTGTTCTAATGTTTGAAATCTCATCGGGTAAAAAAAATAAGTTCTTGACTTTGTTCCCAGTTTTGCCACAGAGCTTGACCTTGGGCAGCTCACTCTACTAGCTCACCTCACCCTATATCTGCAAATAGGAATAATATTTGCTGCTTATTTTAGTTTTATAAATTTTGTAGCTATCTCCAGGCAGAAGGCGTTGGGAAGTACTAAGTGTGCTGTAAGTGTAGTTAGAGATTACTGATGCCGCATCTGGTTGTCTGAACTTATTCGTTTCCCCACTGAATTCACAACTATACCTCGGTCAAACTTGCTTCATGCTTTTTCACGAGACAGTTTTTCCTACAGGCCTTTGCTTGTTCTTTTGAAGTCGTGTGACTTGGATGGACCATGGAGGAAGAATAGTAATTTGATATCTTACATATTAAGTGTTTCAGGTTTAGCTTCTACTTTTTCCACATTGTGCTTATTTAGTTGCTCTCTTGAGCTGAGGTGTCTTAGAGGATGTGCAGTAATTCAGAAAAGTATGCTTAGTTTTAGCATGCTCTTACATTCCTTCTGATTAACCCAGAAGAAACAAGGTGGAGGTCTATAGAAGCTAATGATGTGATTTATTGGATCAAAAAGCTTACAAGATGTTGACTTAACGGCAGTGTCTTGTTGCCATTAAAAAGGCATGCTTAAAGTTTTGAGTAAGAGAGATTCTCAACCTGGAATATCTCTGGCCATAAAATACACTTTCACGCATGCTGATAGCCTGCCTGAGCACTACAAGAAGCAGAGTAGAGTGGGAGAGGTGAATGCTTCTGTTCAGTGGGCAGCTTCATGATGGACTTAAGCCAAGCTACTGCAGTGCCACTGCCAGAAGGGTGGTTGCAGGCGCTTGTTCATGTCTTGTTCCTTTTCGTGGGCACTGGCAACCTCTAAGATCAGTTGAAAGCTAATCCAGTGAAAATACTTGTTTTCAGCCAGGTCAGAAAACTGAAGTGTGGCTGTACGTGCAGAAGGAAGAAGGTGGAAAATGCTTGTCTTTGAGGGTAGGGAAAGAGAGAGACTAGGAGTACTTGTACTTCTTCAGCTGTCCAGAACTGGAGTGGACTAGGTTTGGGTGAAGAAGAGAAGAATTAGCAGACTTTTCTTCCAGGTGCTGAAGAAAAACTGGTCTTCAAACAGAGTAGCTGTTCCCGGATTTTTTTATTATCAGAAATGCATTGACAAACTGAAGGGAATAAAGAGGTCTATGGATGTCATTGAGGGTTCCGACAAACTGATTTCCCTTACGAAAAACTACAGGAATTGAGTATGAGTACCTTGCAGGGGATAGCCAAAGAGAAGTCAAAACCAAAAAGAGGTAGAGATGTAAAGTACGCTAGCATGCAGCGAATAATCCTAGAGTATGTAACTGGAGGGTGCTGTGAATGGAACAATTAAATGTGGTGCTTGAACTTCCTTGCCTTGAGACTAGACACGTAGTCTGTCAAGAAATTATGATCTCCATGAGAATCATACTCCTGCCTTGTGGACACGAAGAAACTTGCAAAACAAAGAAAGCTGCCTTGTTCTGGGAGCATAGATGAAACAAGTTCTTGATGTATTTATTTTTCATAGCTTTGCCAATAGCTGATGGGTTAGATTAAGGACACTTGTAGTCCTTTTATCCAAAAAGTAATCTCCCCAAACCAAGTTGTTAAATTCAGAAGTACTTTTTATTTCTGGTTGTATAGCATATTTGTGCGTTAGTTCTCTGCACATTGTTAAACCATTTCTCCCTTTGGCTCTGTAGTATAGTAAGCACCGCAATTAAGAGCGTGTTTCTAGCAATTTCTGGTTTGTCCTTATATGCATAGTTTTAAAATTGAATCCTCAACCTGACTAGGTGATACTAAGCAGCTGTTATGAGACAGAATGCTATCCTTAATATTTGATGTCTAAAACACTTCTATATACGAAGTAGAGTTGTCTGACTCTGGAGGAAGTCAAGGGCTTGAATACTTCTAGCTTTCTTATCATGACATTGGTGCGTTTATCCTTGTGTTTATTTTTTTTTCAGGGTGCAGGACAGGCGAGGCTAAACTCACCAAAGGATTTAATTTGGCTGCGCGTTTCATCATTCACACAGTGGGACCCAAATACAAAAGCCGGTATCGCACAGCAGCCGAGAGTTCTCTATACAGCTGTTACCGCAATGTCCTGCAGCTTGCAAAGTAAGCACACGACCACTTTCATGAGAGTTTGCCATCCGTGGCACATCTGTTCTCGATATTCGGGTCTGCAGAGAGGCCAAATGGCTTTGAATATCATCTTATATATAGTGGATTCGGTTAAGGACATGACAACATTAGGCTTCATGGTATACCTCATGCCTTTTGTTACCTGTGTTGTGGTGTAGATGAAATGCGCAGCGAGATCTGAGCTGGTTCAAGTCCTGAAACAGTGTAGCTAGAGCTGTGCAGCATTCAGTTACTCTGAGGAGAAGCAGCATTGATAATTGCGCTGGGTTCCGTGCTGCAAAAAGCTTTAAATGAGCTTGCTCAAGCGGCAACCTCATGTGTCTCGGCAGCTACATGGACATACCCACAGGCAGATCTGACTGCTGTATCAGGTCATATATGTGGCCTCTCTGCCTTCGTACAACAGCCATGTAAAATTCTGAGTCAGGGTGCAAGGTTATTTCTAAATCCACAGTTGCTGCAGATGGGTTTGTAGTTTTTCCTCTTTCATCTGTGGTATTTTCTACTTCCTCTTAGCTAACAGGTTTTTTTCTTTCTATTTTTCTGTGTTCTTTCCTGTATTCTGTTCTTCTCCTGTGACGACTGTTGTAATGGTAACAGTCACAAAAAAACCACCTGAACAAGAGCAATGTCAGAAAATGTACTTAACAATTTCTTAGGGTTGGGCTTCCAAGTCTTCACTGTGCTTTACAGTGCAATAGTGACTGTTTCATAATCAAGATTACACTAAGGTATCTAGTATGTGCCAGTTTTGTTCTGCCTCAGAATTAACAAACAAAGTCAGGCCTGGATTGAAACACGCTAAAAACAATTAAAAAATTCTAATAATTCTGCTTACTGCATTCTGAATGCCTTTCAGTCAGTCTGTTCTCTAGAGTAACTTTTGACGCTTGTGAAATTGTCTACCAACTCTGAGCTTGCTAAGGCTCCTTTGATGTTGGCAACACCTCTGCTTTACTCTTCTAAAAATGTGGCTCTCTGCTGGAAGCATCTTACTGATCTTAAAGTATGTATCGCTCCATGCCAATGATTGTCTAATCATACCTAGGATTGAGTAAGCCACCTTGGTCTGTGTCCACACCTCTAACAAAACAAGTGATAGGTCAGGTGGAGGAACAGGAGAATGTTTGTAATAAAGAGCACCTTCTTTTCCCCTCCTTCTCCTCGCTGTTAATCCTATACAGGAGGGAATGTATTTTGGAAAGGATTGCAGGGAGCTTGGGGGAAGAAATTCTTCATTCAGGATATAAGACACTGCAGGAACAATGTATCTGAGGTAGGAGGAGAAATCTTGAGAACAAACAGAAGGGGAAACAGTGTGGAATCGTTAATGGTTCCCTCCTTCTCTGCTTAATGGTGGTATGTATACATCTTGCTAGGAAAGAATCCTTCTGCAAAAACCTGAAAGAGGGTGGCTGCTGCATAGAGGCAGGAAAAACAGTACTGGTGTTATCTACTGTACTGACAGATGTTTGTTCTCATCCGACCATCTCTTTTTCTGGATTTCAGGGAACAGGCAATGTGTTCCATAGGATTTTGTGTCATTAACTCTCTGAAAAGATGCTACCCCTTGGAGGATGCAACCCACATAGCACTGCGTAAGTTTATTGGAAAGTGATATAAACTCAATATGGCAGTATTCAGCTGATAGCTTACCTCTGACAGACTGCTGTTGATATGGGGAAACCCTTTTTTTTACGGGGCTGTAGTTTGTTAGAGGCTGTAAAAAGGCAAGGCCTTCCATGGTTGATCAGGAAATGGAGGATAAAAGCAAATGATCCTTTCTCTGTTGAGAGGCCATCAGTAAAGATCCATGGGAATCTGTGCTGGAACTTGCAGTCTTCAATATATTAGTTAATAAGCTGGAAAAGATGCTGAACAGTGAGGTCAGAGAGTTTGCTGGTAGTAAAAATTGTTTAGAATAGCAAAGATGAGGCCTTGCTGTTTAGCTGTAGACAGACCTCAAGCAATAGAGTGAATTTCATCTGCCATTTTAGTGTCATCAGCATATCCAAATGTAAAGTGATACTCTTCCCCCACTGACCCACCCCACATGCTTCTGCCTTCGCATGCAAAATGCTAGGCTAGGCCTAGGGAGCAAAATCTTGAGATTATAATAGTTCCATGAAAACAACAGCTCACTGGAGTTCAAAACAACAAGCTGAGTAAGACACAACAAAATTAAGAATGTTATGCTATGAGTCTGTGTTTGTCCACCCTTTAAACTACACATTCAAAAAGAATATAGTAGCAGTTGAGGAAGTCAACAAGAATAGGGAAAGGCAAGAAATAGCTAAGTAAGCTAAAGTCTTTTTCAGGCTGGAATACGCTGAACTTGAAGGGAGTGTGATAGATGTCTCTAAACTCATGAGTGGCATGGAAATGGTGAATAGGAATCAGCTGTTCGCTGTCTCCCAAAATAAGAACCTTCAAATAATGCTAATATTAATCGGGTTCAGAACAAACAAGGGGAAATGGTTGTTATGCTTACACTATTGGTTTTGTGGAACTTCTTACCAAAAAGCATTGTAGATGCTAAAAGTTTTCAAACTTGTTTGGGTCCAAGAGGAAACTCTATTAAAGAAAAAAATGAAGACGACTAAAAACAAATCAGAAAATTTCCTAGGCTGAAAATACTTAGAGACTAGAAAAGTGCTCAGAGAAGAATATTGTATACTTGCCTGGTTCTTACTTTTCCCTTTTCTCTTTTGACTTTTTCATTTCTATTGGCCTGCTCCTGTCTGCTTTCCACCACCACCACCACCCAGTCCCTGGACCTTCCTGCATGTTACTCCTGCACAATAGGAAGGTTGTTGCAGGTGGAAGGAGTGGGTTTTCCTCTTGCTGTGCACATTGACTGGAGAAATGTTTCCTACCTTCTGTTTAGCAGAGGTGCTGACACTGGAGAAACAGATTAGTCCATTGTTTTCTCTGTTATCGCCTGTTGAGTGAGACATCTGAAAACATCTGCTCACATAGGTTCAGAAAACTGTTTGGTGTGGAACTGCACGACTGCATTTGTCCCGTAAAGCAGTGTTGCAGGTCAACCCAATTATACATGAATTTCTGTACAGGAAGTATTTGAAAATAGCTCTTTTTTTTTTTTCCCCTCTGCTGTTTCTTGAAGAACTCACGCTAATGTATTCTCTGTAGAGTAGCCTTCTTTCCTTTATTGCTCTCTTCTGTTGTCTCTGTGAGGCTATATGCTACTTGATAAAATAATGCTAGACCAACCTATTTGTTTGGACACTTTCTCTCTTGGCAGTCTGACAGGAAAGCGCTTGAAAATTCTGACATGTGTCAAGATTATTGCAGCTCAAGGACCTCATCTGTACAAGGATATGTCTGCCTGGGAGCTTGGTTACAAAACATCTTTTTCCCCTCAGCTGCAAATGCTTAGAACATGACTGTGTCCCTGGATTATGCTAAAACTTTGGGGGAGTCCAAAAAAAAAAAGTAATAGAGGAAATAAATTCTCTCACAATTTACAAATACAATTTTTATGTGCTTCTTTGGCATAGATCACCCCAGAGGTTTTTTGTGGCTGACTCTGTCTTGTACCAGCTTCTGCTGTAGCTTGCTTATCATCTTGCTTTCCTGGTAACTTAGGGCATGGGGACTTGTTCTAGGAATGTCTGGTTTTGGCAATTTGCACAGGACTCTGTAAAGGAAGGATTTGGCTTGATTTTGCAGGACCATAGAATCACGTTCCACAGACTCAGGAATACCTAATAAGCTAAAATCAGAGAGACACTTTTCCTCTTTTTGTATCCATCTCTAAAGCGGGCAGCAGGAGAGAGTGGAGATGGAACTTCCAATATGGCCAGCAACCCATTTGGTGTGTTGAACTACCACTTAATCTGCACTTGCCTGTGGAGCTATTTTGTATGAGGAGAGATGTGTCTCTCTCTTCTGCACTCTGACTTCCCCACTTGTAGTCGTGTGTGTGTAAATTTCTCCTCCTGTTTTGCTAACTACATTTCATCTTCTTCCTTGCAGGCACAGTTAGAAGGTTCCTGGAGATTCATGGAGAGACTCTGGAGAAGGTGGTGTTTGCAGTCTCCGAGCTTGAAGAGGTATCTCCTTGGTGTTCATTCCACCAAAATTCGTGGGCATGTTTGATCTTCTCTGCAGCAGTCTTAACTCCTGCATTGTAGAGCTGGTTTTCCCCTTCAAATCACATAGACTTTTGGTCCCACAGCATCCTTCTGTCTCCTACTAGCATAGCATCTTTCCCGGTACTGTTCATGCTCTTAGCAGTCGCTATGGACATGTTCAGAATCTTTCCGTTTCTGGCTTCCATGTTCCCAAGCCATGAACAGGAACCAATACCAGAGATTATAGCATGCAGTTGTGCTGGATGGTATCGGCCAGCCAGAAAGGAAATTCCTCATACAAGATTTCCTTCTTACGCAATGCTGATTCCATCGTGCTTTAAAAGGGCCAGTTTAGCCTGCCCACAGATCACCTACAAACATCTTAAACATTGCTTGCTGTCTTGTTGAAATAACAAGCTTGACGTTTAATGATCTGTGTTCAGACAGACGCTAGCAGGTTGAATATTGACTTCCCTTGTATATCGGACTTGCTAATGGCAGTTCCTGGGCAGAACACCCACACTGTGTTCAGGTTCTGTGGCATCTGGATGAAGAAAATAACTTGTTGCGGGTTCTGAAATTGCTAATCACTTGGAGAGAACACATGAAGTATTACAATGTTCAGTAGAGATTTTCACTATTTTCCTCCATGTGGGGAGGGTTTCTCTTGGTTGGTTGTTGCTTTTTTTCTTTTCCCAGTCAGATCACTAAAGGTGATCTGTGTAGTGGTGCATTTTAATACAAGCAACTTTCGCTGAAGTCTGTCATCCATGCGTATTGTAACTTCATTACAAAGCTCAAGTATCTGCAATCTACCTCAGTTCATGCAGGTTAAAGCAGAGCCCTCTCGAGGTCATTTGGCAGTATCGCAAAAAAAAAAAGTTAGCCTTTTATCAAGCTTACCTGCCTTTATTGCCAGGTAACAGCCCAAAATAAGCCATTGAGGGAAGTGGTACTTTGCCTCCAAACCGCTGAGAAGGTTCCTGCTACAAGGGCAGGTGTTACTTAACTGAAGAGTAAGGATGCGTGATAGACCCTTCACGCATTTTTCTTATTTGTAGGCTACTTACCAGAAGTTGCTGCCTCTGTATTTTCCAAGATCATTGGAAGAAGAGATACAATCCTTGCCTTACCTCCCTGCAGATATTGGCAATGCGGAAGGGGAGCCTGTAGTACCAGAGCGGCAGATCAGGATTACTGAAAAGCCAGGTGTTCCGGATGGTGAGTTCTTAACTGAACTTTGGAATAAGTATCTCTGTGTGAAAGCTAATGGAAAAACAGGAAAGGCACATGGAAAGCAGAGAGATGTTTTCCTACCCCACCTCACCTAAGGCAGGCTATAATGAAGACAGTCATCAAGTTGCCTTGTTGGCTTCATTTGTTCCACAGCAGTTACTTCTGCTTTCTGCCTTGTGTAGAGTGACGTGGTTAGAGGATGCAGTAGAGTTGTTCTGTCTTTTTCTTGGGGGAGAGGTGGGGTAGTTCATTCCCTTTGCAAATTTTTCTCCCAAAGCAATTAGGACCTTTGCAGGTTTTTTTGCAGAATCTTGTGCAGCTCCTAACTTAAAAAGGCATTATTGTTAATGGTCTAACTACATATTAGCAAAGTGTTGCTGATATATTAGCAAATGCTGCCTCAAATGATAAGATTCTGTTGATACAGCATGTGCATCAAACTCGTAGATGCTCAATGAAAACTAGCAGAAAATCCCTAAAAGATAGAAGAACTAGATCAACCCAGAGATCAGTGTTTGGGAAATGGCTGTCAAAGCTCAGTGAAAGAAGTCTGTAAAGAGGTTGCCTAGATGTCAGGGTTGAGGAGGTGAGATACCTATGGCAAAACAATGTAATATATAAATGGGCATAGCTGGCATGTTCTGCCTTATTTATTAAGCAGTGCTGTGAAAGTTTTACGCATCTTCAGGCGAAGCCTTAAACCATCAACAGCAGATAACTTGGAAGGGGTTTCAAAGGTTTTCTACTTTTGCGTGGCCAGTTGGGATAAGGCTGAATATGCAATGAGGATACAGACAACTTAGTTTTCCTGTTCAGAGTTTGATACCTGATGTACCCACTCCTGCTGATCAGATTCCAGTCTTTTTCCCCCCCTCCCCATCCAAACTGCTGCTTAGTGTGGTATTTGCAGCTGTGGCTGATCAGTGTGAGGCATTCAACCACTAGCTAATAATTTGTGAAATTACTGGTTTTGCATATGTACGAGCGAACGGGCATAGCGGAATCCTGCACTTCTGTCCCATTGCTACTGTAGCATGTCACACTGAAACTGTGAAACTCAGTTCCCGTACAGATTGCCCAGAGAGATAGTGCTAGAAGCCTTAGCAATATTCCTTGATGGCATCAAGGTCAGTGGAGCGTTCCAGTATTGTCACCAGCAAGCAAATCTGTGCTCTTGTATTTCATCACACAGTCGTATGTAAACAATGCTATAAAAATATCTTAACTCAGTTTACCGCCAGCTCTACAGCATCTGTTCCAGCAGTGTCAATGATATAAAAAGAGGTGAGCCCTTTCTACAGTACGGCTTCTAAACCGAATAAAGCTGCAGCATCTGTCCCTCTGCATGCTTATTTTTCGTCCTGTGACAAGTAGGACAACTGTAAAGCCCAAGTCACTCTCTCCAGACCTTGTTTTTTGAGAGTGTGAACTGTTAGCCCTTTGTTACAAGCTGATGACAAGGACTCGCCCAGTTAGTTTCCAGGCAAACCAATATTTTAAGGGAGTCCGTAGTTATCAATCACATGCTATAATCTGTCAGCGGTACTGGTGAGATACCAGAGCCACATCAGGGTACATTGTGGTTTTTTGTGTTAGTTTGCACCATGATGACTGGGTTGGCTCACTGAGATATATAGCAATTCATCAGCAGCATTGCTGTCTTGTACGCAGCTTGAACATTTTACGCTACCTTTGTTTCTACTGCAGATGCTTCAGATGAAGAGGGTCTGGAGGCAGATTTGTCTTTCATTGGTTCCCATGCTTTTGCCCGCATGGAGGGAGACGTTGATAAACAGAGACGCCTCATCCTGCAGGGACAGTTGTCAGAGGCAGCGCTGCAAAAACAGCATCAGAGGAAGTGAGAATTTCCTTGTCTGTGTGAATGTTTTGGGTTGGTTAGCTGTTCAAAGGACCAGCCCTTATGATGATTTTGTTATCTGTAAAGCCTAATCTTCTGGCAAGGAAATACAGATAAAGCCTGGTGTCACCCTGGATCGCTATGGTAGCCTCTTGGGCCTGAAGGGAGAAGGGAAGCTAGTGATGAACCCACTAGCATGCCCAGTGCATCCAACCAGCTGGCATGTCTCTTTGCCACGAGATGTCACTGTTTTGTCACCACTTCTTGTAGTGGGGTCATCTGCTTTCAATACTGCCTGCTTGCTCCTGAGGCTCTGGGCAGATAGCAAAGCATTTTTCCTCTGTCTTTCAAAACAGAAAGATAAATAAACGAACGCTGAGGCTTTTTTTCCTCCTTTTGTTTTTTCCCCGTTAACCCTAATGTGCATGATCGCTTTCTTAGAAGCCAGTTCCATGCTGGAGTCCTCTTAAGGCACGATGCTTGGCTTGTTTTGTCAGATGAGGCACTAAGTTGTTCACCATTCAAAGAGGGGGGGAAGGTCATATGTGACTCTGGTTGTTATGTAGTTGTGTTCGGCTTCCAGTCTGTTTAAAGAAACTTTCTTTTTTCTTATTTTTTAAACTCTGACACTGAAGTCCCCAAACACAATGCCACTGTAGTTACTAGTTGCTACATGTTCATTGCCCCAGTGAGAATCACTAGGTATGTAACTGACACTCAAACGTTTTTGGGTTTGTTGTTTGTTTTTTTCCCCATCACTTCTTTCTTTAACAACTTGATAGTTGCTCCATAGGTCAGAAAACCACAACATTAGAGAGGGGGCCTGGTCAGAAAGAGCTCATTTTGTCCTTCCCTTCCCATATACTTCCTCAGGCTTCTAATGCTAATCCAAAGGGGGATTAGCTCTGACCAAATGTTCTTAACTTTCTAGTTATAATCGCTGGCTGTGTCAGGCAAGAGCTGAAGACCTCTCTGATATTGCTTCTCTTAAAGCCTTGTACCAGACAGGTAAGTTCAGGCTACCAATAACTGATGTGTATCATCTTAAAGTAAAAATACAAAATAAAAATACAGTATTTTCTTTGCACTTGAGTAGACAATACATCATAATATTAAGCTAGAAACCTGGCCAAGAACTAGGTAGAATCTCTCCAGTAAAGCAGGAATTCTGTCTTGATTGGCTTTGAAAGACTGTGTGGTAAACTCCAACACTGCCTTGCTTTAACAGTCTGAGGATACGTGCATATCCTGAATTATCTGTAGCTTTAGATGTAAACCAGTACTGCGGATTAAGACAATACGTAAGGTGCTCTGTATGAGATAGTTCAGACCAAACAATGAACTATCTCCACCCTTTTGTTACAAAGAATTGAATGTTGCTTTCAGATGATTAGTGTAGAGAATAAGCAGTTACCAAAGCAGCTTTTAATACAGGCAGCACATCTTGCAACCTTGAGTTCAGCAGATGGGGAGATTAGGGAGAGATTCAACAACCTGACAGAGTGTTCCATGGAAGAAAATAGCTGCGAGGTCCTTGCAGCCTGGGAAGCAGATATGGGGAACCTATACTCTTCAGTTCACTCTGGGTAATGTCATACCCGGACGTAAAAACTTGCCATAGTCCCAGGGCCTTGTTGCTGCTTTACACCATGACAAGAAGAAACAGGAAAATAGTCGGGCTCTCAAAAGCATAGCTGTTTCTACAGAGAAAGCCTTTTCAGCACTTTGGCTGATATCTTTGACCTCCTGAAAATCCAGATACTTATCTTGATATTTGTGCAGTTGTCAAGTCTGTTTGATACCTTCTGCTCGGTAGCTGCAATTTTAAATTCTTTTGTTTGCCTTAGACAAGGCTCTGTGGGCTGCAGGTGGTCCATAAGGCGTGCTCGGGGAATCTGTGCATTAGATTTCAGAGCGTGTTTTCTAGGAAGAAGTTTTCGTAAAAATAAAAAACATGTTATTACTTGAGATTTAGGTAAATGTGGAGTATACAGGAAACATAGAATTGCAGTCCTTAAAACTTTAAGTTTTTGAGATGTGATGCACCCTTCTCTTTTGAACCAGAATAGCTACTGGTCTGGTGAGAACAGTAACTCTAGTGTATTTCCTCTGTTGTTAAGATGTTAAATAGATGCATTGCAAAAACTCTGAGCTGTGGCTGGTTCTCCCTAGTTTGAAAGGGACCAACTCCAAAACCTGGCATGACTGAGAGAAGTTTTGAGGCATATTTTTCTTTCTTTTGTAGGTGTGGATAACTGTGGTCGCACAGTGATGGTGGTGGTCGGAAGGAATATCCCCGTAACATTAATAGACATGGAAAAGGTAAGGCTTTGTAAAACTAGAACTGTGTAGGTTGAATACGAATATTCAGGATGTGAAAGTCTGATTATAGGGGTAATTCAGTGTTAATACTAGAAATATTTTCTGTGGAAAACTTGAAAGAGATTACATAGAAACTATTTCTGTTGGCAGATAAAAATTTATTCCCTTACAAAACTTTTTGTGTGTTGAGGTGGCTTTTCTCGAGAAGAAACTGGACTATTTTTAGAGAAACAGGCCTAACATGGACTCCTTTTTTCTTCTCAAGAAGAAAGAGACTTGGCCTGCTTCTATAACTGGCAAGACATGAAGAGTGAAATGTAACAAGTCAAATTCTTGCTGTTTTCATGAAAATCTAATTTATCTCCATCTGTGAGGTCAGCTGGACAAAAGACATCTAAATGATTACAGTAAAGTTGAAGACTTGGAATGTTCACCTTGCTTTCGTCACTCAAACATGGCCCCCAGCCTTGTGATTCCTGATTTGTGAATGAATTAAAGGAAGCATATTGAAATGTAATGCAGCTGTAAAAGAGTTCTTTGCAAATATAAATTTAATTTCTTTCTGTCTCAGGCTCTTCTGTATTTCATCCACGTCATGGATCATATTGCAGTGAAGGAATATGTCCTGGTGTACTTCCATACACTCACAAATGATTACAATCAACTAGATTCTAATTTCTTGAAGAAACTGTATGATGTTGTTGATGCCAAGTGAGTGTCAGTAGGAGAAGAACTCCTTCTAGTCTTCCTCTGTGCTGTGCGAATATTTGTCGTTCCCTGTATCTCGTTTCCCATTTATTTGTGAGAGTCATAATTTGTCCATAACTTTCACTGGCCACATAAAAGACTGCAGGCTATGATGTCTTCACCTGAAAAATGATCATTCTGCCTTTTTCCCTTTACATTTACTTTTCTGTTATCTGCCCTTATATTAGATCCAGATTTGTAAAATTACATCACAGCCACTTAAGCAAAATGATCTGTGTTTTGACTCTTACGTTGTGTAGGTGAGCTTAATTAGAAGTCACTTTTAAAGAGTTTTTTTCTTTCTTTAAACCAGGTACAAGAGGAACTTGAAGGCACTGTATTTTGTCCACCCAACATTTCGTTCAAAGGTGAGGTATATAGTACAAAAGAAAAGAATGTTTTTGGTGTTGGCGGGGTAGCATGTAATACCATAGTATGAGGAACATGGAGGTATGTAGAAGACCTCCAAAATTAGGCAGTATCTTCTGGATCTACAGTCAGAACTTGAAATTCATCCCCATCTTTGATCTAGCTGTAGTCATCCAACCTTAGTGATAAGCTGAACTCGAATGCAGTGGAGCTATCTGTGCCTTGTTTTGCACGTGCTCTTAACAGAGCGAGGTGGAAGCTTTGGATCTCGCTTCTTTCAAAGAGAAACATTTTGTCCTTTTTCCTGCTGTCTGGTTGATAGGGTGACAAACCATGGCCAAAACCTCTTAGAATTCTTTTTTTGTGTAGTTCGCTTCCTGGATGTTTCACCTTTTCTCTCCCCGCAAGAGGTATTGCATGTGTGCTGCGTATCACTTAAGAACCACCCTGGTAAGGGCAGAGGACCGTGTGTCAAGCAGCAATGAGATTAGTCAGGATAATAGAGTATAGAGTAGCAAAGAAAGGTGGGAAGATTACCTCTGTGACATGGAGTGCAGAAAAATCCTGTTAAGCCTTCAGGAGATGACAAACTGAACTTATCAAGCAGTAAGACAGTATGACTATGATCTGTGTGGGGCAACAGAAGATGGAGCTCGCTCCCTTCTGTACTTCATACACACTACTCATATTGCAGCAGTACGAGTACTTCAGATGAACCAAGTGTCAGCAGCAGCCCTTCCTAAAATTTTTGTTTGTCCTGTTAAAACAGTTAGAAATGTGATCCTCCGTGTTCACATCAGATTAACCTCTGTGTTTATTTTGCTTCGTGCTGACATTGATCAAATTTGAGAAACTTATACGCCTGCAAAAAACATCTGTTTGCACATGTTCAGCAAGAATTTCTTTGCTAAATTTCCAAAGAGTCCTTTCTTTTTGTGTGCACAGCTGGGACAGCATGAGACTTAGAGCTTCCTTGGTTTTTATGCAAATGAGACTTGAGTCTTCCCAACAGCATACCTTCCAGTTTCTGTCAGGATATTAATTATTCCCACAGGGTACAGATCTGAGGTCTGAGTGCTAGAATTAAAGCTTCCATCTCTGATGCTCCTGAAAACATAGGAGCTGGCATAGAACATTACTGAGGTCACGAAGTTGAGTGGTGAAGTTGAAGCTAGGAAGTACTAGTGTTTTAGATTCTGAGCAGCACTTAATCCCCCTCCTCTCTTCCCATGCATTTATTTCTATTTGGTTGAGAAACTTTTTTTTGTTGGAGGATGAGAATTTGTGTTTACCAGTCCATTGCCATGTTCTCTGTCCCTTTGAGAACAGCAGTGGAACCCGACAGATCTGTGGGGCAAGCAGATGGTGGGAAGCAGGGAGGGTGAGCGACGTAGAGCTCTAAATTGCTGGAAATGGAATTGGTTTATATCCTATTCTAGCAACACAGCTGGAGGCAAAAGAAGATGAGTGCCCATGTCTTTCTGCCAAGCCTTTTCTCTAACTGAAAGGCAAGTGGGATTGCTGCTGGCTGTTGCAGAGACCATCAGCTTATGAAACATGGTGGGGAACACTCAGCACAAAGTCCTGGTGGAGAAGGTGGCTGCTAAGAGGGAATGATTTTTCTCTCCCCTCCTTTTTTGGCTATTTCAGGGCTGTTGTCCCTGTGGAAGATTGCTAGCCCAGAAGCCTCAGATCTCTTAAATGTTTGGCACATTCATCTTTCTACTTAGAGCATTGACTTCCTTCCCTAGAAATAGTGGAAAATACCTGATGTCTCAAACGTCGGAGGAAGGCTTGTGCACTCATGCAGCTTCCCAAACCCATCACCCTTGTACATGTATCTTATTCTTAAATCTCTGATATAAATGGGCCATTTAACTGCAGTATTGAATCCTGCCACAGTGGATGTCTGCCATCTGTTAAAGTCACACTGCTTATTTCTGGGCTAAAAGGAATCAAGAGGCTTTTCATCGTGCCTCTTGGAAACTTCTGTGCCCCTAGAAAATAAGCATAGTTCTGCAAGTGCTTCAGAGTGCCAACGATGATTCTTTGTTTGGTTTCTAGATGTGAAACTTCTAAATTATGTATATTCTGAGGATAATTGCCTGTCTAGAATACATGGTTTTCAGCATGCAGGGAGGAGGGTTCAGCAGTTTTCCTGAAACAGAGTAACTGAAGCAGGGTGTGTGGCTGCACAATCCTTTTTTGTACGCTAATCCTGCTTCGATGTGAGCATTCTTGTGATCTGTGAAGAACTTGATTCTCTTGTAGCGCTGCTGAAATGTAACCCTTGTTATGATGAAATCGCATCATAGGCAACAGCAGTTTTTTAGGCTGGCAGCAGCTCTTGCAGTGTGAACACTTCACCAAGCCTTAGATCAAGATACCCTTGAAGTGCTATCACAAATTCCTTCATACTCTTGCATGTAAATGTACTTCTGCTGCTGACATAAAGAAAAAAAAAAGGGCTTTTGGGGCATTTTTGTGTGAATCCTCTTGGTTCCTCTCTTCGGAGAGCTCTCCAGACAAAGCTTTATAGACCTTGGTGTGTTCGGAGTGAAGTGTCAGTGGCTGGATCTGAAACAATCTCACCCAGAGACATTCTGTTTTCATAAATTTAGTAACTTGGCTGTGAATCAAGAATGTTTCAAAACTGAAACATACCTGAATACTCAAATTATATAGTCATAATCATCATAATCTTCATATTCATCATGAACAATTTTTGTCTGGTTTTTCTGTAACAGTCATAAAAGCAGTTTCTGGAGATCAGATACCAATGTAAAGGTTGTTGCAAATCACTTACGGCTTTTTCTACACAAGATCCTTCTAACTGTAATAAAATTCCCCAGATCTTAGTAAGTTTCCCTTTGGGGTATGACCCAATTAAGAGATTGGCGACCCTTTATCGGTGTTGTGCTGTTTTGTTGAGGGAAAGACATCTGATACTTTAAGCCTGTGGTTTTCTAGCTTGGCAGAGTGACTTTGATAGCCTTTTATTCAGATCCAGAACTGCAGGACAAGAAAAATGAAGGAAAACTTCAGCAGACAACTAGATTTTTAACTTTTTTGACTGCTCTGGTATAACTTACTCTACTTTCAGTGCATTAACAGGGATTTGATTTAATTTAAAGTTCTCTGTCCAGACCAATAAGGAAACTGCTCTTGTATTACTGTTTCTATAACTTGTGATTATGGAGAATGGAGATAATAGAAAAATTCTCTAGAAACATTTTTGGCCCCCTCCCTTTTTTCTCTGTTTCTGGGTAAGATGTGTTAAACTGCAATGGCTTGTATACTGAGAGGGGGGAAAAATAAATTGCTTTTCCTGATATCAGTTCTCGTGATGGCTGCAGAAATATTCCCTATTAGAGTTTTATACATTAAACATCCGTAGCAATTGCATTTCATGATTGTCATTCATAATACACCTTGGAATGCATGCTACTTTGGTACAGGATCGAGAGGGTATTTTTCACACATTAAGCTGCCATCCAGTATCACTCATAAGAGGTCTTGTTAGAAAAATAGTGTAAATAATAGATAATAGTCATAGTCTGTCTCCCCGCTTTCTGCTAGCATAAATCTCTAATTCTGCCCTTAAAATAATGAACCAATCTTAAATGTTCTGTCCTGTTCTTTACCTCCTTTTCACTTTTTCATTGTTCATTTCTCATGAAAATACGCTATTTTGAGGAGGCAGCATAGTTATTCCAGGACAGTTTCTAGGCATTGACTTTTTTTAAGTGTTGTATTCAGGCAGATCATTTTTATTGACCTAATGTTTTAGTTTATTTGAAACTCCCACTTTCCTCAAGACTTTTCTTTGGTGTTGCTTCTTTTCTGTTAACTCGCTGCAGGCAAAGTACAACTATCTTTTCTTTTTCCTTCAATCTGCCAGGAAAAGACTAGATAAGAAATAAACAAAAGGTAATATAGTGCTTGATTTTGGAGAAGGTGGGTTGAAAAGTAAAAGCTTGTGCAGTCAATCTAAACAGGAATGTTTAATAACTTGTAGAAGTATCAATGGTGTCTTACTGGCCTTTGCAAAACAAAAACTCCTTATCCTGTTTACATCCAAAAGAGACAGAGGTATTTATACTTAAAGTAAAACTTCAACTTAATCTACAAGATTTTACTTTATAAGGCTTATTCTTGTAGAATAAGATGATAAGGCTTTGATAAGAAATGTGGTAAAAGAGAAGGATATACTCAGCCAACCCTAAGCAGAGAGGAGACTTCAGTAGAACCTTTGAACAGCTGAAAGTCTCTCTCTTTCTCTCCCTTGAATTGCCTTTTCTGTGAAAACTTGAAGGCAGACAGTTGAAAACGCTTCCGTCAGATATAGTCAAATAGGTCATATTCTGAGCTGGCTAAACTGGAAGGGAAAACGTGCCACTATACAGATGTTTTTTTGAAGACAAATAGCAGATAGCTGTCACTCTTGTACAGTAGAAAGGGACCTTAAACTGGCAGTTGGAGAAGAGTGACTGCGGAGTCAGGAAACACTAGCTTGAAAGCTCTCAAGACAGTGCTTGCCAGCAGTCAGTGGTATGTACTTCCTGACTTTGTTATGTTATTGCCATGATATTAGTGTTTCAAGTTTAACTCAATCTTTTTAACTGTGGAGTATTATGTTGAACTCGAAGGTTTTGAAACAGCACCATCTTCATTTGTTTTTGTTGGGGTTTATTTTCAGGTCTCGACATGGTTTTTCACAACTTTTACAGTCTCAGGGCTAAAGGACAAAGTCCACTATGTGGAAAGCCTTCAGCAGTTATTCGCAGCCATACCCCCTGAACAGATTGATCTCCCCCCTTTTGTCCTCGAGTATGACGCCAGGGTAAGTGACTTCACGTGGCAAGCATCAGTCTTTGCTTCTAAATGTAGTTCTTCTGCGTATCGCATTCTGCTCTGCAAGAGCTTTAAAGGGGCTGACTTCCACATCTTAAGAAAAGGAGGGTTCCTGGAGAGTCTAGCTTTTCTTCTGTGAGTAACAATTTTCTTAAATTTTCTTTCTACATCAGTCCAAGTAGAGGGCTTGGCCAAGAAACAGGCTCCCTTCTCATAGAGCAGTCTCCTATGTGTGTAAAAGGCAGACTACCTTTCTTCAGCCAAGAACTGTAACAAAACATACTAAGAGCCTGTGGGCAAGATAAAATTCATGTTATGTACCTGCTATATATCTTACACTGACTGCAAAAAAAAAAAAAAAAAAAATGCTATCTGTTTCATCTTCCCTGCCCCATGTATCAACAAGCACACGGGAAGGGGGAAAAAAAAAAAAGTGGGGAAAAACAGAATTGTAGCAGGGTGCCTTGCCTTTGGTGTTGGTCCCTTTTCCTCCTCTACCTTCTCCATCCCAGGTCTCTACCCAAATAGTGGAATGAATATGGCTTGCATTGGCCAAGTCATTCCAAAGAGGATGTGCTGGAACTACAAAGTGACAGCCAGAGTTGTGTGTGTCTGCGTAGGCAACTTTGTCTCAAACTGCATGGCTGGCTGTGCTAGCATTTGTGGCTTCCTTGCATCACAGCTTTGGCTTAACGGCAAAATTTTAACCTGCGCTTTTTGCTTAAAACAGAGGCAAAACCAAGGCCTGGTTTTGCCTTGTTACCAGCACAGTCCTCTCCTGGGTGAATTGTGGCAGTCACTGTACTCGTGGAAGACAAAGCCAGGAGTACCTATTTATTTCTGCCTCTGTGTCATCATCCATTGCACCAAGGTGTACTGGAGAAGACTTTTGTTCAACTGCTCATTCTGTTCTCATTGCAGGAAAATGGGCCTTACTATTCTTCTTATCCTCCATCCCCTGACTTGTGATCTGCAGTCCTGCCATGCTGCTGGTTTCCCATGGATCCAATGACCTGATGCCTGCCAAAACCTGTGCATTTGCCCATGTACAGAATTCAGAGAGAGGGTTTTCCTCCCCCAGCTCTGGTATTTTTTTACTGATGAGATATTTTCAAGCACTCAAGCAATCAGAGAACTTTATGCCACTGTGAACTGTACAACTATTTCAAATATATTTATCCAATGGAAAAGTTGATTTAAAGATCACTAGGTGCATTTTATTTTGTTTTTCTTTTGAAGCTGTTACATTTATTTCTGAACAGACTTTCTCTTTTCTGGGAAATCCATCAAAAGCACTTGATCACGTTTTTAACTATTATTGTTTCCCAGCTGCATTTGTAATACCCGTTTCTGACTGGTCTGTACAAATATTGTGCAGTACCAGCCTGACGCGTTGCTCATCATACGGTCTCTGTTTCACATCTGATTACTTTCCCTTTCTGTTAGTGCTGATTACTTTGGTCTTGACCCAACAAAAGTGTCTGGAATTGGGAATGCCATGTCAGCAGGCTGAACAAAGCACTACAGCCAAGCCAAGGTTACTGCAAGACTTGGTACCATAAATGTTAGGTGAGCCAGGAGCCTTGATAAAGTCCCTGTCAGTTATCATTGGATGATGTGACATGTCAGGATGCCACTACCCTCCCAGTAAGAATAAAATTGAAAAGCATTTGCGGTTTCTTTTCTCTAACTATAGTTGTTCTCCTTTGACATGGCCAGATGTGTTTGTATGATAAATGAATGCCATCTGCCTGACGTGTATGTATGGAGAGGAGGGGGAAACGGTGCCTCCAACCCTAACCTCTGGTAGCAGAGATTGTTTCTTAGAGATATCAGTGTCCCTTTTATTTCCTGTTGCACTAACACTCACTGATTTTTTGATGGACACAGTACATGTAAGAGAGCTTAGCCACAGGGTACTTACAGAACTGGAGGTGAAAAGTTTTTCAGCCTGCCGATGGCAAGCTAAAAGAGGAGGGAGAAGGCTCCCTTGTAAAACATAATCAGGGATGGCAGTCCTAAATACAGAAAGATGGAATCCCTGGTAGGAAAAATGTCACAACAGTACTGAATATGAAAATGGTGGTGCGATTTTCATGTTTTCATTCTAGCTGCTTTCCTGCCCTGACTTGTATCTGCTTCTCTCTCTCTACCAAACTTCAGTTTTCCTTGTTGTGCCGCTTCTGCAATAACTACCTTTTTTAAGCATAAGCAAAAGTCATCGTGATATATCTTAGAAGGCGGCTATTCACACCCATTGACTTGATTGGAAATAGATATTTCTCTCCCATTTAAAGATACTGTAAATTGTTGGGAGGATTTTTTCCTGTTTATCCCTTGGTCTTGATCATCTGATTGCATGTCACAATTTGTGTTTGCAGTCTGAGAGTTTGGGCTTTCCTAAGTTCGGAGTGCAGTGAAAGATGGGCTGTGCTGAGTTTCCTTTCCTTCCTACCTTGGCCTCCTGGCTTAATGTGTTTATAGTCCACGTATCCTCAGCGTGTTGGTATGTCACTTACAGATGAAGATAATCACTTGGCTGGGGTTTAACAGTGATGCTTATAAAACATATGAAAAGCAAGTGGGTTTGCTTTTTAAGTGTCCCCCAGGGTCCTTATGTGATTTCATTATCAGATCCAAGGTGGTGCTAAAAGCTGGAAACTGTAGCACGATGGAAAACCACCTCAGTGATAATATTTGGGTCTCTTGCACCTTATGGTCCGTTCACACGTGATTCTTCTAGCACTTTTCTAGTGTTTTTTTGAGAAAAGGAAATCGCAGCAGTCTATACAGAGCAGCTACCACGTGTCCCTATCTCCTCTTTTCACCTAGCTGTTTACAGCTGCCCTTGTCTGGTGACTTTTATAGCCAGCAATGAATTTTCCATGCTTCTCTAACGATTTGTATAGCTTTCCACCCCCAGTAAGCATCTGGTGTTTTTCACACTCATGGCATTTTCAGCGGGGCTGTTGCAGAATAGCCAGTGTCCACTTCCTAGGCAGATTAAAGGTGATTCAGAGCACATTGTGAAAACCGAACTCTGAGCTTCACAGTTCTTAGATGGTTTCTGTCCCTTTAGCTCACAGATGGCTCAGAGTCGTAAAATCTAAACAATTCTTCTTAGGACTCAGTCTGCACGTTTTTCAAACCCTAGTCCAGTCATTTTAAGAAATTACTTGGCTCAGGGAAGTGCGAATCTGCCTCCAGAGCATTTGCAAAGCAAAAGGGAGATCTTGGCAGTGTGCATCTTATTGTGTATATTTTTCCCTTGAAAGACTTTGCTTTCAGGTTTTTTTTTCCTACCCAAGTCTTGCAGATCTCAGTGGCAAGACAGACCTGTATTGTGCTGCAAAAATCCTGCATTTTTCAGGGAGTCTGGAGTTGTGGCAATTTACCAATTTATTTTGTTTAATGGAGACTTTTAAATGTAATGTGCCAGTGGAAAAAAAAAAACCCAACAAATCATTGAAGTGCTCAGGATATTCATTGCTATTAAAATGTTTAATTGTTTAATTCTAATATGCAAAAAAATTGCATTAAACCAGCTGAACTGTATTTGGTTTAAGCTGAGATAAACACTGGCATGCCCTAGTTAAGGGTGGGTACAATGTTTTCCTCTTTAAGAGGCCAGGGAGGCAGTCTGTGTGTGTCATAACTCTCTGTGCATTTTAACACCCCTACTCAGTGCGGTCATTGCAGAATTAAAAGTTCTGATGAAGTTTTATTGCAGTGCTTAAAGCTATTTCACACTGTCTGCAGCCTCAAAAGGGGAGTCTCCATAGGGAAGTGATTAGCGTAATTGTGAGTGTCGTTATTCCCATTGTAACTCCCTGCGTGTTGTTGACAGCAGAGTGGCATTGGTGTTGTCAGTAAAACTCAGATGTGGTGTTTGGGCACTCATTAGCTGCACCTCTTCTGAAAGCATCCTATATTTCCTTGCTGACACTGCGATTAGGTATTTTAAGAGCCGGAGTCTGTCAAGCTGATGTCTGACCACGGACAGGTGACTCAAAAGTATCTTGGCTTACCTGTTGTCATTCCGCCAAGCCAGAGTTGAAGCAACTGCCAAGGCAGTGAAAGGTAAAATATCTAGTGGCTGCTTCTCTTCCTCCTGTTGTGTTTTGTGCTTGTTTCTTAACTGGATGCTGTTGGGAATAGAAAATGGCAAAAAAAAATGTGGGCAAAGTTGGAACATCAGCTTTCTACAGGCCATTGAGCCGGTGTGAATTTGCCACACACGCTTGAAGCTGAGCTCTTCTTATGTGTTCCCCTGCTTACAAGATCGTAGAATGAAAACCGAGCTGCTGAATTTCTCTGGCACCTTCTCTTCCCCAGCAGTAGTCTAAAACCTTGTTTTTCCTATCGTATGTGCCTCTGTTGCCTCAGCTTTGTGCCGCATTAGGCCTTCTCCCTGGTCTGTCCCTGAGCACTTCTGTGGCTGTAGGGCTGGGAGGGATTAGCATCCCACTGCTGAGACCAGAGCCTCCATGTGAAATTAATTTAGATGGTTCTGCTGTTGAACAAGCTGATATCAGCCCTTCTCCTTTGTCAAACTGAAAAACAAGAGCAAGAGGAGTTATCCCCTTTCCTTGGCCTCTCTGGGATGAATCTCCCGGTGCATCTGTGACCAAGCACCCGAATGAATAGTCCTGATCCGAAACTTGTTTGCTCCTCTAAGCGTATTACAGAAATTCCTGAATACATTGATTCTGGCTAAATAGGAGCTGATCCCAGTGACTTCTGTTAGCAAGTGCAGTCGTGGGAGAGTAAGGGAAGTGTTTCAGCTGCGTTTGGGGAAGAGGGTAAGATGTAGTCTACCTGGAAGGGCTCAATTTGTGATCCTCCAGTGCAAAGGAGGGTGAACACCAGTACCTAGCCTGTACTCCTAAGGCAACTGGCCCTCCGGATTTTCTTCAGTCTCCCATGGGGAAAGAATCAGTCCCGAATTAAAGGGATAAATGACTGAGCACATAGACCAGCAGTGTGCAGCCTCTGTGCTAGGGTAAGACGAGGATATAGAGGAGCTAAAGCAGCCCTGAGCCACACTGGAGCAGTGGGAGGCGAGCGAACCCGCTGCTGCAAGGTGCCGTTTCCTTCCAAAGTTGAATGAGAGAAAGATGCTTTATGCCTCGGTACTGGGATGCTCATGCACTTAAGACTAAAGCAAAGCGTGTGGGGTGGTGGGGAGGGTGTTCCTCCTGTGGTCCCAGAGTCGATAGAGCTCTTTCCTGCAGGAGAAGGGGGGAAAGTGCTGTGTAAAGCTTTAAGGACTGCAGAGATGAAAATGCTACAGCCCCCGGCCCTCTGCAGCGTGGCCTCTGCCTCCTTTGAATACCAGGTGGATTTCTGGTACGCAGTCAACTGCTTGACACTACAGTCCCTCTAAAATATTTTAAATGGCAGAACCATTCACAACATGTATAACTGAAAAAATGCCAAGATTCCTAATGCAGTTTAGACATAGCTATGGGGGAGGTAGCTTTGCTTGGAAGGACACCATGTACAAAAATGAGGGGAAGGGGATTGTATCAGATGATCCACGGCAGCCTGTCTGCCAGCGCAGCATCTGTTTTTAATCGGCTAATCAGATGCTGTTTGAAGCCTTTCTCAGCTGTGCTTCCCTTGAAAACCAGATTCCTCGTCCAGATGAGGCAGGACTGCTTGCAATTACAGTGCGGTTAGCACAAGAGCAGCAAAACTCAATGTAGCGTGTGCTCAACACTTTCACCAAAATGTTACGAGAAGAAGCTCTTACTCCAAGGAGGATGTAGGCAGCAGAGCCTCTTCTCCTTCGTTCCTCCCGTCTACTGGAGGAGTCTTATTCTCCCCTTTTTTGGGGGTGAGGAGAAAGAGGAAGATTGTTAAATGCCCACCCTTGTGTGCTGTGGAAGGAGGATGGCCTGAGGCATCAAGCAACAGTTCAGTGTCCTCCTCTAATACTGATGATTCTGGGTGGAACTGGTCTTAGGAGCGAGATCTGGCTTTGTAGGCGGGGATTCAGTAATGGCATGAGTAGCCTGAGCCAGGTCCTGGAGCGATGATCTGGAGAGACTGCACCTGGACTAGAGAGCCAGCGTACACACCAAATCTGCATTGTCTGTGTTAGCGTGGTCCTGGCTCATCTCTGCCTGGTGCCCGCAGCTGAATTGCTAGCTGCGTATGTGATTTTCAGATCACCCGTTAAGGAAGCTGTGGGAAAATGTGATGGGCTTAATCTCAGTCCTTTGGGAAAGTCCTGTAACTCTCTGAGAACTGGCATGAATAGCAAACACTCCGAAGAAAGGCTCAGCATGATTATTTTGCTCTTGCTGGGTTGTTTGGGTTTTTTCAGAAAGCAATGAAAAGCAATTTTTAAGTAGTTGATAAGGAGAATGACCGATTTAATCGTTGACCTTTTAATGAAGCCTTGGCGTGACGTACTCGCCACTGCTGCTGGGACCAACTGGGCAGCCTGTCGCCGAGCAGTAGATGTCCTGTGTTGTGCATCTTTTCCCCATAAAAACCTCTATGCCTGGTACCTTCAGGAACGGTGGTTCCTGGGCATGACTGGGGAATGCCTTGGGTAGGAGGGTCTTCATGGTTACCATAAACCTCAGCTGCTGCCCAAGCTGCAGTTCTTACCTGGCACATGGATACACCAGTAGTTAGTCCAACTGGGCTGTAATCCGGCCTTCTGCTTGAAGAAAGGGGTGGAGGTGAAGTTTCGAATGTGGCTGTAGTGCTAAGTAGAGTTACTTTATCAACAGGATCATTCACAATTTACTCTTGTTTGTAGGACCGCTTTGGTTTCTAGCATGAGGCTGTAACAAACTCACCCCTACCATAAAGCAACACTGCACGAAACCAGACAGATGCGAGTGTCCTGTGCTGGGGTTAGGCGCCCATCCCACAGAACATGCCCGGTGTTGTCCATGCAGTTTACCATGCTTATTTCCTAGAAAGAGCTGATCACAAACTCTCTTTCACATTCTCACCAGAATGTTTGCGCAATAAGGAGCCCGTAACTTGCATGGTTTAAAATGTTAATAACAGCAGCTGGCTGGTGTCACAACTTGGACACGCTCAGGCATTGCTAATATTTTGGCAGGAAAAGCCGTATTTACATCATCTGAACAGGTTTGCTTATTCACAAGTAAGATGTTACCCTGTCTGCCCAGGAAGGGCATTTTGAAGGTGGCTTTGCATATCAAAGACTAACAACATCGTCACAGGGAAGGTGCAAGTGGCCCCTTGGCTGGTGGGTGGGTGTTAGCTCTGTTCTGCTAGTCCTCTGGCTCGCTGATCCGTTGGCATCCTCTTCACTGGATCTTGCTGAGTTGGGTTTCTATCGGAGCAGCGAGCCACCATGTGCCTGCTGGATCGAATGCAAGGGAAGTGGCAGAAGCACACAAGAGAAAGTGTGCGGTTTGGGGCAGGTGGGTCCACAGCAAATGAACCTACTCAGTAGCAGCCAGGAGCAGTAACAGGCTCAGTGTAACCAAACCCTGCCCTCAGAGTCGCATACATCCGATGCGGATTCAGGAGTTCCTAGAAGTCTTTGGGCCACCTCCTCAGCAAGCTGCAAGGACTCGGAGATAAGCCAGCAACAGGAGATTCCAAAAGAGAGTCACTGAACCAGCCTGGCAAGTGCTCAGCCAAGCACAGAAGAGTGGAGAAAGAAACCTCAGACCCTGAGATCACTTGAATCTGCCGCCATCGCTAAGTAAAGCCTGATCAGACGATGCCCATCAAACCCTTTGAGTCTGCAAGGGGGGAAAAACCAGACAGAAAACTGCTGGGCGTAGCTGAAAATCTCCCCGAAAGTGCTCGGCGTTGTGCCCCACGGGCAATCCCCTTTCTCTGTTCCCAGTGGACTTCAGAGGGCCCTTCCAAAGGTGGCTGGACAGTATGACATTTCAGGAACATGGTTTGTGATGAAAACACATCCAGAAGCTCGTACACACAGTCAGTATGGAATGTGAACTTGGTAAGATGTTACTGAGCAGAGACCAGCTGGTGGTCAACAGCGTGGTCAGAACAGTAACATTAAACAAGAATTTCTGTAAGTCCAGAGCCATAAGAAAGACCGCTAAGCAGAAGAGCTGCTCTGTTATGAGACCAGACAAGAGCATTGTATACCTGCATTTCAAAAATGCAAACATATTTTACGGTAACGGTAAGATAGCTTCTTTTGGCAGGTCCTAATTAAGTAGTTATGTTAAAGGAAAAACATTTCACGTCCTACCTCGGTAGCTTCATTTGCACTTGAGGGTCTCTTTGAACTTAAATCTGTTAACAGCAGTATACCAAAGCATTTTCGAGGGAATAATCCAGGAATATTTTTTTAAAAAATAAGATTTTAGACCCCAAAGCACAATACGTAGAAATGTTCTGCAGCCTGGCTGGTGCAGTAGCAGCCATCAGCGGGACTTGCTGATGTGCCAGGCCGGGACAGCAGAGCCCAGGGGCGTGGGATGGGTACTCGGTACAACCGAGCGTACCGAGACCCGAAGAAGATGGCGGAGTTTGTGCAGATGGAGTGGCCGTGAGCAAGATGCCCTTTTAGACATTTTCGGAGCCATCGATGTAGTTAGGCATGTTCTCCTCCGCCGCATCACATTTAAATGTTTCACTCTACACGCTGTGATCATCATTGCTATCATTAGTGAGCAAAACTAGTTAAATAGTAATTACAGAAGCAACAGCACAGAAATATTTCACAATTAGCGATAAGCCTTCAAAGTGAGTCGCTAAAAGCAGATTCTGGGGCTGCCCCCCCTGCAAACCCCATTGCTCCATCCTCCGGTGGCCCATTTCCAAGGGGCTCAAAGCGCAACAGGAAAACACCTGGGTTGGAAGGGTGTTTGCTGTTGGATGCAAGTTGTTTTACTGATCCAGCTAGGCAGCAAGCAGGAGAACTAGAACCAGTCCTTACACCTGTGGAAAATACACCGCAAAGTCAGCAGCAAGCTTTTCTGATGGAAAACTAATTTGTTAGCCTGGTCTTGCCACGCACCCCCGGCCCGAGGCAATGCTCATCAGCTGGCCCGAGGAAATACACTGCAACCCTGGAGCAACCAGCAAGGACGGCAGGGGCAGCCAGCAGTTCCAGTGGCACCCCACCCCAGTGCACGGTTCGGGGCAGTTTTAAACCAGCATCATTAAATTACGCATGTTGACTCCAGACACCTCGTGAAGTTTGGAGGTTTCGGGGTTTTGGCTTGGGGTTTTTTGGGTGGGGAGGAACAAAGCTGTTTAGGAGCCCCCCGGGCTCTTTGGTCGTTCTTTGATGTGCCACGGCATCTGTGAATGGAGCACGTGCCCGCACACAGGCACCGCGAGAGAGATGGGGTCGTGCCCACGGCAGCGCTGCACAGCTGGGAGCTCACGCTGCTCCGAGCCCTCCACCTCCAGCTGCCAGCACCCCGTGCAGTCTAAACAGCACGGGGTTTGCTGTGTCTGGCAAATCCCAAGAGAGGAACAGCTGTAGCAGCTCCAGGACAGTGGTAGAGGGACGTGCACATGAATCCAGAGAGAAATATTCTTTTCTCTTGGCACTATAACAATCCCTAATGAGAAGCAGCCCACCCGAGCTTTTGAAGAATGAACTCACCAGGAGACTCCTCTGCTCTGATCAGCCTCCAACCCGCTCATCCGCTTAGGAGAAATAATAAACTGGGACATACAAGTTATTTTCATGCGCACAGTTGAGTAACCTCACATAGGGAGGACTGGCGGGGAGGACGGGGGCGATGTTGGGGCCACTCGCCCCAGGATCAGGCAACGCAAGGAGGAGCCTGTGGAGCCTGCAGAAACTCTTTTGGTCACTTTGGGGAGATGTGGGAGGAGGGCAGGAAAGAGGGGACAGGGTGCTTTGTTTCCCAGGGCCCAAAAAGCTGTATTTTTATCTTTTTTTTCACCTGGGCACATGTGGGCTGCTGTGCTCTGTCTCACCGTTGTCCTGGGACAGACGCCCGCCTGCCTGCAGTGCTACAGCACAGCCAGCCAGGTCCTGGGCGGTTTTCTGCCCAGAAAACCAGCCAGAAAGTCCAGGGTCTTCTTCAACTAAAGAATAAACTTTGAGAATGTTATTTGATTATTTGATGGCCCAAACTGTGATATTCACGGGATTTCTTTTTTTTTTATTAAATTTTAAATATTTCACTTTTTTAAACCTTTTTTTTTCCCCTTTAGCGTTGGCTTTCCTGTTGGCAGACACCGTTTTGAAAGGTCACATCCAGTCAACTTCCTCCCATCCTATTCTTGCCACTTTCCAAGCCGAGTAAGGCAGATTTGACTTTCTATTCTGGGGAGAAAAAAAAAAAAAAAAGAAAAAAAGAAAAAAAAATTGTCACAAAACCATTTGTTTACCGAGGGACGCCAGTTGCCAGGAGCAGCAGCACAGTGAATGGGGAACCGCGGTCCCTCATCCCTGCCCTTGGCACTAAGCTTGGCGCGGCTGGGCCTCGGGGCCGGCAGCCCCAGGGCTGAGGCGGAGGGAAGCCGAGCAGCTGCCTCCTCAGCGTTGCTTTGGGGGGGCAGCGCTGATAGGGGCGACCCTGAGCCCGCTCGCTGGTCTGGTGCCCGGGGCGTCTCTGTTTGCGCTGCAGCGAGGCATCGAGCTGCGGAGGACGGTGGGAACGGGCCACACGGGCCCCGTGGCGGCCAGGCTTTCTGCAGGTTTCTGCTCAAGCTGTTCAACCCATGACGTGCAAATGCAATTACCTCTTTTTTCCGAGCGCAGCAATGCAGCTATCCCCCTTTTGTTCCCCATAACTTTAGCAGCAAAAGCTCCAGTCGCACTTTGCAAAACCTCCTCTGCCAGGCAAAGCCAGCGGTCGAAGAGGCAGAAGGTTTTTCGAAGCAAGTTTCAATCTTTCCCAAGATACAGACCTTATCAGTTAAGCCGAAGCGTCCTCCCCGGGCGGAAGAAGGGCTTGTGCTGTGGAGTGACTCAGCCCTTTGCAACGTCGCTCCCAGGGCAAAGACACGGCGATGACAGTCACTTATGGTCTCCAAAAGGTCACAGGCAATTTGTGGCTTTGTACAAGTTTTATTTGTTGTAGGGCTTTTGCTTTCTGTCTATAAAAACCCAAGGTAGCCAAGAAGGGGTTTGGGTTGGTTTTGGGTTTTTTTTAGTCATAGATTTGCTTTTAAATTGTGAATTGGGTTCTTTTTGCATGAGCTGCTTTCCCTAACATCTTCTTTCTCCCTCCTGCTTCCCGCAGGAAGACGGTTAGATAAGGATAATCAGAGACGGAAACCTTCTCCATTGCTAGCTGAAGCAGCGACTGCTCTTTGAATTTTCACATAAAACCCTTCTTCCGACCATTTGCCAGACATCTGGAGACAAACAGCTGCTAAAAGGAACCAACATAAAAACATGTATGGTTTGAATCGTTTGATTGACTAAAACATTTTTGGAGCCTCTTGGTTGCGCTTGCTTTTTCCCCTTGCTTGGGTTGTGTCAAATCCATCTTCTACACCACCAGTACAGGGCAAAGGCTGCCAGGAAAAAGAGAGCAATCAAGACCTAATTTCCTAAATCGAAAAAAAATAAACAAACAAAAAGAAGAAACCCAAGTCTGCCAATGTTGCAGATATTTGTGTCTGCTTGTAAAGAAACAACCAACCAAAACCCATCCCCCAAACAAAGCAACTCTCCTTCCTCCTCCCTCTCACAAGATGGGCTAGAAAGCCAACCCTCCTTTCTGTTTTAATGCTGTTTTTCAAAGAAAAAGGAAGTTTTCAAGTTGGAGACAGAATGAAATGGGCTAATATATGCCAGCAATTTGCATTGAGACTTCCAAAAAGCTTTAGCCCACCATTTTGGAGAAGCACAGACCCACAGGGCTTGTAGCCCTACCTGGCAAATCACCGGAGGCAATAAATAAAGGTGAAGCAAAGCCACATTTAGAAAATCATAAAACCACTGACTGTAGCCAGGGGATGCATGCTGCAGAGCAGATGCCAACATCTCACAAACCCAACGGATGTTCAGCTGAGTCAGCCAAAAAGTGGCTAAAAGGGAATGAACTGACATTTATTTGGGTTTTCAAAGGTTTTTGGTAAGGTTTTTAGTAAGTTACTCTGCAGACACAGTGTATGGATATAGGGTCGTGGGGTTTTCTTTCTTTTTAGCCTTTCTGCCTCATGGTGTTTAACCTAAAGGTTATTAAAATAGATGTTAAACCTTCCTTACTAGTATAAGGCCATATGGACTTTACTTGTTGGACCCATATATTTAAGGAATACCACAGCCTGGTGAGTCCTGCCTCCTGAGGTACAAAGGGAGAAGTGCTGCCGCGGCTCAAGACCAGGCGAAGGGGTACAAACATGGACGGAAATATTTCATCAGCCTTCCTGGGCAGTGATTAAGATTAGCGAGCCTAAAGACGGGGTTGATGCAGGTTTAGGCTGATAATCAACAGGCTCGAGCACGGCTGGAGGGACACCCACGGACCTTTCGTGAAAACACCGTGTGCGGTTTCTCTTTGACACCCCAGCATCTCCTGCGCTGCCGTGACTGCACCATCCTCTTCCAGCCTGGGAGCAGCAAAGAGCAGCTCAGTAGACCCCTTTTTAGAATTATTTTTGGCCCGCTTTAACTGACGGTCCTAATTGCCCGGGCCAGCAGCTGCTGGGAACAGGCTCCGCTGCAGTCCAGTGCTTTTGCATGACGAGCAGATGCTGCAGGCTGCATGATGGATGGTCGCTCCTGGTTTGCTTGCAGCAGCATGGCTGCAGCACCCACCCCAGCAAAACCCCCCCGGCAGGCTCTGCCGCAGGAGCGACGCTGGCAGCAACCGGTGGAGCCGGCGCGTTAGGAGGTGGTTGGCGGCTGCCTGTCTGGTGCCACGGCCGGAGCAGTGCAGGCACAGCCCGGGATGCTGGTGCTCAGGAGAGGGGTTGGTACAGTTGCTGCCTTCCTGGCAATGCAGCTTCTGCAGCATCCCAAAACACAACGTAACTCATGCTACAGCACAAGCTCAGGGCTTGTTTTGCCTCCCCTTTCTGGGATAAACGCCCAGGTCACGCAAGCCTGGGGACGCACGCCGGGGCAGCGAGCATTGCCAGTGGCCGGATGCATGCGCCAAGGGTCTCCCCAAAAAGGCTGCGGCTGGGGAAAGGGTCCCATCCTGGCACGGAGCCTCGCCTCACTGCCTCTTCAAGGTCTTTTCAGGATCTTTTCCTCCAGGACAAAACATCAACAACCTCGCGCGCAGCTGATGTTTAGTCTGACCTTGCTGCTGTGTCTCCAGCGTGCTGCTGCCTCGCAGGGATCGCTGGCTTTCAGGCATTTTGCATGGCGGAGCTTGCAGGCAGCGACTGAGCTGCGGGGTTACAGCATGCCCTCAGCACTAGCGCTGGCTCCCCTGCAAAGCCAAGAGGCAGCTCCTGGGGTCCCATGTGCTGGCCTGACCACCAGCAATAGAGGACTGGCACCTGGCGTGGGGCAGAGCAGACAAGAGACTCAGCCAGCACCTTGAACTCTATCAGATGCACCATGGCTGCCATCCACATCTGCCAAACTCTCTGAAAAATTTTGACTTCTCTTCAGAGTCCCTTCCCGTTGCAAAATAGAGGGGTTGGCCAAGTGAGCACGTTACTTGCTCCATCTGCTGCGTGGTACCACTCAGATATGGGCGCACAAACCTCCTGGCATCACAGAGATCTTTTGGTAGGACCATGCATTGGGCTGTTCTGTGTTCCCAAAGGAGCAAGTGCTTCCAGCAATCATGGGCACCCATTTTTTTTCAAATCAGTTACTGGGATGGACTATGAACAGCTCAGAAACTGCCTAAGCTGGTAACTAGGTCCACCCACACCCACACATCTCTCCTCCAGGGTGGACTGGAACATCCCTACCCAGCCACCCACCAGCCCCAGGGTGGGATGGGGATGAGCACGAGCAGAGCAGGGTGTGGGCGGCACTGGACGCACAGAGGACTGGATTCAGGTTTGGGAAACAGCACAGCCAGGCCACTAAAGAGCCGTGCATGGAGCGGGTGCTGCGTGAGCCACAGACCCCATTGCAGGACACCACTTGGGCAGCGGACACCCAGCCGGCGCTGAGACGGTGGCTCAGTCCATCACCAGGCTGAACCAGGGATACAGCAGCACCTACGGGATTTTGTTGGTGCATAGTGTTTCACTTGCAAGTCAACCACCAACTCCCCAGAGAGCTGGGGGTGGTTTGAAGGCATTGTACAACACCTCTACTTAAAGACCCTGACCCAACTCAGCCGCCTGGGTGTGGGTCTCTTCTACCTGCCTGCATTAAACCCTGTGGCTGCAGGTGACCACACTGATGGGGATGGATGGAGACAGAGAAAAGCCCCGCTGCAGGCTCTGTGCTGGCCACAGCCCCCATCTACCTGCTGGTGCTCAGGTCAGAGCACAAAACCTGGGGCAGGAGTGGTTTTGCGGGGTGTAGGAGCACAGGAAAGCAGTGGGATGCATTCCTTATCTCAGGGGCGCAGAGGCAGCTCCACTTCCCATGCCGTCTGCAGGCACAAGGGGAGAGGAGGAGGAGGACTGGGACCAAAACATCTTGCAGACAGGAGGTAGCCGCAGGGCCCCCTCACTCGCACACCCCCGGAAACACCTGGTTTGGGCTTCAGGTCAGCCAGGAGCCTGAGCCACCATGCATGCACAGGAGGATGCGGCTGGTTTCTCTCTCCTTTTTTTCCTCCGCTGTTCAGTACGTTATCGGCAGCTGGGACGCTGCGAAAGCTTTCATGCAGGCTGCAGCTGGCCCTCTGACTTCATCCCATTTTAGCTGCTGTGTCCTCTCGCAGACCTGCTGTTCTGAGTCAGAAAAGGGCACTGAGAGCGCGGCTATTTCCAGCCACCAGCCCTACTATAACCACCACCCAGGGCCAAAAGCAGCCAGCCCGGCTGATGAAGCGGGTCAGGAGAGGACATGCTTCGCAGGACACTGACAACCCCCAAGTGTCCTGGCTTCAGTGTAACCAGAAGGCCCCTGTTTCTGACTGTTTTCCCTTTTGGCTCTGGCTCCCCATGAAACCTGGCCCCTTCTCCAGGGCGATGGCACAGCCACCATGGCCACAGCCTGTCGCCCCTGCTGCTGTTGTGCCAACAGGAAAGCCAAGCATGCGTGATGTCTCCAACAGAGAGGGTCATCTTCTGAGGCTGCTGATGTTCTGGTGGTCCCTACTTGAGCACGAGCCAGCTTTTGCCTAGATCCAGCCCTAGGAGAGCTCTAAGCTTGGCCCTAGGTTCAGAGGTTCCCCTTTCCGCTTTCTCAGGCTGTGTCCAACCCACAGATACCTCATCCCAACCCATGCCCAAGCCTACAGGGAGCTACAGGTGGGCTCTCCTCACGCAGCCTGCCTGGGATGGCCGGGGAGCACCAGATCCCTGTGGGCTCGTAGGGGCAGGAATTTATCGGTTGCAATCATAAGCAGAGCCCCTGGTAGCACTGGTGGGCGCTCAGTAAGCCAAGCCACACCAGGGAGGGGGATGCCGGGCAGCTGCCACCCTCCCCGCAACGTCTTCCAGGGGCTGACAGAGAGAGGGGAGCCACCTTGGCCCGTGGCATGCTTCACCAAGCCAATCTTTCCACTGTCTGAAAGCTGTGGCCAGACCTGCCAGAGAGGCCAAGCTGGGCTGAATCTGGCCAGTAGCTGCGTTGCAAGCAATGTTATTCATCCCCTCGCTGAAGAAGCAATGGGCTGGATGCAACTCAAATGCCAGTGTTCATAAGAACTCCAGCTGCTCAGCTTCTTGTTCTGGAGGTGAGGGGCAACCTCCAGGCTCCAGAGCTTTGTTTCAATCCACCCCACCTTTCTCAGGCACTGCCGTCTCCTGTGGTACGGGGAGCCGACTTCCTCACCGGAGCTCCATCTCTGCTGGCTCCTACAGAGCAGGAGGAGGGGTTGTACAGAAAGGCACAGCCCCTTAACTGTTGGTCCACAAACTAGCCGCGAGGCTGCTCCAAACTGCCGTCTGGGATCACGCTCGGCTGTTTTGGTAGCAGCATGGGAGCTAGCAATGGAGATGGGGAGAAGGTGGGGGCTGGCTGCAGCGACTCTGCCAGAGGTGAGGGACTTGCACGCCACTGGGACGTGCCACCATGCGGGGCACAGTAAGGCTCCTGTCCTGCATAGCAACAAGGCTGCCTGTGACGGGCTGTTTTGCTACCCATAGTCTAAATCGGGCCCTGTGGTCAGCACCAGCTTCACTGCTGAGAAGCCAAGGTAAGGGGAAGCGAAAGCTGCAGGGACTGTGACACCTGCTCTGCCTCGCTGTTTCGCTTGTCTCTCTCTCAGAAAACCTTGAGTTGCTATATTTGAGCACTGATTATATCCTGGGTCTGTTCTTATCCTTGTTTGTGAAGCTTGACTGAGTTCACACACTCCTGCGTACACAACGTGCCACCCTCCGGCTGCCAGGGAGTGCTCACAGCTGGCGGGGATCCCCCCACACCGCAGGGACACGGGCTCCTGGGGAGGATGCAAATGCTGTGCTCAGGCTTTCTGCACGACCAATGTGCGGGCGCACACGCAAAACTGGAGAGGAGCTGCTGACAGCCCAGGCTGGGCACAGGCATGCGATCCGATCCCCCCTCACCCGAAGTTGCACAGCGAGAGGTGCCCAGAGGTGGAGGGTATCGGTCCTTGTCCTGCAGAGCAGAGCACCCCTCTAGAAAAGGCAGGAAAACTGCAGCGGGGGATTTGCAATTAAAGAGGGAGAGGATGAGGCTAAAGTCAGCCCAGGCGCAGAGCAGCCCCTGCAAAGGGGTGTGAAGGGAAGGCTAACAGAGGCAGGCGTGGGGAAGCAAGCAGAAGCCATGAGGGTTGGGGTCTGTGGGAGAGGAGGGAGAAGAAAGGAAGGCCACTAAGCCCCAGGCCATCCTGGGTGGCTGGGCTCCTGAATTCCCTGTTGTCCCTCACTAGCAGCATCTTCTTGCTCCTGAGGGTGATAACAATGATTTTTCCACTCTACGAGACCTGCCAGCCTGGGGAGGGCTGTTCCACACCATGACCCTTCTCTTCAATCCCATCCTATGGCAGCTTTTCCTCTCCAACTATTTTTCTACCATTGAAGGGATCTTTCATTCTCCTAGGACTCAAAGGGCACTCCAGCCCGCTCAGGCTTTGAAGCCAGCCCCCAAGTCCCCTCACTCTTCCTCCCCAGTCAGAGGTGACACACTGGAGGGAGGCAGCTGAGGTGGCGAATTGAGTCCTCTTTGACCGGGTGCACCTACCCCAGACAGAGCTTTTACGGACAGCCCAAGAAAGGTCACCTGTGTACCCACCTCCTTCCTCCCGTTGACATTTCCGTGGCCCGGCTGATCTAGTCCTGACCTCTCTATCCTTAGTTACATATTTTCCCTTCTGATATTTTCTGTGTTTTACACATTGGTATCACACTCTTCCACACAAAGGTCTACAGGAGAACCCATATGGCATGGCCTACCCATTATTTTTCTACCACATGTCAAGGGAATTACAAGTTACATGTTGAAGTATCACTGAAACACTGCTCCGAGCCAATACTTGGTCTCTGGCCCCAGAGAGCAAGAAGACTAAAATGGGGTGGGGAACTCACACTGTAACACCAGAAGAGAAGGGGGAATCTGGTAGTCAAACCCAACAGCCAGGTAAGCGTTGCCTTTTAAATGTTCTCAGCTGGCTGGGAACAAGTCCCTAGACATTTTTGATTAGCATACGCAGAGCATTAGGTGGGAGCAGAGGTGGGAAAACTTTTCTTCTCATATTTCTTCAATTATAGCCCCAGTCCTGAGTCCTCTTCTGTGTAGTTGCCTACTAAATAGGATTTTCCTTGAGACTTTGCCTGTCTGCTTTTTGAGGAAGAAGAGAAGGAATCCTTGCAAGCCCATGCTGCAGGGAAGAGTGTTTCACAGTAAGTGCAGAGATGAGCCTGAAGGGACACAAAATAGTAAGGTCCTGAAGAAAGGGACTTTACTGTGTGACCGTTTCAATTTTCTCCTCTTCTCTTTTCAGGTGTCCACTGATCAAACTGGGATTAAAATACTTCCTTCTCTCATGCCAAAAGGCAAATTAATTGATCCTTATAAGACTTTCATAGTGAAAGGATCTATGTGAAATGGTATTAACCATTTGAGACTGAGGGAGTGGTATACATGTGCCATAGCTGTGAGCAGGTGGATGCGCAGTATTTGTCTAGGTAGCAGGTACAAGAAAAGCTCTGAGAAGGCTGGAAATGAGCCTTCATCTTCCCTTCATAATTCCACTCACAGGAGAATGGGAGGATGACCTGCAAGCTCAGGAGGAGTTCCTTTACAGACAGGCTTTGAATGGAAAGTCTCCAACATCAGTCCTTCCATCAGCTGTAGGCTGGTACTTGCTCAGCAAGCAAAGAACCAGCTTCAGTCACTTGCTCCCTTCCTCAGCTCAAGAAGGAAGCTGTCTTGGGTGTTGGTCTCTTCTCCCAAGTGACTAGCGACAGGACAAGAGCAAATGGCCTCAAGTTGCACCAGGAGTGGTTCAGGCTGGATATTAGGAAAAATTTCTCTACTGAGAGAGTGGTGAAGCATTGGAACAGGCTGCCCAGGGAAGTGGTGGAGTCACCATCACTGGAGGTGTTCAAGGAACGTGTGGACGTGGCACTGCGGGACATGGTTTAGTGGGCATGGTGGGGTTGGGTTGATGGTTGGACTTGATGATCTTACAGGTCTTTTCCAACCTTAGTGATTCTGTGATTCTGTCTTCAGAAAGACTGGTGGGAAGAGGTCTTGGAAAATAAGCACTCCCTCCAGAGCCTTCCGTTCAGCCTGGGATCGCAAGGAACACGGCAGCTCAGCTCGCTGAACTCCTCATCTTCTTGCTCCTCAGCCAACCATCCCCGCAGCGTCTCGCCTCATTTTTTTTGAGGTTCCTCCATCAGGAGAAGCAACTCTTCAGAGAGTCCGTTCCACCCCAAAGCCGTGCGCAACAGCCAAACTTCCTTCCCCCGCCACCTTCCAGGGCCCACCGCCTGACAACGGTAGCTGTCGCGGGGTCCTCCCCGCCCTCCGGCAGCTGCCCCCGGGGGCGGCGGCCACTTCCCCGCCCAGAGCCGGGCGGCCTCCGGGCGCTGTCCGCGGTGCTGAGCGCGCCGCCGCTCCCCGGGGCGCGCTGGGGCGGGAGGGGGCACCGGGGGGCACCGCCGGGCAAAAGGGAAGTGTCTGCTCCTTGGGGGAAGCCGGGTGATGGGGGGGTGGTGGGGAAACAAACCAGAAAAACAAACAAACAAAAAAAAAAACCCAACAAACAAACAAGAAACCAACGCAAAAATTGGGATGAAACATTGGAGAATTATTTCAAGGCATGACTTTCTCCACCTCGTACCCGCTCAGGGGTGTCATCATCTTCCAATCCTAAAGGTACACAATTATTCGGACCCAGTCCTCTGTGTACTTAACAACATATTCAATCCATATTCCAAACCAAATTCACAGAATCACACCAGTTGGAAAAGACCTTTAAGATCATCAGGTCCAACCGTCAACCCAACCCCACCATGCCCACTAAACCATGTCCCGCAGTGCCACGTCTACATGTTCCTTGAACACCTCCAGGGATGGTGACTCCACCACCTCCCTGGGCAGCCTCTTCCAGTGCTTCACCACTCTCTCAGTAAAGAATTTTTTCCTAATATCCAGTCTAAACCTCCCCTGGTGCAACTTGAGGCCATTTCCTCTTGTCCTGTCACTAGTCACTTGGGAGAAGAGACCAACACCCACCTCTCTGCAACCCCCTTTCAGGTAATTGTAGAGAGCGATGAGGTCTCCCCTCAGCCTCCTCTTCTCCAGACTGAACAACCCCAGCTCCCTCAGCCACTCCTCATCAGACTTGTGCTCCAGACCCCTCACCAGCTTCGTTAACCTTCTCTGGACACGCTCCAGCACCTCAAGGTCCTTCTTGCAGTGAGGGGCCCAAAACTGAACACAGTATTCCCTAGTTGTTGAAGGAGAAGGCGCCTTGCTGAACTTTGCAGTGGCCTGAAAAGCAGAGGGGGGAAAGTGTAGAGCTTGAGGAGTTTCAGAAAACTGCTTCTGTAAGGACACACAATTGTCCTTACAGCTGTCCACAAGCCAGCCTCTTTACATTTACCATTCCAGTCCTTCCAGGCCTCTCTGTGACCTGGAATGAATACAATTCATAAAATGAGACTCACGGCAGGGGTGGCCGTTTGTCACTGGCCCAAACAGGCACAGGCAGCTGCTGAACAGCTGTGTGATATGTATAAAAGGTGGCAGGGAGTAATAAAAAATGACTCAGGGATTCACCCAAAGAACACAGCAGGCATGCACAAGTAGAATGAGTCACTGCTCATTCATTAATGCAATTAATCAGAGACAAAATCAGAGGGGAATGACTTATCTGAGCCTAAAAATGGGCTTTTAAATGCCTGACTCTCTTCTCTCTCTTATTTGAAGAGCCCATGTTTCTCTAAAATGAGAAACTGAAAACAGAAGTTTTCCTTGTTAGCAATATTTATTTAGGGTGAGGTGAACTGGGTTTGGAGATAGCAGGAACTCTTTTAGAAACTTTAGGAGATGATAAAGTTTATTGCCTAAGTTGGGCAGGAGTTAAATCACAGGACACACATTCCCACTTTTGCAGACAGAAGCAGGGGTCTGAACAACAGTGGTCAGTAACCTTGTTTTGCTTCCTCTTTAAAAAAGCGTGCCCTACCAGTGACGTTTAGTACTCAGAGCACTAAACACATAGGAAGAAATCTTTTCAATACTCTTTGAAGACAAAAGTTCAAGAACAAATTATGTCATGTATATTTCCTAATGGGAACATTGCCCTTACAGCCTTGAGTTACATTCTCCAAAGCACTGTGCCAGTCTAAAACACAGGTAGCGTGCACCTGAAGCGTTTTCAAAGACTCTCAACTTACAAAATTTTAGAACAAGGTTCTCTGTGCTCCAAGTCCATTTTACTTCTCCAGCAGGCAGAGTATGCCAAGTGCGTAAAGCAAAGTTTCTCTCATGTACCAACCTCATTGCTCAGTGCAATGATCTACTATATCCCCTTTCTTCTATGTGGGGCAGGGAATGCAGGAAGTGAGAAGAGAATGATCGATGACATCAGAAGAAAAAGGTTCAAGCAGTCTACCACAGTTTTAGGTTTTGAGGCTGAAGTGGCTGAAATTCAAGGAACAACAGTAACACATTTCCCCTCCCAACACACGTCATGCTTCACCTTCCCTCTTTCCAAGCACCGAAACCTTGCTGTAGGAACAAAAGAAAAGACTCTCAGATATAAAAATGGTTCTAGAAAGCTCTTCTGCAAAGTTGCAATTATTTAAAGCTGTCCACGTAAAACTGTTCTAAGGTGCACTTCCACGTATTTTTTTTAATACCATGTAAAAAGTAGAAAGTACGCACAATGACCTTTTCATTACCACAAAGGAATTGGTAATGAAAAAGCTGGTGGAAGTGTGACTTGGTCGAGCTATCCAGATTCACAGAATCACAGAACAGTTGAGGTTGGAAGGGACCTCTGGAGATCATCTGGTCCAATCCCCCTGCTCAAACAGGGCCCCCCTAGAGTCAGTTGCCCAGGACCATGTCCAGATGGCTTTTAAATGTCTCCAACCGCAAGCCAAATTCAAAACTGGAATGGTCATACTGGGCAGCAAATACTGCACCACCACCATTCGCATGTGAAAGTCTGGCCTCCATCAAGACATTTGTGAGGGTCCTCAGATGTCACCCTTTCATTCAGGAGGGTCTATCTGAAAGACTTTCACTAGTGTCCATCAGGATGGCTTCTGGTAGGTAGGGTGAAGACACCCATGGAATGACCCTGTCTTTCCATGAAGAGTGGCTGGTCTCCTGAGGACTCCTATTGTCCTATTAAAGGATTGTCAGAGAAAAATTATTTTTGTCTCCATGAAGGTCTGTTCCCCTCAGGGTGGCTTTAAAGAAGGAAAAAGTTGCCTTATACTCAGCAGAGGCACCACACACCTGGGACCGATGAGGCTGGCCTGCTATTGGAGGCACCCTAATGGCTGCTACTAAATGGGACAGGAGTAAATGAGAGTGGGCTACTAGGGGTGAACCCCCATGGTCTTCTCCAACCTTAGTGATTCTGTGATTCTGTGATCCTCCTTAACTCAGTTCCAGATCCTCTGACCAGCTGTAGCAAGTGGGGACCGTTCTGCTGCGCTGCAGGAAGTTCATTGCCCCTGCCCACAGCCAAAACAACACCCTCAAGAAGCCCATGGCAGAAAAAGAAGGGAAATCTTTCCAATTCTTATATTTTAAAATCAGGATGATGCTTCCCCTTGAACCTTGACTTCATATTATCTTCAAAAGCTTATGGGAAAGAGTCCCCTATTCACCTCACATGCCAGGACTACTCCCTCACTTCTACAAGGCATTTCTTGCACTGGCCTGTAAAACTGGGGTCAGAGATGAGGATTTATGTGGTTTTTTCCTAGATCCCCCCTTAAAATAGTAGAATAGAGGCCATATGTTTTCACTCTCCTGGAATTTACCCAGTATTTCAAGATTTAACGTTAATATCAGCAGACCAGAATGCTCGCCAGCCAACTCCTCTTGCAAGTTGCTGTTTTCTAATAGTTTTCCCCTGTTGCTAATGGGCTCAAGAGTAGTTTGCCATCTAAGCAGAACACCCTCCCTTCCAAACATTCATCAGAAAAAATTACTAATCACTTCCATCTTTTTGAATCTTTATTAACAGACTTACTTCAAAAAAATAAAAGGGTGTATGCCCTCAGAACAGTTAAGTTTTGTTCCAAAACTGAAACACCTTCCCATTATCTTTAAGGAAAATGTATCTAGTTGGTTTTCAGCATCCCTCCCGGCATTTTTTTGTACTGCAGATGTCTAACTTTCATCAAATGCCACCTATTACTGCTTTTCTCCCCATATCTAATATTCTGCATATCTGCTCCTACTCGCTGCCTTCATTGTAGTTCAGTGCAATGGCTTTTTAGCTATCATCTCTTGAATGTGGAAATATAGCTCTTTGGCTATCTAATATATTCTTTGTAAAGAATTTTCCCCATTTGAAAACATTTTTTCCTCCACAAAGTTTTCTTCCTATCTGTTTTACTCAGAATTTCCTCTTGTTGGGATATTAGGCTTTTAGAGACACACCACAACATACCAAACCACTAGCAGGAGCACCCCATTTCACGTCCTGAAGACTATCGCTTGGAAATCCCTTTCCAGACCAGCTTCCAGACCCCTGAACCCCTCCTGGCTGAACCAGTCTCATCCGTATGGTCACCAGCCACTTCTCAGCACTGACTGGTTTTCTTCTGCTGACTCCTAAATGTTTTGAAGTCATTTTGGAGTCATTTTCACTAGGAAAAAGGGGAGTCCTTGAAGTCCGTGGGGCTGACAATTACTTCATCCAACTGTGGACCAAAGATAATTGGAGAAAAATTATTAAGAGCATGGGTTAAACACGCTCGAAAGATAGGAATCGTTCTCCTCTGATAAAGCTCTGGTCTCGGAGTCAGACTTTGTCCCTGAACTCTCTGCTCCTGCCATTGCAGCAGGGCTTCCTGGCCCATGCACAGACATGGAAAAAACAAAAGTCAAGACAAGCGGGTCACAGAATCACAGAATCATTAAGGTTGGAAAAGACCTGTAAGATCATCAAGTCCAACCATCAACTAACACCACCAAGCCCACTAAACCATGTCCCGCAGTGCCACGTCTACATGTTCCTTGAACACCTCCAGTGATGGTGACTCCACCACCTCCCTGGGCAGCGTGTTCCAACGCTTGACTGCAACTTTAGGGGAGAGTGGAACACAGACGGTGCAAAGACTTCCCTTCCCTGCAGGAGACGTCTCCACCCTGCTCCCTGCAGAACTTTGGCGGGAAGAGTTGGTAACACTCGGCTTGACAGAGAGCGGAGAAGGAGACTTGAGCAACCTGCAAGAATGGACCCACGCCATCATCACAAAAACAGAGTCACAAGAAAGGAAGAAAATTCCTGGTATTTTTGTCTGATTTCTGGCCATTTGGGATAAGACTTTTCTTGACCCTTTTTAGTTGTCTGCAGTGTACATACCTGAGCCAGTCGCTCCAGGATTTCTTCATAGTCACTGGAGAGACATGGACATTTTTAGAGCCCAGTGATCTCACACTACGGCACAGCTTGTCAGAAGAGCGGACAGGGTTGAACAAAGGGTTCCAAAATAAACTCCCAACAAACAGCGTGTGCGCAGAAACCGTCACATTCTCAGTTTGTCCTGGTACCCCTGACACAACAAACAACAGCTTTTCTCTTCCCTGAACCTCATGCCCTCCACGCCGCATTGACCGCAGCCAATGCCTGGTGCACCAGCCCCTTGCAGAAGCAATGCCGTAAAGATTAACCGGAGGCTGAGTTTGGATCCCAGCTAACCTGAAGCGTCAATGAGCAAAAAAGCACCAGGCAGGTTTTGCAGCCAGGCACCAGCACCACGGGCTGCCTCATCTCACAGTAACACCCCGGGCACAGGACACAACACTGTGTGAAATGCTATCAGTGACTTACTTTAGGTGGCCCGTACATCAGGAACCCTCAGCCAAAATAAACTCCTAGGCTTGCTCCAATGCATTTCTTTTTTAGAAAAGAATTTATATAAATGATCTTTTTTGAAAGAAAAATATTGTTGTGAGCCTGTGCAATATTTCACCAGGATTTTTCAAAGAAAAAATGGTCTTCACAGTGGAGCATAAGAAACAAAACATCAGCCTGAATAACAGTCATACCTACATTTTGCTGTCCTTATCACTAACGGCAGGAATTTCCAGGTGATATCGGGAAGCCAGGCTACAACTGGCATCTACCCAAAGAAAAATTAATGTACGCTACATAATAAAAGTAAGATGTTAGTTCTTCAGAAATATTTTCAGTAATAAGAGCCCTTTGAGCTTTAAAAACAGTTCTTTAAATGTTTGTTTACGACATTTACACAATATTTACACAATAATTACACTTTACTTTCTCAGTGCTTCAGTTCTCTGCTAACTCTATACTGTGAGAATGAAGATTTGGTTAAAGTCTCGGTAATGTGCCAGCACTCCGGCATGTCTGGATTCTCAAGAATCCATTGCTGCGGAAATAAAAAGGAAATTAAACCACTGGAAAAATAAAAGAAGTATGTTAGGTTGCTATGGAGTCTGATTAAATTTGGAGGTAAGGTTTAACTTGCCGCTTAATTCACATCATTTGGAGGTAAGGTTTAACTTGCCACTTAATTCACATCACTATGCAGTGAGTACAGCAGGAGGTTGAAGGGCCCCGTGCTGCTGCCCGGCACTCAGCAGCCGTCGGGGTCCTCTCTGAAATGGCTTACACACAGAAATCCGCTCCTCAAGATGCAGAGCGAGCACCGCCAGCTTCCAGACAGCTCTGGCCACCCGAACCTTAAATGTCTTTCTGCAGGTTTCTCAGTCCTCTGACATTATTTTTAAAAGTAGTGTCACTTCAACGGGTATAAAATTCACAATGGGTATAAAATTTAGCCTTTTAGATCAGATTGTTTCAAACAGTTCCATGAGCCAGTGCCATGACACTGCAGCCTGTTTGTGATATATTACCACGTAATGTATACAGCAATGAACAGCCTCCTCTGAGATGGTCCCTCTCACAAAAAAACCATTGTTTGTAATTTATCAAGCATGCCTGAAACAGCATCAAGAGCAGTCATCATAAAGAAACCAGGTTTAAATCGCTCTCTCATTCAAGTACAGACCAGTAGAATATGTTAACAGCAGTACTGCTACTACTTTCCCATGAAGTTTGTGAACTGGAGGTTGTCAGAAGCAGACATAAACTCTCTGAAAACGAGCTGGTGTTATAATACTGCAAGTCAGTCAAAGGATACCGGAGATGAACTCTCGCCCCTTTCGCTACTCATCTGTTCTTTACTAGCAGTAAGTAGAATCAGTGATCAGATAGTAAGCGCCTTCAAATTAAAAGCTGCTGTTCTGGAATTAAAAGTCCTAAGTTCACAAGCAGTTCTACCGATAAAGGCAAGACCACTTCTGTCAAATATCACATCGCTAGTTTATGAACTCTTATTTATGAAAGAAATTTCCTTTTTTTAACTAAATCCACGTTTCCAACTGGTTCTTCAATTAAAACGAAATATTCAAGTTCTGGTCAACTGAAACTCCTGACCGTAGTTGCAGCTATACCCATACAGCAATCTTTTATTTCTAACCTGATGACAAAAATCTGGCTGAGAATACCGAAGGCCAGAGTTCACACCGTAACTGCTGAGGAGAGCCACGTGTGTAATACACGGTAACAGAACAGCACGTTTACCACCATGATTTTATATTGCTATTTTTACAAGAAGGTACAAATTACAGGTATAGAGCATCCTAAACATGGGCACAATGCAGCCCCTCTGCAAGTTCTGCTGGCACGCTGCTGCAGTTTTACATCAGACATGCCTGTGAGAAGAGACTACACCTCTACTTCAAAACTGCAGTTCCCCGGTTCATCAGTGTGTTTTTTTAAATGCCTGCATCCTTCTATTCGATTTCTGAAATGTCCCAGTATCTTCCACCCCCTCTTCCCACCCCACCCCACCAATACGCAGGGCTTCCAAAATACCTACTCCTGGCCCTGCCAGCAAGTCCCTGTGTTACCGAAGCGTGCTGTTTCCCCCGCTCAGGGCTCATTTTTTGGTCGGGCAAATGGTAGTAAATAGGAATCCCCCTTCTATCAGAGAAGTGCTGCAAGGCAGGAGGCTAACCACCAATTCAAAGCATGCACATACTTAACTGGAATATTACTGCACATTGAAAGTTTCCTCTGCTCTAAAATAGACGCTGGTTTTTTATGAGCAGCATTTCTCTGGAGTAACTCCATGAATTTGCTGCCAGAGGCTGAGCCCCATCCACACGTGTTGCTCCCACCGATCAAACGGAGCTGCGGCAACGTACTCCAGCACAGCAGGGCAGCAGGAGAGCCGGAACGCAGGAGCCCTCGTCACTCAGCTCTGCCAGGCCGTTAGCAAATCCCCCATAGCATTTGACAAGCTCCCACCGGTGTCGTAGAGAATTTGGGCGATGGGATTGATGGCAAGCTCTCTTCCCAAAAATAACTTACTTTCCCCCAGTCTTAAGAAAAGCTGCCCAGGAGGAGAAAGTGGAAGGGAGCTCATGAGGTCTAGAGAGCTACATCAGTCCTGGCAATTAGTCAGGGATACGCAACATTTGGGGAGCCCCACATGAGCAGTAGAACAGACCGGCAAATGGTTGTGATGACTAACAGATGTGATGGCAAGTGCAGAAACACGGAGCTCTTCGCTTCGGTCATGTTGTGAACTCGTGCCCCAGAGACACTTGTCACTGCAGCGTTTCAGACGTGGGGGTGCAGAGGAAAGGACTGAGGAACTGCTGTTAAGCAGGGACAGAATATAAGCTTTCTGTGCTGTCTCTACCCTCTATTTGCAGAAGAAAAAAAATACTCCCAAAATAACCTGTGTCCAGTACCTTTGTGGACTTTGTGCTGACGCTGGTTTTAAACCACCTGCAGGTTTCAAAGTGCCCACAGCAACCTTGTGTACCTTTTGGCATGCAAGAGCAACACAAAACTCTGAGCACTGCTGTCATGTCCAGGCACTACGCAACACTGAGGTCAGTAAGGTGGTAAATACTGAAGAAGATGAGTTACTCTGTCCATCTACATTGTGACTATTTGCTCACAGGGTTCAGACAAAATGTTTCTCTAATACCACCAAATGCAAAATACTACATCTGGAAACCAGGAGCACAGATGTTGTCATACCATATGGGAGAGGCTGCCTCGAGGAACAGCAGATGGGCTTTGAAATCGCCGCAAATAACTGACTCGGCATGAGCACTCAGCATGCCATAATGCCACGGTAAAACCGTCGGGCACAGTTTATGGGCACAAATGTCAAGAGGTTGAGAAGCAATCTTAGCACTGTTTTTTATCCGTGGTATGTAGAGCACTGGGCTAGCAATTGGTGCTGGGTCATGAGATGCACAGGAACCACAGTTCCAGAAGAAAAGGTTTCCAGCTTCTGAATCCAATATATACAACATAAAGCTTCAAGTGCTCATTTTCTGCAGTTCATCCAAGAGCTGAAAGGATTAGTGGATAGCACGAGACAGTCTGGGACTTTTCAGCCTTGTTGATAAGGATGCAGCAATCCACAGGTCAAAGAGGAAGTTCAAAGACCAATGTGGAAATGCAAATGAATTTCTCAGTAATGACCACAATATTATAACAGGTTCTCCAAGTACATGATGAATTGCCACTGCCGAGCACCTTCAGGGCAAGATTAAATAACTTTCCGGGAGGCACACTGAGATACAGCTTTCAGAATAAGTTATTCAGACAAGTGATAGAGAGGGGGTGGAGAAAGGAATTGTTGCAGGTGGATGGTCAATTCTGAAGCGAGAAGAGCGTCCGCAAAGGGACTGGCCGGTGGGTGTAATTCGTGTGCCACACATCCGACACGCTCAGAAGACCTGCCTTGCTGTATGGGGATGGTGACTGAATCAGAAGCCTCACACTTCAACCATTCTTTTGCAGGGGAGACAGTTTTCCCTTTGCCTGAGGTGCATCAGTATAATCCCTGGGTAGTACAAGTTTCACCGTTTGCTGAAGCAGATTTTGCTACATGAACAGGTAGAATAAAGTTAATGGATGTTTCAGGGGTATAAGAGCACATGAACTGCCTGGTTATGTCATTCACATGCTAAAACACAGACCACAATAAACCACACAACATCAGAAGGGAAATTTTCCAGGGAGATCACCTCTACAGCACCAAATTGTCACTTGCCTGCTGGGAACACATAGGGACAGATTATTTCCCCAAAGCAGTTCAGGCCTTGGACGTTTGTTGGGAGTCTCCCGAACTATGCAGACTAGCTACAGGGGTTTCTCAGTGACAAGAGGTTATTGCTACAGCTCAGACTGGCCAGCTTCCTTGTGCTCCGTCTCGGCCAGACCTCTCCAAGAGTTTGCACTTCTCCATTCTCCGAGCGGCGAGGTGGCAGGGATTGTCCCCTGCTCTACTTGTCAGCAATGAAGACTCAGCACAGCATTTTGCGGGATCAGCCAGCCTAGGCAACTAGTTCCTGCTGGTTTACTAAACCACCCAGCTGAGAGTCAATGTGATAACCCTGGAGTAGGTAGTATAGCTTTCCTTAACATACACGTGAACTACCAGTTTAGCATCTAGCAGCTGCTTTGCACACAGTTCTTGGCAAGACTCTCTTTTTCCAGCACAATGACTCAACTCTTTCCTACTAGGAAAATTACTAAGATTTGGCAGGTTAACTACTCCCTTTGCGGGCAGTCTTGCCTATAGGATACGGAGCTCATCTTTTCCTCATTGAGACAAAGCAGAGCAGATTGCAGCACTGTTACTGCAGCAAAACGTGACCGCTATGTCTAACACCCACACTCAAGTGGTATATTACACCCTTTGATACAGCTCCATTTTAAGTTGCTGGATAAATACAAATGCTATTTTATTGCTGAAAATGGCAGCTTCACATATTTAGTGTATTAGTGAACTAAATACACTAATACGTAGTAAGCAATATTCAAAATAAGCAGGCATGCAAAGAAAATCTATGCTCGCTCACAGGAGCATCTACTCCATCTCTGTGAGGGCACATTGAATACTGATTTCAAAAATATTAAATATTCCACCATGGGAGGAAGGACGAAAATAAATACATCTGCCAGAACAATGGCAACAATTTCGAATACCATTTGTCTAATGCCTCTCACACCCCGTCACAAGACTGAGCTCATCTTGCACTGCATGGAGAAGGCTGGGTTCTAGCAGTACAACAGGACACTTAAAACTGTATTTTCACTAATACTACAACAGCAATAGAGCAAGAACATCTTTCTTTACTTCCTCTCAATTATCTAAGTTCCTTATGGAACTGAAAGAGTACATACCACCACTTCTTAAGCACAGCTATTTTGCTGTTTCAGTATGTGACCCCGCAAAGCTAAATTTGGTATTCTAGAAACTTAAGGATGTTACCCAAAATAAGTCTGAAGCTTTTCTAAGGTGAGGAATTGAGGTAAGGGAGTTTCAGGTGACAAGCAGCTGGTTTATGTTGCCCTGCTACATTATCAGTTCTCCATTTAAGTTCAGAGGGAAGCAATTATACCTTGAAAAGGGACAACACAAGCTTCATGATTACTTCCATGGGATCACATTGGCTCTGCTAATCTCCACAGAAGTTTCCACTGCAGGTGTTACAAGGTCCTGAAGACTGGAATTTCTCCAGCATTACTTAACTGAGCAGCTAGAGCTCATCTGAGCTCTGGAGGGGGTTAGAAGCAAGCAAGCTTTTTACAGTCCATTTATTTTTGATCCTAGAGCAGGAGGAGCAGTGAGCAGGCTTTGACCTGCTCAACCCCATTGACCATTGGTATGTAGAAGCATCAGCTTTTGGGACAGAGTGAAAGCACAAAGACCTTCAACCTGTAAATAACTTGAAGAGTAATTGCTGACTTTGTTTCTCACCTCCTTGGCTCATGAGTTGAGGTATGCAGGGGGCCCTGACTTGGAGTAGTGTACAAAATGGAGTGCATCACAGAACAGACTGGAGGGCTCTAGCTCAGACCAGACACTATCTAACAGGACTAGGACTGTGCCTTGACGTGTTTTAAAGTCAAGTTGAGACCAGATAATGGTCAGAGGGCAAAAATAGTTCTCCAGAAACTGTCACTATAATGTAAGTGAAAGACAAATCATGTCTCACTTAACTGACTAATCTTCAGTAAGTTGAGGCAGATGTGAACATTCATGAGAAAAAAAAGAGTACTCTGAATAACATCTAAACCCAAGCATTACTGTGTACCCCATCACTATTCCCCCCGCCCTTCCCCAGTGTACCTACACACACATTGGGCAATAAGCCCCACAAATACTTTGTCAGCACTATTTAGATGCAAGAATTACTTAAGGCAAGTAATGTTTAGCATAAGTTTATTTGCACAAGAATTTCAGAATCATTAAGGTCCAAAACCCAATTTCCAAGAATGACAAGTGAACACCACAGTGCAGAACAGCAGAGAAAGTGATTGTGACCAATCTCACATTTGGGCTCATCAAATCCAAATCTTTCTAGTACCTTGTTTTGCCAGCTTAAAAAAAAAAAAGACTCACTTCTTCCAAAGAGGTATGAGACAGATTTTCCAAGAGCTGACTTCTTTTAATAGTAAAAAATAATATAAGAGATAAACATAGAAAAAAGGCCTTCTAAACTTCAACAGAAAGTGCAATTTTAATCAGAAAGAGACAAGCCCAATCCAGACACTTCAGTGAGTGGCCTTCTCTTCCAATACAGGTGAGAAAAACCAGAGTGCTCCAACCATTCCCCCCCGAAAGCTTCTACAACTGTAGCCCAGCATCCCACCTTATAACTAGTTTCATTGAAATTAAAGAACATATGAAATATGCTTCACAATATTTAACAAATGGTTGAGTAAGAAAGACTTAGATGCAAAGGCTAGAATTATTACCATCCATTTGGCTCTCCCAATGCCCAGATTAGATCAAGTTGCCAGTGACTATGGTCAATTTACTGCTTATTCCTGTTGCCTTGTTAGGGGTAACCTGTACCTAACAAGTACCACCAGTACTCTGGCAGCTTAGAATTGAAGCTATCTGTTCAAGTTCTCTTCTAAGAGGCCTTTTTCCAAGCACTCATACAGTGATAAGCAGAGGTCACTACCAACATTAGTAGTTATTCTAGTGATCAGAAACCCATAAAGCCTAGGCACAGAACATACTACATGCTTAACCCCAGAACTCAATCCCAAAATATGGGTCTTTAAGTTTCAATAAAAAGCTGTAGGTATTTGGACTAGATTTAAATACTACCTACTGCTTTGCAGACAAGATTATTAATGGTAAAGTGTGAGGATCTTTTGAAAAACAGTTACTCAAAAGCAAGCAGTAGTCTTCAGCCTCCAGCTTAGTGATTGAACTAGCTGAGGACAAACACAGCAACAATTAAATCTTGAGCTGAGGGAACATGAAGTATGCTTTACCTTACAACTTTTCAGAGTGACCATGGATCAGCATGGGGATTTTACCAAAGTGACTAAAACCCAGTCTACTACTAGGTCTCCTTGGTAGCATCTTTATCAAATAAAAAATAATCTTACAATGAGGAAGTCCCACCAATAAACTGTAAGTCAAGGGGGACTTGGCAATAAATACTGACAACAGATGCTTAACCTCAGACTGGCTTAGCCCAGCAGAGCTTGTGAACTACAGGAAGAAAACAGCTATTTTAAACCGCACAGTCCAGTTTACTAGAAGCCTGGTCCTGAGGAATGATGCACTGATACAAGACCTGCAGTCTAGAGTTACTGCAGCTTTCTTTTGATGCCACTGCCCAGGAGAAATGTGTTAGGGTAATAGTCCTAAGTATAGCAGTCTTTCTCTAACCTCCAGTTGACACACAAGTGAGCAACAGAGGACGGAGCATGTTTGTAGAGGCATCAATTAAGTACTGAAGGGAGACTGAAACAAGCAGGCAGCCTAGTTTTGGCCTAGGGTCATCACTTTTAGCTTTTACCTAGCACTCACTCATGTTACTCTTTGCTACAGCAGCCACCATAAACCTGAAGTCAAACCAGCTAGCGCACACCAAATTAAGCCACTGCCACATGCAACATCAGGCTGCCAGGACAACTTGAAACAGAAAGGGGTAGACTGCTGGCCACACAGTGTTGAAAAGCTATGAGTATTCCAGCTCTACCTGCTAAGCCAGGATTATTTTTAAGGCAATGAGATGAACGGTGTCCCCACACAATCCCTTATACAGTAGGGTCAATGCAGTAGGTAGTGTGCAGCTTCAGGATACAGTTTAACTATTCAAAGAGCTTAGCATCCAGGCTACAAAGCATCCATATTCCTAATACGCCAGAGTAACTTAAGAGCCAGGCAGGGAACACATCAGTCCTGCAAAGCTTAAATCCAGGAAGGCAGCTGTTCAGAGAGCAGCCATGCAACGTAAAGCTTCCTTAGGGGCCTTAGCAACAAGTTACATTAGCAAAAGCACAATATTTATGGCAGGAAGCTTAAATTCTCCATAGCTCTATCTCAGTAGCAATCCATTAGAACCATTTTTGTAGCACTTCTCCAACAGATGCACCTGGCTTGATGCTCAGCGGCCAAGACATTCAAAGACTAGTAAAACATAAGTCTGTTTTTTCAAGCTTGTGAGGACTCCTCCTGAACATCTGACCACTTCTTCCACATAAGCTGATGCACAGGAACAGTTTCTAAAGATCAGCCATGAGATCGCCCAAGACAGATACATGAGTCTAAGCTATTTGATATGCAAATCAAGCACATCCCTCTAGGCATCGGTTTACTTCTGCAATGGGTATAGCTTAGGTTGGCTTTAAAAACAGCTATTTAAGAGATGATAGCAATTACAAACTCCTAAGCAAAAGATTTCCTTCCTTCTAGTGACACTCTATACTAAGCCAAGGATTGCCTTGCACACAGAAGTTATTCATGCCTAGGTTTGCATTCCAGCAGTAAGCCTGTACTAAGTTTAACACCCATGACAACGCTGGCATCATGTTAGTTTTTAAAAAGCCTTCCAGACAGTCAAAGTCTTGGGTGAGAGATGCCTTGTCTGTACACTATATCAAGTCCAAGCCACAGTTAATAAAAAGGCTGGGTTCACTTTCAAGTTTAGCTACTTTGGCTGACTATTCAGGAAGCCTTTAATGAAAAAAACACAACAGAAGACACCAAATTATTTGTCTATTTGCTACTGAAGTTGCTTACAAGACTATTCAAAAAATTAAGCTAAAGCATGCTTGGCAACAGTCTGCTTTCTAGATTGTACCCCTCCCTGCCTTCCTAAGCTAAATGAAGAAGTCTCACTGCTCTACAGAGGCAGTCTTTATGAAGCAGTTATGAGAAGTGAGAAAACTTGCAATGTAACTAGAAGTTTTTGGTCCTATGAGGAACAGGCAGTTTTTTTACTGCCATTTAAGTGCTGTACTGCTACCGTTATCCACCTTGAACAGCAACCATACATTGGTGTTTTACCTGCTTTCTACTTTACCTTCTAAGCTTAAATCATCAAATCATCAGGCACTTTGGTCTCACAAGCTTGCAGAGACAGCTAGAAGTCATAAAAAAGGTTTAGCAAACAAGTACTCTTAAACATTGCACCAGTACATATTAAATAGCTCTAAGATTTGCCTTTCTAGTCTACTTCTCCGGTTAAGCAAAAGAAACTCAAGATCATTTGCTGTATGTATTTCACTATTGCAATTCAGTGAAAATCATCCAGTTAATATACTAGTACCGCTATATACTTAACTGGGGAAATTTTAACCTTCCTTATAAAGCACAGGAGTTTCAAAGCAGCAAGTTCAGCACATACCCTGGAGGAAGGTCAGCCCCCTAGACCTCCAAGGGAGTACATACTCTTCCAGAGGCTATTCTGAAAACAGGGGCAGACTTCCACCACATACAGCCTCTGTGGAGAGCTCTGCTTAGGGTTTATATACCTCTTCAAGTGAGGGTTAAGACCAGTAAAGAGGAAGAATTTGACTCTAACCACTCAAAATACCATTGCATACAGTGACCAGGTGATAGTGATAAACTAGTAAACTCAACCCTTTAGTGGTGACAGAAAGACAAGCCTTCAGGACCTGCCTGAAGTTGTACAAGGAGAAATTCATTTTAGGAGGCACTTCAGGAATTCATACTGTGGCAGGAGTGCACATCATCCTGCAACTTACAGTGGGTGTTTTTTTTTTTTTGCTTGCTGTGGACCTGTGAGGAAGAAAGTCGGGCCAAACCTCAGTGTAAGAGCTGCACTACTTTCCAACTGTGCCAATAATTGTTTTGAAAGATGCAGTCAAAAAGGCTTTATCTTGAGCCTGGACTTAACAGTGTTTTTCTATCCAAACTATTCAAACTGTGGTTCCAATTCTATTTAAGGCTTCAGTTCCTCATTTCAAAGACTTTTCACATTAGCAAGTTTTACATTGTGTTTTGGTGCATTTTTAGAGATGCCACCTTCCAAAATTTAGTACTCAAGAAAAATTTAGCCAGCTTATGCTTTAGAGATAGACTTACTAATCCATCTTCAACTTCCAAGAAATTAATCTTGAACTTGAGGCAGGACCATATATCCCTAGGTACTACAGGAAACAACATTTAGGCCCTCTACAAGACAGACAGTATCCATACAGTTACCAGTTCTACACAGCCAGAAAGTAGAAGCAGCCCAAGCATGATATGAGCCCACTCTTGCACAATTAGTTCAATAGAAAGTTGGCCAGAACATGAACTGAGGAAGTGTAGAATAATGAGGTTAGGCAATAGAAAGCAGAGTTTTGCTGCTATTCCAGGAGTGGCTTCTGCTCCACTCAAGACGTTTTACAGTCTTTCCTCTATTAACTAACGCAGTTTACTGAATACTCCACTTAGATCACACATTAATAGTCACTTCCAGAACTAGTACAGAGTTTTTAACTACTCCTTTTAACATCTGGCTGCTGGTTCTCTTCTCCTAATGAAGAGGTAATAAGGCTTCTTGGCATTTGTAGAGATATACTGAAAAGTTCATAGCAGGTCACCTGGTTGCATATTCCTGCTGCACACCAGGAAATGGACAGTCCGATACAGTCATGTTTCCATTAGAAAACCTCCAACTGACAGTTATTTCTTGTTTATATACACTCAGCATCTCAGCCTTCAGTAGCCTCCACTCAAGAACGCTCAAGTGAAATGATCAATTGCAAGGCAGCCAAGTGGGGTAGGACTGGCTGTATGGCACAGGAGCATTCGCAAGATAGTAGTTGCTGAAGTTTACATCACTAACGTAAGGTGCTGGCTGGTAATAACACGTAACATTAGTGGCATTAGGGATGATGTTTTGTTCTGCCAGAACTTTGAGTGCTAGCAGAGAAATCAAGTTGAGAGTCTGCCTTCGCTCATGTCCCATAAGACAGACTGTGCTCTCATTTACCACCCTGCGCAGAATCATGAGGTAGTCATATTTGCTCCTCTCTTCTTTGGAGAAGTGGTTCTGGAGGTAGGTCTCTAGTTTGCGCTGCTGATCCAGGATGTCTGGGAAGTCTATGAAGAATCGGGAGCACATGTAGCGCTCTAATGTTTTGATCTCATCCTTATCCATGGGTCTGAAGTCTCGTACTAAGAGGTTACTATACTTCAGAAGCCCACCACCTCGGATCTCTTCAGGATTTTTGGTAGCTATCAGCTTGTTCTGGAGGTGATCAAAAGCTGCTTCAAAGTCTCCATACATGCTCTCCCCGATCACAGTTGGATGGAACTGCTCCGACATGGGGGTTTCTGAGTAGTCATAGTAAAAGAGCAGGGAATCCAGTATGATTTGGAAGGAGTCCACACTGAACTCAAACTGTCGTCGTATACAGTCTACAAACTTCAGCTCCACATTCCTGCCATGCTTGTTGGAAAGTGATATCAAGCTCCAACGGTCAGACTCTGTGTACACTTTGACCAGCTTCTGGATGTAGGCTTCCTTCAGTGTTACTGGACTGATTTTTAGCTTGCTTACTCCTTCTGGCAAGAAATTCAAGAGGGATCGCAACACCACATCTCGAACTAACTGAAACTCTGCCTCACTTGGAAGAGAAACTTGAAAAATGAGATCCAGGTCTTTGCATCCCAGCCCATTATCCTTGACCAGGACATGACCAGCTGCAGAGCCATTCAGACGGACATCATGTACGACAATGCCTGCTTCACTCAGCCTACTCCGAACAGTCTGAACAATGTCCTTCAGCGTTATCTTCAGTGTCGGGAAGTTACCTCGTCCATGGATCGGAACCACCTCTGTAAGAACCTCATGCAGACGGCTGACCTGCTCCCAGTTCAGTACACTGCATGACATGCAGTCTGTGTTACTTCCTCTGCCTGCCATCTTAAGGTTCTTCTTCTCCAAAGAAACTGTAGGGAGGTGGAATATAAAGAAAAAAGACAAGTCAGACTTTTTGTCTACGCTTCCTAGATATATCCTATGCTCTGCTTTTCTGTCTACACACGCCAACACAAGCTAGAAAGAAATAATTCTATGTATTAATGGTTATCAGCAAGCCTTCCACCTGAAACAATACGCAGCTTCCCTATTGGTGCAGGCAAAAAATCTAGTTGTCACTGTCCTGTTTTTGGGGAGGTAGAGTTAAGTACTTCAGCAAAGCAGTTTGTGTCAAAGGGAAGCTATCAAAGATGACACATAAGCTTTACCTAAGTTTACAATCTGCAGCACCAGCTGAAGCCAGACAAGCCATAAGTGCAAAGCACTTCTGAAAGTTAAGCTTTGAACTTGTTTCATTATATGTAAAGCTCAAACTGCTCTCTCCAACTAACACAACAGTGGAAGACAGGTGTTAGTTTCAGGGCTTAGACATCCAGTCCACTGAAAGCACTTTAATTACACCAGAGATGGAAGATTTCTTCCTTTTCACAGAAGTTTTTCCTTTCTCAGCCATCCAGCATCTACCACTCATGGGATAAAGGCCAAGTACACCTTGCCCCTGCAAAAAGCTACAGCACTTCAGCATCCTGGACAGAATTTCAGCTGCAAAGTCAGATAACAACTATTCAATTTGCACTCCAGTCTTTGTAAGCATCTCTTTACCCTTCTTCAGACACGCTGCATAATCAAGCTACCTTTTTGGAAATACTCCAAAACCTTTTGCTCATTTGTGGAGGGCAAACAAGCTTGTAAGATCTGGCATATATTCAGATGATGTATATCATGTTAGTGTTACTCTTTAACACTAAGGACTTGAGAACCTCACTGGCCAGACTTGGTCACAGCCTCATCTGAACTTCTGCACTTCAAGGAGTCTTGTCACAGTTGACCAGATCATTCTCTTGTGCTTAAGTGGCTTGTGTTTTGAAGTATGTAGATACTTACATATGTTCTACAGTCACACAGCTCCAACTGGTATTAATACACTTTTCTCTTTTTAAGTGTTCCAGGTTTCTATTGTGGCCAGGTGCTTCCTGACAGCTACAGTCTAATTGAGGCCTCACCTTCTTCTGCCCCAAGTACTTGCGAAGACTGCAGCTGCCAAGGTCAGACTAGTCAGACTTAAGGTAGTTAACTCTTGCCTACCAGGAATTGCCTAAACCCCAACCATGTAGTTTCCTAACATGCATCAACATAATGCATGGTACACTTTTTAAGCCAGATGCAAAGAGCAGCTATTGTCATTTCATGCTCTTCCAGCTTTTAATTTTTGAACAGCTCATTTGACCCGTCACCTCCTCTACAGAAGGGAGTCAAATCCTAGATAAAATACACAGTAAGGTAAATATGCTCCCGGGGAATCAATTTCTGCCCTTGAGCATGAGCTGCTGCATTACCAGCCCTGCTGCTGCAGGTCACGTCAGCTCCAGCAGGCACAAAACAAACCTGTGATTCCTAAGATGATTAGTCCAGGACAAATCAAGGGGGTTCTTCAAACTCAATCCTTAAAGCTGCAATGCAGCATAAACCCAGAGGCATCAAGCCTGCCAGCAGTTGCCCTCAGGCACTTCAATCAGCATTTACATAATGCATTCAAGTACATTTTCTTCTTAAAACCACTGTATTTTCATTAAATCCTTCAGATCGCTAAAGAACACAAGAGTCTTCTATGACTCCTAGCTCAAGCTGCAAGTGCTTTCAGCTACTACCTCTGAAAGCGTTCCCTCTCCTCCTTCCCGTTTGTAGCCTTCTCAGCAGCTAAGACAACACACACAGCCCACCCAGTGACGAGAGAGGACTCGGAGCAGTGCTTCCCACCCCACTTGCTTGGTCATCCTCACCTAGGAGGATAATGCATGTTGCTGCCCTTGAGGGGGAAAAAGATGTAGCATTTCACTTCCAGTTCAGTGGAGAGTTTAATTCGCAGGCTGTCAACCTATATAGCCTCCCACCCCCAAATCACTCATGTGTTTGCCTACCCCGCAAGATTTACATTAGCAACAATGGGATGTAAGTGACTTTAATGTACTTGGGGCACTAGCGGTTCGCATGCCTCTTGTTTCACGGCCAAGATTTTCTGTCACAAGAAGATCTGATCCCTGAAGATGCTCATTCACTGGGAAGAAAACAACTCTGAAGCTGAGATAGGTAGTTCCTATTTTTAATACCAAGAGTAAAGAGCGTTGTAGCTTCACTGGGGTGCAAATCTCAGATCAGGGGCAGAAGGAGCAAGGACAAGGTGCCTTCACCCTTGTCATGATGAAGTACATCGCTCCACAGCGGATTTCCCTACGAGACATAATTTGACGCAACATCTAAAAGAATTCAGACGACTGTACCTGCAGCAAGCAGTAACACTGTGGTGTCACGGGGGTACAAGTCCCCCTCAAACTGCGGCGGCACCGCAGGCGGCTCAGCTCCCCGTACAAGAGGTTTTCTCGTGGGAGGAGAGCCAAGCGCGCTTCGCTGCGCCGCGAGTGGCAATCCACGCGGTGCACCGCGGGCCCGGCTCCGCGCACGCAGGACCCGCACCCACCGGGGGCAGGCGGAACGTGCCTTTTTAGGTAATAACGATAAGTAAAAAAAGCGTTACCGAGCGCTCGCCTGGAGGAGATGCCTCATCTAAGTCACCCCGCCCGCCGCGCCGGCTCTGCCCCGGAGCGGAGCCCCGAGCCGCCCCCCCCGCCCGGCCCCGCCGCTCACCTCAGCCGCGCCGCGCACCCCGAGCGACCGCGCCAGCCTCGCACGCGCATCCCTCCGCCCCTCGCGCCCGCCCTTTATCGCCGCGCCGCCCGCCCGCCCCGCCCCCCTCCTCCGTGAGGTAACCGGCGGGCGGGGCGCGAGGCGGAGGCGCCAGTAGCGGCGGCCCTCAGTAACGGACGGCCTCAGTAACGGACGGCCTCAGTAAGGGCGGCCCTCAGTAAGGGCGGCCCTCAGTAGCGGCGGCCCTCAGTAGCGGCGGCCCTCAGTAACGGCGGCCCTCAGTAACGGACGGCCTCAGTAAGGGCGGACCTCAGTAAGGGCGGCCTCAGTAACGGCGGCCCTCAGTAACGGGCGGCCTCAGTAACGACCGCCCTTAGTAAGGGCGGCCCTCAGTAACGGATGGCCTCAGTAAGGGCGGCCCTCAGTAACGGATGGCCTCCGTAATGACCGCCCTCAGTAACGGGCGGCCCTCAGTAACGGGCGGCCCTCAGTAACGGATGGCCTCAGTAAGGGCGGCCCTCAGTAACGGCGGCCCTCAGTAACGACCGCCCTCAGTAACGGGCGGCCCTCAGTAACGACCGCCCTCAGTAACGACCGCCCTCAGTAGCGGGCGGCCCTCAGTAACGCGGCCCTCAGTAACGGCCGCGGCAGCAGGGCCGCCCCTCGCCCCAGCCTTCCCGCCGCGGGGGAGCGGGGGCGGGTTTGGCCGCCGTTCGGGCCGGGCGCTCGGCCCGGGAGCCCGGCGGGGACCGGGGTGGGGAAGAGGACGGGGGTGGCTGCCCGCGCCAGGGAGCCCTCACCCCCCGCCTGCAGGGGCTCGCAGCTTCGCCCCGCTGAGGGTGGCGGCGGGGCGGGGGGGACGGTGGCTTTCCGCCCCCCCGGCCTCGTATGTGTACCACTGCTCATGGAAGGGGAAGCAATGGCCTAAACGTTTCGAGGGAATAACAGAAGATAGGGAAGTGGAGTACAACGAAAAGCGGGCCGAAATGCAACATTGCTTCCCCGAAGGCACCTTGTCTCGGACAGGACAACGGTCAGCATACAGCTAAAGCTTCCAGGCTTCGCCGGAGAGTTTGCTACAGTGCCACATCAACAGCCAAACCAGGAATTAATACAATTAATACAAGGCTGCTAAGGATGCGCTCGCCAAAGTGTTGAAACGGTGTGCTACTGAAAAGTACAGCTGGTGGGCTGTGAGAGGCACCGGAGACATAAAGGAGGACAGAGCTATTAGACAGGGAGCAATTAATAACTTGGAGATATGGAGTAATAAAAACAGGCTGGCGTTTAATAGTACACGACGCGAGATCATGTACTGCGGGGATAGATGCTACAATTTCTGCTGTAAACCCTCAACGTTTCAGCAGAAGAGAGAAAGGACCTGGGGTATTTGCCTTTCGAAGGATAATCAGGAATCAGTAGAGGGGGGAAAAAAAAGCAAAACTGATCCTAGGACAGGCCAGTTGACATATTTCTAGTAAGGCTAAAAAAGTATTCACAAAGCATTGGGGAAAAAAAAAAAACCAACACATCTGTTACACTGTTTAGTCATATGCAGTCAAGAAAGATGAATTAAAACCCGCACGCACATGTAGAAGAGCTGACCTTGTAAGAGGAAACTGAGAAGCTCCTCTTTGCAGAGCAAACACAAACAGGCTTGCCTTGTTTCACCAACAAAGCCAACGCTGATCAGGAATAGGGGTGGGTTGCTTTATTTATGTATTTATTTTTCTCCAATAGCACACTGTTGGGATAAATAACAGGAAACAAAAACAGCTATTTAAATTAAAGGATAACATTGACACAAGAATCAGATTCAAGGCAAGTTACCATCTTTTTGTCTGATGAGGTAATCATGAATTCAGAGCATCGCAGGAGGGAGGGAGGGAAGTAAAACTAACTAGTTTCAAGAGGGAGCTAGAAAAGAAAATACGTAATATGATTTTCTGTGGTGGTACGGAGTCGGACGTGAGGATCCGGATCTCTCTCAACATTTTTTTCCTGTGTTTCTAAAACAAGAAGGAGAAATAGGGAACTCAAAAAGAAGTAGTAGCAGAAATGACGGAGGCATAACCACCAGTAAGGAAATGTCTCACTTGGAGGTTAAAACAGTGAATGGTCTCCCTCTTAAGAATATTTCCTCAGCAGTATTTCTGCCTCAAATATTATTGCCTTATGACAATAACTGATTATTTTGGACAGTATATTTTCTGTTGCCCCATGGGTAAACAGCAATTAAATTACATGTTGAAAAATATTTTCTCTTTGTAATATTCATTAGCTACCAATAAAGGCAAAGATAAACTGCAGCACATACTGCTATTACAGGTGTTAAAGTGTTAATAAAAGGTTCACACTTTATTTGTTTACAAGTTCCTGTTTCATAAGAATGTTTGTAAAAACAAAGCGGTATCTCAACTGTATCTTAAAGATTAGATACCTGGCGTGTTTTCTGCCTCCTCTGATTTGAGACCTTTGCCAGTGGAAATGCAGCACTCTCTGTAGTGAATTTAAACCTCCTGACAATACACTTGTTCTTTTTAATGACTTTTCATTGGTCCCACAGAAAGGGTCCGTGGGACGGGATTTTGAAACGCCGTTTAAAGCCTGCTGGACCAGACTCCTGGGTAGGCTGCAGGAATAATGAGGAATGCATCTTTGAGTAACGAACATCTAGGAGAAGGAGCCTGTTTACCCCTGACGAGAGCCAGGCTTCTGCTGTCCATCCGCCTGCGTCCGCGCGGCGGATTACTGTGCTGTGAGGATGGAAAACATGGAAACACATAGCCCACTGGCAAGACGAGAGATTAAAACCCACAGGTGCCGTGGCTGCCGAGGTGGCTCTGACGCAGGCCTAAACCCAGCTCCAGGGTTACAGCCTTAACGTTTAACATTTATTTAGGACTGACTTTCCCGCTATCAGCTGTAATTCCGAGTCTAGGGAGAAGTAACAGATGATCCCAATCTTTGCAAGCCATCCTTTCTCCGAGAGCGACTGGGATACAGACAAATTCCTGCCGAGAAGCAGTGAGCGGCAGCAGCCACGGTCCCCCTCTGCCCTTGGCAATGACCATCTCGCCCTTCTCCCATGGCTGCTCCCTCCCTCAGCCCTGCCCGGGTCCCCAGTGCCTCCTCCCAGCTACAGTCCCTCCTCTTCTGTCCTGTGGTGTACCCCCCTTCGGGATACAGATCACGGGACCTGTTTCAAAGGGTTTTTAAAAGAGAAGATGGGGAAGGAAGAGGGACCAAATGGCTCCTGGGATGGCAGTGTGACAGGGGGGGAAAGGGTCTGGGAGCTGCCAAAACAGGGGCAGTTTTATGAACACAGTGCAACGTGTTCATTTTAATCCAGTAAATAGGGCAGCAAATTTGGCAGAAGAAACGCACTTAACTTGTAAGTCAGCTCAGTGACCTGGCACTGTCAGATTAGTTTCCTTACGTGATGCATTGCTGAACGTAATGTGTCATTATAAATCTTGGTTGCTACAGCTGCTAAAGCCATAAAGTGAAGCAGAGTTCTTAATACACAGTAGTAGTAGCTGTCATGCTCCATTCTGTAATTGAGCATCAAATCTGCAGTTGGGAAACTCTTCTTTTTTGTCTGACATGTGGAGTAACTGCATGTCTGCAGATGCCGAGAGCCTGGAGACAGGTAGGAACGTCCCACCCCCGTGGGGTTATGGTGAAATCCTCCTGCAGAGTATCAAGAGTGAGCCCCTCTCTCTGTTGCTGGCTGCCTTTACAAGCCTTTGAGGTTTCCTGCAGGGAGATGTAGCAATCCTTCCTCCCGATACATGGATAAAAGTAGACACATGCAGTCCAGTAGAGACACGCAGAGGGTACTAATGCAGGGAACAGTAGTCTTTCAAAAATCTGAGGTCAGATTTGCTGCTAGAAGCATAGCGACAGCGGGGAAGTTCCTGCTCGAAGGGATGAGTGCTACCGTGTAGGCCTTCCCAGCTCCCACCAAGTTCCGAGCTCAGCAAAAGCCGAGACACACTCCTTCTCCGAGAGGCAAGAAGTGCCACCAGGCCCCTTCACCAGCAGGACTCGCGCAAAGTGGGAGCTCCAAGCTCCTGCTGCGTTTGGATGCGAGGAGGACACAGAAACCCGGAGTCACTGTCTCTCACGAATGTCTTTGTGAAGGTGTCCCCACGCATTAGCCCTTCCACTGCTTTGCTGCGTGCCACCTCTGGCAACTCGGGCTGTGGGCTGCAGACTCTTCTTCTCACCAACCCCCTGATGTAAACACTGAAAACTGCTTAAAAGCCTGAAGGAACGGATCCACTCGAATGTGTGACAAAGTACGCAGGCCAAATTCTTCCAGCAGACCAGAGGCGGTTACACCTCTACCCGGGCCCCTGGCGCTTTTGCTTCTGCAGCAGGAGACTCACTTTTGCCAGTCTGGTTGTGCTGTGAGGCTCCGGTCCGGGCAGCCCAGAGAAGCCCCACATTTTCTTTTCCCTTACGAAGTAGCAGGGTAGACACATGCTGAGATGGAATGCACTCACTGGAGCGAGTGGGCAGCAGCCCATCATCTGACTTGTTTTTTCCTTGCACCTGAGCTTGCCCCAACCACTTAATTAGTCACGCAGTTTCCTGGAACCCGGGGGAGAATGAACCGTCAAAAATTTTGGTGGTGCAGGAGAAGACAAAGGCTGATGGGGGGAGGCGGAGGTGGGGGGAGAACGAGGGTTTGCAAATCAGAGTGAAAAACATATTTACTCTATTTTGGGAGTCGTGAGCAAACTCAGGACACATCGCCGCAGACTGCAGGTGGCAAACACAGCAAAGGGGGGTACAGAGAAACAGCGAGGTTGTTTGGGGAGTGCAGCCTTGCTCATGCAAAGCTCTTAACGTGTCGAGCTGTCAGTGGGCTCTGCCCCACGGATTTTGTGCTTTCCCCCACCACAGGTTTTCACTTTGAAATTGCATCTCTTTCACATTCCCTCATCATCCGTGGCCCCGGGAGCCGATGTCGGGGAGCGTAGTGGTCACACCATGACTGGACCAACCCCCTGGGAGTCAACACGCTTCTTCATCTGCGAGCCCTGCCTCTTGCCTCTGCTGCTGGTTTTAGTTGCAGATGGTACTGTTTGCCCCCCCAAATTCACAGATTTGAAGGCTAACACAGATGATTAACCACGTCTCAGTGCCCGTAGAATCCCTGGGTAATACAATCCCGCTGTAAAACTCATAGCCCCTTCAGTAACCTGCACTTGCCTGCAGGCTTTCTTCAAATTGCTCAAGAGATGGATAATCCAGTGTTTCCCCACGGTAGTTTGCTGCAATTATTAACTGCTTTCATGACTAAAGGACCATACACGGTTTGGTCTGGTTTTAATTTCCACCTGTCTTTCTTTTCAGTCTGCTTTTTTTCCCCTGCAAGATTATAGGGGCTGTTATTGAAAAGTTGTTCGCGATCTTTAAGGCTTTGTCAGCAGGCCTTTTATTTCTAGCTCGTGGCAACGGCAACTGGAAAGGCAGTTTTGCACAGGTAATGCATTATTGTAGCTTAAAATAATCTAGATGAGAGTTGGTCAAGACTCCCCATTCTCAGATACACAGTCACACCCTTTGCTTTGGATTGGGCGTTACGCGATTTAAAACTAATCCATCCAAAGAGGGGATTTGCCTTTGTCTGGAGCAGCTTGCCAGCCACACAATCACACAGGCACTAGGGCAAGCATGGGAGGTGAGGCAGGTTGACAGCAAACTTTAAGCTGCGGTGGACTGGCACTTTCAGAAGCCTTGGGGTCCATCTCAACTACAAAGAGCCGTCTCGGTCTGCTTGGTGGACCACCAGCACCGCATGGAAACTCTACGGCTTTGGAAGCTGCTGTCCCACTGTCTGTCTCCCAGCACGAGGCTGACAACTGGTACATGCTTCCTGCTGGCACTGGTGAGGGAGTCCTTGCCGAGCACACGGGTGGCATCCCCGGCAGGATCTCTGTGGTGGCCCATCCCTTCTGCAAAGTGACAGCTGCTCCATCCGCCCTTCCTGCGGGAAGGGGATAACGATCTCCCTTCCCACCAGGTTTCAGTCTCACCCTATCAGGTCCGAGGTCACTGCTGGTCTCACCTCCTCCGTGGCCTGCCGACATCCTGCAGGGATCCAAGAGGCCCTTGCAAGATGGTTTTTGCAACAGTTTTGCCTACAGCTGTCTCGTACAGAGGTGCGCTACAACAGTCCTCCCAGCAACAGATAATCAGGGCTTTCAGGCTCTCTTATCTCATGCAGGGGAGGTAGGATAAGGTTACACGTCCCACATGAGGAGGTAGCTTTACCATAGCTCTTTCTAATGAAATCTGACATTTTACCTCTGTTCAGAAACTTGCAAAGTCTGGCCTATGCTGGAGAAAACTTGCAGCTATGTGGTAGAGATCCCTTTGTATAACAAGGCTTGACGAGGAAGGGAAGTGTTGGGGTCTCTGGAGACAAGAAGGAAGAGCTAAAGCTGGTGACGTGTTGGTGGTAATGTTTTGCACAGGCATCCTGCTAAGAGCTAAGCGAGACTATCCTTATCTACGGGAGGAAAAGCGAGTGCTCTGTCTCCTTTCGCCATAGACCAGACCTGAACCTTACAATGGGCAGAAAAGAAGTGGCTGCACCAAGATTTCTGCATTGCCCCATAGTCTTCTATGGTGTCACATGTAACAAACCTTGGATTCAAGGGAGATTACTAGAAGATACCATGCCTCTTGTCTACGCTGCATCGGATTTCAGTGCTGAATGTCAAGTCATAGCTCAGTTAACAGTAAGAGATCAAAGTAAAAATCTGGATTTAGTTACAATTCCTGTTTTGCAGTTCAAAATCTACTTGTTGCATGACAGCTGCTATGAAACAGAGGAGTGGGGCACTTTGCAGGCTGGGCCAGACATTTGATTTTCAGTGGCAAGAGCCTATTCAGATGTTTCACATGAAGCCAGTAAGGAATTACTTGGTCTGGCTTCCAGCTTAGGTTGCAATGGGATGCGTAACCAGTTCATAACGTGCATAACAAGAAAGGTTCACAGGGATGCCAAACTTGTGACGTTAAAAAGGTGCTGAGTCCTGAATGAGAACTGAGTCCTGAATGAGAAGCCTCCACCTAGAAAGAGTTAAGGCTAACTGCTGTCAGCTTTCTCCTGCATGCCGACTGCACTCCCACTTAGGTGGATGTGGCTGGGTAACAGACATTAGCAGCAAGCCGATGCATTTCCCGGCAGATTTTCTGTGTGCTTGATTTCCCCGAGGCTCAGACGGAGAATCGTGCTCGCGGTGATCATCCTACAAAGCAGCCAGGGATTGCGCAGTACGTGAAGGCTCCTCATAGTCCTGCTGTTTGGTTTTAATCTCCATGCCAGTGATTCACAAGCACGAATCTGGATCCTGGTGTGGCTTCCCTTGGCTTCCCAGGTAACTGCTCCTCTAGGTCTCCTTTCCGCACCACGCTTGCCATTGGCATGACAGGACTGCTCCGAGGAGTAAGGATAGCAGAAAATGGAATCGGAAGCTCAGACGTTGGGTTTGCCTGTGGTCACTGTGCTCACCTCTGAGCTATCTCTATCTGTTCTAACCCCCCACTGGAGGTTGCACTGAAGAAAGCTCCAGACACCCATCTCGGAAGAGCAGCCCACTGACTCCACGCAGAAGAAACCAGTTACTAGAAAACCACTCTGAGAGTGTCAGAGTAATTTCTAGCTCATCTCCAAAGTAAAAAACCCAGAATCACGCAGAATCACAGAAATATTAAGGTTGGAAAAGACCTGTAAGATCATCAAGTCCAACCACCAACCCAACACCACCATGCCCACTAAACCATGTCCCACAATGCCACGTCCACACGTTCCTTGAACACCTCCAGTGATGGTGACTCCACCACCTCCCTGGGCAGCTTATTCCAGTGTCTCACCACTGTCTCGGTAAAGAAATTTTTCCTGATATCCAGTCTAAACCTCCCCTGGTGCAACTTGAGGCCATTTCCACACAAACAGTAGCAAACGAGGGCCTCAAAACCACAAGGTTAATTTAAAAATGATGGTATTTAAATAACATATTGGAAGAATATTTAATGGTACGTGTTTGTTTTCTGAGCGTTTGTAAGGAGACAGGACAGGGAGGTGGGAGACCTCTCGATTTTAAAAAGGACGAGGTGAGACAGTCACTTGTGGACGCGGGGAGGAGAGAATTGCGCCGGTACTCGCAGATGTGTGAGGATTATTATGGAAATTACTACTTAAATACTGGCAAGGGACAAAGAAAGTAGTGCCCGGACATGTTCCCAGGTGCCTCACGCCTCTCAAGGCCACCGGCTGCCATGGTTCCCAGCAGGGACTTCCACAGCCCACATGGCGGCAGACCTGGCGGGGCGGCCCACGGGTGACCCACCCCACCGCCACGAGCGGCACCGGCCCCGCCGCCCTCCCCGGGCGGCTCCCGGCTGGTCCCTGCCGCCGGGGCCGGGGGGGCCGGGGCCGGGGCCGGGGCGGTCGGGCCCAGCGGCGGGGCCCAGCGTGTCACCGCCCAGCGACAGCGCGGCCGTCTCCATGGCAACACCCTTGCCGTGGGGCCCGCGGCGGCCGGGCGCCATGTTGGGAGTGGCGGCCGCGGCCCCGCCATGTTGGGGGCGGCGCCCTGCCGAGCCGCCGCCATGTCGGTGGCTGCCGGTTGCCGGGCGGGCGGGATGGTGCCGGTGCTGCCGGGGCTCTACGTGGGCGGCGCGGAGTCGTGCTCGTCCCCGGAGTCTCTGGCGGCGGCGGGGGTGGTGGCGGTGCTGACGGTGGACGCGGAGGAGCCGCCGGCGGTGCCGGGGGTGCGGGCCCTCTACGTCCGGGCGCGGGACGAGCCCGGCGCCGACCTGCTGAGCCGCCTGGACGACTGCGCCGCCTTCATCGGCGCGGCGCGGGCGGGCGGCGGCGCCGTCCTTGTCCGCTGGTGAGGGCCGGGGCGGCGGGGGCGGGGGGCCGGCGGCCCCCCCGGGCGGCGCTCCTCACGGGCGGCCTGCCCTGCCCTGCCCTGCCCTGCCCTGCCCTGCCCTGCCCTTGCCTTGCAGCCAGGCCGGGGTGAGCCGCAGCGTGGCCGTGGTGACCGCCTACCTCATGAAGACCCGGGGACTGCGCTGCGAGGAGGCCTACGCCGCCGTCAGGGCCGCCAAACCCGACGCCGAGTGGGTCCCCGGCCCCCGCCCGCCCGCCCGCCGCCCCCTCACCCCGCTCTCCTCACCCCGCTCTCCTCACCCCGCTCTCCTCACCCCGCTCTCCTCACCCCGCTCTCCTCACCCCGCTCTCCTCACCCCGCTCTCCTCACCCCGCTCTCCTCTCGCCCCCGCCGCAGGGTGAACCCGGGTTTCCAGGGGCAGCTGAAGCTCTACGAGGCCATGGGCTGCGCCGTGGACAGCAGCAGCGCCCTCTACAAGCGGTACCGGCTGCAGATGCTCACGGAGAGGTACCCCGGTGAGTGGCGGGGGAGGCGGCGGGGCCGAGCCGGGCCCGGGGAGCATCGGCCCTGAGCCGGGGCGAGGGCTCGGAGTGACGCTCGGGGCAGTCTCCCAAGGAGAGCGGTCCCAGGTGGGCCCGGTCTATCCTGAAACGAACCCAGGAGGCCATGTCGGAGGTGGCTGACTTTGAGTATTGCCCTCAATGCAGCTGAGCCCGGAGTTGGCTGGGCGAACGTTCACATCGTGCTGGTTCTAGAGAATTGTAGCTCATCAGCAGGGCAAAACGCGTCTTTGAGACGTGCCTGAGAAATAAGAACTATAAGGAACTGTTCTCTTTAGCAAAATGCAGAAATGGTAAAGGTCAATGTGATACGTTCCCCGATTTTTACGTACCTGGCTAGGCGAACTTAACACCCTCGAAAAAGAAGTCAACAAAATTAAAAAGTAACAAATGCAAAACTGAGATGATAAAGTTGAAATCAAGGTATGACGTAAACTTTTATACTTTAACTTGCAAAAGGTTGACTGTGGTAGATATGTGTGCATATGTGTAACTTTATAATAAAATAATCCCTAGCTGTTTTGCAAGATCTCGGTGTTGCATGTTCAGTGTGACTGTGCTCTCTCCCTTTATGTGTCATTCTCCTTAGCAGTTCCTATTCGTAAGCTGACTTTCTGTATTGCGTGCACTAAAAGATTGGCAGACCTGTTCTAACTCCTCTGCCTTTCCTTTCTGTTCAAGTAAGAACATAAAGCAAAATGCAACTGTTTTACTATTGCTAAGGCCAAAGGCTGAATGCCAGTTCCTTGCATTAAGCAAATCCCAATCTTAGGTGTGGTGGGATGAGGCTCTTTCATTTTTAGCTCATCTAATGGAATTGGTGAGCCGACAAATGACTGCGAAGAAGGTGGCTTCTGCATGCCGTGACTGGGCAGAGGCGCAGTGCCGTCTTGTCCCACAGAAACGCAGCATGGCTGCGTTGCTCTGATTGACAACTTCATACTGACCCCTCTGCAGAGCTTCAAGACTTGCCCCGAGAAGTCTTTGCTGTTGATCCAACTGATGTACATCAAACTCCGAACACAGAGGTTCTCTACAGGTGCAGGAAATGCAGGTACTGAACCTTTTATATTTCTCCATAAAATGTCATTTTGGAATCGACTCAAGAGAAAAAAAGCCCGTGTAAATCAATGAGCATGTCGTTATTGTCAGGACAGGGATGAGCTCTTGCCTAAGTTTCCATACAGTGTACACCACAAACAATTAGACAAATAAAAGTATCTTATGAAATACAAAACTTTTTGCTCCTTGAAGTTGTGCAGCACTTGTGCAGCCTCACCTGCCGCGTTCTATCGGCAGCCATAATTCCGCTTGGCTCCGTGAAATTGCTTGCTCTGAAACCACAACTTCTAGTTTGTTTTTGACAATCGGTTTCTCCAGAAGAAAATTCTTGTAGATTTTGGGGTTTACTGCATTTTAACTACCTTTTATGGATTGCTTAAAGAGAAATTGAATAATCCCACTGTTTCCTAGGTGTGGGATTCTTCAAGTATACCAGCATGACGTTTTAGTAGGCAGGAATTGTTTAAGAATAGATCTATATAGGAGATAGTGTACAGCTGTGGGGCAGAGCCCAAAACTACACAAATCACTGGATTTGTTGAGAAGCAAGCTGAACAGAGTCAGTACCTGGTGACCTTCTTGACCAAACAAAAAAAATGTAGGATTTGTAATCCTGCTTAATTACCTACTGTCAAGAGTTCCCTGTCCCTGTTTTCTATTGTCTGTAGGTTTCCCCGGTAAAACCAACTATTTAACTTCTTTTCTCCCCCTCTGTCGTGGAGGGCAGGCGCGCTCTGTTCCGTAGTTCCAGCGTTTTGTCCCACGCGGAAGGAAGCGGAGCAACAGCCTTTGCCCGCAAGAGGATAACGGACTCCGCTCAGCTTTGCGGCGATGGCCGTGAAAAGTGTACCTCCTACTTCACCGAGCCCGTGCAGTGGATGGAGCCAGCGCTGCTCGGAGTAATGGAAGGACAGGTGAAGGGGAGCACGCGCTTTATTTTTTGGATGTTTGGGTTTTTTTGCAAAGGCAGAACAAACTGTTTCTGTTGCCAGATGCAAAAGCCCCCACAGAAGGACCTAGGTCTCCCAGCCTTTCTTGCCTGAATTTTGCAGTTTGTGAACAGATTCTTAAATGCTAAATATCCTTTTATAAGGAAACGAGCTGGGTGATCTTGTTGGACTGAGAACACTAGCCAGGGTGTCGGACAGGGTTTATCTGCTGTTTGGTTTTAGTGTGAGAGAGTTTGTGCGACTTACAGAACCTGCTGTGCTCTCAGGCTTTCTGGAGGCTGGCAGAACTGCCCTGGAACCACACCAGCTCCGAGCAGCTGCTTTTCCACCCCCTCCCTTCTGCTGGCACAGCTGCCTGCTGCACCCCAGGGCACAGCCAACACCAGCGCTGCTGGTTTAGCCTTTTTGCCTGTTTTTCAGCCCATTTACCTTCTGCAAAGTGTTACAAGGGGAAGGAGCTGGCTCAGCGCAGGTCGCCACAACTTAACGTGCCATAGAAGTACATTTTAAATAGAACTACATCTGCGTGCACCTTAGAGCGGGTCCTGTGTTTCTTTTACAGCTTCTGTGTCCCAAATGCAAGTGGAAGCTGGGCTCCTTCAGCTGGCGGGGGGAGCAGTGTTCCTGCGGCCGCTGGGTGACGCCTGCCTTCCAGATCCACAAAAGCCGAGTGGATGAAGCCAGGATGCTGCCAGCTGGTGACTTCCAAGCCACCAAAACCTGAACCTGTCCCTTCCCTCGCTGGGTTTCTTAACGTCCACAGAGAACTGCTGGCTAGTCGGTGGTTGCCAGGAGCGAGCTTAGGACTTCCACCCCTTTGTAACACGGTGGAATTACTTGATTCGAGCTTGCTGTATCTCCAATATATATAAAATAGCAAATGCTTCCTTCAAAGAGGGTTATACAGCGGTCAAATATGTACAAAAGTGCCCAAATGTGAGGTTTTCAGTATATTCTCACTTCATCCATTGGTATTTACAGAAGGTGTCAACTCCTTATTGAAAAGGAATGCTAACACGTTACTTTCGGGCTGTGGCCAGCAGCGCTGCTTACCTTCCGCTCCAGGCCTTCAAATATTTTAAGGCTTACCAAAGTTCCATAAAATGGTACAATCACAATTGTTGCATTAGCATGCGTGGCAGCTAAAGGCAAGTTCATGCTTATACTTGTATTACAATAAAAGTAGTCCTAAAAAATCTCTACCCCAAGAATATCGACTACACTGTAACTCTTCTGTTCACATAGTACCTGAGGAGATGATGCAAGCTGTACTGGAATGGGAGAACGGAGGTAAAGTGTTCCTGCCACACTGCTGCTTACAAGTTTAAAGGGAGCCCTAAAATGAAGTAAGATTTTAAGGAAGCACAGCATGCTGCATTTGGTTTGACAGAAGAAAACATGGAAGAAAGAGCTACTTTAAATCCATTTTATTCTCATTGACTTCAACATTTTTTTTTAATTTTTTTTTTTTACACAATTTCCAGCAACGTACGTTATGAAATATACAAGATAAAGTAGGTGGTGGGGTTCTGCCTGTCTTTTCATTCCTCCCACAGCTGTGGAGGGAAGACATGCAGGACACCGTGAACATCAGAATCTCAACACTTAAAACAGACACAAAACAAAAAAAGAGACAAAAATATATATGAAACTGTTTGAACTGGTCACACTTCAGGGCCAGGTACAGCACAATAAATATTAGAACTGCATTATCTTAGACATCTTCTGTAAAGTTTATAACATCCTCTATGTAAAGAGATAAGAACATCTGGTTTCTAGCATGAAATGCTACATAGTACAGTGGTGACGGGTACGAACGATGAGGAATCCAGCAAGGGCTCGGATGGTGACTACTCATTCACACACACTCATGGGTAAAATAAGCAGCATACACCAAAAGTTTAGTGAGCTGTAAACTTAACCATTCACTACCAGAATATCAGCTGGAGGAGCAGCTCCTTTTGGGAGAAGCAAAAAGAGTTAACCCCTGTAAGATTCAGCCAGGCTCTCCCTGACAAACAGCGAGTCGATACCATAATGGAAGCGGCAGCATTTGGTCCGTAGCGCGAGAGGATCTTTGCATCACTACTGTTCAAAGCTGGACACCGATGGAAATACTTGCAGTGCAGAATTAACACTTAGCCACGCCACGACCATGGTGTCACCGACAACGGTTACTGTTTCATGACGGTAACAAAGAACCCAGCTGGGCACAGAGTGCTGCACGGTGGAGCAGCGCTGGATGCCACCTGACAGACGTGAGAGGCAGAGGCTGGGGAGGGTGCCAGCATTTTTTCTCCCTCTCTCTCACTCTGCAGCAGCGCTGGGCTCTTGGAGTTGGTCGGAAAGGCTGTTCTATGCTCATTCCTCATACTAGTTTTGCCAATAAACAAGCCCGAGACACAGCAGTTTCGGCTGCTTGACAGAGTGCTTCCAGAGCACCAAGCAGAAGACCAGAGTCACCAGTTTCTCTTGCATCGTAATCAACGAGGCAGGAGTAAATACACATTTTGTACTTGTCAACCTTCCCCCCATGCATCCCCTGCCCCCAGGAGTGTAGCATCATACGTTCCTCCTACACAAGAACTGAGGACCTTCTGTGCCACTGCCGAACAGGCCATGTGGGCACAGGTGGAGGAGGAAGGTTAAGCACACGCTTCCCTTTCCTTAGCAGGGCCTGGGCCTTGCGCTGGGAGGCAGCCGCACCAGCGGACCACACTCATGGCATTGCCATAACTTGCTGTGTGTGCCCTGCAGTTCGCAGCAGCAGCCACAAGCTTCACAAGCTAAAGCAGCTGAGTGTCGTGAAATTATGGGGTGAGTAGGAGGCAAGAAGGTAAAATTCTGCTAGAAGCTGAGCACCTAATGGCTTTGATTTTAGCTGACGCTGAGTCCAACAGTCCTATCTGTATTAAGTAGGAAAATAATTTGTCCAGTGTACAAAAGCATACTGGCTGCTTGTACGTGCTCATCTTCTCGGAGAGATCCAGAACTACCACATTTCAATACCGACAGACTCAGCTGAGGGTTGCAGACAGGATGCAGTAGTGAAGGATTTTTGGTTGTATCAACATGTCATCAGAATTTTGACAATAGGGAGTTCTACGTCATGATAGTCACTTAGCAAAGTGCCAGATGTAAATGCCCTTACCACTGCCAGTTCCGAACGTACCACCTGAATGCATTAAGATCTATACCTCCTCTGCCAGTACAGCCCAACTGGTTAATCCCAAGGTGAAAGACTGGTTACCAAGAGAGCTGGGAGAGGCAAGGTGAAATTTTTCCCACCCTAGAAGTGTACAACAGCATTTCCTCACTCAGCCAGGCCCATTCACACATCACTCGCCATTTCAGACACACAAAGCGATGACAAACACAAACTAAGAGGAATGTTTTGTAAGGACGCTCTCCGAGTATGAATAGGGAAAACATAGGGCTATTTATCAACTCAAGTACTGTTGCATCATTCTTGTAAGGTAGGGAAGCAGAGGAGTTGAGATGAGGAATTGAGAGGGCAAACTGGAGTGGTTGCAGAGGTCGAGTCTAGTCTTCCAGACTGCGAAATGCATTCTGCATATCCTCAAACAGCTGAGCATAGTCCGCCTTGATTTTTGTTTCACCATCTTTGACAGGGTCCTGAAAGACAACACAGCAAATGAACAGATCCGTCGGGAAAAGCCTCAGGTACTTACGACAACCCTGCTTTGCCAGTGCTGCAATTTCTCGACCTCAGGATTAGCGCTTTGCTAACCGCGGAGCAGATGTTATAGCTCCATCTCCGCCTCCTGTCTGTCTCCCCAACAGCCACAAGGTTTAAGTCTCATCCTCTTTCCACATTCACTGAGCAGGCAGAACAGATACCAGGCAGAATTTTTTTTTCCATGAGCAGCGCTTACTTTATTGAAAAGCAACTGATTTGGGGAGGATTCAGTAATACTGAGGGTCTTGTTAATGCCGTGTGATTCAAGAGCTGCAGTGATTAGTACCAGCTCCTATCCCCAAACTGAACAGAGTAAGCATCTTCGTGCCTCAGAAATGCTCTGCTGTACTTTTTGGGGTGCATCCCCTATAAGTGCAAGAGTTACTTTGCCATCGCTCGGAGGTCGCTCGGTTCCAATTAAAATCTTACTGTGCGATCATAAGAAGCTCAAAAACATCTTTGTAGGGCTTCTTTTTCTCAGAATACTTTTCATGAAAGACAAGGGCAAAAATGTAACCACCAGCTTTGCTCTGAGGCTGCAAGGCCTTCCCTGCAAGAAGCATTAACTGCCAGGCTGTGCAATCTGTTCACTGTCTTCACCATTCCCCTCTCAGCGCTACGTTCCTCTGGGTCAGCGCAGCTCTTGGGGAACACAGAGGACTGACATGTGTGGATGCACTGCTCCTTCATTGTCTCTTCAAAGTACACAGACCGCAGGATGTTTAAATTCTCACGCCTTTTAGACCGTTGCCCAGGAAATATAATTTTCCTTTCATAACTATTACTGTATTAGAGGGCCAACTCCGCTTAACATGTATTCACCCTCCGGATTCCCTTGTTCAGCCACACTGTCCACCACTCTGCTGTGTGCCAGATGGCTTCTGGTGGCCAGGGTTTGTAAGAAGTGTATTACTTCCCCTATCTCTACATAACCAGCTCCCAAAGAAGCTCATGTCCCCAAAAGTGTATCTTGTTATGTTCTTGATGCTTTTAGAATATATACCAGGGATCTGCTTACGGCAGAAACAAGCCCGTACCCTGCAGGGATAGAATACCTTGGCACGTCAGAACAGTTAATTTTAAATGTAATTTTATCTTATGGTACTTGTTCTTGAAAGATTTACAATATTGGCTTATAACAGTTATAACAGAATAAGCATCATACTTCATAGAGAATATTCCTCAGCTACTTAAACATCAGCCAGCATCACAGATTACTGTCCCACCAGTAACTGTTAAACCAGCGCGATCTGGACGAGTTTTAGGAAGGCTGTACTCTAAAAAGAGGGCTACTGAAGTTAGGCAGAGCAGATGCTCTGGGCCACTCGTTTTCTCTTTAGCCCGTGCTGAAGTTACTCCTCCCTTCCACTCCCCCTAGTTACCTGCCTTAGGCCCTGAAGCCAAACACAAGGACATCACATATTACTGCGGGAGACTAGCATTTATTTCCTTAACTTCTATTTAATATAGCTTGATGAACATTTCTATCATTCACTTTTTAGCACATTCCTGGCTTTAAACTTCAGGCTGCTTTTATCTCCTAATAGTCTCCTTAAAACATGTTCTAATTTTTTACAGATTTTTATCACAAAAACCCTCAAACAAACAGGAAAGGTGCTCGCACTATTACCATGAATACATGTAACGTAAAAGAGACTACTGAAGGAGGGGATGCCAAGACTCTGCAGTGAGCACCACCCGACTAGATTTCTGTACTGACCACTCCTGTGCTCCCAAACTAAAACCAGTTCTTAGGCGTATTCAAAATGATTGCCAAAAGTCTCTGTTCATAGACCTTTATCTAAGGCAACTGATGAGCACCTTAGAGTAACAGCCTTTCGGAGGCACTGGAAGCTGACAAAAAGCAGTGCAACCCAGTTCCTCACAAACATACCTTGAATTTCATGGAGGTAAGTCTGTAGAGGATTTCGCTCATGTTCTCTCGGATGATGGACCACGTGATCTTATTGTCACTCTGGGCTGTGGTTTCAACAGCACGGCGCGCCATGTCATAAAACGCAATCATATTGGAAAGCATTCCCACTGTTTTATAGAAAGGGCAGAACCTGAGGAAACAGAAGAGGATCTGTCGGGCATCTGGGAACGGTTAACAGGACAAGCCTTTGCTCCTGCCTTCACAACAACTCTGAATTCTCGCCTGAAAGAAAGAGCGCTAGCCTGCTTTACTCCAGGTATGTTTGGTACATATTGTCAAAGGAGAGAGACTGCCCCTCTCCTTTGAAAATGCTCTCACATTTTTAAACAGGTGAATCATAGGCGAAGACAATCATCCTGAAGTGAGGTTTCTGGAAGAGCACCCAAATACTGGGCAAAACAAGGAGACACCAGGAACCATCACTGTACAAGTCTGGCATTTCAATCTGTGCCAATACTAATGAGAAAGGGAAAATGCCAGAGCAGCCAACGGAATTCCTCCTTCCTGTTTTGTCCATCCTGGGAGCAGGCTTCCTCCAAGCAACCCAGGATGACCTGACAGCTCTGCAAGTTTCTTTGCTCACAGGAAAGGGAGCGTTTCTATGATGAGAGCACTCCACACACAAAAAGCTCCGTCTTCAATGGGTCGATGACTGCCATGGGAGGTACCTCATTATTTATACACTACGTCGTGCTACTTCCTCTGCTTCCCTATCACATACCTGCCCTAGTAACCTAATCAAAGGCACACGCCATTACAGAATGACGTACGTCTAAATTTTTAGCGATGAAGTATTTCAAGACCTCCTGATCTACCTGGGCTGGAGAATGAAATGAAGTACAAAAGGCCCCTTGTCAGGCTGTTAAAACACAAGGATAGCATGGAAAGAAGCAAAGCAGACAGGGATAATAAGCATTGCACTAGGGAAATGATCCATTAAGTTTTTTTGATGGATGAAACTTACTCAAGAATTATGCAACAGTAACTGAAAGCAGATTCTTGCAGTCCCCCATGCATTGCTAGAATAAATAGGAAGACTTTGGGGGTTGACTGTGAAAATAAAGGGATCCTTTCCTCCTCCGGAGGACAGGAGGACATGCTACTGCAGTAATACGGGCTAACTGAACAATAGATGAGGGCCTGAGAAACTCAAAGGGTGTGAGTGTGTACGGAAAAGGTCTGCATGCCTTGGGTAACACAACGTGAATACACTGTTCGATGGCCTATGTAAGCACAGTTCTTCCATTTGTTTATGGTGAGTAAAATCAATTTCTGCACTGATCTGTTTCGAAATAAAGTAGCTGTCTAAATCCAGACTACACAGGACCAAGAGGGCAGAGTGTCCAGTCAGATCTCACCTGTCATAAGGCGTATAACCATTCTGTTGCAAGAAGTCGTCTTTTATCAGCTTGGCAACCTCCAAGGTAATTTTATCTGTTTCTGCCAAGGAAGCCTAGAAAAGTAAGGTACACTGTTAGCTTAGTACTCAAGTCCACAAGGACACGGTGCGTCCTGGCCAAGAACAGTTATCTTTAAGTACCTGTTTTCTTCCCACCCTCTTAAGATGGTTTCCAGCAGAATTCTGTCTTTTGGGTATTTCTCACTTCCTGCTATAGAACAGCCAATTTAACTGCTTACCAAATTAAAACAGGCCAAATAGTCAGTAAGTCTACTTTAAGTCTATCTGATGATAAACAATAGAAAGGAAGTTTCCTTTAAGATAATGGAAAAGTCACCACACACAGAAAATGCACACAGCTCTGCTGTGAGGTACGTTGAAACATAACCTTCCTGCATGAAGAGGTAAATTCATTTTTACCTTCCTCCATCCTTATGCCCATGGAAGAAAAAACTAGATCTCAGCATGCTAGTTCAATAAGTAATCTTAAGGATTTAATACTAGCCTCCACAGCTACCACTGGGCTTTCCCTGTCTGGCGTTCAAGAAAATGGAAGGAGTTGATGACTACGCCTGTCATGCTCTGCAGGGCAGCCACAACCCTGCTGCACTCTGCTGCTGTTGGCACCACAGGTCATTCTTCCCTACCCTCATCGTCCTTTGGCGAAAGGGGGAAGATTGAGTTTTAAGTACCCCAGCTTGTTTTTTTAGACAGGAGCTTTGGCCCTTCTTTCATGAGGTGACTGACAGAATTCAGAGCTAAAAAGAAAAAAAAAAAATATGTCTGGTTGGTTTTCCACAATTCCCCATTTCTAAAGGTTTGTCGCAGTTGTTAGCCAAGCCCAGACTCAAAGAAACTGTTAAAAATAACATCTTTGAGAACAAGATCACCAGTTCCAGTTCTTCTATCACGTGAATAATGCCTGGCATATTAATATTTAATATAGTAATAGTTAATAATTAAGAAATTAATATTTAATAAATACTAAAATTAACAATTAAGAACAAGCACTGGCTTATCAATAGCCCTTCCACACCACCCCTTCTACCCTGCTCTATAAACAAACTAACTTTTTAGAATGTGGTTTTGTCAATAGAAAACTGCAGGAGACCCTCAGATCACATTTCCTTGTCTTTGAAGACACATCTAGAAAGGAGAGCTCTGCTAGGCGAGATGTGGTGAACAGCCCCATCTCAGCTGGGGTAGAACACCAGTGAATAGGGAGAGCACCAGGATCAAACTTCCTCCAAGTAACTGCGGTTAATACACGTTACCACACACTACCACTGCCTTGTAAATCAGCACAGCTCATCTGAGCATCATGGGATGAAGTTACTGTCAAGTGTGTGCTGGGCACCTGTCAATTATCATATTTACAGTGCTAAGCTGAAACACAGGGTTTTCACTGGGGCCCTTTTGAGAGCTCTCAAGGGAAATTTTCCTGTCCAAGTTCAGCTTTCTCTCCAAAACAGTGAGGTGAATGAAGGAAATTAAAGAATGCCTGTAAAACTGAGCCATATGTCATGTCACAGGTTTCCACAGAGAAACTAGGCAATCACCAGTTTTTAGAAAAAAGCAGACATCACTTCTGTTTCTACAGGCCAGCTTGTAAATGCCAACACCTCTGTTCTGCTGCTGGAAACATGGCTTCTAATCAATTGTAACTCTTCAGATGACTTCAACAGTAAAGATCAGTCTGCATCGTTTCTCTTACGACAACTTCCAATGGAGCACTATCGTCGGTTGCAACAAAGGGCGTTGCGGCAGGACTAGAACACTGAAGCAAGTGAAGCTTCTTAACTCCGGCATTAGATGCCCTGCAATCTAATTTGCATGAGAAAAGTAGCGTCAAGCCAAGGTTTATCAAATCTAAAGAAGTATTTGTCATTAGCAGTCAAACAACACGTAAGAAAGTTGGAATAAAGCACAGTTAGAGGCAGGAGAGTCTGTCATCTCCCAGCGACCATTTGCCTTTTTTGCGCAATGCACTATCCATCAAGTCTGGTGTACAACACGTCCAAGAGCCTGCACTAGCAGTAAGGGAATGGAGGATGACGACTCACTGACGCCACATTTCCTCACAGCTGGGCACTCACCTTCCCCACAAGCTGCACAATCTCTGCAAGGTCCTCTTCCTCCTGTAGGATCTCTTTGGCCTTTGTCCTGAGAGGGACAAACTCTGTGTAATGCTTGTCGTAGTACTCGTCCAGGGCACGCGTGTATTTGCTGTAACTGATCAGCCAGTTGACAGAGGGGAAGTGCTTGCGTTGTGCCAGCTTCTTATCCAGGCCCCAGAAAACCTATCAGAAGCCAGAAAGATCAACCAGTGTTCCAAATCAAAAGCGAATCAAAATAATTGAAGGCAATAAAAAAAACCCCAAACACAACCACCCAATACAGAAAGCAAGTTTGAGCAAATGCAACATGGCAAAGGCTATCACAAATCTTCAGATTAAAGCCTGAGAGAGAAAAAGAAAGCCTTCGTTACATTAATTTAACTATAGCAGAGACTTTCAAATACACTTCTCAAAAAATTATGCATCTTTTAAGCTGAGTTCAAACTTACTCAGCTTGAGAGTCCTCATGAGGGAGAAGTCAGCCGTAACAAAGACAATGTCAATACTGGAGTCTAATTAAGTGGAGCCCTATTAGATATAACTCCTTTTCCCAAAACAGGGCTGGGCAATCAGTTGCAAGACATTCTTCTCCCAGTCAGCTGCTCTGAGGATTTTTTCGTGGTTTCAATGCACCTATGAAGCGGTTCATTTTCCATCTCAGCCGAGAGCAGCCACATTTGACGTACAGCTCAAAGGGCAGCAATCAGAAAGCACAGGGATATTCCTGAGCAGTCAGCGTTGGAAGGAATTGCTGCCTTCGCTCCCTCTTCCAAAGGGATCTCAAACATGTCAGTACAGAGACCATCTCATGAGGTCGCATTTTACACTGTAGGAGCATTTTCCAAAGCATTCTACAAAGCTGCCTGGGTCAAATCAAAGCTCTCACACCCAGCCATGGGCACAAACACACTGAAGCACAATCATTTCAAGTCTAACCAAGTGGACAGAAGAGCTGCAATGTCGTGGGACGTACCTGAACAATGCCCAGAGTAGCAGATGTGACAGGATCGGAGAAGTCGCCACCTGGGGGAGACACACTGAGCAGGAAGAGATAAGGAAAAGTTATCAGAATTGCTTTCACAGTTTAAATTGAAGTACTGAACAGCTGCACAGCTCCGTGATCACAGAAGCCAGAAAAGTCAACACAATTTCAGGGAAGTAACAAGTTGCAAGCTTTCACTGCAGAAAGTGTTTGATGCATACCCACACAGGTCTAGTATCAAGCATACCATGAAATATAGTTATATCAGCGATTGATTGACAGTATCAAGGCATGATTTCAGTCACTTTAGCTCCAGGTAGTAACTCTGGCTTGGATTATCAAACCTATCTCAGTTGGAACAGATTCAGCAAGTGTGCTGATAGGACGCCGTGAAACACAGTGCAGTGATTATTTTACAGAAAACAATATCCCAATTTGAAATTATTTCAGATATTCACCTATACAATAACCACTTCAACTTCATTTGGGCTTGAAACTCTAAAACATGCCTTCCCAGAGATTAAAAAAAATTAGTCTTCCAACCTCAAAAGCACAATGCATTTGTGGACAGCAGAACTAAGCAGAGCAAAGAATGGACTCTGGGTGCCCTTGCAGATGCTAGAGGCTCTCCTGAAAACATGTCAGGGGGAAATTCACTTTGCCACAGTATGATACGCAAATCAATATAGTCTAGAAGAATGTCTGGGGACTATATGCTTTTCACAGCCCATCACAGCTTGAGATATGCTGCTCCATGTAATTCTACTCTATTTAAGCAAGAGAATCATGATTCATTATGCCCCCAAGTGCACACACTGCTGCTCTAACTGCCCCTTCTTTCCTGCTCTGAGCATGGTTTGACATACTTTTCAGTGACAGCTCTAACGACATTACGACATTCTTCCCTGAACCATTTGCTCCGACTGCTGCAAGTGACTGCAATTCCACACCTCACAGAAGCACCCATCCACATTCATTCTTTCTGCCCCCACGCACAATTTAGCAGTAGTTCCAGGTGAACAGAGGCTAAATATCTACCTACTCATTCACATGCTTTTAGTTCTGCAGCAGAGCAGAGCAACAAGACTTTCTTTTTGTCTGGAAAATAGGTACTTTGACATACGAAAACACAGAGGAAGAACTGCAGCCAACGCAAAGCAAAGAAATGCAACACTCACGCTCCAACAATGCTGACGCTGCCTTCCCTTTCAGGATTTCCCAGACACTTCACTCTGCCAGCTCGCTCATAGAAAGAGGCTAGACGGGCACCGAGGTAGGCTGGATAACCACTGTCTGCAAATACCAAGACACAGAAATTGAGTCAATGGCTCAGAGTTTAAAAAATGTATTTACAAGACTAGACTGAGAAAAGACTACTCACCAGCTGGCATTTCAGCCAGTCTCCCTGAAATTTCTCTGAGGGCCTCAGCCCATCTGGAAGTAGAGTCTGCCATCATACTGACATGGTAGCCCATGTCCCGGAAATATTCAGACAGGGTGATTCCTAGAACAAAGACAACAGCGTGCTGTAGGATACAGTTCAGAAAGGAACTCTCTGCTTGTATGTTGTCACTAAGATGCAAATAAGCCTAATTATTTAAGTTTACATTTTGATGGAAATAGACACTGAAAGTTATTCTTTCTTCATGTCCTTGCTGTCTTTTTTTTTTTTATTTCTTCTCACTTTCCCCAGTTTTGCTTATGAACCAGTCTGGCTCATTTTACATTTCCGTGTATTTCTTTGAAGAGACACAGCAGTGTCGCTGATGTCACTGAAAACATGAACAAAGGCCTCTTACTGTAAAATGTCTCCTTCCCTTTCAAACTACCAGAATACAACAGTGAAAAAAGGTCATGTTTTATCTTAATTATCTGACAACTTTTCATAAAAAAGAATTTAAAAAAACCTCTAAGAGGCTGCAAAGGAAAGAATATGAGCCTGCCAACTCAGAGTACTATTCCTGCCCATTAAGTGGCTGTTCTTGTCAGCAAAAAGCTGTTCACAAACAAAAGTTTACATAATGAACACATGGAAGAGAAACTACAGGAGAGCTGGTGCAGTAAGTTTACCTTATAAGCAAAATTTACTCAATTGGGAAATTGTAAACAAGCAAGCCAAATTCAATTAAGATACTAGGACTTTGGGCAGGCAAGGCCTCAAAGGGTTGACTTCTGAAACTAAGCAGGTTTCTTGGTACTGACCATCTCAGAAACTGAAAATACTAGAGCATGGTGGCTCGCTCTACACCGCTGCCTTTTCCAGCCTCCTATAAATCTTACCAGTATAGATAGAGGCTTCTCTGGCAGCCACAGGCATGTTGGAGGTATTTGCTACCAGAGCTGTTCTCTTCATGATGCTTTCTACCTTGCCATCAACTTCCATTGTTAACTAAAATGCAATAAAGAAGAAAAAAAAAAAGGTGACAGTAGCAAGTTTTTTTGTTTATTTTTTGTTGTTTGTTTTTTTACTGTATTACTCCTTGTATCAGGACACTGTCCTCACAGCTGCTCTACCCAGAGCAGAGACTAGATTTAAGATTTCAGGATGCTATGCTGGTTTGCCTTCCAGATTGCACACAGCTTAACTCTTTAATGCCTCAGCCTCATCTCCTGCAACTGGCAAATCCCCATTGATCCCATTCAAATGAGTAATGACAAATCCACTGCATCAGGAAGTACATTAGCCTCTCTCAGCTTACTAGGCTGGAAGAGCCAAAAATCTTAGCCTCCTGTCATAAGTCCGTTAAGAATGAGAGATTTTTTTCCCCATCTACACCAATCCAAGTTTGTCTTTGACAACTGGACGTAAAACCACATACATAACGCAGGTGAAGCCTCACAAGCACCTGATCAACAGCATGCACATCCTGACATTTCTGTAGAATTCCACTTACAAATAGCCAGGGATTTACCTTTTCCATGGCCACCTCAGCTTGACTTTCTCATCTTGTAATCAATCAACGCACCCAAGCCTTTTACCCCTTATTTCTGACAGTGGAGTGTCAACGTAACAGTTCAGACTACCTGGCTTCTCTCCCATATTTTACAGAAGACTGTGCCATAACTAATTCACTAAAATATAACAACAGGTAGAAGGATGGGTAAACCTGTCGCATCTTTTTTTTTTTTTTTTTTTAAACCAGGCATTTTCTACTTCCTTCAGAAGGTATTCCAAAGCCTAACATGTCAAACTAATATCTGGTAACTGTTTGTATCCCTGCCCTGCACCCTGTAAATACAGATGCTGCGTTTGCTATGCATGGTTAAGTTAGAAAAGTTAGAAACATTACTAGTGAAAGGTAAGGTGCTTATAACTGTGCTAAATTACACCCTGGCATTCATTTTGGCTTTATTTTAAACAAGGTAGAAGGTACACCCAAAAACTAGTCCAGATGAGGGGCCACTGAAATCATTCTTGAATGAGTCAAAAGGGATTTCTGCTATTACAGCCAGAACTTAGATCAGGGAGGTAAGAAGATCACTTCAAGTCACTCTACCAATATGATACTGTATTCAGTTACAATACCAGTACAATAGCAAGTCTTCCCAAGAAGGTTTACTCTCTGTGAATTCTCCATACTAACCTCAGGGAAATCTCTCAGTACTTCTGACATTTCATTTCCTCGTTCTCCACAGCCTACATAAATGATGACATCACTGTTGGAGTATTTTGAGAGAGACTGCGAGATCACAGTCTTCCCACAACCGAATGCCCCGGGAATCGCTGTTGTACCCCCTTGTACACACCTGAGTAAAGAAAAAGGACTCTGATTTGCAAGGAACGAAAAAACAGCTCTCTCCCATTTTAGAACATGTTTTCCAATAAAACTCCCTAATTAAAAGCAGAGCGACAAGAGTCACATTCAGTGTTCTGGGTGAGAAGCACAGAGGTATTTCACTAAACCAAAAGACTGAGGGAATAAACTATCCTTTTCTTCTACTGCCCTTGAAGTACATCAGTCATGCTGGTACAACAGCTAGACTTTCAGGCTTGAAACACGGCAGATTTCACAGCTGGAAGCATCAATGGAATGCAAACGCTAAAAAAAGAACAACTGTACTTAGCTGTGCATTATAACAATAAGCAGCGCAATATTTTAGGACCAAAATTACTGAATTTGGTGACCTGGAAGTTAGCTGCTTAAATGAGCATTTTGTGTTACAGTTAAGCTCAACCGTTTTCATAAGTGGTGACCGCAAAATCATTGGGAACTATACATCCTCAAGACCATGGAAAGCGATCTTACTTATGTGTTCAAATGGAGATATCAAGCATAAAAGTTCTAGCCTCTCTGTAGATTTGGCATGATTATGGTAAGTTTATGCTTGTCCATTCTTTTCTAGATTAATGCACTAGAACTATCTTGTTAAACTTAACTTCCTTTTTCCACTAGTAGGCTGTCCTGCCAAATACAGAAACACGAGGAATTCAGCCAAATATTTTTTGAGATTATGCTGTGATGCACAGTGAAAGCTCTGTTTGCCCTTAAAAAAATTTTAAGGCCTCCTCCCTCCACTTCCCCCCAAAAGAGAGATTTCTTACATACTAGAAAATAAAAGGTAGTACTTACGGGAAGAGGGCATCCAGGACCCGTTGGCCAGTTAATAAAGGATGATTGGCTGGTAGCTTCTCAGTAACGGGACGGACTTGACGTACAGGCCAGACCTGGACCATAGTGAACTTCTCCTTCACACCTTCAAACTCCAGCTCTAAGACAACATCCTAACAGAGAGCACCAGACATCTGAAGTCAGCAAACAGCTGCACGCTGGACCAGCACACAAGTTCTCATCTCAACTACTCCACACAGCTTGGTCTTTGATACCACCACAGATTTCTCAGAACCTCAACAGGCTATCACCCCCTCCCGAGGGAAGGCTCTTTTCCGTATTTACAATACTACCAGGGAAAAAAGTGCAAGATGAAGCTTCAACTAAAAATACGCTTTTGAAGAGCAACTGAATTTTACATATTCTTAAGATACTGTAGATCCCCACAGACATCAGCAAACACGGCATACTGAAGTGCTGTTGGGAAGCCACATACATATAAAGGAACTGCACAAGATAATCATGTAATCCCTGCAGGCAGGGCAGCAGAAACGATCATTAACTCAGCCATCTTGTTGCATGAAACACTTTCTGTCCTGCATGATGCCATGGAGAAAGAGTACATCAGCCTGATGAAAGAGACATGGAATATAACAGCAACTGCTGTTTGGGAGACTTACTGAAGTGTCATAGTTTCCCGGCGGAGCAATGTATGTAACTGTACCCCTGTTCCGTGGGGGCAGCATGATTTTGTGTCTGATAAGAGAGTTTTCATTCACCACACCATAAATATCCCCACCAGTGATGTGGCTGCCAACCTAAAACCAGAACAGATCTATTAGTTGTGAGAACTCCAGTTTTAAAAAAAAAACTTGACAAAGAACTGTATAAAATAACTATAGCTGTAAGTCTAGCACTGTGATTACTCCCTTTATAAATGCGTTGTTACAGCCCAGTAGCCCATTTACATAACTCATTACACTAACAGCACATTGCTAGCAACACTAGCTGGGTTCAGGCGCCTTTCAAGGCTCAGACAGTAGCAATTACTGACTGATGCAAGGAATTTTCCTCGTTTCTTTTATACCTCTCAGTTTAATGTGTTAAGTAGAGAAAGGATCACATACGTTAACCTGCAGGGTTGAAAAAAATAAGATGCCAAGGGCTAAAGCAGTGACATTTTCCAGCTCTGAGGCTATCTTCACCATTCGTGAAATGTGTGCTGCAGTTATTCTTTTTGCTCAGGTAACACCTGCTCCTGCTAATGGTTAGTGCAATTCCACTAGGTTGGTTACGGTTGTGTAAATACATTAAAACTTTGCAAGTTTCTCACGTGCAGCAGCAACGCAAAGTAAGTCACATCGAGTAAGTTTTGGTGATCCCCACCCAGTCTCATACATCGCTACTGCCTCCTAGCACCCCTTTTCACAAACTTAATACAGCGTTAACCATAGATCCCAGCAGTCACAGCCTTGGCACTCCGCTCCAGCCCTAAGCTCTGGGGGCAGAGGAGCAAGAGAGGAAGACAGGCTTGTCAGAACCTACCCGCAGATTTTTGGAAGGCGTGAAGTCCCATTTGACATCTCGGCTCAAAGCTGACACGTTGACACCTCTAGGGATATAGATACTTTTGGTCAGAGTGCTGATGTCAGAGAGAGGCCTCTGGATACCATCAAAAATAGCTCCCATAATGCCAGGCCCTAGTTCCACTGACAGGGGTTTGCCAGTGCGGAGTACAGGATCTCCTACAGAGACACCAGCTAAAGATTTGCTGAGGAAAAGTTCATCCAGAGAAAGGGAAAGAAATGGAGCAGAAGGCATCACATTCACAACATCATGCTCTTAAACCACCTTTCTGACTTTAAGGCAATATTCTTATTACTATATTACACATCATAATTTGAGAAGCATGTAGGCTTTATACTAAACTCAAGCTGAAATTGCTAAAGCAACAAAGTTGCTCATCCTCCAGAGAGGCAAAGCAGGGGTAAACATTCTGCTTTACCATCATTAGTTCAAGTCAACTATATGAATGAGTTTACTGGAGTGCCAGGCAGCATGATGACAAAAGGCATTTCTTAAATCTTCAAACCTAGAAAACAGGTTTGATTGTTAATGTCAAACACTGTTATGAAACATGTAATTTTTCGCTTCAGAATTTGTTAGAAAGCACAACTGTTTTGACCTGGAGCCCCGTGCAGCCTTTTTGAGAGCAGTCTAATTTTAAAGGGGGTTTGTCCAAGGCCAGCGTGATTACCCTTCTCTCCGATATCAAGTTGTCCAGTCTATGCACTATCTAAGCTCCAAAGATGCACAATGGACTTCTCTGCAAAGGGCCAGCAGTTTGGCAAAAGGCCATGCTAGAATACAAAAGAAACTCCTAAAACCCTATGCAAGACTCAAGAGATCAAATGCAAGTTGACTTCAGAGAGCTCTATGACAGAGCCCTCTCATCAGGAACCTAAGAGTAAACTACACTCAAACTTGTTCCATGTACTGATGGAAGGCTACTAAATATTACAATGATGATGCCATCTAAAATGACACCATCTAAAATGACAAATTATTAGATACAGACAGGAGCTAGTCACCAGTTTACCATCCAGCTCCTCAGAACAATGCTTGGGGAGCCAGCACAGGCTTTTTCCTAGCCTCTACAGATACAAAGCCAACTCTTAAGTTTAAAAGAATATGAGAAAAAAGAGAAGGTCTGGCTTTAAGTTTTATGACTTCTTTTCTGACATTCTTTCATATATGTGTAATAGAAAATACATTTAAAGTTAACTAGATTTCAGAATACATGCTGCGTCCTAGCTGGACCAAGATTCTGTAAGCACACCGCAGAAGCAAAAATGTGATCTATTACATCTGGCAAAATACTCTGCCCAGAAGGCAGCATTCTGCCCACTTCACGTTTCCTGTTTAAGTGTTATACAAACATAGTTTTCAGAAGCAAAGAAAAAATGCAACAAATACTGCTTGGTAGTTTTGCCACTTATGGTTGACATTTGTCAAACAACTTCCTTAACAAGGAGCTGTAGTATTTAGAATTTAAGTTCATCTTAATTTAAGATACTCATTATTTGATTTCCCCATAAAATCAAAAAAGTTCTCTTCAGTACGCAGCCAAGCAAGATAAGATTTACCTCAAAACCATCAGAATTTACAAAAGATGTGCAGAACAGATGTTGCTGCCTGCCGGCACCGGACGTACCAAGTGCTGGTCCCAGTCAGCTTTGTTCATCTTCTTCACCCTGGTCACGACTGTGTTCTGGACTGCACAGTCCGGCAGGCCCAGAGGGATCAGTGAAAAGGATACATGTTTCTTCGTACACCTGAACAGTTGCCAAATCACCTTCCAGTCGGATAATCTCCCCCACCAGTTCACTGTGACCTACTCGCACCAGCTCGTACATAGCAGCACCTGCCATGTTGCACGCTGTGACCACTGTAGAAGACAGGCACATAGGTGACTATTTTTCCTGTAGCTCTGGAAATTTACTCATCAGAAGTTAGTAAGAACCACACAGCATAAGCCTGGTATTGACCCAAATCAGAAGCACATTCTTGATTTCACAAAAGGGATAACTTGGCTGCCACAAATCCTGACATTTCTAGTTTAAAAGCCAAAAGAAAGTTTCCCTATACTTTTCACACTGTTCCTTTACGCTCAATAAGAGGACGCGATCAAAACGTAGTAGTTCACAGATAATTCACACCATAATTTCTCTTATCTATCTTGACAGATGGCAAATGTTTAGGGGTTTAGAGACGCAGTGAACTTTGACAGACATGTTACATAGGCACCTCTCCCTTTCAGTTAGCTGGGCCACATTCCCATCTGACCAAATTAAAAACGTACAAGAAAATGGCAAAAGCTCACCTGGTAACTGGTAGTTATATAAACCTGTGGTTGGGGACCAACATTTTCAAGCCACTCAAACTTCTGTTTACCTTGGTAGCATCCAGATGCTAACATAACAAACTTTCCATGCATAGATCAAGCCAAGGTGCCTGCTAAAGGCAATACGTACCCTTGTATCCAGAGCGGCAGATGCCTAAAAAGCTTTTAAGGAAGCACTATTTTGATGTTTTATTTTGCACGAAAGTGATGTCTATCTTTGGGCACTTAAATTAACCTTCAACAGACGAAGACTGGTTTACAGCACGTTTAGGGCCTGAAACCTCCTACTGTTTCGAGTTAGATTTCAGCAGGTCATACAAGAGGTTTAGCTGCTTTAGGACAAAATTTATTACGTCTTTTATTTATTATCATGTTATAATATCAATCCTGCACATGGGGTTCATGTATTTACACAAAAAAATACATTTTCCACTTCTTAGGAAAGAAAGCTACATCAGTTTAAAATGGTTTTTAAGTATCACTTCTGCAGTTAAGGAATTGGCAGTTAAAGAACAGGCATTTATTTAGGTGGACACGAGCCAAGGGAGTTTCTCATTCATCAAATAAGCTCTATTAACAAAAATACATGCTATTCTTCTGTTCTCACACTCCCATCCTTTCCTTCATCTCTTTAAGAGAACGCAGGAGGGAGCAGAAAAGCCAGTACAGTCTGCACGTATTCAAAAGCTGTTATTACCATCAGAGCCTAAAGAAACTATTTAAGCTGATAAAGGAAGAGTCCTCCTTCTCCCAGTTGCACTACCACCACACTCTGCCGCCTTCCCTGACCCTTGCAGCTGCTCACTGAGCTCCTCCAGCCCGCGGTGCAGTAACACAGAACAGCTTGATGCTGGCAGGGGACTGAGTATTCCAGAGAGCATAGCGTCAAACTGCATTTCAGTGAGAATGGACTACGCATCTCACACCCTTTTAGAGAAGCTTAATACACTGGGTCTGCAGATTTCTGACCAAGTGGCTTTATCTCATCCAGAAAGTTTACTACCTTTTGTTTTTATTTTTATTATTCATCAGCCTGCTTCTGCTCATTACATCTTTAAATAAGATTAAATAGCAGTAACATCTTATTATATTTCTTGATATTTTATCAAAATCAGTGATCCTTCTTAAAAAGCGCCCCCCTCCAAAAAAAAAAAGAGAAAAAGCCCCACCCAGAGCTCTACTATACTTCTCTACTTCACTTTCAAGTTCACTTCCAAGTGAACAAGATTAACAAGACACTAGATGAAACGGAACCTATGTTTTCCTTTACAAAATAACACCTACCAGGTCCCGAGACTCCATGGACATAGCCAACAAAAGCCTCTCTGTCCTCATCACGGATTTTGGGTAGCTTGGAGAAGTCCATTTTGCCTGTTCAACTGTACAGAAGGCAAAAAGAAAAGAGTCAGTTCTGAAGAATACACACATAGTAATAAGTTCCTCCTCTTCCTCCCCTCTGCTCTCTCCTTGTTTCCAGTTAGAAAGGATTCGGAACTGAAGAATTCTGAACTCATACAGCCTGAAGCACCGTAACCACACTGACTTTAAAGCTATAAAAAGTTAAAAAGTAACTCATTTAAACAAACAAAAGAACTAACATCCCCTACTGCAGAAACACAGGGGTGGACTATCCCTCCATAATATGTTCCACAAAACAGCACTGAAACAGTTACACTCCAAAAACGCTGTAACACCACTGGACTCTTTTCAACCCTAATAACAGGATATTTAAACAATGGAGAAGCTCTTCTGTCTTCCACATGTCATCTAGCCTCCTTCAAAATATGGAGTTTTCCATGATTCTAAGTGAGCAAGAGAATGTTCCGGGTCTGCTTCACTGCCACCAGTCTCTAAAAAGCAAAACTACAAATATTAATTGTGAAAATTCCGTTTTTGCTATCTCAAGCTGCTGAATCAGTGTTCAGAGGAAGAAACATACATTTTCACAAGCACCAGCGCTCAAACATGTGAGTCCTCTCTATATGCCTCACAGCTAGGTATGATGCAGTCTTTGCTCTCACTGAAACCCGTGCAGCATTATAGAAAAATTGTGCTGAATAATGGCCAAATACCCCGGCTTGCAACAGTTAAACACTGACCCCCTCTTGCCAGTAACTGTTTAGAGAATATAAAAAACTGGCACAGGAAAAGCTGTTTTAGAAACAGACCTCCTCGATCCCCATTTGTCCTGTAATCAACAGTTGGGCTGTCCTGCTTCTGGTGCTGATAAGAGTACTTAATAGTTTTGCTTTGTCAGCCCTTATCATGCTTTGCGTTACCTTGGAAACTGATCAGTGTTAAAGAACTGTAAGGCGACTCTCTACCCATTCCTGCTGTATTGACACATTTATGACACAGCGTTGGTGAAAGATGCGGTATGGCAGCCCCAGCATACAATGCTCTCTGCCTGTCACCAGGGCCTACCCAGCAGAAGCCCATGGTTTGGTGATGTGAACTATGCAAGGCGTCTGTGGACCTTCACAGTCCTTGCCAGAAGTTTAACCTAACCCGGCACCTTCTGCAAGGCAGCAAATAAAGAAGCATATTCAGGCTTGAAAACCTGCCCCATGTACAGTGAGGAAGACAACTACATTACCACCCCTTCCACCATCATTAAAGCATGCTTTTCTTCCTGTTCTTCAGAAGCAGTAGGTAGCTGACATCTGCTATTCTTAAAAACTTGTGACTGTTTTCCAGCTTTTTAATACTATACTGCAAATCCTCTGCCCCTCAGCCTCTTTACCAATCTAAATGCTTTAAACCGGTGGCTCTGCTCTGTAAGAAAAGGATCTCCAATGACTCCAAACTCATCCTGAAGGAATAGCTTCTTGTAGGCTCCATGTCCTGCTGAAGTGGATTGTGTAAGATGGCTACCATTGATTCATTTCACAACAGCCACCCCAACGGTTGATCATGACTCAGTCACCACCAGCCCGGAGTGGAACTGCTATGCTAACTGCTCTCGAGCTCAAAGGCTAAGTCAGATATCTGTTAGATCCCTCTGCTCTCCATAATGATAGTTTATCCTTTAAGCTGCCTGTTGTTTAGGCCCAGAAGACAATTTCAATTTCACTGCTTATTTCTCAAAAGTCTCCTCTGACAAATGGCAGAAGGGAGGTCCTCGCAAAGCAATCTGCAGTTCCTGAGCCGCTGGTAAGAGCTGGTTCTGATCAGACTAACATAACTACCTCATCTTTTTTGCTTTTAACAATTAAAAGCATTGCAAAACTCAAGCACAATTACTGTTCATACTGAGAAAAGCAGCTGGTCTTATAAATCCACCCAAAACATTTACTTCAGCATACCATGATACATAACAGTCTCTAGAGTCCTACTACCAAAATCTTCTATAGAAGCACAATAAAGAAAGAGCTAAACCTAATTCTCATAACTGAATTAGTGACGCTGTTTGGCAATTAGACAGTACAGGGTCCCAAATGAAAGAGTCAATTTACAAAGGCAAGGAAAAGCAGGAAGAACACTGGCCAGTTTCAATTTAAATTAACTTTTCTTCCTATCCAAAACCTGCAGGTCAGCTGACCACCACTTGAAGCGACTGTTTATCTGTTACAGACACAAATAAGAACCTCAGAACAGTCATTCTGCAGTTAAAACACAGCCTGACACCCAGCACCCGCCTCTCTTGTTCCTGTGGCTGCTCTGCTCCCTCTTTCTCTCTTCCTACAGCCACCCTCCCCACTTACTGGCCAAGCCAACTAGAAGGGAATGGGATTCCTCTGCTAGAAGACCACCTAGCAACATGCCAATAAACCCTGTCTTTGTCCCGATCTTTAGCATCTGCAACAAATGCTTTTCAACACACACCTACTTAATATCACAAGTGTTAAAGATGCTGTGATTTCCTCCTCACCTTTCTTTGCTCCATCTCCTATACACCTCCAAACAAAGTACACACAGTCTAAAAATCCAGTGCTCACCCAGCCAAGCTGACGTCTTTTTTAAGGGACTGCACATCTTTATCATTGAATACAAATTAAGGGAAAAAAAATGCTGTTATTTGTCTCTGCATAGCTTGTGTATTAGCATTACAGACTTTCATTTTAGATGGAAAAGTCCTTGAGGGCAGAAATGTTGCCTTACCTACCTACACTGTTAAATGTCTTCATTGTTAGTACTCAGATAAAACGAAATTCCCTAAAGCACGTCAGGATTTGCTAAGCATAACATTATGTGTGTGCAGGCAGTACGTACTCACCCCAGAAGCCACGGTAGCTAGCCATTTTAGAAATCTGCCGAGTTCCTATGGCCTTTCACGGGCCTCTCGCCAACACAGGTTATTAGGCACTACATGCCATCCACTCCTACAAAGCCCACTAGCACACCTACACAGGGTATTAGCTTAATTTTAATTCCCTTATGAGCAAAGACACATCTAGTATCCTTTACAAACAGGAATCTTCCTCATCTTAAGCAGTTCAACAATTATTTTAAACATGCTCTTAAGCTCGAACATGGTCATATTCTGCCTAACAGTGCCAGAAATCAAAATACTACTTGCTGCAGAATGAACCCTGACTGAAAGGTGATTTATTAAAGAAATTTTATAGTCATATTTAATCAAGAAAGGGCCAATGACCAGAGTTTTCCATCTTGATTTCTCCCCAGCACAGCAATTTGGCTACACAGTAGCCCCAAAAATGTAACTATCCCACTCTCCATGCCAGAGAAACCTGTTTTCTATTACATTTCCCAGATTCTGCTTCAAACATTTGATCAGTCCCTGAATTTACATGATGCACTGCCTTACCACAAAGATCTCTTAAAAATTAAGACTCCAGTGACATTTTTAAAAGGAGCCTTCTTACAGCAAGGATGAAGATCCATGACTGTTTTATCATATAAATACAGATTCTTACCTTATTTTGCAGAAACAGGGAGTAACAAAAACCCACAGGCCCAATGAAGCAAAGCCAGAATTCGGCAGTTAAGCACCACCACTTAGGAAATAATTGTCCTTCCAGTGCCCCTACACAGAGGGATGAGAAAGCCTGCTGCAGAGGGGAAAGAGATTCCCGACACACAGCAGAGGCACAACCACCTGACTTGATGAGTCATCAGTCTCGCTGGCTCCCACCAGCACCGAGGAATGCCGCAATAGCAAACCCAGCTACCTACAGCCCCGCTGAACTCCCATCTCTGCCCTCCTCACTGCACAGGGCCGAGCGTAAGAAATTAAAAGCAGCCTTCAGCATGCGTAGGAAGGACCTCCTACAAAGCCAATAATCCCCATGTCCCAAGTGGTGCATGCTACTACATAAAAATCCTTGAGAAAGAGATGCATGCTTTCTGCTGGAACCAGTTTACCCACCAGTCCTCCCGTGTAATATATCCAGGTGAGCGCATATTCCATTCTGGAACAGCTTAACAGAAAAACCCTTTAACAAGAGACTGCACAGGGAGGCACTGAAGCCACCGCAATACTAACCTCCTGAGTACGTAGAACAGGTACTGATACTTGCCAAAATAGCGAGTCTTGTGGGGCTTGCCGCTGCTAACATAGGAACCCCTTCCCCTAGTTAGCAGAAGCATCGATGCAACTGCACAGCATCCAACACCTTAGCGAGGCAGACTGATGTGCTGCCTTGAGTGACAGCTGCTAGAATCTGCTGTCGAAGACCGACAGGCTCTGATGCTGTCCTGTGCATCGTAGGAAAGACAAGCAGCTATGCGGGCTCTCCCTCAAGAAGCTGCATGAGTTGAAGAGTTCCCTGCAGTCTTCACAACTTCTCAAGACTATCTCTGCAAGTTCTAGGATTAGTGACACATCAAATTGGCGCGAAAGCTTGAATATACCAACCAAAACTGTAGCAAATAGCACAAGACCAGCAATTCAGAAGCAGCAGCACTACGTTAGTAAGTCACCAGTACTAGGATTCATTCTGCTGGAGTAACTTTGAACTAAGGTCATAGCTTTTACTACAGCTGAAACAGACTAATGCGTTTTGACTTCCTAGGGTAGAAAAATCGAGTCAGAATATAGAATCATAGAATCATTTAGGTTGGAAAAGACCTTTTACATCATCAAGTCCAACCATAAACCTAACTCTGCTAAGTCCACCACTAAACCACATCCCTAAGCGCCTCATCCACACGTGGATGTCAGCCCTTACGTTCAACATCCAGGAAAGCTTAACAGGCATACACAATTAAACGTAGCCAAATAAAGTTTTCCAAAGAGAATGCCTCCTCCTCTTCTTAGTAAAAACCTAGACGTTACAGGATAGTAAAGATCACAAACCACACTGGGCAATCAGCTTAGCATCGCATTTAAGTCATGCTTTAGAATCAAGACTGCCAACATTTACTGTGTTCACCCGAGCAGACTTTGGCACAGTGCATAAGTCCCAGTGTCCAGCTGTACGAGGATGTGTTGCAAAGGCCTCATAAATAACGGGATAATCACTGCCACAGATTTCCTGTAACTTGGACACTTTATACTTCCCCTTCCAACAGCTGATATTTTTAAGAGGAAGTAGTAAAAAAATACAGTGCTGAAGTTACTAGACAAATGCAGAAGTTCAGCAGCATTTCTGCATCTAGAATCCGGGATATTGCCCTAGAAGAAACCGCGTGCTCAGAACTCTAACACAGGTCACTTGGAAGGGAAGCCAAATAGTATTCTCAGGAAATCTGCTCCTTCATCCCGTGCAGAGTTATAATTTTACTATAATACAGTGGGGAAAATTACCCCAGAGTTCTCAGTCACCAAACAACAGAATCACTGAGGTTGGAAGGCACCTCTGGAGATATCTAGGTCGAACCCCCTGCTCAAAGCAAGCGAGAGCAGGCTGCTCAGGGCCACGTCCAGCTGGGTTTTGGTTATCTCCAAGGACGGAGACCACACAGCTCTCTGGGCAACCTGAGAGTTCCGGTGTTCAGTCAACCTTACCGTAAAACACATTTTCTTATGTTTAAAGGGAATTCCCTGTATTTCAGTTTATGCCCATTGCTTCTTGTTACTTCAGTAGATTCCGCTGAGAAGAGTCCGGCTCCACCTTCTTTGCTCCCTCCCACTAGGTATTTGTATACTTTACAATAAGATTCTCTGAGCCTTCTCTTAACGAGGCTATATAATCCCAGCTCTCTCAGCCTCTCCTCACATGAAAGATGCTCCAAACCTTTAACCGTCTTTGTGGCTGTTTTCTGGACCCACTCCATTAAGCCCATGCCTGCCTTCTACTGGAGAACCCAGAACCAGACACAGCATTCCAGATGTGGTTTCCCCAGAGCTTAATCGAGGGGAAAAACCACCTCCCTGAACCTGCTGGCAGCATTCTTCCTCATGCAGCACAGGATAGCGCTGGCCTTCTTTGCCACAAGGACACCTTGCCAGCTCACATTCAACGTAGTGTCCACCAGGACCTCTAGTCCTTTTCTACAAAGCCACTTTACAGCCAGCCAGTCCCCAGCCTGTAGCAGGGCATGTGGTTATTCCTCCCCACAGGCAGGACTTGACATTTCCCTTTGTCAAACTTCATGAGATTCCTGTCAGCTTATTTTTCCAGTCTGTTGAGGTCCCTCTGTACAGCAGCACAAACCTCTGCTATATCAAACACCTTCCAACTTCGTAATATTCTTCTGTTTAATTATTCATACAATTCCAGTTGCCACAGGGCACTTTGAGGCCACCTCTGCTCTCGATAGGTCAGGAATCTGCTTAAGTGATGCTCAGCTACATATTGTGGATCCATCTGCAACCACCCAAAACAATTCATCTTTCATGCAACTTGTTTCTTGGGTGCTATAAAGCTCCTTCCTCTCACATGAGGCTTGCTACTCAGCACATGTACAGGTAAATCCAGGTGTATTCAAGAAAAAAAGATAGGAAATAGAATTATGCTGCCACTGTCAGCACAGCACACAATGGCCACAATGGGAGACTGTGCAACATGGCAATTCACGAAGCCCAACAAGAGCTCCTACTGCCTTCTTCCTCAGAACAGATGGGGACTTACCTGGGGGTATGCCAATACATACAAGCCTGATACTTCAAGCAAACGTCATGCCTTACACACAAGCTAAACATATGTAAAATATATTTGTATTTAATACATATATACAGCGTAAGAAACTCTCCCCTACCACAAAGACGGAGTGTGAAGTCTGTCCATGCAAGAAGCGCCACCACCGCAAATTGTTACTCAAGCACCCAAGCTTTTATTCAGAAACTTGGCAGATTCCTCCAGTCAGCCCAGAACAAGACTAGAAAAAAAGTTGTGTTTGAACTTGACCGAGAAGTTAGCAGCAGCAATAAATCTAGATAGAAAGACCGGCAAGGCATTCATGGTATAACTGCTTTGACCCACTGAAGATTTGATCAGCTCAGTAGATACCCGGCCTTCTGACTTCAAATGCAGTTATCACGCTATATCTAGAAGTGATAAAGATCCTACTTTTATCAGTTAAAATACTCCTGTTGCCAGAGAAAGCCACATTGGCCATGTGAAAAAAAAAAAAAAAATCATCATCAGCTGACTGGCTATATGCTACAGTGTTTTCCATAATAGGGGTTTCCACACCGCTTCTTTCCTCTCAGCCCAGAAGGCTTCTCCAGAGGAGCTCTAGAGGTGGAAACGGATGAGCCTCCCCCTATTTCTTACTCACTACACTGCTTCACAAGTTTCCTATTGCAAAAAATTTGACATTCCTTTCAGCCTGCTATACATCCTACCCTTTCTTTGGCTTGATAGACTTTCACACAAAAGAAAGATCTAATGCAACTGAGATCCAAGCTATAACACAGAATACTAATACAATATTAATTTCTGTGTCCCACAGCGGCCTTCTTTTCTTATCCTGATACCGTCATGTAGCTGCTAGGGCTGAAAAATTCTGCAGCCATCTGCTTAGTGCAATGCTCAGTCATTTCCTCTAGACTAGCAACATTTTCATTAACCTCACTAACATTACTGCAGAGCTAAAATCCACCCTTGCTTTTATTAAAGTCACTCTACTTTTAGGTGCATTTGGCATCGTTACTTGAAATACTTTTTGTTGCTCTAACCTTTAAGATGATAGACATCAAAATGAGATGAACACAAAGCTGTAAGCAATTACAGCAGCCAACTTCACTACAGTTCAACAGAGAAACTTCTGAATAGTTGACGATTCTTACCTTAACAGACAAAAGGTGTGCGATTTCATAAAACAACTATTGCTAGATTTGTAAGTCAGGCTCAGTTTTACATGCAGAAACATATTAGTAATTTGGGCTCATTAAAACACACCAGCTCCTCTACGAGCCTCACCACTGCCTAACCCCTTGTCCCTAAATGTAATAGCTAAAACACTGAGCACAAGTTTGGAATAAGCATTTCATCATTACACTTAACATTCAGAGCAGTCTTGAAAGTTGGGATATTATGGAATCTTCAGTTTATTATGTGAGGTATTTGACTGCTAGTTTGAAGAGCATGCTTGCATGAATGTCTTTGAGAAAGCTCTAATACCCCTACCAGATAGAAAGACTCTTTTACAGCACGTTGGTATAATGAAACACCTGGTTGGAATCACAACCCACATATTGGCATTGGATTCCAGTAAAAGGAAATCAAGTTGAGGTCGACTTTTCCTGTAATGGAAAACTTCATCTTTAAGTTAAGCCACATTTGGAGATTTTATGTTCAATTACCTGAAGTATTTACAGCTTCTTTAGAAAAGCCAGACCCCTTCAAACATACTAAATTTTAGTATTGTTTAAACTACATATTGTGGTGGTTGTCTGAATATCTACAAGGTGATGCAACTTTATCTCACGATAACAAAACCCTCAAGATTTCAAGGATCTAGAGGAAAGTCACATAATAGAATTGCCTTTTTAGAAGTCCTTACCAATGTTATCTGCATTTAGCCAGAAATACCATTTCAGTTTTTTTCTGAAGAGCTGCTTTTTAAGGTATTACTTTCATAGTGAGAAAGAAAATAATGATATAGTGTAATAATGAGAGCAACCAAATATTTGTCCCGCTAACTGAACTTCTTGAAACATGCAGTTTCTTTGCTAGAATATTAAAAACCAGTCAAGTCATTCTTCAGGCCGTTAAAGGAAATTTGCATACCTGAAAGCTTTTGTCCAGCTATAATAAACTACTCTAATAAAGGTACAGTTTTCTCTCTATAAAGCTAATACCTTTTCCCATAACCTTCCTATCCCTCATCACACTTGAGCATCCCAACCACTGCTCTTCACGCTTAGGGCACAGAATGCTGACCAGCAGCACAGACATTCAGATCACCTATCTTTTACGTAGTCTTAAACAACAAACCACTCCAGGAAGCAAACATAGCCTATAGCATCCTAACAACAGAACACAGCGAGGGGAACGCTACATCTTCACAGTGCAGATTTTGGCATATTTCTTGGGACGCCATCCGGCAGAAAGAGTTAGTTGGACAGACCGGTCAGCTGAAACACACCAGCGTTTCAACTTGGCCATGAGAATCCTTACAATGTGAGCGATCTTCAACTGATTAAGAAGGACAAAGGTAAGACTTTCACACTACAGAGATATCCTCTAGGAACACCGCTTCTCTCTTAAGTGTTTGCATCTGCAATGGGTCTATTTTTGGCAGACACTTTAGTTCATTTAACCGTTCAGCAGGACGAGTCTCGGCTCACTGGGGTAGCAATGGTCTTCAAAACTATTCTTCTCAGGATCAAACAGATGTCAGACAGCTAATGCAGAAAGCCCAGTGCTATAAAAATGGGGCCATGATGGCAGCTTCCCATACTAGTTTCAGTACTTTCCGATTACTTCTGATTGAACATTTTAAGACGCCCACAACGGACTCTCCAAAATGCTGTAAACGATGACAAAATTAAATAACTGTCAACAGGCACCATGCATGTATTAGATCACTGCCAGACAAATTATTTCTGAAGAGAGTGAGCAGTGACACTGAAATTTACTGTTACACAAGCTCAGAGGCGTATTTGAGTTGATGAACCAAGAAAATTAATTCAGCAGCTAAAACTGATCTTCATCTGCCATTTGGTTAAGCGATAGTAACAAAGTCTGTTAGACTATGACTTTCAGGATTTATCCATATACATCTTATTGGTTTTCAGAGTAAGTTTATCATTTCAGTAAAGACAGACCTTATAAAGCAAAGCTTGTTGTAACAGCCACATAATATATGGAAGTCTAAAAAGTTAGCAGCAAATGGTCAATCTTCCTAAGAAGTGGGGGTGTTTAACTTTGGGAGAATTTGACAAAAACGGGAGAAATAAATGCACAGATGAAATAAAGTAACCAAACAAAAAATATTTACGAGACTGTAGAACTTATTGCCATGAGATATGGCCAAACCCAAGAATTTAGTGTAAGCTTAACTGTCCACTTTCAAAGGGGAGGAGGGAATGAACACAACAAAAAGAACAAAAAAACCTTTTCAGAACATAGAAGAAGGTACAACAATGACAACCAGAAGATCCAGTCTAAGCCAGTTTTGCATGTTGGACGTTTAGGTGACTACTGGCTTAATCTGTGCAGGAAGAAAAGGTTGAAAAGTTTAGATTAATTCTGCTTCCTCTGCTGGAGCAGGTCCCCATTTCTCCCTGTCCAGCTGGAAGGCTAGAGAAGTCACATGTTTTAAGTTAGTGAGTAAGAGTGAACAAGCATGATATTCCAGTTGACTACATCGTCTGTTGTCCTTGGTATAGTTCCATTCTAAAAAAAATCATGTGGGTACCATTGTTCAACAATACCTCAATATTTCCAAGTCTTAAAACCCCCACCTTTCCTTGTAACCAATGATACACGTATGAAGGAAAGAAAAATCTATTTCAGATGCAGGCAATGTAGGTTTTTTAAGAAAATAGAGAGAGAAAAAGCAACTTATTACTTGGCCAGCAATAGCATGCAATATTTTTTGGTCAACACCAGAGTAACCAAAGATATCAACTAGGCTATCCTGTAATCCTTTCACTCTTTTTAAAATGCCAGGTATGTCCAATTAGGAACACAGCTGTAGCTCACAAACAAGCAATTTAAAAGCATGAGGGAAAAACGTCGCTAGGAATTTTCAGGGCTGAAGAACTCAAAGAGACAGTATTATGGTATCAAAACGCAAGAGGTGAAGCGTAGTGCCTCTGAATGAATCTCCAGGGGAATTGTCCAGTAACCTGCTGGTCTATAGCAGCTTTGGATGATGTGTTATACCAGTACCCACATGTGTCTGGAAGATAAATGCACAAAGTCATACTGGGGAAAAAATTTAGACAACAGAAGCACATTGAAGCCCGCAGACTTTGTAAGTCTGGATTAATGAGGTATAAAACAGTTAATATATACTCAGACCAAAATAAAAGCTAAGTTTAAGCTAAAGCTGTATAAAAATTAAGCAACTAGTACCAATCGTTCATGGCTGAACCCTAGTTTTAGCACTATCTGTAGAAAACAGCTCTTGATTTGGAAAATGGAAAGGCGGCATTTACAGGAAACAGAGGTCTTGTGTTGCAATAGTAACACAAGACTTCAACCCCCATTTGAACAGTCAGCTGATGCCATCAGTCATTTTCCAGCATTGTCTTATTTTCTCCTTCCCCATCCTCTCAAGCTGATGTCCACAGTACTTTATCATTTTTGAATGCCACACTTTGTCCCCTGATTATAGAACTAGGACTATTTTTTTCCTCCCACACAAGAGAGAAAAACTGTTTTCAGGAAGACTTGACACAATAAACTGACAAGCACAGCAAAAATAATCTGCAATATTTTTGGTAATTCAAACACCTGTAGACACTGATCTCACTTCACATATTCTTAAGCAGAAAATAATTAAATATAGACACTATTAAATAATTATGCTTGCTGCTCATGGAAAAGGCCTTTAGAAGTACTGTATGGAGAAACCAAACATTCAGCTGCTGCAGACCCACAGCGTGCCAAAGTCAGCACAAATACAGCAACTTACAAGACACTGAGGATCTGCCTCAGTTATTCAGACTTCCACTTGCAAATGCCAACCTACACTCAGGTTCTCGCTGAAGTGCTACAAGCGGTGGACTAATAAACCACCTTTAGCAGGCTGTCAGCGGGTTTTCCTCCTCTTCCACCCCCTCTCCACTTCATCAAGGGGTATTAGCATTTGAAATGCCAGATGCTAGATCAAATAGCCAGTGTACTTCGCTGAAGTATTGCATTACAATGAATAAAACTATCACCAAATTGCTTTTATTCCCAGCTGGAGTGCAAATTCTCTGACGGAAGCTAGTAAAATCTTAGGAAGAAATCACTTTGAGCAACTGCACTGGATGGATAGATCTTGATACGTACGTTGCGTATACTCCGAAGTCACAGCTATCTGTCACGTGTACAAGATCATACAGAACCCAGTCACGTAAGATTTCTTTCTTGCCTTTAAGTGAATTCTAAGTGTGACATTTGGAAAGCCTCATGTAAACCAGGATTTTGTCACTGGCTAGAGGAATAGGAAGCACATTTAATTTGCCATCAGTATTTTCAACTGCAAAACAACGGATGGGCCCTTTTACCAAGGAAGAGTTGCAGCCAGAAGCCAGCAGCAGCGTTCCTATTCCATAACCGTGCTGCTGGCTCACTGCAGGGCTACAGTCAAGGCACAGAGAGATTCGGTTCCACCCACCCAAGATGGTGGGGTGACCCGGCACCGAAACCCAGCCGCTATCACCATTTCTTTTTATAGTGGATTCTGGTCTATGCCTGGGATATCTTGTCGGCCGTCTTTGAGAGCGCTCAGCAGGCTTCGTACTGGGGGGAACCCTACTCAGGGGGTCGCTTTGCTTCCAGGCCTTTTCTCCCCGAGATACGGGACCAGGAAGAGCACGGCCGCTGCCAGCGGGCTCTCCCGCTGGGGAAAGGCTCCGTACGGACGAGGCACGCAGCGCTGCGCGTTATTCGCCTCAGCCGGCGCCGAGGAGGCGGCAGGCTCGGCCTCCGCTCGCAGCGCAGCCTTCTTAGCCCTCACCGCGCTCGGGGCAGGCGGGGCGGGAGGTGAAGGCCGGCCTCCCAGGGGGCCCGGCCGCCGCCAAGGAGACAGCCGCTCCGCAGGGCACTTCGCGGGCCCCGCCGCTCCCCCCCACCCCCCGCGAGACGGGGGCGGCCATTGGGGGCCGCGCGCGCTCCCTCAGCGGACGGCTCCGCTCCGGGGTTACCTCCCGGGCAGGTAACACCCCTTCACACCGCGACCGGCCGGGCGGAGGGGAGGGGAGGGCAGCCGCCGGGCGTGCCTCGGGAGAGGAGGGGGCAGAAGGAGCGGAGCAGGGCTGTGGGAGAGACGCCTCACCTGCGGCCGGCGCCGGCACACCCGAAGCCCTCCTCCCTCCGGCGGCGGCGGCGGCGGTTGAGGCGGCGCTGGATCAGCTGACGCCGGCCCCACGCGCATGCGCCGCGGCCTACGCCGGAAGCGCCCCACACGAGCCGGCGGCCCCACGCCCAGTTGTGGGCGGAGCTTTACCGCCCGCCCCCCTCCCCCGGGCTGAGCTGCTTCCTGCCGCCCGCGCGAGCGGGCGGAAGAAGCGCTGGGCGCAGGGGCGCGCGATTGGCCGCCCCGCACCACGTGGCGAGGCGCACCGCCTCCTCCCCCTCGTGCCGCTCTTCCCCCCCCCCCCCCCCCCGTTCCCAGTCACGCGGGGGATGCCGCGCGGCGCCGCTCCGCCCCCCTCTCCCCCTCCCTCCCCGCGAGGCGAGGGGCGGGCGCGGCGCGTGCGCGGCGTGGGCGGGAAGGGAGGGGGTGAGGGGTCATGCCGGCGAGGCGGCGGGCGGGGGCGCGCGCGGCGTGAGGTGAGGGGTCGCGGGGGCGGGGCGCAGGCGGACGGGCGGACGCAGGCCCATGTGGAGCGGGCGCGGGAGCGGGCGCGGGAGCGGGAGCAGGAGGCTGAGCCGCCCGCGCTGCCCGGGCCGAGGAGGGGGAGGCCGGAGCCGCACCGCCGGGCCCTGCACGCAGCCAGCGCGGACGCCGGCGCCGGCCAGGCCGCGGCCGCACCATGAAGGGGTGAGTGTGGGCCCGGCGCGCCCCGCGGGGCCCGGCCGTGACGGGGCGGCGGCGCCCGCCCGGACCCGCCTCGGCCGCGCCGCCTCGCTGGCCGCCGGGCGGCGCGGGGAACGGAACGGAACGGAGCGGGGCGGGCCCGGGCGGCGCGGCCCAGGCGCGGCGGGCTGAGCGCGGGGCGGGCGGGCGGCGCCGCGCCTCGGCGGGAGGCGGAGGGGCCCGAGCGCCGCCGCCGCTGCCCCCGCTGCCGCCGGCAGCCGCCGTCGCCTCAGGGCTGGAGGCGGCGGCGGGGGGTCGCTGCGTCTCTCCCGCCCTCCGGGAGGGGGGCCGCGGTCTGCGCCGCGGGGGCCGGTGCCAAGGGAGCCCCTTTGGGGGGGAGAAAAACCGGCGGTCCCTTCGCCGCTCGGTGTTGCCCTTCCAGCTGGGCAAGAGCTCCCTGCAGCAGCCCTCTTCCCCCCAAAATTTATCCCGCTGCCGGAGCGGAAACGCTCTCCCCGCTCAGCCCTGCGCTGCTGAGCCGGTGGGACGCAGCAGCTCGTCGCGCTCCGGAGCGATGTGGGCTGGCGGGCTCTGGCGAGCTGCAGAACGCAGGGAGAGAGCGGCCGGCCCGGGGCGATGCTGGCTGGGCTTTCCAACTTGTCTGGCGGTAGCGAAGAAGCGCTGTTGGGTCTGTGCAAAAAAGCCGCCGGCCTCAGACGAGTGGTTTTGCAGCGCTATTGTTTGTAACATCCTCTTAGCACTTTTGTTGGTTTAAGTCTTTAAGTGTTTATCTACGTGGAGGCTGTGCGGCGTGGACGGATGAAAACGAGCTGTGTTTTGTGCTTGATTTCTGTAGCACGCTGCTTTGGGCCTGGCTTCGCTTCTCGGGGGCTCTTGAAAACCTAGAGATTTCAGATGTGGTTGGCTGAAACGCTGGATTTCCTGCTCGGTGGAGGCAGCGAGGTGCGGTGTTTGAGCACCAGACTGGAGGCCTTTAGGGTCACTGTTCTGCTCTGGAGGCAGGTGACCTGCCTGACCTTGCACGGGTCACTTTGGGACAGGTTTTTCAATGTTGGTCAAATCACCTAACGCTTATTAATTTCAGCGTCACCTGCGCTCCAGAAAACATGATCCTTCCACTCCGTGCCTCAGTTTCTTCATGTGCACAAAGGAAGTTTTCCACAGCTGTTTCTCAAAGGAGTATTAAACCAGTCCCCTTGAAACTGGTGTTATGCAATGCTGGGTATTATTATTCCAGTTTGGCAGCTTAAGGCAGGGTGAATGGAAGCTGAAGCACTTAAGCTTTTGCTAAGAAATGGTAAGGGGTTTAGCTTATTAGCAGTTGGGTTGAGGTCACACGACAAGACTGCTTGATAACAGATACTTGGCTATTTCTTACAGCGTGTAAGCAGCTTCAGACATCGTGAGGGGCTGGCAGGTATCTGTAGAAAGAGGTTTAGCGATGATTGCAAATAAACTGACTCTCAGCTGACATTAAATAGGTGTGTTTGGGATATCGGGCAATTCTTTATTAGCTTGCGTCACCCTACATGAAACAGGGCACCCCGCCTCTTAGTCACCTTGCAACGAGGATGACAGAGTTTGCGAGAAGAGCAACAGCACTGATCAGCCGAGATGAAGTGGCAGTTGACATGGTCGTTGTTCAGCAGCGCTCCTGACGGAACTGGGTTTCCTTTTATCCTCTGTCGACCCTCCTGCTGTTTTCTACAGCTTAGCCCTGCTTTGGCTGTGCATCAGTTGTGAGTTGAGGGACAGGGTTACTGGGGCCTGGATGTGTGAGGCGGAAAGCGGCCCAGGCGTGGCAGGCCGGAGCCGTGGAGGTCTCCTGGCAGGTCATAGCCAGAGCTGTTTGCCATGCTGCGGCTGCTCCCCGAGGGGCTGAGCCCTGGCTTTCTTTGCTTGTGCTGCTCAGGAGTTCTTATCTCGGGGAGCTTTTTACTGTTTGTAACTTTTGGTTTTTTAAATAAAAAGCTATGGAGGAAAAAAAAACCACACACCCCTCTTCTGCTTCCAAAGCACCAAACTTCATTTCTTTTACTTTACTTTCACTTACAGGCAGCTTTATCACTGATTCAACTTCAGAGCTGATCCTTTTGGGTTCTCCACTTGCATATTTCTGCTTTTCTGGTACTCCTTCATCTCTTTGAAGAGCAGTATATTCCTGTTTTGTCAACACACTGTTAGCATCACGCAGCAAGTTCTTGTGTAGAATCAAAAATCTTCATATTGAATCCAGGTGTTCTCTAAAAATTCAGATTGAGGCACGTAGACTGACAGAACTCAAACTGAAAAATAACCCAATTTGAACACAATGAGAGAATCAAAGGACTAGATGAAGATTTCAGAAGGAATATATTAAATTACATAGGGTTACTCTGGAATAAATCCAAATTGTTAATCAAGCTACAAAGGTCGGAGAAGATCCCTAAAAAACAAGTCCTGTCAGAAGATAGGTCCCTAAACAGGTCTAAAGCTTCAGCTCCCAAAATACAGAAACTGATGTGGTGTTTGAAGGGATCCGATCTGTCTTCAGTATTGAATCCAAAGTTGTGGATCAGTTCTTTTGAACAAACTGACTCCATCTGAGAACTTTTTCTGGGATTGTATGCGTTGCATAGTAACCCACACCACAAAGCGCAGAGATAATTTTGGGAGCCCTAAGACTCGTAACATCAGCTGTAATTATGAACAGTCTGCTTTGGCAGAGAAAGAATTAAAAAAGAAACTAGCAAGTTCACTGACGTTTTGAAGTTTCAGATCTGCAAGAAATTGTGTAGTCAACGTGCACTGCTTGTAGCCCTCTTTCTTAGCTCTCTGAATTCAAAATAGCACGTAGCAGTGTGTTAATAATGCATAGGGGGTTGTAGTGTCTCTGTCATCAGGGTATTTGAGATTAGGTGACCTCTTTTACAGAGGACCTCTAGTTTCAGACATAGTGAAAGATTTTTTTTTTTTTGCTTTCTCAGCTGCTTAAAATTTTGTGGGTTTTCTCTTACTTGATGAGTTAAACACCAGCTTCTGAACTGGTAATTGCCATTACCTCCCACTTGCTTTTGTGATACTTGGCTCTATGTTCACTCTGTCCTCATCTTCTGAATGTTTTTAATAGTTTTGAGACTTGTTATGTTCCCCTCCCCCCTTTTTTTAAACCTGAGTTGAAAAACTGAGGTAATTCACTGTTCTGTCAGTGAACTTTATGATTCTCTAGAGATTAATTTCTTTTTTCATTTATTGCATTCCTAAATGTTGTTACTGTTAGTTCTGGAATTTGAAAATCTATTTTAGAACTGGATTTGCACAAGGAAAAATAACGGTGGGACTTGGGTTCTACTGTCTGTAGTAATTTGCCTGTTTTTGTAGAGCAGATGTAAATAATACTCCCTGCACTTTACTGCTTTCGCACTGTTGATTCACTTGTTTCTCAGTGTTTTTGTATTTTCATTACAGTTGTTATGCAGCTGGTTTTAAGGAAAGAGAACAGAAAAACTTGCATGGATTCTTGAGCATTTGCTGGTTGCTGTCTGTGGCCTTTTGATGTCTTACAATAAGGGTGCTTTCCTGACCTGTTCCAGTTCAGATGAAGTCTGTGAGAATAAGTCATCCAGCCTTTCCCTGCTGCCCTTACCTAAACCCCACCTTACACAAGGGTTGTAATGCAGGACACGCGTGCTCTGTTCTAGGCTCGTACCTGTTATTTGACTGGAAGTGTCAGCTCATGTATCGAGCACATCGTGCATGTTACAAGCAGGGCCCGGTGCCTATGCTCTTGTGCATATGTGTTAATTTTGTCACATTGACCTAACCCCTCTCCAGTTTTGGGGAACACCTGTGGGATTGTCATGTGGCAGCATACATTTAGCCCCGTGATTAAAAACTGATTGAAACGGGGAGCAGAGCGCTGTGTGTTACACCGCTGTCTTAGAAAGTAACATGCACTACTTTTCTGTAAGAAACTTCTAGGAGACTGCCTCTAAACTTGCATGTGTTGCAGTTAAGCCTTATGCTTTGTCGTTTCCAAGGGTCCTGACTTGCTGCGAAAGAGCCCTTCAGACTAGATACTACACAAAAGGTAGCTGCTGCCACAGAGAACGTCACAACCTAGAGGCTTTGCAGGTTAGCACTATTCTAGCTGCCTTTGTAGAAAAGGCATCACAGATGGGGAATACTGAGCATAACAGGAAAATAACAATAGTGTATTTAAAGTTCGGTGAGTAGTTATGGGTAAGCTCTGATATCTCTGCTTGTTTTGCCTGGATTCATGAGGTAAACCCTTCAAGGCCCTGAAGCTGTGCGTGTTTCTCACGAGAACAGAGAGGATTTTTTTCTCTACTCTTCTGAGTTAGTATTAGAGAGTTCCTGCAGAACTGTTGATTTGTTTCCATTTGCAAGGCACAGCGCTAAGCTTAACCTATATGGGAGGAAGTTCCAAGTTTGAGAAAACTGCTGAATTGTCATACGCACTGCAGGCAGGATAAAAAAGGTAACTGAGCTTGAAAATCATTGTTTGGTTTTAGGATTTTTCTGAACCTAGAAATGTCAAAGCACGAGCTATACTTTCTGCATTTAATTTCATGGATGGTAAATTTAGACCTTGCCTATATGCATGCTTACAACTAGCTTAGTATCTCCTAATTAAGTTTATAAAAACTCAATGCAGTTTATTATAGGTACTTTAACCTAATTTATAACTCTTACCACTTGGAGTTTAATTCCATAACCAGATTAAGACATTCCATGAAGTAGGAAGGATTGGGAGGATAGGAAGGTAGCATAGGGATTGTAGCCATGTTGTTGAAACACTTCAGAACCCAGTCTTGGCTTTTGAGTGGTGTTTGACCATTCAGTTCTTCTTACGTGTATATGTGGCGTGTTAGTATATAGACTGGCTTGCGAGGTTGGGGGATTTCTTCTGTGAAAAATGCAGTGTCTTTAGTTAATCACCAAATGCCACAGACTCTGCTGCCATCTCCTGAGGACAAGAGAAATGATGCATCCTCCTTTGCCACATTAAATCTCTTCTAAAATGGGAAATAATGGGTGATGGTTGAGCCAGAAAAATACTTTTATCCAAGTGGAAATGATTCAGAACTTGAAGAGCCTGCCCATTTGGCAAGCATTAGAAGTGTTCAGACCAATAATCTGAGAAGGCGCTAGATATTTTTACCCAGAGGAGGAGGAAAGGACAGGAGAAGTCGGATCTTTATATTTGTTTGGGAATTGATAAGGGAGAAGTGCAGTACCTCCTTGCATCCCTTCTGCCCTAAGTGAGGCAGGCAATGTCAGGATTACTTTCTGCTCCCTGCTGAAAGAGGGGAAGAAGTGAGCTATGTGAGAGTTTTAGAGCAGCAGAAGTTTGTCAGGAGGGAGATTTGAGGTGAGGAAGTGGGGCCGGGGAAGAGAGAAGCACTCTATGCATAGAAGAATTGCTGATTATTTGGAGACTCTTGGACTTGAAGACCTGAGAGCGGAGAAGCGCGGCATTGAAATGGGGTAACTGTGCATTTGTGTCAAAGCATATTGAATTAATTCATTATGGGAAGGAAATGAAATGAGGCTTTATAGAAAATAGAGCCAAAACCATTTGCTCAACACTGTCACTAGGTGACTAAGATTAAGATACTTGAATTTTCCTGCGGGCAGAGTAATTTTTCTAAATGGATTGAAAATACCGTGCTGCATGGTAAGATCTTGATGCATGAAGTGCTTCCTGAGCTCATTTGGCCTTCCTCCTCCCTCTCCTCATTCTTTTCCAGGCTCCATGTGATTTTTGGCCCTTAGCAGACCAGAATCTCAATCCCTGAAAAAATTTTCCCATTTCTACCATCTGACCATTGTATTTATCTTCTCTTGGGAGTATGGGGTGAGACCCAGGGCAGCAATTTAAGGCTTGTGGAAGTTTTCTCTACATGCCACTTGGAATTTCTTGTCAGTAAAGATCACAAATTAGGTTGAAAATTGCAATTAAAGGAGATTTTTTTGCTTTTTAATAAGTAGCTCTTTAGCACAGATTTTCATTTGAGAACAATTCATTCTTCTTCAAAACTGGGAAAAGGAAAGGGGGGAAAAATAGCTTTTTGTGCTTGGTGAGTTAAGTGCTTGCAATGATTGTTGCCTTAGAAGTATTTGAAGGTAGGCCCATAAAACTGATAGCACGTTCTGTTAATTTTTCACAGTATGTTCTTTATATAATGCATGATCTGAACACCTCAAAAAAACACCAACCCTGGGACTGAAATCTGAACTATAGGCAGGAGACCCATAGTGGCCTGCCATTTTTTCTTTGCTAATCTAATGGACATGTGCATTTGTAAAAAAAGGTATTTCACTGACTTACAGAAGTAATTTGTGTGAAGCAGATAAATGCCTTTCTCCTGATATGTCAGTTCTAGAGTTTGTTACCTAGTGTAAGTACAAGAAGTGCCTTTGAGCTATATAGATTTATGTAAATAAGGCACTTTGTGTACCCAGCATCACTTCTATTTTGAATTTGAAGGTAAGCCTCTGTTCTTACCTGAGGATCATCAGGTACTTCATGAATGTTAATTAGCGAAGGTTCATGATCTCCTGGGAGGCAAGTAAGGGTTATAATTGTTATATCTGGGGACACTGGGGGTATGGAAAGGAGCAGTAACTTGTAAGATGTCTCAGGGTATTAGTAATGGAGACACAAACCTAATTTTGAGCTAAGTTGTTTCAAACTGGCGAAGTACTTCTACTTTGCAATCATGGTTCAAAATGTGAATGTCCTTGTGAGCTTACTTGACTAGTAAGAAACAGTGGTTAGACGAGCAATGGAGAGTTAGGATTTCTGGCAGCGCTTTATCTGCTGCTGATGATCACAGGCAAGTTGTTTCCTCTTTCACCTGACTTTGATGCACCTGGGATAGGCAGATATAATAACATCTAAGCCTTTGCCTCATGAGGTGCTCTGAAACAGCGAAGTGTTACAGGCTACTAACTGATGTACGTATGGCTGCTTTTCTGTTCTAGATCAACTACTTTTATTTCTGATATTTTGGAGGTTGAAAATCCTGTCGGCTGGGCATAGTGATTCCTGCTCTTTGTATCCAGCTGCAGAATGAGCTATCTTTTAATTTTCTTGGGAAAGTTTATTTTTATTTGACACTTCTTGAAACTACCTCACTGGTCTCCTCCCCCTTGCACTTGCATAATCAGACGGCTGAGATGCTTCCCGATTGTACTGCTACTTTACCTTTGGGGTTGTCTTTTTTTTTTCTTTTTGACATCAGAGTTTTGTCTAGATTTGAGGTCTAGTGCAACTCTCGAAGAACAGGTTTCAGCTGGGAAAACTGTGAGGCTATTATAGCATAACTTTGCTTCTTGTATGTGAAGACTGACCAGTGTTTTGTACAATGGTGAGGTTTTCTAGGTTGAAACTGAGTGAATTATCTGAATATAATGAAGAAATCTTCACTGTAACGCGCTGTGTATTTTTTTGTTATAAAGGAGAGAGGCGAGGAGGGTCTGAAGTACATCTTGGGGAATTATGACGCCTGCCGGTGAAACCTATCCATGCTGAGATCCATTTGAATCACAAGTCTTGAGTGAAGTCTTCCATTAATTCTGATTCTAGAATCGCTTAGCTTTGTGCTGTACATCACTATGCCCTTCTACAATCCAGCACACAGCTGGGGGTAGCTCCAGCAGGGTATCAGGTGTCATGCAAATACATGTTTTCAGTAGTAAGTGGGGCTAAAGAAGATCGGGGGGCTCAGAAGCAAATTGGTAAGACTTTTTGCATGCTAGGCTTGCACTTACCCTTCTGGTTTTCTGACAAGTGAAGCAGAGTAGATTTACAGCCCACAGATCTTCTAGGTAATTGAAAACATACCGGTCTGCCCACAAGAACTAGACTAACTTGTGCGCCTAGCAAGACAGCTCATCTGTTTTTAAAAGAAAAAAAAAAAACCAACAAAAAACCAACCAACCCCAAAACACTAGAGAGGCTCTTTTGGCTTTGGAGTTGAATCTAACCAAAGCCACACCCTTCAGGTCTATAGCTTTCATACCTCTGGTTTGGTTTTGTTTTATGAGTGGATTATCCTGTCTAGACTCCTGCTTTGACTTGGAAGCCAGAATAGAAGCAATAAAGCTAGTTGGCCGCTTAGCGGGTGACAAACCTTCTCTGAAGTCCTCTAATTTGTTAGGGCCCTTTTCTCCCCCGTGCTCCCTCTCCTGACTGTTTGACGATACCTCAGTAAGTTTTGCGAGTTGCAGATACAGCTCTGCTAAATTTAGCATGCCAGATGCCTTCAATAAGCCTGAGCCCAGCTATCAGTTACACCGAGATCTGTTTCACTCAGGCACATCCCTCTGGGGAGAGACTTGCGCTATTTAAAGTTGAATGAGACTGAGATTCTTACAGCATTAAGAAACTCGGAGTTCCCCTTTTTTCTCCCTAATGTTGGTTCTAAACTAGTGTTCAAGACTTGCTATTCCCTGGGACTGAATTTGTGTTTCCTCTTGAACTGTAACTCTGGAAATTAGCTTCCTTTTAAGCTGTCATTCTGTATAGCAGTTCTCCTTCGGTATACATCAAGAGGCAGAAGGCAGCCTTAGCATAAGAAAACACTAATGTCTCGTTTAGCCTGTGTTACTTTCACCAGTATAAATTTAAGACATTATAGGAAAAACAGACAGCGTTCAAATTACAGCCCTGTAGTAGGCTGCAGATAGAGGAGTGCAGCTGCAGTAGAACTAATTGGATTGCATTTGGTCCTACAAAAAGTGCGAGGTTTTTCCCAGCAAGCGCTCAAAGGATCTTAGGGCACTGGCATGCAAGAGCAGAAGTGTTAATGCTGATGTTTTGGGAATGCATCCTGTTTCAGTAAGTGCTGCATGTCACCTCACTAACGTCGCTCTTCCATTCAGATTCGTGGATCACTCTTCACTTCAGCTTCTACATCACTGGGCAGTGTCACTGCGTGCTTGTAACAAACAGCAGCCTTATGCACCAAAAAAGAAGTCCCCCAGGGCTCAGTTTTGGGACCAGTCTTGTTTAATGTTTATTGATGATCTGGATGAGGGGATTGAGTGCTCCCTCAGCAACTTTGCAGATGACACCAAGTTGGGCGGGAGTGTTGATCTGCTGGAGGGTCGGAAGGTGCTGCAGAGGGATCTGGACAGGCTGGATCGATGGGCCCAGGCCAATTGTATGAGGTTCAACAAGGCCACGTGCTGGGTCCTGCACTTCGGCCGCAACAACCCCATGCAACGCTACAGGCTTGGGGATGAGTGGCTGGAAAGCTCCCCTGCAGAAAAGGACCTGGGGGTGTTGATTGACAGCCGGCTGAATATGAGCCAGCAGTGTGCCCAGGTGGCCAAGAAGGCCAACGGCATCCTGGCCTGTATCAGAAATGGTGTGGCAAGCAGGTGATCGTGCCCCTGTACTTGGTGCTGGTGAGGCTGCACCTTGAATCCTGTGTTCAGTTTTGGGCCCCTCACTACAAGAAGGACATTGAGGTGCTGGAGCATGTCCAGAGAAGGGCGACGAAGCTGGTGAGGGGTCTGGAGCACAAGTCTTACGAGGAGCAACTGAGGGAGCTGGGGTTGTTCAGTCTGGAGAAGAGGAGGCTGAGGGGAGACCTCATCACTCTCTACAATTACCTGAAAGGAGGTTGCAGAGAGGTGGGTGTTGGTCTCTTCTCCCAAGTGACTAGTGACAGGACAAGAGGAAATGGCCTCAAGTTGTGCCAGGGGAGGTTTAGGCTGGATATTAGGAAAAATTTCTTTACTGAGAGAGCGGTGAAGCATTGGAACGGGCTGCCCAGGGAGGTGGTAGAGTCACCATCACTGGAGGCGTTCAAGGAACGTGTGGACGTGGCATTGTGGGGCATGGTTTAGTGGGCATGGTGGTGTTGGTTGATGGTTGGACTTGATGATCTTACAGGTCTTTTCCAACCTTAGTGATTCTGTGAAAACCAGGTTCCCTTCACTAGTGAAGTCTCAGTGCTTTTTTTCCTCAGTAACAGAGTCACAGTATGTGGCAGTTGTGAGAAATGCAAACGTAGTCCTAGGATGTGTCAGGAAAATGCTTCCAGTAGAGATGGGGAAAACTTACTGGCAATAGTAAGTATTTAGGGTACTGTAAGCAGTTTTGGTTAGCCGTGTTTAAAGAAAATTAATCTGAAGGAGTGGAAAGAAGAGCTAGTATGACAATAGTAGGAATTAAGAGCCAGTCTTAAAGGAGGAGGCCAGGAGCTTGACTTTAGTTAGAAGAAGGAAAGTGTAAAGAGGTCATGGTAGCTCTCTGGAAAAGCATGTGGGATAGGGTGTATTGGTACCATCAACTACTGAAGCTAACGAGCAACGAGAGACAGCATATGGGTAGAAATTGAGTACATTTAGGATGGAAAGCCTAAGTATGAGAATAATGGTAGCTTGGGAACAGCCTTGCAATGGGAGATGTTTAAGAGGCTTCAGAGAGCTGGTATTCCATCTAGGAAACGGTATGGATTTGTAGAGCACGGTAGTAATAAGAGGCCTGACACGATGAGCCAGAGTCCCTCATTCCTCCATGTTAAAAACAGTTGCATGGGATGGGGTAGCTGACTTGGTCCAGAAGCTTTGATGCCTAAGATGAGTACAGTTGACTGTTGCATGCTCCATGGCGTGCTATTTGAGATGTAGGATGCCAGAAATAAGTGCATATCTTCTTAGGAGTATTATTGGAATAATAGAATAAAATAATCTGTTAAGGAAGGGCATGCCCCTTCTGGGCGCTTCAGGCTCTTTATACATCTTTATGTTCTCTCATATGCTAATTTGAGCTCATGATTTAATTTTTTTCTTTGCAACGGTAGAGGATAGGTATTTCTGGTACAGCCTGTACTGAGCTGGAATGCACAGGACTGGCCTAATCAGACCTTAGCTAAGACAGTAAGCTTATGTTACTGATTGGCTGAGAGGTAACTTGAAGAAGGAGGTCTACTTGTAAATAGCTATTAAAAAACCAAACAAAACAAGAAAACCCCAAAGCTATTTCCATTACTCCAAAGAAAGAAAGGAGTGACCATTTTGTGTCCTTTGTTACAGGTGCTTTGTCTTGGATCTTTTGAGGCTGGGGTAGTTTTAAGTCCTTAGGTTCAAAGTGCATGTTATTCCGTAAGTGATAAGGTGTAGCACAAAATCATCTCAATGCTGAATGATCCCTGTGCTCCTCTTGCACAGTACTTACAGTTTAAACCGGGGTAGGCTGGCACTTCTGCTCAAGAACCGACCAGTTCTGCCTCTGGCAATTGTTTTCTTTTCTTTATGCTGGCAGAAGACTTGTGTGGTGAACCCAATCAGGGGACTGATGTGGGTTAAGACTAAACTTTTCTTTTTTTGGCTAGGTTAGTTTTAATTGGGGTGGTTCACCACATTGTTGCACAAATGTTTGTGCCAGCAATAGGATGGAAATGAGTGGCTTGGGGACAGCAAGACCGCTGCTTTCGGCAGCAGTGCCAGCTTTCCCGTTTTTACTCGAGGCCCTAGTGACACTTTTGCCGTGCTGTCCTCAGGCAAAGGGATGAACTCTCATGATGTGGTTCATCCTTTCCATGTCCTCATTTATTTTACTTATTAAAAGTTTTTGTGTGTAATAGATGTGCTGATTTAATGAGCTAGTGCTATACATTAAGGTAATTTATGGTTTGAGTACATACTATTTAAAGAGACATATTTAGCATATTGATTTATGCTTCCTGCAGTGTTTCTCAAACTTTTTTCATATTATCCTCCAGGATAAATTACTGGCCCTGGTGCAACTCTCGAGCAACGAGGAGACAGCTAGGGACAGAGCACAGGAGGCAGGCAGAAGGAGATGGCAGGAGGCAGCAATGAATGTGGCAAGTGGTGAGAGAGAGAGGGGGGAGCCCAAGGGCTCAAGGAAATCTGTCAACAACACCTTTTAACCACCTAGTACTGGAACTTGTTTCTCTGGCCTGATGCCAGCCACAGAGGTGACGTCTTGGCTCAGCAACTACGAGCAGCCTTAGACTCTGCTTCTGCACTTATTTATTTATTCCCTGTCTGAGACCTTCCTGGTGAAGGTCCATCTTCTGGCCATGGTCCCTTTCCCAGCCATCTTGTCCTGGTTGCCCCTGATGATATATCTTTGTCCTGTTGCACTGTCGTCAGAAATATTCCGTAGTGACTGTCTTCTAAAGCCTGATTTCTTGCTGCGTTAGTAACTAATGAATTTTAAAATTGTATTAGAAAATGCACTACTTGATAGTAGTCCATGTCAGAGATTTTTGCTCAAGTATAAAGAGAGACTTGCTCTGTAACAACTTTGCCGTCAGTTCATCGTAAGAGTTCATGCTAGCATTACTGATCTACTGAAGCTTGGATCTACTGATACAAAAAAAAGTATCACCAAGGTTAAATCTTTTGGACAAGAGGCCTAGGCTTTCAAGGGACTGAGTGTGAATGTGAGGTTTTTCTCTTCCCTTACTGACCTCCTGCTCTGCAACTAATCTGATCTAACTGGGCAGTTGAGACCTGCTCCCTTTGGTTTCTACTCTGACGCAGACTGAAGCAAAAGAGGCTGCTGGGTCTTCCCCTCACTCCTAGTATGAGATTACTGAGGTCCTCTACTCCAGCAAAACTCTCTCCCAGACACAAATACATCCGGGAACCCATATGCCACAGTTTTATTCCTACCCTTTGTGAGAGAAGGGCCTGAAGAAGCCCTGCCATGCTAGGCTGAACAGCTGTGCTAAGCTGGGCATAAAACGAAGTATTACAGTTACCCCACTGTCTAATAACTTTACTATCATTCGATAGCGTGCTTGTTTACAACAGGAATACTTCTGTGGTGTGAGGAGATCATCCTTACTAGCTCAGGACTTATTTTATGTTGGAATATAACTATTAAAGGGGCTTGCACAAGTGGTGATACATGAAGAAAGGAATCTTGAGAGCAAAAATAATCTAGAAGATGGAAAAGGCTGTGAGACAAAGAGCTGGTGGTGGCAGGAGTCACAGAAAAGAGATACTGCAGACTATTTCAGCACAATATAGTGGTTTATAGCCAGAAACTTTAGAAATATATCCCATTGCTGTTGCTTGTAGTATGCCTGGGTATTTTTACATAAATGAGATGCAAGAATATGGAGACTGTTGCTTCTTCTGTCATTCTTGAGATCACTGTTGGAGAACATACTGTCCAGTTCTAGTGAGATGTCTCTCAAGAGATTGCTGTACAATTGGGCAGAGCTCGGGGCAAACTACAATGATTCATGGCTTAGCAATTGCCCTTGCAGTGAGGGGGGGAAAAGATAGATCGACATGTTCAGCGCAGTGGGAGGAAGATGAGGAGCCGCCTGGAACAATTTGCAAGCACCCATGCTGCCATGAGATGCTTGACGCCAGAGGGGTTTTTAATCTCTTTGGCAAATGTGTGACGAATGGTTAGACTTTGGAGTTGGCAAAGTTCAATATGTAAATGCCATCCATTAATTCTAAGTAGTTAGAATAATTAACTGGAACATATCAATCTGAGGGAGAATTACAAAATCATCAGTAGTCCATTAGTTAATGCTAGATGGTTCTCTAAAAGGTAGGCCCTACTTACAAATTGTTTAGCTTCTGTAGGGCTCACTAGGGAGATTGTCTGATCTGTGTCATACCAGGGAGTGGGCAATGGTGATCCTCAATATCTTTGCAGAACTGAAGACTGTATTCTTTGCTGTAAAAGAAAAGGAGAAAGTGGGTGTGAGGGCAAGTTATGCTTCTTGTAGTAAACATTAAAGGCTCCATTCCTGTAGCTTTTTCTGATAATGTCACAGGCTGCAGTACAGTGCCTAGAAAGCATTGTATATTTATCACCCATCATTGGTAGTGACAACTAAAACTGATGTATCTGGAGTAGTAATCATTTAAGGGTTTTTGATGTATAGTAAAGGTCAGTTAATAAAGCAGAGACAGATTATACTCCGCATTACTTGTTACAGTTCTTGAAGAAAAAAGTTGTTGGTTATTAGATCTTCTTTCTTTCACTGTATTGTTTAAGTCAATCTGTGCTGTTGTGTCCTAGGTATCAACCTATCTGAAAAAACAAGCTGCCTAGGCACAAGAGGCATTGGAGATGGAAAGCAGCTACTGCACATTACTAGAAGGAACTTTGAAGCCTGGCATAAAAGGATCTCTGAAAACTGCCTTTTGAAAACAGAATTTGACTTTTTTTAAAAAGGCAAACAGTGTCTTTACCAATGTTTGAGCAGAAAACACTCTAGTTGCCTGTATGTATTCAGTAAAACAGGGCTGAGATGAACCTAGAATTGTGTGCGTTTCTAACTCGATATGCGTTGGCTTTGTACCTGCCTACGTATTCTGATTTTGATTATCTTGGTTTTTTATTTTTCATTCTTGTAGTCCTTGTTAAAACTGTCTACCTGCACCCAAGAAATTGGCTTGGGGCATATGAACAACTACTCAACTAATTTTTTATTTTTTTTTAAATTTGCTTCTGTGTATGTAGTGTTTCTGTCAGGAAGTTACGTCTTAGTAAAGGGAGAAGTTTGGCCTGTTTTCTTCTCAGTATAATTCAGTGCAGTACTGGTATTTTAAGGTTGTGATTCTGCTCTCAGTCAACAGGAAGAATGACTTCAGTGATGATCACAATAGATGCGTATATCACCTTGACAGTGGCACATTTGCATATTAACAGGTTTAATAGGAGTTTGCTGCACTCAGTATTGTTGCTTTTTAGAGACAGATGTCTAATAACGACTTCGTCTTTGTCCACGCATAAGCTTTATATTGACGGGTGATAAAATTAAGGCTGTCTTTGAAGCATGGATAAGGACTTCATTTTCTTGGTCTCTATTCTAGCCTCCTGTCCTTCCCATCTTTTCCTTGTTGTTGTTTTCCTTTTTTTCCTGTGATCTTGATGATCAATGAGGAAATGAATGGGATAAAATTAAAGCTAATACTCCTACAGAGATTAGTGTTGTCCTGTCTCCCACCCAATAAAACCACACATATACTATGGTACATCAGTGTTAAGTGTGGCCTGAGAAACTTCTGTGTAGTACCAACTGAAATTGGGTTTGGGAGTTAAATCAGCCACCAACAGATTAATTGTATGGGTTGAACATTGCAGCTCAAATATGTATTGAACTGATTATTAGGTGGGACAGTTCTCTAAGCATAAATAAAATAATTATTTTTTTGTGTCCTTAGAAATTTTGCAGTGTGTCAGATGTTAAGCATGTTTTGGTTTGTTCCAGTAGCCGGATCGAGCTGGGAGATGTGACGCCACACAACATTAAGCAGCTGAAGAGGCTAAACCAGGTCATTTTTCCTGTCAGCTACAATGACAAGTTCTACAAGGATGTACTGGAGGTTGGCGAACTAGCCAAATTAGGTACAAATGTTCTTGCCAGTAATTGTGGGCTCTGGTGGCAGAAGTGCTTATCATTGCTATCCATAATGGTTTTGAATAGCAGATCCTTCTATTTTGTTGGTTTATATAATGAAAAACAACTGTTTGGGAACCTCAAAAAAGCCGCAGTCCCAACCTCAGAGGATCTGTGTTCTAAATAGATTCTGTTTTACTGGGAATAGGCATGTTTTCTGTTACAGCAGAGAACTTGAGAGATGCGTGCTGCCAGCTTACCTCCTGGTGTCATGGCTAGTTGGTATGAACTGTGATAAGCCAACCCCTGTGTCAAAGCACCATTGGTAACTTCGCTCAAGTTAGCCACAAGCTATGATTTTATCTGGATGGGAGAATTAGGAAGAGGGAAGGAAGGAAGGAAAGAAGGAAGATACAGGGCATAAATGAAGGAGCTGTATGTCCAGTTTGAGACTTGTGACTGATAACACTTTGTTTCCCTCCCTGGCAGCCTATTTCAATGATATTGCAGTGGGAGCAGTGTGCTGTAGGGTGGATCACTCCCAGAACCAGAAGAGACTGTACATCATGACACTCGGATGCCTGGCACCCTACCGAAGGCTAGGAATAGGTAAGGAGGATCTTTTTTTCTATCTGATTCATCAAAGAAACCAGACTGCTGTGCAGCCTTCCAAATGCTCTTTCAGAGTTTTAACCAGGATGGGGCACTTTCAGACCACTGATTTCTTTGGAAGGGACTTTGGGGAAAGAGTATGATTTATTATGTGCCCTTTTTCCCTGCCTTTCAGAAATGGACTTTTTGTAGAACTTTCTAATTCAGGATTTCAGATTATTTTAATCTTAATCCCATTATCATACTGTGATGTAAATGCTCTGCTTCTACAGATGTGAAAATTGATGCACAGAGATATGAAACAATTTGTCAGAGGTATGCAGCCAGTATGCAAGTCATGTATAAGTAGAACACAACATTCCTTCATTGGTTTATCTCTTCACTTTTCCAAATGAAGGGTTTTTTCATTTTTTTTGTCTTTATCACTACTGATTATTGCTGCTCAGGGGTAGTACCTGCTTTCTGGTTATACTGCAATTAGTTCTTTTCTCCATGTTGCAAATCCATGGGCCAGATTAATCAAGACCTTACAGTAACCTGTTTGCTTTGACAAACTGGAATGAAAAGATAATTTTATTTTAAATTATTTTACTAGGCCCATATTAGAAAAACTTAACCAATGCTCTCACTGCTTTATACATTGTTTTGACCATATTTTGAGGTGAGTTTGAGACCTTGAAGCCAGTATTTAAATAACCTGCTTTATACGTATGCTTCTGCGCTGTTGGGTTTTTTCCTCCAGAGAAAATGAATTAAATCTTGTGAGCAGTCAGATAGTGAAATACTTCTACACCATGTTTTATTTCCCTTTCCTAGTTCTCACAAGCTCTGTCATTTTAGCCTACCGACAGTTAACCTGCCTCTCCTCAAGAAAGCCCTTAGCTAAGTACAGACTTGATTGTGCACTTCTGCTTTTCTTAAGTATCTCTTTACCTTTTGGCAGGAACTAAAATGTTGAATCATGTCTTAAACATCTGTGAAAAAGATGGCACTTTTGACAACATCTATCTGTAAGTAAATGAGTTACACTCGTGCATTTTTGGAGAGATGATAGAGGTGTATACGGGAGCAGAGGGAGGGAGATTCAAGAGCATTTTTAGTGTGTGTTTCAGTGGGATCATGGGACAGCTTGTAAATCCTAGCAAGAGAGCTAGGGGTCATATTCTGGGCTGCTTGTGTGATGCTGAGAAAAGCAAAAGCTTGCTTGCTTTAGGTGGGCTTCTGCAAATTTGCCGAATTTGAAAGTAGTTCAGTTACAAAATGATGTTCTATAGCAGAATTACGCTGTATGATTAAAAAAATTTTTGTGAAAGAATTTTTTTACCATACAGTGTCGTCCTCAGAATGGAAAATACTGCATGTCTTGCATGCAGTTTTGATACATTTGCTGTCTGTCTTTTTATGACACAACTGTGTAGGTTAGAACATCAGCTCAGAGGTGCTCGCAGCCACTCTAGGTTCTCGTTCAGTAGCAAGACCCAACTGCTTATTCCCATTCTTGCACTGTGCCAGGTCAGCTGTTTGTGCAGCAACACAGTAAACTAGGTCAATGACCTGACCCAGCTGGGGAAGCTGGTTTTGGTTTTGTTTCTGGGTGTTTTTTTGTTTTAGTGTGTTTTTTGGGTTTGTGGTTTGTTTTTTTTTTTTTTAAATCAACTGTATGTCTACATAAGCACTTGGCATAGTGCAGACATGAGAACAAGCACTGGGATAGAGGACAGGGCTGCTTAAAAGAGCATTGCCATCTTTATAGATCCCCATGGAAATAGAGCCTGAAATCCAGAGATGCCAAAGCTTTGCTTCGCCTTCACTGCTGGCTGCACACTTCTGCTTCTTCCTTTGCATTGGTGTCTGTGAATACCAAGTGAGCTGATGCAGTTTTTGGCCAGATCGCTTCTCTGAGCCAGCTTCTTCCTTGTCCGTCACTGCTTGCTTATACCAGTACAAGCACGGTGCACTGGTAGGGAGAGTCCCACAGCAGGTACGGCTTGGATGGACTTAACGCTGCCACAGAACTGCACCCTGAACTCTTGCCAGGACTGTTGAATATGCTTGGTGAGGAGTGTTTTGTACATTGTAAATGGAGTGACTTTCTCCTCAAGCTTAGTCCACCTCTGCCAAGGAGGTGCAAAGTCTTCCAAGACCTCTACTGTTGTAGCTTTGTGCCATCTCTGTAGGAGGATCAGGTGTTTTAAAGATAAGTTCGAGTAAAGCTGCATTTTGCTTGTATTCCTGCTCTCCTGCCTCAGAAGAAGTGATAATGAAGTCTCTCTGAGATGCCTGCTAGTTGGCACAGGCTTTCATTTTGTTTTTGTACTGTGTGCACAGTGAAGGAACTGAGTGCTGTTTTTAATGCAAAAAAGAAATCCTTCATAATCCTTCTTTCCACTTCCCAGAGTAGTTTTCTGGGATGACAATAGCCCCTGAAGTTGGGCATAACAAAGTTCTTTTAGTGGCCCATTGATTTTTATTACTATGTCTGTTGCTTGTGCATCTTCTATCTGAACATATTATGCAGCTTAGCACCCAATTTGATACCAGCGGCTAAATTTGTCGTTATTATGAAGTTTCCTTTTAGCTATTTGGTGTTTATTGGGCTTAACACTAAGATCTTTTGTTTTGTTTTGCTGTTGCTTCCAGAGTTGCTTTGGTTCTATGGTTATGCAGCATGTTGTCATGACAGTGATTCATGAGCTTGTGCAGTGTCCACTGAATTTTGGGAGTGTTTAATGAATGCCTTTTGCTGAGCCAAACATAATCCTTTTTTTTTTTTTTTTTTGCAAGAACTTGTGCAAATAAATGTCCTAGTCACTTAGAATGAAGAACTGATGGCTGTTTGTTTTGGAGGCCTTGAAACTCTTGAAAAATGCTAGCAAGACCTGTAAAACTCTGGGGGAGATAGATAAAAGGGGAAAGGACTTTGTAAGCCCATAGGGCTTCTTTGTGCTGCCATAGCTGTTTGCGAGGAGAGAGGGGTAGTTCGAAGTGAGCGAGGAGTTAAAATTGTATCAAACACCATCACCAGTTTTGGGTTGCAGCCTGTAGCAATCATCACTCAGACAACTGGTTTGGTCATCTAAGAAGTGACGCTACAGGAAGTTAAAATTGGCTGCACAGTGAAACTTTGTTATATATTTCCACAAAATATCTGTCACTTCCAGATTAAGAAAAATTGAAATTACTGAGCTAGTAATGCTTCAGAGTCTTTCTGCTATTTGTGTTCCTTAAAAGAGCTTTACTGAGGGGAAATACTTGCCACTTCTCAGAATGATTGCTGCAGGCCATCCAGGAGCTGTGTGTTAGCTTGGGATTGATTTGGGAAGACCAAAATTACCAGTCCTGAACTTACACTATCGTTCCTGTCTCTATCTAGATAGCTACTTCTCTTCCCTTGTCTTTGACCGTTCTGAGCACAGGGGCAGAATACTGTACCACAGAAAGCTCTGATACCTGTCTCTCTATCCTCCTTTCTGTCCCAGGCATGTCCAGATCAGCAATGAGTCCGCAATTGACTTCTACAGAAAGTTTGGCTTTGAGATCATCGAGACGAAGAAAAACTACTACAAGAGGATAGAGCCCGCAGATGCTCACGTGCTGCAGAAAAACCTCAAAGCCCCTTGTCTTGGCCAGAACGCAGATGTGCAAAAGACCGACAACTGAACAAAACCCCAACGAACACTTTCTTGCACTTGCTTGTCGCCAAATAAGGAAAGAGAGGCCTCTTGATTTTTTTCTTTTTTTTTTTTTACTCCACCCCTTCATCCTTTTAATTTTTTTCTTGACCTCTCTCCAACAAAATGTAATGCTTCTTCCAAGGATTGTCCAATCATGTTTGGGTTTGGGTTTTTTTGAGCTCTCCTTTCTGTTTTTTTTTTTTTTGTTTGTTTTGGGATTATTTTTTTTTGTTTGGTTTTTTTTGGGGTGGGAAAAGGTGTGCAGATCTCTTAAGTTTGAGGTGTGGAGGCCTTGAGCAGGTTATCCTGATGACAAGTTTCCTTCAGAATTATCTCTTTCAGTAAGCAGAATGTAAATTCAATGGGGGGAAAAAAGGAAAAGCAATATCTTGTCCTTTGACCTCTACATTATTGTGTTTTTTATAACCTACAGGGTACTTTACTCCTCTCCAACCTTTGAATGTTACTTCAGTACTTCCCACTCTTTCTCTTCATTCGCCCCGCCTCAAAAAAGTATGTTTAGTTCTTCCCAATATTTTTCAGTATGGCTTTTCCCCAATCTTTTGCTGAGAAGGGCGGGCTACTTTACCATACCTTTTCACCCTGCCTGGGCTGATCTTTTTGAATGCTTTTTTTAAATACGCCTCACCCAAGCTGGTGCTACACTTCTTAACTGACTGAGAGGAGGGTATAGAGTGGTCTTTGTTTTTTCTTTTTTTTCATTTACCCAACTCCCAGCAGACTTCTGCCAGAGTAGGAGCTAGATCTGGTGTTGGCAAGAGTAACCTTGTAAAAATATGAATCCTGAGGCAAGACCCTTGCTTTAAAAATGGGTGAAATGCTGAAGGGCTCATTGAGAGTTAGTTTTATCTGTGTTATTGGGATGGGAAAAGTGACTGTGACCACCTGACCAGCTTTGATCGCATAAGGCAAGCACCCCTCTCCAGATAAATTTGCTACAGCTACGAAATCTGTGGTGACAAATCTGAGATGAGGCAAGGGTTGAGGAAACCAGGCAGCAAGGCTGAGAAGGCAAAGATGAATCTGACCCTAATCACATAGCTTTGCAGGGGTCCCCTAGATTTGCTTGGGATTGCTTGGCTTGCTGTGTTTATGTGCTCCTTCGGGAGGAGGTGGTTAAGAACTACACAGTTTGCTCCTTTTGAAGATTCTTTTCCCCTTTCCCTGTTCAGTGGTAATAATGCAGTTCTCCTCTCATGAGAGGGTGTTCATGGAGCACCGGAGAAAGTGGCATATATTAGAGCATTTTATGGGTTTGGAAAATAGGCTGACTGGCTTTTTCCTAGTACTGTAACCTCAAAGCTACCGTAAACTCTACTAAGCTCTGCTTTGCATCCTTTCATGCTTTGTTTGCGTGAATATCAGTGCTCCTTTCTATGCACTGTTGCCAGCGATTTTACGTATGCCAATGCAAATACCAACTTGAGCTTGGACTCTTCTCCAAGCACCTGGGAAAGTGCACTGAGCTGAGACAACACCAACCTGCCCCATTCCCCAAGTAGATATTGAACTGCATTCCTTTCCTGTTTGTTTTTTAAAGTTTAAATTCGTATCTTTAATTCATCTGCTTCAAAATCCTCCAACCTATAGTGTGCATTGCAGCATACATCTGGTTATGAGGTGCTGTCCGGTCATTTGAGGGTGACTTGGGAACCAAGGATTTCAAGATGGGAGTTGTGGTGAGGCAAGGGACAGTACCCCTCTTTGCACATTATGTGGTCTTTGATAGCTGAGGGGTGACTATACAAGCTGCTCCTTCTTTCCCAGAGGTGTGTAGTGTTTGTTGGAGTGCATCTTGACAGACCTATGCTGGAAAACGGCTACTCTTATTTGCTGGGTTTGCACTAATTGAGTCTTGGGGATGGGCAGATCGCTAACAACAAAAGCCCCTCTGCATGGCCTGAGCACCTGTGTTTGCAACACTCGGTGGCAGACTCTGGCTAGAAAGATGCAAATGGTTTCCTGGGCCAGAGGCAGCCTAGTTTTGGCAAAAGCTTATTTTTAGTACTGCTAGGATCTGCTCGCACTGGTTATGTTGGCAGTTCCAGCATCTTTCTAGAAGGGGATGTATCGAAGCACAATTAGCTTGTCATATGCCAACATAGTTTCCCTGGCCATCTGTAGACCAAACCAAGAGACGTATGTGGAGGGAGAGAGATAGTATTGTATTTGAGGATGTTTGTGCAGCACAGCTGTAACTCAGACCATAGCTGCCTCTGGTGCCAAGCAAAGTGCTCTTCATTCTTCTAGAACTAAATGGTAAGTGTTTGGGTTGGGTAGATGGGTGTGGGGATATGAACTCTTAGGATTTGCTGTTGTCGTAGGCTTCCACAAATCGGTGTGTTTCACAGACAGTTTTTCCTTCAGGTTTAAAAGTACGAGTCTGATGTCTGAACTTACTTGGATTAACCTTTGTTTCTGTCTCCTTTTGCTTTGGGCTGCCATCATTCTATGAATGTATCCCTGAAAACAATTCTTAAAGCTCCTATTCCACAGCAAACCTGCCTCATTGTAACTTCTGAGAAAATGTTTTGTAGGAGGTGGAAGAGAGAGTAACCACCAATGTAAGGCTCCTTTTCCCAGGCTATTAATCCTGGAAAACGGTTGTTGAATGTTGAACATGAGGTTTAATCTAAACCTCATAGAAAGGTGTGTTCCCTGTACATGGATAAGGGCGAGTGAAGGTCAGTAGTTCTGAATGACAAACAGTTGTGTTTTATTAGTGTATCAGCCGTGTTGAGTGTGGGAAGAGAATGCTGTATCTTAGTGCTGTTACCCAGAAGCACTGAAATTGTGTGAAGTATGGGCTTACTGCAGAGAACTTCAGTTACTTTGTTTGTTGCTGCAGCAGGACCTCATTTTAGCTTGAAAATAGCAGCTTATGAACAACTAAATTTTTTAAAACTTGGGAGTTTCAGTGGAAAAAAAAACAACCCACCAGCACTTCCTGTTCTGGATGAAGATCTAGCAAGAAAAATGTATGTGACTAACAGCTTTAGAGTGTAAATTGTGTATATACGAGTTATTCCTGAATCTCTGCAACTGGTTTTGTCATACATCGACTGAAGTATGAAGATATTATCTACAAAAAGACTCCTACTAGAGGAAACCATGATACAGGGGAAGAAGAAACATCCAGGAGAGGTATCCCTCATTTTTGGGAGGGGGAAGGGAGAGATTTTATTTTGTGTATACAGAAACTGGCTGAGTTTACATGATGCAGCTAATGGTTAAACCTGCCAACTAAATATGACATACTGTTACAATTGAAACAAACTTATGTGAAATTTTGTTAATTCTTGATGGTGCCCTGTGTCTAATAAAAATTTGATCCCCCAAATTATTTTATTCTCCCCCATGTTGTAATCCAGGGTCAGCTGCTATGCACAAAGTCTGTGTTTTGTAAATTGTTTGCTGACTTGGATGTTTCTTTTGAATCTGCAACTGCTTCCTGATTAATTTGGCTAAGACCACCCCTGGTCTCTTGAGTTAAGATTTAGTCAAAGGTATGCTGTATGCAGTTTACAGATGCATTCTCAATGTTACAAGTTAAGTTGCAGGGGGAGCAAATTCTTTACAGTAAGATGGTCCATTTTTAATCGATATCATTGCCCTTGTTGTACATCAGGAGCATGTTTTTGTTTTTCTCAAACTCTTTAGAAATACCGTTCAGAATAAACGTGCACTATTTGAGTTATGTCATTTACGACTTGTCACGTGCGTTTTTTTGCAGTCCAGCTGTTTCCCTCTGAAATCAGATACAGAATTCCTCAGATGCTTCATAAACTGTGTAACTCAGAAGATTTCTAACATGAATTGTGAGTTGGGCTGCTGTGATGAATGCCATGGATGTCTGACAACTGAGGAGAGGGGGCTCTGTTTGTTTGTTTTCTCTGAAGTTAGAGCCTTTTCTCAGAAATCCTTGTGGTGTGGGGGGAGGAGAGGAAGAGGAACTGTCCTGGAATATTTTTGCATTGACTAGTGAGCAGTCTTGAAACAAACAGACCAGGCATCAAGAACCCTGTGTTTTGGGCTTTATAGGTTAAATATTTTACAGTATTCAAATTAATTGCTAGCTATTGCAAATCTTGACAACAATCTTTGAAAACCTACAGACTGTACCTGTAAAAGTAACTGGTCTTAAGACGTAGTGAGTACTCTTCCATACTGACTTTTCTCAGAAAGGTACTTAAGAAGAGAGATGAGTTTTACTTAACTATTCCAATCTCTTCTGTTAAAGCCCTTTTTTCTCCTTAGTTTCTTTCTACTCCTCTCCTGCTTTTAAGTGCCATTTATGAAGTGATAAAGTTGCACTGTGGTACAGTTTCTGGGGAAAATGTTACCCCAAATATTCTATAGCATATCCTATATTCTGTTCATATAAATATTCTCTCTGCTTATCTAAGTTCCTCTGAAAACTGCTTTATCAGTAGATGGAGTCACTGCACTCCTAAGGATAGCATGCGAAAGCAAAGCTCAGACTCTGAAACTTGACTGGTCTTGAGCTCTGCTACCAGCTGTTTTCCCTGACCACAGCTGGAGGGCCTGGAAGGCACAGCTGGAGATGAGCTGCTCTCAGGAGTGCAGCCTTCATTGCTCTGGCCTCACCAGCAGCTGCAGAAGCTGGAAAAATTTTGCTGCAGCTGTTCTTCAAACTACTCACTTTTATTGATTGCTGTCATGTTTCTTTCCTTCTCCACCCTCATCCCAGTCACTTCTCTAACAGCCTGTACGGTTTTAGAGAATTCAGTTACTCCTTTACAGGGACACTAGTGGATACCCCTGAGTGTTTGTGTTGGCCTTTCCCAAAGCTTTGCTGGTTCTACAGGCAGTTCCATTCCCCTCACTGTATTCAAAACTTGGGTATTTACGGGGTCTGTGTAATAACTGATGGTGTGCTGTTACCTTTTAGTTACAAGTTTGCTTTTTTTGTTACTGAGATGATTATTTAAAGAACAGTTAACTTGCCACTCACTAGATCCTGGCATTGTAAGTCATTCACTTCACATGGAAAACTGGGATTGTTGTTTTTTTTCCCCAGTGCGTACATCACCCTATTTACCTGTGCTGGATGTAATTTGCTGTTACAGTGCCCAGTCACTCAACATCAGAAGGTTCACCTGTCATTCTTTATTACCTTGACTAACCTCCAGCAAATCTTCACCTCACTATTTCCTTTTTTGAAATACTGTTGAGGAGTATAGACCCCAGCACAGATCTTTGACTCCACTGTTGACCTCCCACTAGTGTGAAAACTGATCTTTTATTCCACATCCTGTGATTTCTGTCTTTTAATCAGTTCTCTATCCCTGTGAGGATACCACCCTCTGATCCTGTAGTAGCTTAGGTTACTTAAGAGCTTTTGGACAGGGATCTTTTATTTGAAGTCCTCTTGAATATCTACTAAACCCATCTGTCAGCTGAGTGTTGTAATCTGTTTCTTGCAATATTACTTTTCTTCCCATAGGGGTTCTCCAAATCTATTCAACCCATCTAGTCCAGATGCTTTGTATGGGACATGAGATTGTTGCTGACTGTTGCCTTATGTCCTTTTCTCTTGCCCCTAAAGAGGCATCAGTTAAACTAGGTGACGGAAAGGTTCCCCCTTCCATTCCCTCTCTTATCCTGCCTTCTTTCTTCCTCCGCAGTGCCTTAGTACTGTAAAAGCATTCAGTTTTACTACCATTTTGCCTGAAGGCTTTGCGGCAACACCGTCTCAGGCTCTCTAGGCTGCTAAGTGAGTTGCCAGCTTTCTCTTTCACTCACTTGCGTGTATATGACCCACAGTCCAAGAAACTCCAGCACCTGGGGAAAGATGCGCTGACATGTCTTCTGCTCACCTTTCCATCAGCTGCTGTGTCACACCATACAGACTTAGGCCATTACTGTTCACTAAATTACTGAATCCAAACCTGCACTACAGCCAAGTATTATGCCTTCATTCCAAAAAATGCGTTCAGGTTGTTCTTGGTTAAGACTATTTAAAATAAAGCTGCAGAAACTCTTCCTTTTAACATGTCACACTAACAGCAAATCATCTCATCTAGTCAATGTAAAGCTTTTCCAAATACTTGTGCAAAACCTGTTTGGTTTGGGGTTGGTTTTTTTTAAGCTGTCTTGCCATCTAATTGCTAGTCTATATTCCCTACCAGAAGCAGGCTACTGATGTTCAACAATTTCCTGTTATATATGATTTCACCAGTGGAGTTTTGCTTGCTGCGGGATTTTTGCTACTGTATGTCAGATATTCAACACTGTACTGGTAATGTGAAGATTTATGAGCTCAAACACTCCAGGGCACAATAGAGTGACAGAAGGTAAACTTGGATGTGCTGCTTTGGTCAGGGGTGCCTTTTTAGTGAAAATCTTCACTGAAAAAGCACACTACCCTTTAAAAGAAAAAAAAAAAAGTAACTCAGTTTATACTGGAGTAAATTGATGGAGCACAGGTATTTCAGATTTGATTTGTCCTCTGGTTTGGTTGTGTCACATCAGAATTTAAAAATACGAAAATTGAAACATTTACGTTTATACTTTCCATTGCGCAGTTGCTATTTACAGCCACTTTAAGGCCCTAGCTGGTTTTGCAGAGAAATTCTAAATTTCTTCACAGCTGGCAAATGGATCTTCCACTTAATGTCAGCTGCAAGATCATTTTGCAAGCAGCAGGAATTCAAAATGAAATGTTTTGGGGTTTGGGTTTTTTTACATCTAATTGCTACTATGACTCATTTTAGCAGCAGAAAAGTTCTGGGACACTGCTTCAGAAACTTGTCCCTGCTCTGTATTATGTACTATTTTAGGAGGGTATATGGACAGAAGATGCTTTCTGGAGAAAAAGGCACCTATGTTTTCTATAAAGCCTAAACATCACAGCTCTGCCTCTTTAGGTTGTCTGAGAGAGGCGAGCCTTTGCACCTCTAGTATCACTTACAGGTGAGCAGAGATCTGGAGTACTTGTAAAATATATTTTGGAAAGACTTGTAAAATACATTTTGAAAAGAGTTCCAGAAAGTAACTGTTGCAGAACACCTGTGGAAGGAAACCACTGAGGCTGGAAATAGGAGGCTGCCTTATTGTGAGTAGCCATTGAATTAGAGAGGTGTTCGCGGGAAATACGAACTTGGGTAGCAGGGAGCTGTTAACGACTCGGGGTCTCTAATTTAGTGGAAGAAACAACACTTTTCCTAAGCGCTTGTTTAATTCCTGAGGAGGACGGATGAAGGGTGTTACTAAATATAAATAAATTTACTAAATGTTATTAAATATAACTAAATACAAGCACAGCGTGTCATAAAGCTCGTATTGAAACATCTGATTCTGTTAAAGAATGAACAATAGCAAAGAAAGAACAATCACAGGAGTTGGTTGGGCTCCTAACAAACAGCCGGTGCCTTTTTTGCTTTTTTAATCTCAATTCCTTTCCAGAAGGTTGACGGCAGGGCAGCAGGGCCGTGTTCCAGTGCATAAATGTCGTTACCGATGCGCTCGATCCAGCTAACGCGGAGATCCGCTTCCTCGGGACGGCTCCCGCCACCGGAGCGGCTGAATTCACCCCTCAGCCTTTACCCACGGCCGCTTCGTGGAGTTTTCTTTGTAAATGCTGACAGAAAAAGTTTTTATATCTTAAAAAAAAAATTATATACGGGGTTATTTTTTGTTTTTTTTTTTACCTGGCAGCTCCGGAGGGTCCCGCACCTTCCGTCACGGAGGGTTCCCGGCTGCCCAGGGCCGACCCGCGGCCGCAGCCGTTCCCCTTCCAGCCCCGCCGCTGGCAGCGGGCGGGAGGCCCCCGGCAGACGCGGTGCTTCCACCGGCGGGTCGGGCGGCGGCCCCGAGGTAGGAACGAGCGAGGGGGGCCCCGAGGCGGGGGCGGGCGGGCGGCTTCTACCCGGGCGGGGAAGAGGCGGTTTAAACCGGCGCTGAGGTAACGCGGAGCACCAACGCGGCCGCTTCCCCTTTAAAAGCTTCCGCCCGCCTCTCGCCCCTCCGGGCTCCCCTTCCCGCTCTTCTCATTGGTCGGCTGAAGTGCCGGTCTCCGGCAGTTCCTGTTTCGGCCACCTTAACTTGTTGACGGCTCGCACGCCAGTCTCAACCTCTCTGGCCTTCGATTGGGCCACCCCGCCAATGTTTGTGGTGCCGATTGGCCCGTGCCGCCCCCGCCCCGCCCAGTTGCGGCGAGCAACGCCTTCCCCGTCGCGGCCTTCTTGATTGGCCTCGACGGCTCAACCCGTGCGCTCGGATTGGCTGCTCTGGGCCGCGCGTGTGAGCAGCAGGGTCGGCTGCGCGGGAGGGGATTGGAGTGGAGGCAGTGGCAGCGCGCTGACACGGGGTGTCCGCTCGGAGGATGGTCCCCGCGGTGGGGCTGCCGCTGCTCAGCCCGCCCAGCCCCCCTGTGAGTGCCGGGCGCTGCCGCGGGGGTGGGCCCGCTGCCTGCGCTCAGAGCGGAGCCTGGTGAGCGGGGGGGAAGGAGGAGGAGGAGGAGGAGGAGGAGGAGGGGCGGGCCGGGGAGCGGCCGCGGTGCCGGGGCTGAGGGGGCGCGCGCCGGGGCTGCCGCTGGCCGCGGCCCGCCCCTCCCTCCCCTCCCCCGCGGCGACCGTTGCCGTGAGGAGGCGGTTGGCAAAGGGCGCGCTCCCCGCGCACGCGGGGCTTCGGCCCTGTCGCCGCGGCGACGGCGGGGCCGTGGGCCCTTCCCCGCCACCCCCGGGAGCCGCCTCGGGCCTCCTCGCCCGCCGGTCGGGGCGCCGGGCTGGGCCGGGGGCCGCTCGCCGCCCTTCTCGCCACGGGACGCCGGCGGCGGCTCCGTCGTGGGGTCGGCCGGCGCCCCTTTGTCTGCCCGCGCCGCTCGCCGTGCCCAGGTGCGCCCGGCCCGGCCCGGCCTGCCCGGAGGGGGGGGGGGTGGCTCGGGCATGGCCTGGTGGGGGGGCTGCGGGGCCGGAACAGGCCGGGGCGGTGCAGCCCCCCGCCGGGACGCGGCTGGGGGGTGCGGGCGGCCCTTTGTGGTGCGGCTGCTTGCTGCCCCTCGGGTGCTGGCGGCGGCCGGGCTTTTGCCCCGGAGAAGTTTTGTTGCTCGGGTGGTGAGGGTTGGCCGCCTCCCCGCCCCGCGTGGGTAAGGTCTCCGAGTGCTGGTGCGTGTCATCGGGGAAAGGGGTAAAGACGACGGCACCTGCGTTTTGGAGACGGGTGTTTTTATCGTTTTGAAATCGCGATGGTCCGAGACAATTGACCATAAATCGCTGTTCAGAAAGTCAGCTTTGGAGGGAGCCATGCACGGACACTTTCTCAACCATAACATCTTCTCAGCGTATTCCAGGACAGCGAATGTGCTGTGCATCATCTCTGTGTGCGCTTGTTGCCTGACATCTCAACCTGGAAGCTAGTCAGCTTCAGACTACGGGGTAGAAGTCCAGCTTTTTTAGTTAGAATTCGGTCCCTGGAAATTAACTTTTCCTGTTGGGTGTGTTTTCAGCCTGGTCTCCTAAGGAAAGGCGGCTTACAGACACGCTCCGGCTATTCTTTCTCCAGCTAGTAACTTTAGCTCTCCAGCCAATTTCAGACGAATTTGCCAGTGACAGAGGTCTTAAGGAGATTGAAGTATTTAGTTTCATGGAAATCAACATCTGACAAATGCAGAAGAACACAATTATTGCTCACAGTAAGGGCAGGGCACCTAGAATCTAGCTCCTTGTGACAGACCTGAGTCCATCAGCATACACGTCTCTGAATACAGCCGTAGCACATGATGCCGTTTGTCCAGGGAAGTTTGTAGGGAAAAGGTGGAAGTAAAGCGAAGAAGAAGGGAATAGTGATGTGTTGAGTCACTGGCCATAAGTACATAGAAAATCACACGTCTTTATTTTTACTTTTCGTGTAATAGCTTGGCATTCTATTAGACTCCACCCAGACATATGATTATTAAATACTTTAAGCAAAGATAACTTAATGAAGGCATTCAGAAGTCAGGTAATGTAATAGCTTGGTTTGAAGTGTGATTTTAACTTTGCTTTTTCATATAGAAGGCATTGGGACAATCTTAATTACATGATTACATTACATAGCACTTTAACAAACTGCAGGGTGTTGTTTGTCACTTCTCAATTGTGTGCAGTAATCGGTCAAATCGGAAGGAAGAAAATTTCTAGGGGGAAATGGTTATTATTATAAGGGCTTAGAATTTTTAATTCTGACTTTCAGTTAGTGCCACGATAATGATCCATAGGTACATTCTGGGGTGAAATAGATTTGACAACTGAAAACACGTTTGTCACTGAACGGGAAATAAGAAAATGCTCATGTGAGCATGATTTTAAGATGCATGTATTCAAAATAACATATCGGGTATGCGAAGCCATATGAGAACAGTTGCAAACTTGGAAGTATTTGGATATTACTGACTCCCTTAGAGACTTACTTATTCCCTTAGGTTATCAATACATGGAAAGATTTGAACAGAGTAGATGAAAAATGGTGGTGGATCTTGAAGGAGTCTGACAGCTGCAAAGAGATAATTAGGATGTAAGTGCTTGATAGTGCCTTTGCTGCTTTGATTCCTGGTTTTCCAAGTAGTGTTCCCAGGAGCTGACCAGCAGCAGAGTGAAGTGACTGTCACTCAAGTGGCGCTGTGATATGTGCTGGCCACATGCATCACGGGCTGTAGGTTTCTAGCTGAAGTTTAGTCCTAGTCTGAAATTCCAAAGACACCTTATGAACAAGAAGGCAAAAATTCAGTGAACGTGTGCTGCTGACGCCGCTGGCCGAGCTACTCCAGCTGCTTTTCACCTTGTCTCTTCTTGGGTGAACGTAGAGGATGCTTCCAACTTTTTTAAAGGGAGGAATTAAAGAACTACTTTTTGTGGGTTCGTTTCCCCCTGCCCTGTATGCTGCAATTGTAAGAACACCTCTGGCTTCCAGGTGTTGAAGTATAACAAATTAGGCAACAATGGGATTTGGAATAGCGCTCTGTTCAAATATGCTTTTACTTTGCAAAGTGTGTTGGCACAAGGTGTGTGACATTGTAACCAATCATATCCAGCTTAGATGTGAATTAATAGAATATATGGGTTGAAGTTGGATAATATATAGGGTGGAAGAAAGAAAAAAATGCATAGGGAAGTCAAGAGCTGGGACGTGCCAGGACAAGAACCGTTCAGCGGTTTAATATTTGTACAGTAGTGCTTGTGCTTTTGTACTAAGTTTTTGGATCCAAGATGGTCTTAAAAATAACTTTGTAAATGACACGTGACTGGAGGGAGGTATAAGTAGCGTAGCATTTGATATGAAGGGATTCTCAATGAATCATAGTGGTTTGCATCGTGAGAACTCGTGAAAAATGTCGTGAAGTCTATGCCACTTTGAAGGATAGTGAGTATCACAGCACAGTGTTTCAGCTGAAGCAGTTTTCAGTTAAATAACAATATTGAATATTGTCCCTGATTATCGAAATGCCAGTGGAGATGTGTGCCTAGCTGTGTGTACAAACCAGGTGTTTAAATGAAAATGGGTATGTAAAACGTGTGCGTGCATAGCATCTGACAGCTTTAATGTTCCTAATCATTTCGTAATGGGTCTCGTTGTAATTCTCAGGCTTCTGAAGAAGTGTTATACTTGTCCCCAGCCTGAGGGACCGCTCACCCTTAGTATTGCTGGTCACTTTATACCTTAGTTCCCATGCTAGCATTCTTCATCTCAGTCACGTTTGTGACTCCTTTATTCAAGTTAAGTCCCTCAGGAACACGTTTTCCTGTTCTGAAGGGTATCAATCATAACGTGAGTTGTGTGCGTTCTGGAAAGTTGAGTGAAAACATCTCAGATTGAATGAGTGAGCAGTAGGGCTTTCTTTGGTTCAGATTGCAGTAAAACATGTAAAGGTCACTACTCCCTGATTAAGAAATGGTGTGCAGTGCCCAGTTTATATAATGCTAACCTAACTTGCTGGTTAAAATACAAGTCCAGCTTTTACATGTGCATATCATGTGTCCAGCGTGTACTTTGGTTTGACCTCACAAGTGTAGCACTGTTGTCATGCTCTGTGCCAGCACGGAAGTGATTCTGCTGTGTGCACAGGATTGACAGATTGTGTGTAAACTAAGTTTGTTTCCTGTACGAAAAGCTATGGCATTAGTCTTTGAAGGTGAATGAGTTACTTTTGCAACCATGATATATGATAGCAATCTTTTACATCAGCCACGCTGTGTGCCATTGTGATTCAGATAAGAAGAAAGTAGCAGACTGTTGAAAATGTTTCATGCTTCCTGTTAACAAGTACCTTTCTCATCCAGTTACCTGAACTTCTGTCAGGTTAACTGACTGAGATGAAGACTATGAAATGAGATCTATGCCATCTAAAAGCACATCTCATTCATGCCGGTACCCTGACAGCAAAATGAGTTCTTTGTGGTCCGTCTCTAGTGAGGGTGGAATGATCAGAGTGTGGATTTATTAACTTTTAGGTCTAAATGCAGGTTTCTTGGATCTTGTGATCTGAAAGTCATTGGTGTGGTGGTGGGCAATGCCATGAGAAGATTACCGAAAACATTGTTCTTTAGGCTGCTGACACTATTAAAAGCAGTGTAAAGGTATTACGGGAAGAGGAGAGCCTAACTTTTTAAAGTTTTTTGTTTCTTCTTCAAGTAACTGAAGTTTAAAGTGAAAATAATGTTGCTCATTTGGGGTGTCTGCCTGCATCTGTAGTCTGTAATGAGTGGTTGGCTTAAAAGACACTTAATTCATGCCAGCCTTCAACCTTTGAAGTTGGACTCTGCTTTGTTTTCATGCATCGGTGAAGTTGTTAGCTAGAAATTGAACACAAATGTTAGGTTGGATGGAAATTCCCTTTTGCTCTGTACTACAGCTCTTCTTACTGATTTACGACAATAATAAAATGGTGCTAGCCCAACACCGAGCAACTCCAAATCAGCAATGAGAGAAGGAACACCATTTCATTTTTTCACTGTTGGAGGATCCATAATATTCAGAGATGCTGTTTAAATATTACATATGTGTAGTCTAAATGCTTGATTCTTCACGCAAGTCTCTCGCTTGTTGTAAATTCTGAGACTTCCTGTGTAATTGGAGAAGTTTAACTAGTTTTGGCATCATCTTGGGTCATAGTTCCACAAACATTAAGCCAGCGCTGCCACCGCGACAAGCGCTCTTGTACCAATGTAAGCTGTTTCAGTGTACTTGTTTGGGAGTGGGGGGTGTCTTTGCGATCCTTTTGCAGAGTAAATTTTAAGTTGAAGTGATATTCTCGTCTGGCTTCCTGTGTGAGTGCTGGTGAAGTGGAGGAGAAGCTACACCTCTGCATTATTTTGGAGTAGGTAGGACAGTAGGGAAGGGTAACCATCTTAGAGGTTTTCCTATTATCGCTATAAGGGCAATTTGTTAACTAAGGAAAGTTAGGTAGCTAGTTTAGCCTATGTTGCAGTGTAACTCATTGACTGGTAGCATTCAGATTCGATAAAGTAATTAATACAAGCAAAAAATTTCGTTTTGTGGTACATCAGTTTTCAACTGTTGGTTGCCTTTCAGAACTCTGTGTAGCTTACATCCCAAGGTAAGGAGAGTTAGGCTGAAAACAGGTGGAAAGGCTGGGCCCAGAGGGTGGTGAGCAGTGACGCAAAGTCTAATCGGAGGCCAGGGATGAGCGGTGTACACCAGGGGTCAGTGCTGGGTCCAGTCCTGCTCAACATCTTCATTAATGATCTGGATGAAGGGACAGAGTATACCCTCAGCAAGTTTGCTGATGACACCAAACTGGGAGGAGTGGCTGATAGGCCAGAGGGTCGTGCTGCCATCCAGAGGGACCTCAACATGCTGGAGAAATGGGCTGACAGGGACCTCATGAAGTTCAACAAGGGCAAGGCCAAAGTCCTTCACCTGGGGAAGAACAACTCAATGCACCAATATATATGCTTTGCAGAAAAGGACCTGAGGGTTCTGGTGGACACCAAGTTGAACATGAGCCAACAATGTGCCCTTGTGGCAAAGGTGGTGAATGATGTCCTGGGCTGCATTAGACAGAGTATTGCCATCAGGTCAAGGGACGTGATCCTTCCTCTGTGCTCGGCACTGGTGAGGCCACACCTAGAGTCCTGTGGCCAGTTCTGGGCTCCCCAGTACAAGAGACATGGACATACTGGAGAGAGTCCAATGAAGGGCCAGAAAGATGATTAAGATACTGAGGTATCTCTTATCTTAGCGGAGGCTGAGGGAGCTGGGACTGTTCAGCCTGGAGGAGAGAAGGCTCAGGGGGAATCTCATCAATGTGTATAAACACCTGAGGGAGGGTGCAAAGAGGACAGAGCCAAGCTTTTTTCAGTGATGCCCAGTGACAGGACCAGAGGCAACAGGTAGAAAGTGGAATGCAGGAGGCTCCATCTGAACATCAGGAAACACTTTCTTACTGTGAGGGTGACCGAGCACTGGAGCAAGTTGCGCAGGGAGGTTGTGGAGTCTCCATCCTTGGAGATACTCAAAAGCCATCTGGATGTGATCTTGGGCAACTGGCTCTAGATGGCCCAGCTTGAGCAGGGGGAGGTTGGACCAGATGACCTTCAGAGGTCCCTTCCAACCTCAGCCATTCTGTGATTCTGTAATACCCTGACCTACTTCAGAACTTAAGAAACTCTCAGAAAAGTGCATAAAACTAAAAAAGTCACCTATTTTGTAGTGCTATAGTCACATCTTGCCTACATGACCGTTGGTCTGTCATCGCTGTCTTTAGTTACAACTGCAGCAGTTACCATTTGTATCTATAAAAAAAAGTGATAATTTCTATTTGGTATAGTATTCGCCTGTATTCAATCAGCATGCATGTGCTCTGTACTTCCGAGTTGCAATTTCCTTGCTCTGTGATATTAGCTGGGGGCTGCAGCTCTGCCTTTGAGCCTTTAACCAATGGTGCCCATAACACTTGCACACCCTTTCTTCTGTCTTGCTCTCCAAGGCTCAGGTTCAAAACTTCTGTTGGAGGCAGCTGTGGGTTACTTAGCTGGTGTCTGTGTTCATTTAAATGAAAATGGGGGAGAGTTGAGGGCTTCTTGGGTTTGTTTTTCTTTAAGTCTGTGACCAAAAGTGATGCTTAGTCTCAACAGCTGATGATTTGGATTATGAAGTATTGCCTTTATCTGAAGCAGTGGTGTTTGTCGAGGACGTGTTTTATACTTGCTGTGGTTGGCAAGTTATAGAGTCCCACCTGTAAATTGTCTCAAGAGGCTTTACAGTCCATCTAACTCACTTTGTCTGTGGTTTTTCTGTTTTATTCTGGGTGGGGATGGGAAGACCCTGTGTTCCTTAGCTTGGAAAAAATAACTGTTTGAGCCATCCCTTGCTAAGGAACACAATGGAGATCTCCCACTTCTAGTTTCACTTTAAGGTATTCTTGCCAAGTCAGTCTCGGGTGGCAACAGGGAGGTGATTTTAGACAGTGATAGAAAAAGAAGATGGAGGTAAGGAATTTTAATTTTGTGGAATAATTTTCTAATTAAATAAAACTCACAGGATCATGATATCTGTTTGTCACAGAATCACTAAGGTTGTCCCTTCCCTTTATCCATTCCTTTCAAACCTCTGCAAAGTAATAACTTGGAAATCTGGTTTTAGTTTCTGCTCCATTGTCAGTGCTGAATTTCTACAGTAGCCTTATTTGCTTTGTCTAGTGCTTTCAGAACAACTTATTTACCCATGGATAGCTCATGTACAGTAATTCTCCTAAGCTAAATAAGTAGTTCCTAAAGTGGTAGAACTAATGAATTCAGGTTTCCTATGGATTTGCACCGAGTGGTTCCATTTTCTGGTGTCTAACATGCATTGATCTTGCTTTTAAATTTCCTCTTCGAAAGTGTTAAGAAAGCGTGCCTGTTTTCCCTACTCACCTGGGCTCAGAGATCTTTAGTTTGGACCTCTCTGTTAAATCTAGTTGAAATAGTTTGCAGCTTTATCCCTGCCAGTATTATTCAAAGCTGTCAGACATCCCGATTACAAGATGAGTCCTTTATTCCTGGAACTGAAGCAATTGCCCAGTGGACCCACTTTATATAGGAAAAAACTCTGAAGAGCAAAGGTGCCAAATAGCATTGAGGTTGTGAAGGAGAATGAGCCCTCTTCCATCCAGTAAAACATTTTGTGAGGAGCCTGGAATTAAATGTACATTGCGAAGTTGTGGGGCTTTTATTTGGTTTTGTTGGGTTTGGGGGCAGAGTGTGTGTGTTTTTTACAGCTCATTACAGCTGGTAATAGTGAAAGCACCATTTCTGGAATAACGTGCTGGCCTTTTCTGAAGGATGTGGCAATACGCTGGCTGGACAGGCGCTTTGGAAGTGCTTTCATACAGCTGCCAGTTTCCATGATTCTGAAAGTTGAAGGGAAGTTCATTAAGCAATTCTTGTAAAGAATTACTAAGAAACCTACTTAGAAATTGTGTGTCTTAACAGTGAAGTTGGGAGTAAGTTTGATCAGCTTATGTATTAAAAGTGAAACACTGTTTCATGGTACCTTCTACCTCGGCCATTTTTGCCTTTAGCCCCATTGAGATTCATAGGGAAATCCTTTACTCTGGAAGGTCAGTGTTTGTAACTAAATCTCAGTATGGATCTCTTCTGCATGTTGTAAAGGAGCTTCGTAGTGAAGACCTATACAATATTGCTTCCTGTATCATGAACCCTTGACAAGTTCTTTATTTGTGTCAGATTTCTCAAACCCCAAGCCTATAAAATATTCAAGAACTTGACTGTGTAATCCTTTGTACTTAATGACTTACATCTGAAAAGATGAATTAAAAAAATTGACACATAAACTCTCTGGATGCCCTTCACATTTCAATTCCAGGATATTTTGCGCTGCTTGTTAGTTAGGGTCCTCAGGAGAGAGCAGGAAGTCAGTTTAGCATGTGTCTGTGTGCCTGGCGTAGCTATCAGAGAATCACTTGATACCTCCTCAAGACCTTACGCAGTTTTAGAAACAGACGATGTAAGGATCCTTTGTAGTTGCAGAACAAAAAAGAGCTCAGGTTAAAACCAAAAATGAAGCAGAGAATAGTATTCTGGCTATATTGTGGCCAAAATGGAAGTTTTCATGTTTTGATTCTAAACTGGTTATCAAGCCCTGTGACGAAGTACTGTTCTTTGAATACAGATTTCACTTGCAGATAAGTTCACGTCTGAAAGCGGAATTAGACTGTCTCTTGGTGAAGCTGTAGCTTCTATGTTTGTCCACTCGGTCTATGGTGTTTCAAATACAACTTTCATATATATGTGCATGGCTTCCTCGGTTATAAATAATCATCTTGGTCCCAGTATTCAGAGACCATGATGACTTACGTGTTACAGCTTTTTTCAGGAAAAAGAAATTATTTGTTCTTCAGGCAACATGCAGCCAGCAAGGTTTGGCTTGCCAACAGATGCTCTTGCACCGGAGCGGGAGTGCATTCGGCCTCAGCCACAGTACAGGCAATTTTTGTCATCGAACACAGCTAACCTAACCCACATAGAGATGACGACCTGTTACAGGAGGAGGTTGTCTGCAATCTGCTTTGTATCCACTTAGCTTTCACCATCAGAACACTTTTTGACTCCTTTGTCAAGCATAGCATAATTAGATACCTGTCTTCTATTTGAAAATAATTTTCTATTTTGAAGTGTACTGCTAGGATCACTGGGCATTGAAAACCAGGGAGATATCACTGTCTTGCAACTTAGAGACATTCCTCATACTTTCTCACTTTCCTCATGAAATTGGTGTGTGGTAACTTGTGAATCTCAACAAAAGACATGATCATGAGGATTTCCCTGGTCATTGCTTTCTGATTTCCTAAAGGTAAGAGTGGTGTCCCCTTATTTTGATCTAAAGTAGCTGAGGACACTCTTTAGGGTGACAGCTCTGGTCTTTTTGATTCTAGCTTGTGCACTGATTATGTAATTCCAGCTCTTTACCTCCCAAATGCCTGCTTCCATATAACCATTCATCTAGACCACAGGAGATAGTTTGGGTAGCGTCATGAATGAGTGGGTTAGGCCGCTCAAATAGAAGTTTATAAAAATGCAACTTAACAGAATTTGATGGCAAGATTCACTCTACTACTTACTAAAGCATTCAAAGGAAAATCAAATTAGAATCAAATCAGAATTATTTATGTGGAGAGACTGGAGAAACAAAAGGGGTAAAGAATAAGGAAGACCCTCCTGTTGAGTCACGAGGTTCAGAATGGACTCCCTTGCTTCCTAAACTCCTCAAAGAGAAGTTTAGGTGCGGCTGAATTCAGACTTAGTCTCAGACTTGGTCAACTGTTTATGTCTCAGGGAAAAGAGAGGGTACAAAGGATAAAGAAATCCTCCCGTTGAGTCACGAGGTTCGGAATAGAGCCCCTTGCTTTCTAAACTTCTTAGAGAGGAGTTTAGGTGTGGCTAGGTCTAATCCTAGTCCCAGACTTGGGCAACGGGTTTTATCTAAAGGATTATGTATATTTAGCAGCAATTTGAGGCTCGTTCACAGTTTTAGGTAAATCATAAGATCTTAGCAACACTTAATTGTGGATTAGTTTTAAGATTTACAAAGTGAGTTAATCACAACAATAGCTTGATTACAGATTGATTCTCACACACACAGAGACGTAAAGCTACAGATATATGTGTATATAAATATAGGTATACCTGTTAAAAATTCCCCTCGAGTTCTGTGAAAATGGTCACTTCAAATGTCTTGGCATTCCTCAATGGGCCAGAGTTGAGTCTTGGGGAGGAGACAGTGTTAGCCCAGGTTGCGGTCCTCCAAAATTTCACAAACTGGAGAGTTTGTGAAACTCTGAGAGGTGTCCCACGCAGAGGGAGATGCTGGTCACAGCCCGCTGCAGTCCAGGAGAGCTCAAAGGGCCTCGCCTGGGACCGCTGTTTATAGGTTCGCAAGATGATTGGCTTTAGTCATTAGTAAAATGATGGAATTTCTGTAACTGTGGTGTCGTTCCACTTAGGTTACAACCCTGATAAGGAGTGCTCCAGGGCTGCTAGGGAATGATGGATCATCCCATTATTCTCACTCTCGTTACCTGCCTCAGTCAGCTAACAGGAGTGCCTGGTACAGTCAATGCTATTCTCCACCTTAGTCGTGCAAGAGTTGCTGGTACAGTCAAGGGACACTTAACTGCCCAACTCGTTACACAAAGGCCAGGGCCACCTGGAATTTCTGAGATAGTAGAGCGGTCCAGAGGAGGCAGGGGGAAGGAGTGCACCACCACAGGTAGGCATCTTCCTTCACTACCACTGTGTGCCACTTCAGTCTGTTTGTAGTACCAAGACCGTCCACACAATGTGTGAGGGTGGCAGCAGCTCACATCTGGATGCAGAATATCCAGAGATACCTCTCCTTAAATAATTTTCAGGACATCATCAACAATTAAGAAACTTGGTTCAGTAGACATGATCTCTGTCTGCCCCTCCTCTAAGGTTTAAAAATAAATGAGGCTGTACTAACCTAGGAAAACTTGAGGGGCAACAATGGTAGAGCAAGAAGAATAAACACAAGAGGTGGACCTTGGGGTGATTAATGGGGAAGTTTCTTTTTTTTTTTTCTGAAGTTTCTTAAGCAGATCTGGTCAGGATTTCTCAGAATGACCCTACAACTATGCTGTCCTGAAACTGCATGTTAGCAAATGATCACGAGCAATGATGTCTCTAATATTACAAAATTTATAAATGAAAACAAAAATTAATGTAGATATGAGGGAATGTCACTTGAGTGATAACTCTGCTTCTTCCTCCAATGCTGTTATAAAAAAAGAAAGAAGTTTTCTTTCTAGTTCTCGTGTGTGTTCTTATATAAAAGCCTTACTGAAAATTTATCGCTTTAAGTCAGCAGGAGGAAAAATACCAATGTATTTGAGTTTAGATGGTACAAACAAAAGAGGTAAAGAAAAAAATTCTAAAAGCAGTGAAGTTTTTTTCCATCTGTTGTTATTTGCAGACACCTTAAAAAAAAAAAAGTGGCTTGTGTAACAAGTTTTACCTTATTGGCATTGGTTTTCTTTTCTTAACTTTTGCAGAAGCTCTGGGAACAGTCTGGTTGTCCTAGGAGACTGTCAGCTGGTTTGCGTCGGGACTGTGTGTTCTGTGAGAAGTCAAGATATCTCTCTCCTGCCTTTTAATCCCTCATACATCTTCCTTGGCAAAAGGTGGTGCGTGTTGTGACCAGCCTGACGTCAGCTGGTCAGCCTGCGCATACGTGCTAGGGAGCAGGTCACAGACCCGAGCGGTATCCAGTCGCTTACCGCAGTGTCAGCACTGACCTCACTCCTCCTTCTCTGCTCAGTCTTAGGTTTTTGTGAACACCTGGGAACTTCATATTTTTGAGAGGTTTCATTTAGGTTGGTCAGTGGGCACAGCTGTTGTTCTGAGTGAGTGGATAAAGAGACACGGTGCAGTAACAAGAAACCCATCTGAAAGATATCGAAGGGATTTTTACTCTTACCAGGAAAAATAGTCCTTTTCAACTTCCTGTACAGTAGTCTTAACAGGTTACTTTTGTAGGCAAAAGGAGTTGGTATACGTAGTTAACAATCACAAAGGTAAGGTTTTGAGTTTCATTTCCTGCGATCATTTCATAGAATCATAGAATCGTTTAGGTTGGAAAAGACCTTGAAGATCATCAAGTCCAACCATAAACCTAACATTGCCAAGTCCACCACTAAACCATGTCCCTAAGTGCCACATCCGCACATCTTTTAAATACCCCCAGGGATGGTGACTCCACCACCTCCGTGGGCAGCCTGTTCCAATGTCTGACAACCCTTTCAGTGAAGAAATTTTTCCTAATATCCAGTCTAAACCTCCCCTGACGCAACTTGTGGACGTTTCCTCTTGTCCTATCACTTGTCACCTGGGAGAAGAGACCAGCACCCACCTCTCTACAACCTCCTTTCAGGTAGGTTGTAGGTTATTATGTAGGTTATTAGGTAAATGCAAAATTAGAATAGAAGTGTTTCAAGGGGGAATAAAGGCAAAGAAGAGGCAATAAGTTGTGGTTTTTTCATCTCAGGGGCACCTTGCTTGTGATTTAAAAGCTTGGATTAAGTCGCTGGTTGAAGCTCGCCTTGTTTTAAAACATGCGTGGAAGATTGGAAAAGAGAGCTCCAGCAGTCACTCGAATGAAGAGGACACTGTCTTGCAGGAAAAAAATTAGCATTTGAGTAGTTACTATCTATGCCTTGGAATTGATCTTGGCTGTAAATCATAGCTAACTCCATGAGGTGTACAAAACTAGTAAGAACCATGAGATTGTAGCGATGGAACAGCGTAAGCTTGCTGAAGTATTTTAAGAGGAAGAAAGATTTGGACTGCTGGTAGTTTTACAGAACATGTGTAGCTGCATATTAAAAAGATTCTTTCTGCCTCGTACAGAAGAATGGAATAGCTTTACTAATTTGAGGAAGATTGTTTTGTACAACCAAAGATAACAGATTGGAAGAATTATTTTCTTTATAAAATGAATATTAAGTTTGGAAACACTTCTTAAATAAAGAGTGAAAGCTTAATGTCAAATAAAATAATCTAGACTTTTTCTTAAAAAGCTGCGTATGTTTTGAAGAAAAGATATCATAAAATAAGTTGCTGAATAATACCTGCAAAGATGGGTGGTAGACAAGAAGACACTTCAGAACAATTTGGTTTTGAGTTTTCTACTCTACTTTTTCAGAACTATAGAGGAGATTAAATTACGTTAAACTTAAATCTCCAGGACACAAAAATATCTTTTCATTTCTGGGGATGACATTGCATTTAAATTAAAATCGTTATTTCAGGTTGACATTGTAAGAGCTATAAACTACGTAAAGCTTGAGGGAACCTTGGTACTAAATAAATATAAACGTTGAATTGCTTCCTCTTCATCTGGCTAAAGAATTTGGAATTTGCTACATTCTCTCTGCAGAAGACATTCAGCTGAGTCAAGTGAGCGTATTTCATGAGTGAACTTAAAATACATTTGCCCATGCACTTAAAAAGCAAATACATGTTTTCTGCCGTAGAGAATCAGTGAAGGAATCTCTCCGTGAAGAAGTAAAGAGAAACCCGTTGTCAAAGCTCTGATGATACAACAGCTGCGAGGAAGAAATGGCGACAGCAGAAACATTATTTATCAGCCTGCAGAAGTCCCCACCTAGGCAGTATTATTTTGGGGTTTTTAATTCACAGAGACCATATTTTCAGCAGCTCTTAAGAATACCACCTCTCTGGTGTTGCCAGCTCTAACTGTTTTGATGTGTATCAAGTCAAATGCAAAGGTTTTTATCCTTACAGAATAAGAGTAGGAAAAAAACAACTTCAGCTCACCATGTTTTTTATGGTACAATCTGTCAGTAGAAACCCCAGAGTTGTGTACAAGTGCTGTTTAACAAACTTAACCACCTCTTTTCAGTTAGAAAACCAGAACTTGAAATAAACTAACTGGTTAATTAGATAATGTGTACAGCCTTGATTTTTCTTATCAGTCCCACAAAACTGCTTTGAAACTTTTTGGGGAAACATTGGTTGAACGGTAAACTGTGATAAACTCAACTTAAAGTAATTACACAGTAAAGTGAAGTTAGAAGAATAATGATTGCATTACTACACCCTGTATTCTACATGAAATGGGCTGTAGATCCCAGTAGAACTGAAGCATATCAAATAGAAACTTAAAGTTGTTTATGTTTGTGAGGCTTATATTCTCAATGTGGTAGCATCTGGCTTGAAATGTGCAGGGAATGGCATCACTTGGAAGTTTTTTAAAGAAAAAAAAAAGGGCAGGGGAGGAAGAAAGAAATGGGGAGTCTCTGACACGTTGTTACAAAGACTTTCCAGTTTCTCAGGATCAAAAAATGGTTAGAAGCTGTATTAATACATTTCAGCACAAACTTCCACTAAGGCCTTGCCTATCTTCCCAAATACCATATACAGTGTATTGCTGAATCATTTAAGGCATCTGCTCCGGAGGAAGAAATCAGGCAACTGGAAAATTGGGTAGATCATGACTTTGGGAGATAGGGCTGCTGCTATTAGGAATAAGAATTTTGCTGAGGGGACACAGCCCCTGGGCAGAAGAAGCTTGAATATAGGAGTAGGGAGAGCCCGTGTCAGGAGGGAGAAGTGGGTGCCCTGACTCTGGGCAGGGGAAAGATGGGGTTGTGGATGTGATTTGGACTGTGCACAGGGAGAAGCAGGGGGGGTCAGAACAGCTGTGTCTGGTCTGGGGGAGGGTATTTGCGGCTGGGTGCTTTTTTTACACCCTTTACCTTTACACAGGTGTGCTTTATGTGTAGCCTTGCATGGTAGCTGGCCATCTAAATTCACATTAATGCTTTCTATATTGAATGCACTGTAATACAGAAATACTCCTTTCGTTTTGAAGTTGTATAAATTTGCAAGATTAAAAAAATACGGTTGCTTGGTGAAGATGTTAGCTTTTCAAAAATGCTAAGTTCACCAAAACTGAGACCTCTTTCGTCTTTTTGCTCTGATTTCCAGCATACTTGCCATGGTCTAGTAATGCCCAATAACAGATGCATCAACTCTGTCCTTACAGATGGTGCAGAGAAGTCAGAAACAGGATACATGACTGCCACACGATGCAGTCCAGCATCTTCCTTTTTCTAAGCATAATGTTTGTGAGCTTTGCTGTACCACAACTATGTCCATACACTCTGTGCTCACATCCTTACCTCATTAAACAGTACTCTATACGCTAAATTAAATGACCCCTTTGCTCCCTTGAATAGCTATTTTGCCTGACCCACAAGGTATTGTCTTAATGATGGATATATGAGAGCGTAGTGTTACCGGCTAGCTGCTCTGCTTCTCATGTCTTTGCTGGTAGCCTTAACGGATATCGATTCTGCTGGGCTGCTCTGACACAACTGAAAAAACCCCACTGAAACGAGGTGTGCTGACCCGAGTCTCTCAATGTATGTGTGACCATCTCTCTGGTTGCCAACAGTGTAAAAGATGGCTGGGCTCTAACCAGATTTGCTTTCTTTTTTTTTTTTTTTTTTTTATATAATCAGAATCGCACACCTGCTAAACTCTCCCAGCTAACCCCTTCATCATCACCTGATACAATGAATGCAGCTAGAATAAGTGAGTAAGTACTACTGACCATCACCAGCTACACACAGGAGGGATATAAGTTATAGATGCCTTGGGTGGGAAACTGGCTTTCCTGGCTTTCAGAGTTGTGAATTTTCCATAACTTGGAGGACCTGAGATACCAACTGGACTAGTCTTACTACATATAAACAAAAATAAAATTGTTAGTGAATTAAGCTCAATGGATTTAAAGGAGAAGAAATCTGTTTTCAAGATGAAGTAACACAAGGTAATTTATAAGAGGGTGAATGAAAGTGCTGAAGTTGCACCACTGCTTTCTCCCACAGTAAAAGACTCGGTTAACTCTGTCAGGGTTTTTTCATAATTTATGCAGAGCATGGTCAGTGAGAATGAAGAAAGCAAAGCTTGTGGAGAAATAGAAAGTGATGGGCTCGGGAAGGCTGTGGTGATTGTGTTTCAGGTAGGCTGTATGTGACACCCAGTGGAGCCGTGTAATGCTGGAACTCATCTCGGAAAGGATTGTGTCTAATTTTGTGATGGTGTGAACACTGTTGTGTAGGTGGAGGAGTTGAATTAGGTTCCTGAAAACTTCAGGCACTTTGAGTTCCCCAGGCTGGATCTATTCGCAGGATATCGCCTGTTTGCTTTACTTCACGGTTTGCCAGCATTTCCCGTGTCTTCACAGGAATAAAGAAAGTACTTGAAGAAGGGGTAGAGTGGTAAACAGCATCAGCCAGTTTCTCCTCAGTTAACCTTTACTGACCAAGAGCACTGCATTCAATTAACCTTTTAGAGTATAAAGACTGGAGAACAGCATCCGAGTTCTGTTCTGGTACAATACGGATTATTTCTGTTAACTTCACACACACATACACGCAGGTGTATGCACAAAGCCCTTTCCGAAGTATGTGCTGTGGTGCTTTGGGAGCTCTATAGATGGCTGGCTTTCTGGTTCGTGAGGATGGGGTTTTTTGTTTGGTTTTGATGTCAGTGTCAGTAATGGTAGGCTCGGTTTACATTAAGAACTGCTTGGTGTTGAAAGTTATATTAAAAACCACCCCCACTTCCTTACAGTACAAACAAACAAACAAAAAAATACTCTAAAGATACGAAGCCTGTTAAAAGAAGCCGATGAGCTTTCCAGGAGGAGCCAGGGAGAGGTGAAGCCACGAGGAGTCTGAGGGCCCATGGGAAGAGTTGCAATAACAGGTTGGTTGGTGAGAGAATGAGGAGAAGCATGAAACTAAATACAGAGCTCAGCCTTATCAAAAACCAGATTTTTATTTTTTCCTGTTGTCACCTACAGTATACTTCATGTTACTTGCTCTCTAAAATTCATTCCTCTGGTAGATACGTGTTCAACCATCATTGACTTAATCTCATCTTTTGTTTATTTTTTTCATAATGTTTTTGTTGGTCTAAATACAGGCTACTGATGTGTTCAAGCTGAGGACAAATTAGGTGCAATTTATTAGGCTGCTATGTATAATTTTATTTCAGAACTTTATTCTTAACTGAATTTTATATATCTGAGAACATAGTGTCATTTTTGGCCATTTTAAGCTGTACATTAATTCAATAGCAAGTAGGTTTTGTAATTTGCTACATTAATAGCACTCTAAATTTGTATTTAATAAAATGTTCTCATTGTAGCTTGTATTTTGCTTAGCATTCATGCTTTATTTAGAACTGGGAATTCAATGCATATTTGGTTAGGAAGGGCTGATGAAAGAGAGTTCAGCTGTACCTCCTCCCGTTCAGAAAACAATCACATACTCTAATTTTCCTTCTGGCTTCCTTAAAGTAGTTGGGGTTGTAATTGTTTTTATATTGAAGTAATTGAGGAAATGGGAACCAGTTCATCATAGACAGTGGGGGTTCACAAAGCACCCTGATAGGTAACGTACTTCATTTTTAACGCTCACGTGACCAGCTGCTCTACACCAAGGTGATGGGCACGTGCGTACATTGTAGTATGGCCCTGTCCTTGTGGTCAAAGGCAAAACGATGTAACAAATGTTGTGTGCTAAGAATTCAGAAGAGTGCAGGAGTTGTTAATTCCTTCCACAATTTTCTTCAGGCTCTCTTCTCCGAAACCATGCCAGAGATGACAGAGAATGAGACACCTACTAAGAAGCAACATCGGTGAGTTTCTGGGGGAAAATGACTATTTTGTAGTTCTGTAGCCTGCGGTCATGCCGCAGTTACGAAGTTTCTAGCTAAAAGTTTGGCAAGAAGGGTACCGACAGGAAGTTCTGAGGGTTGACCAGGGTTGATCCAAAAGTTTGGGAACTACGCCTGCAAAAGTCCCTTTCTCTCTTCCCCTATCTATGCCAAATTGTTTGTCGAAGACCTGTCTACCTGGGCCACCTAAGCAACGGAGATTCTTTGATTATTACACTCACTACTCCAGTGTGTATAAAACTGTGTTGTCACCTAGGTTAGAGTGCTGCCTGTATTATTGCAGAGACTCCTGGTAGATACTGGGGGGTCACTATACTCATTTTGACAGAGTAATTTAGATCTCTTCCTTAACTCCCCATGGAATCTGGATCTTGCATCTCAAATCTCTGCTGGAACTCAAAATACATTTTGAGGTTGTACAGCAATGCTATGATAAACAAAGTGACAATGTGACTCGGAGCTCATTACAACTTTTCCAGGTTTTCGTTCCTTTGTAGAAGCATGTTGATCTAATACCTGATTGGCAGGGGAATCCTTCAGTCCCTAGTTAAATACAGCATTCATCTTATGCTACGTGGCCACGTAGGATATAATTTATGGTAAGAGAAGCTCAGAGAGAACGTTGCTTTGTCCTACAGAAATTTTTTCAGTCTTCATGGATTTCGTGGCTCTTTCTTACCCCACCATTAGAATATTTTGGATTCTGTGTTGGTAATGGGAATCAAAGGGCAGATGGATCTCTCCAGCCCCTATACTCTTGTGCGTATTTGGGATATATGATCAGTTCTGACTGGTAGATGATTGTTTTGGTTCTAAGTGGGAGAACTGTAGTTTACTGTAAAATAAGAAACCATTTTAAATTATAGTTTACATGCATTCCTGTTCTGGTGACGCAAGTTTTCAATGAACAGAAGATTCATTACTTCTTGAATAGTTGTAGAACAGATGTGCAGGCTTCAGCTGGCATTTATTTGACTTGAAGATGTTAATCTTTAGGCATTATTTCTTAGCAAATGTCTCCAGGTTTAACCATCTGCAGTAACATTACTGTCTTGTAATCATTGTCTAAGTTACTCTAGAGGCACACTACTTTTGGTGAGTTACCAGAAATAAACTTATATCAACTCAAAGCATAAAGAATACATGCCCCGTAGTAATCACACGTCATCCACGTGTATCTTGCATTCTCACTTCAGATTCCTTGTTACATCTGGACTGTGCTGTAACAATGGAAGAGGAGAGCAGAAGATGCTACTCTGCTTTTTGCATACTCTAGCCAAACGTCTAGACTGAGAGTGCGCTGCTCGACAGAGATCTTTTGAAAGATCTTTTTTTTTTCCTGGAATGTTTATTTTTCCAGAAAGCATGTGCTTTGCTTTCCAATACTTCCTGAAAGTATTTGGCTTACTGCATGTATACAGTACATCTGATTTATATGGGTAGAGTAAACATTTGGGGTTTATGGACTTCCAGCAAAGCAATTTGAGGCATTGCACAATGATTCTGACCTGGTTGCCATCAGTCCAGAAATCCCAGGTGAACATCTGAAAACAAAGACAACCCTCACATGCCCAAATTATACCTAGACAGAATTTTGAGGCAGTAAAGAACAACAGCTGGAGAGGAATGGTAATTCTGGTTTCTCGCACCAAGGAAGCATGTTTGATACCAGAAGTTATGATGTTTGAAGGTAACATGCCTGGAAGAATCAATTTGCGGGGTAACATTTTCTCCTGTTTCATTGATCCAGTGAACGTAAAAGCAACATTTCAAACAAATACTTAACTACCTTGTTGCTCAGAAATAGAACTATTTTTTTTTTATATTTGCTCTTATTGAACACTGAATAGTGTAATAGTTGTCACTGAACAGAAACACAAAAATCCAGCTCTGCCCTATAAATATGTAACAATAATCAAATGGAGTATTACACTGTGCCTTGTTATACTGAAATTGATTTAAGTCTGAACATGAATGAATTTTTCTTAGAAGCCCTTTAATACCAATGTGTAAGACCAATCCTTGTGATTGTGACTTCTACTACATTCTTGTTCACGGAGCAGAATATAATATTTAGTATTTTTAGCTGTAATGGAAATAATAAAAGAAATATTTGTTTGTATGCAGATTTTTTCCCTTCTGTTTCACATCACTGTTTTCCCTTTATGTTTCACAGAAAGAAAAACCGGGAGACACATAATGCAGGTAGGAACGTTACGCTTTCTTGTTTGGTCTGGAAATAAGCACAGATGTTTTGAACTAGTAAAACATATTTTGTATGGAGAAGGTTCCTCCGTAGGAGTTTACTACACTTAAAAAAATTCACCCTACCAAACATCTTTCTGTGTCCTTGCATAGAATATCTGTGCAGAAGGGCTTCTTGATTATTTCTGGTTTGCTGTCCTCCACAGTACAAGGTTACAGTAGCACGCCCAACTATGAAACTATGACCATGCCCCTGGCTTTCCGATTTTGGTAAACTGAGTAGTAAACAATTTCAGCTGCATTCAGTTCTAAAGGAAAATAAATGCATGGGCATTCACACACAAATAATACCCACCTCTCTTAAAACAGAGACAGATATCCAACCTGAGAGCTTTAGAGGTTTCCCTGGATTAGAAATATTCCTGTAGCCTGTCCCTGAGGCACCCACCTGGATGTTGGCATCCCAGAAATTCGGTGTGAATACTGACTGTATGTTGCAGGAGTCGCATCCCTCGGCAGCAACTAGTCAGTGTCTAGCTCCAATGGTGTCTTCTACAAGTAGCAGAAGAAAGATGGACTGGGAAAGAGTCTGACTGGTTTATCCTAAGAAATTTATTCCAGTTTTTCTTTTATTAAACAGCACTGTTGTGTGGTCTTCACAAACTCAACGGGAAAAACCACTGAGTAGTTTCCATGTGAAGACTGTGGAATATAGTGCTTGTCAGGCTGTGCCCAGGGTGTGGCCAATTTCTTAAGGATTAAGAAGTATCAAGAAACAGTCTTATCAAGTTTACTTCTAGGATTGCTGACCTCATTCTAATTCTCAGTTCCTGTTTTACTTGCCGATAGCTTTCCAAAGTCTTCATCTACTGGGCTGAACTCTGCAAGATGCGGGGACCACCTCCCTCCAACCCTATAGCTTGCTTAGTTGTTAATACTTGGACAAGCTGAGTAGAGCGTGGAAAATATTATCAAAACAAAGGAATAGCACTTCACAACCACTGTTATATCTATATGTATTAGTAAGATATATAAAAATTAAGTCCCAAGGATCACGTGCTTTACTGTTTATACATCTGCTCTGATTTATATGGTAAATTTCTTGCAGAAGAGACTTTGTCTTGCTGTGTTTAGTGTATTTAGGCCTATCTCTGTCAACACCACCAGTCTGTCCTGAAAAACAAAAAATTATTTTGTAGCTTGAGAAATGTAAATTGAAGTGACAGACTACTGAAATAAAGCTGTTAAATTAAATCAGTGTATCCTTTGTAAAGGAGCACAATAAAATACACTCACCTGGGGATCACTGGGTGTTTCTGTGTGCCACCAAAAGCAGCCCGGCTGGGCAAACCACAGAGCGATACTCGGCACAATGAACGAACAATAGGTTGATATGAATCTTGGCAAAGCTGTGACGGAACTTTTTTCAGGCTCTTTGGGAAAAAGGCATCTAATAGTTTTAGTTTGCATAGAATACCAAAACATTTCAGTCAAAAAAAGAGCTACGTGAGAGTGAACTGTATTTGAAAGAAGCTGACTATGGTGGGTGGAAAACAGAGATTAATACTTTCTGAAAGAACCATGCCCAAAGGTATTTACACTGCTAGACTTGTACTGTAGACCCTTTGCGTCAGTGTTTAGGCCTTGTGAAGAGGTAAATGATGTCACTAGAGGACTATAAAAAAATGAAGCATTTTCTGACCTTCTCCAGAATAGGTGATTCACTGGAAATACTGTTCATTCAATATTTTCTTTACTCCCAGTCATAATTAGATTTTGTGGGACAGTTATACCTTTGAACATAAAAAAGAGTAACTGATAGTCTACATACGTAGAGCTTCAGCTATGTTCAGTGTTGGCTACTCCATCAATATGAATTTAAAATTAAGATTGAAACCTAGTAAAATCTAAATTATTTCTCTTTTCGTGCTAAACTTGACATTAGTATTTAAGAGACACGGATTTCCTTCCCAAATCTGAAACTGAATCTTTCCATAATCTTGGTGCATTTGCTTTCTGTATGCCTAAATTTAATCAATCTGCCTTGCGAAAAGAGCGTCATAAGGCTCAGCTAGAAAGCATTACCAAACCTGAATTTTGAGTTGCAGTAACTCGTCTTTTCCACAAAGGGGTCCAGAACATCCCCACCTTTTAAAGGTATTGCTGTTTATGTTACAGCTCTCAGTTCCACTGAGTATTAATTTAGTAACTGAGGTTTACTTTAGAGGAATTTTTTTCCTCTCTCAAGTTACCAAGGGTTCCAATATGTCACAAAATAATGTATTTATGAGCTCTTACATTGGTACGAGTTGTGCTGCTGTTGTGCTGACTTGCCCAACCAGATGACACAGCACATACTGTTTTTGCTTAGTGGAGAGACATCGAAAGAAGAAGATTAATGCTGGGATAAACAGAATTGGAGAACTCATTCCCTGCTCTCCAGCACTTAAGCAGGTGAGTGTCCGTTCAGAGGTGCATACAAGTTTGCTGTAAAATGCTGTCTGTTTCCTTGTCTGTAGAAGTATAAATACTTAATTTGCTATTTCTCTTAGGAAGAAGGCAAAACTGTCTGAATTAATATGCTCGAAAATCTTACTAGTTATTAGTATTTAAAAAATTATTTGTAACAGAATTCCTTTTTAGAAGTGCAGGGCCACATGAATGTAATTACGCAGATTTTGAGCTTTTTATCTGAAGGTGTGGCATATGACTGCTGAAGGAATGAAACTGTACGAGTTGGACACGTGACTGATTTTCTCCTCAATTCATACGTGCAGTATTTTTGAGGAGGGGTAAGCTAGACTAATTTGCCCACAGCGATTTGGTCAGCTTGCTGATGTCTGCCTGTGCATTTGATTCGCAGCCTCCCAAGGTTCTCATTCAGGGTGTCTGAATATTGGTAATAGAAGGTAAAAATCCTCTCTTGGCTGCTGCCTGCCCTGCTGTGTTGAGCGGACGGATAGCTGTGCACTCTGTCCTCTGTAGGAGGGGTGGCAGGCTAGACATAAGTAGGTTGGATCTGGCCAGTGGGTTGGTGGTTACATTGTGCGGCTCCTGTTTGTCAAGTTGTTTTCTACTGATGCTGTTTTAATGTTGTCTGTATGATGCTCGAGTGGTGAAAGCTATGGGTTAAGCAAGATCATTTTTCGGGTCATCCTCCAATCCCTTCTCTGCCTTTTGCTGGTGATCACTTACTGTCCTAAGATGTAAATAGAATTCCATGCATACTTATTTTTGTCATCTTTCCTAAAATGGGATGAAAGCAATTCAGAAAGTGAAATAATAATAGTAAGTTAAGACAGTGTCCTTGTGAAGGTTGAAGCAAGACAAATGGTTTGTGGTTGATGCGCAGAAGCATCTTTTTCAAGACAGAGCCATGTACAGCAGAGGCTGTTCCTGCGGAGCAGTAGGAGAAGAAATTAAGAAACAAACAAGGGGTTTCGCAGACAGAATAAGCATAGTTTCATGAAAGGAAGATGGTGGAGGAGTTACGGCAGACTTTCTCTTTCCATATCCTTCAGTATATTGGTTTCAAAATTATGCATACACCTCCCTGGGTAATTGTTCCACATTTGTTTCTTTCCTAATAAAATATTTACAAGGCAGTATCCTGGAAATTTCATATGATGTATATGTTTACTAGTGAACAAGAATATTAGGCTGCTCAGCAAGCAATGATGCTTGCTGTTTGTTTCTGTGGCCCTAGTATCTAGCTTCGGGCATCGGAAAATGTCAGCTCCAGCACAGAAAATGTTATTCTGTAAAAACCCATGGCATTTTAGGGTCAATATCACTCACAAAACCTGTAGTTCATCTGAAAAAAAAACCCCAAAACCTAAAACAATCCTCTCCCCCCAACAATATTCAGAGAATCATTTGGGTTAGCACATTTTTAAAGTGAAGACTCTTGGAGCAAATGCAATCTCATCATTAATGCATCTAGCAATGATAGACCTTTCTCCTAATTTTATATATATGTTTTCTTTTAAAGAGCAAGAACATGATCCTGGATCAGGCCTTTAAGTATATAACAGAAATGAAAAGACAGAATGATGAGCTTCTGTTAAATGGAGGGAACAACGAACAGGGTAAGTACAGATGCTGCTGGAGGCTCTAGAATTTCTGTTAATACTGACTAACAACAAAGCCTGGATCAACAGACTCGGGAATCCCAAGACATTACGCACACACAGGAAAAATAGGGCTGCTTAGGATATCTTGAAACAAGAAGCCAACAGAATGCCCAAGCACATGTTCTTGCACCTAGCTTATGAGATAATGAAGCAGTTGCATTGTGATGTAATTACAGAGCTTACAGGTGATGCGACATCATCTAGTAGATTCTGTCCTGATTTATTCTGCTGTAGTGACCCGAACAATTTCTGACAAACTTCACAGTTAGGTTTTTTTCATTGAAAACATGGAGTTTCCTTCATGCATAGAACTTTTTTTTTCCCTTTCAAATGCTGTAAAAGTGACAATAGCCTATTTAATAAAAATATAATGCATCATGTAAAATCTTCCTGAACATCTGTGTGAAAATACAGTGATGGAGGTATGACAGAAATAATCTCAGAGCTAATGTTTGGGTTGTGATTTTTATTTCTCCCCATAGAATGGAATTCTAAATAGTTTATTTTTATCTTGTCAGTATAATTGGGTTTGAAAAACCTAGGTGATTTTCCTAGTTAGGTGAGCCGTCTCCAAGTGCGTTGCCGGTTTTTGTGGCTTTGCATAAGTGCTTTGTATTTAATTTTGCATATTGTTTTTAGATGTAATGAAACTTAATTGTCCTGGAAAGCCATGAGATTAGCAATTAAATAAAAACAGTTTTAGTGTTTGCAAAGGAGCAGGGGAAAGAAAAAGATAAATTAATGGGCTCGTAATTTAATTTCCTTCAGTAATTAAACAATTTGATTAGTGCTCAGTTTCATCTGAGTTCATCCTGCTGTTTTTTCTAACTAAATAATTTGACATACCCTGCTATTGGTAACGGAATAGTCTGTGAGGTTCATTCACTTTCCTGCTCAGTAGAGAGGCTTATCAGGGTAAGAGTCATCAGTTATGTTACGTTAACCATTTCAAGAGATCATACATTATTAACAATTTATTTCAATACTACATAGTATTTACTCTCCAAGTCATGTGGTAACATTACCTAGTATTTGCGCTGGTGCTGATGTAATGGAGTGTTCTCACTGTTTTGTAGCTGAAGAGATAAAAAAACTCCGGAAACAGTTGGATGAACTGCAAAAGGAAAACGGGAGATACATTGAACTACTGAAAGCAAATGATATTTGCCTGTATGATGACCCTACAATCCACTGGAAGGGAAATCTCAAAAATGCGAAGGTCTCGGTTGTTATTCCCGGTGATCAGGTTCAAAAGAATATCATTGTCTATTCAAATGGGAGTCAACCCAATGGAAATAACCAGGGAGCATCTGTCCAGGGAATAACGTTTAATGTTGGTCATAATTTACAAAAGCAAACAGCCAATGTTGTGCCAGTGCAGAGAACTTGCAACCTAGTGACTCCTGTGACGATTTCTGGTATTTACCCCACAGAAAACAAGCCATGGTCGCAAACTACAGTTTCTCCGCTAGCATCTGCTCAGACAGCTCCAGCAGGGAACGTTCTTGAGCTTTCCACCCCGGAGAATGAGCGAGGTGTGCTTGCTGCTGCTATTGCCAGCTCACAGAGCGCATCTCGGTCCGGAACAGAACGGGAACTACAGTGTTCTTCAAGTCATGCACTGCAGAATGATCAAAACCTCCCCAAAAGTAAAAATGATGAGGAAGGCACTAAATTAACAAAGAAAACACTCCCACAGGGAATCAGCCTTCCTTCCAGTGTCTCCACGGAAGCCTCCCAAGTTCAACAGGTGAATACAACTTGCTCAAATACACACAGTTCTAGGAGTGACCTTCAGGAAAGCTGTGTCATTTCAGCCACAGACACAGCTTGTGTGCCATCTGTGAGACTGTCTACTGCAGATAGTTTTTCCTCTGTAAACATCCTCAAAAGTACAGATGCAGTAAGTAGTGCTGGAATGCCTGTGACTTCTGCAGCAGAAGGAGTTAAGGCTGCGACGGCAATAAGCGCTCTGCCTGCCAGTCCCCTAGAGAACTGCTGGTCTTTTTCAGGCTCTTCAGGTGTTGGCACTTCAGACTTGAAAAACATTAGTAGCCTTACACGGATGCCTTCAGCTGGAAACACACAGACCACGTGGACAACTTTGCAGCTAGCGGGAAATACTGTTCAGCCACTAAGCCAAACGCCATCCGGTATAATGACTGCGCTGTTAAACGAGCCAGTTAATGGTGCTGGTACTGTATCTTCTGCTCACGGCAGGCCTTTGACTACAAGTATCAGTTTGAATACTTCTCTCCCTGGAGATGGCCAGGCAGCTGAACAGATTGTAGTTACCTTGCCCTCGTGCCCACCCTTACCTATGCAGCCATTAATCAGCCAGCCACAGGTTAAAACTCAGGCTGCAGGAAATATCCTTCCATTAAATTCAGCTATGCAGGTGATTCAGATGGCTCAGCCAGTCGCATCAGCTGTCGCAGGAGCACCCGCTAACCAGAATGTCATCATTCTCCAGCCTCCAAACCCCGCTCCATGCCCTCCGATTGTGAGAGCAGAAGTTCCCAGCCAAAACGTTAGTCAGCAAATTGTCATTATACAAGCTGCTAATCAGAATCCTCTTCCCCTCCTCTCCGCTCAGCCTACTGCTTCTGTAAGAGTTCCCGTGAACGGGCCGACTGCAATCGCGAACTCTAGCAGCTCCATGCAAAATGCCCCTCTTCCGCAGACTTTTGGAGGGAAACACCTTGTCCATATATTACCAAGACCATCTTCTTTGCCATCTTCTAGCTCTACACAAACGTTTTCAGTTACAATGTCAAATCAACAGCATCCCCAAACTATCTCATTAAACGGGCAGCTTTTTGCATTGCAGCCTGTGATGTCTTCAACTGGAGCTTCAAATCAAGCCCCTATGCAAATTATTCAACCCACCACCAGCGAAGATCCAAATACCAACGTTGCCCTCAATACATTTGGTGCTTTAGCTAACCTCAATCAAAGCATATCGCAAATGGCTGGACAGAGCTGTTTACACTTGTCTCTCAGCCACCCTACCAATCCCACAACTGTCAATAACCAGATTGCCACAGTTAACTGTGTCTCATTACCAACTTCTGTGGCATCTTCAGTACCTGCGGAGGTTTCAGTATTAACTACTGTGTCTAATTCAATACATGCTTCCCCCAAAAAAGCAGCTGCTGGCTTGCCATCCAATGCAAAATCAAAAAGGACAAACAAAAAACCAAGTACAAAGAAACACCAAACAGCCAACAGTAAAACGTCCTGTCCAGCAGTTCCTTGCAAAGAGGCAGGGAAGGTGGATTGTGCTCCTGTGGAAACGGTGGCAAAGCATTCAAATGGCGAGGGGCTGCTTGAAAACGCTCCAGCAGTATCGCAAGCTTTAACAACGTTGCAGGTGAGCGGTGTGGCAGCATCGAGTGGCATCAGCGTTTCCAACTGTCATTCCAAAGAGACTGCAAGCTCTGAACAGGCAGCGAAAACCTGCTCTGTCCCCGAGCCAACCTCAGCAGAGGTGCCCGCTTCCTCGCCACTGGCATCCATGGTGTCAGAGCAGCTGGCGCTCGTCCCACCGGCTGCCAAAGATGCTGCTCCTCGCCAGCAGGCCCGTGGGTCTCAGAACCATCCACCAACCAGCTCTGCCTTGTCAGAGTCTCCCAAACCCTGTGAACCCCCCAGCACCTTAACGTCCTCTCGTACCGAAGCACATGTGACACATTCTCAGGTTGCTGGGACGTCAGCAGTACAGAGCAGCGCAGCGGGTCATGCTTCCAAGGCAGGAACGATTTCGGAGTCCTGCAACGTCGCGCAGGATTCCTCAGTGGTAATGCAAGATGCGGACTTGTTAGAAGGACAGGGTCTAACCAAAATGCTGTCTGATCTCACGAAAGAAAGAACAGCTGTGGAAAAAACATCTTCATTTACCGTTCAGGGGGAGCATTCTAATTTTCCCATGGAAAACTCTAAATCAGCAGAATCAAATGTTGATTTGCCTGAGAAGCAGGAACTCTTGCTAATGAACACGGAAGGTGATACTCTCTCCCAGCATCACTCCTGCATTTCTGATCAGGAAGTAGTCAGCGCTTCCCTTATCTCTAGCAGGCAGGCCGACTCCCCGATGTCAACTAGCTCTGGCAGCAGTCGAGGCTTCTCAGTTGCATCTATGTTGCCAGACACTGCCAGAGAAGACGTTACGAGCAGCACCTCAACCAGTACGTGTAACAGCTGCACATTTTCAGAACAGACTGACATTGTAGCTCTCGCAGCAAGAGCTATTTTTGACCAGGAAAACCTTGAGAAAGGTGGAGGAGGAATACAGGTTAACATGAGGGATGCCATCTCTAAGTCAACTGAGGTTGCACCTTTGGAGAGAGAGCAACAGCCTTTTAAGTCTCAGCCAGTGAAAGAAAACAGTGCAGGACCATTGGAAGCAGCACCAAACAAATTCAGTACTCAGGATACAGTACAGACAAATATCGATAGACAGGTTGAAAAGCCAAGCTGCTCTGTAGGAGGTGTGGAAACATCAAACACTTCTTTGCAGATTTCTGCTTCCCAGTCACCAAGCATAACGAGTTTAAGCGTGAATAATCTGATACACCAGAGTCGCATTGTCCATCCCCTTGTGAGTTGCTCAAGTTTATCCCAGTCTTCAGAGCCAGCAAGCGTCCCTGCAACTGTGAGCCTTTCCCTTCCATCTAGCACGTACATCAATCAGTCTCCAGGACCCACTATGATGAGTGAATATGCTCAGGAACAACTGAATGCTATTAGGGCAAGCACCATGCAGGCTCCCCAGCTGCAGGAATCACACTTAAAGCAGCAAAACCATGAAGGTCGCAAGGACTCTGCCAAGCGGGCTGTTCAAGATGACCTTCTGCTTTCTACGGCAAAGAGGCAAAAGCAGTGCCAGACAACGCCCATAAGGCTTGAAGGGATGGCGTTGATGAACCGCACGCCGGAAGGTATTGCTGATCAAACACAGATGCTAGTCAGTCAGCTTCCTCCTAATTCATCCAATTCAGTGGCACCAGTGAGCAATCAAGGGCACACGGATGGCCTGAATAGGTTATTCCCATCGAACAGCAACTTCATAACGCCAGCTTTGAGACAAACTGAAGTTCAGTGTGGTTCTCAGCCCTCGATGTCAGAGCAGCAAGGCCAGACAGGGCAGCACTTGCAGCCAATTCAACATGCTCAAGGCATATCTCACCTTCACAGTAATCATCCATACTTAAAGCAACAGCAGGCTGGTCAGTTAAGAGAAAGGCACCACTTATATCAGCTGCAGCACCATGTCACTCACGGGGAAAACTCAGTCCACTCTCAACCCCACAGTGTCCACCAACAGCGAACAATACAGCAGGAGGTACAGATGCAAAAGAAACGAAATCTCATCCAGGGAACACAAGCCACACAACTTTCTCTACAGCAAAAACACCACGGAAGTGACCAGACACGGCAAAAAGGTGGTCAGCCTCATCCTCACCACCAGCAAATGCAGCAGCAGATGCAGCAGCACTTTGGAGCTTCCCAGCCTGAAAAGAACTGTGAAAACCCTGCAACCAGCAGAAACCATCATAACCACCCTCAGAGCCATATAAATCAGGATATTATGCATCAACAGCAACAAGACGTTAGCAGCAGACAGCAGGGGTCAGCTTCTGAACATGTGTCGGGGCACAATCAGATGCAGAGACTTATGACCTCAAGGGGCTTAGAGCAGCAAATGGTGTCCCAAGCAAGTATTGTAACCAGACCATCAGATATGACATGCACCCCTCATAGGCAGGAAAGAAATAGAGTTTCCAGCTACTCTGCTGAGGCACTTATTGGGAAGACGCCCTCTAATTCGGAACAGAGGATAGGAATATCTCTTCAAGGCCCTAGGGTTTCTGACCAGCTTGAAATGAGAAGCTATCTTGATGTTTCTAGAAATAAAGGGTTGGTCATTCATAATATGCAGGGTCGCTTATCTGTCGACCATACGGTTGGCTCAGATGTGCAGCGGCTTTCTGATTGTCAAACATTTAAGCCAGCTGGACCCAATCAGCAACCGACAGGCAATTTCGATGTACAGGCTTCAAGAAACAGCGAAATTGGTAATTCTGTGTCATCCCTCAGGGGCATGCAGTCGCAAGCTTTTCGAATCAGTCAAAATACCGGGCCATCCATAGAAAGACAGAAGAGATTGCCCTACCAGCCAGTACAGGGTATTCCAACAGGAAATACCCTGCCATCAAGGGAAAATGAAAACACGTGCCACCAAAGTTTTATGCAGAGTTTACTTGCCCCTCACCTTGGAGATCAAGTTAGTGGAAGCCAAAGATCGATCCCAGAACATCAAAGGAACACGCAGTGCGGCGCCTCCTCCACAATTGAGTACAACTGTCCCCCAGCACGGGAGAGCGTCCACATCCGAAGAGATGGTGATGGCCAGAGTAGGGAGAGCTGTGACATGTCTATTGGTGCAATTAACACAAGGAACAGTTCTTTGAATATTCCTTTTTCGAGTTCTTCTTCCTCAGGAGATATTCAGGGTCGCAATACAAGCCCGAACATCTCTGTGCAGAAGTCCAATCCCATGAGGATGACAGACAGTCATGGAACTAAGAGCCACATGAATACGCCCGTTTCTAGCAACATGCACGGAGTTGTGAGGCCAACTCACCCTCACCCTGCAGTTTCTCACGGAAATGGCGAGCAAGGGCAACCTTCTGTTCGTCAGCCAAATTCTTCCGTTACTCAGCGGTCGAGGCATCCTCTGCAAGATAATGGAGGTTCTAAAATACGTCAGCCTGAAAGGAATCGATCTGGAAATCAAAGACATGCAAACGTCTTTGACCCTAGTCTTCCTCATCTTCCCCTGTCCACCAGCGGCAGTATGATCCTTGGGCGCCAGCAGTCTGCAATAGAAAAAAGAGGAAGCATTGTCCGATTTATGTCTGATGGCCCTCAAGTGTCTAACGATAACGCGGCCCCTGACCAACATACTCTCTCTCAGAATTTTGGATTCCCTTTTATTCCGGAGGGTGGCATGAATCCACCGATAAATGCCAATACCTCTTTCATCCCACCAGTCACTCAGCCTAGTGCCACTCGAACACCAGCTCTAATCCCGGTCGATCCTCAGAATACCCTGCCATCCTTCTATCCTCCTTACTCTCCTGCCCACCCTACCCTTTCCAGTGACATTTCTATCCCTTACTTTCCCAATCAAATGTTTCCTAACCCAAGCACGGAGAAGCCGAGTAGCGGAAGTTTAAACAATCGATTTGGATCCATTTTGTCTCCTCCCAGGCCTGTCGGTTTTGCTCAGCCAAGTTTTCCTTTGCTTCCGGATATGCCGCCGATGCACATGACCAACACATCGCACTTATCCAATTTTAACTTGACATCTTTGTTTCCAGAAATAGCCACAGCTCTTCCTCCAGATGGTTCAGCAATGTCGCCTTTGCTTTCCATTGCAAACACATCTGCTTCGGATTCTTCCAAGCAGTCCTCAAACCGACCTGCCCACAATATAAGCCATATTCTAGGTCACGACTGCAGCTCAGCTGTTTGAAAACTGATAGACTGACTTCTAGTCTGACGCGTTGTTTATATATTTAAGAAGAAAAGTGGATCTTGCTGGCATCCCTGAAGAGACCATTCATAGCATCACTGTTTATTTGCCTAAATGTATGTATATGGGTACTTTTCGTATTTATATACACACTGTATTTCCATCCACCTTACTAACTTTAAAGCACCAGTGCCTATAGCAATGCTTACTTACTAGTAAACAGTAAGGATGCAACATTGAGAGCTGTGCAAATATTGGTTGTTGATTTTCCAACAATCAGGTTTGATCTCCGATTGTTCCAGGGTAAGGGCCACCCTCAGTAACACGTGGATGTAAAGAAAGGAGTGAGAGCATCCGTGTGGGAGACAGGAAACAAATGCTACAGGTTTCGTTTTGTTTCTGATGCGTTTACCTGAAACTACAGACGAACTTGCAGTGGCTTGGGTTTCTCTTTTTCCTTTGTAAAATATCTTCAGGAGCCTCAACACAAGTCAAGTCTGTGTCAACCCAGCGTTAATTGATAAAGACGTTTGCTGTGCAGCTTTTGTCTGTTTGAAGCTTGTCACATGCACTTGACTTATGGCTGACTTTACCTGGCAAAAATTACTATGTGTTTCCATGGTCAGCAATTAAAAATACTGGTTTAGAAAATTCAGATCTCTTTAACCCATGACTTTCTGTTTCTAAGAAGAATTTTGTCTGGATCTGTTTTATCAATAGCTTCAGTTATTGCCGAACGTGGTCAACGTTTTAATGTAGCTTACGACTCCTTCTGGTGTAGTCAGCAGAGACAGCAGTCGTATTTGTTGCCATTTCATAGTTCATATGCTGCACATTACCTCAGGGTGGGTTTCGTACCTTGTTTAGCACCTTCTTAATGTCTTCCCCCCCCCCGCCCCTTTTCTTTGGCCCATGCTTAAACACCAGCTTTCTGGTTTCTGTGAGTGACAGCCCTTTGTTGTACCAGGCAGCACATGGGAGGAGGACTGAGCCCATGGCATCCCGCAAAATGCATGGGGATCCCTGTGGGCACAGTTCTTACTTAACGTTGCTGACAGGATTGGGGCCCGAGTAAATATCAGTACTTTGCACTTGAATGCACCTTTTGTCTAAACCCGTATGATTGTGGCTGAAGGATGAACATGAATGTGTCAAGACCAAAACGCTGCATACCAGGAAGACGTTGTGATTTGAGCACCACGAGGAAGGGGGATGCGTTTGTATGTGCGTGAGAGATGGAGTGAATGTGCGTGCACTGGCTGAAGCTCCAGTACTTTCATGAATTTCGGTCCTGTTTCTGTTAAAGGAAAGGGAAGAAGTAGGTAAGTTTTATTTATTTAATGGCTCTGCAGTGTGGTTTTTCTTAAAACATGGCAGAAATATTTGTCTTTTATTTTTATGTGCTGGGAAATACCAGTATGGTTTTGATTCTTCAAATAACAGAGTAACTGCAGGTTTCTTTATATGCAATCCTCACCCTACCAGCCGAGGAGTGGCAAAAACTGCTCCAGGGCCTCTTCTCTGGGCAGGGCAAGGCTGAAAGACTTGCGTGTTGCCCAGCAGTGCATCGTCTTGCTGCTGCTGGGACCTGTCTCAGGTTCTTCCCCAATGCCCCTGCTAGTAGCGGGGTGGGGAGGAATAGGCTCCCTGGGATTTTTTAGAGATTTTTTTTTCTTTGAAAGGTAGAAAGGAGGATGTTCCTCCATCTCCAAGAATGGGATCCACAAAGAGGGACCTGAAGGTTTTTCCCATAGCTTGACTGCCCAGGGCACATTTTTGCTAAGTCCTTTTATGCTGATCCAGGAAGGTAAAGAGGCTTTAGCATAAAAAAGAATTGGGCTCTGTCTGTAGTCCATCCTGACAACATCTCCGCTCTTGTAACCTCGGTCTGATGGTTTCCTACAAAGCTAAATAAAATGGTTCTGATTCAAATTGGGAATCACTTGTTAATTCAGATGGACCTTATCTTAGGACACTAAATCTAAGTGGCGCATCAGTTCTCTGTGTTTCTTAAAAATAATAGATTGAATTTGTTTCACTTCAAAGCAAGGCAGCTTGTCTGAGTTTGACTGTGAAATGGGCTGCCAAAGTGTAGTTACCAACCGAATGGCAGCAACTGGCCTGTGCAGAGCAGGAGGGTTAGGAATGACGGTCAGTCCTCAACTCCAACTAAGCGCACTGCAGGTCTGGGTGTTACCTGATGAGACTCTTGATCAAACTGATTGCCCTCACTCAGTAGATCCCGAAGGATCTGCCTCAGGTGGTGAAATGAACTCCGAAACGATGAGTGGCTCTGTGGGTTGTGGATGATAAAGACAGGGGTATTGAATCAGCAGCTGCGCTGTGCGTTACATACTCGTCTAGACCTTTAGGCGGGAAGCAAAACAGCCATTCTTGCTCTCTTTAAATGGCATTGAGTGTGCAATGGTGTATTTGGCTTCCAAGACAAAGTAGTGAAAAATTAAGCCCTGGCTTCCAGGACTTTATATAAAGATGTTAATCCTGCTTATCATTCCAGAGGTTCACATAGTACCACATTAGTTTCCTCTGCTGGGGAAACTACACTAATTCATGGAGTCTTTGAAAACCAGAGTGAGCTTGTAAACTTACACAGACCAGTTGCAACAGTTCAGTGTTCACAAGTCCATGGGGCCTGATGGGATTCACCCCAGAGTACTGAAGGAGCTGGCGGATGTTACAGCAGGACCCCTCTCGATCATCAACCAAAGGTCTTGGGAGTCTGGGGAGGTCCCCGCTGACTGAAAACGAGCCAATGTTATTCCAGTTTACAAGAAGGGTGTGAGGGAAGACCCAGGGAACTACAGACCTGTTAGTCTAACCTCAGTTCCTGGAAAAATCATGGAGGAGATCATACTGGGCACTATTGGAAGGCATTTAAAGAATAATGCAATCATCAGGCACAGGCAACGTGGGTTCACAAAGGGGAAGTCCTGTCCAACTAATTTGATCTCCTTCTATGATAAGGTCATCTGCCTGGTGGATGAAAGGAAGGCAGTGGATGTAGTTTCTCTGGGTCTTAGTAAGGCTTTTGGTACTGTCCCTCACAGCATCCTTCTGGACAAGTTGTCCAGCTGTGGGATGAGCAGGTAGGCAGCGTGCTGGGTGAAGAACTGTTTGAAGGGCAGAGCTCAAAGGGTTGTAGTGAATGGGGCTACATCTGGCTGGTGACCGGTCACCACCGGCGGTGTTCCTCAGGGCTCAATCCTGGGGCCAGTTCTGCTCAATGTAGTTATCAACGATCCGGATGCAGGAGTTGAATGCCCCATTAGCAAGTTTGCTGACGATACCAAACTGGGAGGTGCTGTTGACTCTCTTGAGGGACAAGATGCCCTGCAGAGGGATCTAGATAGATTGGAGCATTGGGCAATGATTATGGGATGAAATTTAACAAGTCCAAATGCCGGATTCTGCACCTGGGACGGAGTAACGCTGGGCACAAATATAAATTGGGAGAGGAGGGCTGGAGAGCAGCCCCGCAGAAAGGGTCTGGGGGTGCTGGTCGACAGCAGGCTCAATAGGAGCCAGCAGCGTACCCTGGCAGCCCAGAGGGTAAACCGCATCCTGGGGTACATCAAACCCAGCACAACCAGCCAGTCAAGAAAGGGGATGGTCCCGCTGTATTCGGCGTTGGCGCGGCCTCACCTGGAGCGCTGTGTGCGTTCTGGGCCCCACGATTTAAGAAGGATGTGAAGGTCCTTGAATGCCTCCAGAGGAGGGCAACAAAGCTGGTGAAAGGGCTGGAAGGCGTGTCTAGCTAGAGGAGTGGCTAAGGACCTTGGGCTCATCCAGTTTGGAGAAAAGGAGGCTGAGGGGTGACCTCATTGCTCTCTGCAGCTTCCTGAGGAGGGGACGTGGAGAGGGAGGTGCTGGTCTCTTCTCCCGAGGGAGGTGCTGGTCTCTTCTCCCTGGTATCCAGTGACAGGAGATGTGGGAATGGTTCAAAGCTGCACCAGGGGAGGTTCAGACTTGACGTGGGGAAGGATTTCTTTACCGAGAGGGTGGTCGAACACTGGAACAGGCTTCCTAGAGAGGTGGTCGATGTCCCAAACCTGTCGGTGTTTAAGAGGCATTTGGATAATGCCCTTAATAACAATGCTTTAACTTGGTCAGCCCTGAATTGGTCAGGCAGTTGGACTAGATGATTGTTGTAGGTACCTTCCATCTGAAATGCTCTTCTCCTTCTCGTCTGCTTTCGTCTCCTTCTCGTCTCCTTCTCGTCTCTTCTCTATATTTATTTCACTATTAATTTCACTGGTGTTATATCGAGGTTAAATGCGACCCTGAGTATTCACAATAGAATATGTTGGCTGTGATTTTGTTGGTTTTTTTCTTTAATGTTGTACATCGTTTTCTGAAGAGGCAGTAGCTGTGTCAGTAACTTTCATGTGCCCCTTTTCTGTTTACAAAGGTGACCAAAAATAGCGACCTTGGTCACAGGATACCTGTGATCACTGCACAGGCATTTTAGTGATAAAAAGACTATTGTGATTTTGCAGGAACTGGAGAGTTTTGCGGTGTGTGGCTCAAAAGTAATTACCATGTGACTGACCCTCCATCTTCTCTAGAGGATTGTACCCCGCGTTGTTGTGACAGGGCATGGTGATTCCTGCATAATCACCACGTCACTTTGTTGTCCTTCTCAGGACTTTTTCTGAAACCTGCCGAGACCAGGATGGAGAAATCCCATTTCACTGCCCTCCTTGAACATGGCAATTTCTGTTGAAGTTCAACCACAGACCGGTGTGAGTCTTTTTACGTGCCATAAGTGATGCTAAATGATCCTGTGGCGTTGGTGAGGGATCAGGAAGACTGCTATGAAAAGAAAGGTAGGCAGACTTAGCTGTGAGAGCTTCGTATAAACACATTTGTCCAAATTCTGTTATTTATACTGCTGACTGGCTTTTAGATCAATTTAATTAAAGAAAAATGGGCTCTGTTGTGCAGTCTTTTGGTCTGACTGTCCAAGGTGGTCTTTGAATGCTGAATCCGGCCAGGTCCCCTGACTTAAGAGCAACTTGTGGGCTTGCCACAGATTTCAGGTTCTCACATGTTCTTTGTGCTCATATACCTTTAGGAAGAACAGTGGATGGCCTGGACATTCCACATCGAAAGAGAGGAAATTAGATGTTAAGTAGTTTTTGTTAGTTTTTAATTATGAAGTTGTTTTGGTTTTCCTCTTCACCGTAAACTAATCACCCCTGCCGTTCCACATCGACCAGGCCACGGCTCAGCTTCTTGCGTTCAGTTTTGGAGGTCAGTCTGTGACAGACAGGTCGGCGTTTCAGCTTCCGACTGCTGGCCCTTTCCCAGGGCTTTGGGCTCTGCTCTCGGGAAGAGGAGCAATTCCAACGTCTTTGCCATTGAGTGGAAACTGTTCTTTCTTTTCTTTTTTCTTTTACTTTTTCCTTTCCCCTACCATTGAAGCTGTTGTGTTTAGGTATCAGGTTGATAAGAAGACTTTAAGGAAGGCTCACCTTACCGCAATACATGATGGGGGGGGAGGGGGTGGAGAAAGATTGGAAAAAGAGCTTCTGTAAGTTTTGCAGAAGAAATAATTCTGGTTTACTTGTTATAATAATAACAATTTGACAAGAATACATTTTCTTCAGCAAACATCTGTGACACCAACACTTTGGGTTATCTTTTTCTCCTAAGAATTACGTGGCAATTAACAGTTCCTTTGTTTTTCAAGATATATTTGGAAAAGATTTTATGGTTTTAATTGCAATTTGTTAGCCCCGGAATGACATTTTCTCTTCCATAATACTTTTTTGAAGGTTACTTACACCAAGCAGGGGGTTTGTTTTGGTTTTGAAGGAAGGAAAAATACCCAGTACTGCCTGATTTAGCAAAATAAGCAGCGGAAGGGAAAGGTTCAGCACTACCTCGAGGGTGGGACTGCCAGAGCTGACAAGTGTCGTGTATCTGTGGCTTTTAACTTGGCCCAAATGACTTCCACAAACAATAGCAACTGGTATAGGGTTGGATTGCGTGTGTGTCAGTGTAGTCCTTGCTTAATCCCTCAAGAAGCCTAGGGGAATAAGAGCAGAGCCAGACTAAGTTGAAAGCGGGCAATAAAATAGTAATGTATTAACATTTATATACTTCTCATTGAGGGAAAGGACCTCATTTAAGAGCAGCTAAGGAAACGCAGAACTGAAGTGATTTGAGCCAGTGTCTGAGCCTTACTGGAATGTGTTTTCTAGCTCCTGCTCCCAGCTCCAGTCACTATGCTGCTGCCCAGGTGGAAGAGCACCTCTCTGGAAAAATAAAATCTGCTGAGCTATTACAGAGCCTCCTAAATTTTGCACAGATTTCCTACTGCACTTTAAGGCCGCGCTGCTGCTGCTGTGGTTGGTGACTGTAGTGCTGTTGCAGGAAACAAATCATGTGGCAGGGCAACTGCAGAGGGCATTGCTGGCAAAAAGGGCTCATTTCATTATTTTTGAGCTCCTGTTGTCTTTTCACCTTATTCCGAGGGACTTGTGCAGTCCTGGCTCAAGGACTTGCTCACAAACCCCTCCCTGTTTCTGGGTGACTGAGTGTAGGCAGCTGTGCTAAGAGCTGTGATCTGGTGCTAGTCCCCAAATAAGTTTCATGCTCATCACTTTGTTAATGAGCTCACTTTGACTGGAAAGCCAGAGTAGCATTGAATCTATTTATAACAAATCGGTCAAATTTGTGTTGTTTTCTGATACAGTGATGTAAGGAGCTCCGTTCTTTATCATCACCCAAGTTATCTACTACCGCTGTTCCCTCCTCCCGCTGCCACTGATCCAGCACGGGTAGCAGCCGCACGGACAGGAGTGCCAGTGCAGCCACAGGTTTGTGTGTGAGGATGTTTTTCAACCTCCTACTGCCTCTGCGATCCTTAGAGTAAATCTCAAACCTCAGAGCACCAACACTTTACGCCCACTAGTTGTACTGAGAGCAAGTTATTCTGTGAAACGGCAAAAGATTTAGCAGAGGTTTTTGGTTGTGACGCTACAAAACCATCTTCTCTCTGCGAGCAAGAACTGCTTAGTTACACCGAAGCCATTTACTATTTGCTGATACCCATTTTTGTGAGAGAAATTTAAAAAAAAAAAAAAAAAAGCATTTCTTTCTGCCTCACCAAAAGTATTTTTACAAGTAGGTTCCAAGTTTGCAATATGCGCTGCTGTTTTGGCAATCACAAATGTGAAACAACCAAGCTCGCAGTGGGTTGTAGCCCTGTTCCTGCCCGCTCACTGTGAGAAGGGAAGCAAATACAGATTTTGCCACAGGAGATTAATCAAAGATGCTGTTGCCCTCCACGATGTAAATTATTTATATTCAGTCCAGAGTTTTCTGCTGTGCTTCTGTTTTATACAGCTGTAAATTACTTGGATACAGCCCCAGTGGAAAGTCCTTACTATTTTGTAATGGAAAAAAGGAACTCTGCGGTAGAAATCTATAATGAATGAACAGGAACATCATCTTCCAATTGTAAATAAGATCTTGTTCTGTTTATTTTGACATCTTTTTACAATGTGTTGCATTCAGGTGTAAATATCCCAAACCATGATCTTGTTCAGAGTTCTGAGATTTCTATTGTTAAATGTAATAGTTTGTTTAATAGCTGTAATAATTATTTGTATAGATATGAACATGATATAGTATTTTATTAAAAAAAAAAACAGAAAAAAGCTCTTTGAATACTCTATTCTTGTTGGAACAGCTTCTTTCCCCATGGAAAGCCATGCATTTCACTCTTCAAGAGAGGTAAAAATAAAAGCTTTGTTTTGAGACTGGAAATTTATGGAGTTCTCTACTGATGTATATTCTCTGCACATACCACAGTTATGCACCACTTTATTTGGATCTATAAAGCTACATAATCCAGAAGAAACACATACCGATAATGAAGTATCTCAATAATGCATGGCAGACGCTGTCCCTGCCCAGGTGACAGTGATCACTGTGTTCAGATACAACTTCAGCTTTATAAAACGCTTCTTGTCACACACTGCCATGTTGGTTGTGAAGTGCTCAAAGATAGTTCTTTTGTCACAGTTCAAATCTAAAGGATGGGGCTTGGATGAGGCTGGTACAGAGACGCCGCAGGGTCAGTAAAGGCTTTTTGGGAGGCTGAGTAATACAGGAGGGGCTGACAGAATTGCTAGGAAACAACTCCTTGTGGGGGCTCGAGGAAGCCTTGCCTCTGAACCTTAAACTTCTCATGGACACTGAAGATGCCTTTATGGAAGATTATTTTTTTTTAATTAAAGTTTAGTATTAAGACAGGTGAGCTTCTATTTTGTTATGTCAGCAACAGCCAGTATCTATAGTTTAATGAAGAGGCTGCATTCAGAGATGGCTGTGGTTCAGTAGAACACCAGGAAGATGTGTGCACGACTAAGGGCGGTCTCTGAGCAGTCACAGTGACCTACCCTCAGCCCACTTGAGAGGGCAGCTCGGGCCTGAGCGCTGGCAGTTAGCGCTAGGGCAGCACTTGGTGCCGTTAACAAGAGCAACAGCCCCAATTTCAGGGTCAGCGGGTTGCCAGCACACTGCAGCAAGGTGGAGTTTCCCACTGTAGCAACCTGCTCTTTCCGATCATGGAGGGGAAATGGGACACGAGGCAGTCGAATACCTTCAAGGAGGGCTGATGCCCTCGCCACTGGCTAACCACAACAGATGCAGGGGCAGTGCTGACATGCGGGAGCTGGGGAAGGGCTGCCGGCAGTTCCCACCGAGGCTCCAGCAGCTCCCCTGGGGCAGCGAGGTCCCGCTTGGCAGCCCTCCAGGCAGAAAGCTGCTGGGGGCCCTTGGGGCTGCTGGGCTTGTACAAACGCTTGGTGCGGCCACATGTATGTGCACGTGAGGCAAACCACCTAAAAAAGCACACATGAAACTGGCTCAAAGTGTTTCTTCCCCCATCTTGAGCGAGAGCATACTGAGTGACAGCGCACCCCAGTCTTAAATACACCCTGTTAACGTACTGGGTAAACTCAGTATCTCCCCGTTGCTGTCATTGCTAACTTCCACCCTCCCACCAAAGACCCTTTTGCTCTGTGTAGATGCTGCTGTTTTAAAAGGCACAACATCTACGTTTAGCTGTGGGCAAGTTCCCATTTCTCCTAAAACTGTGCCTTCACATTTCAAAGCGCAGCATGCTCCTCCTGCCTTGGCCGCTCTTCTACTGTCCCAGAGGCTTTGGTGGTAGTTGTAACACTGTCAGCTCACATGGTCCTAATAGCTTCCCTAAACTGTGAGGTTTGGGTATTTTTAAATTTTTTATTATTATTATTATTATTATTTTTATACAAAAGCTATTTCTGTCTCCCTTGAGTTGTACCAGGCAGAACAACAACTTTTTACCTACGTTTCCTGAGAAAACGGGGAGGATATGGTCACATCCACCGCCTCTCCATGGCTTAGGTCAACACAGCGGTGGGAGAGGGGAGACACATTCAGGTGCCCAGGAGCTGTGGAAAGAAGAGCACAGCAGAGGCAAGAGACAGGTCACCTTGCTACTGGGGGAGGTAGAGCAGAGCCTGCTCAGTGGCAGCTTTCTGGCTGTGCAGCACCCACAATCACTTGACGCAACCACAGCACTGCACTGGCTTTTATCTGGGAAAACGTTAGAGCCCTAAGCTGGTGTAGGAATGGGGAAGGTGTTGCGGGAGGTGTAACACCAAAATTGTACGACGCTGAGTGTTAGTAGCTCTTCTGCTTATAAAAAGAGCAAACATATCTCACAACTTGGCAAATGTGAGGCTGAGTATTTAATGACCAACTGCAGAAAGCGTAGGGCAGGTGTTCCTGGGCAGGTACAGCTTCCTCAACGTACAGAGAGTAACTCCGGCAGCTGCCGTTGCCAGCCCGGCCAGCTCCTGCTGCCTGCGAGCTCCTCAGCCGCTGCAGCGAGCCACTCGGACTCACTGAGGAGGGGACTCACCAGAAAACTGAACTGTGTGCTTCCCTTACAAGAGTCAAAGCAGTTTGTGCTCAGCATAGGAGGGATGAGCAGGTGATGGGGGAAGCAGGGACCCCGCTACCGGCCCACGGGCAGCAGAAGGGCCCCCACCTCCTAACACAATTCACACCAGCTGCTCCGCTTGTCTCCCTACACCTCTGTCTAACACTGTTTCGCTCAGTGAACAGAGAAAGGTGAAACGATGACAACAAAGTGAGAACCTGCCAGTCAGGGAACTCAGGTCCCCCACCTACCCAGGGAGCCCGTTCCTCCTTCCCCGAGCGCAGGCACCTGGAGAAAGGCAGCAGGACTAAAGGCACAAGCAGCATTTCAGGTGCGGAGGGCTGCTCTGGGACAGCTGGGAGACGCAGAGCTGCCCGGGTGCCCAGCCAGAGCCGTCGAGGCGGGCTGGGCCCTGCAGCTGCTAGGTGGGAGAATTGACGTACGAACAGAAACCAGCAGGCAGGGCAAAGCTAAGAGGAAATTTAAAAAATTGATGCATCAAGCTGGAGGCACAGAAGCAGCAGGGAGACGATTCCAACCCTTCCTCCCATCTCTTGTACAAGGAAAGGCACCTCAAGCCCTTAATTCTCTCACCTTTTTCTGCTGGTTCTGTGCTGTTCTCCACCCTTCTCCAACCTCTCTCTCTCCTCACTGCTGCTACCACCTTGCCATTCACATATCTGCTTAGCTCAGCCAGCCCATATGTTGCTCTTCTACCTCCTACGTCAAGCCTTCCAACTGCTGTTCAACATTAGGTTTTTCTCACATTCCTATTTAAAGATAACCAGCTTCCTGGCTAGAAACAAATACAAGCTCGGAACAAGGTCTGGGACTACAGACTATGGAAGACATGGGGAGAAGGAGGATCTTTTATTAAAATGTTTATCCAAAACCAGACAAAGTTTAGGGCATAGAAGCCCTCCTTCAGTCTGGCACAAAAATGATATTCCCACTACCCCAACGCCTTGTTCTCTATCCTTTACTCTGCAGACAGCAAAATACCCCAAGAGCAGAACACACTTGTACAAGAGGAAAAGCTGCTCTTCTTTCTCCACACGGAATCCCAGAGTCAGGGAGTCCTGCAAGGCAAGAGCCCATCTGCACCTGACTGAGCAGGGTGTGTGAAGGCAGCACAGTGAGCGGAGAGGACTTCAGGTTAGGCTCACAAACAGCAGGAATCAACACCAGATCCCCCAAGCGTCACTCCCCCCAGAATACCTACACCGGTTCTGACGACCTCCCAAGATCAAAAGGTTTTTGAACTAGAGTCCCTCTTCTCCCCATCTCTCTGGCTCAAGGGGACTGAGGGAGGCAGCATTTGCCAATTCTTGTAAGAAACCACGCTGGAGTCTCTGGCCAGATGTGCCCACTTCATACAAAAACATTCAGTGGGCTCTGGAGTGCTTTACATGGTGCAGTTGCAGCTGCAAGGTGTGACTGCAGCATGGACAACGGAGAAAGTAGGCAGTTAAAAGACTGAAAGCTGGTGAAGTTCCTACAGGAGGCAGATGCTCTAACTGTTGAGCCTCAGGCAGCAGCAGGGCAGTATCGCCACTTCAAGCACCTTTAACCAGCCCAGCACAGCCTCCCACCTTAGGCAATACCTACATCATCTCCCTCCAGGTCCCAGAGGAGCAAGGCAGGCCTTGCCTCAAGGAGAGGCTTCTTTTGGTTTAGCACTTCGTGAGTGTTGGTGCTCACTAGCAGGCTGTGTTCAAATCCCACACGCTCCCAGCACCCAGGGCTTTATCCTGCCTATCCCAGCACTGCTGTCCTGCGAGCACCTTCCCATGCAAAGCCTTGCAACCCGCCCTGAAGGCACACAGGGGGCTCGACCCGAACTTTTCCAGGCACTTGCTAGAGCAAGGCACTGTTCATGCAAGGCCCATGGTGAGGACTCCATCAGGACATTTTCTCCCCTCCTTCTCCTGCTACCTGCCCCAGTCCCGGCCCCAAAGCGCTGCCCCACTTGCCCCCTAGCTCACCCAGCAGCAAATGATGTGACCATCAAACAAGCACATCACTTCCTAACAGATCTACCACGGCAGCTCTTCATGCAGCTTCCAGGTGGCACTACAGCAGGACTCCGTGCAGCCGTGCCTCAGCCCTCTGCTCCTCCTGCTGGGGCCAGGACTCGAGAAGGGAGGGAATGGATGGTGCTGGCAGCAGTGCTGTCGCTGCGTGTTACCACCTGCCCTCCAAGCAGAGCTCTGGAAAAAGCACATCCTGCGCACCCCAGATATTATTACAACAAATTTTGGGTTCACTGGTCAGAGAACTGGAAGTGCAGCACTTGGACTCCGACAGCAACCCTTGCATTTGCAGGGAGGGGGACAGAGCAGGTGTTGCAAAAAAGCTGTCAGGTTAAACATCCATACTCCTCTGGGTACAGAAACCCAGGCGGCTCCATCCGCACAGCAAGTTTATAACCACGCTGGGCAAGAGAGAGCACCACAGCCCCACCAAGAGTCCCTGATGGGGGCAGCTCAGTCTTGCTGCACTCAGCAGTAAGGATTTAGGGGGGTTTTTGCACCTCAAACTTCCTGGCAACCTTTCCTTATGGGAAGAAAAAGGAAGCTGCAGTCAAGCCTGTGTAGCTAATATCGGATTCTGCCATTTTAGACAGACCAAGAACATACGGCAAGGCTGCAGGGTGGCTGAATGGAAGATGAGGACTATCCTCAGCCTGATGCTTCTCTGCTGGTGCTACTCAGACAAAAGCAAGTACCACCTCCCTCCCTGCGGCCCATGCTGACAGTTAAAGAGAAGCTCGTGCTTCGCAACAAGCCTGAGAAACCCACCCCTATTTCAAGCATCATTGAACATTCACAACTCCATCCGCATGGCAAACCTGCAAGTCAAGCCCAAAGTATTGTGATAAAACGCAGAACACGGGAACCACCACGACCTTCTGCACATTCTGGCACGCCCTGCCTGAAACGTGGCTACATCTCCGTAGGAGTGCAGGTCAGCTTGGGAAGATAGCTGCTGGCAGCCTCTTGTATCATTCCTCCTCCAGCCCTCTCTTCCCTCTGCCGAAGGGGCTACAGTGACAAACAAGAGTGTCCGTTCTTTACTCCAGTTGGCCCCACAAAGGCAATTTGGTTAAGAGAACAAGCCAGTCATCTGTACCAACGCTCAGGAAATTGTTTGTGAGGCTTCTAAGGCCCTAAGGATGACAGCAGCTGTGTGACACCACTGGGCACCCCTCTGCCCCAAGTGCTCTCCTTGCTGCTCCTGAGAGCTAAAGGAACAAGAATTCAGATCAACCTGCAGAGCAGGGAGCCAAGAACATTCATTTTATTGACCATCTTGACAAAATCCAACTTAGAAAGAAATAAAAACCAGCTAGTGCAAAACCTTTCTAGGAGATACAGACTTCTTGGAATAGAAAATTACCATAGTCTTCTGCTTTGGTAAGCAGAACTGGAACGGATCCTTTGCATCACTGGGTACATGCACATACACCAAAGGAAAAATGCTCAGACAATGACAAGAATAAGGACAGCAGGCCTCAAAGAATACTTTTTAATTCAAAATTAGCAAAACAGGTCACATTTTAGATGCAAGGCCTGAAATAATTCACACCTTATTCTTGTTTTTTTAAATAACTGAGAATTCAGGAAGAATGCAGAAGCCATTTAAAAACGTATTTCAGATGCAGAAAAGTTGAAGAGGAAAGAAGTCTGGTCCAGATCTTTAGCTAAAGAACTCAACCCCAATTGCCCCAAAAACTCCTCCACAGCCCATGAGGGAAGCTGCTTTGCCAAGTTTGCCCAAAGCAAGCTTGTGGGAGGAGAAAGTCTGAGGCTGGTGGCCAGCCTCCCCGTTCCACCCTGCCCCTTCAGCAAGGCCAGGCAGCAGGAGCCAGGGAGCTGCCAAGGAGCCATCCAGTGCGCAAGGCTGCGGCTTCACGGCACCGTCTCTCTTAGGGTCGCTTGAGGACAGAACTTCTGGTGCTGTGAAGGAGACCATCACACTGAGAAGCACCTGTGTAGGAACCACCAGAGGTAAGTGAGGCTGTTCAATACGTGTAAGTGAGAGAGGCTGCAAGAGCAAGGGAGGAGGTTCTGCCTCTGGCAGAGCAGTCGTGGGCAGCTCTAGTCCACCATCTCCCTCCAACAGTGCAGTCCCTTGGACTTCTTTCTCTTGTTACCACGGCTCCCCACCAGCTACAGGAGGAGCCGCTCCAACAAAAAAAGAGAACAGTTCCCCACTGCCATGTCAGCTCGAAGTCCTTTGCTCACTCGGCGGCTGTGGGTCAGGAACCAAACGCTCTCCCCGTGCTGCCGAAGGGACTTTCTGAGGGCAGCAGCTCGCACGGTACAGGTGCCGGCTGCCAATGCAGGAGGAGCTGCATTGCACTTCTCAAGCCCGCTCACCGTAGAGGAAGCAGAGCACATCAGCAGGGAGGAAGGGAAGCAAAGGTCTCAAACACACCTCCTGTTTCCTCCCTCTTCACTGGCTCCAGCACCCACCGCACCTATGAGCCAGAGGGCTGCGCACTGGCCTCAGCCGCCGGGTGCAGTGGGAAAGGAGCAAATGTCGTCTTCCCTCCTGGCCCCGCCTCAGTTACCGCAGCACCCCTTCGTGCTTGCTGTGGGATCCGGCTCCCCTGCTCCCACGGGGTTGTCGGCCACGGAAGCAGGCTCATTCCCCACAGATGCCAGCGGCCTGGTGCCTTTGCCTGAGCAATTTGGGACGCTCCTGCGCCCCCGTCCCCCGGGGACTTAGAACACTGGGATCTTGTCCCTGCGCACCACATCCAGGTCATCATCCAGGGTCAGCAGGACCTGAGGAGGAAAGTGCGAGACAGCTTCAGGTCTCACTGGCCAGTCCATGGCTGGGGAGAATGACCAGCTCCCAATGGCATCTCATCACAGCGGGGCTCCACCTGGGCCACATCTCCAGCAGTACAGGAGTCACAACAGCAACCCATGTGCCAGATTAACTGTTTCTGTAAGGCTTCCAGCAAGTCACTCTGGCAACACAGCTGACACGTAGCTCTGCCTACAGTGCTTGCAAGGACCTGAGCAGGTAGTCCTGCCCCAGCCATGATGGAGACGCTGCTTGTAAACTGGTCCCTTGTCACTAGCCCTCTGAAGAGCCATCCATCCAGGAGGCAGCAGGGTGGGAATTGCTTGACCACAGCTCAGACGTTGCATGTGGCCAGGCAGCTCCTTCACAAACAGTTTGCACCTTGCACAGCTAGGGTGCAAGCCTCCCTCTCCACTGCCCCAAAGCACCATGCTGTGACCCCATCGCAGGGGACACCTCCACCTTTGCCGCCACACAGACCATCAGGCCTGAAAAGAGGTACCAAGTAGAGGAGCACAGGAGTCAACTATGGAAGTGAGGGAACGCCCAGGAGTGAGCTAAGCTCCACACCAGTGACCCTACTGCCTGGGTCAAAGGGAGTAGGGTCCCTTCCTGGGAGTGACTCACAAACCCATGAGAGCATTGGTCAGACCAGCAGCCCCTCGGCTTTCCCACAACAGCTGTATGGCCCACAGCCCCAGAGGGAATTTGAAGCCAGGAGGCACAGGGAGCAACAAGGCAAAGGAGAAAGCCTGATCCCACTGACAAGGAGCATCCCACTGTGAAGAATGTCTGGAGGCAGAGCCAAGCAGAAGAGCTGTGGCACTTCTGTGGGGTCTGGGGGCAGCTGTAGCTCCATGCGGATAAAGAGGGACAAGGAGGAAGAGGAGAGGGTGAGGCCATACAGCAGAGTGGGAGGGTCAGCAGGGCTCACCAGAAAGGAGAAGAACAAGGCAGCCGCGGAGAGGAAGTGCCAGACGTCATGGTCATCGAAGAAGCCCAGCAGGATGCATGGCCGGTTCTTTTCCCGGGACTCTGCTGGAGTCTCCTAGGAGAGCAGGCAGGGGGTCAGGACCTGACATCCACTCACACAGGGCCCTGGCTGGCCATGTTGGACCCTCTGGAGATCACCCTGTCTTAACCCTTTGTGCAGGAGCCAGGAAAGAGCGCTGTGCTGGCCGGACACGTGGTGAGAGCAGGGCAGGAATGCAGTGTCATACTTAGACCCAGAGATAGATCTGGGGCCACAACCCACGGCTGGGGGGAACCCTCTGGTCTCCGCATCTGATGTCCTGCATAGCACAAGCTGCACAGCTTAAACCAGACCACCCAACAGCAAGCCCCTCACTTCCATGGAGATGGACATGGTATCTTGTTAGAAGGCATCCACTCAGGATTTAGGAGCCTCCCAGGCCACGGAGAGCCCCCACAACCCCAGGCAGGTTATCCCCCACTGGCCATCTGCTCCAGGGAGAAGTCTTCCATCCAGCACTGGTCAGGATTTGCCCAGTTTTGCTTTCAGATCCCCAGGTCCTCCTCTGTCCCCTGGTGAGGGCCAGTCACCTCCGAATGACCTGGGTCATAAATAGTCTCTCCACAGCTACATGCATACGGTCATTTTTGGCTCGGCACAGCTTCCCATGCTCCCTTCCCAGCCTGCTGAAGGAGTTAAACCCTTTCAGCTCTCCATGAGCAGCCCAAGACACTTTCCCAGAGTATTTTTTGTATAAAACAAAAAACATGAAGGAAAGATGATGAGAGACAGAGATGGACAGAAGGACAGTGAAAGGTGAACCTTACCTCCCAGCTGCTGAGGGTCTGGAAGAAGAAATAGAGGGCAGCTGCCCACACCACCGCCGTGGCCACAATGCAGAACAGGGGGATGGGCAGGAGCTTCTCAGAGCTACGGAGCTGCAGACAGGGACAGAGCCTCACAACGTGCCCCAGGTTCTTCCCAGGGGCTGGAGCCATGCATAGGGCTGACATGCCAGCCTGGGCCATCTGCAAAGGGCTGCCCACCCCGGAGAGACACAGCCCAGCCACCCCTGAGATGGCTACACAGCATCCCTCCCCAACACCAACACCTTGTTCCACCATGAGCCCCACAAAGGCCCCTCCACATCCCTCTGCAGCACCACAGGAACCCAAACTGCAGCCAGAAAAGAGGCCTGTCCCTTCCCCTTTGAAGACAGGCACCCCAAGGATGACTACAGCTGCCTCCCCTTACCTTCATGATGATGTAGAAAGCCAGATACAGCAACAGGTTACAGATAAAGATCCCCAGTATGTAGGAGGCAAAGTCTCTGGGCCGATACACCAGCCCGAAGATAGCACTGAGAGAGAAGGAAGAAAGGACATTAGACAGCCTCTTCCACTGGTGACAGGGTACATCCCCAAACTGACAGCCACCCACTGCCCCCCACCCCCAGACCACAGGACACAGCAACACTGCAACAGCCTCCCAATTCCCTGGAGAAAATGCACCGTTCGCCTTTGCTCCCTGCCAAGCAAACTCAGCCACGGTCAGCCGCTGAGAACGGCCGGAGACCCCAGAGGACAGGCAAGGGCCCTGGGTTGCTTCCAACCCATGGCCAAACGCATCTCATTTGGTAGGAGTTGGCCCCAGACCTGTATGTTTAGCAGAAGGCATGTCCCTGAGAAGCAGCTTCAGTGAAAAGCAAGAGCTTGGGGCAATGATTTTAGGTTTCATCCAAGAGCTGATCCCTCCCATCCATGCAGTTACTGCTGAGCCAGGGTCTGTGACTAACAAGCGTTCGTCAAGTCTCCTGCACCTTGGCTGCGCCAGAAACCTCCCAGCTATGTGGGAAGCACGTGTACAGCACAACGGTACCACGCCAGCCCTACGCAACCTCGCTCAGACACAAGCCATGAGACAGCACCAGCTGAAACGCTTAGGGATGCCTCACGTAGCTCTGTAGTGCTGCACTGCATCCTACGGATCTGCCTACCTCCAGCACTCATCACATCAAGCTCCTTGCCAAAACATGTCAGAAGGGCCCCAGCACAGGATTATTGCACAGACGCGGCTGCATTTCCCCATCACTTCAGACCACCTGTGTGTCAATACTGAATCCTGCTGCCCACGTCCACAAGACACCAACACCCCACTACTTACAAGGACCAGTTGACCAGGTTCCCAACAATGAGCAGAACCATCCTGTCCTGAAGAGAAGACACTGATGATCATATGAAAGCAGAAGGAAATGCAAAAAGAGGCCTTTGCCTCAGATATTCAGGATATCGTTATGTGAGGATTTGGAGCCCAGGTCCTGCAAACACACATGCATCTGGCTCTGAAGTTTGCTCTGCGGGAGCTTTTGCCAGATGGAAACCGCGCTGGTCCTCACAAATTTGAAGAAAGTGTTGCAAGAAGGGGACTAAACATCTAAAAAAGGACAAGCCCAGCACGTAAAGATCAGCCTCAGGAGGTTCTGCAAATCCTTTCACTGTTTCCACTGCTTTTCTACTTAGATTCCTTCTCTCCCACAGAAAAATTATTGCACAGAGCAAGGACATGCTTGAGAGAGGCAGCAGGGGAAGCTTTGGATAGCATCCCGCACATATCCACAGAGCCTTTTGTCACCCATCTCGCCATTAGCTAGGGAAGGACTGTAACTAAAGCAGGCAGAAGGGTTACATCTGTGGGGCATGTGCATTTATGCTTACAGTTGCTTTCACGACATAGCTATTTCAGGCTGGCCAGGCTTACTTTACGCCTGAGAGCACTGAGTTTGCTTGCAAAACTCAGTCTGACACTTATTCAGAGATGGGAGAATATATAAGAAAAATAATAAGGACGCTCATGGATAAAAACTTCATTTGGCTTCAAGCTCTGTGTCAAGAAGAAAGTAATCAGCGGGACACAAGGTAACAGCTACTGTTTCTTACTTTTTTGCTGTCTGCCCTGAGGTGCTGTAGAAATAGCAATAGCTGTTGCTTAAGCTGCAGAGCCAAAACAGTCGCTACCTTCCCCAGAGAGGCTGTGTTGCACAGAGCCTCATACCCATTCCTTGAACGGATGGCCCCAGAGAGCAAGAGCAAAAGCAAATCCTAACGTGCCTGTCTCACCTTTGCTCTGATGTTTTATTCACCAAGCCTTAGATCAGGGGAGGCCTGAGAGTGTGGGGTAAAACACTGCAGCAGAGATCTACGCTTACCCAAACATTTTGGGGGAAGGGGAAGAAGGAAAAGAAGGGAGCATCACTTTTTCAAATAGCCATAACTCTTTCCTCTGCACATTACCTAGAAAGTGAGCAATCACTGAAGGAGGTGCTGAGATGAGAAATCACCTACCATGTACATCGGCCGACTGCACTGCTGGATACAGTCTGTGTATAGCACCATTGCTGCCCGTCGAAATATCCCAAAGTCTGTCAAAGAAGAGGATAAAAAGCCAGAACAGCCAGCAGAGTAAGCGCTAAAATGCCTACAGGGGACAGATGCAGACACCCACTGGCTGACAACAGAGGACCCAGCCTGCGGATGTTCAGGGTGTCAACAGATTCATTTTTTGCCCTTCAGGAGCAGTCTGTGCTGAGCAAAAGGACAGCCACCACAGGATGTGGATGGCATTTGTCCGGAGTGACAGGTTAAAAAAAAATTCATGCCTTTGTCACTGCGCTGCCCAGAAGTCAAATAGGCCCTGACTGTACGCGTAAACAGGCTGGCTTCGCAGCCGCGTCTGTGGAGGAGAGACGTGTGTGGAGGAAGAGGAAAAGCGCCGTCCATGGAACAAGCTGCTAGAGCAGGGAAACAGCAGAAACTCAGCCCTTAGAGGGGCCTAGAAGGGCAGAGCGTGCTCGAAACACCTCTGCTCTCAAAATCATTGCAGAAGCTTCACTGCAGAGCCGTCAGTGGCAGTGGGGACGGACGGACATGCATGTACACACACGCCCCTCTTCAGCAACAAATGTGAAGCTTGAAAAGGCTCCTGTGCCAAGATCAGAGCTCTCCTGTGCTATATCGCTCCCTTCCTGCCAAGAAATGGGACTGGCAGTGCTGCTGGCAAACTGACTTCACTTCCTAAGAGCCAACCCCAGGTGGCACACGAGCCTGCCTCCCCGCACACATCCATGCATCCCCGGCAGCAACGCCGCTGCTCAATCAGTTCAACAGAGAAAAATGAGAGCTGCTGACAGTTACCTGAGTCAGGGCCCTCTGAGGCAGACAGGAGCAGAAGAGGAAGGAGAAATATGTTTGTAAGCAGAGCGCAAGAGCCAGGTTCCCCACCAGACCCTCTCCCCCCTCACTCCATGACGGGATTTTATGCAGCTCACTGCTCTGAGCACAGCACTAGGGAAAGCTGTAGCTGAAGGACGGGCTCCCCCAGAACCCAGCTCTTCTGTCACCACAGAGCAGACAGGTCGTGCTGACTCCCATGGGTCTGGGAAGCAGCAGCACAAGGACTTCAGAGACCAGGAAGAGCATCAGATGGATGAGAGGACAGGACAACCCAGAACACAAGCACAGGCCACAGGACCATGCTCACGGATGTGCTGCACAGGCAGCTCGCGCAGGTGAGGACAGGAGGCACCCGCACACCATAGATCAAGATGGTTCAGTCACAGCACTTACCGATCTTGAAGCGGCCCATGTAGTAGATCTGGGTGCTGAGAGCCAGTGACGCCAAAACATGGATCATTGAGAAAATTACCCAAAACCACATGTCATTTTTCCCAAACACCTGAAAAGAGACATATTAAAAGCAAACTAAGCCCTGTTATCAGCAGGCTGATCCTTTTCTCTCCTATGTCACCATGGGGCACTAGACAACCTCACTGAATGTGGAAGAGAAACCCCAAATCTTCCAACCCCAAACCAGATCTATAAATCCAAACAAACTCCAGAGAAGCAAGAGGAGCTCAGCACTTCTGCAGAAGAGACCATTCTTTCTGAATGCCCCTTCAGAGCAGGATGACATCTTGGAAGGGCTGCAGCTGGCCCAGGGAGCAGAAATGCAGGGACGCCCAGGCTAGGCAAGCTCTCTCTGCTGAGGTGGGCAGCAGCTCTCCGGCCAGGAGGTGGATTTTTACGAAGGCAGTCAGGGAACCAACCGTTACTTTAACAAGCACGTTGTAGTAGACCAAAAAGGACAAAGCAGCTCTGCAGGCAATCGCATCTATTTTACACTTTCACTTTATTTAAGGACTAAAAGTGACCTACAAAGGCAGGTTCATGCTATATTAAAAGTTTAATTTTTCAGTTATACATTAAGGAGTCCAGGAACTCTGGTCTGCCATCAGGCTGTGACCACACACACTCCCCTCCCCTGGGGCACGGCACATGCCTGAGCATTTCTTTTTGTCTAGGGAAAAAAAAGCCAGCAGAAAAGCCACCTCTGCATGAATGGAGCAAGGGAGACATGCAGTTTATAAGCTCTACTCTACAGCTTCAAAACATCCCATAAGAAAAAAAAAAAACAGCACCCCATATAAAAAGCCCAGTGTTTCGAACCTGGGTGTGCAGATCTACCACAGCTATCAAGAGATTCTTGGGAAGTCCCAAGTTCACCAGCTGCTCCTGCATGCCTTATCCCACAGTCTCCTACCCAGAGATCACAAAATCACAGAATCACTAAGGTTGGAAAAGACCTGTAAGACCATCAAGTCCAACCATCAACCCAACACCACCATGCCCACTAAACCATGTCCCGCAGTGCCACGTCCACACGTTCCTTGAACACCTCCAGGGATGGTGACTCCACCACCTCCCTGGACAGCCTGTTCCAGTGCTTCACCACTCTCTCTGTAAAGACATTTTTCTTAATTTCCAGCCTAAACCTCCCCTGGCGCAACTTGAGGCCATGTCCTCTAGTTCTATCGCTAGTTACGTGGGAGAAGAGACCAACACCCACCTCTTTGCAACCCCCTTTCTGGTAATTGTAAGAGAGTGATAAGGTCTCCCCTCAGCCTCCTCTTCTCCAGACTGAACAACCCCAGCTCCCTCAGCCGCTCCTCGTAAGACTTGTGCATTTGTTATTCTGCATTATGTCAGGTAGTGAGGGACTGACAGCGTGCTGGGACCCAGCTGCTAGTTCAGAGCAAGAATTCAATGGACTTCGCCTGGTTACTGCCAAATGAAAGAGTCCTCCAAAAAAAGAGAAGCAGAGACCTCCAAGGTAAAGCACAGGCTGGGGATTCAGGCAAGCCCAACTCAATACCTGCAATGCTATGAGCAAACGGGCAAAGCCCTGTACCAGCCTGACCTGTCAGTGACTACTGCTGCACAAAAGCAACCCTCTTGTGATTCCTTCTGCTCCAGTGCCCTTCTATAGGCAGGTACTCCAGAACCTTGCCCAGGAGCCCCCCAGCCTTTATTCTAGCCCTGCATCTCTCCAAAGATAGCAAGGCCAACCGCAGGAGCTGTACCCAGCAACACAGAGTTTTCCAAAGGGGAGAAAGAGACACAAGCAATTAGGTAAAGGACACTTGACTTGGAAAGTCAGCCAGCCTCAGCCCTCTCCTCCAAGGTCAGCCACCCCACAGCAGACCAGCTGCATGCTTGGTCATGGGCACCTGGATGCATGAATTTCTCCTCTTGAGGGCATGTGGTGGGCAAAGTGCAAAAAGGAGCCCACCTAGAGAAAACTGCCCTGCTCTTCCCCTTCCTGCGAGCCCAGGGGAAGGGAGGAGGAAAACCCAAGAGCACTGGGAATTCAAATGTAGCAGCTGCTTAATGCACTCTTATCCTACCCAGCTGCTCTCCCCAGTCATTTGCCCACTTAAGCTATGTTCCCAGCCACACCATCTCCCTCCAGGAGAAGCAGGTAGGTAAGAGGGAGCCATACCACTCCAAGGACAGCCAGACAGATGACTACAGCAAACGAGGCGTAGGCAGAGTAGGCGCTGGCATTGATGTCTGGGTGGCGGGTCTGGTAGAGCTTGAGCATGCACAGTCCTGCGATCATGTACATGAAGGAAGTGTCTATGGAGGGAGCACAACAGAAACAGTGAAAACAGGTACTGCCAGTAGGCTGAGAAAGCTGCTCCAAATATATACAAAGAAATGCAGCAGCAGGGCCAAACCCAAGGCTGGCAGGCACAGATCCCTGATGCTGCACTACATTGTACAGCGCCTTGTGCTTTGCCATCTTGCAGCACATCTACCATGCTCTGGGGCAATAAAAACCAAAGGGGCTCAGAAAATAAGTGCCCAACACAGTGCAGCACAGAAACAGGCAGGGAATCACAGAATGGTTATGGTTAGAAGGGACTTCTGGAGGTTGTCTGGTCCAACACCCCCTGCTCAAGCAGGGTCAGGTATGAAAGGGTTGTCCAGGACCATGTCCAGTCAGACTTTGAATATCTCCACAGAAGGAGACTTCACAACTTCTCTGGGCAACCTGTTCAGTCTTTGTCAAAAGTAAAAAAAATAAAAAAAAAAATCCTGTGTTCAGCTGGAATTTCCTGTGTTTTAATTTGTGCTCATTGCCTCTTGGTCTGTCAGTGAGCACCACTGAGAAGAGCCTGGCTCACTCATCTTCATTCCCTCTCATTGGGTATTTACGCACATAGACAAGATCCTGCCTGAGTCTTCTCTTCCCCAGGAAGGCAAAGGAGCCCGCAGGGCTCCTTTCCACTGAGATGGCAGACAGAGGCTTCCTAGGCTTGAGCACTCAGCCGCTCAGGCTGCACACTTACTATCTTCAAACACTGAGCTGCAAAAGCAAAGGGAGATTTTGCCAGCAGTGCACTACCAGAATCCCAAGGTCTGGAAAGGAGGCTGAAACGTGTTAGTCCCCAGCATCCAAAGCCTCACTGCCTCCTGACTGAGCCCTGGAACAGGCAGGCTCCAGGGAGGTTTACAAGGGTAGAGGGATGGGAAATGCCAGCAACTCAGCAGGAGACAGAACATGGCAAATCCTACCTCCAGTTCAAAAGGAGAAAAGAAACTCAGCTTACCAAACTGGAAATTGGAGTAATTAGGGCAGACGTGATAACAGGCACTGAGCACCCCTTCCATCATCAGAGCGATGCCCATAGCATAGAAGAGACCAAAATGCTTTGGGATCCCATAGTCCTGGAAGAGAGCAGAGAGTACCCTCACTGTCCTGATGATAAGCGAGCTTCCACCCTCCGTCACTTCATCCCTCCTAACTCCTACACGTGTCCTTCAGCCACCAGTGCAGCAGTGTGCTGCGTGCAACCGTCGGCTCTGCATTTAGCCACACTGCATAGCCAGGTGAATCCACAGGAAGCAAACCCAAGTTAATCACACAGAAACTTCTGGTCTGAAGACCTCAGCGTCTTGGTACTGATATCCTGAGACTAAAAATCTCTCTGTCCTATAACTTGTGCCATGCTACATCCTGCCTAAAACTGAGAGCACGCTAGAGACCCAGAATAGCAGCCTTGCTCCTGCGGTCAGTAGGGGCTTAAAAGCACCTGAGGAGCAGAACCCATCAGCCCAAGTGAGAAGGCATCTCCATCAGGATCTGGCTGAGATCTCATCTAAAAACCATAAGCAGCAGGCCCTTGAAACTGCTAAGGCCTTTACTTGCTACCAAGACAATGAAAACAGAGCTGTTTGTCTCCAGAAACCACCAGCACCACTGTCCACAGGGCTGCAGATTTCTCCATCCTCTCCCAGAAGATACCGAAGAGACTGCAGAGGCTCTGGCTACAAGCAGCTCTGCTTCAGAGCTAGAGACAGCCAAATTCCTCTGGGTTGTTGTAGGCAGCTCTATTCCCTCTTGCTAACGAGAGTACCAAGAAGGAACTCTTGATTGTGTAAGACAAATCAAACCTCACTATAAACAAAAGCATCTCAGGATACTCCTGCTGTCCCAGTTCCTCCACAGGAAGTGCTGGAGGAAAAGCCACAGGAGTTGTTCCTCTACTTATCTCCTTGTCTTCGCAAGCCCAGGCTGGGTCACCATGGCAGTAGGAACATACTGTAAGCAGCAAAGTACTGGGGTGTGCAAGAACATAAGCGTCCCACCTAAACCCTTTTTCAGGGTAGGAAAAAAGAGGAGGATTCAATCCTCCAGCAAGGAAGGCAAATAGAAACCCACTGTGTACCACTCTGGTTTTCAAGTTCTCCCTGTCCTCCTCCCTCCACTCAGCCCCATGCAACCATGCTTCCTACCAGGGTATAGACATCTTTCATCTCCATGGCCCGACGGTGGAGAATGTCCCTGCGCAACACAATGAGGAGGAAAAGAAAGCCCAGCAGCATGTGGCCCACGTTGCTGAGGATGTTGTTGAAGGCACTGCAGGGGAAAAAGAAGGCTTAAGGCAAAGGCAGCACAACAGCAGGAAGCCGAACCCTGGGCCATGATAAGCTGAATCCATTTCACTTCCCCCACCACCATCCTCTACCTCAGCAGCTGCCAAACACATGCCAGTTTTACACCCTGGATGACAATTATAGGTTGAGTAGTTCACCTGCCCCAGTGGATTTAACACTTTCTCTGCGAGATTCCCAACTCTGGGCTTTTTTTGCACTACCACATTAGTTCAGAGAAATGCTGTGCTGAAAGGACTGATCTGAACTTCTTTGCAGAGCTGCTGCTCCTTGGATACAAGTGAAAAGTATCCAAAAGAGCACAGGAGCACCTCATTGCTGTGCCATAAGTTTGCTAGGGGAACCCAGGTGCCACATGTTCCTGGGTGCATGTGTCTCACAGCAACAGAAAGCCACGGCTGAGCAAACAGAAAGCTCAAAGTCCTAAACTCTCAGTGGTCTTAACACAGTTACTGTGAGCCTGGCAAGGACAAAATCCTGACCTGGGCACAGCATGAACACTCAGGAGACACGAGACAATAATGCAGTGACTGCAAGGCTTACCTCAGCACCCCAAGGGGATGGGCGCACAGAAAGTTGTAGTAGCAGATGTCCTGATTGCCTGTCACGTTCACTACCTGGTCATAGAGGAGGTGGGAAACCTGATATTAGCAAAGCCTCCCTGTTCTGGGGGGTTTCCTCCGTGCAAACACTGCATGTACACATGGTGTACCAGGACACAGCCTAGCTCTAGCCCTGGCACAGGGGTCTACTGACATCGGCAAGTGAAGCTTTTAGCCGGGGACAAGAGGTTGCCACAGGCCACAAACCTGACAACAGTTTTCAGAGGAAACATATTGTGTGCTCTCAACCCCACCACTAATAGATCTGCTTGCAGATATCTGAGTAACAGCAGGATAGCAAGGGCGGGGAGAAGGGAGGAGAAATCACTCATATCACAGCAAACTCGGCTTGTTTTCAGTTGTCTTTTAGAGATAACAGCAGACTCCTCCTGCTTCTAAAATGAAACAAGCCCCAAATGAGACATCAGATGAGCAGGAAAACAGCTGCACTCCTGCTTCCCAAGCAAAAATAGCAGAACTGCAAGCTCAGCAAGCCAAGCCAGTAGCAACACTCAACTCATGGTGCAGAGAGAACAGCTAAGGTAAACTGCCTCTCAGACAGAGCAGGATTCCTGGGTGATCCCAGTTTCACTGTGACTGTCATCCTTAGACCATGCAACCACAGAGCTAGTTTAAAGGCAAGAGTACCCAAGCACAAGGGACAGCCACACAGAGCCCAACGCACCGTCTGGTAAGTGATGACGAGCTGGATGACCGGCAGGGCATAAAACACTGCAATGGTGATGATGTTCCTGCAAAGAGGAGACCGTAGCAGCAGTTACACACACACCGAAACAATTGGTGCACACCCAGGACAGAACCCCACAGTGCTTGTGGAGGAATGTGTACACCTTGGTGTCTAAGGGCACAGATCCTGCTCTCCCAGTCGGAGCTTTATACCTCTGGTTATGATCTCCTGAAGCAGAAGAGCAAACGTGCTAATGCAAACAGGAGGCAAATGCTAAGGGCACAGGACAAGCCAGGATATGGACCACAAGCTCGTGTTTGAGTGCCGATTTCTCCCCTTCCCCAGTATATTCCAGCACACCAGTTGTTACCACACTTTAAAGCAATCATGCAAACCAGAATCCACTGCCAGGGTGGCGTGTACACTGGTCCACTAATATCCTTATTTCAGGTATGTGGGATGTGCAGTTACTGGTTGGAAGAGGGTCAGAATGTGCAACAGGACAGCTCAAAGTATATCATCAGGTCTGAAGTGTGGTTCAGAAGGGCATATGGACAGCCTCCACAGCCAGAGGCTGAGTCCAGAGCTTGGGCCTTACCAGTTTATCTTCTCCTTACCAGAAATAGATTTTGTATTTTTTGCTGACAATCCTTCGGTCCTTCCTGGACAAGTCTGATAGATAGAGGAACACCTAAAACATTAGTGGGTGGGGAAAGAGGGAAGAAAATAGAGAAGAACTAATGAAGACTACAGAAGCCAGTGGAAGAACCTGACGTATTTGGACAATATGCAACTTGTTGCTATTTGGACTGGGTTTTTTTGTTTGTTTGGGGGTTTTTTGGGTGGTTTTTTTTTTTGTTGTTGTGGGGTTTTTTTAGGTTTGGGTTGTTGGGGTTTGTGTTGGGTTTTTTGGTTTGGTTTTCGGTTTTTTTTTTTTTTTTTTTTTTTTTTTTACATAGCAAGCTCACTGTGTCCCTTGATTCTGTGGGGAATGAGTTCTGCAAAACCCTCTGACCTCCAGGAATGGCTCTGACCACACAGAGCAGTGTGGGGAGACAAAAGGAGCCAGTCTGAGAGCTGCTAGCTTAAAGCTCCTCAGTACATCCACTGCAGTCACACTACTCATACCAGAAAACTACCTACTATTGCACATTATTTTCTTCCTATGCTGTCCTACCTCCTTGGACTTTCTGGGACACTCTGGGCTTTTTCTTCCTTTCTCAAAAGTCCCCAACACATTCTGATTTTCCATATTAAATCACTCATTTCAGCAGCACACTTAGCACAGCAGGAAAACTTTCTACACACTGAAAAAAGCACTAAGCAGCACATTTGGCTTTATTAGATTAAATCCATCTAAAAGGGAAGCGGAAACTTAAAACCCTAGCAAGTAACTAGTGCTGGTCCTGGCCCAGATGTGTCCATGGCCCAGCATCATGGCCACAGCTGGAACGCCAGCCATACCTTAGTGCGGATGACATTCTTATCACTTTCAATTTCTGGCATGGTGTCGAAGTCGCTCTCCTCCTCCACAGAGCTGTCTGTGTCAGAACCAGCTGGTGGCCCACGCTCAGGGGAAGACAAGTGCCGTCCACCGCTGGAGCTTGATTCGTCTGGAGCAGAGCGGGGAGAAGGAAACAGGCAGGGTAAAGGCTAAATCCCTCTATGCACAGCAACAAGAAAGCTGCCCCAGATATCAGCAGCAATCTGCTGGGACAAGTTGATATGGCCATTTCAAGGAACAAGTGTTTCCATGATCACAAACCTTCCTAAAAGTCTTGGATACCAGCTAAGAGCACTTTCAAGGACCATCCTCCACCCTCTGCAGCACTTTGGGTTTTCCCCTCCTTTTATTCTATTACTTTTCATCTCTAACATTTTCAACTCTTTACTAGCTTGGGCTCTGAAATCTGGAAGTCTGAGACAAGCTAGAAAGCTCTAGTGAAAGCAGGAGACTGTTCAGGGGTCAGAAACAGGCTGACCTATTTAATTCCCAGTTTTTATATAAGCTTTATATATAGGCTTTTCTAAAAATATTGTAGAACAAAAGACAAAGAGGAAGAAAGTAATTTTTTCAAAGCAGGCAGAGCATCAGCCTTGCTCCCATTGCATGCACAATATTGGTCACCCACCTGGCCAAGCTCCCAGCCAGCCCACTGCCCATACTGGTATGAGCAGAACACAAGTTTCTTCCTCATTTCCCAAATGCTTTTAAAACATTTCCTGGGAATTGGGGGAGGGGCAGTGCTGAAGCCCTCAATTCTATTCCAGGACTTAATTCCTCCTGATTTTTTTCCCAAACCTCATGGAATATCAGTTCTGTTTCTTCATCAGGCATTCAGAGATATCACACCTTCGCAGTCCAACAACTGGGTGACATCTGGAGTGGCAGAGCTGTCTTTACACTACAGTGAGCAAATGCATCCTGAGAAGGGACCAAAATTACAGAGCTGTTCTCCTCTCTCATTTGAGCAGCTGCCTCACACTGCCCTGGACCTGCACTGCATCACCCTGCACCTGGGTCCCCAAGCTGCCAAATTCAAGGATTATGTCCCAAAAGTCCACAGCACTGAGTTGTTCAATACCAGTCCTTCCACAGGAGGGAAAAACTGTTGTAAGGAGACTAAGAAATACTCTGGCAAAGGAAGGCATTTCCCATCATCTCAGATTTGCAGGACCCTTGGGAGTTTTTTTTTCCTCCTCTGCTGCCAGCATGACATTATTTCTCCCCTAATGAAAACTGTGGACTGCAAGAAGCTCTGACTCTTTCTTGCCTTGTGGCACACAATCCTTCAGTCTTCCAGTGAAAGGCACGCTTTGGTCTAAAGGCAGGCTTGATGAGCTAATAACAGACTCCTAGAAGCTTGTTTGGAAGGGACCTTTATCAGTCCCTAGTCAACCTCCTGCCTGAAGCAGCACCGTCAACAACACTTATCAGATGACTGTGGCTTCCTCTAGCTGAGACTCGACCATTTCCAATGACAGAGACTCTCTGGGCACCTCTTCCAGAGATTTGCCACCTTTTTGCTGTAGATTTTTTCCCTAAAATGCAACCTGAACCTCTCAAGCTGCAATTTTTTATTTTTTTTTTTCCAAGCAGTTGCAAGCTGCTACTAAAGCAGCTGGCTTTAAAGTACCTTAAAGGGCCCTGCCCCAGGCAGAACCCTCCCCGTGCCCCCAGTTCTGAAAGATACTATACCGATAGCACCATAGCTGCTTCCTTCAGGGGTGCTGGTGGTGATGGGATGCGAAGATGTCATAATCCCAGATCCTGCAATGGAAACAGACCCAAAAGGACGGTTAGTTTCGTGTCAGTGCTTCGAAGTGCATCTCCGAGGTGATTACAAACAGCTTGAAGAGCTGGAGGGGCTTGGGAAAAGCAGCATTCCTCCAAACAGATGGCAGTCTCCCTCCAGGGCACACCGCAAAGCAAGGGTTTCCCTTTTGTATAATGTGAAGCAAACCCATTCCCTTCAGCCTCCCCACACAGGCTGCCAGTTTGACTTACAAAAGCACGAGCCTCCCTCCAGCACCCTGCAGGCATCACATTATGGGGCTGCAAGACTTGGCAAATTGTAGAGCAAGTCTCACAATATTCAGAGCACCCTTTGAATTTCTAATTCTTCTCCTTCCCCTCCTCATGCATTGATCTATTCAAATATTGCTACCTGCAGATATCCCTGGAAGAGTCACAGCCAGCCTTTGGCAAGATAGCTGCTACATAGTTTTAAGCAAGTAAGGAGAAAGCAAAAATGCTCTGTGCAAAAAAGTGGTCACGACCTTGTGCTGATGACAAGAGGGGCAAGCCTTTGAGGGCTGGGAAGTCCCTGCCTCCCACCCACACATCTGGAAGCAAGGAAGGCTGCATCTCCCAGCCAGGTTGTACGGGGACTTCCCCCTCCTGCCTCCACATTTGCTCTTTTTGCCTCCATGGGGCTCAGCCTCCATAGCGGGGTTCAGCTGCTGAACCGGCAGCAGACAAACATGTCAGGAAACACAGCCAGCTGAATCCCCTCTCTGAGGGGTCAAACACCCATCTCCGCAAAAGGGAGGGAAGCAAGAGCAGCAGGAGCAGGACCATGTCTTCCAGTGGTGGCGAACAGCAAGACAGGCCCAGCTGCTTGTAAAGCTTCACCCCTGCAACAACATCGTGTGGCCAGTCAGCAGCAAAGGGACACAGGACATGGGACAGTACTTAAAGCCAAGCAACCTTACTGCAGCCTGGCAATGGCTTGGCTTCCCAAGCTACATCTCTGGCTTCCCAGTACCTGATCTGCCCAAACCGACAGGCAGACTCCTCTTTCCAGCCGGCAATTCTGGGCACTTCTGTAACACCTTGCATAGGTTTCTATACCATTTCCATTAGTCACATATGTAAAAAGCCCCAAAACTTTTCCCTGCCTGAGCCCAATTCCTAGGCAGGGGAGCACCCATACAGCAACAACATTTGTTGTTTCAAGTCCAAATTACCGCTTTCCTTTGACACATTCACTGTGCTCATTGGGCTGTGGGTTAAGACTTGGTCTCCATTTCAGCTTCTCTACCCTCCTGCCCCATCCCTCTAACAGGGCAATGAACAGCTCGGAGGAGCATCAGAAGTGGACAACATGGCATGGACTGAGCACCAGAGGGAAGGCTCTGGCACACCACAGCCCCCCACATGACACCCCTTCAGCCCTGAGCTGGGATTAGAAGGATGTTGTTGTAGGTTGCTGCAGGAGCAAGATCCACCTTCTACTCATCATACGCTGTGCAACCCTCGCTCTCCTGTGGCAGTTTTTTCTGTTGCTTTAAACTCATTTGGAAATCCAGATCACTAGGACGAGGGTGAAAGAAGTGTTTCCCCACGTTCATGACACCACAGCACATGCACGCTTCCTACTCCCGTCAGTCCTGTCCCACAGGGGTGCTCCCTCCTTATTTTGGACCAGGCTTTATGCTCTCAAGCGACCTGTCAACCTTCTCTCCCATGTAACCAAAGGAAGATTTAAATCTGGACAAAGCAGGGAGGCCAGGGAGAACAGGCGCTCCGCCCTGCCTCTAACAGCCACTTCAGACCCAGCTCACCCACTAATTTCAGTCCCACTTCCCAGTGTGCGACTGAGTCAGCAAAGTAAATGTACCGCACTAGGTGTGGTTCCCCCAGCTATTGCCTCCACCAGAGAGTGATGATGTGGAATGGGAGGGGTTCCACAGGGTTACAAAAAAAAAAGTTAACCACAGAAGCTGAGCATAAAATGGGTGACAGGAGCAAAGGGGCGCATGGAGTGCAGAATATTCAAAGACAACAGAGACAGATTGCTCAACACCTCCATCCACACATTCTTGGTGGGGAAGGGAAAAGGAAAGGGGAGCGATGGAGAAGGTGAGACCCAGGAGTACTTTGGAGTAAGAGAAATTCCAGCGGGTGGGAAGAGGAGAAAAACCTCAGAGAAAGCCAGCATGCCCTGGGTGGTCTGGAGGACAGGGAAGACACTAGTTACCACTTTATAGGCATCAGTCAGACACACACCCTGAAGAGACACAATAGAGAAAGAAACAGCATGCGGGTAGGACATGGTTCCTCCGCAGAGGAAAGGACGTGGCTGTGACATACAGTGCAGGCACGTGAAGGTGGCATAGAATACGAGGGAGAGGACAGGTCACAGAAAGAGCAGGTGCCTCTGGGAGGAAACCTGTAAACTGTGAAGGAACTGCGCTCCTCTGTCCTTTCACAGGGATGCTGTTCAGCAATCCTCCCTGCCAAGGAATCCAGTCCTCTGCCCTCTAGGTCCATGCTAAGCACAGCATCTGTGCCCTGCAGCTTCTTTGGGAATTTCCCAAGCACCAGAATTTAACTTCCACCTCTCGCCCGGGCAGCTTGGAAAGCAGCTGCTTAGCTGCCTTCAGCACTTGCACCCTCAGCTGCAGCACCAGCAGCACTCCCTGGGGCTTCTGGTCTCACCTGGCTGAGACTGTGCCTCCTTGCCTTAGACAGTGATCCCTTGTCACCAGCCTGGAGCTCTTCCAGGGCCTTGGCCAGGTCCCTTCAGCTTCCCCAAACTCCCCAACACACAGACCCTTCCCATTTCTCCAGTGCCCTAAGACCTACTGTTGTCTCACACTGGGATCCATCCCAAATGGCTTAAATTTAAAATATTTTTAAGCACATTTTCACAGTCCCCTGCTAATTTAGTTGTGAAAGAACCTTTCACACACATTCTAGACACAGGGATGCCTATGTAGATCTCAGCAGCTGAAGAAGCCACTCCTGAGAAGCCAAATGCCCCCAGGTTCTTGGCAGAAATATCAACCCAAGTAATGCCAGGTCAGAGTGAAGTTCCACTGCTGATCCTTTAAGCACAGCTCAGTTATACCAGTATGCTTAACTGGTGGTACGTAGCAGACTGGAGAGACTGAAGAAGCTGGGGATTAAAAAAGGGAACACACCAAGAACCTTTCAATGCTGCCAAAACAGAATGTCCTCCCTTTCCCCAGGAGAGAGGTACAAATGATGATGCCTTTATCCTCAGACCAATGGTTTGAACTACTTTGCAGGCACTAAATATTTAAAGAAAACGAAACGGCCAGCCTCCCACACTTCTCCAGAAAGCAGAAACTCCCAGTGCCCCCCCCCCATCCACATGACAAAAATTTCCACCTTTCACTGGTAGCCTCTTAGATGCAGCTATGTTTTTGTAACACAGAAATCTGCAGTGTGTTGAAATGTGGGTGCAGCATAAAGTAAACTGAATCCAATACCAAAGTAAATAACACAAACACCACTACCTAACTGTATTAGTCATTCATTCACTTGGTTGTCTGCAACTCCCAGTTAAAAACAAATTAAATTAAAAAATTAGAGACCTCATGCTTAAACCAGGCAGAGGAAAGCTTAAAGCATAAGAGCTGACAAACTCAAAGTGCCTTGTTAAGAAATGAACGGACCTGGCAGCAGTAACATGAGCCTGTAAGCCAGGTCTAGCCAAGGCTTACCCTTCCTCCACCCCTCTAAAAGCCAGCTCCCCAGGGCAGGTGTCAGGACCAGGTTCAGGGGAGCCTGCTTCAAATGCCCTCTCTTGTGAGGGCAGAGAGGAAGCTCTAATATCTTTCATCAGCACCAGAGACTACGTAGTACATATACAGGGAAGAAGGGTTGAAGGGACAGAAGGTACTTGACTGACAGCCTGTCCCTTGCCTGGCCTGGGACCTGTGCTGTTCACTTAAAGCTGTCACACAACAGAAGAGAGACCTTACCATCCTCAGGACTCAATCTCCCAGCCGAAGCCTTCCTCCGAACCCTGAAAAAGAACAGGCAACACTCATGAGATAGCCAACAAACCCCATCACCTGCCAGCCATGGCAGGATTGTCTAGGACACCAGCAGGTAGATATGGTGCAAAGCTCTAAAAAGACAACCAAACAAAAACCCAACAAAAAGAAACAAACAAAATACTGTTTTGACTCGGCATGGCTCAGCCATGACTGCTTGCTGTCCACCTCTCAGATTTCCAAAACAGAGGGTTTTTTTACCCCCTCAGTTATCCATCAGAGGCAGGACAACCAGTTACATGACCGTCCTATCCTGCACTGCATGTTGGGAGAGAATCTCAGACCACCTTCCCAAACCAAACTCCCCTGCTCAGGGGACCAAGTGCATAAGAATCCACTGAAAGGGCAGCAGGAGCTAGAGGCACGCATCAGCACGATGCTTAAGAAGCCAATACCACCTCCTTCAATGCAGGTGCCAAGCGAGAGAAGGTAAGAAAAAAACCTTAAGTTCACAACAAAGGAAAAATAACAGCAAAAAAGAGTGTGCACACACTTAAGTAATTTCATTGAATTGTTCCAATGAAATGCTGTTTCATTGATGTGTCTTGAAGTTAAGCCATGCCCCCATCTTGAAGTTCTTTTGTTTCAGAGCACCAAACTTTTAAGATCCCCTCTTCTGAAGCAGCTGAAAACTCTGCCACATTCAGCCTGAGGAGCTGGCTGACAAGCATGGTTCCCACAAAACCAACCTACTATTTGCTGAAAGCTTTCCGTGGCTCTTCTCATCCCAACCTTTGCCCAGTAAGCCGAGAAAGAGTGTTGAAGGGGCCTCCCTCCTCTCAAGCCTCCACACTTTGGACAAAGGATTCGCTTAACTGTTGTCACTGCCTACACAGGCAGCAGTGACTGATCCCAACCAACTCCACCACTCCCAGGAACTTAAGAGCACCTTGCCTGCTGTCCCACCAAGGCTGTCATCCTGTGCTAGCAGTTACCTGTCCTACAGAAGCAAATCTCACCTCCCTTTTAGGCTGCTGTCCCCTTCCTGCCCCTCCAGTCCTGCTCTCACTTAAGAGGACTTCAAGATCACCTCCAGTGAGCAACAGGGGACCCTGGGGCAACTGGGAAGAGTTTTGCTTCCCATGCCTCCACCAAGAGCAACCTGTCATGGTAGCTGTGCCCAAGTTTACCTCAGATGCAGCTATTCCCCCCAACACAAGCCCAGGCATCAAGGTCTGGGGCAGGGGAGGCAGGTCAGGAAGGAAACCAGCCCTCTCAGGACTGCAAGACCCCATTTGGGTCACTGCCACTTATTGCACTACTCTTTCCAGCACCCTGGGAAGTACCTCGGTTCCCTGATGCTCTAGCACTCCATAACCCAGACTGGCCCCATCACAAGTCCCACCTGCCATCCAGTGTCCTCATGTAAGGAAATTCAGGAGTAGGGGCACTTGAAAAGCTAGAGGGCAGAGCCTTAGTTCTTCATCATTGTCATGATCCCCACAGCAGAGGAAGAAAAGTTTTCTGGCTGACAGTCAGTAGGACCCCACTGAGTAGTCGTGGACTTCTTTGGCTGCTCTGTTCAGATGCTTGCCACCCCACTCGCCCCAAATGCACTGCAGGGTGAGGCATCTCTGAGGATGAGGAGAAACAGACAGGCTGTTCTTGTAAAACCTCTCGACTCACCTGACGTAGTGCACGAAAGCAACCACCACTGAGCCCAAGTAAAAGGAGAGGAAACTCAGGAAGCTGAAGAACATGGCCTGGACATAAACAGACTCTGAGGAAAGGGAAGGCAGCAGTCAGCTCACGGAGCAGGAACAGCCCCTCTCAGAGCCAGCGCTCCTGTCCTGCTCTTCCCAATACCACCTGGTGACAATGCCCAGCCCCAAACAGCCCTTCAAAACCCATCTGCTTTCTTCAAGAGGAGTCACCAGAACCTGTTGCAAGGTCTCTCCCCATTTCTTCACTCCCAGTGCTAGCTGCTGTGCCTTTGAGACCACCCTGTCCCACACAGCACCTCCTGGAAGAGACCAGGGCTCCAATTGGTTTTGACTCCTTTGCTGGTGCTTTCTGCATCTGATGGGTGCCCCCCCCTCCCCCCCCATCAGAGGGCTGCCGGCCCAGCCATACCCTTCTATGCAGAAGTGCCAAGTCCCCCCGTAAAGTTGCATTGCTCTGCCCAAAGATACTGACTTTTAATGGAGGGCACAATCGTCACTTGAAGGTTCTTTGTCCGCTGCAGATTCCAGGTACGGTTCACATTCCCTGGGGGATGCAAAGTGTACAGCAAATGTAAAAAAGATCAAGCATTAATGACCTCTGGCCCTGATCTTAGTTCTCCACACTTGCAAAAACACCAAGGTCTGGCTTTTCACTATACTCTGTGTGTGGTTTTGCTCTAACACCTCTGTCAGACTTGCCAATATACAGCCTTGTCCGTTTGTTTCCCCTCCCTATACACAACCTGTTTTTCAGACTAGAAATCCCTGCTTGAGCCTTCCACACATTGCTCAAGTCTGGATGCCTGAATCCCAAGGGCATCTCGTCTCCCATTCACCTAGTTCCCAAAGGGCAGTTTCTCTCACTACAGCTACTGGGACACCATTTTTGACTCTGGCCAAAACTCTGCTGGCAAAACACTTCTGTGCAGGATGCCATGCTAGCACCTTGTTGTGTTTCAGCTGCCAGTACAGCTCTGCTGACAGCTTTAGGATAAGAAAAAGACACCCAGAAGGTGACAATTCTTTTTTTGGGGGGAAAACTGGGGGCGGGGGGCAGCGGGGCTTTTGGGAGAGCCCAGTATATCTGTTGGTTGCAGTCTTGCTTCTCCTACAGGGAGGAAGCCATCCGGCTTCGAGGATAGGAATGTCACCATTCCGGTTCCAGCCACCATATGACTGGTGGAGGCTTTGCTTTTACCACTGCCCAGGAAGTGGACACAGTGTTTTCTGGCTGGGAAAGGCACTAGAACAAGTCTCGTGTAAAATTATTCCCCCAAAATTACTATTTTTTCCTGTTCCCCCAAGTCCAGGGCTGTCATAGATCCCAAGATAGTAGTGGGAGAAGATGCTCTCTGGAGGAACTGCCATCTGGGCCTCCATGCAGGCAGGAGGATAAAACAGCAGTAAGGGGAAAAAAAACAAAAAAGAAAAACAAACAAACAAAACCCCAAAAACCACCCAAAAAGCTGGAAGCAGCACTCCTTGGGTGTCTCCAGTATCTCCCAAGACGCCAGTGACTCCTCAGAGGAGCACATAACCCCAGCAAGCCATGCTCTGTACTAGCCAGCCACTTCCAGGGTGGATCAAGACTTTTAACCTACCCAACAATATTAAGTTTATACTTCACTATTCCTCACAGCTGCCTGGGTAAGATACAGCTATATGACCATCCTGTGTCATCCCACAGGAAGGTCCCCAAGGACTCCTGCTGCTCCATCACCTGGATGTGGCAACCAAATCCCCCTCCCAGCACAACTTACCATGAATGGAAGAAGGCACAGAACCCCCACAGGCATAATCCTCTGGTTTGATGACGAACACAACGAAGAACTGCTCACCTGGGAAATCCTTTCTCTACATGGGAGGACAGAAGACAGAATTGATGAGAAGTGAAGCAGCCTCTTCCTCCAATGCAAAGCAGAGGTGATGATCTCCACAGGGCCAGAGATCAGGTTTTAGTTGCTACAGAGGCAGCAGCCTTACAGAGACCTGCCTGTTCCGGACAGTGCTTGGTTTCTGGGGATGCTCCCCTCATCCTTGCTGACAATAAGCTGACTGAGTTCATCAGTATGCAATACAGCAGTGCCCCAGTAAAAGCAAACCAATGCTAATGTGTTTATTTATTTATTTTAATTAGTACAAACCATCTACCTAAGCTTTGCTCACTATAAGGCCCTGCTGCCACCACTCAGTAGTAGAAGAGCCAAGGTTCGAACACAAGACGCCTGGCTGCAGCCACTCTGATCTAGAGCCTCAGCACCTAAGACATAACACAAGTACCTAAGCAAACGTAAGCAAGGTTTTGTAGTAAAAGGTAACATCACTTCTTCCACTTATATCAGCTGATATAATAAAAAACAAAGGAACACAGCTATACCAGAATCAACAAAATATAACTAGAGATGCACAAGACAAGCCACTGGAAAAAAAAAACAACACTGGGACAAAAAAAAAAATCGGCGTCTCACCTGCACAGTTATAGCTGCCTGCTTTGTCATAGACTGGTAAACACCGTTGAACTCCACGTTATGGTCCAGGTCATAGACTGGGCACTAAAACGGACACAACTAAGGGTTAAACCAGGCACAAAATCCAAACTAATTTTGTAGAGAGCCAGCAGGAGAACAGACAGTACAGAGCAGCAGAAAAAGGCCCTGCTTGAGGTGACAAAGTGAACAAAACAACCAGGACGCATTCAGAAGTTAGAAAAGCTGCTCTGAATACACCAGTTGTGGCCTGCACTCACTGGTCTCGGCATTCTCACAAGAGGGCTGCAGTTTAATCCCAGATGAGGATTCAGCCAGATTGATCCCTCCACCATTCCCACAGAGCAGTGCATACACTCAGCTGTACACTGTGTCACACACTTTGTGGTCCGTACTATATGTCGAGTGCTCACCCTCATTTTACTCTTTCCCACTACTCTTAGAACCTGACAGGTTGAAAATCACCTGTCAGTCTCCCCTCCCGCCCTTCTACCGTTCAAACTCGGTATGTGGGCAGGAGTTGACGTTACCCATTTCTCTCTTCACCCCAGATATTAAAGACACCTGCCAGGACTTCAGAGCTAGCAGCCAAGGCATCTTGCACCTCTGTCACCATCCCGCTGCTCCCACACTGCAGGTCCCTGCATTGTTCAGGGAGGTGGGAAAGGAGGAGAAATATGGGGCTATGTCCCAGCTGTGAGCTACAGCCAACCTCCACGGCAGGGAACTGCTCTCCCCTTCCCGGGAAAGCAATGAGTAAGTGTGGAGTGACAAAATCGAATTGGAAAGGAGGAGAGATCTCATGTCTAGAAACCAGACGCTCCCCATGCTGCCTTGAGCCAGGGGAGAGTGAAGGAACAGCACTGTCCCCTGCCTCAGCCACCAGCATCCCATCTAACACTACTCCGCAGAGAGACAGACCCATGTCGCAAGGCAGCAGGGTGTTAAACCTCACAAGGGGAACATGACAACAAATGCCCTATGGACAGGCTGGAGAAGATCAGCTTGTTCACTTACTTGCAACAAAAATCTCTGCATGAGCTGCTTCAACTCAGCATCTCTGTCTTTGCCTCCTTCCTACAGGATTTTCATTCCTCTTTCAGGGGCCCCTTTCACTACCACCACCCTAGGGTGAAGCCCTTCCCAGGGCTTTTCTCTCTGTTGGGGCACAGAGCCCCTCATGGCAGGACACAGAGCTTCAGCAGGCAGATCCTTACCCTTCTCTGCTCAGACTCACCACAATATCCTGGACGGAGACAACCGAGCATGGGTAGACTGCATCAGACACCACTTTAATAATGACTGAATCGACATCCTGAGGAAACTTGTACAGAAAATACTGAGGAGAAAGCAGAGCACCAAGAGTTACAGTCCAGAAATCATCCCTGCCAGTAGCTTCAGAGCCTCCCTAAGGTACCTGCACAGCCCAAGCTGCACTTTGGGGTTGGATGTGGAGGGCTTTCACAAAAATATTAGGACCTTATACTACAGGAGAGCAGATTAAATACGTACAGACAACTCTCCCCCTTGCACAGCATGCTCTTAGACACAGACATCTTCAACATGCAAGATCCAGCATAGCTTCTGCTCCCCTTAAGCTTTTTTCCACCTGATCAAGCTAAAGTGACTTCATCTTATAACCTACTCCATTTTATGTTGCTATGAGCAATTTCTAGATGTTTCCATACTGCTGGCCTTACTTTATAGATGGAACATATCATGGAGTTTATCTCAGATGGGTCACCTCAAAGAGAGACTGTGGAAAGTATTAGGTCAAATGGTTGAACTGTCAAGAGCTCATAAATAAATGCCTGATATTAGTTGTAGGATTTGGGGTTTTTTGGTTTTGCTTGTTTTTGAGGGTGGGGGTTTCTCTTCTCACTTCAGCTTTTAAAATAACTCAGCTATAGCTCTGAAACAAATTGGGAGAGAGTAACGTCTGGTAATATTCCTACTTTTCCTCTGGGGGCAAGGAATGGTGTTTCTTGTGCTCCATGCTTTGAGCAAGCGCCCAGGACAGTCTGTGGGGTCAGGAGATGCCCTTCCTTGTCCCAGCAAGGGCCTTTTCAGATTTAGGCAAAAGATGTTCCAGGCAACTTCACTATTTGCATATTTTTCCAGTAAAAGCTCGATGTACTACACCAGCCGGCTGCTGGAGAAGTAGGGTTTCTGTGCCCACCCAGCAAGCAGGCTTGCTGCAAGGGCTCCCACCATCCTGCTGGGAGCCCAGACCCCAAGAGCTCAGGTTCACAGTCGCAGCTACTGCAAGGGGCTGATGGGCACCTCACCCCACCTGAGGGGACACAAGGTTGAGGACTGCCACCAGGCATCTTCTTCCCTTCCTTATGGTCACCTGGCAGCCACTGCTGCTACCCCAGGGCAGGCACAGGCCACTAGGACAGAAGCTGACACAGCTTCTGCTCCAAAACCATAACCTGAGACATTCCCAACTGGCAAGCTCCCTTTACGTCACATAAACCTTAGTGCTGAGCAAGGGCCAGGCATTTCCTATTTCACTTCCTTCCGCCATCCCCTTCCCAGGAAGGGCAGGGATAAGCAAGAAATCACCCAGGCTTCTTCCAAGTTTGCCCATTTCTACTAAAGCATTTATTCCCCATCAGCCCTCTCCAGGCAGGTCCCTTCGCTGCTGAGGGAGCCGTGGCTCCAAGTGCAAGTCCTTACAAACTGAAAACTCACCAAGCCGGTTTCCTCAGCGGAGCGCGTTTTATCTCTGCCAAGCAAGGACACTGGCAGTCTGAGCTCCTGGTTTTCCCAGGTGCGCTACCCTTGCAAAGCTTTAGGTCCTTGAGGAAGTCACCCATGAGGACCCTTCTATAATTTTCTTTTTAAGCTACATTTATACCAGAGTACAGAACATAAGGGACATTGAGACCTACAGTTCTCTCCTGCACAGACTGTGAGTGGTATAAACGTATCTAGGCAACGCTCCTGACCTATACAAGCATATTTAACTTCTCCTTCTGCCCTCAGGCACGAGCTGGGTTCTGGACAATAACTCCTTCAGTTATTATCCTTGTCTTTTTCCAGGCTTACGGCTATTCCAACACCCATCTAGATTTTTGAATTGCCTTTTTTTATTTTCTTTCTCCCACGAACTACTTAATACTTTCATTTACAAAAATCTCAGCATTATACCAATTAAGAAGCACTCATCATCTACTCTCTACATCTGGCCTATAATTAAAAGTCACCAATCTCATATTATTAATTGTGACAAATAACAGACCAAAGTCACAAAGTTAATTCCAGGCCAGATCCTAAACACTCTACAATCAAATTACAAGATCCTAAGTAATGAGGGTTTATAAAGAGCCACCACCATTCCCTATGCTTCTGTAGTATAAAATACTGCATGTATCTGCAAACCAGCTTAAGATATTTGACAGAAAAAAAAAAAAAAAAAAATTCGCTGGGATGCCTTATAATAGGAAACCCAAAATTAAGTGGTGTTACTAACAGCGGTAGCAACGACAAAAATGGAGTACCAGACAGCCTGGGTAAATTACATACTCTCCCAGCTCTACGAGCTCCTGTATCGCTATAGTTACTGCCAACAGCATTTTCATTTAAGAGAGGACTTGCAGTATCTGCAGGGCTCAAAACAAGGCTTCTCAGCTGGATGTGCTCTACATTGTACTCTCTTCTGAAGTAATAACCAAACTTATCAGGCATTTCATTTATCACCTTGTAACTTGACTTGCTGCCTGAGCAAGAAATAGCAGTCTGAGTTCTGTTGTACCTTTACAGCTTACTTATTTAAGTATTTATTTTTCTCCAGTAAAGACTGCATCTTGGCTAGTCACACTAGGGCAATTGAACCAGCGCTGGCTGGAACAAGACATTGGTGCACACCATCTCACTTCCCATGAGGTGTATCAGTCCAATGGCCTCTGGACTTCTGTACATTTCTGGAATTTCCTGAACTGCAGATACTGTTCATTTGCTCTGGCCATGGTTTTTGGTTCACTTGATTGCTTTGCAAGAGGACCCAAACGTGCCCCTAGAGGGGCTGAGGCACTGCTACCTCTTCACTATATCCACAGAAAATTCAACAGTAAGGAAGTTTCCCTGCATCCTAAGAGGGAAATGACCTAGTCATATAAGGCTTTTGCCATCTCTAACAAAGGATCACATCAACCATTTGGATGTGGTAAGACATACAAGCAACGCTACACAGGACTGCTCCTTACCTGGGGCTGGGAAGGGCTGGCAGTGAAGTTAAAGGCTTTGTTGGTCCTAGAAAAGAAATGCCAGCATGTTGAAATCTAAAACGCTCAGAATTGGAATACACACAGAGTACCTTCAGATTAAGCAAAAGAAAACGAGCAATGGTTTTAAACTAAAAGAGGGTAGATTTAGACTAGATATAAGGAAGAAATATTTTATGATGAGGGTGGTGAAACACTGGAACAGGTTGCCCAGAGCAGTGGTAGATGCCCCATCCCTGGAAACATTCAAGGTCAGGCTGGATGGGGCTCTGAGCAACATGGTCTAGTTGAAGAAGTCTCTGCTCATTGTGGGGGGGTTGAACTAGATGACCTTTAAAGGTCCCTTCCAACCCAAACTATGATTCTGTGAAAAAAAAAAAAAAACAACCTTTTTTTTTTCTGTGAAGGAAAAAGAATGGAAGTGTAGGCAGATGGACGAAATCCCTGTATAACAGATACATGAAGAAATTACATTTGTATTCTCACATCCCAGCTTACTCAAGTTGGAAGTTCTCAAGCCTGGTGACTAGCAGCTCATACGCAATATTAAATGGTGCCATGGAAGCGACGTCCACAAATATAATCTGGTCAGAGGGTCCTGTCTCAGGTGTTGGCTCAGAGGGACAGAGGGTCCGACTCACTTCTTGGTAATTGTAGGTCCTCTGATAGCTATAACAGCCAAGGGAAGGAGGGAAGGGAAAGTTGGATGGAAAAGAGAGAGACAGCAGTTTAAAAGTTGTTTGGCAGTTTTAATAACAACATTTTTCCCCTGCTTGCATAACTGAAATACCAATCTGAAAGGCCAAGACCATTCAGTCTTTTATTCAGAGCTCAAAGTCCACCTCTGTTGCCTCTTGCAGTCTGCACAAGGGACTGGCCATCCCCAGCATTTCACTGCCCTTGAGGCTGCCTGTGCCATCTGCAGATCTAGCACATCTGCCATTTGCTGGAGGCAGAGGGAGCACGACAGCCCAGAACAGCCACTGCTGTAACCATCCCCTGCATCAGGCAAGACACTGCAGGATACCTGCTGTCTGGCACCAGGATTTCAGTCATGGGATGAAGCTTCACATCTGAGATGGTCTAAGGTGCCTGCAAAGTCTCAGTACTTGCAGCCTAACTAGCTCTGAGGTGGCTGAAGATACACAGCAGCACTACTTTCACAAAGAAAACACCCCCAAAACATCCCCCAGCCTCCAGAATAGACTCAACTTAGGTGTGCTGGGGTGAGAAACAGAGGAGAGCCCTTATTCCCCAAATGCTCTGTAACCCAGCAGTTCGGTTAGTTCAAATCCTGCTCCAAACTAGAACCCAAGAACTATTTGCACGCACTGTAAGCAACTGTGGAAATGAAAATAACACCATTTGGTAGATTCACTGACTAGTGACACAGGCAGATCCCCAGCAGAGGAGACTCCTTGTACTCCACATACAGGAGACAAGAGCAGGCTGCCAAACAAGAGGTTACCCACCAAATCCTGGTCTTCCTACGTTCAGCTGACAATGAGCAAGCATGCTTTGCAACCAAGTCCTGCAGTCTACACAAGGAGCAAGATCTAGCACCTGAGGAAGGCTGATGCTGGACACAGCCGGCAGACCAGTGTGTTACAAGGAAGAGACTCCAGTACTTACAGGCCTCGAAAAATAAGTGGGACCTGCCACGACAGCACTCCCTTCTGCTGGCGAACTACAAACAGGACAGGATATTGGAGGTTTTCAGAGCTGCTGTTCACGTACACCCGCACTGCATCTACCTGTGGGAAGAGAAAGGAGAGTACAAATAGGTATTAGCCAAAGGCAAAGAACAAGAAAGACGGCTCCAAATCTAGGTGGGAGAAGCCTGTCCCCCTTCCTCTGTCTGACCTAAATACTGGCAATATCTACGGGGAGATCAGCAGTATTTGTCACTGGACTGGTTATTCAGATCCAGAGGTCATTTACAGAAGTGCCTCCTTGCTGCTGTTCTAATCCAGAATCACAGCCCTGACCCCACATCAGAGGTGACTGTCAGACAAGACACAATGGACAAATGCAGCAGACATAAGAGGAAGAGAGTTCAGTAGCTTCCACTTACCCAATTGGGAGCAACCTGAATAACTACTGTTATAAAATTAAGCAAACACACACACACAACATATACCCAAGGCTACAACTGAAAATTTTGTTGCTTGGACCCTTACGTACCCAACTCAATCAACATTACTGGGAAAGTCACAAAGATGATTGAAGACGACATAAGTAGTTAGGGATGAAAAACCAGGTTAGCAGCTAGCACCTGGCTCAGCTGTAAATGATACTGAGATAACTGTAACCCATATATACCCCACCTAACAACAGGAGTACACTCTTGACTGCCTTCAACCTCCCAAGGAAGGCTGCTTGGGAGGTTTTAATGCAGCCCACTGCAACCAGCAGCTGAAATTTCTCCTTACAATTTCTCCTTACGTTATCTGACCACCAAGCAGTTGCAGAGGTAGGACAACTGTGGGGCAGAAGGCCCTCAGTTTACTATTTGCTTTGAAAAGCAAGCAAGCAGTTTGTCTGCACCAAATGGAAATGGCACCATTTCCATTTGAAAAGAACATCTCTTCAGCTCCCTCTCCAGAGCTGCAGGTATTGCTCAAGAAAACAGAGTATGAGAATGTATAACCCATCAGAAGAGACAGTACATCTCTATTAGAGGTCTTTAAATGATGAAAGCATATTAGGTAGATAAGATATACACATTTTAAGCCCACCGCATCTTAAAAGATTAGAATGGTCTCTCTCTAGATCAGTGAAAGACTTTTCATAGATATCTCAACTTCATACCCTCCAAGAAGAGTAAAGGTAGAAGGGGGGTGCCACCTTCTGAAAAAGCATACAGAATTAGCAAGGTAGCAGAAGGGCAGCTACCTGAGATGGCAGCTTATGCTTACACTGAGGACAACAGGTTCAGAAAAAGGGCTTGCATCTGCAGTCGCAAGTCTGAAAGAAAATTCCCTATTTATTCTTGTTTAGCGATTCTAGGCTCACGTCGGAGTTTAGTTTACTGGAACAAAACACCTTTTTGAAAGCCATAATCATTATCAACCTTCCTGCCATCATCACCATCATACAGAGGCTACAGCCACCAATTCTTAAAAAATAAAGTCTTCAACAAAAGACATCATAAATTATTTAATTAAAACCCCTTTGCGATAGAAGGGCAAACACTGGAATCTTTTTCCATTGCCTTCTGGTTTCTAAACCTTTGCAGCACTCTTTTGGCATGCCTTCCAGCTTTTCCTTCTGACCACAAAAACTACATATGCATTTTTGTTTCCAAGTAAATTTCACAGTAGGGTGCTAAAACCAAGTTAAGAAAAACACCATCACAAAGCAAGACTCACAGGTAACACCTGAAGGGTATCAACACAGCAGGCCACCACCACCAGACAGCACTGGAAGGTTACTCTGCGGCTTCCTTTGTCCCTGTGGCTGCCCTGCTCAGCTGGGGGAGCCGAGCCAGCACACGTTGGTATAACTGGGAAACGCAGGGACTGGGCTGAACAAGCTGCTGCCTGTTTGTAGGTGTTTGCTGTAGTCACTGTGACAAGGAACGGGGACCCAAATGAAGTGACATTGGAACTGAACAAGAAAACAAATCTAAGGAGCATGAAGACACAATGGTCAAGCCAGAGTCCCGCAAGCACATGGAGCCATTCTCCATCCATGGGGAAACCAACTATCATTACAGAAAGGATACGTTCCAGCTACTTGTCCAGCCGTTTTTTGCCCAAGAAACAGTTAAAGCAAGCCCACCTCCACAGGTGAAGTGATTTACACTGCCTCTGGTTGGACACCACTCTGTGAACCCCCCAGGGCTCAGCACATCAGCACAGTGCAATGGCAAGCTCACATCAGACCCACAGCAAATAGTATTACTGCGTCATGCATCCTCAACTACTCACAAATGCAAGCTGGCATTCTACCTAGAAATTCTCTTCTGCACTGACTTCATGAATACAGAACATAACCCACTACGTGGGTTACGCATACATTGCAGACAGCCAGGTTTACTTTAAATGAGTACAGTTCTTTTGTATTCACTGGAAGACTTAGAATGTTGTATCTCTACTTCTTCTAAATTCTCAATTTAATAAACGTAATGGATGTTTGAAGCATATACTAATGCTGAGTGGTATTTTAAAAAAAAAAAGAAAAAAGTACTACTTTTATAGTTTGCCCAGGCTTTGGACACAGAATTGACAGTTGTATACAAGTGAGAATGTGTCTTCTTTCCACCTTGGATCTTCCCTTTCAGCAAACTAAGTATTTCCAATATTGATTCTAAGAGGAAAAACACAAACAGAAATTCACAGGCTGTTTAGAAAAAGTCAGCCAAAAGAAAAAACCTGCTCTGAGGTATCCTATGAAACACATGACAGAGCTCTATCTTTCTATCATAAAAAAAATACAGCTTTTCATATCTATTAAGATACACTAGGGACAATTCTATGATTTAGTCTTAACGCCCCTTGGAAATCCCAGTTCTTCCCCCTATTGCATTACAGTCCATATGCAGCAAGCCATTTATCTCCAGCGGCGCAGTATATTTTTCGGCTTTATTAGTTTCTCATGCTGTTTGGCTTGCACAGGTAAGAATACATGCTACCTGCATTCTACAGTGTATTTATCTGAGGAGCCATGGCCATGTAATCAAATACTGTTTCATAAGCAGACAAGCACAACAGCCAACACAAGGCTGAAGAACTACTTTTAATACCAGTATTTCATAGTCTGAGATCTTCACTAGACATTTTATGTGATCTTAAATGTCTGTTGGGCCAATTCGTGGAATTCCTAGACTTTAATATGAAGAGGGTGGAATACCATGCCAAGACCACATCCCTGAACACTTCTACCTATGATGATGCAAGGAAGTGTTTTCTTAATATTCACCAATCGAAGCAGAGCCCCCTGAGTCCTGTCCAAAAGGGAAGGATTTTCTCTCCCAATGAAGTTTGCAAGGTATTGAGGTCTGCCATTGCATCCTTACCACGAAGGGAACTTTGCGAGACCCTTGCCTGCCTTACGGAGCCCTGCAGATGTGGGGAATGTGCCCTGCTTCACAAACGAACAAAGTATCGCATGGGCAGGCAAGAATGACCATTGCCTACCCCTTTCATACAGCTCGTACCCAAACAGAAAGATGAGAAAACAGCCCTCTCCTCCTTCAGGAGCCAGGAGTACATAGCAGTAGGGACTGGAGCCTTATGGAGACATAATCCCATGCACACCTTTGGGTGAATGAGATCACCCAGCTCATGGAGACAGCAGCTGGGAGCTCATGGCTGGAATTAGGCTGGCTTACAGGTGTACCCATGCTATAGCACTATTAACTTGACCTCCCTCCCCACTAGTCTAGTTAGACTGGAGAAGGGGAGCAGGGCAACAGCTGAATGATTTATACTCAGACTCCACCTCATGCACTGTAAATCCCAGTAGAGGGCAAAACTTCATACCTGTTCTATGCCTCCATCTCGGCCTTGACTCTTACATCGCGTCCTGCCGATGCAGCCCAGAATCCGGGAGCAGCAAGTGCCTGTGTGGCATAGCTCACTGCTGGACAAGGCAGTCCCTTAAATCCAAAGGGGACAGGCAAGTCTTGGAGCCTTGGACACAACCATCCCATCCTTGCCCTTTGTAACCCTACCATATCCTATGTGTCACACCAGCTGAGCTGATGGCCTCCCTTCAGGCTGCTAAAGCTCAACCACCACTCACTGTCATAGGGCTATAAAGGGGCAACTGCCTTAGTCTACGACTAAAGGCAATGTCCTCTCCTAGAGGTCAAGGCATGCAGGCAATAATGCTATGGAAAGTGTTATGTCTACTTGGAAGCAGAAAGTACCAAGGTGAGGATTAACACATCATGTTTTTTTGAACACTGCATGTTGCGTAGACGTGACACTGCAGGACATGGTTTAGTGGGCGTGGTGGTGTTGGGTTGATGGTTGGACTTGATGATCTTACAGGTCTTTTCCAACCTTAATGATTCTGTGATCTTTTTTCCAAAAAGTTACTCAAACGAAAGTATTCTCTCCCCCCCACCTTATGCTTTTTAAAGTAACTTGGATCAGGATAACTGACCTGCTGTACTGAAGAGGAAGGGAGAAGGTATCCAACAAGTTAAAAAAACCACCAGGTTTTAGTTGTGGGTTTTTTTTTTTAAAGGGTCATTTAAGCTGTGTCATCACCTTCTAAAACAGCACTAGAAGATGCTTCAGGAAACTGAATGCTGCAGCTGTTAGGTGGGACAAATAATCTGAGTCATCAGGGTGGCCTCAGTACATGGTAGCCTAGGAGAACCCACACCCCTCAAAGCTCACACGTGCATCTATATTCTACCTTGGCTTGCTAAAGAGTCCCAGAGAGGAGGGGATGAGCAGAGCAAAAGCAGGACCAAGACATATCTTGGTTACATGTAAGGAATTGTACTCGCTCTGGAAGGGAGGCAGCAAATGATACTTTCAACTCCAGCACTGCTTGAATTCCTACCCACACAATTTGAAAAGCTCTCAAGGTTTTGGCGATCATCTGGCATGCCACATTTATTTCAACTAATCAAATAAGTGACAGAGATGGCAAATTGAGGTCCTTAGAGAGCCAAGTATTGATTCATCTCCATGAGGAGAATAAATCCTCCACCCCCAGTTTACAGGCCTGTTACATTTCCTAGGTCCACTTGACACCCCCAGTTCATTCACTTCTTAGCACCTCTGCTCCTTCTCCATGGATGATGTTTTTGAAGGACCATGCAAAGGCTGAAATCCTTTCACATCTTTGCTGACAAAGGAATCAGCCATTAGAAAATGGAACATTCATTTCTGTGTCCTGAGATTTGGCTGCTTCCACCACTGCCGCCTTATAACCCCGCCAGGACTCTTTCTGAAGACAGCCCGCTTCACGCTGGTGAAATGTATATCATGTTGAGTCCCATTTCAAGCAGCAGTGTCTAAGAACTCACATGGGACCAGCAGGGTAGAAAAAAAGCACTTGGGCAGAAAGGAGACGAGCTACAACTGTAAGTGAGGAGTCACTGCTGAACAGCCTTCTCCTCCTGAAGCATCTGAATTTGTCTGACTGCATGTCCTACAGAAAGTAGCTCTTACTTTCATTATACTATGTATTTCTTCATCTCCCTTTCTGGAAAGCCCAGAAATAGGTTTGTTTTCAGAGTCACAAAATTGTTGTTGGAAGTGACCTCTTGAGATGACCTAGACCAAGCCCCCTACTCAAGCAGAGTCAGCTGGAGCTGGTTGCTCAGGGCTCAGTCAGGTTCTGGATATCTCCATAGATGGATACTCCAGAACCTCTCAGGTAGCCTGTTCCAGTCTTTGACTACCCTCACAGGAAAAAAAAAAAAAGTATTTTCCTGTGTTCAGATGGAATGCCTGTGTTTGTGCCCATTATCTCTTGTCTTGTCACTGGGCATCACTAAGAAGAACCTGGCTGCCTCTTCTTCATTCCCTCCCACCAGGCATTTACACACATTTATGAGATCCTCCTGAGCCTTCTCTGCTCCAGGCTGAACAGTCCCGGCTCTCTCAGCCTCTTCTCATACAAAACATGCTCCAATCCCTTAATCATCTTTATGGCTCTGCACTGGACTCACTCCAGTAAGCCCAAACATTTCTTGTACTGGGGAGACCAGAACTGGACACAGTACTCCAGGTGTGAAAGCTTTGCAGCTTTGTAACTGCCCAAGGCAAGTCTGTAGAGCATAACTCTCCCTACTTTTATAAAACAAAACCACCTCTGTAAGAGCTTCCTGGACAAGCCCAACAGTTAAACTTATCATACAGTGACTCATTAGCGCTCCATTCACACACCTTTCCAAGGCTAGCAGGAGGGTGTCGGGGTAATGTCCATTGCTGAATCTAGCCAAAAGATTTAGCATTTCCATTTCCTGTGAAAGGAAAGCTAATTGAGACCGTGGCTACAGGTGCAATAACGCAGCTGAAAAATTTTGCAAGCTGAACCCAGTCAAGGCTCTACTCAGCACAGACCTCCTGCTGCCGCTCCACATCCCAGTTCGAGCTCCTGCTGCTCCTCACCCAGGGTGGCTGGAACGTCCCTAAGCAAGAGCTACTGCCCTTACGTGCGCAGGGTTACAAATTGTCTCCTCTTTGCTGTCAACACTGATACTTGCTTCTCTCTCCTTAACGTATAGGTGAAAGCACTGAGCATATCTTTTTTGAGATCTCAAGGCTCTTCCAGATTAGGTGCTTTACTAGTCTAAGAGCAGTCAAGTTTCCTTTAAGGAAGGAGAGGGGGGGGAAAAAAAAAAGAAAAGAAAAAGAAGGGGGGGGGGGGGGGGAGGGAGAGACCTGCCTGTGAATCCAAGGCTATTAGATGTTTGCTTAACTAAAAATAAGCAACACCAAGATTAATTCATTCTGTTAAGGACTCATCGTCTATTTTCAGGCAGCCCTGGCAACTGCTAGTCCAGATGCCTGCAGGGCCTGCTCAGGTAACCAAAACTTCTGTGAGTTTTAACTTCTCCCATATAGTTAATATACAACTACTGAAAGGCCTCTTGATTTTGCACTGACATGCTGTATGCCCACAGCAGTCATCATCTGCATTTTACAGACTGTGCGACTCAAGCGTGCAAAAAGAGGCAGAAGGCCACAAGCAATGCGTTCAGAGCTTAACCGGGGAGAGTGACTGAGACATTCAAAGCCCGAGATCTGCTCCCTGTACCATTTCTACTGCATGACCCTCAGAAACATCAGGTTAAGTGGGATGGAGTTATAAAGCCTACAGCTCACAGCACACAGCTCTGCTACCCTCCTGCTGCAGTACTGAACGGCCAAGAAGCTGCCTCATTTGCAGTATTTGGGGTGCCTTCCTCTTTCCCACCCTCCAAGTCACATCCCTCTGACTCTTTCCAGCAGTTGCTCAACAATGCTTCTGCTCCCCAGATGACGGATCTGTAGTCTCTCTTCTGGGCAGCACTCAAGCATCCCGCTCTCCTCCTCTTCGATGCTCTGTTGATATCTCACCTAGAGACCCTAGACCATTTTTCAAACCCTGGCAGTCCTCAAAGCTTCAGTTTTTGCAAACAGACCTCAAAGCAATTTTGTTCATGTGATTACATGAATTACTGATCCCAAGGTTATTATAAAATTAGTGGAACTGACCTCCCCAAGATGACACCTCTGTCTGGCCTAATCTTCGATCCTGATGACCAAAGCTTGTGCAAGATGAGTCTTGGAGGATACTAAGCGCATGGCTTACCTGTGCCTCTTGTACCCTTATGCCAGAGAAGGGCTACAGCGTTTCCCTGGGGGTATCAAGAGCAACAGCTGCCACAGAGCAAACATTCAGGACTAGGATTTCTGCTCTGCATCTAGGCCAGTATCGGGAGGCAACTCCTGCAGCCCACACCCCACTACAAGAAAGGTTTAATCGCTACCCCTGTGGCACCTCTTCACCACAAAGGCAAAAGTGCAGGTCACTTACGTGTTTGGTGCCTACCATGGTAGAAGGCTCAACCATACAGCACCTCTCAAAGGGACACTGCTATAAGTCACAGAATCCCACAACTGGTGAGGTTGGAAGGGACCTCTGGAGATCATCTAGCCCAATGCCACTGCTCACGCAGGGTCACCTAGAACCAGTTGCCCAGTCGGGTTTTGGATATCCCCATGGACTCCACAACCTCTCTGGGAGACCTGTTATAGTGTTTGATCACCCTCAGAAAAAAAAAAAAAAAGAAAAAAATTTCCCATCTATCCCAGAGAAGGGCAAGAGAAGGGAAACAAGAGCTTTGGTGATTAATGCTTTGATAGGGAAAAGCCTGAGAGGGGAGAGAAGGTCCCCTCCCTCTGCTGTGATCCAGCAGTTAGACCCCTCATTTGGTTTCCCTCTCTCCACAAAACTAAGCTGACCACACGCCACCTACAACATTTAGTCAGCTTTTCTGCCATTTCCATTACCTTATAATATTGCTAGTGTTACACTAGTAAGAAATAGGATTACCAGGAGGATGCAGGCAAGATTCTCAAGACTCAATATTCTTTAAAATATGAGTACTTACTCTCATTTCTTACCCATGTGAAAACTGGTATATGCTATATTACCACTACACATGACTTCCCTCCACATTCCCTGTGTTCAGCGCAGTGTATTTGCTCCCTGTAACAGCTGGTTAGCTCCCTTGCCCTGTTCCCATAAAAGCCTTGAGCTCTCTTAGGTCTGGATAATATCCGGGGCAGCATCCAGCTGCACTAAGGCAGGACCACCTCCAGCCTAAGTATGGGCTCACAGGTGTGATTCCATTACACTACTTTCATTCCTCTCACCTTTCTGCACTCTCCACAGGCAAAGCTGCTTCCCAAGCCACACTCAAATAGGGTGCTTCAGTCAAAGAGAAACATCAGAAAGTCACAAGCAACATTTACAGAAGAGCTTATTAAGAAGATCCCAGTGTACTTTAATTTCACCTCAATATATTAACAATTCACTTGCAGTGAATACCTCTGCTATTCCACGTTGGCACATAGCCCAGAACAATCAGGAGCATCACACCACCTAACGCCATCAAAATCTTTATTATAAAAGCCCAGAAAAAAAACAGAGCGATTAAGAAGTTGGACAGATGGTGACTGAGGTTCCAGTCCATCTAGTTATTGACCCTGCCGCCATCACCACAGTGACACAGGGCTTCTCATGGGCAGATCCTGCACCTTCAGTGGAGGGGACAGATCCCAGGCCCAGGATGCAGCTCCGTTCTCCCCCTCACAAGTCTCAGGGATACAGCAGCAACTCCCAGCAGCACAAAGCTTTGGTTGATGGGCCTCTGCCTGACATAACAGCTATTCCTCCAAAACATGGCAATAAAATAGGTGGGATTTGCCTGTGGGCCAAACCTGCGCAACAAGTTCCCACCTAAAGGTCCCTCCGGATCCTGCCCATCACTTGCAAATGAGCTTGGGGATATCAGAGCAACAAAGTTCAGTGGAATCTAGGTGCAATTACGAGGAAGCTGGGGAAAGTGGAGAAAGGATTAACATTTAACTGCAAGCAGGGCTTCTCTCATTTGCTGTCAATCACACTCTGATTTTGTGCTACAGAGTGGAAGCAACCCTAATTAGTCTCTTGGAGAAAGGTATTTTTGCCTGGCAGGGTGAACTGTCGAGCAGAGGCATCCCAAGGGACAGGGATAACAATGTAGCACCTATGAACCCATGTTTGTGCTTTTTCAGGCCTTCTTCCAATTAACCTACCTTAAACTTTTAATCCATGTTTTGCTTCTAGATTCTGTTGTCTTGATATAGACAATATACACATTTTCATGCAAAAGATTTAGTAAACTCACCACTGAGCCAGTGCTAGTAGTCCCATCTTTCCCTTTGAAAGTCAGCATTTGGTGTTTGCCTCAAGGGCATCATCTCCAGCAAAATATTTTTAGAAGAGTGGGGAAAAAAGCAGGAGGTGAAGGAAAAAAAGGTGATTTATTTAGTTCAAACACCATTCTCCCTCCATACCCTTCCCAAGATTATTTCCTTTTAAGAACAAGCAGTTCTGACATGAGAACCCCTCCCTGCTACAGAACCACTGCTCCCACCACATACAATCCTCCCTCCCAACACAGAAATAAGATCCTACCTATGTTGCATGTAGAGACAAGAGGAACTCCAGCTAAAAAGCACAGTTTTTATTTAAAATAATAATAACCCCACACCAGAACAAAAGACTATGAGCCTTTTCTGCATCCACCCTCACTCACTTAGCATCAGTGAGATGAGGAAGTTTTGCCTGGGCAGTAAGAGGATCAACCAGGCTGCCATCACTCCCGCACCACCACCGCTGCCCGAGGGACTTCGCTTTGGAGCGGACCATTCCCAGCACCGCAGAAAACTAGCTGTGCCTCTCCCTTCCCCTTCCTTGTACGCACAGGGAAGGAGGCTGTCTATATCGGTACTATGACACAGTGCTAGATTTCAAGCTGAAATCCTCACCTCCTGCAGATACCTGCAGTTAGGTTTGAGGTGGGACAGTCCAGGCTGGATCTTGGGAAACAACCTCACGTACCAAATGCTCCCTTTGAGAGCCAGGCCCTGCACTAACATTTGTCAGCAATAACCATACTGCTGCCTTTTGCAGGGTCAGGACTGCTTTAGAGACTTCTGCTCCTCACATTCCTTCCCATCGCCAAGCCTTTGCCATGTGCATCTCTATTCACTAGCCAAGCTCATGACAGTTTTCTTTCTCAGAAGACTGACCTTGAGCTTTTTTCTGTATTTCAAGGTAGACAGAGCAGTCAGACAGCTGAATAAAGAGAGCTCTCGGCACTATATAAAAACGTGTTAGACCAGGAAAGACAAATATTTGTACTTCAGTTCTATCACTACCCTGGAGATAGAGGGAGGAAAAAAAAAAGGAAAGAAATAAAAAAAAGTGCATCTGAATTCCATTCGCTAGATGGGAACAGGCAGAAGGAGCCAGTCCCAAATTCACACAGCTGAACAGGACCAACATGGCTGCAAACATTAAGCAAAATAAACTGGGCTCTTGTTGACACAAAAGAGTCCTTGGACTGATTATTAAGTCTGCATTTCCCACAGAGTTTACACATCAGCTTAAGACTGCAGGGATGTGAATTTAAGGGCAGGCAGGAGGTTGCAACAACACTTGCTGCTTGCTGCTGCAAGCAAAGGTGTTCAAGAGCATTACTGTGGATTCCTTTCCACCACCTTATGCTAAGCAAAACCTTCGAATCACACCAGGGCTTCGCCGTGTTCTCCACCACATTCACACGTAAGCTGCTCCTTGCGAGACCGTTGGGGATTATCGGTCCACGTTGCACCAGCACTTGGTCGTGGGCCTGACAAGGCACCAAGCCAAGCCAGTGGGCAGGGAACGCATCCGGCAAGCAAACACACGGGCTGTTGGTTACAATGGAAGGTCTCAGCGCAGGATACGTCTACAAAAGCCACTGAATTGCTGCTGTCTGCTGTTGCACAAGAAAGAAGTGCTTCATTGTTATATAAACCCTGAAATTAAGCAAAGTAGGATTCAGCCGGATGGGCTAGAGCAACTGAGGCAGTGGATGAAGCACGTACCTGCCAGTGCCAAACTCGGCTGCTCTTCCCACTGACAACGCAATGGGGGGAAGCTGAGGCCCTGAAGGAAAACAGTTATGAGACAGAGCGACAGGCATCACAGAACCTCTTCCCTGTCCTCTTACAAGACATGAGCACTGCTCCTGTCTGACAACAAAACAAGTGGAGCTCAGAGGAGCATTCCCTTTCAGCCTTTCTCTGCCTGACTTTGCTGTCAGTAAGTCTTAATTGCCCAGACCAATCTGTCAAATAACCTTGGCCCACAGTTTTCTTCCAGCATTTCTGCCAGGAGTTTTAAATATCCAAATCAGCATAAACTAAGCGACAGACTCTGCGTATGTCAAGCACAGCCTCAGCCACATTAACGTAATTGTTCCAGGATTAATATTTTTCATTTAAAAGTTCCACTTTGTGCAAATACACTGTGTGGACTTACGGTTTGCCATGGACATTCCCATGAGTTCACTTGTTTGCAACAGTATCTGCAGCATAAATGGAAGTAAGCCAAATACAAAGCATGTTAATATTTATCTTTTTCCCTTTTTGAAATTTTGTCCTCTAACCAATGTCACTAGGGAGTCTCCAGGACAGCCAGAAAGAAAAACTAGGAGTTGCCACGCTGGATGAAGTAGGTACCTGTTTCTGACCACCCTCAGACTTCAAGACGACGACAAAAATAAACCAATAAATCCTTTTTTGAACAGCCAGTTAAGGAACAAACTACTCTCTAATAAATAGCGTCTTCCTAACCCACAGCAGCTGGAATTCTGGGCTAGGGCAACCCTTGAAACAAAAGGGTTTATAGCCTTTCCAAATTTGACGCTACACCAAGCACACAGCAATAACTCCAGGGATTAGTGTCACAACACAAATATCTGGTTCTTTCTTGACTCACAAGTTCTTCACCTCAGTGACACTTTGGATGTGGATTGAATTACATATCCTACACGTTTTCTTCTTTTCTTTTTTTTTTTTAAACCATTGTTCATTGTTTTAAACCACACTGAAGTAGCTATTTCTATGCCTAAAGAAAAACATCAGCATAAAGAAAGTAAGGAAGGCTGTTTCTGAAATCCTCTGTGTTTCTCTAAGTATACACAGCAGGAAATAACGTTTGCTTATGCAAACGTACTAAACTACATTCTCAAACCGAGCAGATGGCACACCCTTGCAATACAGCTCTTACAGACTGCACTTTCATTCCCTAAATATCCCCTCAAATAGCAGATGAAGTCTGCATAGGAAAAGCATACCTTCCTACCCAACAACTTCTGCACAAGTTATTTAAGGACATTTCAGCCTCCACTTACAATGCAAATGTTTGTATTATAAATTGCTGCACTGGTCTTGGAAAGAGTTCAAACTGAGGAGAGACATTTTGATGAAGTTACTCTTATTCAGAAAATTTCTTCTTTTTTAATCTAGACATCCTGAGGGGTGGGGAGGGGTGGCAGGGGGGAACAAAACCTGATCAGCTTTCATTTTAAACAACAGGACAGCCCAACAAGAAGAGAGTGCTTTTAAGATTTAAGATTTTAAGAACAACATCCAAATTCAAAAGAGATGCTTTAGTTCAATGACAAGTTACCGGGCTTGACAGCATTAGCTTACACATTAGAAATAAAAATAAAATTCTTGCCAGCACCGAAGTCACCATCTGAAGGTCTGGGGGCCACCCTGCAAGAAACCAGAGCAGACCTCTCAGGCTTTTTTCCTAAAGCCTGCAAACTGATAGCCTCCTTCAAGATATACTCTCTTTTGCCCCTCTAGGTAGGGAAACCCACAAAGAACAAAATCCTAGAAAGCCAAAGAAAAATTTAAGTTTGAAGGGATGTCAGATGGGCACATGATCCCATCCCCAGCTCAAAGCAAAGCGACCTCCCACACCATTTTTTCACTTAAGGATATCTACTTTTTGCCAGAGCCAAAGTTTTCAAGACTATATTTTCTGCTGCACAAAACAACGGTCAAGCTCGTGTTTTCAGCAGATCCCCGTACCATTTCTCTCACAGTTTACTTTTCCTTTCTCCAGCAAGCAAGAGCTTTTTGTGTGACTCTGGGCAGGGTGAGGAGTGGCCAAGAGACCCCACTGAGAAGCAGCAAGAGCATTTCAAGTGCTGTGTGCTTTACATTGCCTACGCTGTCATCTCCTGGGGTTGGTTGTTTTCTTTAAAAAAAGATAAATTATATACACAAAGATTATTCCAAAGGGGTTCCGTTGAACCTTGCTTGGCTTCAGACATCATATACTATAACTTGCTTTGATTTTTCTGGATTTGACATTGTGCCTACATTTCTGCCTCATAAGGAATTTATTATTAGGCTCCAGAAATGGTACGCTGAGGCCCTTCCAGTGTCCTGTGGTGAACAGACTAGAGCCAGCAAACAAAAAGCAACAGTTCAGGCCCTGGAGATCCCGCAATAACAAGAGCTCTACTGACCTTAGGAGATCTTCTTGTTCAAACATTTGTAGTCTTCCCCATTTATTTGGTTTTCGTCTTAGCATCTTTGCGGCTAAAATAGTGGGCTTCCACTCAGCATTAAGGAAAGACAGAACCTAACCTGTTCCCCCCTTTATAGCTGAGGTTCAGCCGTGTCCAAACAGGAGACTAAAGTTTTATTGCATGCATGGTGTAGCTGTGGGCTGAAACTTGGGCTGGAGCCAAGACTAACATTATGGAGAAGACAGGCAGGAGGGCGAGGGAATAATTTGAGGTAGTTTAGTTCCAGCCTGAAGAGTCCTACACATGAAGCCCAAAATCAGCTCAGAAGAGGTGAAAAAATTGCTCCTAGAGTCATTGTAACAGACATGGGTGCTGCTGGAGTGGGACCTACATTCGCATGTGAAACAGCAGAGAACAGTAAACACAGATTTGATCACCGCCACTTACTAAACCAGGTTGCTCTGTGTAGCAGATCAAGGAGTTTCCCTGCAGCTACAACAGATGGCTTCGGTCTAAGCATCACACAATCCCAGAGGAATGTATGGGTGAATTCCAGTTCTGGCTCCTTGCCTGGAGCAAAGCAAGCACAACTGCCATCCACACCTAGGCTACAAGAGACCCATTCACTAGTGGACAGAGGAACCCAAACGCATCGTGCTCTTTGGGCTGGAAAAGGCACTTGGTCTTTACTACAGGGTCACAAAGTTTAAGGCATCTAATTGAAAGACTTCTGTTCTTCTTGCTAGTGTTGATTCCCCTCTTCCCTTAGGTCAGCCAACTTTTTCCCATCTGCAGTCATGAAAAAAGGAAGGGTAATGATGTTAGCAACCCTCCCTGGTGGCACACAGCCTCTCTCACTCATTCACTGAGGGTAATTTTTCACTCATCACCCCTCAGATAGACTCCACGTAGGAAACAGTCACTCCAGGGCTACACATCCTCACATGGCACAACCGCTCAGCAGAGAAGCCACAGCTTAATCTACTGCCAACCACAGCTTACAGTAAGGCTGGGCCATATGGGAACCAAGACTGGGGCTCTGTTCCTAGTCCTGGCAAGGGAGGAGGAGGAAAATATCACCCACTCTTTCTCCTAAAATAGGTGCAGCCCACTGCTCAGCTTTTGAGCTCATCATATAGGTGCAGCCCACTGCTCAGCTTTTGAGCTCATCACAACCAAGGTGCACTGCATGAACGTCCAAGAGCTGTGTCTGGATTGCAGCAGCTTTGCCTACAAACGGCAAGTTGGAAACTTGTTCTTCTGAGAGATACTTGGTTTTCTAAATATAGTCCAGGTATCTTCCAAATCATGCATTCAAGTGACCTGAGCTCCGATTAGGAAGAATTTTTGTTGTCTCCAACAGTCTTCTTCCTCATGATACTCTGCTGCATCACGTACGACCTGGTACAGGAAATACCCACATGCACAATATTATTCGCATCTGTGTTTTCAGCAAATTAACCATGAGCAACAGCCAGAGCTTACAGTGGTGGAAAGAGTCATTCACTTTGAATTCCCCCAGTACTCCCACACCCCCACAGTTTTTTTCTTTCTGGAAGCCCTTATATTATTGCAACCACGGAACTAAGCAGGTTCTCTCACTTGTCACATAAAGCCTTCTCCAGTCAACAGTAAATCCAGCAGAAACATTTTACAGCTCTTGTTCAGTCTTCTGGGCAGGGACACTGCACAGGCAGCTCCAGCAAATCAGTTCTCCTTCCTTCCTCCCTCCCAAGTAGGGACACATTGAATTTGTGGAATTGGAAATGCTCACGAGTGCGCTCATTCTCTTCCCTATCCTGGATGTCTCCAGTTTACACAATCCTAAAATACGATAATCCTGTTTGCCCAACTAACTGTTAACAAGACTTCTAATAGTGCACATATGCCTTCACTGTTAGAGCAGGTAGTGACAGGCACAACAGCTGGTTTTATTACTGTATTTTTTACACTCACAGTTAAACATTAAATAAACAGCTGTGCAGAGGGGAAAACTTCAAAGTGCAGCTAGCAGGAGGAAAAGGGAACTAGAAAAGCGGTAAGACTACTCCATAACGAATGAAGGCTTTCCACCATGAGGAAGGCATTTGACACGTCCCTCTGTTCGCAGGCCAACTCTAGAAGACCCTTGCAGCAGAGGTGGCTGTGCTTCTCCTCAGCACAGCTTTACTTTTAGAGCTCTACCTCAGGAATTAAGGCCTAAATCCTAGTTGTCGAGTACAAAAAAGCCTGATAGCTCTCCCACCTCAAGACACAAGGTGAAGTGTTTCCGCACAGCACATAGGAGGCATTTTCCCCCCTCCACACACAAAGAGGAGAGACCTGGCAATGTATACGTGCGTAAGAGTTTTAGCTAAGTGGCTTGGTGAGCATATAAGTACCCTTATTTTCATTTTATGCACCCAGGAGTTGCACAGAAGCTAAGTCACTTGCCTGTCTCAAAGCAGCTCTGCTCCAGAGCCCCCAGTTGTACTTTCTTCACCTTGTATACATCTGCTCGTGAGCAATCTCACAGGACTTGCTTTTCCCTTCCCTCGTGCATGCATACCTGTATCCCAGGGAGTAAGGAAGATTATGCGGATGAAGAACATCCTCTGAGATCAGGCAAGCACAACACTTTTCAAAGTGGTAAGTCTCTAAAGCACCAAACAGGAATAATGGTCTTGTTCCCTCCTTTCTCTCATCCATCATTCAAACATTGCTCTGTTCAGCTGCATTTTCAGATGTGCCCTGGCAGCCATAGCACATGAGCAACCAGAACATTTACAGAGGACTGAGGGGTCACAAGCCAGCCCTTACACCTTGTCCTTGGCTCCAAGCTGTCCCTTGCTTTGTAGGCCTGCCTTCATGAGAGAGAGCAGCAGAGAGGGGAAAACAGCAGAATTCACAGCATCAGGAAAACAAATCCCTGTTTCAGAGCCAGGCCACTCCAGACCTGGCTTTGCTTCAGAGGGAAAGCAATTAAACTCACCCACTGCAGCCCTTCCATATGGAAAATGCTCTTTTTATTCAATTAAATTTCCTGTAACTAAGGTTAATGGTCCATGTGGTATCTGCCTCAAGGTATCAGAGGCTTCTGGCTGATCTGCCATCATCACAGAGACAGGAGGAGATTGAAGAGACCAGGAAGAACAGAAAGCTCGCAAATGGCAGGCAACCGGCAAACACTGGCTGATGCTCCACTCAGAGTTCAAGGCTAAAGACTGCAGTGAAAGGCAAGGATGAGTACACTGAGTTTTTGCAGGACTTGCATTCCTTCAGAAGGCCCAACAACTGCCCAGAGGACAGCGTGCCCCTAAGCATCTCCACAACTCTCGCACAAGTAAAACCTGCCCACAAGGGCACAGTCACGGATTAAAGTCAGGATTTCCACTACCAAGCTTCTAAACCTTGAGCAATCCTCATCAACAGGGAGATGCAGGACCAAAACAGATCAACCTCTGCCTCTGACCAGGCTGGCAAGAGGAGACCCAGCCATGTTTGCCTCTCATCAGTTCAGGGCTGCAGCTGGGGAGAGGGCTGCACACACCCACAGCCAATTACCCCAATTAGGCCAGACACCTTCTTGCAGGCTTCTGCTGGTTCAGCTCAGGAACAGCATCTGTAGGGCTTCTCATTGAGGAATCATAGACTGGTTTGAGTTAGAAGGGACCTTTAAAGATCATCTAGTCCAAACCACCTGCCATGGGCAGGGGGACATCTTCACTAGATCAGGTTGCTCAAAGCCCCGTCCAACCTGGCCTTGAACACTTCCAGTGATGGGGCATCCACAACTTCGCTGGGTAACCTGCTCCAGTGTCTCACCACCCTCATCGTAAAAATATTTCTCCCTTATGTACAACCCAAATCTCCCCTCTTTCAGTTTAAAACTGTTGCCCCTGTCACTACAGGCCTTGGCAAAAAGCCTCTCTCCTTCTTTCTCATAAGCCTGCTTTATATATTGAAAGGCAACAATAAGGTCTTCTTGGAGCCTTCTCTTCTCTAGGACCTTCTCTATCCTTAGAACCTGTTCTGATCACCTCTCATCAGAAAGCCTCCTAGCACAGTCCATCTTTATTTAAGTGTTTTTTCTCTTCCAAATTAGTTCTCATGGCACGAGCTGGTTGCATGACCCTCTTGAAGCATTCATGGCAGTGCTCAGAGAGTTCCACACTAAAAAAAAAAAAAAATTAAGCCTCAAACCTGAAGTTTCCCTTCTTGCTCTTGACCAGCTCAGTATCTCTGCAGAGATTTCCTGTTCCAGCATACAGGAACATGGAGATTAGTCCACTAAAGTTTCCACCTTAAATGCAGCGGTAGTCTGGACTGGGTGGCTCTTCATAGCCATGGGAACGGCCTAGTGTGTGAAAGTAGCCATCGAGCAGAAGACACATTTAGATACCTGCAAACAACACCAAGCAGCCGTGTACTCCCTCCCTGCCTCCTCCTAATCTGCTATCACCCTAGTTATCCTCCTGGAGAGAAAACTTCTTCCTGGAAGGTGTCCAGCAAAACACGTGGCTTCAAAGAGCACATTTAATAGAAGGAACCAGATTCGTTTTAAGGGAAGACAGTCCACACACTGCCTCTGCTAACAAGCCACAGACAATGTTTGGTCTGCTAACAGGCCTTCATCGTAATACCCAATACCTGTAACAGCTGAAGAAGCCTAACCTGCCTCACCACCAGCTTCTACAAGGAGGCTCATGCCCAAAGGGTGCTTTTGACCTCCTGGGTTCAGTGGTGACACCCAACAGTTAAGTAAAGCTGGGCTCAGTTGCATCATAGCCTGACATGCAACTCCTGCCCCATAAATACCAGATGCATTTTATTACATAGTAAAACATATTAGAAGACAGAGGAGTCTTTAAAGGTCTGGATGTTTTGGAATTTCACAGTAAAGCAAAGGAAGGGATGATTAACACCACCTCCCCGTGCTTTCCCCACCTTTTATTATGCTCTCTACCAACTCCTTTCATATTGAAGCATTAGAAATACCGTGGGGAAAAAGCAATGTTTTCCATTTTCTCTTGTCCTGTGCAGCTGAGGACAGGAGGGAAGATTCGTTTGCCCCCTTCACCATCTTTTGGTACATCAGAACATCTTACCCAGCAATTAACGCCCAATCCAAACAACGGGGGCTGAGTTTCCAAGGTACCACTTCGCTACTAGAGATAAACACGACATTAAAAAGGGGGGAGGGGGGAAACCCGCAATAGCTAGTTATCCATAAACGACAGGCTTCCTTCCCCATCACAAACAGCCAGAGCTTGGCAGTGCTGCCCTGCAGCCTCCTCACATCCCGCCTCACCTGCGCAGCCCTGTCTCACCTCCCGGGGGAGAGCACCCTGATCCCGCTGCAGCACTCAAATGGGGAAAATGGTATTTTAAAAGGTTCATTGAGTGCACACACACACACCCCCTTTTTTTTTTAGGTAGTACTATTATCCTCATAATTCCCTTCTAGACTTTAAACCCATTCTGCTGCTAGCAGCGCTGGATACCAAACCCCCGTCCGGGGGGTGCACCAAACCGCCTGCCCACCCCGTGCCCCCTGGGACGCCGCCGCCCTCTCTCCCCGCAGCCCCGGGCTGCCCTGGCCGTGCCGGGGAAGCCCGCGGGAGGGCGAGGGGAGCCCTCCGGTGCACCGCGGCTCCTGGAGGATGCGGGCAGGACCGCGGGCGCGGAGGGAGAGCCCGGCCCGCTCCCGCGCAGCGGCGGAGCCGCAGCGGCGCCGGCGCCCCCCCCCCCCCCCTTCCCCAGCCACACCGGCGGAGGGAGGGCGAGCGGGGCACGGTGCGTTTCCCCGCCGCGGGGAAGCCGGCGCTCCGGGGGACGCTCCTACCTGCCCGGGCTGGCTGCTGTAGGCGAAGGCGTAGACCCGCTCCGCGCTGATGTTCACGGCGCCCCGGTAGACGCGGCCGAAGGCGCCGGGCGCGGGGCTGCCCCCGGGGCCGCCCCCCGCCGCCGCCGCCGCCCAGAGCAGGGCGCAGAGCAGAGCCCCGGGGGCCGGGGCCGCCGTCGCCCCCCCGGCCATGGGCTCGTCCCTGCCGCTGCCGGCCGCCCGGTGCGGCACCCGGACTGTCTCTCCCCGGCAGGGCGGGCGCCGAGGCGCTTTATTTGCAATTTAAATAAATAGCTCGGCGACACGCAGAGGCGCCGGGGGAGGCGGGGAGGCAGCCCCGGACACCCCCGCCCCTCGGCCGGGGGGCGCCGAGCAACTTTCCCCGGGGAAGGACCCTCCGCCGGCCGGCGGGGAGGGGAGGGGAGGGGAAGGGAAGGGAGGCCGGCGGGCTGGCCGGCCCCGGGGAGGAGGGTCTCCTCGCTGTGCCCGGCCCCAAATTCCGAGCCGGCCTTGTCAGACGGTTGTCAGGGAGCTTTTCCCCTTGGGGAGCTGTGCTGTGAGCTTAGGGGCACGTTGGCATCGTCAGGCACATGGGGACGGAGCAGCGGCATCCGCAGGGCTTCAACACCCCCGGCCCGCCGAGTCAGGGGCACCCTCGCCCCGCGCTCCGCTGGCTCACTGGAGCGGCACCTCGCACCTGCAGCGCATCTCATGTAGGGCCATCCCCAACCTTTATTTTTGGCTGCTCGCGACTTTGGGATAAATACCCTCGTCTTTTAGTTCAGTCCAAAGGTGTGAAAGGCTGCAGCAAAATGTCGTTTCGTTAATTCAAGCGTGGCTTGGTGCATCTTATATTCTTTGAGTCGTTCACGAAACTGCTACAAACAATAATGTGGCACTCTTAACTTTTTCAGCAAGACAAGAGCGATACTGTTGGGCTGTGGAAGGGCCAGGGGTCCCTCTCTCATCGTTTACCCCTCCTATGTTCTTCTGTTGAAAACACGCCTGGGAAATGGGGCAGATCCCGTGGTGGAGGGAGGAACTTTTGAGTCAGAGAAAAGAGCGTTACTAGAAAGCAACCTGAAAGGTTTTTCGGACTGAGGATGAACTTGTAGGAGCCGCAGTTTTATAAAGCCAGCCTGCAGTCTTCAGCTGCGGTGACTCTGGCCACAGAAGCTTTCCAAGTTGTGGGGTTTGTTTTCAAGACTGAGAGATTTCCTGGGGGTCACTCGTCATCTTTGGAGGAAAAGTTGCAAAGCTCAGCAAAATGAGTCGGCATGCTATGCCGTCATTTTGACCTTCGGACCTTTGTGTGATCTCTGCCAAGAGAAAAAAGCAAAACAATTGTCAGTGATTTCTGTGTTTGTCCTGAAGTAGGCTGCCATCCAAGTCACCCTGCCTTTTGTCAAGAGTCCCAAGAAGTGGCATTAAGGGCGAAAACCCCCATTTGAGATCTGCTGGAAGGTGGACACTCCAACACGAAGTTTGCCTTTCAGCCTGAAGTGCCATGCTGCGCAGACCAGGAGACCTGTGCAATGTCACCTCTGAGCTCTTGTAACTCTGCCTTGCCTCTTACCAGGACACGGTGTGACCTTTCCTGGGGGACTTTCAAGCAGTGGTGGCACTGGGAGACTTGTGGCTTCCCCTCCCCACCCTGGAGAGCCCAGGGCTCCTGAAGCCTACAGCTCCCTTCTCACCCACTGTCTTCTGCAGACCCACACGTCCCTCCGGCAGGTCCAGCAGCCCTCTAGCACGTGCTGGAGGGAAGAGGCTGGGGAGCATGTCTTCTCCCAGAGAGGAGAGGATTCGGGGAACAAGAGGAGGTATGGCAAAGTGAAAGCATGTCAGGGCCATGCCAGTTGCTCGGAGCAATGTGACAGGTGGCACAAGGCCGGTATTCTGCAAACCAAGGTAGTTCTGGCAGCTGCAAATAATTTTTGTGTCATTTGGTGCCGTGCATATTTCAAATCAGGAGATGAATGTCGTGTCAGTGCGTTGTCCCTCCCTAGTTGTGTTGTCTTCAAGATAAAGAAGTGGCTCTCCATATAGTCTACTTTCCAATGCAGAATTATGGATTTCTTAAAGTACTTGCCCTGAGTGGATGTACGTTTTGGTATCTTACCAGAGAGTACACATTTTTCCTCATTTTGAATTTGAGGAGTCAAGTTTTCTTTTCAAAGTGTAATACTTTGTGCTTGTCTTTATTGAATTTCACCTCAGTGTTTCAAGGTTCTTTCCGGGATTTAGCAATGTTAAACCTTGGTTCAAATCCTTGCCTCCAAGGTGCGGTACTACCCAACTCGGTGTTATTTGCAGAAGTTTGAAGTCAAAGGTCAATTCCACTATTCAAATCACTAATTAAAGTAATCAATCCTAGCAGACAGATCTTAATTTGATATACCTTCCTATTGACAGGAAAATATCCACTGCTACAGTTTGGGAATTGCTTTTCAATCACACCCCCCCTCATGTTAATTCCGCCCGAGCTCTATTTGCCTTTATGAGAGTGGTGTTCAAGGCAATGTTAAAAGCCCTGCTGAAGTCAAAATATGTTTCTATTCCTTTCAGCACCTACTAAGTCAGTTATCTCGGCAAAGAAATAAATTAGGTTATTTTGACATGATTTGTTCTGGACGAATGCACACTGCCTGTTTCTCATCACTTTATTGTTATTTAGTTGCTTGCACACCGATTGCCGAACAGCTTGTTTCATTGTCTTTCCAGATAACAAATGGAGGTTGGCTGATTTATGACTCTTCACTCAGCCTCTTCAATAAAGATGGGTAGCCTGTTTTCCCTTTTCACTTCCACCTGGATCTTGTTCTTGAATGGCAGCATGTATTTTGGAAGAAAGAACTAGTCCCTGTAAGGCACAAGATGGTGATCCAGACAGACCATGGGTCTGGGTCAGTGGAAGTGGTCTGGTATTCTTGTATGTGCCACAGTGGTGTGGTGTCAGGGGACAGCGAGGGCCATGCTGCTCCCTAAGGGACAGGGAGCCGAGTGCCGTACCACGGCCAGCGGAGCAGGGACCTCACTGGCCAAGGCCCCATCCCGCAGGACCTGAGCAAGGCGAGCAGGGCAGGCCTGGAGATAGCAGTTGGGGTCAACAAGGAGTGCAGATCGCCAGACAAGTCTGTGGCAATAGGATAGGTCTGAGGTCAAGCCGGGAACGTAAGTTAGCGAGTCAGGTTGGGTGATGGCAATCGGGGCCGGACACAGCCCCGTCATCAGCATAAGCAAAGCCCAGGGTTGTGAGTGTCTGCGAGGAAGGAGGAACTGTGCTGAACCACAGGCTCACAAGAGTGCGGGTTTGGGCTTTTTTTTTTTTTTTTTGCTATAGCACAAAAGTAGAAAATCTCACTGCTATTGGAAAAAAACACAGTAAGGAAATGACATTTCTCCTGGTAACCAGTGCTGCAAAAACATCCAGGATAGAGGAAGGTTCTTAATTACAAAGGAATTCCCCAAATCATACTAGCTTGGAAGGGGAAAGAAGAGAGTATAAACGTATAACAAACCAAATTGTTTGGAAACCTGATGGTTTTAAACCACTGTCATTTGAATATGTAGTCTCCATCTTATGTAAGCTCCACCGCGAGTAAATAGATGCTGTAGATGCTCGGCTGGCTTCTGCAGAGATAACGCAACATTTTCAGACTCTGCTGTAAATGCAGCATGAAGAACAAGAACTGAAAGGCAGACAGGCTTTTAAGACGTTTGCTAGAACCTGCTCCCCATTTTCTTATAGGTGGCTGAAGTGTTTGAAAATAGGCTGGTGGAACAAGAAGTGTCTCTGGATTGTATTATGTTTGCTTGTATTAGGTATTTAACATTTATATTTGATTGTCATTAATAACAGCAGAGAGGTTTAAGAGGTTTCAAAGTGGATGATGTATGGATCTAATTGTGCCTTTATTGCTTTCTTCTCTTTCCAGTAGACCTTGTTCTTCAAGACAATTTACAGCCATGTTAGGAGAAAATTCCAGATGCGCCCTTAATTTATGCCTTTGGGTTCCAATTTTTCAAATAAACAGAGAGCAACAAATCCAGTGCATTGCCTTGCACGTGTGCCTAGGATCAAGGATTTGTTTTACCACAGGCTGAACTCTGATATTCGGTTTCAGGTTGCATAGGGTATCTATGTTTAGTGTCCACATGGAAACTGAAGTTCAGGTGCAACCTCTAGCATAAAAAAACCTCAGCCACATCTGCAGCACTTCAGCAGAGGCAGCTGCTGATAGTATTTCTGTCACTTTTTTTCTCCCTCCATAACGTCAATCCTCTTTTTGTATCACATGCAACGCAATTCCTTCCCTCAGCACATTAACCATTACCATCTGCACCTTCACATGAATCTTTTTACAGTGATGTTGGTGAAGCCAGAATTAGGCTGAAGAGGACCTTAAGCACCAGAAAATCTTGGTGAAAGGGGATTTTTCTCTTTAAGTAAGGAAGGAGTTTTGAATGAACAGCTGATAAACCCTACGTCTTCACTTTCCACCTCCAACAGACAAAATATTAAGCTCACACTGTAATACAAAATGTTAACTCTAACCCTTCAGAGTAATTTACATCTTGTCTCCATGTGACAGGGACATGGAGGATCTGTGGCATATTTGTGGGGCAAGACTATAGGAAATATATTGTGCTCATATGTGAGCTAAATGACTTGTTTAAGAACAGCCAGTTGCTTTGTGGAAGCTGGAAATTCCTTGTGGGTTGGGGCACCCTTCCTCTGTGGCACTGCTAATGAGAGCTGTTTGTTAAAACACAGTCAAGGGCCACCCTTTAATTTGATGTCGCCTTAAGTTAATAGCTTGTGTGACATTCTGCTCTTAATCACCCATAATAGGATCTGAAATACATTTTCGCATGGGGAAATTTCCAAGGCTTTCTCAGAGGGACGTTGAGACATGGCTTGGGAGGGTAGCTGCAGCAAGAAGGGATATTAATGAAATGAGTTTCATTAATAAATAAAACAGGGGGTTGCTGGAGCATGTCCAGAGAAGGGCGACGGAGCTGGTGAGGGGTCTGGAGCACAAGTCTGATGAGGAGCGGCTGAGGGAGCTGGGGTTGTTCAGTCTGGAGAAGAGGAGGCTCAGGGGAGACCTTATCGCTCTCTACAACTACCTGAAAGGAGGTTGTGGTGAGGTGTTGGTCTCTTCTCCCAAGTGACTAGCGACAGGGCAAGCGGAAACGGCCTCAAGTTGCGCCAGGGGAGGTTTAGACTGGATATTAGGAAGTATTTCTTTCCTGAGAGAGTGGTGAAGCACTGGAAGAGGCTGCCCAGGGAGGTGGTGGAGTCACCATCCCTGGAGGTGTTCAAGGAACGTGTGGACGTGGCACTGTGGGACATGGTTTAGTGGGCATGGTGGGGTTGGGTTGATGGTTGGACTTGATGGTCTTACAGGTCTTTTCCAACCTTAGTGATTCTGTGATTCTGAGCAAGTGGAAAAATTAAGGTGAGAGGTGGATGTCATGGAAGAGCGACAGGGCTAGGAGCAGCTCATGCGCCTTTTCCCTGCGGCGTATAAAGATCCCCCTTCGCACAAGGCCGGAGCGACCAAGGCACTGCCCTGCTTCGGGGGGGGGTGTCCTCTGCACCCCCGAGCTGTCGCCCAGGGGCGGGCAGGGCGGCGGCTGCTTCCTCACAGAAAACCCGGGAAGAGAGGGAGCCGCAGGCACCGGCGGTACCTACCCGGGTGGAGGGGCCGGCGGCGGGACCAGGGCGTGAGGTGCGGCTGAAGGAGGATGAGGGGGGCGTTCATAGGGAGGGGGTTTCGGGCGGGGGGGGGGTGTGTGTCCTGAGGGGAGCGGCGGCCGGCGGCGGCGCGCGGGGCGGGGAGAGTCGTTGCCGCGTTCCTCCCCTCAGGGCGGGGAGAAAAAGGGGGGGGGGGGGGGAGGCTCCGTCCCCATGGCAACGGCGGCGGGCGGAGGCGCGCGCGGCCCGCTCGAGCCTCCACCGCGGCGCCGCTTCCGCCCCCTTCCGCGGCGGGGCCGGCGATGTCGCTGCTGCGCGGGCCGCGGCCCCGCGGCCCCGGCAGGAAGGGCCCCAGGAAGCCGCCGCCGGCGGCGGTTAAGCGGGACTGGGACGTAAGTGCTTCCCCTTCCCGGGTGCCGAGGCAGGCCGCGGGCCTGCGCCGGCCTCGACGGCTCTTCCCGTCCTCCTCCTCCGGCTTGCGGGCGGCGAGGCGGGCCCGGCGGCGGGCTGGCTTCTCCCCGGTGACAGGAGGGGCCACGCTGTGGCCTTTTACCGGCTGGGGAGTCTCCGTGCCCGCCGGCGTGCCGGCTGGGGGGACCCTTTAGGGGTCCCCGTCCTCCGTGGGGGCTCCCGTTCGGAGATCCCCGATTTGTGTGTGGATTTGAGGGGGAGCTGCCTGTGCGTGGCGTGGACGTGACCCCTCTCGCGCCCTTGGTGCTGCCTGAGGTTGGGTCTCCCCGCGGGCAGCCCGCGCTTCAGGCTGAAGCCTTGGTAGGGGCATCAGTTTTGCTGATTGCCTGTCTCGCTGAGGGCGGAATGCCCCATAAAAATGCACCATTGTATGGTTTTATGCTAATTACACTGTAATTTAGAAGGGTTTTTTAATGAAACTTGAAAAAAATCCACTTCGTCCTCAGTTCTGGCTTTTGATGTGCTCTCTGGTTCCTGTTTGCAGAATACTGTCCAGGACTTGACAGTCCACCGTGCAACTCCTGAGGACATAGTAAGTTTAATATCAGTCACTGTTCCTTCTCTGTAGCAAGGAGATTTAGCTGGTTATCTAGCATCCGTGTTTCCCATACTTACGGGGATGTTTTCTGCCAATGTGTAATACCCCTTCTTAAGCTTCTGAAAATACTGGCTCTTTAGTGTTATTTTTTTATGTTATCATGCATCCCCAGCTCTGGCAGCTGGTGTTTTTGAGTTTTCTGTTTCCATTAGGAAGCAGTAGCCATAGTTTTTATTTCAATAAAGTGTGTTATCGTCATAAAAGCATAAAAAAATAAATACTTAAAAACCCAGTGGAGTAGTTGAAGATACGTCTCATCTCTGCTGGAAGGACTGAAAGACATGCTTTATTGTAGGAATCTCTCTAATTCTAAGGATACTCAATTTTCATTTAAACAATTTAACATAATTTCTTTATACTGAGCGACCTGTTCATTACAAAATACATGAATTCCATTTAATTTTCCTTGATAGCACTGATTACCAGGATGGAATAGGCAGTATGAGCTATTGTTGCTTATAAATTTTGACAGGTTAGTCAGGACAGACGGGCACGATAGCAGAGAGAGACTTGATTCTACAAATGGATGGCTTGATAGCTTCCAGGCACTTTAGCAAGTACCTTACATGTTTAATTTGTATTTAGACTGAATATATATATATATATATATCTCATTGTTAGAAGAAGAGAGAGAATATCTCTGGTGACCAACAGTGTTAAATCAGGAAAATGCATTAGGTCTTTTTATGAATATTACAGGTGGTAGTGTTTGTTTTTTTCCTCCCTTTACAACTGAGAAAACTCTTACTGAGTCAGTGGTGTAGGGCAGATGGGAACTGAGACTTTCCCCATTCACCTTTGGAGCCGCTTTAGATTTGGCTGGTCTTGGTGGCATTTTGCACTTCTGGATGTTTATGAGGCTGTCATTGGTACTACCATAAAGTTAACATAAATAGTATTCAGCGCATGAATGATAAAATCAAGAAGACCTTGTTAGCATTACCCTGCAAATTTTGCCTTAGATTGGTTTCTTTCATGTTCATGCAGCTGCGTCGCCATGAAATACACAAATCAAAAAACAAAGCACTGGCACATCTGGAACTGCAAGAGAAAGCACTGAAAAGAAAATGGAAGAAGCAAAAACAACTGGCTGCTGATTCCTTGGAGAAAAGGAAATTGACTCTGATGCGTGAGGTGAGAGCTAAATCTGCACTTTCAGCCTGCTGCAGATGGTTTGCAGCAGTAGTGGGAAACTGCTCTTGCACATAGGTCAACATTTGCTCCTCTTGTTGGATAATTTGACTTCATATGTGCATACACTCTCTCTTCGCTACGTGCTGCGTGCGTGCAGTGATTGGAGTAGGCTGTCTAACTTATCAACCGATCTATACAGTTGCACATTTGAGCCTCATTGCCTGGCTATGCCCTCTGTAATTCTGCAGGCCTCTTTGCAAACGGTTCCTGTTCAGACGCAGAGTTGAACTGTGTTGTGAAAAAGAAGTGTGTTCTTCGTGTTCTTGTTGCTATCTGGCCTTCTCCTCCCCCTGTCTAGCATTTTCCTTTGATGGAAAGGTGAACATTTCTCTTTCTGGCAGGGACATCCTTATCTGCCACTGCTTATTTAAACAGTGAAAATGCCGTAGGGGCTGAAAGGGTGAGGCAAGAAGTTGCTAAAGAAGAGCTTGTCTGGAAGGAAGATTGACACAACAAAGGTTGAGGGGCTATGGCTGCTAGCAGACAAGCTTGTCACCTGGGAATCAAAATGCTTGTTCTCAAGGCATTCTGAAGCACTCTGAAAATACATTGTTTAATTTGCTTTTGAATATTGAACTGTAGCAGCAAACCTAAGCTTAGCTAACAGAGGCAGTACCTGTCACTGTCTGAAAAGGGTTTTCAGTGGTAGCCATCCTTTTGTTTCACATGGCAGGTGATTCCTTGCCATATGTTATGAAAACTAGTCTCAAAACATAGTCATTAGCTTTCAGACCTCATCAGCGCTTGGGCAAACTGAGAATTGTTCTTGTTGGTAAAGAATGATGATGAACAATGTTCACCTAGCCGTTAAAATAAACATGATTTAGTAGTCCTGTAAATGTGCAGTGGATTAAGCATCACAGACCTCTTCTCTCTTTCCATCTTTTGTAAATTTTCAGAAGTCTTTTTCTCATCTCTGAGAACATTCAACCATAGACAGAAACAAATGAAAGTACTCAGAATTGAGGATCACCTTCTAGTTTCCTATTTGACACCTGTTTCTCTGCAATCACAGGAGAATTTTTATGTTAAGGATATTGTGCTCAGACTTTAACTTTGACGTTTGTTACTTTCATGCTTCTCTGCTAACTGCATTTTAGCGGAGCGTTCAAAAACGCTGTGGACTTTTATACAAATTTCCCTAATGTAATAGCAGGCTAGTTTCAATAAGACTTCCATGCAGAAATAAATTACGTATCACAAAGGTGGATTAGACTACCTGCTCTAAGATTTGGCTGGACTACCTATTATGTGACTTTGTTATTTTGCAGATGTGAAACTCATGGTTAGGAAATAGTCTTCCGTATTTGTCGCCCTTTCTAATGATAATGCACAAATTTTAATTCTTCCTGAGTGGCTTTCCCCTTCATATTTAAGAGATTACTTTATTCAACATACCCTGTGTCTACACCTGAATCGGAGGAGAGATGCTTCCAGATAGGAAGACAAAAGGAGATGATGCCAGGCAAGATGAAACCCATCTGGCTGTTGCTGTGTGAAACACTGGCATCTTCTTGTGTGTAGAGAAAAAAATAGATGGGGGAGAGTCACCATTTTCGCCTGTCCCTAACTTAAATCTTGTTAATTGCTAGGTCCTGTTGTTCAGAGTAACTGGGGAGACTCTTCAGTCTGTGTCTCCCAGTACAGCACAACCACTGGGGGTTGTCTCCTTGTCTGTGTTTTCTTGGTGATCTTTTTTCCTTATTTTCTGCTGTGAGAGTGTAGCTTCAAAAGCCCCTTGAATCCTACTCGGCTGCAAAAGACTCAGAGACAAAAACTAGGAAGATGCTGCTACTAGTGTGTTGTTTCTTGTAGTTGTAGGTTGAAGAGAAAGAGAGCAAAAGTTGTAAAATGAATGGGCAAAATTTTAATCTTTTGGGGATTTGTCTGCCTAAAAATCTGAATGAAAAAATAATGCGAGTTCGTCTCCGTAACTGTGGATTGTGAATGTGTAGGTACCACACTGATTGGTCCTATAACAACTTGTTTTTAAAATAACATTAGTGTATTGCACTGAAGGGTAGGTGGTGAGGGGGTTATCACCGTGGGAGGTTTTAGGATTAGTCCCGTTTAATTATCTGTAGTAACAATCTGAAACAGGAGGGAAGATGAATTTTAATGAAATTCATAGGTGATACTAAACTGGGGCAAGGCACAGCACTCAGTGAATTTGTTGAGGGATGTAAGTGGGCCTAGAGGGGTTAGAAGCTGATACCACTTTGTTTTCTGCTGATCACAAGCCAATGTGAGCTAATCTACCTTGGGAGCAATGCTCTAAAAATGTTCATAACACGTTCAGCAGGAGGGCAAAGCTTAGGAACCTGCTGATGCTGAAAGAGTTCTAGTAGAGAGGATGAAAACAAATTAATCGGATAATTTTTGTATGATTAAACACGTCATTTTAGTTTTAATTGCATTAAGGAAAGGAGTCGTATTTTGGGACAGGTAAACTTTTTTTCCCCCCCTTCTGCAGATCTGGCATGATTTTGTCAAAAAACCTGCATTGTTTTGACATCAGGTGGCTAAAATGGAAAGACTAGATTTAGTTAGTATCAAGTGTGAAAACTGAATAGTGATTTGGAAAAGTAGATATGTGAGATGATTGTGAGATGAATATTCACTGATTTGCTAAATTGATTATGAGGAGAAGTGTAATATACTTCAGGCTCAAAAGACTAGAAAGACATGGAAACTAGGTATGTGGGGAAACTTGAGATAAGAAAGCATAGTAAAATGGGAGTTGGGGGGAAACAGGTGAAATGCTACTGCCTAGAATTTTTTGAATGAGGCTGAATATAAACCAGCAAACTTATCAATGGGCACTGAAAGAAACTCTGTGGAGGTAACAGTGTATAGTGCTCTGAAACTGCTGCAAACCAGTCCCTCTTGTGATTCCTGGGGGAGCAAAAATTGTCCCTCTGTTCTCAAATTTTGTGTAGGAGGGCATATGTGAGCCTGTCTTTTCTGTGCGATCTTCTAAAGTACTTGCAGTCTCTCTGGCTAAATTTGATTAACCACGATGAAGTGGAGGTTGCTTACATATCTGGTCTCCTCTCAGGTGTTTAAGAACAACTGCCTTCTTCCCAGGTTGTGGGATATAATTTTACTAGTTTGCCATTTCCAGCTTTGTGAATGAAACCACAAGTCAGTGAGGAGTTTTGAATTGCCTTCTGCCCACGAAGCTGTGTCCCCAGTCACCTCCATTCGCCTCACAGTAGCTGAACGCCTCTTGCTTTGCACTCAAAAAACCTCCTTCCTTAGGAGTCATCTGTCATGGTGTCAGTGAGGGACTTCAAATACTGGGATGGAGAGACCTTGAATACAGAAGCTGTGCCTTGTGAGAAATGTGTGGAGATTCCCAAAACGTCTTCTGATGCCAGATGTAGTCAGCTGTGTTTGTATCTGTTGAAACGTCTATGGTGATAGGTGGCTTAATTTTCAGGCAGGATTTTCAATAGTCACAGCTGAATGAAACAAGTCTGCCTGAATTCGTTTGGATCTGGTCAAATAGTGGGTTTTGGGTGTCTGTCAGATGTAGATAAATGTTCTTTGACTCAACAACATTGAGATCAAATGATTTGAGGATGCATACTGATTTATTTTTAATTGCCAGATATATGTCTTAGTTTTGATGAGTGTGTCATAAACACCCAGCTTCTTGTTTGTGTCGGGCTGGGAGCAGAAGAAGGGAGTGAGAGGATTTGCTCTAATGAGAAAGAGTCAGTGCTGATGGGGGCCCCAGAAGTAACAACTGTTTAATTGTTCAGAAAAATAAGGGGAATGCTAGTCACTCAGAATGAAGTGTGGTTTTCTGATCTACCTTAATTAGGATCTAATTGCACAGTACCAACTTGGCAAACATTGTCTTGCTGGCTGTTCTCTTGCTAACTGTTTAGAATAAAAATACCAAAAAAACAAAGGGAAAATCAGTCTGCTCAGTATGAAATATTGCCTTATATGCTATACTTTCAGATCCTGTCTGATCAATACCATTTGCAAGATGTATTGGAAAGATCTGATCAAGTTATGGCTGTGGCAAAAGACTTGTTCGGGGAAGCTCCTCGCACGCGAACAGGTAGACCATCTCATTTATATGTGGTAGTACATTTGCGATTATCTCCTTGCTTTTCATAAATAGCTTTGCTTTGCAAAGTATTCTTTTTAACTGTTTTCATTTCATCATCTAACATAGTATGATTGATCCTGTTCATGTTGGATGAAACACAGATGAGGATAACAGCTCCCAAGGCAGGGGCGAGCGAGCCGTGGGTGGTCATTCTACTGTATGAGTCCGTTCTGGAATTTTGGCTCGCTTACAGCAAAACACCTCACACTCACCATTTCCACAGCCAGGCTACTGGCCTATACAGAGCACCAGTTCGAGCCATTTTAGTAGTTCTGATTCTCATTGCTACATGGGTTGACTGCTTGCTCTTGGATAGTGTTGAAGATTTATCAGCAATTTGTGAACAAGGCTTTTCCTTTTCTTATCCGGGTTTGTGGGTCCTTACGCTGCTGAAAGACAGGATTGGCTGTTTGCATGTGAAATCTTAAGCCTCGATTCTTTTTTCTGTAGGCTGCCATTCTCCTCTTTTGCTTATAATGACTGTTTCATCCTACTTCTTCTGCACAAGTGTATTTACACAGGTGAGAAGGACAAAAGCCTGGTACATGGCTGAATGTATTAAGATACCTCTATGGCTGGCCTTTGGCAGTTGTTTAAAGTGGCATACATCCCTGTGAGCCTTTTTGTGCGAAGTACAGGAGTTTGCTTTTGGGTACAAAGTCCTGTGACATACTACAGACCGAGTCCTCTGTGTTCTTCCCTATTTTGTCTGATTCCTCTAGGTTTCCCTAATGTAACAATGGCTCCTAACTGTGACCTAGAATCATCTCAAGGACCCATTGTACAAAAATGTGATCCTCCCACTCAGCTTTCCATCCTTAGTGAATCTGTCATGGATTCCCAGGTAATGTATATTCAGTTCCGTGCACATCTTGTAGCTTTTTTGTTTGCACAAAATAAGAATAGTCAAAGGTAGAATTTCCAAGGAGACCTAAGCCTTTCTTCTGTGTATTGATAACACGTTGATAACATATGTAGAAAATGGTGTTAAATGGAGGTGAGTTTGTTTGTGAGAGTCTGGGAATCACGATTTTTTCAATTTCTTGACCTTTGAATATGAGAGACACCAACTTCTTATGTCTCATAGAAGCTCTCTCGTATTAGCATGTTCTCCCTTTTAAATTCCGGAATTATCAGCAAGAGAACAAAGTAATTACAGACTAAGAAAATAACTCTTGTGTCACTTCACTAATTGCTATGTATTGAAATATGCCTCTGGTTTTCTAATTATGTCTGCATATATGGGGACATAGCCAGTTGGGCTTCAATTTATTTCTGATAACACACGTGTAAATGTACCCCATTGTATGGGGTACCCCAAATGTACTCCACAGCCTTGATTTGTCCTACAAGTTTAACTTTTAATACTTCACATTCTTTTACAATTACTTAGATTTGTTTAAGAATTGTTTAAATTTGTTTAAAATTTCATTTAGATTGCCTTTGTGTTCTGTTTTCTTTTCATAACATGAGTTGTACCAGGAATGCTCACTGTGGTTTGCGAACAGGCATATGACACTCCTGGAAAGCAGCTCGCTGATGAAGACCGAAAGGGCTGTGGGAGTGAAAGTGATGATGTCATATTCTCATGGTTCTATAATCCTGTTTCCTACTGTCTTGCACAAATATCTGCGATTTCAGTTGCAGTACTGCTCTGTCATGTATTTCGATGTGGTATTTGGTTTTTTTAATATGAAGAGTTAACTGTAGCATCTTTATAAGCAGTATCACTGGATGCATGCTGCAGGATAGACTTAAATTTTTAAAAGAAACGCTACTGATAGTTGTCTGCTAAGCTTCTGTGAGATTTTCTGTTCCTTATGTGCCTACGAAAATCACAGTTAAAGGCTATCTGGTGAAGCCTACCCAGAAGCGCGGAAACCTCGTAGTTTGAGGAACTCTAATTGCAAATTTGATTGCTTAAGTTTTGCTATGAATGGGGTACGTAAGACTGTATTTTGTTCTGGTTGCATTTTACACATAGAATATAAATGTAATTTTGCAGATCTCATTACAAGGTTGTTTAGCTTGTAATGCCAAATGGCCGAAATTTTAGAAATGCTGTAATTTCGGTTGCTTTTTCCTTCTTCTGCCTGCTATATGTCTGTATTTGTTTTGGTACAGTCTTTAAAGCTTTTTTAATCCTGCAGTGTGTGTGGTCTTTTTTATTTAATACAAATCATCCAAATAAAATATTCGATATTGAATTAATCACTTGCTGTGTTATTTTCAGAGACAACTGTCAGTATCAGGGTTTCTTAGGTACTAAAGTCTCCCAAAACTTTTCCCACAGAGGTGTGTGCTTTTCTTTCTTTCTTTTTTTTTTTAATTTTGTTTTGGAGGTAGAGACTGAAACAAATGTTTTTGGGTTTTTTTCTTGAAACAATTTCAGAAAATAGATCTCTAACTTCTTCCTGAAGACAAATTGAAATTGCTCTGCAGTTCCTTTTGTTTTCTTTGTCTCCTAAAAAGGCGCTTAATGAAGTGGAAGAGGAAGCATTATCAATCTATCAGTCAGAAGATGAACACCATAACTCTCTGAATTTCAAATCCAGCATCAATTCTGACAGGTCAGTACAAATATATTGTTCAGGTTTCCGCCTTCTTAACACTAGAAATAGAGGGAGTTAAAAGGGTGTTGCATGGGTATAGTTAAGTTACTTTTTCTGTTTCTCCCCGCCTCCTCCTTTCCTGACCTCAGAATTCTGGGGAACCCCCTTGTTGTAACATTCAGACTGGGAATGAATGTGAGCAGGGAACTCACCTGAGCAGTCACAGATATTTTAAAAAGCTGTTTCTGGACTGTACAGATAATCTAGAGTCATGCTATTATCCTGTTACAATTCACCGTTATGCTTGTTTTGAATGCAGGCTGCTTCGGTTATTGAGAGAAGAAAATTCCTTGGTGAATTCTCAGTTGTGGGCTGAAAAGGATATGAGAAAAACTACCTTATCACAGAAATCGAATGTGCCTTTGACTCCAACACCTGTTTCTCCATCATTGGATAAGTCAGGTTGGATTTGCCAAATCACAGCCTCTCAAGGGTTGTTAAGCTGTTCACAGGATCCTGTCTGGAATTCGTTTTCTGGGTGGGGGTGAGAGACAGAGATATGTGCTAATTTGGCTCAGATGAATTTCCAGGCTAAAAAGCCAGCTATTCTAATAAAATTACTTTATCACATATTATTGTTAAGCGCATACCTGAAATATTTAAAGTGTGTATTTTTTGTTTTGTTTTGTGTTTAAATTAGCCCTCAATGCTACCAGTGTAGTCAAGAGAATCCATTCGAGACTTCAGAATGAAGATGAAGAAGAGACTGTAGGCTCCACTTACACTGTGAGACAAGTGCTGAACCCGAACTCAAGGAAACGAGAGCAAATTGCAGCAAAAAGTTTAGTACTTTTAAAAATAACATACCTCCCTTTGACCAAGGTCCTTAATATCGTAAGAAAATGTAGGTTGAAAGGGATCTTTGGAAGTCGTCGCAGGGCTAACTCCAAAGTTTGATTAGGGGGGGCCTTGTCCAGCCGAGTCTTGAGCATCTCTAAGGATAGACGTTCCACAGCCACTTCTGTAGTGTATTCCCCTGTATTCTGACATTCGCTGGCAAAGCAAAGTCCATGGGAATCTGGGAACCATAAATATGGCCCTTTGATGCTACCCGTTGCCTTGCTAGCCGTGGAGTTCTCGCCTGTGCAGAGCTTTTCTGTTTCTGGTATAGCTTTCTATTCTATGCTGCACAGATTTACGAAGCATTTCAGTCCCCATATTCTACACGCATTTCTGTGTGGGGACTGACATCAGATACGAACTGCAACACGAAAGGATTGTTGTAAAAGATTTGCTCACTAAATGTGAGACCTGAAAGCAGCTGGTATTTTTCACTGGCTGTTCACTGGCAGACTGTTTCCATGCTTTTAACTGAGAAGGAAGAAAGTATAAGCAGGTATCTAAGATAAAAGCACCAAACAATCATACCTGAGAGGTACTAACGTGGTGGCAGAAAATGTGTTTTTCGATGATCTGGAAATAATTGAAATGACTGGGGATGTTCTTTGATGGTCCATTTCAGCTCAGGGCAAGAGAGGGCCTCTTCTTTGATTTACTTCAATAAACAATGTAATTTCATTGGTATTGCAAAGCTTTCTGTACAAGTTGAAATTCCAATGACACTTCCCCCTGCCCCACAGTGAAAAGGAAACAAACTGCACAGAACTCTGCAAGACAGAGGAGAGATGATTCTCCAGCTAATTCAATCCCCATTGACCTTCGGAGGGACAACAGATCCAGCCTAGATGTTCTCAACCGCATGATACGTGAAGTGGAACACGAATTGGAGGAATATGAGCGATGTACAGGTCGTGAGGTTCAAAAAACCGAGAGAAGTGAAGGCCTCACCGGGTTTACCTTGTCACTGGTGAATGCTCTCTGTCGTTTGATGCGCTACCTCAAAGAGGTGAGAAGACTTCTAATTGCTTCTGTAGAGTGAATGAAAAAGGGTATGAAGTTACTTTATAGATGTGAACTTTGGTCTTTCCTGGCTCCCAATCAGTTTACTTTGAAGTTGCTTATTATTTGGATTGCATGCAATTAGGAGTTAAAACTTAGTTTGCTAGAAACAGGTATCCCTAATGAAAAGGGAGGAGTTGACTGCAATGAAAGTATCTCAGTGACAATTAGCAGAAAATACCAATTAAAATAGTTTTAAATTTGTTATTTAAATATATTCAGAAGGTATTAACTACAGCCTTGTTTACAAATTAATTTTCTTCCTTTGCCTCCCAAAGGCGATGCTATTGTCACTAGAGCAGTGGACCCAAATCCCCAGTTTTCCTTAGCTCTCTTTTTCTATCCATAGCAGCAACTTCACCTTAAGCAAGAATGACCTGAAGTGCTCACTATAGCAGTGCACAGGTGGGGATCAATGGAATTCCATAAAGAAGACTATCTGTAAGCCATGTAGAACTCCTTTTTTTAAAAAAAAAAAAAAAAGGGAAAGAGTGCTTTTTATTTCATCTCTAACCCAGAGCTACTCAAGATGCAGCAGTGGCTTGTGGATTCATTGGGCCTATGTGAAGTTTTGAACCAGGTTATGGCAGTTCCTGCACTCTTGATAGACATAGCAGAATGTGTTATCTAAATCCCAATGCTCCATCTCATAGCAAAGGCAATAGATTCCTGATGAATGTGGAACGGTCCTATTTTGGTTCCTTTTCAGGGTGTGTAATAATTGGAGAAAAAAACCCACCTTATTTCAAAATTTGAATTTTTTTTTTTTTTTGTCTAAATGTATGGGGTTTTTTTTTTGTCTGGATGTATAACAACTTATTGCTTGTATTACCCCGTAGTTAATCTATATGGTAGAAATCTCAGAAGCAAACGGGAAATAATCAGTTCAAGACTGAAAAGCACTACCATCAGAAGATGAACTTTGGCTGAGGAGATCTTATGTTTTAAAAGAGGTTGAGAATGCTTGTTCTCTGTTAAAGTTGTAATACCAAAGCAGGGTATTAAATGGGGCTCTTCTGCAGTTATGGGGGGGGAATCTTCTGGACTTCCATAGAATGTTTTCTATTTAACAGGAAAACAGCAATTTAATAGCATCAAATTCATATTATAAATATAATTGCAGTTATAACCCTATTTAGTTTGTCTTTAATTTGTCTATCTTAAGAGCTATTATCCTATTCAGACAGAAGGCCAAGGAGTCTGGGTGTTTAAGGAGACTACTTACTTTGAAAGATGTATGCTGACTCTTACTTGCATTCCCAATTTTTAATGAGCACCTCTATGATGTTTCTGCTTTAATAGATGTGTTACCATTCCTGCCTTCTAGGAGTTCATGGTTGCTTGCAGAATTATCTGCAGCTTTTTTTAGATTTACTACCTAAGTTCATGAGTAGAAATATGCAGAAGTCACTTAAGCTACAAAGCGTGGCTGATCGTATTCAGAGTTGCTCGAGACAGACAGTGTGCATCCATAATCTTAACTGACTTTTCCCCTTTTCATGGAGCTTTAATTACAACTAGAATTTGAGAATTTGCTAGGAAGAAGCACAGCTTGTCTGAGTATTTCATAAAACCTGGTCCCTGGGATGCTAGGAATAAATCAAGTGCTTGCGTGCACCATCTGTTTCACCTAGCCAGGAGAGCTAGCAAAGTTCCAATGCCTCAATTACAGCTGGCAATGCATTTCAAGAAAATGACTTTTGCAGTGGTTATTTAAAAAGCCTCTGATTTCAGGTAAACAATCAGTCTTGAGGAAGTTTTGAAGCTTCTAGAAAGATTCCCTTCCTCTTCTGGGGAGAAAAAAATATTTTCAGCTTTGCTGCAGAAAAGCTGAATGCAGAAAAATTACGATAAAGGATGTTGCTTAATTTATTCTCAAAATTATACATAAAAAGTAGGAAGAGAAACCTGAATTACTGGATCTTTCATGAAAGTTGTATTAAAAAGTGATTAAAAAAATCAAATCCTACAAGAAGATAGTAGTGAGTATAGAAGAGGCTAGAGAAAAGGGGAAGAAGAAACTTCTGAACTGTTTGCCAAGCTATATGAAATTCTTAAAGGGAAGTGAATAAACAGAACTTGGTTCCTAAATGAATTTCAATGTCATCTGCCAAATGTTAGAATTAACCTTTTTTTTTGGTCACCGTTCTGCTAAAAATGCTATTTCTTTGCCAGACTCACAGGGCAAGAAGTTAGAGTATACGCATGCCACATTAATCGGTGTTGCTGTGCTCTCTGTCTCTGCTTTTGCATATTCTTGCATAGTCTGATGCAGTGCTAAAACTTATGTGATTAGAGGTACACCTGTCGATGACTGGAATGAAGATACTTCTTTCAGCGTATACCAGACCCAAATCCTACCTGACGGTAGGAATGGATGTATACAGCTGTTAACCCTGACGCTCTCCCCACGCGTAAAAGTAAGACACACAGCTGCTTGGAAGCTTTTCCTCCAAGACAAGGTTAACGCTGTGTAGGATAAGCAGATCCAATAGCTCATCCAGATGCTCTAAGGCATCAATAGGCTTCATAGCTGCTACCAGGGTTAAAGTTTTTATTTTGCGCTGTCTTTGGTTTCTAAAAATATAGGACTGTCTACATTTTTTTCCATTTTCTGTGTCAGCCTGCTTCACTTGGATCAATACAGAAAAGCTGTTCTCTCTAGCTGGAAGAGAACAAGAAAATGGATGGCTTGTCTCTGATATGCTTAAAGGAGGTGTATCTGCCTGTCTTTGTGTCTAGTGACAGTATTTGTGATTTATTCTCAAAAATATTTATTTATTCATTCACATCATGTGGCTGCAGAGCTGTTTTGTGTTAATACTTTTTCTTTGGTGGTTTTTCACTTCTGGTCCCAATGCCACCAGACAATTATCTGTGGTACGTTATGGGCAGCTCATGCTCTAATTTCATCTGTGCAGCAGAAAAGAGTACCCCAATTGCTTTTCAGGATCTCTTGTGTTTTGGAGATGGGGTGTATTTCTCTTATTCAGGGATTCCTTTGAGTAAATGCAGGCAACCATCTGGGGAAGGGATCCATCTGCTACTTCTGATGGGTTTATGTGACTTTGTAGCTTGCACTCTTTTAGCTACGATGGTCCAAAAAGTGGCAGTTGTGTATTCCATTTACCCATTAGAGGTGGAAGGGACTCTGTTGTGTCTTGTACAGGAAGCCTGGCTACTGCAGTGGAATATCTTAAAATAATAGATTGATAACATCTTTTGAGGGCAAGAGGTTCTTTACAGTAAGGTCTTTTGCCTCAGGCTCAAGTAGATTATTTAACAAATAAACCCTTTTGTCTTCTTTAAAAAAATGAAATAAACAAAATCCTCTAGAACTCCTTCTCTCTCTGAGGGAAAACATTAGAAAGCAAGTATTTTTTCCCTTATTTAGTCAAATTTGTCTTCATTAATGAATTAAGGAAACTATAGAGTAGGCACAAGTAGCACAGGATACTGACAAGCATCAGCACCCTTAGAGTTATTTGATTATTGCATGAAGATTCAGTGACTTAAATGGTATCTGTGCAGAGAGACAATGCTTGTAGTTACAGCCTGTAAAAGTTGTAAAGGCAGAAGAACAAGGATGCACAGGATTCTCTACAGTGTTCTGGAGTAAAGAAAGGAACAGTGAGCTCGCTGACAGTTCTCAAGCCCTGAAATTTGGATTTTTGTCGTAAAAGAGGTGAAGTCAGTTTAGCAATAGTGTGAAGAGCTGTTACAGTATGATGTCATATGGACCCGTTCTTGTTTCCAAATATGAATCTGTATTGGTTTACAGTAGGTTTTTAACTTTTTCTCCCTCTTTAGAGTGAAATGCGGCTGCGTGAGAAAGAGGCGATGAGGCAGCAGCATGAGGAGATGTTGAATGAACACAGGGAACTGATTGATGCTCTGACTGCAGAAGTACTTCTAGTGAGGGAAGAAAACATTACTATGCAGGTACTGAGCCCCCCTTGCTCCTTACCCATCAGGATGACTTGTTAAAATGCTGAGTTGCATTGCAAATATGGGCTGAGATGCATTGTCTCATGTTCAAGAGATTTTAACAATAAACAGAATGAAAATGATAAAACTAAATGAGGAGCCTGAGAATTATAATAGCAGGTATGAGGTGGGGGGAAGGAATGTTTGGAAAGTCATTATTTTATCTTCATTTATGATGTTTAACTTTAAAGCCTGAGAAAATGCTAGTTCTGTGAAACTGAGCTTTACTTTATCAATCTAAACGTTTAAGCATTTTCCTCCACACTTCTATACTGTTAACACTACTGGAGCAACAGAGTAGACTAGATGTAATACTACATTTTCTTTTTTTCAGTTTGCAGTGGAGGTAGATTTGTTCAATGGTTACATTTGGGAATGAAGCAATAAAGCAACCTTGGAGAGGAAGTGGGGTCATAAGTTAGGAAAAGGAAAAACAATTTATTTGAGTCAGGAGAGAAAATAAATGAGAAACATGGAGACACTAATATTTAATACCTCACTGGAATCCTACAGATCCATGAATTGGTATTAAGAGGCCAAAATTTCTTCTCAGGGCTGCTTATGGTATATAATTTTCTAATTCATATTGCTAGAATACAAATTTCTGTATCTCTCTTTTTTTCGTTCCTCCTTTAGAAGAAGCTTCAGCAATACATGACGGTAACAGATGAACAGCTGATCTCCCTCACAGAAGCATTTAAAGGCCTCCCTTTGGTAGAACCTAGAAGAGAACAAAGTCCAAACCATTTTGGAATTGCAAGCAAAGGTCCAGCGAACAGCCAAGGTGTGTGTATGCATGTGTGAAGGATGAAACAGGAGTTGTGGTTAGTTTATCCCTGTAGTGGAAAATCTGGTATTTAATAGATGTCTGCTTGAATAAATACCTCTTCGTGAGCGTGAATCTCACTTCTGGAAATTCATGTGCCATGGGTTCTGCTGTGAGCATAAGCACTTTGCTACAGATTATTTTTTAACAATATTATAGGTTGCATTCCATCCCCGTTGGCATCCTTCTGTCTGAATCAGGACTTCAAGATTAACCTTTTAGCCAAGTCCTGGGCTTGAGCTTTAAGTGATACATAATATATTACTAAGAAAAAAAAAAGGAGGGGAGTAGTCTTCCCCCATTAAGATGGCTTACGAAGTCAGGTTTATTCTGATGGTCCTAAATAAAACCCCAAAAACCAAACCAAACCCAACTGAATCAGGTTCTCACCTTTCTGTTGCTGAGGCACCCTGTCAGTGTGGGATCGGTTCTTCCATAAGACACTGGAGGTCGCTGCTGACCAGAAACAGCAGCTGCTGAGGCCTGTTAACTAACCAGGCAGGAGTCTGTTACTTGGTGTTTGACGTTGTCAGAGGTGAGTGACCAGTGGAGTGACGGATAACATAGACGCGGGCTAAGTTAAGCCAGTAGCACTGATGGCCAAACTAACCAAACATGATTCACCTTGTACTTCTAATGTTCTTTCACCACGGAGTTTTCTCCCAACTGTCTTTCCCGATCAGTTGTTTAAATGCATCAGGTTTGCTCTCAAGGTCAGTAATTCCTTGTGAATCCCAGGATTCCTTGGAGCTATTTGAGTTCCTTAGTTAAATGTTGGTTTTGTGGACATTTCTGTGGTCAAAAACTTTCTTCCTGATTGTTTCTGTGGGGTTCTCAGGAAGAAGCCACGTACCAGATCCCTTTTTTGTGATTTCTCCAAGCTTTATAAAAGCAAACAAAACCCCCCACCCCAAAATAAACCCCAAACAATCAAAAAAGTGCCCCTCAAAAAACAAAAAAAACCCCAAACCTTGCTATCCAACAATTCTGGAGGACTAGAATGTCCAAATCTTCTTTCCTTATTGGTCTCTCTTCTCAGGAAAAGGCATCTTCCTGAGACGAAATCTTCCTAACGTTACAAAAATATTTCTTCCTCTTCTTCCTTCAGAAGGAGATCCCTTGTATTCTTAAGGCATCTGACTGGATGTAAGATATTTGAGATAACTTAGGCGTGGTTTCTGTGCTAAAACTAGCTAACAAAGGACTTCTCTGGAGAGAGAAAGAGTGGCTGAGAGAGGAGGGGGGGGATATCATAGTGACAAATAGCGTGTGCGGAGGTTACTTTGGAAATGCAGTTCTGTACAGTGAAGCAGAGCAGGAAGATCTTTCTCATTTCTTGACAGGGTCATTGAATAGTGGGTGGCAGGTTTTAAATTCAATCTTAGAATCTTGGTAATGTGAACCACAAGCAGTATTTTATGCCAACAGCCTCTTCTGGCTCTTTGCCTTTGAAGGGTGCTTTTTATCTCTTGCATTTTGGGATCAGATATGTTCTGCTTCATTTTCCACTAACTTCTCTTTTGGGAACATATGTCCTGGACAAAATGGTGAAGGTAGCAATCAAAGGTAGCACTGATGGAGCAGTGGATATAAGCATATGAAAATTACTGTGGTCTCACAGCTACCTACAACTTTGATTTCGTACTTTTCATTTTGTGCCTCCCTGGTATGTTCAAAATAGATGGCAACGTAGACACAAACTAGTTGTAGTTAAATACAGAAGAATAACTTCTTTTTTTTTACTGAAGAGATGTCTGATTTGAATTAAGTCATAAAAAGATCACCAGAGAGCTCGAAAAAGCTACGAATTGTTTTCTACTCCACCATTGTTGCCATCAAATTTATAATATAGGGGCATTAGGACAAATGCGTAGGTCTGCTTTTCTCAAGAGAATATTACCAAATGCAGCTCACTTAAATACCTATTCCTCACAAGTCACGTGTCTGTAAGGCTTGTGCATGGGCTACAAGCAGATCTCTTACTAGTATCCTGAAATTGTGAGATTACATGTAAGAGCTCTTCTTGCTCTTAACACCAGTAAAGATTTGTATTATGCTCAAGTGAAAAGAGTTCTGTACCTGGGGATCAGAAGGAGGTTAGGAGTGTCTGGGGAACATGCTCTAACCTGTCTTTTCGGATACCTGAACAGAAGAGTTGTTATTGAGATTTTTCCCTACATTGCTATTGTACTAAAACGAATTTCCCCCCCCCCGCCCCTTTTTTTTTTGTTTTTGGTTTTTTTTTTGTTTGTTTGGTTTTGGTTTTGTTTTTTTGTTTGGTTTGGTTTTGTTTTTTTTTTTTTAATTTTTATCCCTGCTTTTTCTTTTTCTTTAGAAAAACCTGATTTAAGCTATTCTGAGCCCAGGACTGATGCAGGCAACAGGGAACATATGCTGAAGTTCCCCCAGGAAGAACTTCCTTTCGAGTTTCCCCCGAGGCCAGTTGCCTCAGGTGGTGTGGGATCTGGTAGAAGCTTGCCAGCTCACATCTTCCAGCCAGCTGTGCTGTTGTCACCACCTCGCCAGAAGAGCAGTCAGGAATTGTCTCCCCTCCAGAACGGTGAGGTCTCGCTGGCTGTAGTAGACTTCGGAGTCTGTGTAGTGTGTTACTGTTTCAATCTTGCACTACCTTTGGACATGCATTTTCTATGGAAAATTTTTAATCTGTATAGTTAGACACGTTGGCCCTGTAGCTGAAATATGTATATCGTGTGCAGAAGTAGTATTTCTTTTCTTTCTATGCCTGTTGCTAGATTTCCTTTAGACTTTCTGTTGCTTGCAGTTCTCTACTGTCTGCAGTCCTGTCAGTGGCAATCCAGACTGGCATTTTTATTTTGTACTGGTTTTGATTGTCACTTCTGCATGATTTGCTGTAGTTCTTTGTGACGTACAGCACATCATCTCAGATTTCCATCTGCTGATGCTGTAATCCAGCCTCCATCACCTTTAATGGTGGGACCACTGAAGGCTGTAAATTCAATGCCTCTGCAGCCCATGATGCAGACAAACGAGGATGTCTGTAGGCTGCGTGCTCTTTCTTTGAGCCAACCTTCCCGGCAGAGGTTTTTCTAAAAGCTTTGGGAGCAGGTTTCCATTGGGTTTCATTTAATACACAAGAAGTGGCTGAAGAAGTTTTGGGTGAAATTATGTGGTGCCGGATAATCAGATTAACGCAGTCTTGTGTCAGTATCCATAGACTTCAGGAGTTTTATAGGCCGGTAGCTCAATTCCAGTTGTTGGGAGGAAGAAAGTTCATCAGGGGTGATTAGGGAAGGTATTTCTTGTTTAAACTTAATGAAGTGAGCAGAAGGGAGGACCCTTTGCGACTCTCAAAATTAGCTGTTTCCTCCTGCAACTGTTGTTGAAACCACATGCGTCTTACTGAATGTGCTAGGCCCCTGTAACCCTCTGTTGTTGAGAGGCGGATAGTTACGTCTATGGCTAGTCTGATGGTTACTGACAGGAAGTAGGGCACAGCAGTGGGGGTTTGTGTCTTCCCTCCTCTTCTTCCCGCCCCCCACCATCAGCTGTGTTGCTTTGTAAGTCTTTTCCAAGTCAGAAAATTAACCCGAAAGTCCTTTTGATTTAAGGAGTTGGCAGGAATTATTTGGAGTTGACAGAAACAATTATCATAGAATCATAGAATCGTTTAGGTTGGAAAAGACCTTGAAGATCATCAAGTCCAACTGTTAACCTAACACTGCCAAGTCCACCACTAAACCATGTCCTAAGTGCCATGTCTACATGTCTTTTAAATACCTCCAGGGATGGTGACTCAACCACCTCCCTGGGCAGCCTGTTCCAATGCCTGACAACCCTTTCAGTGAAGAAGTTTTTCCTGATATCCAGTCTAAACCTCCCCTGGCGCAACTTGAGGCCATTTCCTCTTGTCCTAATTGAAAGTTTGTATCTAGTTCAAGCTTTTGGTGGTCACCTGTGCTGCAAGAAGGCACATAATAAATCAGGAGGAAGTGAACTAAAGGTAGCTTTCTGCAAAGAGCAACATCTGGCTTCAGTCCCATTGAGAACTGTCAGATGTTGTCTGTCATTTGAAATAAGAATATAAAACTGTATTCTTAGACTTCACTATCATTTAGCTGTGTGGGAAATGTATTGTCACTCTTTTAAGACTGTTAAGAATGCTAAATGGTTCAACAAATGTTAAACTTCTTGAATGTCTTTCTTATGAAAAAAATATTTATAAAACAGATTTATGTGTAAATTTTTAAATATGCTCTGCTCAAGAGACAAAAGCTAAAGGTTGGGAAGGAATGGGCTATTTGGTATATAAACCATGGAAAATCTGGTTTCGATCACAAAATCCAACTTGGACTTACCATGTAGCAGCTGACAGTGCTGTAACATATTTGGTCATGCATGTGTGGTGTGTTATCAGTTTGCTAATGATGACCACAAAAAATACCTAACTACTTCTGTTGGCCAGAGTGGTTCCCTTTTCTTAGAGGCTGAGTAAATAGCTAGTTTATTATTATGCCAAAAGTCTTGTGTTATTTTTTTCCATTATTCTAAAAGTTTTATTACCAACCCAGTATACATACCAGAACTAAAACACAAACTTCCAGATTATTAGGTAAGGTAACTGGATTTTGGAAAATGGAGGGCTAACTAAGGAGGAGTGTTCAATCGATCAGCTAAGAAATTCAAAACAATTTATCTTCTTCTCTTTAACTTCTCTCTCAATCTGTAATTAAGTCATGTAAATGTAAGACTATTTGCAATAGGAAATACTAAACCTGGTGAGTTTTTGCAGGAGGATCTTCCATAGAGTGATTTTGATCAGTAATGTAACACCATTCAGGCTAGACGTTATAATTCGGGTTCCTGCTTGATTATTACTAGCCTGATGCAATAAAGTCACTGCTAGTTTCCTTGATGAAGTATCACACGTCTCTTTCCTTACTGTTCCTTATTTCTTGTTTGCGGTGTTTACAGCCATTTCTCAGTCTCCTGAAAACACTGAAAGAGAACCCTGCAAGGAAAGGAGCTCACCTTCCTCCCTGAGAACACAGAGCACAACTGAGGAAAACTGTCTTATCTCTCGAAGGCAACCAAATCCTCCTGCAGACAAAGGCTTGGAGAGTTCCCACGAGAAAATCAGTCTGTCCTGCCCGGGTGACACTAGAAAAAACAGCACAGCTGAAGAGTTATTTCAAAATGGTGATCTGCTGGGACAGATAGCTGAGCTCACACGGCAGAACTCTCTAATTAAAGCTCAACTGAGCAAATTCAGATGCTTCTCTGAAGACACAGGTGACTGCCTGCATCAGCCAGACACAATACAAAATGCAAATCCTAGTCCAGACTCTTCACAAGGCCAGGTGAGAATTTAACGGAAAAGGAGGGATGGATTCCCCTTTCTGCTGATCTGCTTTCCCTTAGCTTACTGATGCTTTAAGAGTGTTTCTTCCCTGTTGTCAGTTGTTTTAAGGAAAAGAGTAGAAAAACAAATATTATTTCATTCATTTGCTTGGAGACTCTGATTTTTATCATTCCCTGAGGAGCTCAACGGTAGTTTCTCATGTTGGGCCTATGTTGTATATGGGTGCTGAAAAGCCCCAAGTGTGCAGCACACTTACAAGCTTAGGATAAGGTTATGCTGCAGAAAGAGAGGTGAGACTGCAACATGATCAGGCGTATCTCTTGTAGCTTGAGTAACATTAACAGCGAGAGCGCTGCACCAGCCCACAGGTTCTTGTCAAGCTTGTAAAATACGTATTTAAATCCATGCCATACATCTCTTCTGTGACCCAAAAGCCCATGAGATTAAAGGTGGTGCAAGTATGTCTCTTGCAAGTACTTGATTGTAGTGTAGGTACTAGTTGGATCTGTCTTGTCTGTCCTGCTGTGTGGTAAAAATCCCAAAATCTTTGGGAAAGAGAGAACTTAAAGGTTTTCTATGTGAACTGAAGCATTCAGTCTGCAACTAAGCAGCCGTTCAGTGGCACCTCAGTGAGCGGAGTTAACATCACAGAAATGCCTGTTCCCTATCCTTGCTACTGTCTTTACTTCTGTTCCATTGCAGTGACTGAATTACTGTTCAATTAAGGATCCTAAAGATCTTAAATTTCCTCATGTAAATATAGGCTGAGAGTGTTGTCGCTTTCTGCATTGTATTATGTTGTGTAATGTTTAGTCATTCAGTTGTACGAGATGATGCAAACTTTAAGTGTTGTTTTTGTGGAAGCAGTTACTGGAGGGGAAGGGGTCAAAGTGGATGAAAACCTGGTTTAAAGATGAGGTCCAGGATACTTCTACTAGAAATCTGCTTTTGCTTCTCCACACCATCCTGAATATATGTCTCCCTGATTAAATATTTCCTTAATTATGGTTAATTGCTGGATGTTTGGGGGGGGCTTCTTTTTTTTTTTTCCCTAATGATACAGAAAATAGCTGTTTGCCTATTTGTAGGAAGACCAATTTAAAATATTGTTGTGTTCAATCAATTAAGGGCCTAGATACGGTACAGTGAAAGGGACAAAATCAGATTTTTCACAGGAGGTGCAATATAATTATGTTTACTTTCAGTTTGAAAATTAAATGCATAGTTGTACTTGAAATATATTGCCTGCTCTCCCTGAAGGTGCAAATTGTAAGTTTTTAATTGGAAGTAATTGTGCAATTATCCAAGTAGACTCATCTCGTGGCATCGAAGAGCTTGGAGGAAAGAATAGCAGAGCTGAATCGTCAGAGCACAGAAGCACGTGATAAACTGTTGCAGCTAATAGACCAGCAGAAATTAGCTGCTGCCGATATGGTCCCTCCGACGATATCTCCTGTTCTGCCCCCATCCCTAAATTATACTGGTAAGTACCCAGCTTCAGGAGAAAAAAAAACTAGTAAGACGATGTTTTTCCCCTTTTGGGAGTTCTTTGTCCTTATCTGATTGGATCAGCGGTTGTGGTCAGCAGTACACTTGATGTTAATGACTGTGTGGTGCAAACGCTCCTTACTTCAGAGAGCTAAAAATACAACAGCTAAACTTCTCCTAAAATTAGTTTCTTGGTAATTAGTCTGCTGCAAATATCATGCTTCATGGTAAATCTGTTCTTTGTTACGTCCTTGTCTGCAGAACAGTTCTGCTACATAGTCACTGATGGGCAGAACTAGGCTTTTTAATCAGTCCTCTCTGCTGAGAATCTTTTATAAAAAGACTAAGTATTTACATCAGGCTTCTAGAAGTCGCGGCAGAGTGGTTATCCAGTTCTCAACCACGTTTTAGTTTTTGGTCTTTTGGGTGCTCATTCCATCAGACTACCTTGCTGAGGTACTGCCAGTGCTAATAGAAAGGAATAACTGAAGCTTCTAGTTACCTGAAGAGATGAATAAGTGAAGGAAATATTCTTGCTGATTCAAGATTCATAGATTAGCTGCATGTGTAACTATAAACAAAAATGCTCTACAGCAGGTGAGGGCTGCCTTATCTTTTCATGGAGTTATTGCAGTTACAGGCAGAACAGCGCATGAGCATGTATCACAGAATCACTAAGGTTGGAAAAGACCTGTAAGATCATCAAGTCCAACCATCAACCCAACACCACCATGCCCATTAAACCATGTCCCACAATGCCTCATCCACACGTTCCTTGAACACCTCCAGTGATGGTGACTCCACCACCTCCCTGGGCAGCCTGTTCCAATGCTTCACCACTCTCTCTGTAAAGACATTTTTCCTAATATCCAGCCTAAACCTCCCCTGGCGCAACTTGAGGCCATTTCCTCTTGTCCTGAGGACACGCTCTGTCTAGGCCACCTACCCTTTCCCCCTTCCTAAACCACAGAGGATGTACAAAGGGAGGGACTTGAGGGGGAGGAGAGACCATGTGTGTGCGCATATGTGTGCAGGTGCATATGCAATGACTCATGCAGTGGGATCATAACACTTAACACTTCTATGGCTGTCCTAACAGAAATTCAGCACAAAAAGTAAAACCTTAAAGGAACAAAGTAGAGAAATCAGAAGTCTCTAAGCTTCTGAGTGCCAAAAACCAGAAGGTTTATCCATGGAAGAATCATTCTATATCTATGCACGTTGTCCATAGTTGCTCTGAGTTTCTGCTTTCAATATCTGTCATTTTCGGAGCGTGGGTATGCGGCTGAATAGACCTTCAGCCTGGTGTTTTATGTCTGCTCTGCATATTCTGCGCAATTGTGATGCCCCTCAAAAAATGGGAAAATGAAATGAATGTTGTGCAAAGTTGCTGTGTTCTCATCAGAATCAAGCTATTATTTATTGCCTAGAAAATGCAAGGAGGACAATTGAAGTGTCTATTCCCGCGGCAGTTTCTACGGACAGCTCCAAAGAAGATAGTGTTTCCCCTGCCAGCATGACCAGTATAAGAAGGTAAAAGTTAACCCTTTACTCTTTCATTTTTATAGTATCTTGATTGCCCGTGCAGCAGAGCTTGAGCACAATGGAAAAATTGCCATGTTTTTCTTTGGCTTCACAGACTTTCGCTGACTTCATTACACTCAACTTAGCGGAAGTGGGACAAAAGTCCAGTAGCTTTTTCACAGCTTCCATTGTTTGTATTTAAAATACCTGAAGTGTGACATAAGACAGATGACATGGGTTGTTGAAGAGTACTGATGAGGGGTCCTAACTCAGGATCTGAGACACGATTGTAGTAGTCAATTCCATTTTTCACTTTTTTCAATCCCATTTTGAATGTCTACAGGTCTGTAGGAGACTCCAGCAAACCTTGTTCACCCCTAAGTGCCACGTCAGAAAGTGTGAAATTAACTTCTGTCAGCCAAAGGCCAAAGGTAAGACTGAAAAATCTTCAGCCAGAAGGTTTGAGAGCGGTGTCATATAAGGAAAAAGCAAGGCAGATAAAGAAGGGGAGAGAGCTCTGTCCTACCTTAAATCTACCGAGGCTAATACTAATCGATTCCTGGCAGTTTGGATTCAATTGGAGAATTGGTAAGGGGAGACCTGAGTACTAGTGACGTTAGTTGTTTGCTGCCACAGAGCTGTTACTTGCAAGTGAGTAATCCTGTAACTACATTTTCTGCTGTGGCATCTTCATGTGTTAGAACTGGGAACCTCTGGCAGTCTTTCACTGGTGGCTCCAGAGAATTTCAAGTAATCATTATGATGTACAGGTAGAGCCAGATATAAGAGGCAAGTGAGCTTTTACCTAGCTGTTGCACAAGTCAGTTGCTGAAGGATAAATAAATCCAAATGCAAAGCAAAATCACCAGTCTGGGTTTCCGACTCCTGCTGTGCAAAGAGAAGAACAGACTACAGCGAGACACTTTCATGGGGAACTCCAGGCAGCAGTACAGTCTGGTAAACCAGTCATAGATCTGTTTGTATGCTTGAAAGCAACCATGAGGAGATATTAATACTGCCTTTCCTAATGTCCAAAATAACCTAAATTAGGAGTGATAAAGAGAAACAAAGTTAGGGTCCAAGTCTCCCTATCCTGACAGCGAAGTATATATCCCCAGCGGGGAAATTTGGAATACTTAAGGTAGATGTGGCTTAAACTAGATGTCTAAAGTAGGTGGCGTGACTACCTCCCTGGTGCCTGTGGCAGACAATTGCTACGTGAACTGATACGTAGCAATCCTACAGAAGCCAGCACTAACTAGCAAGTCTGTGGGAAGTTTATGATGGATGAATTTCAACTGGTTTCTTCTTTTGCAGGTGGAAAAGCAAAAAGAAGAAGGCTGGTTTGCATTGTCAATGCACATTATGTAAAGGAAGCTGCACGCAAGTCCTTTTTTTTTTTTTTATGAACCACAATTAGATCACAATAGTCCCCATCTCCAGATATACAGTTTCACTCTGAAGTGCTTTTGTGTGTCAGTGCCATTAGTATAAAAAGGTCCATCTGCTTATTGTATTTGTGCCATACAGAGCACTATAGGAAGTCCTGGGAGCGAGTTTCTGAACTGGACGTGCTGCTGTGACATTAGCCTGTGTCACTGAATAGGTCTTTCACAAGATTGTCACCTGAGGCTGTTGTAGCAATACAAATGAGCATCTGATATCTGTGTGAGATATGCTGAAGGCAGGAGGTTTTAGAAAATGCGTGTGAAACTTTCTGGAGGAGGTATTCGCACAAGATAAGGCAATGAAAAAATCAAGAAAAACTGAGATGAGGGAATGTACCTATGTTCAAAAGCAACCTGGAGATTAGGAAGCCAGTCTAGTCCTGCTGGATAAGAATTTGTGTCAGAAATAATTTGTTCCTTCTGTCGTTTACAGTTGCTCCCAAAGGTTGTGTTTTCTGTGCAATTAGCATATCGGTGATTACATCTGGACTTGAGGATTGCTTTTTAAAAATATCATTTAATATTTTTATAGTAAATATAAAGTGACTATATGAAGTTGAAATCAGAATCTCTATTTTTGTATGTACGAAAGTATGCTCTCTTTGATACAATAGAAAACTGTGATATGGGTACAATTGTATTAAGCTGTTTTGTTATGTGTGTATATAATACTCTAATGACCATGTTTTTATATTGTTTTTATTTGACTTTTTAAAGTAGCCATCATTTTATTATTAACTATTAACAATAAAATTTTAGACTGTGAGGAAATGCTTATGTAGTAAACCTGGGCAAAAACCTTTATAATACAAATTTTTTTCATTTTATCATCTCTAAGTCTGGGGAAGAAAATATCTGCAAGTCTCAAAACTGGATATTGAGTAAAGTTGTTTTAATATTTTTCTTCTTTAATTCTTAAATTTGCCCCTAAAGATATTGATGGGGTGGGGCATTAAAAGGGGCCAGGCCATATCCTTTCAATCAGTTCAGGTTTAGGAGAATGAAGAAAAGATACTTCTCTTGTTTTCTTTTCCTTTTTTTCCTTAAAGGGGGGGGTGTTCTCTTAAACAGATTGAGAAAATCTAAAAAATGTGGGATTCAAAAGAGGACCTGTTCAAATCTTCATTGCCATTTCTGCAATTTATTTTTCCAGTGTTAACTTTGGGAAGTGAAGAAGGCTCATAGTCATAATCCTCTATTTTGTGAAGTAACAGTTACAATTGCTTGAAGAAAGCCCCCAACTCATGCAGAAGGCAGCAATGTCAAGGTTAGGATGGACTACGTAACCATGGTGCCCACACATTTAGTACTGTTGCTTCTGACTTCTCCGAGGTAATGGTTGCTACAAATCCTCCGTAACCATTTAGTCTGAGATTTCCTTTTGGAATTAATCTTTTGAGTCGTCATCATCTGGTTTCCTTAATGTGGAAGGTGCTCTGTCAGATAACTACTTGTTTGTAAGTGAAGTCATCTAGCTGTATTCTAGATTAAAAGCACTCAGTGAGACAAGAAATACTGCTGGTTTTCCTTTGCATTGTTAGTGAAATCTGAGTCTGCTAGAGATCGGTAGAACTCCGGTTCAGGAGGACTGCAGGTCCTGCTTCAGAGTCGGGACTAGGGAGGGACCTGTTGCCCCATAAAACAGCATGTGTGGTGCAGAGTGCCCAGCTTGTGGCCATCTGAAGCAGTAGGACCATGCAGAGCTCCAGCCCGGCTCCCAAATGCCGCAGAGCTGCACATTCAAACGAGTAACGCTCTCCTCTCAACACAGCTGACTAGCTCAGGTGCCACCTTGCAGTGATATGGCTAGTCTGGTGCCAGAGCTCGCTTGCAACACGGGCTAAGTGCTCTGTGCTCATCTCGGAAGGCAGGAATGTGTTACTGGGTGTCTCTAGTCACCCTGCCACCAGTTCCTCCATGTCCTGTGACTAGGGGTAGGCAGCCTTCCATGGCTCAGTGTTTGCTGGAACTCCGTAGGCTAGTCTAAAGCTGAAGACAGTTGCTGAGAAACGGTTACTGCTTGGGGTTTTTTTTTTGCCTGTTCTAGACCAAGCAACAAACTGCAGCTATCGCCAATGGTAACACATCTGATTTTTCATATCAGATGAAGGAGAAAGTTTCAGGGCTTCATTTGATCTTTATTTTTCCATTGTGTTGAATCATAGAAAGGCTGGTATTGTCTAGTCCCAGAGCTCTGTAGGTGCAGTGTGTTTTATTGCCAATGACTTTCTGGTTTTGCATGATAAACATTTTACTGCCTTGCTTCCTTTTTTTCCAGGCCTTTCATGTTCTTCCTTTTTGTCTTAAATGTCAGCAGAAGGACATTTGGTAAGCACAACAGTAAAGAGCAGGTACAGAGAAGAGCTGCAGCCTTTGTTTTCTCTTGTCCTCCTCTTCTGTCAGGTGTACCACATAGGAATCAGTTTCCCTTTGAAAGTGTTTCCCTGGGACAGCATGGGCAAGTTTCCTATAAGTATTTTGTTTACAAAATTCTAAACTAAAAGCTTTATTGCAAATAGCAGTTTCATTTTATTTTTGGAAATGGGAAAACTCTAGGGGGTTTTCTTGGGGTTTTGATTGTTTCCTCTTTCGTAGTCATTAATTCTTCTGCAGTTACATGAAAGGAGGCTCTGTGCAATGTGTTGCCTTGTTTGGGTTTTATTTTGGTTTTGAAATATTAAATAGTTGATAAATACTGAGAAGTAAAGTCCAGAAACAGATCTTACTTTCTGTTTTTAAGCTTACACCCACTTGTTCCAGTTTCTGGAGGGAAACTGAAAATTCTCTAGGTCTGACATTTTAATTTTTGTTTTACATTAGGCTTTAGGAGGACATGCAAAGTCCATAAGCGCTTTTTAAACAGAAAAGTCCAAATGGGAGTATTCCCTCTGAAACCTTTAGCTATTCAGAATTGCCGACTCCATCAAGGCGGTAATCTGGCACAGTTGATTCACGTTGTCTCGGTGAGTGTTAAGATGACCACCCCTAACGATAATGATGTAGCCCTACAGGTCTGAGGTGACATGGAAAGGAAGAGGTCTCTTTTACAGCCTGTAGAACCTCTGTGATTACGGCACAGAGAGGGGAAGGCTACTATGACAAAATAAGGTCTAATTTAAGGGTGCTTTTCGAGCCACGCTTAGACCAAAACGGAGAGGAAGGTGCAGAGCTCTATAGGTCCAGAATATTGGAATATTTAGATGGTTAATCAGTTTAATGCATTAATCAAAATTTGCTGCTTTATTTATTTTAGCTTTTTTCAATACTTTTTCTAAGGCTGAAATTTTTGTATAGTGCAATAAATTTAAATGCCTGAGGCTAATTAAACCCCATGGTATCCGAGTGCCTTGCTTTTGCCAAAGTTCGGGGTGTTTTTATCTGCGACTTGTTTCTGTAAGAACGCAAGACATAAGGAGTTTTACATAATAAGGGAAACACAAGTGTCACTGCCCAATCTGCAGGGCCTTTCCGGGTCTGCAAAACCCTAAATGTGGAATGAGATAAACAGAACAAATCTGGATACAGAGAGGGAAAAAAAGCAACCCCAAAACTGACACCTTAGAGAAAATAAGGATGCACAGGTTGGCTGGGAGGTATGCAGCTGCTGCAGCCCCAGCTTTGCTGTTTTGAAATTGCAGTTGTGTGCCAGGATAGTCTCTTTGGGAAGAGGCATGGGAATCGTTTTTCACATATTAAAGATGTCCCTTTGAGTGATGCATGTTTGGCATTTTACATAGTGTTTGATATCTAAAAACTTGAGATCTCCATAAAAGTATTCTTATCCAGTTTTTCTAGCTGGGGAAACTGAGGCACAGAGCAAGTTCTGGAAAATTCCACATTTCCTAGTCCCAGCACATTACTGCCTCACCCTTGGGCTGGTCTCAGAGGTATGGTACCCCAGGACTGTGAAAGATGTGCCCCTGAGTGGATGCAAGACCAAGCGGCCCTGGGTCACCTCTGCTCTTCAGAAGCACAAGTTTTGATCAAGGAAATCCTCATAATATTTACGTTTCTGCTGTTTAGGTGAGCACACCCCAACCTGACAGCTGTCTTGTATGTGGTCCTGTCCCATGGCAGGATTCACAAGCCTCCTGTTCTTTTGTCTTCCCTTCTGTGGCCCCTGAACACAGGGGTACTTAATGGGGGCGGTCTTTGTATAATGTGGAAGACGAACATGGAAGTCTCTGAAGAGAGTATTTTTCCCATGCTAATAGCAGGCAGATAAAAGAATTAATATATGCATTCCTTGTATTTCAGTTCTTGCATATCTAAGTAAGTGCATTGCCTCGGGAGTGTTTTCTCTGAGCACAGAAAACACAGGTGATTCTCACCCTTTACTTCAAACCCAGCAGTTCTCCGGGCAAGTAGTAAGAAGGAGCGGGGCAGGCAGGAAAAGGCAGCACACAGAACAAGTGCCTGACTCCAGATTACAGCCAAGGCGTTTCTAACTCTCCGTAGTCGTCATTTGCTGCAGAGAAGGGGACCTCCAGCTCTGGGTGGGGTGGAGCTGAACTGAAGACCTGCCAGGGCCAGGGCTTGCCCCTGGTCCCCTGCCCCAGGCTGTGGAGTACAGTTACTTCACCATTAATCATAGTAGTTTGCAAGCTCCTGTCTAGTCCTGTCTTCTTGAGAACTTCTGGGTGCAACTGAGAAAGTACCAAAGAGGAAAAGGGCAAGTGCCTCTTTTCAGCCTGGCGAGCTTGCCAGGCATCGTTTCAGCAGAAGCTTAAAAAAAGGCAAAAAGACCCATTTGTCTGCGAGTGTCTGTCTGTGCCTCCTCTGTACTCCCCTGTGCAGCACCTGAGTGAGTTTCTGAAATAGGAATAGGGAGTAAGGTGCTTAGGAAGAGCCATCTTAGAGTGGAGAGGTGATCCAAAGTGGCTCAAATTCTTGCTGGAACGCCCGAGTAAAAACCTTAGTACTTGTCTTCCTCTGTCTTCTTTTTTTTTTTTCCCCCCAGCAGAAGGTCTGAATAGCAACAGAGTGAGGAAAGCGAGAGAGTTTGGGTTGCCCCTGCCCTGTGCAGTTCTGCTTTCTGGCCAACAAAGTAAACAGGATCGGGTGCAATGTGTTAGGCACAGGAAAGGAGCTGGGTGAATGAGGGAAGAAGAGCCTGGGGCAAGTCAAGCAAATAAGGGAGCAGGAGAGCTATGCTGAAAGCAGAGGCATGCTCGCCAGCTCAAGCTTTCCTGCCTGGGAACAAATGTATTAAGCAGGCTGGCCTGCCCTGCACAGCTGCGGCTGGCCTGGACCTGTCTGAAACAAAATGCTGACTCTCATTAGATTGACATCTGCTCCTGCAGGAAGCTAGTTCTCCTGCAAACCTGTTGCAGTTTCCTTCAGGCAGTCAGATTTTATATATTTTTTTATATATATACTCACAGATGTATGCATAAAAATATTGCTTTGCAGGTCTCATACTGACCACAAACCTCATCTAAATGAGTTCCCCGCAGCAAGGCCAGGTTTTTGTTTCTGGTGCTGCAGGGAAAGTCCTGTTCTGACACCCTTCCCTCTGCGCACACAGGGAGGCTGTGCTCGGCCTGTGGGCCAGGCGAAAGGGTGCTGCAGGTGGGGATGCCATACTGGTCTTGGGATGCTGTCTCCATGACCCCACTGGAAAGCACATTCTGATATTATGTGCTTGCCCCACAGACATTCTCTGCTGCAGGATCTATTCTCCCCTCTCATGCCTCAATCATACGATTTGTAGCTGCTCTGTGAGCAGCAGAACTAATTCAGTCTGTTTTTCTCAAGTGCTACCCAATTTCTCCAGTTGCTCCCTGCCACCACCATAATAGCTGCATCCCCATGTAATATCCTACTGTAATATCCTCCTGTCTCTCATGGCCCTGGCAGCAAAGGGAAAGACGAGTGGCTCCATTGTTTTCTCAGTATGAGTATTAAATGTCTTATTTATCAATCTTCTTTTGCGTGTAGAAACTTAAAGTCTTTCAGATCACTTCCCCTGTCTCAAATACAGCTGAAGGGGAGGTAAAAAAGGTTACTGTCCTGACAGATCTCATAAAACTTGCTTCCTTAGAAAACCTGGCTTAAAAAAACCATCCAGTTTCATCTTCCCTTCAAAAAACATAGGCAGCATTCAGAAGGGATTAAAAAGAATATATATAGCAGCAGAAAGCTGCAAGTGGCAGCAGGTGGCTGGAAAGCTGCAGGGAGGAGGGGAAAGCAAGAATGTCTGGTCAGAAGCCACAGCGAGGGTGAGTCTGCACAAAGCCAGCGTTCCTGGGTTTTTAGCTGCAGCTGCTTTTGTCTTCAAAGAACCGCTGCCAACTGAAAGGGATATTGCTCGACCACCTCGAACTCCGTGTTTCCTGTTGCAAATCTGGAGGACAAGAGAGATCCACCCATCTCTTTTGCTGCTTTCTTTCTGTGTTTCGTGTGTTACCAGATCTCTCTACCCTATCCACTTCCAGTTTGCTATTTCAGGGTCAAGCCAAGCACCTGCATGCAGTGTTTGTGCCTCTTCCATTAGTCAGTGAGCAACCCAGGTTTAGTCTGCCAGGTGTGCTGTTTTGCTGCCTTCTTCCTTCACCTCTCCTTCTGCTGGAGCGTGGGTTTGATGTGTGACAGCAGCTTACGGGAATGTACTTCAGAGGCCGGCATGAAAACAAAGGGACTTGGGCTTACGTTAAATGAGGTCTCTTGAGTTTCAGCTTAGTTTAGTCCCTTAAGCTCAACGCCAGCCTGAAGAGAAAAAGCTACTAGGAATTTTAAAGGAGAGTATATGAGCATATGCATTAGGGGAGATGTTTGGTAGTGAAGGTGTTTCTCCAAAGAGTGCGTACCCCCAGAAATGCCTTGTAGAAAGTCTGTAGGCGATCCCAGGGCAGAAGTCCTCCCTCTCCATCCCACGCGGTGTCCCCAAGCAGGGGATCGGTGTTGTCCTCCTGCAGGAGCTGTCACATTTCCCCCTGCCGTCAGCTTGCAGAAACTGTGTCACCTGGGCCTTGGCCTGGAGCAATGTGCTTGTGTGCCCTCCGGGCCCAGCACAGGCAAAGGACAACTGGCACCTCCTTTTCCAAAGGCAGACTTGTTCAATGCAGCTTGATTCTGCCACGTTGGAGAGCGGTCCTGCTCCTTCATCTCTGATGGGAGTGACCTTTGCCACCTGATAGAGAAGAAGGAAGAAGCGACAGTTGTGTGGCCCCATGAGTTACAGGGCACTGTCCAGTAGCTAGACTGCTGCAGGAGTCAAAGGAGATGCAAACTCAACCTAGAAGTTTGGGCTGAGATAGGGGCACGTGAACCCAACCGAAGGCATTTTCTTTATAACTAGACACAAAAACTGTGTTTGAGACGCTGTACGTACAAAACCTGGAGCCAGGGGAGGGTCTCGTTCGCAGAGAGCACATTAATGACATCTACTTTACACTTCATACCCAGCCGTGAGCCTGTTGCCAGATCTAAACTTGCTTCGCACCTTGTGCTGAGGGCAGGCTTGGACAAGCAGAGGCGTAAGGAGAGAGAGAGGCGGCTTCACTCATCGGCATGGCTATGCCTGTTCTGCCTGAGCCTGCCACCCTCCTGTCCCACCTGCTCTCACAACTGTACCACGCAGCTAATGAAGGCAGCTGGGCTGGGGGTGGCATCCTTCTGGGATGGACCCGAGCATCCTGGGCTCCCGCGGCTCCCAGGATGTGGGAAATGCCCAAGCTCTGGCTGGCCTCAAGTGGGGCAAATGTGGGTGCTGACGCTCTGAGAGCCCTTGGGCATCAGGCTGGGTGCAGAAAGTGAGGGCTGGGGAAGACGCCAGCCTCTGTGCCTCGGTAAATAGACTGATAATAATTGACTTTTGGATCAGAAGCCGAAAGAACAGTACGGAAACGTTCCTCCCACCAATCAAATGCCACATAATTTTAAATGCACGTTTAGCTGAATGAGGACGAGATTCTGCCTAGGTTGGGAGATGGTTTGTAAATACTTTGTTGGATTTTCTAGGTGAGGTTGATATAAACGGGAAGAGCTGTTAGCTGGGTGGCTGGGGAATAGACACCACAAAACAGTTGGATGGAAATAAGTAATGATGGGTCAGGTACTCCCAGAAGACCAGCCTGGCACCTCTGCCACATTCCAAGAAGTCTCTGAAACACAGTAGCTCCTAGGGCTGACAAATCCACAGCAAAACTGGACTTGCTGGTCAACTGGAAAGCAGCCAACTGTCTATTCCACTTCTCTTTTCCTCATAAACTCCCCAAATAAGCCATTTTCCACCTTCCTCTGGCTGCTGTTAACCCAGGCCACGGCACTTTGACAGGTTCCCTGTTTTCTGTCAACAAGATCTCTAATAATTTCTTTCTGAAAGACTTTCAGAGGTTCTTTTTTATCATCGCTCGTCTTGGACTTTTCCGCAAGCCCGGGTGTTGCAGGTCTGCTCCTCGCTGTCCTGTTCACTAATGGCTTTGGCTTCACCACCTTTTCATTTCTTAAGGCAGGATATCCAGAAACAGCTCCTTAAAATTAACAGGCAGGGACAGGGAAGCAGGAGGCATCCCATTCCAAATGTGACGAATGGTTTATACCCACACTACTCACAAAGAGTCTAGGAAGGAAATTAGGCTTTAAAGATTTTCTGGTACGTGATATAAAAAGTTTTACCAATATTTCTTCAGAAAAATATAAACAGGAAAGCAGCATAAAGCTGTCCCCAGAATGGGCTAATTACCAAATACGATAGAAGTATTAGTCAAGAGTCCTCGAAGGGAAGGGGGAAGGAAACCATCAGCTCTTTCATGTCTCTGTGTGATGATCCAGTGCTTAATGGTAGGAAACGAGAAGCAAATAAACAGGAAAAAGAGGAAGGAGCTGGCAGGGAAAGTGCAGTAGGGAAAGAACAGGTCACCCAGAGCAAGTACCCTGAGAGGCTATGATAGACACCCTTAACAATAGGAGCAGGAAAACCAGTTTGAAGAGGACTCCCATTTCAAGTAAATCTTGGGTCAAATGGGGCTAATTAGCCCTCCATCAACTCTCCTGAAATGCGGCAAAAGGAAAACATTATTGCTTAGAGTAATTTTAATGACACATTTCCATTGTTTCATTTTTGTATTTTGTTTTTTATTGCCCATCAGTGTTTATAAGTTAACACGTTCTTTTTTTTATCCTTACATTTTGTCCAGTTACAAAGCAAAGTCTGAGTAATCTGAGATGGGAGAGGGCCTCCCAATCCAATTCTTGCCGTACTTTGCAGCCCAATATATTTCCTGAAGATATTCCCAGGGCGCCAGGCCACAGCTTATTTCACCATCTCTCTGCAGCGATGGAAGACGCTGCCATTCTCTAGGGAGCTCGCCTTTTCTGTGCAAGGGCAACGTTATGATTCTTCTTCTGTTTTCTTCCCACACCCACACTTACAGTGTCATTTGCTATTCCTTCCACCAGCATGATTAAAGGAACCGGTCTTTCCTCTCTGCCACGATGTCTAATATCGTTATCAAGTAATCTTGTCTCACAATTACTGCAACTTTTATCCTCTCTAACCTCTGCAGCAACCACTTCACTCACTAATAGTTAACCCGAAGGAGGCTGCTAGAACATCTTTCTTTTTTATCAGCTTCAAGGTTGTACACACCTGATCCTGATCTAAAACCTTGATCTCATAGTGCAACATAAAAGACACAGAAATGTTTGAGCGTATTGCACAAAGAAGGTGATGTCTTTGTCAAGCCATTATGCATCAGAGGGATGTTAACGGATGTTAAGTATTTACAGATCAGGTTTCGATAATTTGCACTCAGCAGTCCTAAAAAAGAACTGACTGGAGATCTCGCTCGCTTGTTGATTTTTAATACAAGTTACGGAACTTAAAATCCAGAAGTCTCAAACGTTTTTCATGTCACGTCGGTATGCAAAAGGGCCAGCAGGACAGGGCAGGTAAGATAGCCACGGTCCTAGGCAAACTAATGGAGAAGCTGGTACAAAGTTCAGTCCCTGAGGGCTGGATGCAGCACGTTATGTGAGCGTCATTACTGCTAGTCAACATGGTTTTATAGAAAAGAGCAAAATAATCTGATTTCAGTCTTTGAGGAGCTTACAGATCAGACTGATAAAAGCAATCGTGTAGATACCATGAAGGTCCAAGGAGCTTCACGTGGGACTTCACTGACGTTCTGATTTCAAAGCCTGCCTTCTACAATATCCGTAATTCCCAAGCGAAGTGAATCAACACAGTCACCGGCCGGTCTCGGTGGGCAGGAGCCTGGCTGTGTTGCGTTATTTCTACTCGAGCTTCGCTGATACTGCTCCTCGGCTCCTCGGCAAGTTCTCCGGTGACCAGAAGGAAAAACTACGAACGCCTGAAGGCAACCGGGCCTGGGAAGACCAACTGCATAGGCCACTCGGAGGCTGCCTGCAGAGCAGGCTCGTCAGGTGGTGAGGTTTGGAGCTGGCAGAACTGGAAACACAAAATCTACCCAGGGCAGGGTGGGGAAGGCGGCCGTTTCCCAGAGGACCGGCCGGGACAAGAGAGGAGCTGTCAGAGCGGCTGGAGAGGCTCTTCGTGAGGCGGCGAGGGGGAAGCGGGCCGTCGGGCCCCCTCTGCCCGCCTCCGCCTGCCCCGTCCCGGAGGAGGAGTCCCCCGGCCGCCCCTCACACCGCGGCGGCGGCGCCTCTCACAGGGGCGGGCTGCGGCGGGGCGAGAGACCCGCCACGCGCCGTCGCCCCTGGCAACGGGGCAGCCCGCGCCCAACGGCCGGGGGCGGCGCGAGGCCCGGCGCGCGGGGGCGGCGCGCGGCGGCGGGCCGTTAGCGGCCGGGGCGGGATGCTCGGCGGGGCGGCCGGCGTGTCCTCCGGGCCGCGCTGCCCGGTCTGCGCCCAGCCCTGCCTCTCGCCGCGGCTGTTGCCCTGCCTGCACTCCCTGTGCGCGCCCTGCCTGCGGCGGCTCGGGCCGCTGGGGCAGCCGGGGCGGGCCGCCGCCCTCAGCGTCCTCTGCCCGGTGTGCGAGGCCGAGGTGGCGCTGCCGCCCGGCGGCGTGGGCCAGCTCACCCCCGACTACCTGGCGCTGAGCCGCGGCGGGGCGGCGGCGGCGGCGGGCTGCGACCTCTGCGCCGACGGGGCGGCCGTGAGGCGCTGCCTGACCTGCGGGGCCGACCTCTGCCTCTTCTGCTGCCAGGCCCACAGGTGAGGGGGGCGGCGAGGCCCGGCCGGGCCACGGCGTGCGTGGGGCGGCCTTCCCCTGGCGGGCTGCCGGCGGGCAGCCTGTGGGTGGGCGCAGCGGGCGGGGGCCCAGGCAGAGCCAGCCAAGGCGGTAAACCCGCGCGTCCAACAGTGCGTTCAGTCCCTGCCGGGTTTTCATCCTCCTCAGAGGGTGCTCAGTACTCGGGTGGGCACCAGCAAGCTGCTGGCGGTAGGGCCGTCAGCCCTTTTCGGTGGAGGCCCTTACCTCCAAGATCAGGCCGCCCTTTGCCCGTGGCGGTGCCCGGCCCTTTGCCGGTGCCCGCTTGCTGGTCTGCATCTCGGTTTAGCGTCGCTGGCGGGGAGACCACAGGCGTGGCTGTGGGCAGAGCACTAGCGGGACGAGAGCCTCGCGTGTTGTGCTGTCCTGCTGTGGAGAAAGCACGTTTCCCAAGGGAAGATGGGGAAATTAAGCTGCTACTCTGTACTCGGCGCTGGTGAGGCCGCACCTCGAATACTGTGTTCAGTTTTGGGCCCCTCACTACAAGAAAGACCTTGAGGTGCTGGAGCGTGTCCAGAGAAGGGCGACGGAGCTGGTGAGGGGTCTGGAACACAAGTCTTATGAGGAGCGGCTGAGGGAGCTGGGGTTGTTCAGTCTGGAGAAGAGGAGGCTGAGGGGAGACCTCATCGCTCTCTACAACTACCTCAAAGGGGGTTGCAGAGAGGTGGGTGTTGGTCTCTTCTCCCAAGTGACTAGTGACAGGACAAGAGGAAACATCCTCAAGTTGCGCCAGGGGAGGTTTAGGCTGGATATTAGGAAAAAGTTCTTTACTGAGAGAGTAGTGAAACATTGGAATAGGCTGCCCAGGGAGGTGGTAGAGTCACCCTCCCTGGAGGTATTCAAGGAGCGTGTGGATGTGGCATTGTTGCATGTAGCTTGATGGGCATGGAGCTGTGTGGTGTTGGGTGGGTTGGTTTTTGGTGTGTTGTGGTTTGTTGTTGTTTTGTGGGGTGTGGTGGTTTTTTTTTTTTTTTTTTTTTGGTTGGACTTGATGATCTTACAGGTCTTTTCCAACCTTAGTGGTTCTGTGATTCTGTGTAGTCTGCCTCCCTCCACCTCCAGAAACGTTTACTGTGTATATGTGCAAAGGCACCCTTAGGCGAAGTGAAAGGAGGTAAGTGGAAGCCCTGACACTAGCCTGGTTGCTACCTCCTGATGATCGACCGAGGTGCTTGCCTCTTAGCTGTTGTGTCCATGTATCTTCTGTGCATTTTCAGCATTTCTGTGAGGCCGGGAGCCTACAGCAGTTAACGCTATTGCTTTGCAGTGTGCCTGATGTTGCAGGGTTTAGTTCCGTCAGAATACGGGAAAACTGAAGAAGTGATAGCGGAAGAGAGCTGTGTACCTCAGAGAGGGTCATGTCAGTAAGGCAGGAAGAAGAGGTGACTGCAACAGAGGTAGGAGTTGAAGAGGAGGCGACCACAGTAGCCTGTGAGCAGGCTGGAGGACAGGCAGCACGATGGAAGAAAAGTGGTTAGGAAGTCTGAATAGCCTTCTGAAGCAAGGAGGAGACGGGCAGGGTCAGAAAAGCACCCCGTAGCACTAGCCAGGGAAGCCTCTTAGCTTGGGTTAATCAGCTCAGCCTATTCCCTCCATGTTTGCTGCTCCTTTCCGCTTCATTAGCAAATTCTTTCCCCGGAACAAACTGAGGCATACTCCTTGCTGTCCTGCCCCCCTGCAGATACTGGTGCCTGTGGTAAAATGGCTTAGACTCTTAGCTACCTTTCCACTCGGGGCTGTAATTTTCGGCATACCATTCTGATTAGCTAATACCTCATACCCCATGCAAGCTGCTGAAGCGTGATAAACTGAGACCTTGAATAGCAGCCTTCCGCACTGACAGAAATGACTGCAGGAGGTATAAAGCAGTAGAAGATTTGTCCCGATGACCTGCTTCCTACCTAATTTACTGATACCGTTTTTTCACCCCACTAGCCTCTGCAGACTTGCACCTGATTTAGTTGATGCAGAGCAGAACAAGGACCAAAGGAAACAATTTTGAAATGATTTCCTGGTGTGTAGGGAAGATTTCTAAGGATCTGAGTGCTCCTTGGAGTAAGCGAGAGAGGTCTTAGGTTGAAGTCAGGGAAGTGATGAATCTGAAGGGTGTTATGCAAATAATGCTAGAAGGCTTTGAAAATGTGCTGGACCCGAGGGAGATCAGTGGGAAGCGAAAGGAGTAGTGTAAGGGCCGTGTTCTGCCCTGTGATAAGGTTGCTTTGTGTTGCCAGAGCAACTCTACAGAGCTTGGTCCTGGGAGTGTTTCTTTGCTTATGGCTTGGAGCTCCCATGGCAGCTGCCAAAAGTCATTAGTGCAGGAGACAAGGAAGGAGAGAAGGCTTTTACATCCTGCTCAATAACTAGCTCCCAGTGTCCAAAATAGCATAAAATGGAAATACTCCAGTGCTGCCCTGTGACATGGTGGATGGCTGGGTCTTAACAGGTTCTTTGTGTACCATTCTTGGTCTTGTCTGAGCAGGACCTAACCTGGTGCCAGGCGGAAATGGAGTTTGACTTTCAGAATATTAAATGTTTTACCACAGGCTGTCTTCTGGCAGTGGCCTGAACTAGATTTTCACCTAAGGGATATTAGAGTTCATTTGCCTCGATGAATTTTAAGCTCATGAAAATCATTGGGCTGATGGCTGAGGAGCCTGGCACCTCCTGTTCCTCTCCAGAAGTGACTGTCGGTGAGCAATACTGTTTTGAGACACTTGCTGCAAACTCTTACTTTGCAGGGCTCATCGCCCTCCTGCTGCCTTTGTCACAGCGGGCTCTGGGGGTAATTGCAACTATCCCGCTTCTGTCAGGCTCCATGAAGGGGCTGCTGGCAGTAGCAGCCTGACAGCCTGTTCCCTGGTCTGCATGTGGCCGTGGTGGGGCACACGATTCTTGTGTCTGAAAATAGTGCTGACAGCGTGCAGGGAGCCTGAGAGCAGCCTCTAATGAGCTGCTTGCAGATGCAGTCCTCTTTTGTGTGGAGCCTTGTCCTCAGGAGACCACAAGTCCCTTCACGCAGAGTGAATTTCAGTGGAGACAGGAGGGAGCGACACACACTGTGACTTGCAGTCTGTACAGACTGGCATTCGCAAGGGGTCTCAGATGTTTGCATTTCATATCTAACATGCATGAAGTGACGTGTGGTTGCTCCCTTCTAGGAGACAGAAGAAGACGGCCTCGCATGCTGTGACAGAGCTGGAGAACACCAAGGATTGCAGCCAGGCCGGGAAGCCTCTCTTCTGCCCTTCGCATCCCACAGAGGAGCTAAGGCTGTTCTGCGAGCAGTGTGACCATCCTGTGTGCCGGGATTGCGTTGTAGACAGGCACCGGCAGCACCCCTATGACTTCACCGGCAATGTCATCCACAGGCACGGGGACGCCCTGCGGGAGCTGCTGAAAAACACCCAACAGCACGTGGGTACCCTAGAGCGTGTGCTGGGCCAGATTGATGACACGGGCAGTGCCGTCCGCAGTCGTGCAGAAGCCGTGGCCACAGAGATCTGTCTGTTTGCCAGTGGATACATGGAAGCGATCGAAGAGCACAGGGACCGCCTGCTGAAGCAGCTGGAGGACTTGAAGGTGCAGAAGGAAAACCTGCTGCACTTGCAGAAGGCCCAGCTGCAGCAGCTGCTGCTGGACATGAGGACAGGCGTGGAGTTCACGGAGCGCTTGCTCACAAGCGGCTCGGACCTGGAGATCCTTATCACCAAAGGGGTGGTGGCGAGCCGGCTGGCGAAGCTGAACGGCGTTGCTTACAATGCTCACCCCAGCGTGGACGCCGGGATCCAGTTCTCTCCCCAGGAGAGGGCAGGGCAGTGTTGCGGCTATGAAGTTTTTGGGGCCATTCTCAATAAAGTGGTTGATCCAGCCAGATGTACCCTGCACGGGGAAGGTAATGGGGTGCTGTACGACAGCTGAATGGGAACGCGCTGCTCCCTGCAGTCACCTCTCGTTCTCTGTACCCATGTGGTATGCAGCTTAGGGCACTGTTGGCTCCCCGCTGTCCTGGCACTGACTAGGGGCAGAAGGGTATGGCACGGTAGAGCCCTGCCAGAGGATGCATTGCTTGCTGAGGGCCTACAGGAGCTGTGCTGGGCAGGGAGACAGAGAGCTATTCCCAGGCAGATGTGACAGTGTCCTGGAGCTGCCCTCCGCAATGTAACTGACCTCAGCACGGGGTGTGGTGTGAGGAGAGCAACCCATAGACCAAAGACCACAGTTTACCCTGGGGATGGTGCCTGCAGTGGGAGGCTGTGACGCTCGCCCGGTGACAGATCCCCTCTGTGGCTGAGCAAGTTCCCCTTGCAGCTTCTGCTGAGATTGCCATGGGAATAACTGGCATAGATGGTTTCATGGATGTTTGCTTATTAAGGGCTTGGTGTAGGGCCAGCAAACAAAGAACATTCAGACCAGCCTACAGAGCGCAGCCACGTCTGGTCAGTAATGGCCTGCGCGGGGCAGATGAGACAGACCCAGGGCTCGTTCGATCCTTTCCATGCCAAACTGTAAGTGCTGAAGTCTCTGGTGCTCCACACTGCACCGTGTGCTGTTCCTCCTCCCTTCTGGTTGCATGGGCCACCTTGAGGCCTGCTGGGAAGATGCTGGCTGGGCTCAGAGGGGCAGGCAGGAAGACCACCCTGGTCTGTACAGACCTCCGGGCTAAGCCTGCCCAACGTCTCCCAGCACCTATATCTTTATATATCCCAGCACCAGTGATACCTTTAATTTTCCCTCTGTGTGTGTATTGGTTTTGCGTGGCAAGTTTTTGGTAGTGGGTGGCTTCTGTGAGAAGCTGCTAGAAGCTTACTCTATGTCCAACAAAGCCAATGCCAGCCGGCTCCGAGATGGACCTGTTGCTGGCCAAGGCTGAGTCCATCAGTGATGGTGGTAGCACCTCTGGGATAACGTATTTGAGAAGGGGGGAAAAAACCCAAACTGCGCAATTGCAGCCGGAGAGAAGAGTGAGAATATGTGAGTGAAACAACTCTGCAGACACCAAGGGCGGTGAAGAAGGAGGGGAGGAGGTGCTCCAGGCGCCAGAGCAGAGGTTCCCCGGCAGCCCATGGTGAAGACCATGGTGAGGCAGGCTGTGCCCCTGCAGCCCATGGAGGTCCACAGTGGAGCAGATATCCACCTGCAGCCTGTGGAGGACCCCACAACAGAGCAGGTGGATGTGCCCGAAGGAGGCTGTGATCCCATGGGAAACCCACGCTGGAGCAGGCTCCTGGGCAAGACCTGTGGACCCATGGAGAGAGAGAGGAGCCCACGCTGGAGCAGGTTTGCTGGCAGGACTTGTGACCCTGTGGGGGCCCCACGCTGGAGCAGTCTGTTCCTGAAGGACTGCGCCCCGTGGAAGGGACCGTGCTGGAACAGTTCATGAAGAACTGCAGCCCGTGGGAAGGACCCACGTTGGAGAAGTTCATGGAGGACTGACTCCGTGGGTGGGACACCACGCTGGAGCAGGGGAAGAGTGTGAGGAGTCCTCCCCCTGAGGAGGAAGGAGCAGCAGAAACAGTGTGTGATGAACTGACCGCAACCCCCATTCCCTGTCCCCCTGCACCACTGTGGGGGGAGGAGGTAGAGAATTTGGGAGTAAAGTTAAGCCCAGGAAGAAGGGAGAGGTGGGGGGAAGGTGTTTTAAGATTTAGTTTTTATTTCTCATTACCCTGCTCTGATTTGATTGGTAATAGATTAAACTAATTTCCCCAAGTTGAGTCTGTGTTGCCCATGACGATAATTGCTGAGTGATCTCCCTGTCATTCTCTCAACCTACAAACCTTCCATTATGTTTTCTCTCCCCTGTCCAGCTGAGGAGGGGGAGTGGTAGAGCGGCTTTGGTGGGCACCTGGCATCCAGCCAGGGTCAACCCACCACGGGGTGGAAGGAGCTGTACACCCACCCCAGGAGCAGAGTCCTGGCTGTGCTCTGATGGGACTGCAACACTGCAAAATAGGTGGGAGGTGGCAATCGTGACTGGTCTGAATCCTTTCTGGTCCTGTTCCTCTGCCTTACAGATCTCCACAGTGCCCGCCAGAACCAGCTGACTGGCTTTACCCTGCTCTGCAATGACACCATGGGGGAGCGGATGGGGCGAGGAGGAGAAGCCGTGCGGGTCACCATCACCCACAACGACAAGAGGGACTGGTGGGTATTTCACTGGAGAACTCCCCAGTCACTGAGTTTGCCTTTCTGCCTCCCTTACCCTGGCACCCTCCTTGTTTGGGCAGGTGGGAGGACTTGCTTCAGCACGTGGGTCAGAATCTGCAGGGGAAAAGGCACTACTGTTCTTCCCACCGGTGCTTCCTACTGGTTGTATTTGGCTGTGTGGAGCTTGATAGTGTTGGCTCAAATTTGTATTGACTCTTTGAGTGATTTGGGACTTCTTAAAGGATTCAACTCTCAGCGGGTGTTACACGTTGTCAGAGTGAGCTGTTGCTCCTTCCCACCCCTACCAGTAGACACCCAGGGCTCCTGCTTTTGTTAACACCTAATGAGCGTAAAACATAGCAACCCCAGAATGTCCATCCCGAGTCAGGCAGTCCACCAAGCCCAGGAGCCTCTGACAGTGCCTAGTTCATGTTCTGGAGAAAGAATCTATGTCGGAACTTCATCGTGCTTTCTCATGTAGTTGCAATGTGAAGGACTTCAACATGTTTGGAGCTTTTCTAGCAAAAGCAGGAAAGACCACACTTGAGCCCCCAAGTGTTTCCACAACGAAAATGACCACCCAGAAAAAAGTATTTTGTAACTGTTTCTGGGGTGCACTTGTTACTATAAAGCAGCTAGGCACAAATGCAGAAGGGCTTGGGGGTCAGTTCTCAGGAAAAACAGTTATTCTGTTTTATAGCACATACAAGGTAGCTGGAGCATCTTGTAACTTGTTCCAGGATCTGCTGTTGGTGGGATGACCTGATGAAAAAAGGGACAGGCTGCAAAAACTCCGTGCTATGGGGAAGTGTTGACATGGCGTACAGAAACAGTGCTGGCTGCACAGTTGCTTATCAGTAGAGCATCATTATTCAAGAATATCGTTCCAATGTGCCTTCCTTCCTTAGATGCACATACGACACAGAAAGGTGTGCACATGAGGATTATGTGGATTTTGCTTGGTGGGGTAGAGGTCGCTGTGGCCACATTAACTCACTTTCTTGTTCTTGTGCGTATGCGGTCGCTACATCCGTTGCTGAAAGCTGTCTGGCTTTGGACTGAGGCACAGCAGCTACAGAAGAGCATGAAGTATCACCACACAGTTCATGTCAGGAAATGATGTAGGCAGCTGAATTGATGTGAAATGGCGGGGGGTGGGGAATACAGTCTGCAAATCTGGAAGATTGTAAACTGTCCTGTTGTGGGGCACAAGAGACTAATTATCAGGGATTAGGAAGAACACCTTCCTCTATGCAGAGCTGCCTGATAATTGTCTGTGGAAAGCTCTTGCCATCTTTCTGTGAAGCAGGCAATCAGGCCCTAAGTAACTAGCTGATGCTTTCTCCCTGGCACTCTGTCCACCAGTGTTCCTTGTGAAACCCAGTGAGCTTCACTTTGGAAAGGGAGAGTTCACCAGCAGGGACCTCAAACTCCTCAGAGCACCGAAGAGAAGAGTGGGGGTCAATGCGTTTGGGACAGTGGTTGAAGTGATTCAAACCTGCCCTGTTTATGTCCTGTCTTATTCATGGGCTCTTCTGGAGGTAACTGCTCTCTGAAGCTGTGAATTTACCCCATTTCTGTGGGCTCTTATCTGATGGGATAATCTGACCTGCAAGTGTGCTGTCTGTCATCTTCTGCTCTTTTGGCGCTCAGGGTTGCTACAAATCCTTGCAGTGCAGCTAGCTGTGTGTGACTTCCTTTGTATGGCTATTGCAGCTCCTGCTAGCAGGTGTGTGTGAAAGCTACTCAGTGCTTGAGCGTTGCTCATGCATCCTGTTAAGCTCACTTGAGACCCGCGGCTGCTGAACAAGGTTGAGGATGAGGGACTGACCACAAATTGAGGCCAAACAGTGGTTCACATGTGGAGCAATTTTCTGCCAGTCACTGACTTCTTGGACTTCTCTCTGTTTGTAGTGCAGTCAAGCCAACAGTGTGTGATAACGGTGATGGGACCTACCATATTTCCTACAGCCCTGAGGAGCCAGGCTTGTATGCAGTCTGCGTCTGTGTGAAAGGGCAGCATGTACAGGTAGCATTTCTTGTTTCTCTTGTGCTGCTTCTTCTTTACCTGGTTTTCTTTTCTAAGTATTTGCTTTAAATCTTTCTAAGGATTACCTCTACCGCTTAGCAGTTTAAGACTGGGCTTAGTGATCTGTGACTGACAGGATCACCCAGTTGCTTTTTGTGAAAACACAGACACAACACCTGATAGCATCTACTGCAGCAGCCTCTCTGCTTGCTTGTCTTCTGCAGGGCTCTCCATTCACTCTGCTGGTGAAAAACAAGTTCCGCGAGCACCAAGGCGTGTTTCACTGCTGCACGTTCTGCTCAAGCGGAGGGCAGAAAACTGCTCGCTGTGCCTGTGGGGGGACTATGCCAGGTAAGTGCTCAGCTTTCCCCATGCTGCTGGTGTCAGGAAGATTTGTTGCATTTGGTCCTCCCTAGTGTAGATAGGTGTGAGTAGACACTCCTGCCTTGCACATGTATTGGGCCTGTGATAACCTGTGTGTACGTATTTTCTGGTAGGATGGGACAACAGCAGTGAGAAATGCAGCAGGACACGCTAAGGGTCTTGGCAGCACACCCCATAGACGGAGATCTGGTCCAACTCTGCAGGGGATGGGGCAGGGCAGCTCCGTCTTTCAGCCCTTCTCAGTGAGGCTAAGCAGCACTGCGTCTGTACTGTTTCTGTTCCAGTGCTGGCAGGATGGAAGCTTCCGGGCTGTGTCACACAGCGCCCAATGCTGTCCAGTGGAGAAGCTTCACTCCTCATTTAGGATGAGAGTTCAACTCCCTTATTTGTTTAATCCCAATCAGCTTCCCTGTCCTTGACCTGCATGCATCATTGTGCGTTTTGCATGTTTTAGTATAGAACCAGCCTCTTCCTTTTTCTGTGCTTGATCTGCATTTAGCTGTGGCCATAGCCACCAGTGGCTGGCAGGGGGTTCTGCAGGCCTGTGTCTTGCATTACTCAACAGGCAAGGGGACGGAAATCTTCAGCTTTCCGCAGTGACTGGAATGGGGAGGTCCCCCTCAGTTGTCCTCCTTTCTTTATGGATCCTGACAATTTTGGCCTTGAATAAGCTGTATTCTCACCAGCACGTGCCTCCCCGTCTTAGACAAGTCCTGGGGCTGAAGCACTCTCTGAAAGCCGCTGACACACTGGGATTTTCTGGCCCACTTTCGGTTCAGCTGATGGTGCCTCTTCTCTTGCAGGTGGGTACCAAGGCTGTGGCCATGGACACAAAGGTCACCCTGGCTGCCACCACTGGTCGTGCTGTGGACAAGTGAAGGAGAGCTCAGAGTGTTTGGGTGGGCCACCCAGTGACACCTCGCAGAGGAGTTTGCTCAGGACAGTGGCGCTCTGAGCAGCCAGGTGAGCCCCTGTGAACCCAGGGCACTGCTGCTGGCTGCTGCGTGAGCACAAACCACGAGGATCCCCGCGATCGCTGCATAGCCTCCCTGCCGGAAAACAACGTCCTGATGGGTGTGAACTGAGAAAGGAATGAGGGAAAATAAAATTGTGCCTTATATTCCTGCTGGGGCTGTGTATGCAAAGTTGTTTTGCGCCTGAACAGGAGCAAACTCTGGGCATTGTACTGGTGCCTACACTTTCAAGGACTCAAGGCCTGTGGGGTCAGGCTCTAAGGGGAAACTCAGTCTGAACAGTTACCTCACAGGAGGATCAAGATGTGTCTCATTTTGCAGGATTGACAATCTCTGCTGTCCTTCTTGAAGAGGCCAAAGCTGCTCGTTGGGGCACATTCCAAAGGGTTTGTGTTCGTGTCTTGGAAAGGCTTGGCAGCCTGAATATGGCTTCTGCTTCCGCATCAGATGTGTGGCTGGGTTCTGGCCTTGGACGTGCGCATGTAGCACAGTCGCACTCCTGGGAGCTGCTGTTGCATTTGCAATTCTTTCTGTTTTCTCCAAGTGAGCTGTAGTCTCATTACACCCTCTCTGCAAAGTAAGAGCAAGATAGGTTAGTAATATATCTGATGGAAATCCAAGGAAAACCCATGGCACTGACTGGAACAGGAATTAGAATGCCATTCACCCAGTCTGTATGTTCTCCATGGAGATGGTGTGGGACATAGCACTTCCAGGGGTGATATGGGAGCCAGGAGAGCACCCAGATCACTGAGGGAAGATTTGGGGACAGTTTGAGCATCGGTAGGAGCCATAGGCGCAGGTTTGCATGTGTCCTGAACTGGGGCAACTAGGGAAGTGCAGCAGCAGGAGACTGGATTCAGCAAAACTCCTGGATTTGGCTTGGTGCAGTCTTGGCAAGGCTCTGTTTTTAGAAGGGGAGCTTGTCCCATTTTCCACAGAGGAGGGGGGTGTATCTTCTGGGCTTGTATGTGCGCTGCCAACCCATAGTTGGGGTAATGGCATCTGTGATGAGGAGGAAGAAGCACTTTCCTGGAAGGGCAACTGCTAACCTGCCGATTGCTGCCTGCCGCTTGCCTGGGTGAAGCAGACACCCTGGATACCTCCCTGAACAAAACACATTCGGGTCATTGAGACTGGGAACGCTACTGCCCTGGGGGTAACCTTGCTAGTAGGTGCGCGTTTCTGGGGGCCGCCTGGGGAGCTGGGGTGGGGACAAAGGTCTGACTGTTGGTCATTTGGGGAGAGGAATGCTGCTCCAGTGTCAACAATAAGGACTGGTTCTTGCCTTCTGGCTGATGATAGCTGGCTTGTAAGTAGAAACCTGTGCTGTCCGTTTGCTTGCTCAGACCTAGAAGACTCTCATTTGCTGTTCATGCCTCTTACAAAGCCGGTTTTGGAACCTCTTCTTCCCAGCAAAGGAGATGATTGATATCCTTATGCAAATGCTGTATATAGCTTTCCATTAATCATCCAGAAAGGGCTGTCAAACAAACGGGGGAAGGTTAGGCAGTTTAAATCTCCAAGTTAGGCAATTTAAGCCTCGAAGTTGCTGACTCTGAAATTTCAGAGAAAGTTTAATTTCAGTTAACCTTTAATGGAACAAACATTAACTCATTCTTGTCCTTGCTATGAGCAGAGTCGGTGCTCAGTACAGAATGTGATGTAAAACGAAATGCCTCATTTTCTGTGTCTCTGTTTCTTGCCCCCCAGCCCCTACTTGTGCGCTGTTTTTTCTCGGAGCTTCCGTGCTGTGTTGCAGAGGGAACACACAAGGACGGCACTACCTTGTAGGCACATAATTTCTGTCTAAAAACATCTTGGTCCTCTCAGACAGAGGAATGTGTTTTTTCTTTGTGTTAGGCATCCCTCACACACCCTGTCGCTGACATTTTCCAAGAAGCTATTTGTGAGAATTGCACTAGCAAACATAAACCTTCAGGGAACTGCGGTCAGCTTGGGCTGAGCTCTATGTTTGACATGGGGAGAGCAGTTTTTGGGCAGTGTGGAGCACTAATCCTGTACGGTAAAGCCCTTGTATTGATTTTTTTGTTTTTCTGGTAGACTTGAAGGCTCAGTTAGTCCCAGGGATTATAAAATACTGACTGGCTACCACTCTGTGTTTGGGCAAAGCGGGCTGTGCATGAGGATAGCTTGAAGAATTATGGGCAGAAAATACATTTAATGACCTTAGTCACTCTGTGGGGGTTAGGTGCAAGTGTCCTCCCATTATTTGCCCTCAGTGTTCATTACTCAGAATGCTTTGCCAAATGAATATATCCCACTGATCTGCTGGAGTCTCGCACTGGTCCCCCACAGCCATTCCCAGGAATGGCTTCCAGTGCTCTGTTGGTAATCAGCCTTGGGCAGGTGGTGGATTAGGAGGTGTTGTTAATCTGCTGAGCTACATGATGTTATTTCTGACCAGCTGGTCCTTGAGATAACAAAGGTATTTTCAAGACAGATGTACATGCGGTGCTGACAGAACGGCACCAGTAAATATGCGTGTTTTTCCCAGAACAAAAGTCCTTGCTGATAAAATTGCCTGTCTCCAAAGTTCGGAAAAAAAATCAAAAAAATAATGGTGATGATAAACATGAGTAGGGACATTGGGAGGCAAGAGAAAGAGGACTGACTTATTCCCCGTGTAGGGAAAACAGGTAACAGCAAAAACTGGTAACACTTTGCGCCTGCTGTTGCCTTCCCCTCAGTGAGGACGGCTGATGCCTCTCTTCCCCAGGTGCTCACCAGCTTTCACAGACTGTGTGGGACCACATCCTGCTGTCACATTTGGTTGGATTTTGCTGATAGATTCAAAAGTGGTAAGAGCTGGGCAGATGGTGTGGGCACAGATCCTTGTTTTCTTTGGAAAATACCCTGAATACATCTTGGTTTTGGTTTGTGGTTGGTTTTTGTTTTTGGTTTTTTTTGCAGTATAACCATACGCAGAGGAGTAGGCTCCAGCGTGAGAGCTGCTCAGAAATTAATGTGGTGTTGCCCTGCTGAATGGGACTTGCCCTGGTCCTACCGGGGCTGCCTGTGCCTGAGAAACAGACTTGTTTTTCCAACATGGAAGTAACCGGATCATTGACTGTGTGGTGACATGTGCTGCGGCTACGACCCGGAGTTCGCTGGTGCACTGCACCAAAGGCAGCTGTAGATCAGGTGTCACCGAGGGCAACGGGGTATTTTTTAATGTGCATTTCCCACCAGGCCACTATGGCCTAGAGCTATTCTTAGCTGCTAGTAATGCTCTGCTAAATTGCGACAAGTTTAGTAATCAGTAGAATATTACAAAATAAATCAGTTTTCCTTTCTTCAGATTAAAACGGGCTATTCCATGCTAAAGCAGAAGGGAAGTGAAAACTGTATAAAGTCTGCTTTGTAAGTTTAAACTATTGCAATAACCAAAAAGTGACAGTGATTCTCAGGTGAAAGATTTCTACTCCTCAGTTTCATTCACAGGCCATAGGATGAAGGATGTGCTTTCAGTAACAGCCAAGATTGGAGCGTTAGAAGTAGGTCCTGTTCCTACCTCTGCCACAGACATTGCACGGGGTGTTCAGGTAGCTTCTCTACCTGGAGAGCGATTAGCTTCGCAGTCAAGCACTCGCATTGAAGTAGCAGATGGATGACTGAGTAAACCCAACGGCTAGTCACTCTTGAAAGGAGAAGGTCCCACCCCGGCTCCCCTGTCCTTGCTGCAGGCCATGCGGTCCTGCCGCACCAGCGGTATCGCTAGGTGTGACTCCCCTCTGACCACATTCAACTCCCTAACCCGGCAGGAAACAATTTGCTTTCTAATGTTACTTTGTTTCCTAACAGGTGAATAGGCTTAGTGGAGGTTCAGATCTCTGCTCTCATCAGTGGTGGGACATGGGAGGAGGTTCAACACAAGCTGTGACATGTAACTTCATCCTGGCATGAGGAGGCTGGAAGTGGTGAGTCCTGGGTGCTAAATGCCTTGGAATACAGTTTGCTGACTTGGATGCCTGTACAAGAACCACAGCCCCTTCCAGCCCCCTCTCTGCTGTCTAGAGAAGTCTGTTATGTGTCTTGCACCATATCTGTCTATGTTCATCCCTCGTAGAGGTGAACAGGCTCTTCTGGAGTTGAACTGTGGTCCAAAAGACTAAGCGCACACTTCTGAAATCTCACACATGCACACTTAGAAGGCTGCTCTGCCCCTCAGGGCATGGTAAGCACTCCTGAACCCTACTCAGCCTTTGCAGCTGGCTTGGTCATCACTGACCAGTATTAATTGGTCTCGATTTTAACCTCTGGTTGTTGCAGAGAAAGTAATTTGGTTTTTGTTAGGTGCTGGACTGTTCCTGGTTCCTCTGGGCATCCTCAGCTCTGCATGGGAAAGCTGTTCATTCCCACTAACCATCCGAACTTGCTGGAGATGGCTATGGACTGTCAAAAATTCCCCTTTCACCATCCTCCCTGGAATGCAGTCCAGACGTAGATGACAGGATACACAGGTTCCCCTTCAGGAAACTGAACACGGTGGTGCAAGCTGCCTTCCCTTTTCTGCTCTTACACAATCTCTGCCCTTCTCAACCTCTCATGCCCAAGAGCTACTCATCCTGCTCCCAGCTTCGAGTGAGACCACGCACAGCGGGAAAGACTTGCAGTGTCTGGGCCACTTTCTTTCCTTTACATGCTCTGATGTCCACCATAATGGCAGATCTGAGAGCAGCAGGAGCTGGCCTTGGGGAGTAGAAGTAGTTTGCTCCGGAGGAGTTCAAAGGAAGAAAACAGCAGTAGAAAAGAGGCCGCTGCCAAACCTGGGTGGCTCTGACAGCACTGCTGAGCCTGGAGGAGCCTCTAGCACAGCATGGAGAGACAGGGGAAGATGCACATGGGGAGTGGGGCTGAGAAGGTGACCTGCAGGTGGGACTTCTCTGCCCAGTGCCAACAGCATGACTGGAGATTTTAACAAGGAGACCTGAGCTAGTCCTGGGTATAACAAAACCCACCAGTGATGGGTGAGCTGTGGATCCACATGGGAGACTGCTGCGCTCTGACCCCAGGATTAGCTGGCTGCCAAACCATGAGCTGTGTTATTTTTTGTTTTAAATCAGACATGCTTCTTTAATGGATGGTGTAGGAGGTCTCTCCTGTTGCCCCAGTGACTAACCAGGCCTCCCTGCTTTTGACTGGCCTGGTGGGGGGAGCTGAGATGCTCACTGCTTCCTCATTCCTGAGAGTTCACTGCTTGGGCTCACCACTCCTTAACTGAGTTCAGTTATTTAAGCAGGACAGCCCGGGAGAATATATCATGCGAAGGGCAGGGGCTGTGCTGAACAGTGTGGGACCTTCGGGCACCCGGTGTTTGGCTTGTCTTCGTAGGTGCCGTGACCATGGCATCCCAAGGCCAGGTCATTTTCTGGAGGTATGGTATTATCTGCATCTGCTTTGGGAGAGGGGAGGGAGGGAATTGCATTTTCCGGACTCCTTGGCTGTATCGCCCTGCTGCCAGGAGCTTTCGAGACACCAGTTCTTTGCAGCTTGACTCTACACTGCACTCACCCAAGCTACTGAAATACCAGTACAGCTTCTTTTATGCAATCAGTAAGGCCATGTAGCTGTCAGACACCCATGTGCAGGTCATCGACTGCAGCCAGGATGGAGATGAGTGTCCTAGAAACTCCGCATGGCTGGAATATGCCTCAGGTTTGGATGCTGTTGTAGGTCAGGATATTGATGGCTCGAGGAAAGGCTCTGTGTTCCTGCTGTTGTAGGTTGGGCTATCAGTGGCTTGAGGGAGGCTCCGCGTGCCTGCTGCTGGCCCTCGGACAGTCACTTATGTCTCCATCGCATCGGTGTGCTGTGGGGAGAAAGGCAGAAGCTCTCCTACAGCAAGTTTCCTTGCTGTGTAGGCCAGGAGTAAGAGCTGGGAAGATGTGCAAGCTGGTTTGTGCCTCTCGTTGCAATAAGCCTCTTTCCTTTGGAGCTGCTGACCAAGTCCTGGTGAACTACAGTCAGAAAAAGAAGTATTGTGGGGAAGGCCATAAAAATATCTACCTTGTATCCTTATCTCCTGATTAGTTGAAAATAACCCCCCCAGACTGCTAAATTAGTTGGCAAACTTGCTTCAGCCCCCAATGAATGCGGACCGGGCTTGCATCTAGACCTGACTGCTTGAACAGAGCCACCGACAAGCCGTGTCTCTTCATCCCAGGTGTGGGCTCTTCCAGGCTGGGTAGAGGCAGAGGCTCCAGTGAGGTGTGTGAGACATCCCTGCTTGCATTTGTTCTGTCAAAAAGGTTTCACCTGTTACGAGTATCCGTCCCACCTGAGCCAAACAGCAGTGGGGAGAAGGACAGTCCACATGTGAACAGAAGAGACCTTTCATGCGTGAACCATGCTCCAGCTTCCTCACATGGAGCATCAAGGAAGAACTAAATAGTAATATTATCTGCACCTTTTCACTGACCCAAGTGAGATCACTAGTAGACATAATGTAACACGATGTAAATATCCACTGGGCATCGTATTCCTCATGCGTCTGGAATGCATGTAATAACCAGCTCTGTTATTCTCAACAGGCAGCCCAGCTGGCTTTTGTCAGGGAAATGCAATAACTGACGGGTGTGAAAAAATGAACGCCTACCTCTTGCTGCTCTGAGAACCATCCTCCGGCTCTACCAGCGCCTCCGCCTGCCCCGGGCGGCTGCGCGCAGCCAGACGGCAGCAGGTTACTGGAAGCGGCAGGCGTCTTCAAGGCCGTTGGCCTCTTCAGGCTAATTTTGAAATGCAGAAATAGCCCAGAGAGAGGGGTGAATTTTCCAGGAAGCTTCAGAGGAGCAGTGGGAGGTTTTTATAGATTTCAGGAAAAAACAAAAAAAAACAACTCAAAAAATAAAACTGAAGCGCTGAGAAAAGTTGAGTTCTGCAATCATTAACTGCTTATTGGAATGGAAACACCTTCCTTTTGGGTTACCTCTGCCATGCTGTTTCTTTTCCACAGTAAGCTTTGCTGTAAGGAGGAAGGCAGGGGACCTTCAATCTCTTAATCTTCCAGGTTTTTTGATCCTCGCACCTCTAAGCCTATTCCCAAGGGAAAGCTTACTCCGCATGGAGCTAGAGATCAAGAGGATTAAGCCTCTGCTGCCTGTCACGGCGGGGCTGCAAGCCTCTTTCTGTCCCCGGGCTGTGCTCGGCAGCATTCAGGCTGCCTAGAGCTGCAGGCAGAACCCCATTTCATTTGGTTGACCAGGAACGGGACCACGGAAAAGAGGATAGGATGCATGGAGCGGCATTCCGCAGGCTGCCAAAGCGCCTCCGGGAACTAAGAGCAGCATCAGGGCTCTGACTTGTGCAGCCCCAGCTGTCTGCATCAGCCTGTTTCCATGCCTCTGAAATGCTGGAAATACGAGGGGTGCTGATGCACAGAAAATTGCTTTTTGCTTGAACTGCTGGACTGGACTGTTGCGAAACACAGCTACCGTCAGCATGCGGCCGGGTTGCCAACTTCCTCTTGTTCGCCCTGCACTTTGGATCCACTCAATAGGCACGGGGGGCTCGCAGGCAAGTATGTTTCAGGCCCTTGGGGTTCTTGGATCTCGCGGTTTCTGCGGAGGAAACTCCAAAGGGCCTGATTTCCCCTTGTCCCTGGCAAGGGGTGTTGAAGTGGGCAGTGGCATCTGTGTACCCAAAATTGCCACCCTCTCATAACAAACGAGCGGCTTTTTCCATCAGCCCTGCTGCTGCCTTGAACCAGGGGTGGGAAGCACCCCTCTGGATGCAAGGCTTTGCAGCTACGGGGGCAGGTGGTGCTGGCGGGGGACAAAAGGGTTGGTGCTGGCCCGTTAGTGCTGGTTTGTGTTTGCCCGTGAGCGAGCTGAGGACGGTTTTGCCTGGCACAGTGCTAGGACAGAGGTGATGTTCAGGCCAGAAGGTCCTTTTAAGGATTAGGGGCAAGCGTGGTGGCACTTGAAGCGTTCAGAGACTGCACAGGAGGGCGTCCTGGCTGCTTGTCCCCTGCATTTATCTATTTATCTGTAACCTGCAGGCAGCATCACTCGGCTCCCAGCAATTTCTCCCCTGCCCACTCAAGAAGGAGGATTTTAATCTAGAGGCGTGAGGGTGTGTCACAGCCGCTGTGAGACGGCGTGGCTGCCACTTGCTCCAGGCGTATGTGCAGTAGGTCTAAGCCTATGCTTCCCAGGCGTGAGAGCTGAGGCTGGTCACGGCAACCTTGGCTGAGGTTATAGCAACTATCTTGGGATCAGCTCCGTAGAAATTGGTTGAGCTCCTCAAGGAGGAAGATATTATACAGCATGTGCAAGAGGCTCGGAATCTGCCCTGGAATAGGAAAGCACAGGGCTGTCCCACGGTGAGCCTGGCTGAGACCCTGAGTGACGCGGGGTTGAGCCCCATGGGATGTGACACGTCCCTGCTGGGAGCTGTCGTGCTGCAGGATCCGCATGAACCAACAAACGAAGTCCCCATCCCGCAGGCCCCCAAGGGAGGCGGTGGCCGGTGATGAATCCCCAGCTGCCCGATGCCTGCGGCTGGAGGCTATCCGCCGCTTTCCTCTGCAGCGGGGTCAGCTGTGACCGCAGCAGCGGGGCACCAGGAGGGAGCAGGTGGAGAATTGCTGCCCACCCTGGTTGTGAGTGAAAGCTGGTGAGAATGGGGAGGAAGCCAAACACATGACACCTCCCAGCTCTGAGGGCATCTAGGCAGGGAGGGCTTGGTATGGATGTGAACGTATAGATGGACTCGTATGAACCTTTTTATGGACTTATGGCACACTCGTGATGAAATACACAGTTCTGATCCCTTCTCTTGAGCGCGCTGGCATGTGCAGACAGGGCTTCCTCAGACAGCTTTCCACGGGCTTTAAGGATGAGGTTGGAAGGGAGGTAGCGGGAGGGCAAGCAAGCCTTCTGCAATGTCTCCCCTCCTCTCCATCGCCTCTTTCTCTATCCCCTCTTTCAACCCATCTTCCCTTTCTCCCATCCCTACTGCTCCCTGCAGGAGGGGCTTGTTCACATGGTGCAACTTCCTAGAGCTCCATAATCCTGGCATCTGTGGTGATTCAGGCACGATTGTGCAAGTAACCGACGCAGGCACACATTAACGTTGGGAGGAGCAGTGTGGTTGTACGGACACTGACCGGCTCTCGTGCAGAAGACTGCCCGGTGTGTTGGGAAAGAGTGTGCTGCAAGCGGGTGAACGCAGCTGAAGCAGAGTGGTTATTTTTGTGTGGGTGGGAGGGCCATGACATCTTGCATCCTGGTCCTGCCTGGAGTTCTTGCAGACAACGGCAAACCAAGGCCTGGGCTGGCAGCCCTGGACGCTGGTGCGGTGGCCGTGGTCTGTGCCGCCTGCGGCATAGCTCCCTCCAGCGCCCTGCTGGGCTTGGGGAAGGGGGAAAGCCCCCTGTGAGGACCTCCTGCGGCTCTCTGGGCTTCTCCTCCAGCAGTCCTGAGCAGGGCTGAGCCCAGCAAGCCTGTGAGACTGTCAGGCACGGTGCGTGAGCTGCTCGCCCTGGGATGTACCTGTGGGGTTTTTTTGTGGGGAGCTGCTCCAGGGCTTGGTTTAGTGGGAGCTGAGGTCGCTGCCACAACCCCCAGTCCATGTGACAATGCACCCAGGACCACATGTGGCAGCTCCACCGGCTGCGCTGGGAGCCTGCACCAGGCCACGCTTACGGGTCTGTCCGAGCCAGGGCTGTGCCCGAGATGGGTTGTGCTCAGCAAGGCTTGAGCTGTGCTGCTCCATGTCGTGCTGCCTGTCACCTCCTCTGCCAGACGGCTCTGCCTGTGTGGCTTGGTAAGTTGTCTTCTCCTCCTCAGCCCCTCATTCAACAGCCACTTAGCCATCCGCACATGGGGCATCCCCAAACCAGTCAGCTCACAGATCGGGCCCTGTTTCCAGCCCCCTCCTGCCCGCTGCCTGGCTTGTACCGGGTTTCTGCTGGGGTCAGGGACGTGTCTCAGTGCTCTGCTCGCCTCTCTCAGCAACTGGTCCCTCGCAAGTGCCAGCAGGGACTGCCCACCTCGCTTATGCACCAGGGGATGCAGAGAGGAGCATTCTCCATTGGGACCCACTGCCTCCTCCTGAAGGCAAAGCCTGGGTCTCCTCTCCTCCTGCCGCACAGTCCCCCACCTTTGATGACGAGCGCTTGCCCAAATGTTTGTCACTACCATGGTCATGTGCTTCACTGGTTGCCCTTGCTCTAGGTCTGTGGCTTACCCGCCTCGACCGCCTTCCTGCCAGTGGCTCTGCAGACGTGCACTGTAGGTGTAGGGTGTGAAAGGAGGTGGACTGCACGGTAATGTTATCCTTTCTTTTTTCCCCAAATAGCATGACTACAGTCATTATCATCCTGGCTGTGGTGATTGCCCTGATCATCGGGTTTGGTGTCTCAGGTATGTGACTGCTCAGATTTCACAGAATCACAGATTCACTAAGGTGGGAAAAGACCTGTAAGATCATCAAGTCCAACCATCAACCCAACACCACTATGCCCACTAAACCACGGCCCACAATGCCTCGTCCACACATTCCTTGAACACCTCCAGTGATGGTGACTCCACCATCTCTCTGGGCAGCCTGTTCCAGTGCTTCACCATTCTCTCCGTAAAGAAATTTTTCCTAATATCCAGCCTAAATCTGCCCTGGCGCAACTTGAGGCCATGTCCTCTAGTTCTATCGCTAGTTACGTGGGAGAAGAGACTAACACCCACCTCACCACAACCCCCTTTCTGGTAATTTTAAGAGAGTGATAAGGTCTCCCCTCAGCCTCCTCTTCTCCATTTCTTGTTGTTACTGGCAGGGTGATGAACTTCTGCCCTGTCGCTACCTCCGTGTCTCCATCCTGTGCATGGGCTGAGGTGTGATCTTGTGTGGAAGTGCCACCTATCACCCTTTAACAAACGTTCGCTTTATAAAGCTTAGGTACTAGCTGGCTGAATTAAGACTGCACAGGCGACTTCAGTTCTGGCCTTTCTCAACAAGGTATCGCTCCATGGCATTAAACCACAAGGAGCCGTGCTCTCCTTGGAGACTGTGAGCTCTTGTAGGTTTTAAACAATGCGGAGATTCACACACACACACGCATATGTGCTCAGGGTGGGTTAGAAGACACCAGCGCTTGGCAATCAGAGCTGAGAGAGGATATCTGTGTCAGCTCTTAATTTCTGCAAAAACTTGTCAGTGGGCCAGCCCCAGGCTGCAGCAGCAGCTGTGGACATGTAAGCATCAGCACTATGGGGCAGCTCCATTTTGCCACTGGAAGTGAATGCCTGACCTATGCTTTCACAGCAGATATTAAGGGGTTTTTTTTGTTTGGTGGTGTTTTTTTTTTTAAGTTATATCTGGTGTGTTTGCGACTCAAAATGTTCAACTCCGTCTGTTGCTCCTTGGGAAGCCAGCTGAGGCAAGGGGTCAATAAGAATAGCACAACCCATGCTGGTGAAGACGTAGTGCTGTGTTAGCTGAAATTCCCTTGGGCTTGGAGCCTTAAACCCATGCATACAGAAAGTCCGGCACATACTGTGCTCCTTCTCCCAGACAGGAGGAGATGATGGTATTTATTGCGAAGTCGGGCAGCATCTGCCAGGATGGGACACAGTCCCCTGCTCCCTCAGAGGTGACAAAAATGTGTTGCTTTGGTGTTGGCCAAAATGCAGCCTCCTTGGGGTGCTTTGGGAAGGGCTGCATGGGAAAGAGGACCCGGCTCTGGGAAGGAGCTAATTCTCAAGCTTGCTGGTTAGGATTTGACTTGAGAAGCAATCTGTGTCCCCAGGGAAGGGAAATGCTGATTTTTTCTTAAATGAAAGAAAATGCTTTGGATTCCAGTAGGGGTGAAAGAGCAGCCTCTTATTTCTCAGCCAGCATTACGCCTTGCAGTCATATTTATACTGTATAAAGGGATAAAAAGACACAAAAATCACACTCTTCTGGCAACTGCAAAGAGAAAAATCCCTGATACATATAAGTAAACAAGAAAACACCACGTAAATTCTTCTCAAACAAATAAGAGGAGCTACTTTTTGAAGCAGACTGCCTGCTAAAGAAATGCTCCTGTGCCTTATCTTGGTATATAAGCCATGGGAGTTGACCTCTGCCAGCAGCACCGGTAGCTGCTGCTGATGTCCTTGCGATGTGCCAGTGCCCATTCAGCCTTGGGGCTGGTGCGTGACAGCCGCAGGGCGGTCTGGCCGTTCTCCACGCTCACCGCCTCGCCTTTCTCACGCCGCCTTGCTTTCTCCTTTCAGGAAAACGCTCCATCAGCGTGACGGCGCTGACGTCTCCAGGGAACATCGGCCAGCGTGGCATCCTGGGCTGCACTTTTGAGCCTGACATCCGGATGGGCAGCATAGTGATCCAGTGGGCCAAGGCAGGAGTAGCCGGGCTGGTTCATGAGTTTAAAGGTGGGAAGGACCACCTGCAAGAGCAAGACGCATTGTTTCAGGGCCGCACGGCGATATTTGTGGACCAGGTGATGGGTGGCAACGCTTCCCTGGAGCTGAAGGATGTGCAGCTCTCCGACGCTGGCACCTACCAGTGCTCCGTCACCACGGCCAGAGGGAGCGGAGCGGCAGTGCTGCGGTACAGGACGGGAGGTGAGGGGGTACGAGAAGGAAAATCCTGCTGCAAAACGCAGGCTAACATGGCTCAATCGGACCTACCCATGGTTACACCCATGCTAGAGGCTGTGTGAGTGGTGCCTGCTCTTCCAGTGGCCACCATCGAGCCCTGCACCTCTGAGTAGGACTGGGGTATTTTTTGACTTTTCCAGAGGTGTTTATGGCCTTACCCACTCTTTCCACATCCTCTTTCCAGAAAAGATTATTATTTTAATGCACTCAGTTGTCTTTTTTCTTCTATTTATTTACCATATGTAGTCTACCAGATACTTAACTGACTACAAAGAGCCCCTAAGAATGGGAGTAGCTAATTGATCTTATAAAGAGTCAGATTTTATATGTGTTAAAGATAAAATGATAGCTTTTTCTCTCTAGATTAAGATATATCTCCAGCCAGGAGAAGTGCTGCATAGTAAAAATTATAGCCTATTTAATACCTTTTTTCTATTTTTCTAATATATTCCATTTTTAAGAATGGCTTTCAAAGCAACAAACTGCCTAGATCACACTTGTCTTAAGTATTACATGTTTGCTAGAGTTAATTGTTTACCTTGTTATGAGTCAACCTTAAAACACACACAGACACTGCTGAATTTTCACTTGTGGGTGCTTAATTCTTCCAAACCCTTTGGGCTTGGCCATCGTGTTCACCACTGGCACAAAGCAATACACTCCCACTGAACTCAGCAGCGTTTCACCCGTTTCTGTCACCTCTGGGTCTTTCTAATGAAATTGTGGTGAGTTACACTGACTATGCAATGGGGATAACATGAGCCTGCACAGGTAGGTGGTCTTAGTGTGTCTCTGGCTGGCTTTTGCTGGCACCCCTGAGGTCCCAGCACATCCCTCGAACTCAGGGGTTAGCACAGTAGAGTGGGTCCATGACCTTCCAGGGAAAGTTTCTAAGGTAGCCAAGAGAATTGTTAGAAGGGAGTGGGAAAAAAAATATTTGTGGCTCTCCAAATGATGAGTCAGTCCTCCAGGAGAGATCTGGAAACCACCACCAGGTCTTCACCCTCTTCCAGTGAGCTGACTTTGGCTGCAGTAACGTCATCTCCCAAAGGGTCACCTTGTGTTGGAGACTGACGGATGAACCACTTCAGGGTCTCCTGCAGACTGGCCTTTTCACCCTCTCCCTCACCACTGCGACTGGCATTGCTGCCCAACAGCTCAAGTTGGGAGAGGAAAAAACTGTCAGACATCTCCAAGTCAAAGAACTGCAGTTTTAGGATGGGTGACTGCTTACGTGGTGAGGCCAGAAGTACTGGCAGCAAGGGGGGGTTCCACTGTCCTTCAGGCCAGTCATGGCAGGACAGTAGTAACCAGCAGAGCTCTTGAATGACACAGGCTGCTTTTCTCCAGGTCAGCTCTCCTCCTTTGGCCCAGCAGAGCCACAGCACCAGGAGGTGGGCACCAGCTTCTGTGCAGAAGCTTGCGACAGATGTCCTGGGGACGCAGACACTTCCCCATGTCACTCAGGGAGTCCGTCTTGGGACAGAAAGGGAATATGAGACTTGGTGTCGCAGGAACATCTGGCCAGTGTCATTTCATGCAGTCTCCCATTTCTTATTGAAAGCATGTTTTCTGCCCTGTTGCTCTGTGAAGCTCTTCCCCAAGCGGTGAAAAAAAAGGCTGCTGGGCTCACAGATCCCTTATCTTCCAATGGCATGGATGGAAGAACTGCTTGGGACTACAGGAGGTAACAGCAAGGCCAGCGGGCTTTGGCTCACATCTGAGGTGTGCTTAAGTCCCATGGGGACTTGGTCTCCTACCCCTCCTCAAAACCTTGTCAACCTGCCTGCTTTTGTGTTGCTTGATTTGATGTTTAAGGTAACCCACCCAGAAAAGGCATTAGAAAGAACACGTGAAATGCTGTATTAATTGATGGTTGGACTTGATGATCTTACAGGTCTTTTCCAACCTTAATGATTCTGTGATTCGGTCTTATTTCCATTGGAATTGGTGAACTCTGCTCTCCTAAAAACCTGCTGTTTCTCTTCACCTATGTGCACATAGGAAATATAATGAATATACAGAGGTATGCTTTTCTAGGAGAGCGAGACTAAGTTTTATTTGAGATGGCCTTGGCTTTAAAACACAGCTGAGTTTGCAATGGGCTTTAAATGTTTCATTTAATCCAGGGATGTTGCCGTAAATCCTGCAGCTCAGGCCCCACCTTAGCCTGCCCTCAGCCCCAACAGGTGCAGACGGAGCTTCCCTTGGCTGCAGCCCCATTTAGCATGAGAGTCACATCACGAAGCCGTAGGTGGTGGTCAGGCTCCCTTCTCAGTCAGTGGAGAGGGTGAGTCATCTTCCCCTTCCCCCAGCCTCTGATAACAGCAATCATTTTTGGAGTGCTTCTCCCTGCTGAGAAGAGCGGGTGCCTCCTTTCAGCCACCCGCCTTCAGCAGAGGTGAGCAGAGCTGTGCCTGCTGCAGTTCCTGCCTGGGGAAGCCAAGCGTTCGGCAGACAGGGGCAGTCTCAGGCCAGCCAGGTCCTGAGCCGTCTCCTCTGGGAGCTTGGATGTCCAGGAGCTCTTGGGAAACGCTTAGTTTACATGCCTGGGACCCGGCTTATAACTGTGAAGCAGAATTACTTAAAGACATTGAAGCTGTGCCATGACCTCAGGAGATCTTGTCAAACGGGACTGCCTTGTCCAGGCGTTAGATCCCCTGTAGTCATCCCCCTGTAGCCCAACCTATACAGACCTCTGTCTGAGCCTCTGTTTTTGGTTTGGCTACATGCGATGCTGAGCAGCAAGTACTCTAGAAATACTTGGGACTGACCAGCAGATGCAGTTGGGTGTTTCACGCCCCGTTCCTAAACATTCGCTGTTTTCTGACTCTCTCCCTATTTTCCTTCCCAAAGCCTTCAGCACCCCCAAGGTCCATGTGGAGAACAGCAGCAGCGGGGACACGTTGCAGTGCGAAGCACCGCGCTGGTTCCCTCAACCTGCCGTGCGCTGGACAGCCTACAGCAACGCTGGGGAGTACCTACCTCACGTTGCCAACACCAGCTACGAGCTGAACGCCGAAAACATCACTCTGAAAGTGGTTTCCTTTCTGCACAATATTACTGCTAACGTCACCTACACCTGCGTGATTGAAAACAACATTGCCAAGGCTACAGGCAACATCAAAGTGACAGGTAGAGTTTAACACCACCCAGAGAGCACAGGTGCGGGGGGAAAAGGGAGTTTAAACAGTGCGCCTGTGTGCGTCGTGGGGCTCCTGCAGTACCTGTGTCAGTCGAGGAAGGAACTGAAATCCATGGCTAATCCAAGCACCTTTCTCTGTCCCTGGGATGAAGGAAAGTGTCTGTGTTTGGCCCTGCTGTTTCAGATGTTTTTCACGGTAATGATTGCTCCCTTGGCACAGGGACAGAACTGCCAGGGAACGGGAAGGAAGGAAGGACACACTTCAGAAGAATGTATTTCTTTGTATGTTAACCAAAACCAAATCAACCAACCAAAACCCCAAACTTTTGACACTTTCTTTAGCCAGTTCAGCTTAGATCCCTTTTGTGTACCAAACCAGCAGGCCAGCTGTTACTGTTACTAATGTAACAATGTAATTAGTAACAATGTAATTAGAAACAGCTGTCAGCTGTTACTAATGACAATCGCTCTGACTCCAGCCCACCCCCTTGATTTAAAAGGCCACCTTATTCCCAGGAAAGCAAACTTTCTGAAAAGCCTGGATGTCTTTTCCTGTTCTATGTGAGAAGGGTCATAGGTCTTCTACAGTGAGGGTCTCCAGCACAAGAGGCAGGGACTATCTTTACTAATATTCAGAAAAACGGGGAGGAATAAACGTACATGCTCATTTTGCCTTCCTTGCTGTGTTCCCCATTCTGGTAGCCTCTCACTGTTCTTCTGCTACAGATTTCAGCATTACAAGGGGGACCAACTTGCAGCTGGTGAACCTGAATGCAGCGTCAGTGTCCTCCTCCCTTCCAGCCTGTCACTGGATGCTTCTGCTTCCCCTGTACCTGCTGTCGATATAAAGCCTCTATATAACAATCAGAAACACTGCTGGACCTGGAGGTAAGCTTGGAAAGGGAAACTCAGAAGCATATATGCTCAGTATAAGTAGACACACTTTCTGAGTTTTGTGACAGTAGCAGACCTACCTCAAGCCTGCCAGAATGGGAGAACATGTCTTTGCCCTCTGTCCATCCTTTTCCCATCCCCACCCTTAGGTGGGACACGTGGCTTGTCCTTCCCACAGGCTCCCTGCTGGCTTCTCCCATTAATTCCTGCAACTTTAGAGATTCTTCTCTTACACCTTTAACTGTCATCTCTTACTCATCCCCTCATTCTCTTTTCCTTCCCTCCCCCCTCACTCTTCTCTCTGACCCAAGAGATAGACATCTTGCTTGCTGCTCTGCACACTTGCTGAATTTTGGCTACAGTTCACAGCTGCAAGGCAGTATGGACTTTTTTTTTTCCCCTCTCCCTCCCCTCGATGCCTGCTGCAGCACAAGCCTTGCTTGCACCTGCTTTACTCAGAAAACTCCACAGCACAGTGGAGTAAATAGTACCTAGTAGGGATATCTTGAAGAAGAGGGCTGGAGGGAGCTGCCAGCCTGAGAAATCCCACCTGGAATAAGGAGGGCTGTAGACATTCAAAGCACAGGACAGCCACCTTTAGTATTCATCAGCTTTGGCTTTGGGTGGTAGGCTCTAGAGACAGTGATGAAGTGGAGCGCTACAGAAAATCAATTAAAAGGAACATTTCTGTCTTTCCATGCAGAACAGCTACCCTGATGGCAGGACACGCTTCATGCTTTCCTCCCTCTTGGGCTGAGATCTTTAAGAGCAGCTCCCAGTTCCAGAGCATGTAATAGCATGAACATGAAGCTAGCTGATTTCTCTCTTCTATTATTATTTCTTACCCACACCAACAACAGGATACTTTGTTTGGCTTCAGAAAGAGAGCGAGGAACGTGATAAGGAGAGTTGCATAAATAAAGGAAAAACTCTGATCACAGGAACGAGATGTGTTCTCTTGGCTGAAGTAACCCAGTGACCAGAACTCTGATCATGGGCAGAAGCTCAGAGACAAACAGGAAAAGGGTTTCCTGCAATACATCTGAGAAACGGTCCTTCAAACTCAGAGTACTAAAAGCAAGCAAATCTTAATTCCCCCCAAACAGATTTGATTTGTCTATCTCATATCTTGTGATTCTCTGAATGTACTACTAAAACTATAAATAAGAGAGCCAGTTAATCTATTCAGTCTTCTCAGAAGACTATAATCAAACTTCCCTTCTGAAAAAGATGTTGTGAATGGCAAAACACTGATGGATTAAAACATAGCCAACAGGCTTGGAATAAGCATTAAGTCTTCGACCTGGCAAAGGCAAACAACCTGTATGAGGAGGGATGATTGCATTTGTAAGGTGAAATGAAAGAGGAACAGGTGAGTCATAAGTGTGGCAGCAGACAGAAGAATAACATATGTAATGAGGAGGAAAAGACTACTAGTAAGATACTACTGGAAAGTTCAAACTCAGAAGTAAAAACAGTTATTAAATGTAGTATAACTATAGAGACAAATTTGCCCTTTTTTTTTTAAATAAGTCTCTTATCTGGCACTTCCTATCTATTTCTGTAGCACTCTGTTACTATGTTATTCATATTACAGGACTACTTTCAGTTGCACTTTTAAATCAGATTTTGATCTCTTAATTTACATCACTTACAGTCAACATTTTCCTCAAGCTGCGAGGTTTTTTTTTTTATTTGCCTTTCTTTGGTTTTGTTTTCTTTGTGGAGGGTGGGGGGCAAGCTTCAGCAAAATCGTTACCATTTCACAGAAAGCACCTACAGAAAAAAAGAGACTGTCACAGCAAAACTTGTGTAGACCTTTGCTTTGAGCTGTTTTGGCAACCTTCTTAAGGATGGAGTCTCGGAACTTTGTTGAACGGTGGCATCTCTCAGGCCTTGTGCTACTCATGCTTTGGTCTTAGAAGCGGCCAGCGGGCCCCGAGAGGGAAGGTACTTCACACACGCTCAACAAACCCACCACCTGAAGTTTAATATAAAGCTCAAACTAAGGGTGAAAGGGGAAAGGCAGGGGGAAACACTGAACAAACACCACCCAAAACAGAGTAGCTGTTCAAATAAGCTGTCTGCCCACGGAATAAGGCAAGGAAGTAATTGCGTGTGGAATTTACTAACCTATAGTACAAGATGAAGGATCTGGGTGTTATTTTGCCAAAAGCAAGCGCAGAACAATTGGTCATCACTGCAAGCAGATGGAGAGGAACCTCTTCAAATGGTGATCTCCCACATGTTGTGTCGGATACTGGCACGTGCCATTGCAGTCATCCCCTTCCTAATCAGGAACAGATGGGCAAGCCTGTAGTATGTTGTGAATTTGTATCACAGCTCACTGCCTTCCTCTTGTTACCAGCCCCATGTAATGTTCAGGCCACTGTTTAAGCTGCAAAACAATGCCCGTATAGTCCTATGATTTAGTACCATGATTTAGTTTCCAAACAGTAACTTATTCACTTCCCTTCTCTTCTTGGAGGAAGGAAATGCTTTAAAAACATCATTTTAATAATTTCAATTGTGTTAAGAAGACTATGCCTTGTGGCAACTGTACAGCTTCGCATGAAGACAGTGAATGATCTGCAAAATGCCTGGCTTTGGCTCATAAACCAAGGATGTATGTTCCGCCTCATTCTCCATATAGCAAGTAAACCCTAATACTAAAATAGATACAGTGTTATTTAAACTGTATTTTAATAGCTTTATTTAGTAGATACTACCACATAAAATACACACATTGTGTGCCCTAGGCCCAAAGTAACCGCTATCATGTAGGAACATCCCTCTTCCAAAACGTAGCCCAGTATCGCTGGTGGCAATGATCCAGAATGACCGTTCAGGAATTCCACAACTCACAGCAGCTTCTTGATTGCACCCTTCACCCTGTGCTCACAGGCACATGCTCCCACTGGGAAGATTAAAAAAAGCTTCCAATCCCAGCAGATATTTCCATAATTCCTTTCCCACAGGGAGAGACGTTAAGCAGTGGCTCCCACTCGGCCGTGACTAGATGTCCTCCTAATCCTCTCACTGTTCAGATAGCTTAAGGCGTCTTGTTCCACTTCCTCCACATTCAGGCACAGCAGGCTCAGCCAAGGTCCCACTTGCGACACAAACTCCACTTCACCGCACCGAAAATTTCTCAGCTGCAGTGGAGCTGAAGGGGAAAGATACAACCTGTAACAACTCAGTGCAGGGCTCCTGTTCTGTTCTAGCACGCAGCTGTAGAAGTTGCTGGGGGAGGGAAGGCCTTGCAGCAGCTGCTTGGCATCTGCTAAACTTCAAAGGACAGCACGATTAATGAATCCAGGATGTGAGCAGATGAACGCATTTGGCCAGCATCCCTCCAACTTGGAGGAAACAGACATTTTACATATGAAACGCTGTAAACCATGTGCTGTTCACATAGCTGATGCACTGGACTTTGTATGTTTTCTCACTATCAGCAACCTGGCCTTACAGACAGTGTTACACGACAGCAAAAAGATAATGTCTCCACAGCAGAGCATCCTCTGGTAAGCTTAGCAAATCAACCCCTGCAGCACCTGGGCTCATACTCAAGTGCTGGTGTTCATGCAAGCAGCTCAGAAGAATGTCCCCTTAATGCAGCAACTGCACAGTTGTGGCAGCATGAGCTCAGACATCAGCACCCATGAATTCAAAACTCTTCTGCGCTTTAAATTCTGTGGCCACGGTGAGGATTTCCAGGCCTAGTCTTGACTCTACCTGCTGTCCCGTCTAAAGTGAAAACCCACTTGATTTGAGAGGTCTGCACAGTAACTCTGGCTGGCCAGAACCCCATCCAATCCAAGGACTGGGAACCTTGCTTTAAAACAGAGAAAGCTTTTTGTGTAAGAGACACCCCACAGAAATAAACCTGTACCTTAATACCGGAGGACAGGAGGGCAAAAGGGGGATGCTAATAAAACATGTTCTCTCCCACCACCACTACCACACACACACAACCCCCAACTCTCTTACGGACACCTTAGAACAATTACTATCCCGGTTGTTTAGCTGATATATTTTCCTAGAACCATATATAAAATTTGAATGGAGAAGCTTCAAGTTGTTCACCACAACTACAAGGACAATTCAATACTATTTTTATGCTTCTGTGTAAAGCAGACAAATTCAGATATAATATTGTTGTATATAGTGACTTTTATAATATTATTTCTGTATTTTTGTAACCATGGTTCTGCTCATACACATCCTAGCTCTACACTACAGAATTCACAATTCCATGGAAATCCTCCAAAGATCTTGCTTTGTGGGCAGTGAAGGCAGCTCTCCTTCCCCAGCCTGGTGAGACAGCTCCTCCCTTCCTTCCCACACTAAATAGTACAAAAGCCAACAGTGGTTGCTTACCAGGCTGCAGGATTTTGGAGGGCTTCCTGTCTAGGCTGAAATCCAGCAGGATAGGACGACAGATGAGAGGACTCCTGCACAGGCTCCTTAGGTAGCAAGCAATGAGATCCTCAGGTTCCTCTACACACTAAGGAAGGAAAGGGTGTGTTGCCAGTGAATATGCAGAGGGAGGCAGGGAGCCACTGGAGCACCCACAGCAAAGGGAAATCCAGTCCAGCTGAGGCTCGAGCCCAGCACGCTGCAATCGCTACCGGAATAACCTACTCACCCCTGTGCCAGTAGCTTCCCCATGCTGAATGGACACTCTGCCCCTGCTCCGCACGCAGTTCTGCAGAGCTTCCCACTCGAGAAGGCTCAGGCCCAGCATTGCTGCCACGTGCTGGTTCCTGCACAGCACCAAAGCTTCACCTGTTCCATCCTCCACCAGCACCCTATGGAGAGAGCAGGCAGACTAAGATGCGGAGGGAGGTCCGGACAATGCCCATCTCCCTCACAAGGGTCACGTCCCAGACAACAGATCTTAGTAAAGAGAGGGAGGTTTGTACACATCTGGGAAGACATGACAACTCTAACTTCTGTCTTTGCTATTCTGTCCATATCCCATCCTCCATCTGATTTTCCCCTCCCCTTTGTGGTGTAAGTTGTTCCCTCCTACCCACCTCCTTCCATACCCAGTCTCTACAGTGCTTACCGTGCACTGGCTTGCCTCACTCCTGTGTGTGATGGACATGGTGGACTGTGTCTGGTGCACCTCCCCTGAAGGAAGAGTAAAGCTACAGCTATGTATGGGTGGGTATAAAAGAGAGAAGGGGAAGGGCCACTGCTTCTTTTACCCCTCCCCTTATTAAGTATGCAAAGGATTAAAGAACTTCACTGCATTTCCAATGAGTGTCTTGGGAAAAGTTTGTACGGGGAGAAAAATCACCTGCTGCAAGGTGCTGAAGACCAACAGCAGTGAACATGGGAAAAGCAGAGCATTAACAGAGTAGGATTCTTCCCCTGAATGTCCTTGTTTCATCCCCAGTCCTAGCTGCCAGCCTGCCTGGTATCAGATGCACACTTCTAATCAGTTGTCATTTTGGTCCCTTTCTAATAAGCAAGTCCTTTTCAGACACTAGAAAAAGAGGTTTTGGAATTGGGATATGAACTCTTATTTCCTCTACATGGTAGCAGAGGATGTGTCAGAGTAGAAAATCTGCAAGGCTCCTCACAAATTATCTCTGTGGAAGTTTGAATACCTCTTTGAAGATGCTGCTGCAAAGAGAGCAAACCCATTGCAGGGACAGAGTCCGTACACAGGACAAGTGGCATAAAATCCGTCCCTGGGGCAGGTGTTGCAGGTGATGTTGCAAGTTGGATAGAAACACTAGTGAGGGGGATGAGGCTTCTCCTGCAGGACTAGAAGAAACAGGAATGTGAGAAGCTTGGAACATAGAAACATTTCTTGGGACACTGTAAAGTGGGAAGAGACCCTGAACTCACCTTGAAGGAAAAGGTGGATGAGAAGCTGGCAGAGATATGATGCTTACACAGCTGGAGGCAATGTAGGTGCAATAAACATTATGGAATCTGCAATATAAAAGAGTAGATGTCAGAAAGAGCTCATAGAAACCAAACCACTCAGTTTTCCTGGCGTGGCTGGGCTGGTCTTCATCCGTAACATGGTAGGAAAATAATTTGTAGGAAGGGATTGGGAGCTATGAAGGCATGGGCAAGGGATGAGGAAAGTCCACAAGAAGAAAGATTTAGAGATGGTTTCAAAGACAATAAAAGACGTCAGAGCTCGGGCCCAGATCAGGAGTCTAAAGACAGGGGTTACCTGGAGATTTTGCGTTCCAAGTTCTGGAAGAGGATCTTGGCTCCAGGTAGCAAACCCCAGAGATGCTGCAGATAGGTGGCAGCAATGTAAATGTCCACCAAAACAGGGGAGCCTGGACCAGCTGAGATGCTGAGCTTCACGCTATGATCACTGGCTAGCAGACTCCCTGAGGAGACACGGAACCACACACACCATGAGCTCACACGCAGGTAGCATAGTCTTTCACTGAGCTGGACCTGCTAGAGGTGTTTTCCCTCCCATCACAATGAGGCTATCACTGTTCCACCTCGCAGATTTTCCCAGGTACGGTATTCCCATTCCCATCCCCAACACACACACGCAGTGCACAGGTTCCCAGCCCTCTGACATGCAATGTGATGCAACATCTTCCACTATTCTCAGATACAGGAGCACAGTTAGCCAAGTGCACTGTCTCTCTGAAACAGAAAGAAGCAAGAATCAATCTGTTGTTACCTGACAGGCTGTCACAATCTTACCTTTCTGCTTTTGAAGGCCAAGAGTCACAGACAGCTTCTCATTCTTGGGAGAGGCACACAAGGTCCTCTCCACTATCTCACCAGAGAAAGAAACAAGGGAACCTGTGAAACTGAGAGCAGACCAGGATTTCTGTCCTGCCTGACAACAAAAGGGAGTAGAAGGAGGCCTGACTCCAAGATTACCACAAAGGACAGGGTGAAGTGGAGTGCTGTTGCCTGAGGCCCCTTTAACTCACTTTCTGCTTCTTCAGGCTCAGCAGTGAAGAAGAAAGAGAGGCATTACAGCCTTCCTATCTGCTTAACTCTTAATTCTTTTTCTTAATTGGAGGAAGCAGCCAACCAAAGAAAAAACTCAGTTTACCATAAGGCACTGGTGAAGATTTCAGTGTGCATGCATATCACCCCAGATTAAACATGCTTTGAACAGAAAAGCTTCTAACCCCAGTATTTGTTTGAGCAAGTTATGCCAAAACAATCAAAAAACAACAAAAAACCTCACACACTCAGCCTCATTTTCCCTGCCGCGCCCGTTTCCACTTCTGACAGGAATTTAGCAGAGACCTTTGGAACCTAGTCCACACCAGTAGTAGCTCAAACTTTTTCTGGACGCCACTTTGCAGTTTCGTCACCTGCAATCCCTTTAACTTTGATAAACAGGATGGGCGCAGTGTGAACTACTTGCGTATAGGAAGATTTCCAAACCATATTCCTAGGGTGGATAATTCACCACTGTTTAATGTAGTACTCTCTCCAATAAAGACAAATGCAGACCTACTCCCTGCGGCACGGTTATGTCTAATTTGGGGCAGACCAACTTACCTGTTGCTAAGTACTTCTGGAATGGAGGAAATTCTCTGGTCCATGCCTCTCAGCACCGACCTGGCTGCCAGCTAGAAGTGCAGGAGACACAGACTCAGACGGATTGTAGTTTATGGCTGTCCCCAGCCAGAGCAGTAAAGACAAGCTCTGCATGCTTAGAGCTACATCAAGCAACTGATGCTTCCTCCCCAGATTAATTCTGAGGCAGGAAAATGTGAAGCCCAGCAGCAGCCTCTGATGGAGCTTAGAGCAGAATGGTCTCATCAGCAAGACATTCTGTATCGATAATTTTCTAAGCTAGTTCTGGAGAGATCTACAAGCCACCTGTGAAAGCCCAGAGCAATAAGGCACTGCATACCTGGTGCTCAGTCAGACAGGAGATCCATGTCTCATGCTGTAAGTGCCAGGTATCTTGGACAGGCAGGCACAGGGGGCAGGATGACCTGCTCAGGAACTTTGCTGGCACAGGTGGAAAACAGAGCTTGTCAAACACTTCCAAGTCCTGAGAGAAGAGTGACAAGGCAAGAAAGAGGGCTATTAAAGGAAGGAGATGAAAGCTATATAGGAAAAAAGGGCCGCTGAAGAACGATGGTTTAAAGAAAAAAAAATTCCACTGAAGTCAGAGCTCTGAGAATTTTAACCAAACACAGAACTGAAGCAGTTTCTTGGCAAGACAGATGGGAATTCCAAGCCTCGAAGAGAGCTTAGTCACCCTCTGACTCCTCTACTCCCACATACAGTTCAGTAAAAAGTCTCCAACGGGCAACAGCAAGATAACCTCTCTCTTACCGAGCAGCAGGGCACAATGAAGCGATACAGCCCATCCAGGTGCAGAAATGGAAACCATCGTAAAGACTTCCCCATGAAGAGCAGTAGTGCCTGGCGGGGGAGGGGAGGGGAGAGAGAGAGAAAAAAGGTGATGAGAAACATTAGGAAAAAGGTAGGAAATGAAAAATACAGCAAGAAGAGAGCAAGCCCAGCAGAGGCTGTCTTGCTTGAGAAGTAAGGTTAGCACCATCAAGGATAACCAAGACAAAAATCACTCCCTCATTGATTAGGAATCTAGATCACAGAATCCTTAATTATCACACAAGCTCCCTGAGGAGCCAGCTCCCAGCCTTATCAAACCACCCCCTAAAGCTGCCTCCTGCCTCACTTCTTGCTGTGTCATGCCCTCTTCTCCATCACAGCTGGTCTCCTCCAGCTCCAGTAGTTTCCCACTTTCTCTGGGGTGGCTCCAGAGCTGAGGTCTGCCCAGCCACAGCACTGTGGCTTGGAAACTGCGCTGCAGCTCCCGTCCTTCTCCATCTTCTTCTCTGGGTAGTTGGTAATTGCGTAACATTAGACCCTCTTTCTGGGTAACCAAGAATAGGTGAGATACACAGCTGGTTCTTTCAGTGCTGCTCTGGGCCTTCTGACGGTTCTCATCTCTGTGAGTATCTGGCTTGGGATCCTCCAATTTCAGCATTTTTGCCTCTGGGGTTTCCGGCTCAGATGTTAAGCTGCCATCATCCCTCTTCCTCAAACAGGAACTGTTTCCACGTCTAAGGCCTTTCTGGATTTGTCCTTCAGCAGCATGGAGAACCTGAACATCCTCAAAGTAGAACTGCACATAGACACTGAAATGACAAATGGTAGCAGTGAAAATCCCTGTTCCTGACAGGGGGCTGTGTGAAACAAGAGGTTATCTGGGAAAAGCACTTCTGGTGAGTGCCCTGCAAGTATTCAGCAGGAGCAGCGGAAAAGGGTGAAGTAGAGGGCAGCTACCAGGCTGGGTGTATTCTCAACAAAATGGAGACGGTGGGTTTGTTGCTGATAAAGATCTCCTCTCCACAAACAGCAAAGGACAGTTGCTTTGGCATTGAGATACTATGCTGATAAGCAGCTTTACCATAGTCCAAAATAGCCGTGGAACTGCAGTGATGATGTTAATTGGGCACTGAATAAAGAGACTTGCCTGTTTCTTTTCTCCCTCACATGCTCCAGATTTGCCAGCTGCTCCCAGGAGGGAAAATCAGTCTGAAGGAATCTCTCCACTACAAGCTGGTAGTTTTCCACCTGCAGGAGTGATCCTGCAAACACATCAGAGAAAGGAGCTGAGCTAATAAAAAGAGAATACAAAACCAGCTAGCTTAATTTCCTCATTTTAAAGTCACGAGGCCAGGCAGCGACAGTTCAGCATCTCCATACCAAATCTCCCCTTCCTTTTTTTGGAGCTAGATGGCAGAGCAGCAAAAGCCCAGCACTGTCAAATTTAGCTTAGTGGAACATACCTATGAGAGCTGTATGGGCAAAGGGGCTACCATCCTTATGGGATATCACGCAGGGAAGTGTGCTGGTCTTGTCCTGCAGCTGAAGGGAACTGCTCCTGGAGGAGACTCTCAGCACACCCAGTAGTATCTGCAACAGAAAGGAAGCTGCAAAGAGCATCAAACTCTTCCCATCTTTGAAGGCCATAAATCAAAGTGTGCATAGCAGCAGCCTGAATTCAGCCTGTGTTCAACACACCACAGGTGAGAAAAGCAGTGTCATTCCCCAACAGAAGGAACAGGCATGCATCAGACAGGGTGCTGGAAGGCACAGGGAGAACTGGGAACTCTCAAGGCACAGATAGTAAAGGGAAGGCACTTACCAGTCGGGGCTGGAAACTTTCTGCTGAGAGCGTGCAGTAGGACCAGGCCAGTCTGCGATTCAGCTCCTGGGTGCCCATGTACTGTGCCTCCAAGGGGGAAAGCAGCTGTGACGGACTGAAGCCTTCCCAGCTCTTCTGTTCTGCCACGCGGCAAACTGCAGACAGAGATGGGGCCTGGCACGGGGGGTTCAGGGTCAAGTACTAAGAAAAAAGAAAGAAAGAATGAACCAGCTGAATTTCTTCCCATCAGACAAACAGGAAACAGCTCACAGAGCATTTACGTACCTTCTGCAGGGGACACTGGTGTATTTTTGCTAGGATTTCATTATAAATATCTCTTGCTTCCTCTCTATCTGGCACCACATCTTGCAGAAGGGGGACAAGGAACTTCTCAGCAGCTCCAGGGTTTCGGTGCATAGAGCTAAGCAACAGTCGACGGCGCCCAAAGAAACAAGAAAACCTGAAAAAAGTTAAGACAGTTAGAAGCATTAGCAGTCCTCACTTCTTAGTGAGTTTTGCATGTAAGTCAGGGATTCTTTCTGCTTGTTATGAGTGAATGTGCTGTGTAGGACAAGAACTAAGGAGAGCGCAAAAAGAACATGAAGTGATTAAAAAAAGTAACATTTAAGGGTGACGCAGATTTATGTCAGGCAAGCAGACAAGGAACAGGAAAATATACAGAAATGGACCAACTGGCAAAATCTCGAAACTCAAGAGGACAAAAAAAAAAAACCAACCCACACCCGAAAATAATCTCCCTCTAAGTCACACAAATGGACCTCCATGCATTTTTGGCTAAGCTTGACACAATTACTCATGTTAGGTATACTTGGGTTTTCTTTTACAGAATGCAAAATCTCACAAGACAGAAACAACCACAGACTGCTCTTGTTCCAATATTTTCCTTGCGTTGCGTTTCTTTCAGAAGTTTAGCTCACTGCTTTTGAATGCCTGGAAATGATCACGCTGCCAGTCAAAATACGACTTAATAACAGAACGTGAACTCAAATAAAAAGAGATAGCAACTAACTCACTGGAACAATTTTCAAGCAGTAGCAGGACTTAACAATCACATTTAAAAGTTTCAGGTTTTATTAGCTTTTTCACTTCCTTTAGCTAGCATCATTCCCGGGGCAAAACTGAAGCTGTTTTATTGGAAACCATGGTAAAAATTCCACAGTGCCAGTAAAGCACAGGAAGACTGAGCATTCTATAAACTGCTACTTGACTGCCTGAGATTAAATATATACATTTTAGTTTTTAAAGTCCAAGGCAGCAGTTACAGTGATCAACCATGCCTATTCCAGAACAAACACAAATATTTTCACTAACAGAACCCAGAAGTAAACTCAGAAGCTGGCCCACAGCTGTCATGCAAACAGAGTGCAGCAGTCAGGGAGAGCAGAAGCCGTCTGGGAGACTCAGAGATAAGCATGTGTGGTGAAATCTGCTAAGACAGAGGCTCTCAAACGAATGCTCACACTATTGGCAATACTCAGAATATCTAAAAGTGTGAGGAACCAGGACACAAGAGCCTTTATATCGGCTGTGATCTGGTTGTAGCAGCAGTTTCCAGCTCCAGCCCCAGTGCCCACCCACCTTGATTTGACAAGCAAACCACACTGGCAGGCACACATGCCTACAGTGCTTCCGTATTTCAGGACAAAACTCCTAAGCAGGAGTATGTGAACACGTGCTTTGGAGTGCTGCAGCTTCCCTAGAGCAGTGGGCTTACTGCACATTCACTTCAAAAATGTACAGGATTTGCTCATAAGAGCAACTGCAAGGTACATCAACTGGACATGATGTGAAATCTCGATGAACGGCTTACTTAGGCCAGAAAACCAGAAGCAATTCCTGCTGCCATTAGTATCCAAGCACAGTAATTTTGTGAACCCTTGGTCTAGAAGACACCCAGGTAGCCCACAAAGCACATTTACACATAGCCTGACTTCAGAAGAACTGTCCTCACCTCTCCTCAAACGTCTCCAGGAGGTTCACCATCCAGAGGTAGAGTGGCATACCAAGATTGTAGCGGAAGAGCAGCTGTAAGTAGAGATTTCCTGAAGAGGCTGGTGGCTGGTAGGGGGTGCTGAGCCGTGAAAAACTCTTCAGCACAACAGTGCTGCTCAGGCAAGCACCAAGTACAATGAAAGGGAAGGATACCAGAGGCTTCTGCAGGAGGTGGACGTCGATGAGCTGAGATACACAGACATACAGCTTAAGAGAAGAGATGGCTAGTTTGCCACCACTCCCCAAAACCATCACCCCACCCTAAATCCTTTGTCATTCTACTGGATTGTGTATACACCCAGTGGGCCTGAGGAACCTGGCACTGCTCAGGGAGGAATCAGTTAATAATAATTTCGACTCTCATGATCAAGCCTAAACAGTAAGATTCCCAGTTTTGTTCCAGATACTTGCTGAAATAATTCCAATGTTCCCGTAGTCTTCTGTTGACCCACACACTCGCAAGCCATCCCCAAGGCCTGAGTCTTTTCCACTGAATGCTTTATGCCTTGTAAATCTCAGCTTACCTCCACACGTGCTCCTGGTCTGAGTCCACGTGCAGAGTTCAACAACTGCTGGTAACCAAGGCACAAGCAGACTTTGTGATCCAGTAAAAAGAGACCAGCCTGGACATTGAGTATTTTGGTGACAGTTCCCTAAATAGAAAGCAAACAGAAAGTTACAAGAGTGTAGAGAGTCCCAGAACATAAGAGACTCATATGCCTGAGCAATAAGGAAATAAATTAAGGATGAAAATAAGACCTTGCAGGCCAGGAGCTGAAAGCCTAGAGCACGAGTGGATGAAGGCTAACCCTACGAATCCTTACCACGTATGAGATGATCTTGGACTCTTTGGTTGATCCTGGGCTCTCCTCTTCAACTCCCAGCTCCAAGGAATCACTGAGCTGCTCAGCAGTCTCCAGGGAGGAAGATTGAGTGGATTCTCCTTGCCAAGCACTGTCCAGTGGCTGCTCCCTCACCTGCTCTGCACAGTAGGGCAGAAGGCAGGAAGAAACACTGGTGACAAACATCCTTTGTCCAGATTTCTTCAGGCTGGACATACTCAGGCCTGTTATTGTATACCTGTGACCCAACTGGAGGATATGATGCCATGCCAGCTGGTTGGGCTTCTAGAGGAAAGAAACCAAAAGCGACATCAGCACCTCCTGCACTGGAAAAAATTCTTCTTGATCCAGATAAACCCACCCAAAAAAACTTTTTCCTTTGAGAGGACCGCCTCACACTCTTAGCAAAAGGGTGATATCTGCAAGACGTTCAGGGACACTGCAACCGCATGAGGGAGGGGGGCTGTATTTCTGCAGGGTACAGAACCAGACTTCTTACATACAAGGACTATTGTAGGCTGCATGGAAGAAAAAAAAAGAAAAAAAAAAAAAGGGGGCAATCACTAGTAAAAGGAAGAATAAATCAAACTGGGAACTCAAGGGCAAGCTTCAAAGAATTAATCAGCTAGCACATACACAGATACCGACGGTGAATTTGTGAGCAAAATTCCAAGGACTTACCTGCACCAGCACAGGGACCCAAACAGCTGAGGTGAAGCACTTCAGAAACAGAAAGAAGAATGTCTTGTGGTGAACACAAAGGAGAGGCCCGAGTCTGGCCAATTCACCTGCCATGGTGAGCTTTGATCTTTTCTTACATGGAATCCTAGAGGGCAATTGAGGAGGCAAAGAAAAACAGAGATGAAAGAAGAACTCAGACGTGTCTCAAAACCAAAATAAACAAATATGCAGCATGCGCTTTCTGGGAATAAAGGATTCAACAAGGTAATAGGGACCATTTCTCAGAGAGGTTTTCAAAACAATATTTGGCTACAAAATTCTCATGTTAACTTTTATATACTAAATCCCTTTGACATTTAAGAAAACATTAATATTTGAAGACAGCAGGGTTGTGTTGAACAAATTCACATGTTCCCTGACAACAGCCAGATTATAAAAAGCTTTACCACAAACAAGAAGTTAATTATAAGTCAAAAGGAAAAAAAAAAAAAAAAAAGGCACAAGCAATTCTTCAGCAGAAAACAGAACTCAGCTTTGTAGATCCACGGAATGTGACACTGTGGAAGCTCTAAGCCTATAAACCAAAGAGGCCTGAAAGCAACAATGGAGTCTTCCTAACAAAATTGGCACAGTGTGAAAGAGCAGCAAAACTGAAAGCAGATGAGAGGAGAGAGAGGTGACATTTCTTTAGTCATTTCAACCTTTCATTTAAAAAAAAAAAAAAAAAAAAACATTTCAAACAAACGTTTGTCATTTGTCATTTTCATTTCAACTCCTACAGGACTTGAATAAAACCATCCCACTTAGTCTAAACAAATACATTCTTGATTCTAAAACATATAAACAATTATGTAGCTTTATGACTTTTTATAAAAGAAATACCAGGACGTCCACACACACAAGTACCAGGAACAACATTTAATGACTTTATTGGTAACATTTTTAAAGAAGGAGCATGGAAAATTGGTCAGATACCAGGGAATAGCAGAGGAGCTTTATGTTAAAAGGCTAATAGTGTACATTGAAATATGGAAATAGTTTTCTTGTTTAAAACAAAACTAAAAAGAAACTAAAGCAGCCTGACTAGTGATGTTTTACTGTTATCAATTTACATCAATAATTCTCTACTTAAGAAGATAAAATATGATCTAGCACAACCTGAAATTATCAACTTGAGTAAGGTTTGTAATTCCATTGGCTACATTTTCACATACTGTAAGTATTATTTCCACTAAAGACAACAGTTACTGTTATCAGCTGACATTTAACTGGCACCTTTATCTCAGCAATCCGATACGAACTTGACCGGCGGTGTATATTAATTTCCTATTAGAATCTAGAATTACTTGCAATAATACTTTTGGTTCACTGTAGGTTAAAAAAATAAAGGTTGTGCTAATCAAAAGAGTGAATTTTAGCCTCAGTGAAAGTTGAATCATCACTTTGTCCTCATGTCCTTTCTGTAGTACCAAAAGACATCCAGAAATAATTAAAATTTGTCTTATTTTGTCAAAATACAGAATAAAAACTTCCAGTAAAGTCCTGGAAAACAGCTGGTTAATGAAAAGTGGCTTTATTGTATAACTTTTACTTCCATCACTCACTGTTATACTTCCACCTGTAGCAGAAACAGAATTTGGTTCTTCCTAAGCCAAGCGCTCTTCATGGTACCCGCAAAACCGGAGCAACAGTGCTGTGGTGGAGTTGAGCACGCTAGGTGTTTACCTGGAGGTAAGCAGTGGCTCAGCTGATGCTGGACAGATGACTGGAATGCTGTCAGGTACTTCCTTTCGGAGATTTACCGGCACTGGATCCCCCAGGATTTCCAAGTACCCTGCTGCACTCCGGTTTGTCTGTGGTATATATGACCAGCTTGGGAAGAGGAACAGTGACTCCAGCCACTCAAGTTCAAAATGCAGGAGCTAAGACCAAAGATAAAGAGATAAAAGCTTGAGATGAGTTACAGCATGTTTTCTCAGGATTACTTACAACGTTCGTTAACTAATTTGCCCTTGCATGCACATCACAAACTCTTTTTCTACTGCTGGGCTTCGTTACTGAATGAGAGCAGCGTTTTCTGCCCACTCTCCTATCTTGCATGCAGAACTTCTGTCCTTCCAGATGTGAGTCTGGAACAGATTTGCTGAGCTCTACAGCCAGCGTTTTCCTGGGTTATAGTCACACCCTCCCAGCAAGGTGATAATTCACTACAAGGCTTAGTTATTTTCAGACTATTTTTCTAAAATTCTCACCTGCTTTCTTTTCCCCTGTGTTTTCAGTTAGAAGTTCATACCAATGTAACTTTTTCCTAGTCTTCACCTCCTTGGAAAGCACAACCTCAGTGCTCTTTCATCACCACTCCAGGGGTTACCTCTTATCTAGACTCCCTTTGCTATGACCTCCAGAAGGCTTTTAATTCAATACCATTGTCATGCAAGCTATTATTTCCTGAAAGTGTGTCATCAATGCATCATTGAACACCCAGTACAACCCTCCAGAAAGTTATTTCTGCTCCACTAGTTGGAATTCAACAAATAGAGGGCAGTGCTATCATCTCCAGATCTCCCAGGCCACCTCGTACTGTTGAGAATTTAACAGAACTGTACATTAGGCTGTCTCTTTTCTCCAGGTCAGCACATTCAATATTTTTTCTCCTAGCAATGACAAATTTAACATGTTCTATCCTCTCCCCAGGATCTGAGCTTGCTGTTTTCCTGCCTGTTACATAGATGTGTTATTTCCCTCACTACAGACTTTGGCAGACCATCTGAAGCCCCTGGTGGTCTACGACACTGCCCCAGAAGTGGGAATAAACACAGAATCCCTCAGACTGAGGACATACCTCACAAGGAATTATTCCAGTATTGTCTTTCAAGTACAGGCAACCATCTACCAACTTCTCATTGTCCTCTTGCCTTCCATCTGTTAAATAGCCAACCAAGATCAGGTAAGTCCTTGGCAAAGCGCTCTGCGTAGGTAAAGCGCCTTGTCCTTGACGAGCCCATTCTTTAAATTCATTAGTGCTCCAGGTCAGGTGGCTGCAGCATGGCACGCGCTGCTGATGCTGTAGGTCAGAGATGGAGATGAAACTGGAAAGAAAAGAAAAGTGAGACTATGGAAAAAACTCAGTCTGCAAAGTTTGGGAATGACAGTGATCACTGCAGTGGACAAAGCTTGGCTAAGTCAGAAGAGCCTTAGCTATTGGCATGGTCTGATGATACCACATGGCAAGAATCAACCCATTCACTGGCATTTGTCAAGGATCTCTCAGCTCAGTCAACATGTTCTGCTTGAGCATCCTCTCTGAAAACAGACACCCTTTGCTACTATGGTCACCTAAGCAGGCATGCGGAAGACTTGGGAAAAAAAAATAATTGAGAGTTAATAAAATGGAACATGTTCTCAAGTACATGATGTGGGGGGAGGTGAGAGGGAGAACAGTTATTAATTCAGACATTTTTAGCTTGAATGGGAGACTCCCAAGAACTGCTCAACACAGTTTATGTATCTGTAACGAACACAGGTAAATACAGACTAATTCCATCATCCAGTGCAAAAAAGTGCTGAACTGTAGCAAAAGCAAGGCTGAATAACTTCCAGATGAAGATTGTGACAGTTTTGGAACAAATTATCTCCTGTGGATAGCTTATGCAATACAAAGCTGAGAGACAGCAAGCCAGTAATCTTAGACTGGGCCTTTACTTACAAGAACATAGCCAAGCTAGCCCTGAATCTTTCCACCTCCCCTCCTGGCTTTGGGGAGAGGGGGAGAAGGTGATGTAACATCAAATCTACCACATGTGAAACCACCTGCAGTTTAGCATCTATCATGCTTAGACTGACCACGGTACTGAATATGGGAGAACAAGGCAGCGTCCTCACAAGATTCTAAGCCTTTTCGGTGTTTATATGATAATGGCAGCATTCATTATCGTTGTTTACATCCTGGCTCTCTACGCTGAAGAATTAACGAAAGTCCTCTGTCCATGCTAATATCAACACTGAAAGAGCGAATACAAACTGGTCTCCAGCTAGTCATTTTGGTACTTGTTTTCAGTGAGGTTAGCTGACAATTTTAGGTTGTGAAATTGGAGCTCTATTCACAACACCCACTTGCTCAGTAGCAGGACATAATCAAATTCAGAGAGTATGAATTTGAAGAGTTTCACTTGATTAGTCAGATATCACAGGTTCAAAGCCAGTCTAGACAAGTGATGGGTCTGAATCAGCTATAAATAGTATTTATATGAAAAATTAATCAGAAGAGATAAACTTATGCAGGTACTTATGTTGTGTATTTGGCAGGAATCCGAACAGGAGAAAGATTAGCTGAAAAGGACATAAGGAAACTGCTCTATCCTCAGAGACAGAGCAGCACCAGGAATAATACTCATATCTATGATCTACAAGGAGAACACAGTGCTGCTCATGTTTTCATCACATGTGCTCACTTCTTTTTGGGAGAAACCGAAACTACAGCAGTACGCTGGATCCTGGTTATCACATACAAAGAACTAACTGGACCCTCTTCTGGTGCTCCAGAGCTAGGTGGTTAGCTGCGGATGTAGTATGCTGCTCACAAACAGACCACTAGCCTCATACAAGACAAATACCAACTACCTTCAACTCTTGTTTATGAATTCCCCTGAATATAAACCAAACCCTGCTTTAAACATTGTAAAACATAGTCTATAGAAAAAATACGGCTTAGATGAGACCTGTTTAGCTGGTGTGAAAGACCTACCATCTACATTTATAAAATATTAGTATAAAGTTAAAGGCTACAAATCCCTAATCAATTCCATTTGACGTCTGTCCCAAAACCAGCTGTACCAGGAGTTTTAATAGACATTCTCCCACCAGCAGTTGGATCAAGAGAGAAATACATCCAGATGAGTCAAACCTTCCAACCTGGATCTCTCTCAGAAAGTTGTGTGTTTTTCAAGATGGTAAGCACCTAAAGCCTTTTACCAACTAAAATACGAACCACACCATCCTAGATTCCTCCTCTGTGAGAGCGAACACTCGAAGGCAGACCTCAGCTAGCCTACAGCCTCGGAGACCATGCCCAGGAACGGCCTCCTGAGCAGACTAGCAGGATCCAGCCGGGAAGCCGGTGTGCTATCGCCGTGCAGTACAGCAGCTTGCTCTTGGTGAGATGCCCTACTTTGGTTACACGCTCTTACCTACCGCAGACTAGCGGATACGGTGCTTAATCATACCGCAAGAACGATCGGGGGCGCATCGAAGCCAAGAAAACGCATGCGGTTAGCCGGCTTCGACAACATCCCTCCCACACCCAGCATCCGGGGCAGGCATCGCACATGAACGAGTGGCACTCACTTGGCGGCGGCGGTGGCTGCTGCTGCTACAGCCGCCGTGCTGAGCTCCCGGGAGGACCCTGCCAGCTCTGCTCCACCGGCCCGTGGCTGCGGCAGGGCCCTGCACGGTGGAGGGCGGGAGGCCTTCCCCACCGGCACGGGCCGCGTACGCGTGAGGGAGGAGCGCGGGCACCGGGCCCAAAGGGACCCCCCCGCTTTCCCCTCAGCCCCCTTCCCGTCTCCCCTCTCTGCCCCGCGGTCACCTGTAGCCGAGCAGCAGGTCCCCGCCAGCAGCGCTCCGCAGGCACCGCAGCACCGCGTCCAGCGGCGGCGGCTCCGGCCCGCCAGGCCCCTCCCGGGCCGGGAGCGCTCGGCGGGCGAAGTCCCGAGCCGCTTGCAGCCAGCGCTGCTCCTAGGGAGAAGCAGAGAAACGGGCCTTCAGCGCTGTGCGGCGCGGAGGGCCCGGAGCCCCTCCGGGTCACTCACCGCCGCGCTGGGCTCCGCCATGACGGCGCCAGGCCGGGCCGCGCGGCTCACGGCGTTGCCATGGTGACGCGGCGGCGGGAAACGCGCAGGGCCCGCCGGGAGCGCCGCCGAGCCGCGAGGCCGCCGGTCTCCGCCCCCTCCCTCCCCTCCGGCCAATCGCCGCCCCCGCTCGGCGCTTCCCGCCTCCACCGGGCAGCGGGCGGTGCGCGGGGGCGGTCGCAGCCCCTCGGCCCCGGGGCGCTGCAGGGGCGGGCTGGCGGGGGAAGTGCAGCCACCCCTGAGGTAAAAAGGGTCACAACGGCGGTGAGAGCCGTTTCACTCACCGGGGCTGTCCCTCACGCAGAGGGCTGGCGAGAAACGGGAAGCCGGGAGGGCTCCGCAGGCCGGGAGTCAAGCGGCTGCGCTGACAGACAAGCTGAAATCCAGCGGCTGTGAGGGGAGGATGGCGAGCTGGGCTCGGTCCCCTTGGTGGCACATTGCCACGGAGCCTCGGGAAAGACCGAAGGCCTGGCAGGCCACAGGGAGACAGCGGGGAGGGTGGCAGGGGCCTGCCGGTTCCGGTGAAAGCTGGGAAGTGGATGTGCACTGATGAGCTTGACGTTAATGTAAATGGCAAACGGGCTGTGAGATTGCTCTCCCCTACCCGAGCTATGGGAAGAGTCAAACACAAAGGTTTGTGGGGATTTCTCTGGCACTCGTGCGGTTCTAGAGAAATGCTTTTTCTTTTCTTGGAAGGCTGAAGATCCATGAATATTGAAGGATGTGCCTCATCCACTCATGTGACAATATGTGATAAATCTGAAACAATCCATTAAAACTGTGATTTTCTCCAGAGAATGTACTCACCGGTCCGTGAGAATTTTTCCTTTAGGGGCTAATTTTGTATTGTCCTTGTTCAAGGCATGGAAATGAACTAGACAAAACTTGGTAAATCTTTTCCATCTCTATCCCTGGAGATGGCTGCAGCCTCATAACAGGTGATTCTGCTGTTTCCTTCCCTGCTGGAAAGTCAGAGCCTTTCCAAGCCTGAAGTGCGGAAGAGAGCTATGTAACTGTGTGGTCCTCGTTGTTTTGTCCTGTGCACGTGCCATTGCTGGCTTCCACACAGCAGATAAGCAACTCCAGAGTAGACACAGTCCGAGGAGGTGTTTGGCTTTGTCTGCAGCAATTCAGGCAGTGCGTAGAGTGAATTGTACACGTGTTCTGGGCTTGCATGCATGAAGTGGGCATGTTCTTCCAAAACAATGCTTAGTAGCTCAATGCAATGCCTTTGACGAGTATGGAGATAATTGCAGAAAACGGAGCGAGGGTTCGCTGTCACAAACTGATAGCTGGAAGGTAGGTGCTGCAGCTTGTTTCCATTCACAGTCCCTCCTGCCCACGATACCTGTCTCTTGCAGTACCAAACAGCCAATTCCTATCTCCCCTAGCAGGCAAGGAGACAAGACCAGGTAATTAACACCCGCAGCAGCTCGTTATCTCCGGAGTGGAAATAGTTCTGAAACAGCATGAGGGCGAGGTCTTAACCGGCAACAAGTAAGGGGACTTCTTTATTATTTACCCACTTACTCCTTACCGTATATATATATTTTTAAACTATCGTTAAGAGCACAGATGAAGTGAAGCAGAGCTCATGCAGAATGTTGCATACCCTTTGCTATTGTATTTGCACTGTCAATGCAGCTGGTTCGTTGGAGCGTACAAGAGAATGAGTGTTTTAAATGAAAAAGTACAGGATGGGCATATATACTCTAAATATACTAGTTTTGGCTGATAAATACCTTTCTTTGAAATTATTTAGGTGCTGACAAGGCAGTTAAGATGCTATTTCCTTGCAACTACATGGTTAAGTTTCACATGAACTTGACGTTAAGTAGGGCTGACAGGTGAAACAAACGTCCGGGAATGTTAAGATTACAGTGAATCTCCTTTGACTCCTTCTCCGTGTGTTTTCTAGCAGTTTTAGCCACGCGGTGCACCACCGGTTGTTCTTCTTCAGCTTGTCCAGCTCAGATTTTGAAGGAAAACTGCCGTGGGTTTGCGCCGGCGGGTGCGGAGGGCGGGCGGGGCGCGGCGCCGGGCCGCCTCTCGCTCGCCGCCCTCTTTCCTGCCGCCGCCGCCGCCAGGAAGTTGGAGCCCGGGTAGTTTCGCTCCGCGCTGCTCCGGCCGGGGCTGGGCAGGGCTGGGGCGGCTTCCTCTGGACGCGGGGGACCCTGCCATGGGGACGTAGCGGGCCGCGGAGCCATGCGCGGCCCGGCGCTGCCCTGCAGCTCGCTGGGGACGGTAAGTCGCGGCGGGGGTTTCGCCGCTCCCCACGGGACGGGACCGTGCCCCGGCGGGGGCACCGCCTCGACCGGCGGCGGCTCCGGTGCCACAGCGGGCGGTTTGCGGACCTTTCCCCCGGAGCTGCAGCAGCGCGGTGCCCGTCGTCCTCCCCCGCCGCGGGCTCCCTTCGCCCCTCCTCGCCGCCGCAGGGCTCTCCATCGCCCGGGTCTGCTCCTGCTCTCCGTGGGCTTTGGCTTCCCTCACGGCAGCCCCGTGCCGGGGCCCGGGAAGCCATTTTTGCCTGCGGAGGGGCGAGGCGGGCGGTTGTGGTGGAGGGGAAGGCTGGTGCCGGACCCACAGGAGCGGCGACAGGCGGTCGGGAAGCCGACCCGCGCCTGGCCCGCAGTCACCTGGCCGCCTGCGGTGTAACCGGGCAGCGGCGCTGCGGGGCCGCTGAGGCGAGGCGAGGCCGGCGGTGCTCCCTCCCCCCCTCCCCACCCACCGCCGGGCGCTGGGTTCGCCGGCGCCGTTTCCGGGATTTATCCCTGAGTCAGTGAAAAGGCGGCTGGATTTACAGGAACGGTGGAGGATTTCCTGGAGCCCGCGGCGCGGCCGTTAACTCGCGAGGCGCGGGGCTGTGCTGGCGCCGTGGCCTGTCGAGGGCAGGGAGCCGGCCGGGCCGGGCTCCGCTCCCGCCGCCGGTGTGCGGGGGCCGGGGCCGGCTCTGAGTCACCCGGCTCCGCTTTGCTCTGCGGTCGGCCGCAGGTGCCTGCGGTTGTACCGCCAGGGACGGGATGGGCCCCTTGCTGTAATTAAAACAAGGAGGAAAGCGTTATTCCTACTCTGTGGGCATTTAAACAAAGATTACTGGGCTGCACCTGCGCCCCAAACCATGGGATTTGTTTTTAGCAAGTTTACCTTTGCTGGTAAATCTTCTTTAGCCTTCTTGGGTATCTCAGGTCAAGATTATTAAGCTGTTCATTGTAATTTTGCGGGTGAAAAAGTTACTTGTGAAAGAAGTTTGAGAGTTTTATGAATAACCTGACTGCTGGAGGTGAATGACCATCCAGTATCAGCAGATGTGTGATAAAGCTGTGACAGTAGGGGTGATGTCACTTAGCATCATGACATGGCTATAAATTCTGGTGTAGAATTGACAAGGTCAAACTGTTTATCCCTAAATACCTGAGCATCCTAGCAACAAACACTTGCACTTGACTGCGCTGGACTTGTAATGTTGGGTTAGTTGTTAATTTGCTGTCAAAAAGTTGTGATTGCCCTGCTTAAAGTTATCTTCTTCCTGAAGTTTTATATTTTGTGCTTGGAAGCTTTTGGAAACCAGGCAATAGAGTTACAGCTAGCGCTGGCAAGACCACACAACTAAAACTGTGGAGTAGGAGCACTCTATGCCTTGACTAACTGTGGATCACTTACCATCTCAGGACCTAGGTAGGATACATCATCTGTTGAGATGACTTGCATATAGATTTAAAAGCAGTTAGCAAACCTAGAAAAGCATATTTCTGACTTAAGTAGAGTGGTGTGCATATTTTGCTGTAATTCAGATACTACATGTGATATTATTCATATTATTGGCAATAAAATGCACCAAAAAATCATTGGGTTCCCCAAATTCATTACATTGTCTTCAGTTAAATAGTATGCTGGAGGGAGACTGTCCTTCAGTGGGATTTCTTTTTCTTTTTGAGGACATTTTTCCCTTCCTATTTACCTGTCACTTCCAGTTCTCAGTAACACCACACTCATACTATTTTTTTCAGTGTTACAATTCTCACTCTGTCGCGTGCCCTTCCATCTGCCATTTACTTTCCATATTATGCTACGTTTGCCCTCATGGCCTTTCTTACTCCCTTGATGCCCCCCTTCTAGATTTCTGATTCTTTTATGTTTCCTCTGATTCTTCAAAATTTCCTGTAGCTTGTTTCCATGCATTTTCTCTTTTTGCTTGTCCTTGTCGTCATTTCCAGGTCCTCTGTGTTCTCCCCATGCACTCCTAACTTTCACAGTGGAAAAAATGGCAGCTGTCTTGGTTGAGGCCAGTGTGTTTTCTGTCTCACTGAAACAAAAAAAATATAATGGCAGTTCATTTATTAAAGGCAGTTCAGTTTTATGAAGAAAAAAGACAAAAGAGCCACAAGGTGCTTCTGGCATTGATTCCTTTTGAAGGTAGAGGGAGGAATTGCAATTTTGAAGTCAGAAGCTATGTTATATAAAAATCAAAAACCAAGCCACTAAGAGCATTGTAAGAAAGAACTGTTGGGCCTACCATCCTGTTTCCAGTAGTGGCCAACAGTCTACCAAGGGTTTCGGAGCAGGGCAAGCGTACAACAGTGAAACATAAAAATACTTTCCCAGCTTCTAGTGATCAGTGACTGTTGGAATTCCTGAGTTGAAATGGTGTCTTCACATGTCGGACCCCTGAGTGTGGTTTTTTTTCCTTCAGCTGATGGGTGTGATGATGGCTTTTGGAACCCAGGCACTTTTCTGGCACCCCCAGCACTCTGGCAGGGAGTCCCACACCTCAGCTACATGTTGGCTAAAAAAGTACCTCCATATATTTGTTTTGAACCTGTCTCCCGCTTGTTTTATGCGATGCCTCTTAGGTCTTGCTTTGAAAGAGATGGAGAACAGCCATCCCAGTTTACCTTCTCCATGGCATTCATGACTTTATGTCCTGCTGTAGCATCCTCTGCTCAGCCATTCTGTACCACCGATTGTCCTTGTTACCTTCCTCTGTATCATATCTGAGTTAATTTATCTTCTCAGGGTCGGGGACCAGAACTACAGTCTGGATACAGTCCTTATGGATTTATACATTGGCAGAACAACACTTTCCGTTTTGTCCTCAAATCTTTTACTAATATTTCATAGCATTTCATTGCATTTCTGATTGCTTTGTCCAACCAGGTTCGTTCCACTTTTTATCCGCTTATTGATCTAATTTTAATTTCTGTTTTTGATGACCGTCCACTTCTACCCAAATGGAACATGTTGATATCTGGGTCTGTGCCAATTTCATTTATGTGATAGTTTAAGTTCTCACAAGTAATCAGTATTGTCAGTTTGGATGCCTTTCCCTTACTTTTTATTAAGTAATCCATTTTCTGCATTAGCAGTATTATTTGGGGTAAAACTAATTTTGTCATTTAGCTCCTTCTCATCCATTTTCTTTAGTCATCACAAAGTGATGCCCCCCCATTTATTTGGGGCAGATGTCTTGTGTTCTCTTCCATAATCTTGTCCTCATCCCTGGATAACGGAGTGCTTCCTTCGAACCCTCGGTAGCACAGATCTTTCTATTGCTGTCTTGGGAACCAGCCAGCAGAAAGCACATCTCAAAGCAATGTCACGGCATTTCTCTATTAAAGCAAGCAGGAGTATGTCAGGTCCAAGGAATAGGACTCAAGCACATGACAATTACCCGACTCTTAAAAAAATTCACCCAGTGAGTCTCTGACAAGGGCTGTGAGCACAGCTGTGGCACAGCGCGGGCAGGGGCCAAGGGCTCGTGCCCAGCTGAAAATCAGCTCGGGGTTGAAGGGGGAGGCCCCCACTGAGCCTTCCCGCAGCTCTTGCTCCGAGGGCTCTCCGATGCAAGGCTGTACAGCTGCGCGGTCGAAGTCAGCCCCAAACGCAGGCGGGCGAACTACGGCGGTGTTGCGTGTCTGTGACTCGGACATAGTGTTCACCACTGTGTCCTCTAAAGAAAAATTAAAAAGTTATTTTCTTACAGTTGTGATCACCTACTGCCTTTTTCACTCTTTTCTTTATCTCTGCTAAGATGAAGTAAAAACTTCTAACTTTATATACTGTATATATACACAAATTTTATGATGTGAAGTTCATGATCTTTATAGATAAATCACAGTTTTATTCTTTTTAAATTAAGATTTCTAAGACCTTTCTTCATTGCATGAAAGCTCTTATCCAGTCTCCTTGTTTTAGACAAGGCCTAAAATACAGCTTTTCCTCCATCTGATCTTCATAAAATGGAGGATTATTTATAATAATAGCTCTTGCATCATCCTTTTGACCTTTCCAGGTTTTAGTGAGCAATGAGAAAAGCTTCCTGTAAATGTTGCTTTAATATACATTTCTCAATCTCTAAAGCAGAAGTTCTGGTTTCCCATGCATCTTTGTATAGCAAACTAAAAAAATGCAAACCTTGAAGAGCTTTTGGAAACGGCAGAGGTCAAAGAACACAGGGGTAATCTTGCACCCTGATTTCTTTGGTAGCTCATTACTCTGAGCAGGTTCCCTGTTTTCTTCTGAACTTCCAAGCTGGCTAATTTTTTATGACTCATCAAAAAGGCTTACAGATGAGTGATATGTAGATTACTTGTGTATTGGTGTGTGTCATGTTGAACTCTTAAGCCGAGGGAAGTTTCTATTAAGAAATATTTGAGAAATTCTAATGACTTGTAATGCCTTTTACTTGCAGGTAGTCCTTTAGTTTAAAAATGGAATTTGCAAATTGGAAGTCTTTTTCTGAGAGAAAAGTTGAATAAGTTGTGCGTGGGGAAACACTTTATTACATGATGAATATGTTAGGTATGTACATAAAAAGGAGTAAGCATCCTAATCACTGGATTTTAACAGCACATCTGGATTTATAAAATTGTTTTATTTTGAAATTTTCAGCTTTATGCCTTTGTATTAAGGAGATTAAAACTCTGGAAAGTATTAATTTGGAGGTATTTGAAACATTAGCCTAGGGATGGGCAATACTACTTGAATTGTTTGGAATACTAATGCCCGAGCGTCTGGTCCACCAAGTATTGCGTTCCTGTTAGTTCAGGTGAACAGGCGTGGGGTCTCAAGGTGCTGCGTGTGGGGCCAGGAGTCCCTTCCCACCTGTCTAATCCCCCCTTCCCATGCAGTTTGCTTTCTGTGACTGGCCTTGTCCACTCTGGCCACCTCTAAGCATTCACTGGCTTTCTAGAAGGGGAATCTTGCTCCCAGCACAACCCTCTCCATCCCCTCTTTCCCATCATACTGTCGTACCTGTGTGTCACTGTACCTGCTTCCTCCGCCCTTCTCCCTGAGGGCGAGGAGCCTTACCGGTAGCAGCGGGGCCACAGCTCTGCACAGGGAGGGCAGAGTGCATGATGCAGACCTCCAGCATCCATGCTGAGTAATTTGGTATCTCCTAGCCTTGTGGACATTGGCAGGTGATAATAGGGTAGCCTTGACACACCGCACTTCCCTGCGCTGTCCCTCTCTTTCAGACACTGTGCCTTCTTTCTCCTTGGCCTGAGAACACTGCTCTCAAATGTCCCTTCTTATTTCCACCCCACCCATCTTTCTTGCATCTGGCTGCGTTCTTCACTTTTATCTTTGCCGCTCCTTTCGTTCTTTGCCTTACTCTGCAGAGATGTCACCTCACTTGCAGGTCTCTGTGCGTGGTCTGGTGAGGCAGAAGCAGCAGCGAGGGTGTGAATTGTAGCGGTGGCAGTAATTCAAGAATACTTGAGGTTGAAGATGGTGCAGGGGCTCCTAACTCCTGTCTCAGCTGCCAAAACTTTGCACAGAAGAGCTTTTGGGCTTGTGCAGCTTTTTTTTGACTGTAGGTGTCAGGAAGTAAGTGCTGGCATAAGACGTGAGAAGGAACTAGGGTTGCCTTTTGTGTGAGGAGAATGTGCGGGGCACATAGCTGTCACCCAGACGGGTGGAATGATTTAAAGCAGCAGCATTCTGGTTTTCATCTGCCATATTTTGTTTATTTCTGCAGCAGTTTCAGAAGTAAAACCTAGAGTTTCTGCTGACTTTTTTTTTTTCCCTGGGCAGTCCCCGCTCACTAAAAACGTGAATCACCAGTGCGCATGATGTGGTTTGGTGGTTTGAATTATCATTTGGCTTAGGTAATACATGCTGTCCACTTTTCTATGCAGCACTGGTTAGTGGGTACTCATTCTTTCTCCTGGTGGGTGGAATCAGAGCATGTTGTAAATCTAACGATGGAAAATCGCCTTATTTCAGTTGTAGAAAACCTCTAAACTTTGCCTTGGTGAGCTGTTATCCATGACTTGAGGTTTCAGTGCTTGGTAAATGGAGCTACATCTGGCTGGCAACCGGTCACCAGTGGTGTTCCTCAGGGCTCAATCCTGGGGCCAGTTCTGTTCAATGTAGTTATCAACGATCCGGATGCAGGAGTTGAATGCCCCATTAGCAAGCTTGCTGACAAACTGGGAGGTGGTGTTGATTCTCTTGAGTGATAAGATGCCCTGCAGAGGGATCTAGATAGATTGGAGCATTGGGCAATGATTAATGGGATGGAATTTAACAAGTCCAAATGCCGGATTCTGCACCTGGGATGGAGTAACGCTGGGCACAAGTATAAATTGGGAGAGGAGGGCTGGAGAGCAGCCCCGCAGAAAGGGTCTGGGGGTGCTGGTCGACAGCAGGCTCAATAGGAGCCAGCAGCGTACCCTGGCAGCCCAGAGGGTAAACCGCATCCTGGGGTGCATCAAATCCAGCACAACCAGCCAGTCAAGAAAGGGGATGGTCCCGCTGTATTCGGCGTTGGCGCGGCCTCACCTGGAGCGCTGTGTGCGTTCTGGGCCCCACGATTTAAGAAGGATGTGAAAGTCCTTGAATGCCTCCAGAGGAGGGCAACAAAGCTGGTGAAAGGGCTGGAAGGCGTGTCTAGCTAGAGGAGCGGCTAAGGACCTTGGGCTCATCCAGTTTGGAGAAAAGGAGGCTGAGGGGTGACCTCATTGCTCTCTGCAGCTTCCTGAGGAGGGGACGTGGAGAGGGAGGTGCTGGTCTCTTCTCCCGAGGGAGGTGCTGGTCTCTTCTCCCTGGTATCCAGTGACAGGAGATGTGGGAATGGTTCAAAGCTGCACCAGGGGAGGTTCAGACTTGACGTGGGGAAGGATTTCTTTACCGAGAGGGTGGTCGAACACTGGAACAGGCTTCCTAGAGAGGTGGTCGATGTCCCAAACCTGTCGGTGTTTAAGAGGCATTTGGACAATGCCCTTAATAACATGTTTTAACTTGGTCAGCCCTGAATTGGTCAGGCAGTTGGACTAGATGATTGTTGTAGGTACCTTCCAACTGAAATAGCCTATTCTATTCTAATTTCATGTATTTCCTGAATTTTATGAAGTCTGTCCTTGGTATAAGTCAGTATACTGCTGAATGGCTTGGGGAGCTGCTTAAGATCGTGGTGTTTTTTTTTCCACTATGTGAATGATTTTTCTGGAAGGCCGAGTCATTAGTTTGTGAGTCACTTGTGGTCTATGACTCTCTGTTCCTCAGATTTTGATCAGTAATAATGTGTTAACTCTGGTTTGATTATATTTACAGACATACTTTCACTTAATCTGAAAAACTGAAAACACCTTTCTTGTTTTCTTTTGTTTTTGAAGGTGTATCTGACCAATCTTCTATGTGTTTTTTGGCTTGATCTCTGATGCTTTCCTCTGCTGTTTCTATTGCTGACTTGTCTGACTTGTAGGCTGGCTGTATATATTCCCATGTCAGGGGATGAATCATTGGCTAAAGAATCAGGATTTTTTATTGTTGCTGTCAGACCATCTGTGTGAATGATCTTTTACCCGTTTTCCTGCAAGCATCAATCTTGTAAGACTATCAGCTGCTGAAACGAGTTTTCTTTCTTACTGAGTTGTTGTTGGAGTCCTCATATTTATCCTGTGGTCAGCTAATTAAGTCTGAAACCATAGTTATTTAAACATGTAGTTCTTTTTTTTTTTTCCTGTTCACCATTTTAGCATCTGGCCTATTGAATATGTCTTTGTATGACAAGACCTCTCTGAAAAATGGGGTTTTTGCTCTGTCAGAGTTGCAAAGTCCTATCCTTCTTGACGTTTTAAGTTGCTTTCATGTATGCACCTTTTTCCCCCAAGGCTTTAATTTTGAGAGAAACAGGCCAGCGTGAGGCTGTCATAGCCATCTCATTTTGCTTATCCTTTCTTAAGCTTGCAACCACAAAATTGGTATCAGCATTGTGGTTTACCCTTATTGGTTTACTTTGCTTTGGCTGTAACTCTCCTAGCTGAAAAAGCAAAAAGAAACGGAACTCTGAAGCTGTTCCTGTACAGCTAGGCATCTTGCCGCTTTCAAACAAGCAAGCTGGGAAAACGTTACAATGTAGGGAAGTTAGTGTAGCAAAACTTGGCGTGAGATTGTATGAATGGGGTGGGGTGGTATTTATTTGCAAAAAAAGAGTTGATTTTCAGGCATTCACACGATCTGATGCACAGACTACATTCGCACACACTCTCTGTGACATACTCAGAAGCACCAACATGTGTTATGTCCAGATGGTGTGGCCAGGATCACTTGTGTGCAATGCAGATGACAAGGGACACTGGCTGTCAAGTCTTCATTGTGCCGCAGGGGTTCTTCATGCCACTACGAACTAGGTTTTGGACAAGTCCATCATACCTTTCAGGAGTCATCAGCTGGTACGGGATGGACCTTCGCTGTAGGAACTTGCAGACCTCAGGCTCCATAAATCTTGGACCAAGTTGTTTCCTGGTTTTGTTTTTGTTTTTTTTCTTTGTTTTCTTTTCTTTTTTTTCTCTTTTTTTTATTTTTTTAACCTTTTTGTTATTGTATATTTTTTCTTTTTCAGAATGCATGTTTGAAATACATGCCTAGGGTCTGTTTTTCTTTTGGGTCAACAGGCAAAGGAATTGTGTCTGTGATATGCTGCAATCTCGTTACCATCCTCCTGGTGCGGGGTCTTTTGCTGATGAGTCATCTATGCTGTGGTCTTACCAGAGTGTAGACCTTTTGGCCGTGATATAAACAGCAGATTTCTCAATTTCATTGCTGGGAATAGTGTCCTGAAAGCAACGTCCAGGGAATGGTGTCCTTCATTATTGGTACAGGCTGTTCTTTTAACCCTTTGTTCTGCTGTTCCTTCCCATGTATGCACACACGCTGATGCACGCACGCACACATGCTTACAGTCATACTGCAGTCATGCCAATCTTAATGTTTCTGTTAAAATTCTTGACAAGTCATCTTCAAAATGAAAAATAGCAAGTAAATCTTAAAGGAATTCTAAAAAAAAAGAAAAAAGTGCACATTTTTGTGGCAGACTGTTCAGACCGAATGTTAACAGCTGCAGTTTAAATGGAAAAATGTACGTTTGATGGGGGAGAAGTTGAAAACTTAACTTGCCCACATCTCTAGGGTTGGCTTGCTCAGGAGGAGTTTTGGAAGCTTTTCTGTACTTTGCATGCAGTGAGATCCTCCTCTGCCTTCTTATTCCAGACTTCCCATCTGGTTTATTTATTCAGTAGAACTGCAAGTACTGGATGCATTCTTCTCTCTGTAACTGTTTCTAGATGGGCTGTCTTACTGCCTTCCGTAATAAAAACATTCCTTTGCTCTTGAGTAACTTTCTTGCAAGCTGCAGCATTTTCAAGGCATTCCATCTATAAATTGCACGTCATGAAAAGTATTTGCTTTATATACAACCAGTTTGTCATAGAGACCATCGTACGGCGTATTAATAGCACAGATCACAGGCATGGGTTTGTTGGGGATTCTTTTGGTAAATAATCTCCCCACACACTTTTGTCAGTGCAGCGTCCTGATATCAGAATTGGTCAAGTCAATTGAACTCACTGTTATAAAAAGATTTAATTGTAAGTGCTGAAGTCATTTGTGCAGTCTGCCAGGGAATATGATGTTTTCTCACCTTGTTGCTCTCCCTCCTGCTTTCCCTTTCTCTCCCTCTCCCTCTGTATTTACAGGTTATCCTAACATTTGTCTGTGTGTTGATGAAAGAATCTGTAGAAATTGCTCCAGTGCCATATACACTGCAAGTCCATCGGATAGCCTTGGATGGAAGAGACCCCTCTAACCCCTTGAGGAGAGAAAAGAGGCAGGTGCAGTGTCAACTAGGACAATACCTACATCCCAGAGAGACCCACTGCTGCATGAGGTGCCATGCAGGTACGTAAAATAAGTACAGTGACAGCGACCTTCACCTTTCGGGCATTTCTCTGTCCTGCACTCTCAAACTGTCTCTGTCCTACAGCTACATCAGTGCTCCCTTTCCTTGGTACCTATGCCTACCCAGATAAATTCTTACTCCTTGTCTCTTCTTTTGGGCTGTCAGCGTCCTTCACGCTGGTGAGAGGAAGCATACTCAATCATTACGCCATCAACTCCAGGGTTTCTCTGAGGAATCAGTGAATCCCATCCTCCCTAAGACAATGCATTTGCTTTCCTGTCAGAGCTCTGTTAAGTGATTTTCTTGCAGGTACCTATAAGGCAAAAGACTGCGATCGGCCTGACCAGGCACCTGTCTGTCTTCCGTGTGCTAATGGCACGTTCACGGCTGTTGATAACACCATGTCTAAATGCTTCCAGTGTACACATTGCCGTACAGGTGAGTTATCTACATGACCTGAGGCAAGTGGGTGGTAGTGGCAGGTGTGGGGGTGGAGGGTATGGCAAAGTGAGTGAGGAAGCTTGGAAAAGTAAGCAATTGAATGGGCAGAAGGACAGCGTACGGGAAGGGATTGGGGACAGCAGGAATAAGGGTTACCAGATTACTACAGCCTGAGACACAGTTTCCAGGCCTGTTTGGCCTTTGCCTGGGAAAATCAGGGGATAGCAATACCTGTCATCATAACGGTGCTCTCAGCTGAAGGTGAGGGAAGAGGTTGGAGAATAATTGCTTTTTCTTTCCTCAGAATTCCTGCAGATAGTAGAGACCCCCTGCACCCCAAAGCAAGATACTGTATGTGGCTGTCGGAAGAATCAGTATCAGGTTGGCCTGCCCGATCTCTTCCAGTGTAGGAACTGCAGCTCATGCGTCAATGGGATTATTGCCAACTGTGAGTACGGCATGGATATGATTCCAGTATGGACATACTGTACTAGGGTAGACAATAGCAGCCCTCTGGTCTCTTTCTGACATGGTGCAGAGCCTTGCCCTGAAGTAACTGTAGTTTTGGAACAACTCTTGATTTTGCCTGCCCCTTTCCCCAGAAAGACTGCCATTTTTTGCCTGCCTTGGCATCGATCCCTGTTTTCTATTGCAGTTTCTACCTTCCTTTTGTCCTTGGTTTTGGCTGTTTTGAGGAGATATTTTCTATTTAATTTTGGTACCTCCGCTGTGCATGTACTGAAGCAAGGCCTTTATGCTCTAGAGCAGATTTCACCCTTACCTTCCTTTTTTGTCTTTATGTGGATATTTCTTCGGATGCTCATTGCATTTCCCTCACCGACTGCTGGAAGCACTTTTGAGTACAATGTTTGAAAATACCGCTGGTCCCAGTACCCAGCTGAACTACTTGTCAGTCGGGTGCTGAACCACCACAGTGTACTGTGCAATATTTTAAACTAAGGAGCTGCTCAGGTAATGCTGAACTGTGCCCAGTACCATTGGGCGTGACCTGGGGACGATGCAGGAGTTTGGGAGAAGTACCCATGTTAGCTGCCCCAAGCTGCTTCTGATTCCTGACTGGAGATGAGATCTTAACCAAATACTGCTTGCCACCCTCCACTTTGTGCTGTAGTCTAATTCACAGAATCACTAAGGTTGGAAAAGACCTGTAAGATCATCAAGTCCAACCATCAACCAAACACCACCATGCCCATTAAACCATGTCCCACAATGCCTCGTCCACACATTCCTTGAACACCTCCAGTGAGGGTGACTCCACCAGCTCCCTGGACAGCCTGTTCCAGTGCTTCACCACTCTCTCAGTAAAGACATTTTTCCTAATATCCAGCCTAAACCTCCCCTGGCGCAACTTGAGGCCATTTCCTCTTGTCCTGTCGCTAGTCACTTGGGAGAAGAGACCAACACCCACCTCTCTGCAACCTCCTTTCAGGTAATTGTAGAGAGTGATGAGGTCTCCCCTCAGCCTCCTCTTCTCCAGACTGAACAACCCCAGCTCCCTCAGCCGCTCCTCATCAGACTTGTGTTCTAGACCCTTCAACAGCTTCGTCACCCTTCTCTGGACACGCTCCAGCACCTCAATGTCCTTCTTGTAGTGAGGGGCCCAAAACTGAACACAGTATTCGAGGTGCGGCCTCACCAGAGCCAAGTACAGAGGCACGATCACCTCCCTGCTCCTGCTGGCCACACTCTTTCTGATAGAGGCCAGGATGCCATTGGCCTTCTTGGCCACCTGGGCACACTGCTGGCTCATCTTCAGCTGGCTGTCAATCAACACCCCCAGGTCCTTTTCTGCGGGGGAGCTTTCCAGCCACTCTTCCCCAAGCCTGTAGCGTTGCCTGGGGTTGTTGTGGCCAAAGTGTAGAACCCGGCACTTGGCCTTATTGAACTTCATCCAGTTGGCCTCGGCCCAACGATCCAGCCTGTCCAGATCCCTCTGCAGAGCCTTCCGACCCTCGAGCAGATCAACACTCCCACCCAACTTGGTGTCATCTGCAAACTTGCTGAGGGTGCACTTGATCCCCTCATCCAGATCATCGATAAAGATATTAAACAAGACTGGTCCCAAAACTGAGCCCTGGGGGACTCCGCTTGTGACTGGCTGCCAGCTGGATTTGACTCCATTCACCACGACTCTCTGGGCTTGGCCGTCCAGCCAGTTTTTTACCCAGCGGTAATTCTGTTCATGTCCCTTAAATTTTCCTTACCTTGTCCTAAAGCTATCCCCTCTTCTTTGCAAATTCTGCTTCTCCTGATCCCTTTCCCGTCTCTTACCCTGCCTAGCGTGAGGTTTGCTGTCTCACTGGTGAATGCATTCCCTCTGGTGCTCGGTAATCTTTCTCTGTCACAGTTCCCACGCTTACACCTATCCTCAAGAGTCATCATTGTACACTGTCCTTGAGCACTTTCCTTCCCTCTTGGCTGATGTAGAACTGTTTTAGTCCTGTCCCTCACTTGCCACAGAATGCGTGTTGCTTGTTTTAGTACCTTTTTCCCTCCCCTCGTGGAACTTTTATGTCCTTCCATCACTAGTCTTGTCTGCTCCTCCCCACACCTGTTTTACTCGGTCTCCATACTGTGACTTGCTTAGAAGCAATAGCTCTTTCCTTTGTTACTCCTTCCACTCACAGCATAGCAGGTCACAAGAGTGGATGTGTGCCCCACAGCTTGAAGTGATTTCTCCCTGCCCTGAACTGACTTCCTCACCAGTCCCAGCTGCTGAGGAACCACTTCTCCCTCATTTTTGCCTGACTAATGTGATTTCCCCTTCCTGTCATGCTTGAACTTGAGTGACTTTCCCCACTTTTGCACTGGAACTGTCATTATCCATTAGACCAATTTCAGCTGTACTGTCATTTTAGTCCCTTTCCAAGCCTCCACAGAGGTCCTCGACCTACTGGGACAGCGGTACCCTTATTTTTTATTATTTTTGTCCTCCCCTAACCCTGTCCTCAAACATAGACTGAATCTTCTTTCTCTTCTTCAGTAGCAGTTCTCCAGGCTCAAAGAGGGATCATCTCCCACCCATCTCGGAGCGGATTTTTCTCCGTTTTGTTTTCTTCTCTGTCCGGATCAGGACAACGGTTTTTTCTTTTCTCTACAGGTTCAAAGAACAGAGACACAATTTGCAGGTGTAAGCCTCGATTCTTCCTGACACTTAGTAATGTTTGCAGGCCTTGCAACAGGTGAGCTTTTTTCCTCTGTATGCCCATCTGCTGAGTAGGAGAGACAGCAGACACAAGCCCCACAGGGGGAGGAAATTTTTCTCAAGGCTCTGTCCATCTTGACATGACTTTACAACATTCTGCCTTTCTGGGGCAATTGGGTCTTCCCCTCCGCCAGCCCTGGTCTTCTCTGTGTGTAGGCATCAGCCCACTGAGAACCCAAAGTCACTAGCTACACTACATTGCTCTGCTTTGCAGGCTCATCGTGACTTGTCTGTTACTTAGGATTGTTGCAACTGGCTGGTGTTTCATTTCATGCACGCTCACCTCTCTGATTTTCTCTTTCAGCTGCATTGGAGAAGAATGCCTGCAGTGTCATAGCCCAGTGACTACCTCACCGACTTCATCTGGGCTGAGTGAGTGCTGAGGGAACCGAGAGACAGTGGAATCTTTTCAGTGTGGGCTTTTCTTCTGTTAATGCCTTTTGTGAAGTGTTATTTTCTCCACTCTCTCAAGCCATTATTCTTTTTCTCCCTACCATTTCCACGTCTTCACTTGCTGTTCTTCCTCTAGCACTTACCTCTTCCTTTCTCAGTCACTCACTTGTTTGCCCTCTTCCTTTTGTCCAGATGGAAGCCTTGTCCTTGGCATCATCACTGCAATATTTGGAGTTATCTCTGTCCTCTACATTGTAAATAAAGTAGTGAAGCTGGTCCAGAAAAATGGGATAGTGTCGTCTTTCTACTCCTGTGGTGAGTACAGCAGCATATGCAGTGATATTAATTGGGACAGACATCATTCTCGGTGTGTTTGTGTATGTGTGCACGTATGAGGGAAAAAGTGGGATCCCATTACTCTGCTTTCCTGGAGGCCAGTGGAACATGAGCACTTGACAGCTAAGCTTACTGGTGCAGTTCTTTCAACTCTGCATCCATGCCCATAGCTGTGACTGGAAGTGGGTGTAAGATCATGGCTGGGAGATGTGCATTTTGCTATAAAACCTTTTTGAGGGCAGGACTGTGAATAGCTGCTTTCCTGTTTTCTCTGGGAAGAAAGGAAGTGAAAATAATTCTGCTTTCTTTTTTCTTTTTTTTCTTTAAAGTTTCTTTGCCGCAGACAACCAAGGAGCCAGTATCTGAGGTGAGCAAGATGATGGGTATAAGAGCTTTCCTTCCACTTTCAACTATGTTAGCCTGAGACCCAGAGTAACATTTTTTCCCCCTGGGCTGTTTTCAGGCCTCGTATTTTCAAATGAGCTGAGTAATAGGGCTGTTTAATTCAGAAGTCTTTTCTGTAGAGGGTGGAGCCATTAACATTTGACTTCCCCTCTTCCAGAGGATGCTTTTCAAACTCCTGGCTTTCTGCTCTTTTCTTTCTGGATGTATTTTTTTCAGATAGCTGGTCCTTAATCCCTTTTTCTCCCTATAGACCCCAAGCTTGGAGGATTTAACTAATTTTACTTCACTTCAGATCGTGACCCCACAAGCCTCTCAGTGCTGCTTCACAGTGTTCTCTCAGGTCCACTGTTGTTCTGCAATTAAGGGGGCCCAAGCGACAGTTGAGGTGGGGTGTCCACAGCCTTACAGAGAAGGCTGATGGGAAAGGTGGCATGTGGAGCTTCTAGAATGGTGGTGATTTCAAGTCCCATCCTTACCTGATTTTGCAAAGAAACGTTTTTTCCAGACTACTGTTTTTTGATGCCTAAAGAGAGTTAAACTCTTTGGGTTCTGCTGGAAAGAAATGTTTGGTGCCTTCTGCTCAAACAAGGCATATAGGAAGAATTAAAACCTCAGCACCTGCTCCCCACCTATCTTGGATAAATTTTAGGATATAAAGCTAGTGGTTCCATGCAGGAGACAGGAGTATTGTGCTGCTGCAGGTGATTCTGGACTAAGAAAATGTGTCTTTCAGGTTGAGGTAAAAAGAAGTGAAATTTCCATCCTTCTTCCTGAGTCCCAGAAGGAAACAGAATTTTCAGTGAATGCAACACCACCACCTGCACCTCTGCCGCAAAGTTCACATGAGTTACCAGACTGTGTCAGACCTGCCAGGAAGACACAGCTTCCAGACAGTAAGTGAAACTCCCCTATCCTTCCTTCCTTCCCCAGGCAAACGAGAACCTGGTTATGCAGATGCAGCTAGGAGGATGTTGGACAGACCTTACCTGGTGTACACGAGCTGTGTTTAGACTTCATGCATGGCACAGTACAAAGGCAGAATCGTGCCCAGAGCCTGTGAGGCTGTATATGCTAAACATTTACGCAGGGCCTTTCTGTTGTCCCTTTTTCCCTACCAGCAAAATGGATTGTCATGTGTGGTGATGTGCTGTCAGTCTTAACGCCTCTGGGATGGTGACCCTCAGCATTCTTTTGGCAGGAACGTGAGGCAGCAAGGCCCTAAGCATGTGTGCTCGGCTCTGCTCGTAACCTTACACAAGAGCATATGGAAGCATTCCCATTGCTTTTTGAGGGATAAAAGCAAGTCTGGACATGACATGAGTCTGTCTGACTACTCTGTAGAAGACCTGAACAAGGAGGGGGCAGTGCACGATCCCAAGGCACCATCCAGCCCTCGATTATTCGCATTCTCCTTGAGGCTGCAGAATCCTGGTTCTCACACTTCATTTCTTCTCTTTTCAGACCCTGCCATTCTCTACACCGTAGTGGATCACGTACTGCCATCTCGGTGGAAGGAGTTTGTGAGGCGTCTGGGTCTGAGTGACTATGATCTAGAGCGAATTGAGATGGAGCATCGGCGTTTACGAGATGCCCAGTATGAAATGCTTAGACTGTGGAAACTGCAGATGGGCCATGCTGCAACTGTGGAGCGCATCAGCTGTGTTCTCAACCAGATGGAGCTGAGTGGCTGCAGTGAAGCTATTCAAGAGGCTTTGCTAAACCAGAACTCTCCGCAACCTTGTAGCCTCCACAGCCATCTTTAATCTATTTCTGCTTTAGTTGCCCTCGCTATGACTATTCAGAGAGGATCATAACTCCCTCCTTTCCTGTCTTCCTTTGCCCATACCTCCCTATCTTTCTAATGCTCCTCAACTGGGTTTGTTGGAGACAGCAGGAGATGATGCTGGAGGAAGGCTGAGGTTTGCTTCTCAACCACCATGTAGTTCAGCATCTTTAAACCAAGACAGGCTTCTGCAACAACTCCTGTCTCAAGGAGGGAAAGCACTTCATAAAGGAAGTGGTGTATGGACTCTGACCAAGATGAGAACGAGCTCAGAGTGACTTGATAGATCAGCTACTCTACGGACAAGTTGTTGCTGAAACAGGTGCTCCACCCACCATGTGGTGGGTAAACTTGTAGGGTGACTTGGCTAAGTTCAGATGGTGAAGTACTCGCTCACTTTTTGCAGGTCTATCTTTCTGCAAGATCAGACAGTTGAACTGGCTCACATTGCAGCCCTTTGATTGCTAAATCTGACTCGAGGGAAGCAGTGGGAGGACGTGCCTATTTCTGGGAGCAGGAGAGGATTGCCCCCTTTTGGTATCAACTAGTTGTCGCTGTGGCAAAAATCACAGAGATTCAGAAATGGTGGTGGCTCTGTTGTGAGAAACGGGAGGATGTTATCCTTTCCACACCCCCATTTCCCTCAGGTTCGAGAGGAATAAGGATTCCCAGCCAGTGAGTCAGATGAAAGGGTTGGTGCTTTTTTTCTCAAGGTCTTTTTTTTTTTCTGTACCTAGAAACCATGTAAGATAGCATTAACAAAACACCTGCCCGTGTGTTTGTCCAAGTGCAGAGGGAAGAGGAATGTGTGTGTGCGTCTGGTTGAGAAGGTACCTACGTACCTCATTGCGTGAGCGCCTCTGCAAATCTGTGCTTGCACACAGGTCGGTAGGCTTGTGACTACCTGCTTATCCATCTCTGAACGATTCACTGAATCTGATCTAACTGCAAATGGGACTTCTGTGTATGTGTACATATATATATATATATTTTTAGCAACTGTTGAATAACTTCACACTACTTCCTGGACTGCATTCTGTGATTGCTGCTTGGGTGGGAGGGCCCTTTGGTACCATCTCCAGGCTCTCACCATCACTTTCTCATGGGTATTACCCTGGGTGAAGCAGAAGTAGCAAAAAATCAATTAGCCTGCATCAGGTGCAGGTTGTCCACACATTTGTAACGTGGATTTTTTTTTTTAGTCTCTCGTCCCTTGGTCAGAGAGAAGCTTTCTATTGTAAATACACTAAATGCTCTGAATTAAAATTCGTATTTTTACCTCTGCCTCCTTTCCAGTTTTGTCCATATCAACTTCTCTTCTGTGACTGTGGGTGAGGGCAGAGAAAGGGGAATAACTTCCAGAAGTGGCAAGAGTGGGCTGCAAGAGTGGGTGGCTTGGTGGTCTGATGAATTTAAAAAAAAAAAAAAAAAGTTTTATAAACTTTTGTACGTAAAGCTTAGCTGCCTTCAAGTCACAGGAAGCTGGCTTGAGGGCAGGAAGTAGGACTGAAATTAAATCTGGTTGCAGGTCTTCTCAGATACTCAAGAGTCCAAGGGGATGCTAGCATATTTAAAGTGAATTTTTTAAACAATATTCAATGAATCATTTCAATTTGTATTTGGCTTTTTAAAGAGGAAAATATCTTTAAATAAAATAATAATAATAGATTATACTTCAATACTAATGTTAGAGGCATCTTTTTGTCTGAGGAACCAAAGCACCGTGTTAAGGCAGCGAGGACCGTTCCTACTCTACCGATGAGGAAACTTGAAAGTGAAAAGAGCCCAACAAGAATCAAGTGACAAAGCCAAGAGCTGAAGTCGGTTTTCATTCCCAGTTTGAGGCTTTGTTTTGCTCTGCCTACATACTACTTTTTTTAATTGAGGCTTATTTTGTTATTTTTTAAATCAAAGGAGATGGTACAAAGCTCATGATGATACACTTTGTATTCCTTTCATAATTTGTGTTCGACAAGCACAGTGGTATAACTACTAGAAGCACATGTTCTAGATGTGAAACTGTGCCTAAAGTGGGGAAATTCTGAGAAATCTTCTCCAGGTATGATATCTAGCCTTTTTATTTCCCCCTCCACATCAAGCTGTGTGGTTCATCATTTAAAACCCCGGTATTTTAAAGCTCACGGCGCAAGGTAAGCCCCAAGCAGCAGGCCCCAGGCCACTGCTGCGTTGCCAGTGCTTTGGTGCACCACTTCTGCAGAAACCCGGGCCCGTGAGGCGTTTCCGAGAGCGCTAAAGCTCTCTGCGCGGTACGGAAGATGACTTTGGCAGGTGATGGGTGTGAAAACGAAAGCCGAGGCTCCTCCGGGCCTGGGCAGAGCGGCCACCGGAAAAGCGGAACTTCGAGCTGTTTACATAATTTTATTTTTAATTCGTCCTTATTGCTCACTGAGTACCTAACTCTGAAGCCACGCTGCCCGTATATAAAACATTCACGTTATAAAATACGTTGACCGCCTCTCCCTTGCGCCACAGCACCGATGACTCGCCGCTCCCCTGTCACCGCGATGGTCTCAGCGGCGCGGTCCGCCTCCCCCCCCGCCGCTTGCCGCGCCTTGGTACGCCCCAAGGGGCCGCGGTGCGCGCCGGGAGCTGGGCGGGCGGCGCGCGCCGCCGGTGGGTCGGTCGGTCGGCGGCGGGGTGGGGGGGGAAGGCCGTTCAGCCGCCCCGCGCTGCCGGTGGTTCTCCCTCGCCGCCCGTTATGGCCCTCAACAAGTCCATGCACGCGCGCAACCGCTACAAGGACAAACCGCCCGACTTCGCCTACTTGGCCGCCAAGTACCCCGAGTTCCAGCAGCACGTGCAGACCACCCTCACCGGCAGGCTGAGGTAGGGCTCGCGCGGCGGCCGTTGGCGGAGCGGCGGGAGGGCGCGTCGTGAGGCGGGGGGTAGGCCAGGCCGCGTCCGGGGGCTGTGGGGCGGCTCCCGCCGCCTCCCGGGCACCGCGCGTGTGTGTGTCCGGCCCCGGGGGGTGGCACCCGTAACCGCTGCTTGCACCTTTCAGCCTGAACTTCAAGGACCCTGAGGCGGTGAGAGCTCTGACGTGTACTCTGCTGAAGGAGGATTTTGGCCTTACGATTGACATCCCGGTGGAAAGGCTTATCCCCACCGTTCCCTTGAGGCTGAACTACATCCACTGGGTGGAGGATCTCATCGGTCACCGGGATGCTGACCAGCGAGTCCTTAGGCGAGGCATCGACATAGGTACTTGGAAAGGCGAATCGTTCCACTCGTTATTTACTCACTGAAACTGATAAAACTCGTTACGCATCCGTAGAGAAACACCAGGTTTGAGGAACAGAAAGATCTCACCCGTGCTCGCCACGGCGAAACGGGCCATCTGACTCCACTGGTGTTCCATTTGGCTTCTTGGTGGGTGGGATTTCTCAGCACAAACGCAGGAATGGCTGTAGCGGGCAATTATTTGGCTTTTTGTGGTCTTGAACTCTCCTGAGCGTAACTTTGTGTGGTATACAAAAATTGTGCTGCTAGTAGTGCAGGCAAAAATGCCATTCTAAAGGAATTTAAAAAAAAAAATGATGGCATTTCTTCTTAGTCTTCTAACTAGTGAATTACATTAGCAGTCTATTAATTTTGCTTTTGGATGTCTGTACAAGAGAGTATGTGAGTTGCATAGCAATATTTTCTAGTGTTCCTTTTAATAAAAACAATTCGGTGGTTTCAGGTGTATTTGAGAGATGAATGATCTGTCTTTTTTTAAACGTTGATTTCCGCCCCCCCCCCAATGCAAGTATTTTCATGAGCTAAATTGTAAAAGACTTAATTAGAAACTGAGGCAAATACTAGCAAAGCTGCCTTTTGGTTGCAGATGGTCAAAGATTGCCTGTATATTGTTGAAAACAAAAGATTTTTTTAAACTGAACTAAACAGCCAGAGATGGACGTCACATGTCTAAGAGCATTGCAGCTTGTTCAGTTTCAGTGTCTGGATTATTGGACAATATCTGGACGATATCTGGATTAAGCAGTAGCTTAATGTAAAGAGTTATTCAGTAGAGATACGAATTTATTAGATGTACACTGACACACGTAATTTGGTTTTCATTAGAAATAAAAAAAGACAATCTCTGTAGGAGCGAGGAACTATATTCCACATACAGATAATAAAATTGGCATTTGGATTCTAAATTGTTGGTGATTCTATATGAGTTATTTAGAAGATACCCACGATGGTACACTTGAATTTGTATCTTTTATTTTTGTCAATAGAATCTTCCTTTACAATTTCAAAGGCTTGTTTTTGAAGATTGTTTTGTGCTGAGAGACGCTGGAATTCCCTTTTTAACTTAAGTTTTAATGCTTGGCATTAAAATGCTGAAGTTATTGACTTCCTCAAAGCTTGGGTTCAGTAATCTCAGTTACCGTGCCAGTTTTCTCATTAATACTTTCTTGGTGTTTGCTAGCATGATTTTATTTTTTAATGGAATTTTTTAATTCCTGAAATTTACTGACTCGCATTGTTAACTGGCTTTGTGATGGATACAAGGTTTATATCATTATGTGGTGTGTGCACAGCTGCTCTCCTTTCCTAACTTTTAGACTTGTTAGCCAGCTTCTACGCATTTGATACTAGGTAGCATTTTTAAAAACAATTTCTATGAACTTCATCACTACTAAGTAGAAGCGACAGATCCTTTAAGTCCTCCAACTATTGTAAAATGTTCAATTTGAGTTTGCAGTGAGCTTTGATGTTCCAACTCTGAGAAAGCAGAAAGTCATCCAAGAGGAACGTTACAGGTGGTGGGTGTTGGTCTCTACTCCCAAGTGACCAGCGACAGGACAAGAGGAAATGGCCTCAAGTTGCGCCAGGGGAGGTTTAGGCTGGATATTAGGAAAAATTTCTTTACCGAGAGAGTGGTGAAGCATTGGAACGGGCTGCCCAGGGAGGTGGTGGAGTCACCCTCACTGGAGGTGTTCAAGGAACGTGTGGACGTGGCACTGCGGGACATGGTTTAGTGGGCATGATGGGGTTGGGTTGACGGTTGGACTTGATGATCTTACAGGTCTTTTCCAACCTTAGTGATTCTGTGATTCTGTGAAATAACTGCTTGCTTTTGCTCACCGACAGACATTGTCATTTGTGTTTCAATAAGGCACTATAACAGTAGACTCTCAGTATATCTCTGAACCCACGTTTTGTGGTGGTGAGATATTTTTCCCTTTTCTTGTATCCATTCATTTATTTCTAAATCTGACTGTCATTGGTAATTGGATCACCTAGATATGCCGTAATTATGAGCAGGAATAATTTTGTGCTAGCATATATTTCTCTTTGTTACCAAGTTTTTATCTGTCTGGCTATCTTTTTAGATATCTTGTTTGGCACCCCTGTTTCTGTGATCATTTTGGGAGAAACAGTCTGATGAAACAGAAATGTTGGTTTGGGGTTTTTTGTGGTTGCTGTATGCATCAAAGTAAATTATTTGTGGTAGATAATAGAAAAATGCAGAAGAAAAATGTATTTGTGATAGTGAGGTTTTTTTTTGGTAAAAACAGAATATGTTTGACTTTCACTATATAAAGTAGTCACTGTCATATAGAAAAAAAAAGCTTAAAAAAAAGTTGATCACTTATTAGAAAATTTATTCCAGGTTATGAAATTCTTTATTTTGTTAAAAGTGCATCTTTGACAATGCTGTATTTCAGATTAAGAAGATAAAGTTCGCTAAAGAACTTTAGAGTAGTAGATGATCAGTAATCAATGTTTTCTTGATATTAGTTCTTTTTGTTGTTAAAAAGTACATAGTTAACAGCCACGCTGCATATTACACCAGAGGCTCGCTTTGCCTTTCTCATGGCTTTTCACTTCTGCAGGGACGGGAGCATCTTGCATATACCCATTACTTGGAGCAACTTTGAATGGCTGGTATTTTCTTGCAACGGAAGTGGATGATATGTGCTTCAATTATGCCAAGAAGAATGTGGAGCAGAATAACTTGGCTGATCTTATAAAAGGTATGATGTAATAACATATTAGTAGCATACAAATGTTGTGACCTATTTTTGCCATGTTCAGTGGCATAACAGAATCTGTGTTCCTGCCAAATACATGCTCAGTTGTTTTTACTGAAGCAGAATGTTTACTAAGGTCCGTGTATGCTTAAGCCAGAAAGTCACAGCTTGTCTAGAATGGGATGTGTGGATAGAGAACTGTTCTTCCTTATGAAAATCTGAAAGTTAAACTTCACCCTGGGGTGTTTTTCTCTCTCCATATTCTTTGTCTGTTACTGAAGTATTTCTTAGAGTTCATGCTGTTTCTGCTGCTAGGAGACCTGGAGCGCTCCCCTCAATAATTTTCATGACACTGCCTACCATGTAGGTAGTACATATAGGTGTACTATATGGTATATAGTGAATACACTCTCTGCACAAGATACCTACTATATACCATACAGTACACCTATATGTAGTGCCTACCATGTAGGTACCCAGAGAGTATCTCTCTGCACAAGGTATCTTGTGCAGAGAGAGTCCTTTGTCATCATTTCTGAATGAGGTCCTAACAACGCCCGTGGTGGTAGTAGCAGTATGCCAGACTTGGTCTGTGGATGAGCTTGGAAAATTTTCCGTAGGAACTCAGTATACTAAGAAGCAGGTCCATTATTCAGCTCTGAAATAAAAACTTTAGTTCTGCTGGAATTTGGAAGCATCCCTTTTACCAAAATGTTGTCGTCTTGGTCCATCCTCCATGTCAATCTTGAAGATCCAGGACTTGATGTGGGGAACAATGACATTTTTCTGTAGCTGCTGCCATCGTAGGATTTTTAGTGGTGTGGTGGTGTTTCGCTATGCTGGAAAAACCTCTGGCAGAGGAAAATGCCTCATGTGAAGCTGTCGTGCCGATGGTGATAAGCTGGAGTAAATATCTGATTGCTGGTGGGCAGAGCCACGGGCAGGGGAGTACCACTGGTGGTACTTGTAGCCAGATGCTGCCTGGGAATGATCCACCCTGCCACTTTTTAACTTCTGGACCTGAACTGTTTAGCTAGAGCTGAGTATACTACTGTAGCTAGTAACTTGTTTAGCAAGGCCTTTTGGAGTCGTATTAGAAATCTTTCTATACCTCTGTTTTTGTTTTTTGGGTTTTTTTTTTGTTTTTTTAAAAATACGATTTTTGTCATGTTCTAAGAGTCTGTCTTGAAATCTGTGCCAAATAGCTTCGTTTGGAGATGACATTGGAATATAGCCTTTGTTGTTCTAACTTCAGTGAAAAAAAAAATAATTCAGTGATAGTAAAACCAGCAGTAATCAGGCAGTGGTTTACTAATTGCATCATAGCTTCTTTCTTCCCAGAGGAAAAATAAGTAACGTTTTTGGCTGAAAGTGAAATACTGTTTGCAGTAACTTTCCTCCAAAGGGGATCTCTCCTATATGTGCAAACAGAAACTGATAAACCTGGAGATTGATTGTAAATGCTAAAAAAATTACATGGTGTTCCGAGTTGTGCATCTGTTTTACTGGAATGGGATGATGGCCGGAATTTGTCTGCTGATACTTTAAAAAGAAAAATAAATTAAAAAAAAAAATCAGTACCCTGTATGTAATGTTAAGAGATTTTCAACAACTTGGACTCTGGAAGTTTTCAAACTGCTTACGAGGTAATTTAGGATTGCTCTGTGATGTGATTATTACATTGTTTGCTTCCTGTTTGTTTTATTTGCTTTCTTATTTCTAAATAAAATCCCATACTGTCAATTAAATAGCTTGCTATGTAGGTGAAATGTGGTTTAGCAGTGCTGTGTCGTTTTAACAAGTTCTTTGATGTCATCTTCTAAGTAACTTCACAGTAATTTTAGGAAGTATGTACAACAGACCATGTGTTACTGCTCAGATTGACATAATCTTTTTACAGAGTTCTGCTCACCTTAGCCCTATTGTCTGCTTTCTCTACTGTAAAAACTAATTCCATGGGTTTTTTTGGTTTGTTGTTTTTTTTTTTTCCTTTACCCTTCTCCATAAAATTGAAAAGGGTATTGCTAACAAGAAAGGCCGTGAAATACTCTGATAAAACTGTGGGCTGGATATTTCAGAGCACTTATATAAGTAAATATCTCCTCTGTGTGCAACAGCAACTGCTGTGTGACACCTCAGTGCCAAAAGTATGTGCAGCTTCTAAAGACATTTAGTGATTTCCTGGAAAACTGTAACCTGCAAACCATCGGTCCAACGGATGTAATGCCTGGCTGAAGAACTTTTGGCTTTGACTGTGATGTGTAACTGTAATTAGTAATTTGTATTTAGTAATCTCTGATTAGTAATTACTAATTTTATTAGTTCACCATTTTTAATGTTATAAGGGGAGCAGGGGAACAGACATCTACAGAGATAAGAAAGCATCACACTTTAATGTCAGCAATTTTTAATGTGAACAACTTAATATAAGGAGAAATGCTAAGTGTTTAATTTAGAAATTTAGATTATAAAACAGGGAATAATGTGCTAATAAATTTTTAGAATGTACTATCCTTCTATTCTCATAGGATTTAAAGTTTGTTTATCTCTTGACTATATATTTCTGTACTCAGAAATGCTTGTGACTTACAGAACTGCAGCTTTAAAGTTAGTGGGCGTTCTAGGTGTTATTCTTGCTATATATAACCTGAACTTCGGTAATTGCCTGCTACCCTAACAATTTTGAATTCTTAGGATGATCATAAACTGTAGTAGTAAATGTTAGGAAGAGAGGCATGCCTTCTGCCTCCATTCTGAATATCTTCATTCTACGTGCATTATCGGTGAGTTGCAGGACTGGTAAAGTCTGCAAGAAGTCCTGCTTGTAGTAATCTTCATACATGCTTTAACTGGACTTCATCCATATTTAAATTCCTGCTCCTTGGGCTGGAATTCCTGTGGTCTTCATAAGACGTGTGACAGGAGTTGACCACAATTTCCAAAGGAATTACATAGCCTTTTGGGAAAGGCAGTGGAGATCTACATCAGATGCTTGCCTTCATCCTTGTGATGGGTAATAATAAGTTGGCGGACCGTAGTAAGCAGAAGGTTTGTCCAGAAAGGAACTCTAATCTTTTTCTTCCATTGTGATTTTTCTAAATCATGTAAGACTACAGTTCCTGTGCAGGATGCATAGTAATTCTGGTTTATTGTAAGATTAGATTTAAAGCTGATCTTGGAGCTGTGTAACCTCAGTGAAGATAGCTTAATTTTAGTCGTTCTCTTTCTTAGCTTTACACTCTAGAAACACCAAAGAGTACATTTTCTCGAGTACAATGCTAGAATTCCCTATCTTAAAAAAATTTGTTTAGACTGGGATTTCTTTTATCTGTGAGGAGCCTGTGGGGTGATTAACTGACGCTTGTGTTAATTTTTGGAAGGGCTTAAAGTGAATTTGTAGTTGCATCAGGGAACTCAGCATAACTCAAGCAATTCCTATTGTTTTAAACAGACTCATGTAATTCCAGTACTGTGTATAAACATATAAACTGTTTGTATGCTAATCCTTAACCTGAAGTCTTTATTTGCATGCTGGTATTTGTTACTTTTTTTTTGTAGAAGGTATTGTTTAGAAAGTGCAGTTTTTATACAATATACTGTTTCAAGAAACACTGAAACATAAATGGCACGCTGGATAAAATATGAAGTTCCTTACTGACTAAATTCCTGTTTTCTGGTAGTGGTTAAGGTACCACAGAAGACTCTACTAATGGATGCGCTGAAAGAAGAATCTGAGATCGTTTATGATTTCTGCATGTGCAACCCCCCCTTTTTTGCCAACCAATTGGAAGCGAAGGTAAGCTAACAAACTAAATGTTGCCTGTACTTCAGTGGTCAGTGAGTGGGAGGGTAGCAACAATTTCACCTCTTCCCTTGCAGAAGGTTGAGTGGAAAATCCCAAATCATTACGAAATTAGCATTTAAGTCTTCTCCCTCCCCCACCCCTGGCCCCAAAGCAATTTTGAAAAACTTAACTGTTACCCTTCGTAAAGTGGAGGATGACCTGTAGAATTTTTTCACAAGTTCTTACTGTCTTAGGGAATTAGTTTGGAAATTAGACAGCTAGTAAATCTGAAATCAAGTGCCCGTTGCAAAACAGCGGTACAGAGGAATTAGTTTCTGGCATCATGCCTGTCTGTATTTTTCATTTCCTTAGTGATTTAGGCAAAATCATACAGCTCAGAGCGGTTCTTGCAATAACCACTGAATATAGTCAGAAACTTAAATCTTTATTCTGTTGCCCTATGTTACAGAGTTAAGTGTTGAAATTTAACGCTATAGATTGTAACTGTGTAGATGCATGTAACCAGCATGTCTTACATGTATCAGAACCACATACTTCATATTAGCAGGATACTGATGTGTGACAGGTAACTTACCTAAGTGAGATTGCAGGGAATTCACTCAGTTATGCTTATTTTGAACATATCTTTGTCTATTATCCATGGTTCTGATGGGGGGAGGATAACTAGAGATGGTGACACTTGCTACCCACTAAAGGTTCAGGCAGGAAGCAGTGTACAAAGCAGCCTAAGATTTCATTAAATGTTCATCTCAAATGTTCTTTTTTTATCCAGGGAGTAAATTCTCGAAATCCACGGCGTCCCCCTCCCAGTTCTGTAAACACAGGAGGGATCACAGAGATCATGGCTGAGGGGGGAGAACTAGAATTTGTCAAAAGAATCATTCATGATAGTCTACAACTTAAAAAGAGGTTACGGTAAGTGCTTTGTCCAGTTAAAATAACCCTACCTTTAATCTGCTTCTGTGGCGGAAATCATGTGAAAATGGTATTTTAAGTAAGGGATGTAGCTGTGGTCCAGCAGTATCTGTTTGGTTTGTTTAATGATGCATACCCATCAGTAATTAATGTCAGTTTATGTAAAACTAATTGTTCCTGAGCATCAATTACAACTCATCATTGGAGGTATTTAAAGGCAGAAGGCAAAAAAAGCCTATACCAGTGACACTTGTAGCTTGCAGCTAAATTAGCACACATAACTTGCTAAAGACAGTCCGTGCTGATTCTTAAGGGCATCTGGAGTGGAAGGATTTATGACATTACCTAATTATCTGTTTTAGGTAGTTTCTATCTTTTCCTGGCTGAATTTTGGTAACTTGCAGCTTTGCCTACTAAAGGGCACTGTTGTACTGAATGCTATCTTGGGTGAACATAAGCTGCAACAAAAAACATAGCGAGACCTTCTTTTGAACATGATAAAGCGATGGCACATCTTCAGTTCTTGGACTATCAGGCTTCCCCTCCCCCAGTGCTGTGGACTATTCTTCTAGCTCTTCTGGAAGATTCCTTCAGTGGGCTTTTTTTAATCCTAAAATATAGCTGCCAAAATTTTATGTGTGTATTACCACAGCTTCATCAGTGCTCTAAGTAAAAGAAATACAGCCTGCCTTTTATACGTTCAAGAGTGTTTTCTTTTTGTTTTGTTTAGACCCTTCTAGGCAGAGCATTGCATTAGAATCTCATCTTCACCCATCTAATACCAAAATTTTTCTTTAGAATGTTTGTTTTCTAGTAATGGGCCCGAAAAAATGAAGAATATATTCAGTTTTTGGAAAAATAAGACAAAGCAAAACAGCATTTGGCTCTGTTAGAAGTGCTTCTGTCTTGTAGTGCTTTGAAGAAAAAAAGCGTTGAGAAGGTTTGCAGGGGTAGCAATTTCATAAACGTTGAAATGTCTTTTTTTTCTGTTTTTATTTAATGTTCTTCCTTTCTCTGTCACCCCCCCAAATCTTATAAAAAGGGGATAGATAGTATGGGAATGTGATAAAAATGGAGGTTTTGATGTTCAGAAGTGATTACAACCCAGAAGAATTAAACTTTTGAGAATTTTAGCAGTCTTTTTTGTGCCAGCCAGGACACTGAAAAATGACTGGTAGTCCTGTCAAAGTTTGTAGGTAGAATGTTATTTAGGCTACTTGATATAGGCAAGCTTTTAGGTGTGTGTGTTCTGATTCATATTTAAATTAAAAGCAGTGATTTTTCAAAACTAAATATAAGCTGAAACAGTCGTTCTGAATTTATTCAGTGATACAGTGGGTGAGGGGAGGCAGGTCAGAGCGGAAGTGATGGTATATATGTATATATTTCAAATGTTCTTCCACTTACATCTGGATGTTTTTATCCTTTGTACATGTTCTTTCTGATATGTAGTGGTTTTGTTCCACCAGTGTAATTTCCACAGGAGCATGTGGTGTACTTTGTAAAATACTATGATCTGTAAAGCACATGTATATAGTTGAGGACTTAATTGGTTTTGTAAGGTAGGGGCAGGGGATGTGTCTGTGATGACTTCTGGAAATGCAGTAGCAACATGGATTCTGGTTCCACATGATGTGCATAGATCTAGGGGAAACTTGCTTTTGATAAATTGATGTTTGGCGACCTTGAAAGGAGTGGTAAACGTAGTAGAGAACTGACTGATGTTACTCTCAAGGCAAGAAGTCTTTGCCTTGAAAAATTCCACATTCCTTTGATGTGGAATTATGAGGAATGCATCATTTCTGTATTGCTCCTCTTGGCAGCACCACTCCTCTAGGAAAGAGGAGGGTATCTCTTGATCTGATGAATTGATAGCGTAAGGCATAGAACATACCCACATGCTAACTGTGTATCGTATTTAGGAAAAATAAGCTCTGTGTGTTTGGGGGGTAGGAATGGTTCAGTTCATGTTTTTGAATAAACTGCCTTGGAGAATCTGTTACAGAAAGAACAGTTTACTTAAAATACTGTTTCCTATTTTGTTAGAGATAAGATCTGGCAACTCTACCAAAGGGCACGAATAATGATCTGTTAGTAGATAGAGACTCCCTTGGGCCAGGAGATGATCCTAACTTAACTTACCCCCATCCCCACTTCAGTAAGGAGTCGCAGGTTCAGTATTTTATAATTTTGGGAAAGATGTGTGGTTTAGTTTTGCTAGAAATTTTGGGTTTTAATTTAAGTATTGCTGCGTGAAATTCTGTGCATTGCATTATGCAGGAAGTCAATTTAAATAATTGTCCCTTAATACCACTGTTAATACCTTTTTTTTTAGTGTACAGTAGATTTAATTTGTATATGTGAGCAGTCTGGAAGTGCTTGCCTTCAGCTTAGATGCATAATCTTGAGGAAACTGTCCCTCGATAACCGGGTACTCCAATTTTCATGATTTAATATGTTATATTATGAATAACCTTTTTGGGTCCAGTCATCAAAAAAGTATGGAAGAGAGGGTTGTAGAGCTCAGATGGTAATTTAGATGAAGAACAGAGGTGTAATGTTTGGAGATATCGAAGATGTGGAGCTGGGTGGAAGGATAAGCTCCACCATAAGTGGGAAAATAAATTTCCTTTTTTTTTCCCTGTTGGTTTCCTCATGAAATAGGGGTTAGGTGATGGAAACCTGGGTAATGAGTTACGAATGAGCAGAAGTGGTAGTCAGTCAGTCTGCTTCTGAGACACAAATGCTTGTCAATAGTTGAATATTCCTTTTTATTCTGATTCATTCTCCAAAGAAGATGGAATAATTGAAAAAAAATTATTGTAAGGGGTAACATCCTCCATATAACTAAAGTCACTCTTTGAAACAGGATTCTTGACTGTTCAGGCACTGTTTCAATAATAAACTTACTGTATTTCCTAAAACCTCAAAAATACTCCCCTGTCCAGTCTGTCTTTGGGCCTTCTGTTCCGATTCATGTTGTACTACGTCCTAGTCTCTGTTTAAGAGTGTGATCATTTTGTTATTTTGTTTTTAAATCCCCTATTGTTCTTGCAGGTTTCTGATCCAAGTAGTTCTTTCTGGTAGTTGCCATTTTCGGTTGATCTGCATTTGTAAAATTCTTTGTTAATGTGTTTGCAGATGGTACAGTTGCATGTTGGGGAAGAAATGCAGTTTAGCACCGTTGAAAGAGGAACTTCGAATCCAGGGTGTGAGTTTGTATATAGTCCATATATATCCTGTATATGTTCTATACAATATATACTATGTTCCCAATTCCTTATTAGAGAAGTACTCAAAGCAGTTGAGATTTAATTATTGTAGATTGAAAGCTGATAGATAAGTAGCACATATTGTCTCCAGATTTTTGTCTCTATCACATGTAGAAGCATGTCTTTGTCCATTCCAGAACATACAGAGTTTCTGCTTTAAAATAGCCTTAACAGGGCTGTTGTAAAAACAAATTCTAGCTCTCTTTCCTCGTAGCTAACATGAAATCTAGAAATTTGGTTGATAAAAGAAATTGTAATGTTATTTAATTGGCAGAATTGTTTAGTTTGCGTTCAATTCTGGCACCAAGTAAAATCGAACCTTGTGCTGCTATTCTCATGCAAGAAGGCTGCGCCAAGGACTTTTTTATGGTTTTCTGGACGAAGCGTAGTCTTCTCTAATTTCCATACAAAGAAAGTGATTGTGAGAGCTGTCCTTGCATATGGTGGAGGGTGGAAGGAAAGAGAATGCATGGTGAAAACAATTCCCAGAAAGATGAACTACAGACCATAGGGAGTCCTTAAACTCAGTGCCAAAAGCAGATGCTGAGCTAGGCACCAGATTTCAAGTATCTGACTTTATTCCCTATCGTTGAACTGTTGCACCTCAGTCTTAGTGAAGTGAGATAAATCCTTGCAAACCTTGCATAGAAAAGCTGAGGTTTCCTTTTGTATTTTTAATTGAAATTGCCAATTTCATTTTGTCCAGGTTTGTAATCTTTGTTGTAATAGAGCTGGGAATGTGTTCATTGTAACCAAGGGCAGGCTGTGTTGTGATTCAGGTTAGGATACAGCATAAAAGTTCCAAAAAAGTCCACTCATGGTTCAAACTGTCTTGATATTTGCTGTATTTATTGGAAATTTTGATAGAATTAGGAATCCAAAGGCAGGAAAAGTTCTAGGGTAGAGACACCTTTTCCTCTCTCTTTTTGAAGGCATTTCTCAAAAGTAACAGATTTTATTTTTTTTTTTTCCTTCCCTGTGCGGACCTGGGGCTTATGCTCTGGAGCTGATGATAATTCGGAGTGAGGTGGGATGGTTGATATTTATCCTTGCTAGTATTTAGCACATTCTCCACACCATACGTAAATGCCTTACGGCATCATTGTGTGGAAAAACTAGACAACACTAACATCTGAGTTTTAGATTTAAAGGCAGTGTAAGTTCAGACTTGATTTTTTTAGGCAAAGATAGAGAAGTGTTTCTGGGCACATTTCTGTCATCTGCAGACAGGTGAGTGGCTTGGCTTCCCAGCCCTTTGTTGCCTTTGTTCCGTGCTCCTTTGCTACAGCAGTGGGTTCAGTATTCAAATGTGGAACAGGAGCAGGTTCTGAACGAGGAGAAGGGGTGTGCTTTTTGCAGAATCAGAATGCAGATGTGTGCTGTAGGTGTGCTGGGTTGCTGCACAAAAAGGGTCTTGTTGTGTATTGCTGAACTTGAAGCTCTGAAAGGGCGCGGACATGGCAGGGCAGAGATGGGAAATCCTGGGCACGGGTACCAGGCTTGGCACTGACCAGTTTCAGGTGGCCCTGACATCCATGAGCCATGTCAGAAAGAATCTCCATTTCTGTCATGAGAAAATAACTCTATGCTAACTTTGTAATTTTTTAAAATTTGAAAATATGTGCAGTAAACCAATGTTGATTATTAATATGAAATGAAACTTTGCATTGCTTCTTTGCATAGGTTCCTAAAGTTACTCATACTGAATTCTGTCAAGGACGCACCATGAGATGGGCACTGGCATGGAGTTTCTATGATGATGTACAAGTACCTGTAAGTAGCTTGGTTTTGGTTTGCTTGTGATTGTCTGTGCCTCTTATTTGAGGAAGGGCCTAATGATCTGTAACTGCTGTGAAACAAACTGTTCTCCTTCAGATGGGAACGTTGGATGTGCTGGGCTGTATGGACAGTGGGATTTCTTGACTGGCTGCCAGTCTGTTAGCATTTATTACATGTGATTCATAAATGACCTGTTTAGGGAGGGGAAAAAGAAGCCTGTGTAGGAACTTCCTGTGGGTTTCAATGAAAGTAAGGGTTGCTTGTAGCATACTTCAAATAGCAATTTAGTAGTGTTAAAAATATGCTAAGTTTGAGCCTAGATTTGAACTTTAAGCTTCACTCTGAGAACTTGGTTTTAATTTATCGTATAGATTCTGTTACCAAATAGATATGAACATGTCTAGCTCAGACATGCCTACATGAATGTAAGTGGAGCTTGTTCACCTTAAATAATGTGAGCCAGTTGCTTTTTTGGATCCATTTGTACATAAACTGTACGATAGGTGTAGACAATAACCAACCTTATAGAAGATGCAAGTAAACGTTCAGTGAACTTGGATCAAAATGTGCATATTAACACTTGACCTCTATTCCCAAGAGCAGCTGCAATTTCTCAGCTCACAGAGCACTAATAGTTTGAAGGAACCAATGAGGCTTTTTGCCTAATGTCTGACTATAAACTCCCTCTCTCCATCAGGCTAGCATAAAGTGCATGACCCTGTTAGCTCTTTTTAATCTAAAACTCTTTCAAGTGAAACACAGGCCATGTCAATGACTGTTGAGTGGCTTACTCTTAATCCCCATGTCTTCTGAGTACAAAAGTCATCCCACTAATACTGCATAGCTTTGTGATGATTTTTTTTTTCTTTCTTCTTCTAGTCACCTCCCTCTAAAAGAAGAAAATTAGAAAAACCCCGAAAACCAATTACATTTATGGTCTTGGCTTCTACAGTCAAAGAGTTATCCGTTAAAGCTGCAGCTATGGGCTGGGATGCTGTGGAAGCTATTGCTGTGGTTAGAGCCTGGGTAGAGAAGATTCTCACTGATCTGAAGGTACAGTATTAAGTATTATATGTTAAAACAACATCCTACTTGAAAGCGTAACTGTGAGAGGGTAGTGTGAAGTTCTGATGTTTTCTGCAATAGGTTCAGCACAAACGTGTTCCCTGTGGAAAAGATGAAGTTAGCCTGTTTGTGACTGCCATTGAAAACTCCTGGATTCATTTGAGAAGAAAGAAACGAGAGAGAATAAGGCAATTACGAGAACTTCCTCGAGCTTCTGAAGATACTCTGCAAGCAATGGAAGAGGAGAAAACTAGCCATAAGAGTGTGAGCAACAATTCGGACTGTGAAAACCCCAAGACTGAAGACTCTGAAACGGGGTTTATGGCACCTGATGAGGATGTCCACTTGACCGCAGGTGACGAGCCAACGGAAGGATCTGCTGCCAAAGAAGAACACAGTGAGCACGTGGAGGAGGAGGAGACAGAAGCAAAGCAGGCAGAAACATCACTTGGCAAAGGTTCCAGTAATGCAGAGGAGGAACCTTGCCCTTCAGCAGAAACTAGCAGTCTGACAGTTGAAAAAGAACACAGTCCCAAAGAAACTAGTAGATGTTTTCTCTTTAAGTGTTTAATGAATGTGAAGAAAGAAGGAAATGATGTATTAGTAGAAATGCACTGGGTTGAAGGACAGAACAGAGACTTGATGAACCAGCTGTGCACGTACTTACGGAACCAAATTCTTCGACTGGTTGCTAGTTAGCCCTTTTTCCTACTTTGGTAAAGTAAGTCAGTCCTCAAATTTTGTAAACTATTTTTAATGGATTAAAATTTTCTGTTAGCAAAACCTTATTTTTTCTCCTTAAAAAAATGAGTAAAATAGAGATTAAAGTCCCCTTTAATATTTTAAATAGCTGTTTCAAAGCTGCAAGGAGTACATGAAGTGCACTTCATTGGACATAAAGTGATGGGAAAGTATTAGATTTTGTGCTGCAGCTGTAAAACTATGTGTAACAGTGAAACACGTCTATGCTGTGAGCGTTTCAGATATCAACAGTGCTTATTCTGGCCTTTTTTCTGATGCAATAGAATTATATATTGTAACTAAGTAGAAATCTTTACTGAAATATTTTCTTCAATATTTTTTCAACGCTAATGCAGGAAATGGTTGCTCTGCTGTGGGAATTGTTTTCTGCAGCGAGGAGTCTTCAACTAAGGATTTAAATATGCCTCTCTTCCCTTTAATGCATTTAACCTCCGGTCTACAGAGTGGCAAGGTGGATACATCCTCTAAGTGTCAATTCATTAAAATAATCGCTTTAGAAAAACCACATGTTGTACTTTTCTGGTGCTTGGGCTTTGAAACACTGAAGAACCTACTGTTAACATCTGTTTTTGTCAACTTTGTTTTAACAACAAAATAAGCTTTTTGAGCTGCTTGGTTTAAAGAGGATTTAACTATGTTGACTGTTCCATTAGACCATTCCTTACACAAATTCAAATATAATTGTCTGAAATGACAGCAGTATTCTTACAGGATTTTGCTTCCATTTAATCTTAAGAGATTGCTTTAATGACAGGAATGAGAGCACATGCTCGTTGTCGTGGGCCAGAAATTCCTTATGCAGGACAAAGATGGGTTCAGAAGCTTTGGGCTGTTGCCAAGGAAGACAACTGAAAAGAAGGCTGTTGCTTCCACACCTGACTCCCTAGTCCCAGCTGTTTTCCCGGTGTTTTTGGGCCAGGGACCTGTTCCCGTGAGAGGAGAGGCTGAGGGACGTGGGTCTTGGGTGCCTCAGAGAGGGTGCGTGTATGTGTTTGAGATTATGAGCACTGGCGCTGCTTCCCGTGAAGTCGGCCTCCCAAGCTGTGATCCATTTCTCTCGAGATCTATGGAACGTGGATAGAAAGTTTTTCTGAAAGAGCGGAGTGTGTGTGCGTGCGTTACCCAAAATAAAAGATACGCTCCTGGGGGACAGAAGGAAATACCACTTATGTTCATGCTACTGGAACCGCTTTGAATGTTCACCCTTAGTTGCCAGGATTTCCGGAAAGATTAGTATGTTTTCTTAAATTGAAATTAAAAGCAATTTAGAAAAGCCTTAATTTTCCCCCTCTATTGTTAACTGTTGTATATTGTGCTACTTAACACCCCTCCTGCAGGTGATGGACAAAGATTTGCATTTTTTTGGGTATTGCAGAATTTTCACACAACTGCTTCCGATATTCACGTCGCTGGGGAGAGATGAAACTAGCCCTGCTCTTTTAGAATCTGAAGAGGTTATTTTGGCTAGCTGAGCCATTAAAAGCCAAAACCAAGGCTGTTTGTCCTTTGCGCTGTTCCCTGTTTATCATTTCAGTCTGTCTTTCTGCAAGGATGAAGAAGCTCTGCGAGGTAAGCCTGTGTGCTTGTGGCATGCTTGTTTTGTTGAAGCAGACTTCATTACCTTGCTTCGTTAATTACCGCTGTCTTTCACCTGTACAACATGAATAAGGTATACTCCTGCGTGCTGCTTAAACAAAGCCAGGTATTTTTCCAAGGAAAACCAGCAGTCTGTGATTTGGATGACTGTTTTAGAAGTTCAGATGTTGTCTTGGCATTTTATTTGATGCAAATGCTTTGACAAAAAGGTGAGGGTGGCACTTGGAAAGCCAATCCTGTGTCGGGAAAGAACAGCAATTAAAAATTGCGCTTGGCGCGTGATTACAGAAGCGGCAGTCCCCGAAGAGTTTGACGTTACGCGGGCGCGCAGCGTGACCAGGCGCCTCGGGCGTGCCGGGCGTCGCGGGGACCCGGTTCGCTGCGGGGGCACCGTCCCCGCCTGGAGCACCCCGCGGCGGCGCCGCTCCTGCCCTTTCCCGGCTCCCGCTTAGGCCGCCGCCGCCCGGTAGCGGCGCCGAGGCCCCGAGCCCCGCCGGCAGCCGCCAGGGGGCGTCGAGCCGCCAGCGGCCGCTCGGCGTCGGGCAGCGCGTCCTCCGCCGCGCGGGGCGGCGCTGGGATTTGAATGGCGCGGCGGGAAGATGGCGGCGTCACCCCTAACGGCGTCGCCACCGCCTCGGCCGCGGGGCTCCGCAGCGGCAGCTCGGGCGGCCCCGCCGCCTCCCGCGGGGCGGGGAAGGCTACCTCGCCCGGCCCCGCCGCTCCCTGTCGGCCTGTGCTGAGCCCGCCGCCCGGCCTCGACCTCTCCCTGCGCGGCAGCGGGAGCCCCGGCACCGCCTCGGCAGGTACCGGCGCAGGAGAGCGCAGCCCTTCCCTTCCCTTCCCCTCCCTTCCCTTCCCTCCCTTCCCTTCCCTCTCTTCCCTTCCCTCTCTCTTCCCCTCCCTTCCCTCTCCCTTCCCCTCCCTTCCCTCTCCCTTCCTCTCCCTTCCCTTCCCTCAGTCCCGCAACGCAGCGCGGGGGGAGCGGGGCTGCCCCGCTCGGCCTGGCGGCCGCTGGCCCGTGAGGCAACATGGCGCTGAGGCCCCTCCCGCCAGCGGCGGGCCCGGGGCCGTGCTGGAAGGGCTCCGCGGACCCCCTGAGCACTCCCGGCCCCGGCAGCGGGGCCTTTGCCCCGGGGGCGGCTCGCTGCCCTCGGGCGGAAGCACCGGCGCTTCGCCCCTTCCTTTCTCCCTTGAGGACAGCGGCTGCAGCTGAGGTACGGGTTTGTGTTAAGGAGGGTGGTAGCGTACAAATAGGAATCGAAGGATCTTCCTGCCCTATTCGGTGTTCAGTTGAGGAAGGTAAGAAAATCCGTGTCCCATGCACGCTTCTGAAGTCGGGCTGGTTTCATTGCATGTCATTTAACGGCGGGCCGTATTCTCGACTTGGCCTCTAGGTGCTACTGTAATACAACAATCGGTACAGCCTGCCGTTGGTAGAGGAGGCGAGGTTTCCCCGTGTTAGAAATTGATTCAAGAATACAGTAAGTTGGTAAAATGTACTGCATCTAGAGGCATCGTTTTTAGTGCTCCTGCTTGGTGCCCTGATACCTCCAAGCGCAGAGAAGTGTAGTAGGTTTTTTTAATATGACATCTTGCCTACGTATACGCGAGATGTTATATAAACATCCTGTGGCAAGATGTCATATAAAGTGGTCCTGCCACCAGCCAGGACCACTTAAAGTGATGCTGCTGGATGCAATACATGTTACCAGCTTACTGTGCTCTTGAATCAAGAGAGAAATGAAGATGTATACAGCACCAAGATATACATAACATCTGAAATCAAGTTACATAAAGTCTCATAACTTTATGCCTTCTGCAATTTTTTGTAACTCTTTAAAACATTTATATCTCTCAGCCTCTTCTCCAGTCATGTCACATCTTCGCCCTGGTGTGCTTATGTTCTGCAAGATACAATTTTGTCAGCTCCTGCAAATGGAGCTGAGCAAGGCAACATATTTCCATAGGACAAATCCTCAAAGACGATTCAGGAAGCGACACTCCTGTGTCCAACTGGCCCCGCATTCTGGAATGGTTTTCTTTCAGAGAAATCAAATGCCCAGTGCTTTCAACCAACAATGTGTATCTTCCTCATTTTGACTATTTCTTAGCTTTTTTTCTAGTAGGTGAAAAAGAGGTTAGTGTAGTGGTATACTGCTGTACATAGATCTTTAAGAACCCCTAAGGCACAAGTTTTCAAACTCGTGGTTAGTTCTAATCTACAGATATTCTTCAAACAGCAGAATCGTGTAATCCTTAACTCATTCTGTCTCTTGTAAGTAGTTCATTGGTTTTAACGCTAGGAAAGAAGCTTGAGATCTCATCATGTAGGGTTTTTTTTTTCCCTTTGTATGATTCCGAATCCTAATTCTGCCATATTAGTCACATTTTATGATAGACAAATCTGGTCTCCTCTAAATTCCCCTTGGGAAGCCTGGTCTGCTGACTGGCATACTGCTGTTTTCTCCTGATGGTGCCCAACTTCTTGTTTAGTATTTGTATAGTACTTTGATTATACAAAGCAAAACAAAGCTTTCAGAGCTAAGCTGTATCAGCTTTTTTATATATTTGTGCAGGAGAGAATGATCATACGCTAGTGACAGCTAAGTTGGGGTTAACCTCAAGATGGCAGTTGAAATTTTTAGTATGTTGAGCGTAAAAATACTGGCTGTTTATGCACGCTAGTATTTCTGATCTAGCCGGCCCTTATGCTGTCAGCAATGGTAGGAAGTTTCTTTTAGAATTTTTGAAGGTGCCGGTAGAAGAATGGGTACAGTAGGGTCAGTACACACAATTATTTGTTTTTCATCTCGATTTGACAAGGTCTTTCACAAAATGCTATTATGGGAGCTGTATAGTCATGGGTGATAGGGGAGGCATTACTGTGGATCAGAAACCTGTTTTCTGTCTCGGATATGGAAAGGGACAAAAAGTTGGAGTTTTCATAATGATTTGGAAAAAGGGAGGAGGAGGGGAGGGAAGAGGCAGTATCTGTAGCTGGCACAAAATTATTTAGGGTTATAAAGACAAGAAATAAGCAGCAAGGAACTTAATTAAGCTGGAAGAACTGGTAATGTGGTGAAGACAGTAATCAGTGTTGATAAACTCGAGTAACGCACATCGTACAGAGTAGCTTGAGCTGCTTGTTCGGTTTATGTTGTTTTTTCAATTCAGCCATAAAGCAAAAAAAAAAAGGCCGGGCAGTTCTATAATCTGTGAGGATTACTGAAGTGTCTGTAGCAATAATTTAAAAAGGAAACGGTCTGGATAAGGATGAGATGGCAAATACATTGTAGTACTGTTATATTAATCAGTGTTGAAACTCTCTGTTTGAGTCTGTATTTGGTAATGGCTGCTCTGTCTCAAGCAAATATCAGAGTGAGACTTTGGTGAAGGAATAATTTGAATGTGGAAAACCTTATAGGATGAAAAATTGAAAAAATGATGTCAGGAGCTAAGAAGAATGGTGAAACATCCATAGGAAATACTGAAAAATATAGGGAAGATAGTTTCTTGTTACCTTTTCTCATAATACAGGAGCTTGTAGAGAAGTTTGACCTTTACGTATGTAACGTAAGTGACCTCCAATTCAAGGATGATACGTGACTTTTTAATTTTTTTTATTTTCTCCTCCCAAAGGGCAATATCAGCAGCTAAATGTTCCTGAAGACCTATCAGACAAGTTGCTCCTTGCAAGCTGGGGTCTTCCCAAAGCAGTTCTGGAGAAATACCACAGTCTGGGAGTAGTACAGATGTTTGAATGGCAAGCAGAATGCCTAATGCTTGGACAAGTTCTGGAAGGGAAGAACCTCGTTTACTCAGGTATGGAAACATCTGACAAAACCAGTCCCTCCTAACTTTCCCAGTGCCATTTACAAGAACATATTGGTGCTGCAGGGTGCTGATCTGGCAGATAAAAAGGTCAAGATCCTCTTTTTTCTGGAGAGACCCTATTAAGATCTGTCCCATTGCTGTACCTCAGACCTGGCTTGACGGACTCCTTTCCAGATGTGAGGAAAGACTTTTTTCCCCATTTTCTCTCTTAATGTTCCTTTAGAAACTAGTAATTAGGAGTCAGTTAATGATGACTTTCTCTTTTTTATTACAGACTATGTCAATCAGGAACTGAATGATAACAGCAATGTTAGATATAAATATTTTTGAAAATTTTATTTACTATCTAATTTTTTCAGTCCCTTTATTGTTTCTTTTCACCTAGTGTAAGAGGGGCATGCAGAAGGAGAAGTAGGACTGGTAGACTAGAAATTTGCGGGAAATGACAACTTGGGTATCTATTCTCCATGGGAAGAAGGTCCCAGAGCAGCACTGGGAGGATGAAGAACTTAGAAGAGTGGCGGGTGATTTTCTTAGGCTTGGATTTGATTTTATTTGCTTGGTTCCAGAAGACTTTGGGCCTGATTGCTGGGTAATGGCTGTCCCCTGGCATCTCCTCCACAGTTTTCTGTGACTGTTAGATGGCAAACAGCAATGCTTGCCAACCAGGAGGGGTTAATATAGTTCTGGGCTAGGTCAGTAAGGTGGTGGCTGAGCTCTCCTGTCTAACCAAGAGGCTGTAGTGGGTTTTTTTGTTTGGCTGGTTTTTTATCCCTTTCTTACCTCTGAGCTGCTCTTGCTTCTGGAGCAGAGATAAGAACACAAGCCTTGGTAGCATGATGGAAGAGGCTAGAAGAGAAATACTTTGCAGTCTTCCTGACCCTTTATGGGGTTAACTGCAAATGTGGTTGTGGCTGTGGGAGAGGGGCATCAGTTGGAGAGCCCTGCCTCAAGTTCTTCAGTAACTGCTTGCTATCTTTATGATGCTTGTTCCTTAGAACTTGGGGTTTTTTTTTCAACTTTAAAAATTAACTTAAAAAAAACCAACTTTTTTTTTTTTTCCCCCAGCTCCTACTAGTGCTGGAAAGACTCTTGTTGCCGAATTGCTTATTTTGAAGCGAGTCCTGGAGACTCGTAAGAAAGCTCTTCTCATCCTTCCCTTTGTCTCTGTGGCCAAGGAGAAAAAATGTTATCTGCAGGTAAGTAGCATTCAAGGAGGGTAAATTTATGGGTTGTAGTTGTTGTGTCACATTTTTTAAACAGTTAGAAGTTTTTGCATGGATTTGAGGAAAAAAAGAATTGTTGAAAGTTGTTTCAGAAAGGATTTGTAGATAATTTAAAATTTGCTCTTGTTCAAAGTTGGAGATAAAAAAAAGAACGTTTTAGCCAAAAAGGGAAACTTGGAAAAATTTTAAGGAGTTGATTAAAACATTTTATTTCAGCTTTGACTTTTAATGCATTGTTACTTGCATTTATTCACAGATTTTATAATTTAAAACCTTTAAAGAAATTTTCTAATTCGTGTTTCTGTTCGAAAAACTAAAACTACAAAGGGAAGGTGCCAACATTATCTGAAAGGAACTTTTTATTTTAGCTTTGGGGTGTTGCACCAGAATTTTGTGCCTTTGATTTCACTTTGATTTTGCTAAAAATATATTCCGACAGGATATGGTGATGTCGTGGCTTCCTCACCCCAGCTATTTAAAAACAAAATTACAGTGAGAACAGTCTTCCTAAAACAAAAACATTTTTTCTTGGAAGACTTTCATATAAATTATTGTTTGTATTAGCTAATATGTCAAAGTAACAACAATTACTAAAACCAAATACAAAACCAGCAGGCGTTTTTGTTACTGTTTCTGACATTTAAGACATTTTCGGTGTTAGTAAACTGAGATGGTATCTTAACCTTGCAAATTGCTAGGAAATGTTACAAACTGACTGCAAAAGCTACTTTGTAGTGATTGATAATGGAGACATGCTTTTGCTTTAGTCTTGTAAAGCTGGATGATTATCGATGCTGTGTTCTACTCCTGGCCTAAGGTTTGGCTGAAGCTGCATGTACTTGAAATCATACGGTATCCTACCAATCTGGTTCAAAAATTTCTACCTTTTGTTAATGTGGCGTGTAATGTGCCAAAGCTGTGGCAGTGCAGTAATAAGCCGTGGAAGAAAAGAAGTCGTTGTTTCTTGACTTTCAGCTGGGAGATGTGACATTTTTGTGTTTGGGATCCCACATTTGGCTTTTGCGCTGATTTCTCAGGAAGAAGGCTCCTTTGTACATAACTCACTGGTATTATAAACTGTTGCACTGTGTGTTCTCTAACCTTAATAGTAAACGTTTTTCTGCAAAACAGTGGTCCCCATCTCTTACTCAGTTATGTATGCTTTATCCTGCAATGTATACTGTGTGGCTTCTGCTTTGGAAATAAAAAATGACAGTGGGAAAAAAAAAAGTAGCAGTAACTGGCTGAGCTATGGCTTTAATCTGTTTAGTTGGCATTATAAGCACTAGAAATTGTGTTTGTAGGATGCAGGCTTTTATGAGATTCCAACAGGCATTGGTCAAAATTCAGAGTTGTAACCTTGGCATGACATTCTGTATCCTTGAAAAACAGGCCCTGTTTCAGGAGGTGGACGTGAGAGTTGAAGGCTACATGGGAAGCATGTCTCCTGCTGGACGTTTCTCTTCCCTGGATGTTGCTGTCTGCACCATTGAGAAAGCCAACGGTCTAATCAATAGACTAATAGAAGAAAACCAAATGGACTCACTGGGTAAAATACTAAGGCTTGACCGTTGGGGGGGAATAAGGTTTCTTACATACTCCGAGTACATGTGAAATCATGGGATACTTTGTATTTGATCAGTTCTGTATGTGACAGACATGCCATGTAGAAAAACTGAACAATTTTTCTTCTTTCAGAGCACCTCTGATTTGGATTTAGGAATGCAGTCAGGACTGTTCTACAAAGCTCAGCAGCTGGGGAGTGAGTAGGTAGAAGCTGCAGGTTTAGTTTGTCTGTCATTGATGACAATCCATGGACAGTGATTAGCTGCAATAAGCAGTGATTCCCATAGCTAGAAAATGTCTTCTAATTAATTAAATTGAATTAAAGGTCTGGGATATGTTTGAGTTCAAGAATGTATGTATGTATGTATGTTCGTTTCTTTGGAACAGAGGTAGTGGCATCCATGGTTTATCTTCACTTAGCTCAAGGAAGAGGAGGAATTGAGTTTGGTGTCCGGATGAGTGGAATAAATACACAGAACTCCTCTGGGTAGGCATGGTGACCAGAAGGTGTGGTGACTAGGAGGGCTGTGACATTCATTTGTCTCTTGTAGTTTGCTCAAAAGCCCTCTGTCCTTGTAACGTAGACTTCTGGGTCACTGTGGCCCTGATGGCCGCTAGATAATGGTGGTATTCATTTAGTGTTTGGGAGGAGATACAAAACCTGAAGAAGCCCTATGTTTCTACTGTGCACTTGGAGAGAGCCTTCTTTTTCCAGTCCAATCAGAAGTTTGTTCTTTTTGTTTCCCTGCTCAGTAAAGCTATACCCAGTTATATTTTATACAGTAATCCCTCCCATTTTCACTCTGGCCTGTGACGTAGCTGGTTGCTATTTTAAGAATATAAAAATTGGAAAACTAGATGAGTGTCAAACTGCTCTGAGACCTCCACCTATGAAACTGCTGTTCCATGTGCATCTGGTGTCATAATATTCTGCAGCATTGTATGCCAGAAGAGTTTTTTAAACATGAGAGAGAATAAGGGAAATAAAGCCTTGCAGGTTTTGTCAGAGCGTGAGGTCATGGGATAACACATTCACACTTGGATCTGTAGGGGCTGAATCACCATGAATGCTTTAGACTGCCAGTGGGCTGGAAGACGAGTGGATGACCGTGGTTGTGCAGCATTTTAAATTCATTTGAATTGAGGCTCCTGCAGTCCAGCCCGATTCTTGAATGTATATCTTCATCCCTTCCCTTGCAAGAGAACAGGCAATCATGCAGTTTGTTATTTTGATAGATAGCTACTTACTTTGGGGTTCTTTTATTCATTTTAAATAGGGTTAGTTTGATCCTAGGTCACCACACGGTACAAGCTGTACTGCCAGCATAAGGCAGAGAGTGGGGTCATGATGTCCATGTTTATGTTGGCTTGGATGCCTTGGAAGCATACTCAGTATACTAAAATGTATTGTTTAATGATATAATCTTTCAGAAGCTAGAGATATGCCAAATCCCTTTGGTTGGTACCTCCATTCCATCCCTACATTTTGTTGTGCTCTCTAAGATGAATGTACCTGAGAAGAGTCATATAAGTATAACCAGCCAAGTGATTACAAGATTTGAGTTTGAATATGTGTCCTCAACACTGATACCTCCTTAAAGCGTGCTGTTTTTCTTTCACCTTTTGAAAACACCTCTGCTGCAACCCTCCGCTTTGCTTGTGTCTAATATGACTGTATAACTGAAATAAGGGTAAAAATGTTTTTTTTTCTTGATATGCTTATTTGAAATTAATTTTTAAATTAAATTTGAGTTTAAAAATAATATTTAAAGTAAGAAATTGACAAATTTTCTATTTGGAGATAAATTCTCATAAAAACTTCAAAATACAAGCATGAGCTGAAAATGCCAGTTTAGCTGTCACCTAAAGCAAGCTTGTCTGAAACTGCAAGATTGTACCTCGTCTTCTAATTAATTCTAAATTTAGACCAGTTCGTAACGAGGGTGTTTTATCTTTTGAGATGAGTTATTGGGAGATGACTGCAATTCTGGCTGGATTCCATCTCAAGCTTGAGCTGTTCCTTTTGTTGATGTCAACCCCCTGCTGATAGCTCACGTTGCCTTTGGAAATTGTTGAGAGAAGCTCAAATCTTCTGCCTGGCAGAACTCTCTTTGTTGTATGAAGCAGTGAAAAGCAATTTTGTGTTGCTAATTATTATATAACGTATGTCAGTTAACATCCAGGTACACAGGAGATGATTTTCCTTTTGTTGTTCAGCCTCTTAACACTGATGCTGAAGAAATTTTTAGGGAAGTGGATTAGAGAAGAATCTGCTGCCTTCTCAACGTGTCAGCTGGGAATGGATTTGTCATGTGCTGTTGTGATACTGAACTTGTTTCTTTTCTTGATTTAAACTTGAAATTAAAAAAATTACTAGTTTAATTGTATTTAAAAGAAATTAATCAAGTCTTCCCTGCCTGTCATTCAGAACTTTTTAGTTTTAAACAGGATATGAACTTAAAGCAGCCTAGGTATTCTACAGTAAACACGTATGATACCTTTCAGGTACTTTTTAGTAGGTTTTTTTCAACAGTCTTCTAGGGACACACCTAATTTGCAGACAGAAAGAGGAGACTGAGGCTAGCCTCCGTAGCAATGCAGTATGACGAAATTCTGGCCCCGCTTGCACTCCTGAGCTTGTTGTTGAGTAGAAAATACCATTGCATGCTGGGACCTGTAGTCCTCCTTGGCTGCAATTCCATTTTAAGATGAGGATAGCTGTGTGAAAAATACTGTTTGCCTGATTGCTCCTGCTGTGTTATCCCCATGGGTGAGTTCTGAGTACTGCCTGAATAGAGGAGAGGACTGTGCATGTGTGACAGTAAGGTCTCACCAGCCTGCAGACTGCCAGGGTAATACAGTACAGAGGTTTAGCGTGGGTTTGACTATTTATTATAGCTGAGTTGCAGCAGAAGGTATAGAACAAGTGGCTCATACAGCAAATAGTGGCATTCCCTGTGCTTTGGCCTGTAGGTACCATTAGTGTTCTGTGCTTCATTTCAGGAAGCAAAATGTGTTGCTGCTTGGCACAAAGACTGGAAAGGTAACTTGTCTGAATTTTACTTTGGTAGATATCTGATTACACTGTCCTGTCTCAGCTGCTGGAAGAATTCAGCCAGGCTGTTGTACGGGGAAGCAGGAAGAAGCTTCTTCTGGTAGCTGAATAAATATCTATTTGGTGACCAATGAATTACCATTGTTTACAAGCGAGCACAGAATAGAGGAAGTACAGGAAGACAGAGGAGCTGGGTGGGTGGGAGTTTGTAAAAGAGGCTGATGAAGAAGTGCAGCACTTTTTTCTAACTTAAGTGGCTTGAAAGAGAAGGGGGTAGAAAACAGACAGAGGGAGAAGGAACAGACGTAGGAAGGAGAGAAAAAATATGAGAAGGAAAAATAGCGTTGAAACAGATAATATAAGGTCACATTTGCCCTTAAGCTCCTGCTATTTTAGTTGCACCAGGAAGATGTTATAGCTGTACCAAAGATGAAAAAAGAATTCCACAGCAGCAGAACTAATGAAGCTTGGTGTCCTCTATGCCCTGCCTTTTTTTTTTTAATTTTATTTTTTTTTAACCTTCCTTCAGCCTCTTCCATGTCCCTGTGACCCTGTCAGCTGGCCAGAAAGGGTACATACTGCTGCTAGTTGGGATGTGTGCAAGAGCTGTGCTGAGTGGCTGAGCTGTAGTGGCTCTATGTTTTCTCCTCAGGGGAGACCCTAATCTGGTCTGTTGTCTCCAGCTGCTGATACTGGGAAAGCTTTTTAGACATTATTCTTTTCAATATTTCTACACAGGTGGCTAATAGATTAAAAAGTCATTTGCAGGGGGTAGGATGACAACAGAGCAGTCATGTAAGGATTTTTTCATTAGAAAGCCAAAGCTAAATAGTAGAGCTCATTCAGGTCTGGTTAGTGAGAAAAGTTATAATAGGAAGCAGGCTATGCCAGTGTAATTACATCTGCTCTAGGGTTTTTTCTAACATTACTGTATTAGTAAAGAGTAATGTTTTTAACTAAAACAGTGATGTGAACAAGCTTTTCACTAGCTCATTTGGGTGCCGGAATGTTCCTTTCCAGATATTCTGAAGCCTGGGTGTTTTTACTTGCAGAGAGGTTACAGTATAGATCCTGCAATACTGTTTCATGTGGTGGCCAGTCTAACAACTCAAACTATTTATTTTTATTTTTTTAAAAGCTGATTGTGTGTGTGTGTGTGAGGTTGTGGGGGGTATGAAATGTTATGACATTGATCATGATTTGTCTCTCTTGGAAGAATCAGTGACAGAAGGAAGCCATAGCGGTATTGGTAAGCACAGCTGGATTTGTGAATATAAATTTCAGTTCATCATGTGCAATATGAAAGGATCAAGGCTATCTGTTCTTAGTCTGGAGTTTTGTCAGATATAACCTGAGTGCTTCTCTTTATCAGGAGTGGTGGTTGTGGATGAGTTGCATATGCTGGGAGACTCTCATCGAGGATATCTGCTGGAACTCCTTCTGACCAAAGTTAGATATGTTACAGAGAAGGCTGCAAAACGGTGGGTAGACCAGGATGTCTGTCTTTTAATGTTAAATTATGGATGGCTCTAAATATTTTGTTCTCTGGGTGACTGGAAATTTGGGTTAGCTCCAGGGTTTTTATGAGAGTGATGACCTAGACTATTTTGGTTATTAAGTTCTCATCAGAACACCTCTCAGGGGTCTGCCATTGTAGTCAAAACCTCTTTTCCTCATGGTTTTCAATTTGTGTGCTACCATGGGATTCATTCTCTCAGCAAAAGAACTAAGGCTGAAGCTTTCACTTACTTTTTTAGCCTATTTAAATTTTTTTACAAACTTTGGATTTCTTTTAATGTTTTTGCTAGTGGACTTGCCCTGCTTAATTTTTCAGTGTTTCATGGAATGGGGTATTTATCCTACTGAAACATTCAGCTATTGTGGAAGAGTGGGCATGCTGTTAACTTGTCAACGGTAAATTGATCAGAAGACTTAAGAGGATGTGCCAGTATCCTGCTTAGTTAACGCTGCTCAGGGTGATCTGTGGTTTTGCTTATAACGTGATAGCTTACTGGTTGCATCGTTTCTTGCCTTTAGCCCAACTGATTGGCCACTGGGGAACAGATTAAATGTTTCAGAACAGCTTTAGAGGCTTTTAAGAATTCAGTATCTAGATCCCCAGCACCAAACTGCTGCTCCATAGTGCCCAAACAGACAAAGGCAAATGGAGGAGATGGTGGATCAGTCTTAATCTTCACTGGTGGTGCTGAGAGAAGAGTCAAAGTCAACTGTTCTGTTAGCACCAAAAGCCAGATTTTGCCAGTTTTCTCTGCTGCTTCCCATCTTGTGAGTTGTACCAGTGCGGGGCTAAGCACAGACTACTTATTTAGTTCTGGGGGAACTGCCATTTCTACATTGGCTCTCCACCAGACATTTTAGCCAGTATTTCCCATCCTAATTTCCAGGATCCAGCAATGTTCTGGGTCTAATCACCTCTGACTTTTTCTCTTGTTCTCCCCGTAATTCCTGGAAGCCAGTACACTTCAGAGCAGCATGAGTGGCTTTGCCACTCCTTTTACCTTGGCTTATCATGTAGCTGCAGCACAGATACAGGACTGTGCTCTTGCTTTCCTCCCTTGCATTGAAGGAGCAGGAAGAAGAAAACATTTGTCAGGGAAAAAGGGACAGATGCGTCAAGGAATGTTCCTGGGAAGACACAATACTTCAGCCTTCACCATATAGGTGCTGGGGCCCAGATCCTTCATCTCTCCGTCATGGTCAAGTTGACAGGGGTTCCCCGTACCACTTACTGACATGAAGGAGGTGGCCATTATTTTTGTTTTGGAATCCACTTGAGATTCCTGGAGTTGAAGACCGTTTTTTCTCTCAAACATCCTCCCAAGTCTGTGGTGCCTTTTTTTTTTTAATTTAATGGGAGCCACTTTATCCAAATTCTTTAAACACTATCCAGCCTGACTTATTATCAGAATGACCAGTGCTTTTAAGAGCTTTTTAAGTAGTTGGGGGGATGTCCCACTGAAGTATAAGGCTGTGTCTTTGCATCAAGACAGTCTTCTCTGATGGCTGTTGCCAACGTGGATACCTTTACTTCTCCATAAGGCTTTTGCAGACCCAGCCAAAATTCTGCAGCAGATTTTTCTCCTTCCCAGTCAGAGAGAGTGTTGTGGAACTAGTATATTTTTAATCCTTGAAGGTCAAAGTTTCTTCAGGGGGGAAAATCTGGAACCTAGATGGGGAAGCTGTACTAGGAAATGCTTGAAGAGCTTGGATAAGAGAGTCTGCCTTTGCACATCTTCCTTATTTCTGTCTTGTCAGTCACTGCCCGTTTTTACTCTAGCTTCTGGGTAGTCTTGTTTCCTCTGTGTTGTCTTTGCCAGGATTACCAGGATCTTTCAAGAAGGTTCAGGCTGTTTCTGAGCTCACATTGATTTGTCAGACCTTTTTCTTTTTTGAAGTCTCAATTTCTGGCTCAGTGAAATGCAAATGAGTAGTTTTTAAACATAGGCTTAGGAGCATAAAAACCCCCTATTGTGTGGATGTAAAAGCCTGAATTAAAATACACATTTGGGTATCTAATTTAATGGTTTGTGTTTTCAAGTCTGTTAAGAGTCCATTACTTCTCACTGCCTTTAGTGGAAGCTGCTGTTCAGCACTTTGAGAACTGAAGCTGCTTTCTTCTTTGCTGAACTAAGAGCTTTGGTTCCCAACTCTAGGAAGACCTTAGTCTAGCATTATTTGTCCTGAAATCAAAACAAATGGAAGTGTTTTAATTAAGGCATTTAAACTTAGAAAGACTGCAGTGGAGACCGAACCATTCCTTTATTTCCATGTTTTTGTTAATGGCAAGGAAATAGTTGATTTATTTATTTGTTTTCAGTTTTTCCAAATATGCAGTCAGGTTATGGCTGTTGTTATGTAAAGAAGCTTAAAGTTTAGGTTCAAAATGACAAAAACTTGAATTATTTTTTATCAGTGCATGACCTAAAATTGTGTTTGCTGAAAGTAGAGTATGGCTTGTTTCTGTTTCAAGAAGTTGAAAAAAAATAGCTTTGCACTTTAGACCCTGGAAGGAAGTAGATTGAGTTAGTTTTTCTCAATGCCATTTTCCAGAACAGTAGCCTGTGTTGTCACTAACTTTCATTTTCTTTTAACAACTTCCAGACAAGTGAAGATGACCGGTCCCGGTTTTGGTGGGATACAGATAGTAGGCATGAGTGCTACTCTCCCTAACTTGGGACTCCTAGCCTCATGGTTAGATGCAGAGCTGTACTGTACGGATTTTCGCCCTGTGCCCCTCAAGGAGTGGGTGAAAATTGGCAGCAACATTTATGACTCCTCCATGAATTTAGTGCGAGAATTCCAGCCCAAGCTTCAACTGAAGGTAACAAAACTCTGAGCAGTGGCTTTGGGTTAACATGTTTTGTACAGCTAAAGTTAAAAAGACAGCTACAGGTCTGTTTGGTTTTTGTTTTTGTTTTTTTTTTAATAGGTGACATTCCTGACTTTATTGTTTACTTCATAGATTGTATGCTCAAACTAAGGACAAATTTTTTTTCTTTTCTGTCTTCTACTGATTTAAACAAGAAACAAAACACACGCACACTCATGAAGTTCTTGAAGTTTCTTGAATCTGACTTGAAGATAAAGTTGACTTTGCAGCTATCTTGTTTCTGAGCACTCGACAGGTATAAAGAGTTTGATTCTCCCCTTACCCACCACCCTATCTTGTGTCCTGGAATCTACTTCACTTTCATAAATTAAGGTAAATATTTTCTGGTTAGGCCAAGGAATTTGCATTAATCATTGGGAGAGTATATTTGCATTAAAATCTCGTATTGAACCTGCTTATGTTAAACTGCTAAATGATCTAATTTTGTCAGTGATTAGAAGGCAGATGTCCATCCTGATTCTTCTGCATCTGTTTTCAGTATTTAGTCCTTTTGTGCATTTGAAAAGGATATGAAAGTTAAGAGTAACGTACTATAATGATTTGGAAGAACCAAATGGGTAGAAATGGGAAATTTGCACCACCTACTTGTAGGTTCCTTTTCTGTGAAGTCTTTGAAGAGTGAATTCTCTCCCCAGTCCTTTCAGCTGCTCTGTGTAATACTAGTGTAGTAGTTGGACAATATGGGCTGAATGCCAGCAATATTTTGGAATGTTTTGCACCTAGTTGTGCGCAGACATTCTGTTGTCAGTAGCATGGTGGCACAGCGAAGAAAAAGGATCCTAGAAACAAAAGGAAATGTTTGTGTCAAGAATATCTGGAAGCTTGCTTCTATGTGTTCATGTTGAGAAGGTGATGTTGCGTCTCCTTTTCTGGATATTTTTCGAAGTAGTTGCTTTTGACAGGTACTAAATTAAGTAAGAGAAAGAGCTAAACTTACGACTCAACAGTTTAAGGGAGTTGGCTTATTTTATAAGACCAGATGATCCTCTTGGGCTTGAAATCTATCACTGGACCTTCAGACTTCTGTTCTGTTCCTCAAACTGGACCAGGAAAGGCAACTTTTTGACCTCGCCACTTCCGTTGAATTTGGCTGAATCCTTACCAAGCTTTTGATGTGTATATGCAGTTCCTGCCATTGCTGCCCTGTTTTCACTTGCATTTCAGTGCTTTTTATTTCTCACCGTACACCTACCTTTTTTCTCTTCCTCCTTTGGCCTGCTTGCTGGAAGAGAATCTGGCTTAGTCAAGCAAAACAGATCAGTTGCAGGAACTCTCTTAGGATCTTAAAACCGAAAAGGCAAGCTGTAAACAGTAGGGGTTTGCATGCACATCCATATAAGTATCCATAAAAGCCTTCCACTGCGCTCTGAACACTTGCAGTCTTTGGTCAGCAGTGCTTGCTGGGTGTGTCTTATTGGGGATGCTCACACTACTACAACTCATGCTTTTGATTCAGACATCCTAGTTGATGAGTCTTCCTTAGTTGCTGTAGAGGGATGTTTTCCCTCCGGGCTCTTCCTAGTTCTTCCCCACTGCTGTTAGCCACGACATGGAGGTTGCAGTGATTTTTTTTGTGTGCACTGGGTGGCCTTCACTCAGGAACAGATTTATGAAAGCAAGACGAAACACCTTGGGTTTGTTCATGGGTAGGTATAGGGCTGTCCTCAGCAATGTGGTCATACTAGTCCTTGGACTTCCTAAAGCAAGACAGAAACTAAGGTAACAGTGCTGCATCTTACTTGTTTGCTCCTCTTTCTGACTTGAAATAGAAGATTCCTACTGTGACACAGAAGAATGACAGCATTTACAAACCTCATTCAGTGTGAGTGCCTTGAAAATATTTTGTCTCAATTCAGGGAGATGAAGACCATGTTGTGAGCCTGTGTTATGAGACTGTTTGTGATGGCCATTCAGTCCTGCTTTTCTGTCCATCCAAGAACTGGTGTGAGAAGCTGGCAGACATCATTGCCAGGGAATTCTACAGTTTGCAACAGGCTGAGAGTAAGAGAAAATAGTTAATAGAAGACTGTAGTATGCACAGTGCCTTTAATGAAATTTAATTTTAGTAGAAACTGTAAAAATATTTTTTTCTCTCTCAAGGTTCTGCAAAAAACTCAGGCCTTTCCCCAGTTGTTGTGGACAGAGAAGAGATCGATGAGGTTCTGGATCAGCTAAAGCATTCTATCTCAGGCCTGGACTCTGTGCTCCAACGTACTTTACCATGGGGAGTGGCATTTCATCATGCAGGTATTCCTGAATATCTTAGTCTTGAATTCTGTAATGGTCAAGTCATATGGGTTCTTTTGCTGTAGTTAGCAGCAATTTACCAGTTGCTTTTTGACACCTTCTGCAGTTTATGAGTGAATTAAAAAGCCTTGAGAATCTCACAGTTAGAGGTAAACTTGAAATTCTTTTGTTGTGGCCAAAGACTTTAATTCACTAATAGTGATGATAAATCTTCTCTCTGCTGTGTTGGATAACAGCAACTTTTTAAATACAACTTAATTTTTTTTTTTGTGAAATGCCTGAAAAATTAGCTGATTTGCAGCCCAAGCATTTTCAAGTTGTCCCTAAAGCTGCCAGAGTATTTCAGAGCAATTTTCCTCAACATAATACTGAAATAGATGAGTAAACAGAAGAAGTATAACAATGAAAATAAAAATAAAAGGAGCATGTGCCGCTAATGCTTCTGGCTAAATCTTTCATTTCTTACTTAAGTAGGTAATAGTGTATGTCACCTGTTGATCCACTGAGAGAAAGGACTGACTCTGGAAGACAGAACAGTAGCTGTGTCATTGAATATGTTAGGGGGAATAATTCCAAATGCTTATGGAGTGTGGATTTCTTTCTCAAGAATAAAATCAGCCTGAAGCCCTCAAGGAAATGTAGAAAGATACATATTAGACTTGTAACCTAGAAGGGAAATAATGAAGACAGATTCCAGGGTCAGGATGGCAAATGACTAAATCCTAGTTCCCTACTGTGTGTGTTACATTCAGTTGTCGTCTTTTTCTTTTCTTTTTTTTCTTTCTTTATTTACTTGCAGTGCATGTAGATATGTAGTAAATAGTTGTTTACCTTGCTACAATGTGTACAAGCACCTTAGAAAAGCTGGTTTATAACTATTACTGTCAACTGAACAATGAAAACTTAATGGTGAAATTTTGCTTCACTTATGGTTCGAAAGAAGTTAACTGAGGTAGCGTTGTGACTCTGGTTCCTAACACTGAACAGCGAGTGTTCATTAAGTTTATTTGTTCTTCCCCTTGTTTGACAGTAATATTATTAGCTCTTAAATGCAGTCTCGCCATTACTGGGTTTGCTAAAAGTCATCTCTGCTCAGGTCTTACTTTTGATGAACGGGACGTCATTGAAGGAGCCTTTCGCCAGGGCTTGATTAGAGTCTTAGCAGCAACCTCCACGCTCTCGTCTGGAGTGAATTTGCCTGCACGCCGAGTAATTATACGAACTCCCATGTTTGGTGGCAAACTGCTGGACATTCTCACTTACAAGCAGATGGCTGGAAGGGCTGGCAGGAAAGGAGTAGACACAGAGGGTAAGCAGAGGCTTTATTAACATTCTCTAAGAACGGTGTTAACCTGATTAAATCCAGGGCAGTGCTTTGCAATTAATGACTAATCATGATGAATTCCTTTGGTATTCAGTATGATTAAGTTAATCAAGATGAATTTGTTTGGTGTTAATGGAGTAAAAATTGTAAATCCCAGGGGATTCTTTTCGCTGCATGACACTTACTTTGGTATTTACATGTCAGTTACTTCAGGAATGGTCTATTTTCTCCTTTGAATTCTTGTTAGCTTCTAAGTTTCTGTTCATTTGCCTTAATTCTGTGATCCATGGTCATTTTACTGAAGTGTTTACAGTTTCAGTGAGAAAATTTACAGTAAACTCTCATTGGACAGGCCTAAAATGTAAGAAATGCATTTGAAGTCTACAGCCATAATTTGACAAACTTCTTCTGTTGTCTGAAGTTCTGATTTGGATTTATTAAACTTTCACTAAACTTAACCAGAACTTTTATGAATTTTGAAGGTAGTAATGTGACAGAGAGACAGGGAAATGTGAACAGTAGTTCATAGGTAATATGGTGTCTTCATGCATAGAGTGACACTGATCGATGTTCAACGAAATAATCCTGTCTGTTATTTTAATTTGCAATGGAAATTTATTTTCGTGGATGATATTTGGAAAAAATACAAGTATAAACACAATAGAAAATAAGAAGTTCAACAGAAGCGGGAAGTGGGATTTGCCCTACTGATGGTTTGATTGGTGCTTGCTGGAACCCTATGTAAGCAGACTGTTCTTACATTTAACTTTCTATTTTTGCCAGAGTAGCGTAGCAACAGAGCATTTTACCACCTATATCTCTGTGAGCTATCCCTATGTGTTAAAGAAAAGGGCAGCTGCATGCTGTATTTTGAAAATTTCCAGACTTTGTCACTTGAGTGTAGCTGGCGGGTGTAAAATTACATTATTCCTTGAAGTTTCTTTTTTCTTTTCCCTTCAAGTTACAATAATTAGTACCCTTTTTTTGACAGTTCTGATGTGACTGTGTTTTGCACAGTAAGCAGTTGATTTTTATGCTGATGAGCTTCATGAATGTACCATTTTTTTCCACTCCACAGAGTCTTTTCGATGAGAACATAAAGCTACATTACCAGCTGCTACTCTTTCACAGAGTAGGGAGACTGGAGGACAGCAACTTCAGCTGGAAAAAATGCCTTATGTGGATATGAAATTCAGCTGACAGACAGAAGATAAATCCTGTTGGGTTGATTTCCTTCCCTTCCCCCCACCCCCCCAACATTGTAGTGTTGGATTGTCTCAGGTTTTGATTTTTTAAATTTTTTTTCCTTGTCTGATGGAAATTTAAAAACATCATTTTAGAAAGTGAAATTGGATTATTTTTGCATTCATCAAAACTGTCATGTTCCCAAGGTGAAATAGGTAAAGCTATTCAATATCACTGAACAAAACCTAGAAATATAACAGGGCCTTTTTTGCTTATGGAGGTTTTTTTTTCATAATGGAGTTTTATGCCTAGATAGCCAGAATCTTCTGGTGTTTGTCTAGTCTGACGCTAACCTAGACTTCCCCTCTCATCTGAGATGTTCAATAAGGGATCTTAGAACAGCTTAGTTCCTTTTTTTTTAACTGTTTGCTAGGTTGCAGTTATTGGCTTTAAGTTCTCAGTGGCATCTTGCAAAAGGGTTCCCCCAAGTATTGAATGACTGTCGGATAATGTAGAGCCAAGTAGATACCCATCTTGTTAGATTTATCACACTGAAGAGTCAAAGTTTTCAGAGGGAATTGTAGGTCACATCAGAACCCAAATATGAAATGAGTGAACGTTCCTTATTGCTAAAATCAAAATAAGCTTTGCTTTCACAAAACAATGCTTACATGCAGTTTATCTTCTGTACTCTCAGCTCTGGCAAAAGTGCACGGTCAACAGATGTCAAAAGTTTCACACACCGTCTGAGCATGTCTTTCATCCTTTAATTCATTTATGTAATCATGTTTAAGCTGTATTCTGTTACTCACCTACGCTGCGTTTGTGGTATTTATTCTGGTCACTGAATTTAAGTGCGATTACCTCTGAATTTGCTAATTACTGTAGCATTACCACAGCTACGGTTTTGTCATATCTTAACATTCCTAGGATCTTACTAAGATACCCGCTACCAAAATTACGTTGGTGTCCAGACTACATGCACTTAAATCTTAACAAATTATCATAAACCTATCATGATACTTAATGTCCAGCTAGTCCAAATGTAATGTTCTTATCTTAGTCAAAGGCAAGCTTCTCCCACCCATAATTCATTCATCCTGTGCCAATTGGCAAAGCTTCTAACTAGCTAGGTCTCCCAGGGACCTAGTTTCTCTGTAATGGCTTTGTTGAAAAAAATCTCCTTTATGTGACCACTGCATTTTCCATGGGTAGTCTGTACTATTAGTTCATTAAAGGAATTGGCCCATTATTTTTATTTTTGTTTCATGGCTCTGGGACCTTTTTTGTCTCCCACAGAATTTCGGTAGTTAGGGATTAACTTAACAATGTCTGATAGAGAATTTTAAGGTAAGGTATATTTAGATGTACTTTCAGTGGAAACCATTCAGGATACTTAAGATTTTTTGTGTGTATGTATGCATATATGAAAGTTCAGAGAATGCATAGTTACTTAGATTAATAACTTTGGATTTCTGATTTACTTTGGTATCTGTGTTACTTCATTTCGGGAGTGGAAGCTGAATGACTTAACACAAACTGTCAAAGTGCTGTGCAGCTTTTATGTTTTCTTCTTGCTTTTGAGAATCTTTTGAATTTAATGATGTAGTGCAGAGGAGAAATTGATGCCACTGTATATTATAGTTCCAGTCAATTCCAGAACAAGAAGGGAGAGTGGTTCAGCAGCAAAGCAGATGCACAGAGATGCTATGGAAGGTCCTTAGCTGATTTGGCAAGACCCTGACCAGCATAATGTAGCTTTGAAGGTTGTCCTGCTCCAAGCTTTTAGTTCTTAAGTATTATGTATCTGTAGAGTTCTTACGTAGCAATGGGTATACACTGTTCAAGGTTGCAAAGGTTTTTGTTTTCTTTTTTTAATTGAGTTTTTTCAAAAATACCTACAGTTTTCCATTCCAATAATGTGTCCTTGATGAACTGTGTGTAGCTATTACAGTGCTAAGATGCAATACTAAGGTCATTTTTTTTTTTTTTCTTTTCCTATAGGTGAGAGCATTTTAGTTTGCAAGCCCCCAGAAAGATCAAAGGGAACTGCTCTACTCCAGGGATCTCTTAAGCCTGTTTGCAGTTGTTTGCTTAGAAGAGAAGGAGAAGTTGTCACTTCTAGCATGAAAAGAGCAATACTTGAGGTACAGGACACGTGGAGAGGAATTAGAACTGTGCTTGCACTCTTGTAATTGTAGGATGGTTTCTTTTGTGACACCATCAAATGTTTTCTGTGCACTTTCTTTTTCTTCTGTTTCCTCCCTTGTCAACCCAAGCAGCTTCAGAAGAAATTACTTGGGTCTGCCAGCTTGCTTCAGTATTCATCATTTTATTTGGTATGTTTCAGTCTGCTTGCTGCAGATCAGAATGTAAGCACAGTCAAACAAGAGTTACTAAGCTTTGCTTTTGCATTTAGACATACTCAAACTGCAAGCATAAATAAGTGTAATTCTTAAACTTCATGTGTGACCTGATAGTCTTAACTGGGAGATTCTTGTACATTACTGATCCCAGAGGCTTTGTAGACTGAATTAGGCCATAATGACGTTTGTGGAACCTCGTAGAGTCCCTTATTTCTCCCCTCAACTTCTCTACCTCTTTTGCACAGAAATGATTGACTTTTTGTAAATACATTTTTGGTGAACAAGCAAGTGTGGTACTCCATTCGCTCCCTCTAGCCTGCCCTCCTCTGTAGGGTTCCTACAGGAGTAAAAAGGACCAAAGAGGTGTTTTTGCACATCGGTGAGCTTATCTCCTTTTCCAAAGTTGCTTTTGGGCTTGAACTGAGCTTAGATTTTTTAAATACAGTTCATTTGCTGTACTAATCCTACTGTCTTTTGTGAAAACTGCTGTGATACTTAGCACTTGGTTGTGATTCCATAGGTTTTGAATTTTTAGCAGATCAATGGAATTTCTAAATGCATTTTTCTACATAAGAGCTGTCTAAAAGATGGAGGTTCCTTTCTGGTGGTGTTGTTTTATAACATTAAAAAAGTCCATTGAAACCGTGAAAGAAAGTTTTAGTTAAACACCTTGCTATCTCAAGGAAGACATACGCGTGGAAATGACTTTGAAAACAAAATCCAAGGGGGAAAAAAAAAAATCACTCGCAATCAGGAAAACAGTGATGGGGTATAGCATTCACATTTATTAAGAGAAAACTTAAGTAAGCTGAAGAGCCTTAGGAGAACTCCTTCCTCCTGGTTTGCTTTTAGTCTTCAGAAAATTGCAGTTTGTGTTTTAAGCTTCTAAAAGTATTTCGCAGTGTTAGCTAAGCAAAATGCCTAGGGCTAGTCTCAAATCTAAATTGCTACTATGTGTATGTCTGCTATCAAAATAAGATTTTTATAGTTCATTCTTTCCCATAGCTTAGTCCCCTTACTTCTACCTAAGGTGTCTAGCTTCTTGCCAAGAAAAGGCCTTCAAGTTCCCCTCTTGTACTGGTTCTTTAAACCTTAGATATCTGATGGATCAGTCTCTTTGATTCTCTGATCTGATGTTCCATTATACTGCTTCTCTGGCAATATGAACAAGTAGTTTTCTTCAACAGATCATTGTGGGCGGAGTGGCCAACACTCCAGATGATGTGCAGACCTACGCTTCTTGCACTCTTGCATCCAGCTTGAAAGCAAGCAAGTGGGGAGATGAGAAAGCACAAGACAAAGTGCAGACTGGACCTATCGAGGCTTGTGTGGCATGGCTGCTGGAAAATGAATTCATTCAGGCTCTGGACTCCAGCAATGATGTGAAAGGTAACATTGGTGTTCTTCCCAGTGATGGCAGTTAGCAGTTTTGAATAAATAACTCTTCTGTAGCTGGGTAGATGTTTAGTGAAAAGTTAGTAGAATTGATATCTATAAAATACATTGCAACCTGAAAATGAGATATAAACTTGCACTTAATTGTTTCTCTATGTGTGGTTGTTGTGGTTTTTTTTTTTTTTTTTTTTTTTTAAAACAGCAAAGATTTATCATCCAACACATCTTGGCTCAGCTACTCTCTCCTCTTCTCTTTCACCAACTGAAGCATTGGAAATCTTTGCTGACCTGCAGCGAGCTATGAAAAGCTTTGTTCTGGAGAATGATCTGCATATCGTCTATTTGGTAGGTTTCTCACACTGTGTTTTGTATTTTGTACTGCCAAAACTAAGGAAACGAGAAAAAGCACAGTGTAGAGTTCTTGAGGGCTCCATGAACATGGGGCTTTTTTTCGTGCTTTGCTTAGCTCATCCTTCCTGAAGAAAAGTTTCTAAATTGAATGTTCTTCAGAACTAGTCTGTTCCCATAGTGTCTATTGTGTAGGCAGGTGCTGCATGTCCATCTAAGCCCATTTTTGTCACTCCTGACTTTGAAGGGTTTCAGAACTTTGTAAATGTTGGGTGTAGGATAATGGTAATTTTTCTGAGACGCTTGAAGTTGATGAAACAAATTGGTTTTGTTGTGTGTTGGGATCAGCAGGCTGCATCTCAGATTACTTTTGGAGCCTCAGAAAACTTTAGGGGTTTTAGCATCTATTTTGCCTACAAAAAGCCTCAGAAACTATACTGCTTTCTTCTATGGGTGGGCCTTTCTTTGGTTCGGTAACAGTGAAATTAATCTTTGATTTAGTTTACTTGCCTGGTGATGCTGCCAGGGCTAAAGGAAGGAGCATGATAAATCTTTTGAGAGGAAAGTGGCCCAAAGTTTGTCAAGATTTATGTGCACATACACTTAAAAAGCTAAGCAATGCTATTTAAGACGTTTGGAGAGGAAGCCATGAACCTGTAAAGATCAGTGAGGAAGCAAGATGGAGTTGCAGTGAACGCCTTAGGATTCGTGACAGCCAGAGGCCCATTATGCAATCATCATCTGAAATTTGACAGTCATCTTTAGCCTCCTTAAGTATAAAGTGTATTCTCTTTACCAGGCTGATAAATCAAAGGCAAAATTTGGGCATCATGCCTGGGAAAAAAAAAAAGTTCACTCCAAGGAGAATGTGCTTGCAGTTACGGGAGTTGTTGAGCTAGGGGACAGGGGGAGGCAAGAGATTGAGGATGCCTGTCTCTGCTTGCTGTGTTCATTAACCTAGTTAATGGCTGATACTGATTTTTTTTTTTTTTTTTTTTTATCTTCTAGTGTCCCATATGTACCCATATCTCTGTTTTAGAGGACCACATTGTATTTTGTTCTTTCTCTACTAGGCACAGTGGACTGTTTTGTGTCATACACCAGTGAATTTTTTCCTTGTTTGCATCTCCAAAACAGAAAAAAAAAAAGATGAATTTTGTTCATGTTCTGGGGTAGAGACAGTGATGACAATATATTTTTTTTTACCCTATACTTTTTAATTGTAGCAGCTTGTCTAATGTTATTTTAAATCAAATACACTGTTGAACAGAATGTTCTTGAGATTCTCTTCCATTAAGCTAGCCTAAACCACTTTCTTTCAAGTCTGTTCAAGGCCAAAGGTTTGTTTGGTTTTGGTGGCTTTTTTTTAAAAAAAAAAAAAAAAATTGTTCTTCCTGTGTTCCTTATGGGCTACGGGGAAATTACGTGCTGTAATGCTTTTTAATTCTCTTAGGCTTGAATCTACTTGTACAAATATGAGACTGAATTCCAAGACCTTGTATTTTAGGAAAGTTGATTAAAACAAGTAAGTATGTGCTAGGATAGGAAACGAGTTTTCTTTAAAGAAAAAAAAAAACAACAAAAAACCCCAACAAACAGCAAAAGAAAATCCCCCACCTTAGCTCTTGTTCTTCTCAGCAGATGAAGGGGGCATGGATAATTTACAACTACCTAGGCATCTGGTATTCTGTGCTACGTTAAATGCTTCCCAACAACTTAGTTATTTCAAAATAATTAATCTTGCAGTATATCAATACAGATATGAAGACATTTTGTCTCCTTGTACTGACACCGACTCTGTGCTGACTGAATGATAACAGAATTGGTTTTCTGTCTAAAAGTGTGTGAATGCTCTGGATGGCTTTTTTGTTAGTGTTAATCAAAGCTGAGATTTCTTTTACCCCAGGTAAATGAAAGCTTCAGTGAGTTCTGGCAAAATCTATGTTCCATCCTGCTTTATCAGATGTCATGGCAGTGGTTAGTGTGGTTGCTAGTGGTTTTAAGAGGCTGATAGATATCTGTCAGTTTTTATAAAAAAAGAATAAAGTTTTGTTTTGTTAAAGGAGAATAAAGATGCAGCTTAAAAATCTTCTAGTGGCTTGGATTTAGGGAGCAATCTGACAAAGATTCCAAATTGTTTAATCATTAGAGTACCTGTGTGAGTCAGATCTCATCAGTACAAATGTTAAAAAAAACTAGATTAGAAGAGCTTTTACTTTCTTCAGGGTACATGATTATGACTCAATGCTTCAGAGTAGTGCGTAGGATGCTCTAACCACATTCCCTAGGCAGTATTTTTGTTTAGTCAGAACTCCGTTCTGTTTGTTTGTCTGAAATAGTTTTTTGTATTGTCTTATTTTCTCTAGGTCACCCCAGTGTATGAGGAATGGACCACAATTGATTGGTACCAGTTTTTCTGCTTATGGGAGAAGCTGCCTGCCTCAATGAAACGTGTGGCCGAGCTGGTGGGGGTTGAAGAAGGCTTTCTGGCTCGCTCGGTAAAGGGCAAAATCATAGCTAAAACGGAGAAACAGCATAGACAAATGGCCATCCACAAAAGGTTAGCCACAAATGGGTGTGACTGTGGAAAGACTAGAGGCTATAACGTGTGGAGGGGACAGGCTCTGTGTCTGTTTTCAGGAACTGTCTCTCTTGCTGAGTGAGCTGATAGCTCAGAGAACCTGGACCTGGCCTGCTCTGGACTGAGAACACTGCTGGCACAAGATGTTTGTGCTGATGTTTTTGGAAGCCATCTTCCCTGTTTCTTTTGTGTGCTGTGTTATAGTACTATTCTGTCCTATGCTATCACAGTGTATTTTGCCATGTACACTAATGTGCCCTGGATGATGATTTTATTTCCATATGTACTTTTTCTACAGGTTTTTCACCAGTCTTGCTCTTGTGGATTTAATCAGTGAGGTTCCCTTAAAGTATATGACCAAGAAATATGGCTGTAGTCGTGGCCAGCTTCAATCCTTGCAGCAGTCTGCTGCCACCTATGCAGGTGAGTTGTCTGGCCAAAAAAACCTCAGGAATCTTAGGCTAGTCTGTTTTCTTTCCTTCCAGATATGGAGATAAGAGAGCCACAGTGTGGTACTAACAACAGTCAGTCTTGTAAAACCACTTCCAGCTTTATAACTTAATCTGTGGTTGCCCCTGCTTTGAGATGGAACCACAGAGTGCTGTGGGAAGGGAGCCAGCTGAGTGGAATCAAGCAGTGCTGTAGCATGCTGAGGTCTGTGGAAATCATCTGTGTACTGCGCAGGAATATAGTTTGTTCAGTACTAAGTACAGAAATTAAGTACAAGTCCATTCTGAAGCTTTGCTGTATCAGGAAAGAGTACCTTTCAGCATGGGGAAAGTTTGGGATCTCTAAGACTTAGCTTGGCTTTCTCCTGCTTGCAAAGTTAATTGGCCAGAAAGTATAAGTTTATAGTTTTGAAAAGAGAGTGAGTAGTTTCTGGGTCATTTATCACCAGATAACAAGAGGTCAGATAGCTGTGACCTTTAACTTAACTTCCTTAACAGGGCTGTGTAGGATTACATGTAACAGCCCACTATGTGACTGAGATACTTTTTTTTTTTTTCCTATTGTCTAAGTTCTCCATTACTCCCTAAGTGGGTCTTCAATCTTTAAGACAGTTTTAGCTCAACTTGCGAAACCCTATGTGTGGGTTGCAGCATGAGTCAAAGCCCCAAAATGAAAAGGTCATGCCAACTGATGCAGAGTAGTTTAAATTAATTCTGGTAGTATAAATAACTTTTTGTTGTAGCTTTTTCATAATTCTCTATTTCCAGTGTTAATAATTTTCAGCAATCAGGTAGATTAGTGCAGGAACAAAGTATTTTGGGAAGTAAAATGGACTGCTGACATGACATGTAGTTAGAGAGATGATAAAAATAGTATTCTATAATCACTATAAAAATAGTGAGGGATGCCATGTCTTTCAGTTATTTTCATATTCTGTAGATGCAATGTGTGAGTAATAAACTGTCTTTTCCCTGCTCTTTTCCTCCTCCCATGTGCTGGGGACTGCAACTGTAACCTTTGTCACAGGCTTTGCTACCTCCTATGTTACTCTCAGTAGCTGAAGTTCTGCAGGCCAAGTTCTGATCTTATGGACATCAGTGCCGGCTTTCCTCAAAGATCTGTGGCTTCTTTTAGTGCCTTCCATCACTGTTTTTTCTGTCTTCTTTTCTTCAGTGTGTTTGGTTCATAGGAATCTTGTGAAGCATGTGTATATCCTGTAACACTTTCAAGATTAGCGTCTTCGAAAAAGCAATTGTCATTCAGAATTTCTGCCTCACTGATAAACTAGTTAATTCTTGATTGAGTTCTGCAAGCCCAGCTCCTAGTCATAGTTACAGAAACTAACTCATGTTTATTATAAGTAATGGGAAGGTGAGAAATGTAAAGTGACTGCCTATTCAGATGAGGGGGGGAAAATGGATCCAGCTTAGTAGAACTGGAGCTGGAGTTAAGACATTGATGTAACTTCTCTGTTCCAGGAATGGTAACAGTTTTCTGTAATCGGCTGGGCTGGCACAACATGGAGCTGTTGCTCTCTCAGTTCCAGAGCCGCCTCACTTTTGGGGTTCACAGGGAGCTTTGTGACCTGGTACGACTGTCTCTGCTGAATGCACAGCGTGCTAGGATGCTTTACAACGCTGGCTTTGTCACAGTGGCTGATCTTGCTAAAGCCAGTCCTGATGATGTGGCAACTGCTCTGAAGAATTCAGTACCATTCAAAAGGTGAGAAATCAGTAAGTCCAGAAGTCAAGTAAAGGAATTTGTTTGTAAGGTGAAGGATTACAGGATGAAACCTGTAATTAAATATGGCAACCTTTTGGGACTTGGTGCCAAAACAGTGCATGGAGGAGGATTGATTCAGACCGGGATCTTGCCCTAGTAGGGAGTTGGGACTCATCTGGGGTGCATGTTTGGACACAGAAACCTGGGAATGCTTCTGGGGTATGCAGCCAGTAATATCTTTCATCGACATCAATTCACATATAGAAAACTGAAATAGTTATTGCCTATTAAGTGCATTGTATTTTGGATATAGTGCTTCTGTGACGCTAGGAAGCTGTGCAGCTAACTGAAATGGGAGCGGAGCGGAGTAGTGCCAGCTCCTTGTGTCGTTTGTTGTTTTCTGCATGAATGTTGACATCTGTCTGTTACCTTTCCCATAGTGTTCGTAGGGCTGTGGATGAAGATGAAGAATCAGCAGAGGAGCGTCGGACTGTGCGCAGCATCTGGATGGCTGGAATGAAAGGTTTAACCGAAAGAGAAGCAGCTTCCCTCATTGTGGAGGAAGCCAGGGGACTTCTCCAGCAGGATTTGGCACTGATGGGAGTGCAGTGGAACCCAGAGTCTTTTCTCGAGTCTGATACATCCTCTATGATCAGCAGTGAGTCAGAACTGGAAGACAGACTACGTAGATCAAATGGAGAGCAGTCTTCTGAGTCTTCTAAGGTGTTAAACAAAAAAGGGTGCAGAGTTCAACATCATAATGGCCTTGGTTCTCAGACTGGAAACTTATCAAATATTAAAAAGAGATCTAAAAGGCGACTAAGCGGTAGTACAGAAAACTCCGGATTTGAATGTGAAGTCCCAGGCAGGAGACAGGCTCAAGCAGAGGAAGACAATAATGATACTGTGTATAGTGCTGGAAAACGGCCAAATATGTGCAGAGATAATGAAAATGCAGAAGGAATTTCTCTGGTCAAAAACAAGACAGATTCCAGGAGAGCAATTCCAGATCTCCCTACTGAACAAAGAAAAACACCAACATTAAGAATGAAGTCTTCAGCCTCTAGACTGATAAAAAGTACAGACATGCATTTAAACCGGAGTAGGAACAAAAATACTGCTTCAAAATTGCAGAGGTCACTTCTTGAAGATTCAAATATTCTTAGCATAGACATACAAAAGCCACCTGCTTTCCACCCCACTATCTCTAAAGATAGGGTTTTTTCATACCAAAATAAGAAGGAATTTATGGAAACAGGGTCTGTAACTCATGAAGTCTCAAATTCTGTCCAGATGGGGGAAATTAATCTTGGGAGGAAAGATAAAATGGAAGGATTATTTACAGAGCCTGCTACCACTAATGAAGGCATGCCTAAGGGGAGAGCATGTTTTCAGGCACCTGTTACACTGCAGGGTACTCCACACATCAATGTGGTGACACGTAATATTGTAGAAGGTTCTAGGGCACAGAGAAATGAAAATACTGTTGATAAGCAGAATAAAATTAATAAAATGCAAACAGATGCTAGCTCTGCTGAGGTGATGGTTGGTAAGAAGCAAATGGTTTTAGGCACAGATCACTGTAATGTAACTGCTAGCTGCTCTGGAAGTGGACATGTCCATAGTGGCAGCAGGATACGGAAGCCTGTGCATTTTTGTCCTGGTGAGGATAAAACCTGCCAGATTCAGAATGGTGGCAAAAACGGGAGTGAAAAGCTCAATGGAATATTGTTACAAGATGGAGCACTGCAGAAAGCTAACAGTCATCTCAAGGGTTTTCTGAAAGACTCTCTAGTAAAATCCAGAGGTGTTTGCAATGCAGATGGTGTTCAGAACGGTCCGTCCTCTGGTCTGTTTTCTCACTCTAGAGACTTTGAAGACAGCTTCCAGTTGGATACTCAAACTGAGATGCTAATAAAACAGGAGGGAGCAGCTGGAATCACAGGACAGCAGGGAATAGAAGGTTCAGAGCTGGCAGCAATACCACGGCAGGAAATCTCCGAGAAACTAAGCACTTCACGGACTGAGAATGCCACTGATGAACGGCTGGCTGCAACAGTTAGGAAACTGGGCTTATCGAGTCTTACCACAACAAATAACATTACAAAAAACACAGCTCAGCACTGCAGTAAAAAAGTTTTGGAGTCTGGATGTCTTAATTTACAGCCCGTAGCGAAGGAAATAGAGTCTGCACCTTGCCTTAAAGAAAGCGATTTCTCAGTGACCGACTCCCAGCTACACAGTTTTCTGCAAGACTACCAGACCCAAAATTCAGTGAAAGGGGAGAGTGTGTCTAAAGACCTTAGGAAAGCAACCTCCCCTTTTGGTAGGGAGCACACTGTACAAGTAGAATGCCACCCTATCACTGAAACAAGCCTGAATATGAGTGATAGCTTGCTGTTTGATGATAGCTTCAGTAATGTCAGCGACCTTTCAGCTGTTCACATCACAGAAGCTGACAGAAAGGACTCTGTGGAGAAGCAAGAAGCTTTGCTTCCTCCAGATGGCCTTTTGCAGAACCTAAAACCCGTACAGAATAAACTTGATGTCAGCGGCAATCAGAAAGAGCTTGAGGATCCTGCGCAGTGTAATGATGTGTCTCTAGCATTCTCTGATCTCATAACTGAAGTTTTAGATCGTGCAAATTCCCCATCTTTTCTGGAAGATCTTCCTTCTACATTTCACGGTCAACCAGGATTAAGAAACCCAGTGATTTGTAACAGTGACTCCAGACCAAAGGAATTATTAGGAGATCAAGGTGAAAAGCTCCAGAGAACCCAGCAAGCTTTGGGCAAGAAAACTCATCCAGTGGTGTGGACTGAACACTCGATTGAACTAAGCCCAGGACTGCAGGATGTATTAGACAAATGGCCTAGTCCCTCAGGCATTGAACCAGTTTCAGTAAGCTCCTGTTTGAAAGGGAAGTTAGTTGCTCCTATTGTTAATCAAGAGCCAAATCCAGTTTTTGAATCTGACTGTTGTCAGCCAGAGCCTTTGCCCACTTGCCAGGATTTAAAAAGCTCTTTCAAGGTTAAAGAAAACAAAATGGAAAACTTGGATCTTCAGAAAACAGACTGCATAACACTTCCATTCAAGGGAAGCAACAGGACATCCTGTCCTCCACCAAATAGTAATAATGGGTTTATTCCTCCAACACCCCCCAAAGAGCTTTTTTCAAGGAGTTCTGTTTCTCTCTCTGTGAAATCTGCAAGGAAGAGACAAGTCGCCTGCATGAATGAAGGGCAGCTGATTCAGCCACAGCAGAATAGTGAGGGCAATGCAGAGCAGCAGGTAAAAACTCTCCACGTCAATCTTGGGAGTACAGACCCAGTTGAGACTGATGAGATAAAAGATGATTCCACTATAGACCAAGGCTTTTCACTGCAGCTATCTCAGGACGTTTTTCCACTCGTTCCCTTAAGTGCTGAAAGTTTCACTATTATTGATGTAGCAAGCGACAAAGCACTTTTCCAGACTTTTGTTGCAGAATGGAAGGAGAAAAGCAGATTCTCCATCTCAGTGGCATGTGAAAGAACAAAATGTCTTTTGTCTCCCAAATCGACGATTGGTGGCAAATTCAAAAAAGGTCAGTTCCGTGTTCCAGCGCATTATTTTGTGAACAGCAAGGTGGCATCTTCAGCTTAAAGCAGGAGTGGAGAAGGAAAGGGTTTGCAAAAAAGGAGGAAAATTACTGATACTAATTGAATATTGTCAGTCTCAGTAAAGCAAAGGAGCTGAGTGGCAGTAGAAGATGGAGAATTGGTGTCAAGTATTCAATTGGTAGGTCTTTGGTGATAGTAATGAAGTGTTAGCAGCTTGTTTGTGAGAGCATCTAAATATTCTTAGCGTTTCATTGTGTATCTAAATTTGAAATGGACCTGTGTGCAGTCCCTTTATCATGTGTATCTCTCCATGTCATAAACGAGTTTTAGTATATTTTAAAATTAATAATATATTTAACAGTAAACTGTACAGCTTGTTCAGGGTCTCCACTGTGCAGTGTTACTCACGGGATTGCCTCTGAACCAAGATGAAGTATTTTTGAGTTTGCAAAAAGTAAACTTGGTTCAATATATGCATGTGGGAAGTTCAGATCAGTCTCTGGGTTGTTGCAATATTGCTTCATTTTTTTTCCACAGAAGCATTCATGTGCTGCAGTTTGCTGCTGTATAAACATACTCTTCCTTTAAAATAACAAGACTAAGCAGAGTTAGATTCTTTGCTGTCATATTGCCATAATAACAGCAACAAAATTTCTTAACTATCAAAATATATTTTTGACAGACATATGTGAAATATTTTTCAGAGTGAAAGGAGGGAATACATTTCTGTCTCAACTCTTGAAGAGATTGCTAGGAAAGGCCAGAGTTTTGCAGTTTGGGTGGTTGTTTCTGTTAAGAGAAAGTTTTGCTATTCTAAACGTGTTTTGTTGGGTTTTTTTTTTTCCCAAAAGAAACACAGATTTTTCTCCCTATAGATAAAAATGAAGGTATATATTCACTTTTAAGAAATTTAGGCTCAACTGTATGTATTTACATTTTCAGGATCCAAACTCTTCTGTATTTATGGATGCCATTGTATAATTGTAACTTAAAAATTATTCCTTTAGTAAGTTCTCCTCAATGGATGAAAGTTAAAGATGATGGATTTCCTGTCCAAGGCTGCGAAGACATCTTGGTAGTTGGACTGGCAGTATGTTGGGGTGGAAAAGATGCCTATTACATCTCTTTGCAGCAGATACAAGACCAGACTGGTAAGTGAGCGGACAGGCTGTGCTGTCTTACATGGACACTGCATTTCAAGAAACTGCCTTCAGCAGATAGGTTCTTGGAAGTGTTTTGAGTGTCCCAAACCCAGCTCAGTTGTGTGATGGAGTGATTTAACCGTATTATTCAACAGTCTTAAGTGTTGAACACCCTTGAACATGTTGCTGTGGATACATCTATGCCGCTATATAATAAAGCCAGCTAGCTGGCTCAAGCACTGGACTGCTGAGCATGCATATTGCTAAAATGTTACCTTACTCCCATGTTCTCTTTAGCTTTCTTGCTTTTATCTTTCAGCCTCTTCCAATTTTTGCTCTACACAACAAATCTGGCACTTGAATGCTGAACATAACCCAGTCTGTACTATGTGGGCTCGTGGCTAGGGTTTGATTCCTGGCTGTCCTTCGTTTAGTAATACAGACATAGCATATTGCTTTTGGGAGCCTTGTCTGGTTTGAAAAAATATGTAATATTGGTATAGATTTATTGTTATTTGTTCACTGTCTGTAGTTTTTGTGCTTTAGATGATTGCATTCAAGATTGTTCTCTTGCCTTTCTTATCACGCAGTGGGTAAAAAGATGATTTTTGCTTGTATTTCCTGCCTTAGAAATCAGTATGAGTTTGGCACCGCCACCTCTGGACAAAGACCTATCTGTAACAGAGAGACTGTATGATCTGCAGCTGTACCTGCAGAAGAAGCCCAAGCAGGAGCGCTCACTTGTCATGTATAACTTCATTCAGCACTACAAGACTCTGGTGATGGCTTGTGGCATCTCCTTGGAAGGAAGTTTTGAGGACCCAAAGGTTTGCAGGATTAAGAAATTCAGCTTGGGTAAAACTACTAGTTTAAAGACACCAGTGGAAAGGCAGGAGTACCTTCTGGTCCTTTCCTTGTGTTATTTAGATTTGAATATGCACACCTGTCAGGGGGTTTAGTGAAACTTTTTTCCAGTGGGAAATCTAGAACAGTATTTAGAGGAGACTTCTTTTGCTATGTGTGTTCGTGGTGCCTGCAAGAGAAACAGAGCAGATTCAGTGGTACATTAACACATTAATCTTTCACGCCTGATTGCTTGGGTGGGGAGGATGAGTTTAAAGCTCTCCCATGTCCCAGTGGACAGGCATGAACTCTTGTTTTGTTGCTACAAGAAGCCTGGGACTAAAATATCAGAAGTGCTTCTGGTCCGATTATTGATTCTGAGAGCAGAAGGCTTTGTAAGCAAAAGATTAACCCCCATGTGTATGAACCACTTTGCTGCTACTATGTTCTCAAAACAAAACAAAGTTTACATGCAATTTCAAAAGGTTTGGGTACCATTTGTAGCTCAAATGAAATACTAGAAAGAGGTAAAAGCGCCTTCTTGTCCTTGTTAGGAAAAGCTCTAGATGCATAGAAATTTCTGGTGTTGATTTTTAAAGCTTGCATCACACATGGGCTGAACAGCGACATGGCAATATTAAAGTCTGCAGGTAAGTAGCTAAGCAGTTCAACACAAGGACAAACTTAGCTTTTCATACTGACGCATAATTTTAGGATAAAATTAAAGAGCAATATAAGTAGAACCTTTCCCTGCACTATTCTGTGTATTAAATGGAGTCATACTCATATTTGTTCATTTTAGTGATGCAATGAATATATACATGCACACACACACATTCTCACACACCCACACACCCGTACATATACATGTGGTTTTTACCTTCTGCTTGCGTGGCAGAGACAATGCAGAAACCTGTGTTACGTCCTATTTTGACACAAGAAATTGAAATATAGCTCTAAGCAAAATTGCTTTGAAGACAGTGGGAGATATGAGGCTTACCAAGAATAAAATTTGCCTTGCAGAATTCTTGGTACTACTGCTGATGTGCAAAAAATAGGAGAGCTCAGCTTGACTAATGTTCTAGATCAATAGAAAGTTCTGATTTTTATAAAGTTTTCAGATTAAATGTGTTTTGATCCTGATTTTCATATTTAATCCCCTTTGTGTTAGGATTTAATAAATGAAAAAACCTGAAGTCAACACTTTGAGATGTGTTTAGTTGACAGAGGCTAAGGTTTTCAGATGTGCAGAATTAACTTTGAGTGAGAATGAAGCTTTTCAGTGACTTATGCCCTCTTGATGTTTTTATCTGAAATCATGTAACTTTTCCACAAATTATTCCAGTCTGCCTGCCACATCAAGAAAAATAATTTGCACTATAACCTTGCATTAACTCCCAGTTAAATATTTACATTGTATTACGACTAAAATGGAAGAAAGATCTCATGCAGGTCTCCCTTTTTTAAGGTTGCATGTTGGCTGCTTGATTCTGGCTCTAAGGAACGTACGCTTCACAACATGGTGACTAACTTCCTCCCCAACGAGCTATCTCTACTGGAAGGAGTAGGCACCGGCCAAGGGGGGCAGAGCCTGGGGCTTAGTGCCGACGGAGATCATTCTGGGCGGTACAGAGCGGCAATAGAGTCTGTGCTTATCTTCAATGTTATGAACGAACTCCATAATGAGTTACGGAAGGAAAATCTGACAGGTAAAGAGAGCTCCTCCACTTGGGGGCAAAGATGGAGAGTAAAGGTTGCTGTGTTGCCACAGGCTGAATGATCAGTGGAGAAGAGAGGAGATTTGGACGTTCTTATTGAAGTATATTCTGTGGCAAAATGCTGATTTGTTAAAAGAAAAGAGGGAATGTCCCTTGGAAGTACATCTGTTTTGTCAAAAAATTAAATTTTTTAATTAAAATATAATTTTTAAATTCCAAATATCCATCAGTTCCATTGCTTAAGGCAATAGCAGAGTCTATTTTAAGTCTCTGAAACAAGCAGACCTCCCAGGTGAGTACCCTAGCTGTTCTGAGGGGGCTTGTGGGTCTGTTTCTCATGAATGTTTTCAAAAGCTTTTGCATTTCCTTGTCAGAAGCAATCCTCAAATGTTTTCTGAAGGAGATTTCTTGCTCTTTGGCCTGCCCACGTAGCATTGTTTGCCGCATATGTGTTGTGTCTGTGAAACTTTTGTGATCCCATAGTGAATGATCCAGTATGTTTGCATGAACATTTGCTGAGTGCTTGTCTTTTTTTAAAAACAAGCAAACAAAAAACCCCCCAAAAACATATACCTATTGGTGAGCTTTATGATTGTTTCCTCTAAATTGTATCCAAAGCCTAAGATTAAGGTCCAGTCTCACAGAAGTCTATTACTGCAAGTTTATTTATGATTGTGACAACTAAACCTTAGAACATTTTTAAAAGTTGTGGGTGGTGGAATGAAAGTGTATCAAGTTAGAAAGCTTTACATTAAGCACGTCTGTGGTTTATAAAATGTTGATATAGAGAGAGATGTGTATTTCTTAGGAAAAAAAAATTTGACAGAAGTCGTTATTCTCTTAAATACTTTGTGATAAAAAGTTCTGGAATACTTCTTACTATGATGTATTTCTTACTACGAAATATTCCAGAAACAAAAGTATTTAAACTAAATCTGTATTAAAATATATCAGTGTGTCAGGACATTCAGGATTTTAAAAACTGAGGATTCCCCAGGGGTTTTTTTTTATGACTCTGTTGACCTGCAGTTCATCTGGTTTTGGTGTTATAAAAGATTTTCTTGGGGTTTTTACTTACTACAGAAGTATTTTCTAAAGTGGAGATGCCTACCCATTATTGCTTGGCTCTGCTGGAGCTGAATGGCATTGGTTTTAGCACAACAGCATATGAAACCCAGAAACAGGTCATGCAAGCTAAACTGAGCGAGATTGAGACCAAGGCATATCAGCTGGCAGGCCACAGCTTCTCTTTGACCAGCCCTGATGACATTGCAGAGGTATGTGAGGGTTAGGGTGGGAGGGGGAGAACTTTCTCAGAAGTTACCCTCAAGAGGCTTTTTCTTAGACTTAAGAAAAAACCTTCTTGGCCAGACTGCGTATGAAGAAAACACAAAATGCAAATTGAACTCTGCTCAGTGTTGATTTCTCTTTATGCTCATTATGAGCTTGCTGCCTGCAAGGTGCTGTGCATCTCATGCTTGTTACTGATCATTCTGGTTTCTGCTAACTTCAGCAGAAATGAAGAAGGTAGAAGTGGAAATAAGCATGTTGGAAATAAAAAACAAGTGGAAATAAGCATGTTGTTTTTAGAGGATCTTGGCTTCTTATGGCACCTGAGACGATCTGCCAATCAAATGTCTTTTGGAATATTTTGGATGAATGGTGTGGGACTAGAGAAGCTTTTTTGCAATACCAGTATTCTGTACATGAGATGTGATGTTGTATCATGTAGTCTGAATCTAAGAATAGTTGTACTCAATAAGTAGCATTGTTGTCCTTGTCCCTATACAGGCATGAAGGAGGAGGAAAGACTGCTTTAAAAGTTTTGAATCAGCTACTGTCTGTTTTTAAGAACCTGTCTAGAACTGATTTTTTTTAAAGCCTAAGAAACATATTTCTATGTAAATTATCAATACTTTTATTCCTGAAGAACTTTTTATTTTTTAATGTACTTTACATGGAATCATAGGAATAGATTATAATTGCGGTGCATGCTTTTTTTCCCATTTATTTCTTCTCTATATACTAATTTCTTGCTGAGAGGCTATATATATAGAAGTAGTCAAAATTTGCAAGCAGCCATCACTAAGAGAAGTTTCACAGAAGTATTCCTCCTTCGTTGCAAATGCAGAAGTTTTGCTCGGTAACAGTAGTCTGAGTTAGAACTGAAATAATGCTCGGCCCCAATTTCGCTCTGTTTCGTGGAAAAGGGGAAGGAAAGTTTTTTTCTGAAATGCTGTTCTCTGAACCACAGAAGCTTGTTTGTCATGTGGAAATTTTGTTAGTAATCATGTAAAGTTTCTTGTATAGGTTAGTAGAGCTTTACCCTTCTAATTTTGTGTCAGTAAAATTTTTGTGCTACATGTGTGAGAGAAAAGCTTCTATTCCCTTCTGCCAACTGTGAAATGAAACAGAATAGCTGTTCAGCAGTGTATAGTGCTATATAGAAACATAGAATGAAAAATGAAGAGCTGTGTTGTATCTGTCAACAAGTGAGCATATTTTCCAGTTCTTGGCAATTTTTTAGAAAAACTAATATTCTGGCAATTCTATAAAAGGTATTTGTGACCACCTCCTTCTATGTCATTCATGTTGCTCTGAAGCCTGCTCCCTGCTAACACTTCTTTTTTTCACCGATGTTCTTCTCACTTTTAGTATTTTTAACATCATGTTTTATTACAGTTGACTGTCAGCAGTAACCTCACTTATTGGATGGAGTTAATTACCTTTTCTAAAAACACCTCTGAACTCGAACTTATAGTGTTTAGAAAATGAGATTTTAGATAGCATTTTGTAGTTAATTAAAATGAGGAGGAATGACTTTGATAGCAGAGTTCTTTAATCAGCTTTTTAATTACCTGAAGCATTCGTACTATCTGTTGTTGGAACAAGCTATGTAAGTGCTCAGTTGCTTTTTGTTTTCTCCTGGGGGTAGCAAGCAGAAACTGATTTGAAATGCTGGCCTTTTTCAGGTTTTGTTCCTGGAGCTGAAGTTGCCACAAAATGGAGATGTGAAAGTTCAAGGGAACAAGAAAACTCTGGGTTACACCAGAAGAGCAACTGCTAAAGGAAACAGGGTTAGGTTGAGCAAGCAGTTCAGTACGACCAAGGTACAGTAAAATCTGGTTCTCGTCTGAAAGTGACTGTAAAAGTAACTCCCTCTTACTTCACACATCTGCTGCTTGGATACGTTGGAGTTAGGTATGCTGACTTAAATGAAAGTAAATTTTAACTGCCTTTTGCTCCTCCAGTTACCACTGGAAATTTATACTGGATTCTGTCTTGTCTGTTAGCAGAGTTATTAACTCCTCCTACTCTCCTAAAGTCTGAGTGTAGTGAGGACATGACTATAAATAGCAGGCTTCAATGAGAGTAAATCAGGCAGAATTTGATTTCCCAAACCATGTGTAAGTCCAAAATAGCACAATAATTTTGTAAAGCCAATAGTAGAAGAATTTTTCAACATCAGCTTGAAAGATACTTGAACACTATGACGATTAAATACAATATTTTCTCTGTCTGGTACTACCATATCTGTATTTTGTGCTTCAGAGAATTTGTCTTCAGAATGGCTGATCTGATGGCTTATCAAATTTAGGGTATCAAAAGCTTCTATGTATGTGAAGGCTATTGACATGCTTGCCAGTTGATAAGTGTTGTGGAGCTGCAGGCTAATGGGTGCTCTTGCCAGACAAGTGATATTAGCAGATATATATGTTCCCTGTTTTCAGGACTCATTAATCTGTGTTGTTTTCTTAGTTTCCCCTTGTTCAGTGTAATCAGGGCTTGGAAGGCAGGTATTGATTTCCGAAACTCAAGTGGCAGTGAAGAAGTGAGTGTGGTGATGGTGGCAGAGCAGGGAGCAAGAAGCAAAGTGAGGATTTCCTCCTTTTGTGATGTGGAGGGATGAGGCTGCAGCTGTCTGCTGCATACAAAAAAATGTTATTTTGAGAAATGTTTGCATGCCACTGTCTTTTGAAATTCTTGTTAGTCCCTTCGTATTTCTGATTTAACTGAAAGGATTTGATTGCTAGTGATCAGCTTTGTCTTTCAAGGACCATGGTCAAGGGCTTCATTTTATGTGTTCCTAGTGTACGGATAGGAGAGAGCAGGGGGAAAAATATGCAAGAAGATGGAGGAGGAGCATTAATGCTGGGCAAGAGGAGACAACGTAGGGGACCTATGGTGCAGACTAAGAATGGTGATGAGGATGCAAAGTTCAAAGAGAAGTGATTGCCTTCTTGTGTGTAACAAAACTGCAGCTGTGTCTCATGGTGCTTTGATTGCCCAGGTGTAGGTGGTATAAGTGGAGGGGATATCTGTTTAATTTTAAGGCAGTGACACTGGAAGCTCACTGTGGGTGAAGGAGTCACTTTTTCCTGCAGAACTGTAAAAACTATTTATAAAGCTTTTAAGGCAGTTAATTACAGTTGTGCCCTTTTCTCCTCACAAGGATGTTTTGGAGAAATTAAAGATGCTTCACCCATTGCCAGGGCTGATACTGGAATGGAGGAGGATCAACAATGCCATTACTAAAGTGGTGTTTCCACTACAGAGGGAAAAGCGATTGAATTCTGCACTGGGCATGGAAAGGATATATCCAGTGTCACAGACTCACACAGCTACAGGTAAAGAAATGCGTGCAAAATCCTCACTTCTTACTGATTTTTTTTTTTTTCTTTTTTTGTGTGTGTGTGGGCAGCTTTTCTCTGGGGAAAAGATAGGAAATCAAGCCTGTGCTCTACTTCAACCAAGTGAAAATAGCGAAATACCTATTTCACATGAATCTGCCCTAAAAGTCTAGATGTATTAAAATAGCTTTTGTGCTCACCCAGCAGTGTTATTAATTTCTTGCACATATGAGCATGTAAATCCCTGGCCCCAAAACAGGTTCTGGATTTGGGAGTTTCTTATTAGTGATACAGAAATGCTGCAGGGGAACCATCTCAAGCCCATTCAACCCAAATTATTTGTCCTTTTCTTCAGTTTCCTCAGTGGTCATGTCCTGTCCCGCCCTCCTGCCCCTTGCTTTTTGGAGATGCGGATGTGTGTTCAGCTGTGTTAAGTTAGAGAGACTCCTTTTGGACCCTTACTTAGTTCTGCTTTGTCTTCCTTCTCAGGTCGAATAACCTTCACAGAGCCGAATATCCAGAACGTGCCAAGAGATTTTGAGATTGAAATGCCAACTGTAGTTGAAGAAAGCCCGCCCTCCCGAGCCCATGGAAATGTTAATTCTCGTGCTCTTTCTGGGGGCAGGTAGGAGGATCTTGGCAAAGCTTCTGCCTCCTCTTCTGACCTTAATGTGGTTGAGTTGTCAAATTTCTTTTTTCTGAGTTCACCTCTGGCTGCTGTCATGTTAGTGTGACTTGTTACTCAGTGTTTCTCTTACAGTTTCAGGAGAATAAATATCTAAAAATCAGTGACACGTGAAAGACCTAATAATACTAACAGCGTGTGGCTCCATGCATTCACTTGCTTTTTGAAATTCTTTATGAAACCCTACAGTGAGATTAGCATTGTGCTCCCAACTGTTGGGTGAAAATCCTGAGTGTGAAAAGTAACTAAACTGAAGTTAGGATCTGGTTTGACTTTCTAAGGAGCTGCTCTGAAAGAGGATAGGATATTGTGGAAGAAGTAGAAGAAAGTTCATCTGTTTTATGCTGTGCAGCTCCCTGTGTAAGGGAACATGGGTGAACATGTTTTTCATTTTTTGTTAATAGTTTCATTTGTGATAGTGATCCTGCAAAAGCTACCAGGTAGCAGAAAAAGATTTCTAAATCTGTTAACCAAACACCCTATTTTGACAGCGTTAGATGCCAATGCCTAAACAGTTGCCTCAAAGTCTAGTGAAATATCAAGGTGGATCTTTTAGCAGCTAGCTTGTGAGCTTTGGGGCTTCATACTTGGTGGTGGTTTTCTGTTCTTTCAGTTTCTCTTTCCATTCAGGTTCTTGTCCCATATGTGTCACCTGAGTGACTTTTATTATCTTTTTTCCCATAGCAAGATGTGAGAACTTTCAGAAGTTTTTTGACCCTTCTAGCTGTCTTTTCCTACCACCACGTATCTAGCATCCTTTCACCTTGAGTAGCTCATGGGAAGAGAGCCCAGGAGTAGCAGGATCTTGTCCATCTCTCTTCAGGAGAAGAACCAGGCCTAGCCACAGAGGCAGAAATGTCATTCTGAGAAATAGCTCTGGCAGTGCTTGGGCTTGCAGCAGCTTTGCAGGACAGTTGGAGAGTGGGCTGGGTTCTTAAGAGTCTTCCCTGTAGAGAAGCAGCCCATCAAAGGAATGGAGTGTGTGCTGAACTTTGAGAGACGTCAGCTTCTCAGACTGACTTTTGAGACTACATTCCTTAGTTAAGCAGCCACTGTGTTAGGAAGATGGGCAATCTTAAAGGCACAAAATGACTGCTGGCACAAAAGAAGTTGTCATGAAGCCTAAGTTTGGTAAGCCTTCCCAACTTTGGTCCAAACTGTCTTTTATCTTAGTAATTATTTTTACTACTCCTTCCTCTTGTTGTAAGAAGCTTCTGACCAAAAGAGTGTAGCTAAATTAGATCACGGTATAAAGCCCTTACTCATACAACTGAATTGTGAACTTCTGCTGGGCAGTGTGATTCTCTACAGTTCCCATATGTTGTCTCTCACCTTTATTTCTTTTGGAAATTTATTTCTGTGATTTTTGTGCTATGTTTCATCTCCTTGATCCCTACCATCCCTGAAATGACAAGGTATAAGAAGAAAAGGGAGTGCACAAGGGAAGAGAGCATGATGTCTTTTCCATGCTTTACTTTGCTGAAACTAGCCTTGATGACAGAGAAACCTTTTCATACTGATAAAGAAGTTGCTCAGGTCCCTGACCCAGACATCAAGGGCTTGTAAAGGCCTTTGACTGCACTTCTAGTGAAGAACCCAGCGGGCTGGCTAGTAGACTGGTGCTGATGGGAGTAGGAAGTGTGGATGGTGTCACAGCTGTGCACTGTTCAGTGGGTGCACTGATGGATACAATTCCATCTGCAGTTACAAGTGACTTGGTGGGACAGGAGAGCTAAGCAAGCCCTGAGAGGTTGCAGAGCACCTGATGCCACTTTAAACTTCTGACCTTCTGGAAAAAGAAAATCTGGTTGCTTTGAGGCAATTTTTTGCTCAGTCTGTAGAGAGGAAACGTGCCGTGTTTTATGAGGACGTCTTCTGCAACTTCTGCTCTGCTTTTACAGGCTTATTTTGCGTGTGTGCGCGCAGTCACAAGGCTGATGTTGTGGGGGAAACCTTTTCTGTCTCTACTAGGTATGGGCTGGTGTAGGCATTCTGCATATGAGAATGATGTTGAGAGAAGACTTGGCATTCAAGGTGGGATGTTGAATTTTTTAGGATTCCTGTAGGACTCCTTTGCTGTCTTTCTGGAATGCACACATCACAAATCTGGGGCCTTTCATCTTACCTGTTTTGGAGTGGAATTACCCAATTTCTGGGCCAAATCCTGAATGTACTAGGAAGATTTGTCCCTAAATCTGTGCAGAGTCAATAAGTCCCTTCAGGTGTGCATATGGCCTCTGTCCACTTCCCTCAGGGTCAAATTTAAGTATGGGGGGTTGTCCAGAAGAGTGGAATAGAGGCTGCTGTCTCATTTGTTTTCACTGACTCTTTGTGGCAAAAATGATTATGCATCTTTAAGTGTTTTAGAAATCAGTGAAGAACAGTCATTCTTTGTCTCCACAGATGTAGAAAGCGTTCCAGTATTTTGCCTAATGGTGGAAAGGTTCAAGCTGAAGACAGATCCGAAGAAAGAGGAATACCATTTTCTGTTAGCATGAGGCATGCCTTTGTTCCCTTCCCAGGTAATGCCCAGATCCTGCTCTGTGCCAGCTAGTGGTTAAGAATATAGTTAACAAAAAATCCTAGATCTAATGAGTTAAGAATTGATGAGAGTATATATCTGACTGAGCAGCCTACTTGGACAACTGATGCAGTAGTTAGCATGCCCTCAAAATTATTCACAAGACTGTGAAGGAGAGCATTTCAACTGGGGAAAGTATTGAAATGTTATAATTCAAGTGTTCACACCTTCATTTCCTCTTAAAGAGTACGTATTTTTTAAAGAGCTATACTTGGGCAGCTCTTAATACACAAATTGCACTCTGTCTATTGTTATTTCCATCCAAATGTCAGTTCTCACATTGCCTGCCCTGGCTCAGTACAAGTCTGCTGGTCTGATCTCTGTGCCGATCGTTCCTATCAGGTGCTAGACTTTTACACAGACGCCTGGACAGTTACTTGTCTGTGTGTTTTCGATGGATTCTAGATGTAGGTGCTGGATGGAAAGCTAGCAGGCCTGGGCATTGGGGAAACAGGCAAGAATTTGCCTGATTTAATTTCTACTGTTTATTGGCCCAACTTTCAGCAGTGGCAGAAGCAACCCCTAAAGGTATTCACAAGAAAACGGAGACTGAGATTGCATAGAAATGGCTGTGGAAAACTTTCAGAGCAGAAGGTGCAAGGACAGCTTCAGTCCTTCTTGCTGGAATGTTGGTTGGACTGTTGCTGGAGTAATTTATGAAATAATGATTTCTGCTATCTTCTTGACTTCAGGTGGCTTAATCTTGGCTGCTGATTACTCTCAGCTTGAACTGAGGATCCTTGCTCATTTGTCTGGTGACTGTCGACTCATTCAAGCCTTGAATGGGGGTACTGACGTCTTTAAGAGCATTGCAGCAGAATGGAAAATGATTGATCCTGAAGCTGTTGGAGATAGAACCAGGCAACAAGCTAAACAGGTAATTTTTAGGAAAAAAAATTCAGAAGCAGCTTTCTGGGCAGGAAGGTTCAGTGTTCAAAACATCAGGGAGTTACAATGGTTTTCTGTTTGGGTTCAGCAGTGATTGTTCAGCAGTTGCTTTGTATGTCCTCTCACTCTCAATACGTTTCAACCGGAGCTGTCTGGGTTTTGGGGGATGAAGGTGGAGAAAAGCAGCATGAATGGCTGGGACTCAGAGGTACTCTCTCTTCTTGAATGCTCGCCCTTGTTCCCATACACTTGTCTTCCAGTGAATCACATTTTGTTTTGCCTCTGCTTTCTCTGCATGGCTTACCATATGCTGACGGTTCTTCACACTGTCCTCTGGCAGATTTGCTATGGAATCATCTATGGAATAGGAGCAAAATCTTTAGCCGAGCAGATGGGGATTGATGAAAATGAAGCTGCTAATTACATTGAATCCTTCAAATCAAGATACACAGGTTCGGATATGGCTGTTTGGGAGCTGGGTGGTGGTGGTGGTTGTCGTTTTTAATCCCTTCTCTCCATGTCTCTTAAAATCCTAAATTTATCTCAGCCCTCTACTACTCCTGTCTCTTTTGAAAAAGCTTTTCATTTTGAAAAAGTCCAGTGCATGAACACAGCCGTTTGATACTCCATAATGTTTTACGCTACAGTCTGGTTTTATTCATCTTTAGGACCTTGGTGTTTGCTTATTACATTAATTATTTTGTTGGGTTTTTTTAATTAATTAATAAGACCTGGGGATTAATTTTAAAGCTCCCAACTTTCTGAATAAGGAACACTCTTTTCCTTATTAAAACACATAGCTCTAAAGGATATGCAATATCACTTTAGACCATGCTTACAATTTTTAAATGTAACCATTTCTTCCTTCTTTTCTTGTCTTCTGCTTTCATTGAGTTTTGAACTGTTTTGCGTATAACCCTTACATTTTTATCCAGCTGCTCAGAGCAGCTCTCCCATATTTTGTAAAAAGACATTGTTGCATTTCTAAGAAGCATGTTAATTTTTAGGAAAACTATAGAAAGACTAGAGCTGCAATCAGAAAATGAATGGAGGGCAAATGGGATGAGAGAGAGCTAGCTCTAATCATAAAACTTGGAAATGAGCTGGAATGAATCTGAAGATTCAGGGTTTGTTTCTTTAGGAGACAGATGCTGAGAAATGGTGTCCTATTAAGAGTCTGTTTAGTCACCAGTAATTTCTGGATGGTGTCTCCTTCATGACCATTAGAAATGACTTCCTGCTTCCTCCCTCTTGGTACACATGCATACGTACAAACTCTGCAATGTACCTTGTATTGTAACTTCACTACTTATGAATTTTCACTTACATGTATTGCCAGGCTGACATGCTAAATTACATACCTAATGAATTGACTGTCAGTCTTGATCCTGAATAGCTCCTTTTATGTTTTATATTTTGTAAACCTTGGCAAGAAACAGTCTGAAGTTAACTTTTTCCACTTCAGAGCAGTGGTTACCTGAACTTGCAGTGAAAGGGACTCTTCCCTGTCTCACCTTTCTCTGACCTAAGTTTATTTTTAACACTGTCGGTGGATTCACTCATTCCCTTGCAAAGTACAGGTGGGTGGGTGAGTTTCTTTCATCCTAGAGTCTGAAGTCACACAATCTGAAGTCAGGCAGCCTGAGGCATCAAGGGCTTTGTCTTCTGCCTTCAACTTACTCCCTTCCTATTACTTGTCTTTCCAGTGCTGGACCAGGTCCTGACCTCTCCATTATCAATAATACATGTATGATTCTCTGTGCCTGGGCACTGTGCAGAATGGACTTCCTACCTCCTTGTGCACAGCCAGATATCCTGACACTATGCACTCTCTTCCACTTCAGAAGGCTTAACAGGTTTCCCAGCAGAGATGCGAATAGGCTGAATGAGTGATCATATGCCCTTGTACACTGACAGGGTCTAGGAAATTTAAAGAATTACCTTTGTGCTGCTTGGGTGTCCCAGACTGCTTTCAGTGACCCCAGTGAGAAGTCAACATGGAACGTCAGATGTATTAGGGAAAACTTTCTCTTTCCTTTCACAGGGATTCAGAAATTCTTGAGGGAGACAGTAAGAAGCTGCAGGAGAGATGGGTTTGTGCAGACCATCCTGGGAAGACGGAGATACCTGCCAGCTATCAATGATCCAAACCCCTACAGTAAAGCTCATGTATGTTGAGTGCAGTTTCTTTCTTTTTTTTTTTTTTTTTTTTTTAAGTATTGGATTTCTTTGCATATTCGTATCTGTGGTTCTACAGGGTCTATGAGCCATCTTGAGCCATCTCGGTCATGACCTTCCACTTCTCACTTAGTTCATTATTCCCTCAGTTGTTCTCTGAATAACAGAGCTTTTGTCATGGTCTGCTTGATGTAAGTCTTCTGTGACTGGGTGTACAGCTGGCATCACTGCGCTAACTTCACTTCAGAACTTCCATGTTGGAACTGGAGTGAGTAATTTATTGAAATAAGTGGACATGATTTTAAAAAGCCTCTACACTGTGATGTGCTTTAACTCTTCAGGCTGAGTAGCTCCCACTCAGCAGTCTCTGTATGTTATATGCTGTCAGCACTTGAACAAGAAAGGGCACTTAAGTCCTGCATTTTTGGGTATTTGTTCCTTTTCTTATTTCCCCTCAAAGGAAAATTGCTCAAACTTATTAGATAAATATTTACTTAATATACACCTTTGCGCTGGCATTTTTTTTTTTCAAGGTCATTTTGGGCACATCTGTCATAGACTCAATTTCAGTAAGAGTGAATTGACTCCCTGGGGAGATGCTGGTGCATTTCTGTGGGGAGGAAGCATTATATTTCTCAGTAGGAAGCTGGATCAGGTCATGTGGAATTAAAGACTAGAGTGGAAGAGGGAGGAGGTGGGGGAGTTTGTACTCCAAGTAGTTGAAAGGGAAACAAGGAGACTTTCAAAAACCTTTTTTCTGAGATGATTTGACTATTTAATCTGAAGGATACTTCAGCATGAAGCTTTGTGGATGCACCTTCTGTTCAACTTTAAACTCATATTAGAGACCAGTTAATTAATTAGCTTCACTTTCATTTCAGCTTCCTCATAACTTTTTGTGCACATTTCTCTAATCAAAGAAAGAAGAACCTTTGAATTCAGCTTTCTTGTTGGAGGACAAGTAGTAGAGAGGTTGCTTGTGTGGAAAAAAAGAAGTCATTGTGTCATAGTGTTGTCTGGTGTATTTTTGCACAGTTGTAATGCTCTGGCAGTAGACCAGATTATTAGTCCATGAAGTCCAGCTTCTTGCCTTTGCTTATCCATTCCTGATGGTTCTGAAGATAGGTAGAAGTGTCTCATGATACTTGGATTAACTGTGAGATTTTTCTGCTCCTCATGAAACTGTTACTATGTGTATATGCTTCTCCCTTTTGTGGCTTGTGACTCTTGCAGTTTATTACCCTTGATATTAATTAATTTTACATTTGTGAAAATCCTGCTCTTCTCAGTCACTTGGAGAAATTCTGTGTCTGAAGTTAGCCTACGCTGCCTCTTTTTTTCAGGCAGATATAACAAACTCTTTATCTCGAAGTTTTACTATGCCTGTATTTGGCCATGTATTTATTATATTTAAGGGAGTACATGTGGCATGCTGGATTTGATTTATTTTTTTGCGTGGGTTTTCAGAACAACTATCTCTGTTTAGGCAGAGCGACAGGCTGTGAATACAACTGTTCAGGGATCTGCTGCAGACATTGTCAAAGCAGCCACTGTGAACATTCAGAGACGCCTGGAAGCTTTCTCCTCTGTTATCAAGTCCCACGGACATCTGGAGAGCTCCTTCCAGAGAGATAAGGCTGGTATGCTCACCTCTTCCTTGCACACTAGAGCAAAACTTTCAGTGTTACTAATTTAAGAAAAAAAAATAAAATTGCTTGCAAAAAAAAGTTAGGGCTTTTGGGCTAGGGGTGGGAGACATTTTATTTCCTGGCAGTAGTTGTCTGTGTTTAATGGGCAAAAAAGTCATAAGGAAGGAGGGAGAATGTCTGCTCAAAGCACAAACTAAAGCAAATCCTGTGATCAGATCAGAAACCCCAACTACCTCAAAGCAGGAAGGAGAAACTGAGCAGATACTCTGGCTTCAAAGGCAGTGAAAAGATAGAGTGGAACAACTTCTAGTTCCAAAAATATATTTTTTGGTTAGAATTAAGTCTGGAATTTGTTGACTGGAATTTGATGTACAGAGGCTCCACGAGTGTATTATAGGAAGCACTTAGCATAAATTTCTTCTGTCTGCATATAGCAAAGCTGTGCTGGGGTACTCATTTCCAGAGGAGTGCTATGAAGACTATTTTTTAGCATAATGTACACAGTGTTTTGTTCATCAGTCATATATTTTTAGAAAGACAACTTAAGGGATGGAGTGCTATATTTTTTTTATAGTTCTTACACTTCAACCTGAAACATGGAGCTGTCTTAATATGAAGAGTCTGATTTGTAGGACTGAGGAGGAAAACTAAATAATTAATGGCTGAACCTCTAAAAATATGTTAGGGAGTCTTATTTTAGAGAGACAAGATTCAGAGGTCTGCTATGAGTAGAAGGCATGTGCTTGGCAGAACTTGCCACCCCCTCCAGGAGCAGCAGCTGCTGACTTTTAGCCAACGTAAGTGTAGGAAGGCGAGTAGATGCATTTGTGATGGTTTTTCCTCTTCTGACACTAGCTGTTTCAAGAACTGGAAGGAATTCTCTTTCAGCAAGTTATAAATGCCTATGCCATCAGAGAAGCATCCTGCATCATGTGGCTTCTTCAACATTGCTGCTTCAGTGTGAGGCTTGTGTGAGGAACTGATGATGCTGTGAAACCCTTCCTGTAGTTGTGAACTGGAGTCCTCCTGTTAGCTAACCTGAGAAATAAATAACTTTTGAGTCTATGTGTGGGAGGTTGTGTTTGTTTGTTTTTAAAAAGCTTTTACCATGGAACTGTTTGTTCTGTTTTATTTTTGTCAAGCAAGGCCTACCAGGATTCTGTTTCTGTCAGCTGCTTACTTGTTTATTCAAAAACTGCTCTTTTTTTCTTTCCTTTTTTAATCAGGAGTAGTAGCTACAGTTTCAGATAACTGCATTTGGGAGGAGGCTTACTGCCTTTTTAGACTAGCTATTAAAATGAATTTGGAAGAAAAGCAGAATCCTGATTCATTGCCAGAGAGAATGTTGTAAACCAACGTATGATTAAACTTGACATGATTTTGTTTAAAATTTACTTTTAAAACAGATGGTTCAGGAGACGCAACTGTCTCTTGTTTCTGTTCTGATTCATATCTTTATAATGTAAGGCTGAAATATTTATATCTAAAATGTTTTTAATTAACATTTTTCCCTCGATAGCTGTACAAATACTGATAGAATAGCAACGTTTTGTGGTTTTATCTGTAGGCATGGGCTTTCACTTTTAAGTTCCTCATGTTCTTTTTCTCAGCGTTAGGAGTTTGTGAGGGTTCTTTAATTGCATGAAGCATGCCTTTGCGTAATGGTATCTAACGGACTGTGCTCTTCACCTGTTTAGGAAGGCTAGCGAGGAAGAGAAACAGAGGGATTTTACATCCCATCAGCGGAGGTTTCTTTATCCTCCAACTCCATGATGAGCTCCTCTATGAAGTTGCAGAGGACGATGTCATCCAGGTACAGCTCTGCCGTTGCTTTTTCAGCTATCTACTGCATTTCGATGTTTCAAACAAGCCTTCCTTCTAGGGGCTCAGCTTTTCTTCCCTGGATCCTCTCTCTCTGTGTGCTAAAAGGTCTATGAAAACAATGTTAAATTGGATGAAAAATGATGTTTGTATTCTTGATCCCTTCATTTTCCGACTCAAGCCATCCCTATGGCTGAAGTTCATTTTTCCAACGTGTGCTTTGCTGCTTGTAACAGCGGTTCGTACAACTTCTCTGCAAGACTTGATGAGTGAAGTAGCTTAATATTGTTGACAGGTGTAGGGGGGAAGTCTTTCCTCCTTTGGAGTTATTCTTGCCTCCCTGTCTTCTGGTGCCTAACTCAGAACATGTATTGTTACAGCTGTGGTTTGTACTCTGTGTAGGGAAAGGAGGATTCTGTGCTTTGCTACTTGTTTCCTCATTCCTTACCTACCCGTCTTTCTGGTAGGAGTGTTACGGAGCTGGTTAGCAGCATGGTAGGTACAAGAAATGTGTTGTGTGGACTTAAGGTACCTGTCATGCGCATATGTGTGTCTGTGTGTGCTCTTCCACCGTGTAGGTGCTCCTGTGCCTGGGCATAGCAGTGTCTGTGCGACAGCTTTCAGTAGCAAGTGTTTTAGCCATATGTTGGCAGCTCAGTGTTTTCCCAAGCCCTGAGCACAAACGCAGGAAGGCTCCCAGGGAGTGCTTCCATAGTTTGGGGATGTCTTTCTCCCACTTCTGATGCATACACATCTTTAATGACAAAAGGCTGTTTCCTGATGGCAAGCAGTAACTCCTAGTCTGAGAGATCTTTCAGCAGTACTGACTGGCCTGAGAATATTTTTTTTTTTAAATTTCATTAAGAACAAAAGGTTTAATATTTTTCTCTTGAATCTCAGCTCAAGCTTCTGTTTGTTTTGCCAGCTCTGTTCAGACATCTGCTGCTTCAATCCAGGCAGACTGTTTTAGGGATGAAAAGGCTCCTAATTTTCTTTCTGTAGAAAATTGAAATCTCCTGAGTATAGGCTTTTACATCTTTAAATACTGACTCCAAGTTGTCACAGTGTTCCCAGAAGAACTGGGGCCAAGTGAGTGGATTTGCTTATTATTTATTGCATCATATTTTTTCATTAACCTCAACTTCAAGGGCAATTATTACCAGCTTTTCTAACTTCCTGCAGATATATTTCTGTCCATAGATTTTCTGGGCAGACACTTAAAACAGCGCACGTACACAAGACATGTTTCCTAAACCCAGACTTTCCTTTTATGTGCCAGATTTGCTTGTTTTTCAAGGATTTCTGTCTAGCTGAGACAACAGGGTACTTCTTACCTCTTTGATTAATTAGGGCCAGAAAGGATTTTTTTTTTTTGGTGATAATATTGCCTGCTGTCCTTTCAGATGCACCATTAGAATTATCCTATAGTGGAAAGATCTAGGACGGAAAGGATCTCTTGAAGTCTCTCCCTCTTAAGCTCCCACTCAAAGTAGGGCCTGAATTAATTAGTCCTTTTGAACTACAATATACCTTTTAGTAAAAAAGAAGGGAGCATCTCTTGGTTTCTGTATTGGTGAGGTTTTTTTCATCTTGCTGGCACTAAAGCTTTATTATACTGTAAATCATGTATTTCTTGGCTGCAACAGCAATTTTTATTAAGACAAATTAGTTTGGTCACATGCTTGATGCTGGCTCTAGCTTATTTTCAGCTGCTAAAGTGCACAAAAGAAAACTAAAAATATCTTTCCATATATCTAGGAATTTGTGTTCCAGTCAGAGTATCCTTACAAATGGTTTGTAAGAGATACAGCGCTAGTGATCATTCTGTTTTCATTTGCAGTCTATCAGTGAGCTAGCTTACCTCTCTTAAAAGACCACATTGGGGTAATACCTGTTTTTTCTTGTGCTAAAGGTGCGAAATGCCTGGGGCATCAGGGCTTTCCTAGTCTGTGCAGAATGTAAAGGTGAAGCTAGGGAGATTTCAGAGCTTATCACAATAGCAAGACTGTGATAATATTGTCAAATATGGCAGAAGGAAGCTGGACCTTCTATCTGTTGAGCTGACCCTGGCAACGAGGAGTCAGGTAGGAACATAAAGGTATGGACTAGATTAGGAATCAAAGGCTAGATGCTTTTAAACTGCTTGCTTGTTCCCAGCATCACGGCATTTATGTTTTTAAGATGGCCAGTATTCTTCCAAGTGTGTTTTAGCTGACCATTGAGAACCCTGAAAAAGGTGCTGTTTGCTTAACGCACAGGGAATTCAGAGCCCAAAGCCCCCCAGGTCAGGGCATTGGCGCATGTCCCGTCTCACCCCATCAGCTTCCTCAGGAACCTCACGCAGGTTTTTGTGTCTCCTCTGCAGCTGCTGTCCCTTGTTCTAGGTGCAGCAGCCCTAATCTGATGTTCCTTGCTGGTGGGGTGTGCTGGACCTGTGAGTGTTCTCAGAGAATCTCCCTCTGTGTGGTTCATGTTTCTTTTGAAATATTGGGCCCCAAACTTGATCAAGACTGCAGTGGTTTGAGTAGGGTGGAAAATTGATCCGTGTGTCACATAAGCAGCATTTTCTATGTTCCAGAATTGCATTTGCTTTCTTTCTCACCACAGCGTGCCTTGCTTAAGCCCTGTTCAGCTTTTAATCTCTGATAACCCCATTTTTTTCCTGCCCAGGCAGTTATTTTTCATCCTATTTTTGAACAGTAGATTATTTCTATCCCAGTTCTCTATCCTGCTTCTTTCTATTCTGTACTTGTGTGTGCTGAATTACATCCTATTTCAAAGCATTTTTCTAGGTTATCAAGATCATTTTGAAATGTGGTATGTAAGGGGGCAGCGTGTTGGAAGACAAATCTCCCCCTAGTTCTTAATGCTGTTGTAACCTCTTGTGCTCTGATCTCCTCAAATCCCCTCTTCCATTTCCCAGTGAAAACCATGGAGGAATTTCTACTGTGGGTACCTGTGAGGGAACTACGAAAACGCATGGAAGGGTCAGGAAGCTTGAATAGTTCCTATGCTGACACAGTGGCCTCTAGCTGAGATGACGGATCACAATAATTTCAAAGCCTCTTTTCATTCTGCTGTGGAAAGGTTTGTGGGATGGGTGTGGACTGAAAGATTCATTCAAATAACCAGTCCAGGACAGGCTGGACTCTGCGTGGGTCTTGGGGTAGGAAGGAGAGTCCTTTTATCCAGGGTAGGTATTTACAGTCAGGAAAAAAATATCCGGTCTCTTGCAGTCCAAAAAGTTGTAGGCAAAAATATCTTCTGGTCCCCTAACTGTGTACTGAAACGAGTGTTTTCTTAGGAATACTTTTGGAGGGCAGCAAAAGTTGGAGTTGCCTCAACAAAATAGTGAGGGGGAACCTGGGCGGTATTTCTAGCTCCTGCATTGAATTAGATCTGCTTTTCCAGAGGTTTGTAGTTTGTGTTTCCCAGAGTGCCTCTCGTGCCGACACAACGAGGAGGAGCACCGTTCTTTGCCTCTGGTGTATTTGGTTTGTGTCTTGCTTTCAGTACATTGAAGTTTTCAGAACAGACTCCACGAAACACTTAGAATTATGCAGCTGGGTGAACGAGGAGACTCTGCAGGACTCTCGAGTGTTTAATGGAAACTTAATCTTGCCTTTTCTAAGTAGTTTTAAACAGTGTGGAACCAGTCACAACTCTGTGTTACATAAAATGTTACTGGCTTTATACAGTTTCTCCATTCATAAATAAGGATTAAAATATTTGTTTGCATTCCCGTGAGTGGTAAGTCAGTGCAGGTAAACGTAGAAGAGGATTCCAGGTGTCCGGCCACCCCAGCTATTGACAGAAAAACAGAGCACTGAAGTTATGCGTACATCTGATGTTTTGCATTTTCTTGTAGGTTGCTCAGATTGTCAAGTACGAGATGGAAAACGCCATCAAACTCTCAGTAAAACTGAATGTTAAAGTGAAAGTTGGACCTAGCTGGGGAGACCTGCAGGACCTGGAGCTCTGACATGAAACGCAGCTTTCTTGCATGCAGGGAGGCGGAAGGCAGCGTGGACTGGGCAGGGCAAGGGCCTGCGACAGGCCCACGTGCGGTGTGATCCTCCTGTATCGTGTTTCTACAGAAGTCGTTGCAAGCTGCCTTCTGAAATGTGTGGTGGAAGCTGGTGTGAATTCACCAAGCTCAACCGTTCAAAGGTCAGACAGTGCAGTGAAGCGTGTTGACATAACTGTGTTATTAATTGCAAAACCACAGTATTTAAATGAATTCTGTTAAAATATGCTTGATCTTGTAATTTAAAACAAAACTGCAAAGCCTAATGTATTTATTACGTATGAAATGAGCTGGATTATTTTATTAAAACAAGCACAAAGATAATTTGGCAGTTCTTGTGTGTAATTGTGTCTCGGACAAAAAAAAAAAGTCTTTGTGTTTGCACTTAATGTTGAATTTTACAGGCCTCTGCTAGGATTGTTTTGTACTGAATTCTGCTGATGATATTCAGGTGCCGAAACGGCTTTACAGCTGGCCGGATTTCTCACTGCCCAGCCGTGCAGCTTTCACAGTGAGTGGAAATGGTGCTTGGTTGGCCTCCAGCTTTTGGGAAATCATTTTGGTGACTGACTTCTGTAATTCATCCTACTGCTACCTTGCAAACTGGCCTTGAGAGGGATAGTGTTTGGACTCTCTTATAATTAACACAAAATCAACAGCAAAAACATTCCTTTTTAAAGAATGAAACTCAGTTTATCGATTAAAAACTTAACAGCAATTTGTATTTTTGTGAAGAAAAAAAAAAAAATGTCAGTCTGGCCAACTGAAGTGACAGCCTTGCTGGTGTTTGAGGTCTGGTGTGTTGGAGAGGTGTTGCTGAACGGTGGTGGGTGACCTGTGGTTCTTTGTTCAGAACCCCGTCCGCTGGAGAAGCCTTGTACCCTGCCTGTTGGTAGCCTGGCTAAAAACTGCTCAGATTTCCCCTGCGCTTTGCCACAGCATCTTTGACTCCATCCTTGTGATCGGGCAGAAAGTTTTTTTCATGGTAGTTTGGGCTTGTCAGGCTGAGCTGGTCCTGAGGCTGACTTAGGTCAGCTGATGGGATCAGATGCTTCAAAAGAGGGGGCAAGGAAGGAGCTCGCAGGGGATTAATCTGCCGCTGTTTGGCATTACTTACGTCACCAATACCTTCTGGTCTGGCTAAACCTCACATCACATGGTTTCATTTCCCTTCCACATGGTTGTGATGGTTATACAAGTTCAGCTGGTTTTGTTAACGTCATACAATGCCTGGCCTTGAATTCTGTTATTTTCATGGTGTAGCCCTTGTATGTTACAAGAAAGGGAGGACAGGTGCCTCCTGTCATCTTTATGCCTCTAATTATTTTATCACTTCTTTCTTCTGCAGTTCCTCCCTAATGTAAGCAATCTCCACCTTTCCATTCTTGCCTCCTGTGAGAAATTTTCAAGCCCCTAATTATTCTTTCATTTCTGAACTTCTGCAGGATCCTTTTTAAGAAGTGTACTTTTGAAGTTGCCTTTATAGCCTGATCTGAGAGGATGCGTACTTGGCTTTCAACAGCCTGATAGCATGCTTGAGCTTGTTAACTTCAAACAGGATCCTTTTGGTGTGGCCATTATCCTGACATCAGAAGCACCTGGCACCAAGGTTTCAAGAACATGGTGAGTTTTAAAAGATGTTAAAGGGGCCTGCGGACAAAAGGCCGCATCCTGGACTGATCCACCACCTGCCTGTTGTGCAGCAAAATGGGCACGTGGTATCGAGCCAAAGCCCCAGGTGAGGATGCCTTGACTGCCCTTCTCAGCACCGACTTGGCCTGCTTTCCTCCTTTGGATTTCACTTTATGTTGAGGCTTTTTGTTTCCTTCCTGCCCGCTCTGCGCTGTGGTTTTCTACCACATCTGTCACCTGATGGCTGAGCTCTTTAGCCACAGCACTCGGCTGATAGTTGTTTCTTTTCTTAGCTTATTAAAGCTTTTGTTATTAACAGATCTGAGCCTCGGCACCCTGGTGTCTGACCATTTGTGTGCTCTGCCTGTGAAGATGCTGGGTTGGACTCATTATCAATTCACATGGCCTAATGATTTCCTGGCCCCTGGTGTCACGCGGTGACACACCTGTGCTGTACTTCAGGCCTCACCAGAGCTGCTGTAATTTGAGTTGCTTGGGTTTTGGCACATTATGATATTTTCCTCCTGCATACTGTCTTTAGAATTTCAGAAGGATGGATCTCATGCATATTTCCCAACAAGCTCTCTAGACAGGGGTGATGCTAATCAATAAGGTGATTGACACAGAACTAAACTTCTTTTGCTAAACAAATTCAATGAGTTTATTTTAGTTAAGTAGTAATTTGGAGCAAATGAGAAGATAAAAGGTGGCCACTGCTCTGTGAGCGAGGCGGCTGTGGCATTTGAGTCATGATATTAGAACTGGCTCTGAGCTGCTGCCTGATTGCTGCTATTTATATTCCTTTAATTCTGATCAGACTTTAACTATTAATGAGGCTAAGCAGGGGAAGCAGACAAGGGCTTATGTCAGGTAAGCAGAGGCACTGCTTAGAACTGTGCAGAAGAGGGTACCTGTTATTTTCTGAAGTTGGCAGGAGGAGGTTGGCTGCTCGCATTACTTAGTTATTTTTGCCTCTGGGCCCCTCTCCCCCCACCTCTGATGGGCTGAGGCCTGTGTCTAGTTGGAAACTGGGCTTTTTTATACTTCGGGACCCCATAACCAGAGTGCAGGTTACTCTGTATTCTCGTAGACGGGATGGGATGCATCTGATTGTGTTCACTCTCTGTTCCTCAGCTGGTTTGTGTGTCTCTCCGCAGTCCACTCCTGCCTCCTGTTAGTTGGCGCTGCACAGCACGTGCAGCGATGCGCGTGGTCCAGCAGCCCGAGAAGATGACGCGTGAACACTGCGGAAGGGGTAGGAGTTACGTTTGTTATGGCAACCTTGTCACTCAGTGTACAGGGAACTGCTACTGCAGCCTCATCCTGCCTTGTGCCCTGCGCTGCCCTTGCCTGGCTGCAGTGCCAGCAGGTGGGTGTCTGTCTGCCAGGAGAAATTGGGTTGGGGCCCAGTCCTGACAAATCGCTGCGGTCACCAGGAACACCTCGACTTCGCATTATGTGAACCTGTGTGACCCAGCTCCTCGCAGGGAGAGCCTGTTCCCTTGGGCTGCCGAGCAGCCTTGGTCCGTTCGGTTCACATCCCCTTTCTTGTCAAAATGACTCAAATTTCGATTCAGCCTACTACTGGTGTGGGACAGAACTTCCCCGGATGCAGTAGCAGGAACTCCTGCTGTTGATGTTTGATACAGCTACTCGGTCCTTTTCCTCGGTCCCTTTCCTCCCCCACAAGCTTGTTTTGCCTTGGTCTTTCTGCTGCAGCTTTCCTTCTGCCCCTGCCTACTGAAAGTGCTCTGTGTGCTTTCTTACAGCTGGGCAGTGGTGGGAGAGAGGCAGCTGACAAATGATGACACACACCTAATCTGATCTGGTTTGGTCTGTTTGCTTTTCTCCCATGCTGTTTGCATTTCTTCAAGACGAGAGTTGAGTTTTTCCTGCTATTTTTCCCTACAAATCCGTAGCTGAAAAGGGGGAGCTGGAAGCTCCGTAGCTTTGGCTGACATTTTTGACCCTCTCCTGGCAGAGCGACTCAATCATGTTGTTGGTACATGCCCTTAAACGAGCTTGCTTCTGAGATTTCAGCTTGTAGGTGACTGTGTTTAACCTGAAGTGGAAGTGACGTGAAGGTTGCTCACAGTTGGCTGAGAAGTCCGGGTAATGATGCTAAGGTTCCTGGGGACTGGTACGTTGATTGAGCGCCATGTGAGCTCCCTGCTCTAGCTGGGGTCCAGGTTTTGTCCCTGCGTGAGCTGCTGGAGGAAGGGAGGTGGCCATCCCCACCCTGGCAACAACCGTGGCTGCATTTTCCGTATTCCTGAGCGAGGGATTAGTGTAAACTCCATCCAAAGGCTTTGTGTAAACCATGCATCTTTGAAATACTATAAAGAATCTAGGGGCAGAGGTTGGAAAAAAAAAAAGAGAGATCTACACCAACTAATATCAATTCTTTCCTTTATTTTCTTTCCCTCTGTTTTTTTTTTTTTTGGTTGTTACTGGGGACTCGAAACAGCCTCAGTTAAAGATTCCTTAGTTTTCCTTTTGTGACGCTGATTTAGGATACCTGTGGAAACAGGACATGGTTAGCGCAGGAGTGCGTGGCTCACCCCAGATTAGCCTTCCTTCTGAGATACAGGTAATGCCTCGTTAACAAACCCCACACATATTCTGGCCACATTTCCTTGACACTGACTCTGAATATTGGTTGCTATTTAAAAAAAGTACAATGTTTGATTTGTTGATTTAATCACAAAACAAAACACATGAATGGAAACACTCATTTACGTGACTATTGCTTATACACCTAAGATGACGAGTTGACTACAAATGGCCACATGTAGTTCCTTAATGAGAGAGAGTGTGTTCTTACTAAGACCATACCAAGGCAAAAAATCATTCAAGACTGAAACATACTGTGCTTGAATTCACCTTTAGGTTATTGACAGTGATGTATGGGGGGCTGGGGTATTTAAGGAGCGTAATTAAATGAAATCTGGCTTTTTGTCTCTGTTACAATACACACAGTTTATAAATGGAGGAGTCCTGAGGTTGAACACAGCTCTTACATAAGCTGCAATGCTTTCTTCCCTTCTAAAATTGTATACTGGAAAAAATACTTTTGTGTGCATATCTGCATTACAACGCACACGTTGCGGTGTGAAGGGGCTCCTGTAAAGGGAATCTGTAAACTGTTCTAGAGAATGTCTAGATGTGATAATTTTATACAATATGTGCAGTAAATAGAGTATTTCTGTTAAATATTTGTGTAAGAAGCTATATTCTGGTAATACAGGGAATGTCTAATTAATGTAAATAGTTGAACTGTAGAACTGTAAAAAAAATTTAGAAAACAGGTAATGATACAAAACAAAACCTGATTCCCAATTATTCCTTTACCTTGTCTTTTAATTCAAGATTTAAAGCTTAAGTTAAAACTCTAAGGAATGGATTTTATTTTATTTATTTTTCTAAATAAAATAGCTTGTACTTCATTGAAGACTTGCCAACTCCGAAAACATATAAATAATGTAATTTAAAGTATTTTCTCTGCATTCTCTGTCTATCTACAGCACTAGGCATAAGATTAAACACATCTGGTCAAAACCCCGGAGGGGGTGTGCTGTTGGAGGTTCTGCGTGTCTGGTTTTGGACATGTTGTGACAGAGAGCTCCTCGAAAGAAAAATGCGAGGGAACAGGGTATCCAAATGAACAAAAAGCATTTTAAATGGAACAAATATTTCCAGCCAATCTGGTCTATTGTAACGGAGGGTTGCGATGTTGAAGATGATACCTCTGAGTTTAGGATTTTGCTTGAGGTGGTGCTGTCTTAGTGGGAAAGGTGAAAGCACACGATTTCAACACCCAGCAACAGCTACTGTCCTCGATTTTCTTACAGCAAGTCAGGTCGGATGCTGTGCTTGTTGCTTGGAGTGCTGCATCTTTACTCCTTTCACTAACAACCTTTAGGGTTCGGGTCAGGCCTTTCAAAAATCCCACACTCCCCCTCATTTCACAAGAAATCAACCAGGCAAGAGGTTTTTCTCCTCCCTCACTGAAGTTTTTAAGTGAAGTTTTTTTTCTCACATACATGGTAAATCTTGATAGAAAGCATTTAACAGTGTGCACTAACAAACTTATACAACATATACATTACATATATATATTTATATATATAGAATGTTTTATATACAAACATATACAACTTTTTAGATCTCTACAGACTACAAGAAAATGGGTAATTATAGTCACAAGTGGTGAACTTAACAGAAATAGTAATTTGTAACTGTCTGGAAATATGTAAAATATGGGAGAGTGGAAAGCAAGATAGAGCTGTGACCTGATGGGAAGTGCTAGAGAAAAGGTGCTTAGAAGTTTAAGTATTAAAAATTGTAAGTTTGAGGGATGCTAGATTCTCATTTTTCTGTTGCATAAAAATGCAAATGCAAATCTACTGGCAGGTTTTCCCCACCCCCCCCAGTGTTAACCTAGAGACTGTTGGCAGCCAAAGTCAGTCAGGCGTGGTGTAAAAGACCTGTTGAAGACACTTTTCTCTCTCGGTGTGCTGTAGTGATTAGCAATTAAAAGTTGCTTTTAAATTTTTACATTTGCTTCTCAAACGAGTGAGCGGGCCACTCTACCTCCAGCCTGAAGACAATTCCACTGAAATCAAGGTAAAGGGGATCTTTGCAATATTAGCCACGTGAGGTGCAGGCAGAAACTTGGGCAGAATGGGTAGCTTCCTTGTCACCAAAGTGAACCAACTGCAGCCTGAGCACCAGGCGCTACCGCTCACACAAGCTCACACAAGCCTGACTGTGTTACACCAGTTCGTAGTGGAAACTGGCCCCGCAGTCTGCGGGCACAGAAGTGCTGCGCTGGAACTGGTAACGGCCCCTCCATCTGCACTGGCTGAGTGCAGAAGCAAGCGTAGAGCTGGGGGCAGAACAAAGGCTGGTGGGGCGGCCTTGGCTTAGTATTAATGAAGGCTGCTTGGCTTCTCTGTAAAAGCAGAGAAGGCAGGAAGAGTAAGGGCTGTGAAGTTGGTTGGAGGGTTTGAAGGACCTGCTGCCTCAAATGATTTTGTTGCCCAGAGACTAGCGGTTTTGGAGTATAGACCATAGCGCAGGCAGAGTGAATATACATTTAAACAGAAGGGCTGTAATGTTGTTCTCATTTATTTCTCATGCTAGATGTCTGGTTACAGTGATGCTTCCTCACACACGCAAGTGGCGCGTTCTGTGACCTGGCTGCTGGAAGGAATTCCCCAACCCGGTTCATATTGGCATGAGAGTGGTGAGTTTGCTCTTGCCTCAAACACACAGACAGACAGACATCCGCTCAGGTCATGGACCACTCCCATTCCTTCACTCTCAGCAGAAAACTAGGCATTGCTTGGGCTTTGACCTTTTTCCCCGTAACCTTCTACAGTTCTCACAATTATAGTGCAGTTTCTCCTGTGACAGAGAGGAACTTGTGTCTCATTCCCAGCTGAGCTAGACCCGTTGGGGCATCATTTTGATTTCGCCCACAGAGGAATGTAAAAACCCTGTAAAGCACAAGATTCCTGTTGTGCTACAATGTGAATTTAAAACTTAATCCCTCTAATCTGTTTCAACCCTTTAACTTGTGCAGCTGGGACAAGAGTGAAGCCAGGCTTCTGGAATGTACAATTTCCTGGGCTCTATTTTATTGTAAGAAAGAAAATGAAGGATATAGGAAAGGCATCCTTGAGAGAGATCATATGAACACGGGGATGATATAAATGCCAGTGAAGTTAAGATCTAGTTAGGAGGGGGATACTGCCTGTCTGCATCAGTGTCTGTCAGGGCTCCTTGAAGGGACAGGTGATGTCACTCTTTCTTGTAAATGCTGCTTTTCCACCTTTTCCTCGCTTCCCTTTTCTAATTTGAAACTATATCCAGGTATGTGAAAACAAGCCTTCAGTGCCTTGTTTCCAAGCCGATCTTGGAGACATTTCTAACTTAACAGTTGACCTATGTGGCAGTGAGGCTCTTATAGGCTACTGTGACTGCAGCACTCATGGACTAGGAATCTATTTGCATGGACGGGTAATAGGTTCTACTTACTGTTCTCTTCTGTAGCTGCAGGTTGGAGAGTTTTCTGCAGAGTTCACTGTAGAAACCAAACAAGCCACTTTAATTTGCTTCTGCTTCACTTTTAGTAGTGTGAGCAGAAAATCAATTGCCACGCACCTGGGGTGTCATTTTATATATGTGTCAATTCAGCGCCGTATGTTGACAATTGTTTTTCATGCTCCTCCCCTGGCCCATTGTTAAGTCTTGCTGCTGTGATCTCTCTCCCCCAGCTTTAGGGTGATTTCAACTGACCACTTAAGAAAAATCGCTGCTCTGCAAGCTGCTAAGCAGCGTCTGTGAGCAGAACTTGACAGGACTCTCCAACCTGTAGCCCTGTGGCTTCCCATCTTGCCTTTCCTAACTTGAAGAAGCAATTTCCTAAGCTGATTTCCTATTCCTGCTACTGAGAAATAAGGCAACCATGTGATACAGACACCACGGGGATCAAAAATGCCACAGCCCCCTTCAAGGACAACTGAGCTGGATCTAGAGCACATTTTAAGAAGTACAGATAAGGATGACATGTCACGTGCTCTGAATTGCAAATAAACTGTCTATGCTCATGTTTTAAAGACATTTCAGATAGTGCCTGTCTAGGTACTGGAAAAATCTGTAAATTTTGGGCATAGGATTTTGAAGTTATTTATTCTTTGGGTAGGAGTTAAACAGCACTGATTTCAAGCAAGGTTTTTCAAGGGAAATAAATAGCAGATAAGAAAATGCAGCTCAACTCATTTTTCTGTGTTGAGAACAGTAGCAAACATGCTTGAAATGTACTGGCTTTTTGTAATGTCACTTTTAAAAAATAAAGATTTTTGCCTTTTAAGGTTTTCTCTTTTTTTGCTCAGAATAGAAATAAATCCCATTTTTCTTCGGTCACAACATGCTTTCTTTTTCTCTTTTTTTTTTTTAAGATGTCAATTAGTCATGCAAAGTTTTATAAGTGCATTAACATTTGAGTTTGTACAGAGTATTTTAAACCAGACGCACTCCCCACAGTTCATACCTACAGCTTCTGAAAAACTACATGCCACAGTGATGGTTGAGTTCCTTTTGGAAAAAAATTGGCTACTGCATGAGCCAGCTGTTGGACTAAGACCCACGTGATTCCAGCTTCCATCTCACGGTCTGTAAAATGTCTCCTTGACTCCCACTGTGATGAATCCAATAATAGTAACAGGAAAACATCTTCTAGGAGAAAAAACTGTCTCTGGCCAATGACTGGTAGATTTGGGAATGAATGTTGCTTCCCTGAACAGTGTTCTTAATAAAGCCACAAGCTTCTTTGAAAGTCTAAAACTGGTACCACTTTTTATCCTTGTATTTCAGCATCACCTACAGAAATGGGAAACAAACAAACAGATATAAAACACTGCTCTGCAAAAGAGGATGATATCATACCACACATGACCTAGGCCCATTAACTGTCACAAACTTCGTAAGTAAAAAAGGAAGAGCAACGCAGTACTTTAACAGTGTCATCAGGTCTTGAGTCCCCCGAGACCTTGTATTTAATTTCGTAATTGTTACATTTAAAAAAAAATAAAAAAAATAGTTACCTGCTCTTGGTGTTCATGAAAAGGTTTTTCCTGAGGAGCTTTAACTACTTTTCTTCTACAAAAAAAGTACAGAGGTGTGGGAATAACCAGAAACTTGCTTTTTACTCCTATAGAAAAAAGCTTATCTGTAGATCATAGTAGATATGCCCTAAACATATAAACTTCTTGCATTCAGGGCATGTTCTTTCTGCGTATTTTTGCCTTACACTTAGAAAAGCCAGTAAAAATGTAAAGGTCTCGTCCAGAGATGCGATGCATGTTAAATGAAAAACATGCATTTTGAGAAGCATTCTTTAATTTTGTCTTATCTTCAGGGAAAATCACTTTCGTTGATTCCCAGCCTTAACAGCGTGGGATGGAAGAGCTTTCCATTTCCAGCTCTAAGCACAGAAGCTGTCTGTTGCTATTCTTTATAACTGTACCATAGTGTTGTACCAGAAGTATTCTCCTTCCCAATAAGATCTGTAAAGGTTCCTGTATACACATCCACCTACCTGTTTTCTGCCCTACGGCATAGACGTGCTGCACTAAGTAAGTGGCTTAAAAAAAAAGCATAATGAATTGGTGAGAAAGGCAAGAGATGAGAAGTGCCATGTTCTAAATTCAGAGGCTAGCAATGGATGCTCATTTATGAAAATGTGAAAGGAAGGGGTGCACAATAGAAGTTTATTTTCGGCATTCGCTTTGTTTGGGAGCAGGAAAAATGGGGTGTCGGTTAACGTGAGTACACCTAAACCAACATGACTGGGTGAAGGGGGAGAACTGTACTTCACTTTCCCGAAGGGAAGCAAAGGCTCAGTTGCAGGGTTGGCAGTTCCTAGTTCTGGGTATGTGGTGCCAGGGCCCCTACCTCATGTGCATGTTTGGAAAATGCCTCTGCGCTGGCCATCATGCTCGCAGTCCTTTCATCCAGCTCTCCCAGTTTCTGTCCTCTCTCATCAAGGGCAATGCGTGCACGAGTCAAGTCCCCAATGACTCCTCCTGCGGCTCCTCTCACGCCTTCAATTCCACCTGATCCAGGGATGTGCTGGGCAAGACTGCGAGAGGCTTTTCCCGCCGTGGCCTCGCCAACTGCAAAGGAGACATGGACAAATGGACAGGAATGAGTTCCTGGCCGTGGCTCTGTCAGTGCTTCTCATCCTTGAGCTGCAGCCTCGCAGGGGTGATGCCATTTGATGTGCAGATGGCACGTGGGGAAGGCTTTGCTCTGTGCACCGGCACATCTACAGTGCAGTCATGCCCCCCCCGCCCCCAGTTGCTCAAAAGAAGCTGCCGAGGTGAAGGAATCATAGCGAGGCACCTGAGGACCCTCCCCTTTCTTCATGATGTCATCTTTATTTTTTTTTCAATCCATGAGCTAAATTTTGTGTACCACTCCATTCCTAGATGTCAAGGGCAGGGGATCCCATGAATTAATTTCTGCAAAAAACAACCCCAATAAATCACTTACAAAGCTCCTCTCTGTCAAAAGCTTGTCCACTTCCTCCAAAAAGTCCTTTGAGAAAGCCTCTGTTTTGGGCTTCTGGTGTTTCCACAGGGGTAAACAAATCCCCAAGCATGTCCTAGCAAAAAGTCAGACAAAAGTGCACATGAAAAATTAGTGAGGTCAAAGAAGTTCTAGGTGTTTTGTTTACTTGTGTTAATGAGCCACATGCATTGGATCTAATCAACCAGTTTTAAGAGAGTCTGTTGTGTGAACAGAATTGAGTACTTAACATTTGTGTTTCATGACAGGCAAATACTTGGGCTAAGTAGAGTCACCCATGCTTTCAAAGGGACATGGTTTGTCACTGCACAGTCTTATGTTCATTGCCACAGAGAAAAAAAAATTATAAGCAATACAGAGTGAAAATACCAGTGATAAGATCACCTTTTGCTTGGAAACAGCAGAGGCGACACTATAATTTAATAAACAATTTGTTGTGAATGATGTGTTTTGCTTTAGCGATTATCCAGGCAAGCAGGGCAGTGACTCTCTGTTTTCTCTTTATAGTGTACCTGAGGTCAGTGTTTGCTAGCAGTTCAGAGAGTTTGTTGTTTGGTTGGTTTTTGTGGTTTGGGTTTTTTTTTTTCCTTTTTTTTAAATAAAATCCCATCACCTTCCATACAACCTCCCCCGCCCCGTTACTGTGCACATTGGCAGTGCCATCAGTAATGCTAAGTAAGCATGGCTGCTGAAGGCACAGTCATGGTGCCAGATCCTGGAGCAGACAACCCAAACAAATCTCAGGCTCTGATTTATTTGCCGCAGCACTAGGAAAAGTGGGCTCTCCAGAATAAAACCGATAAAGCAAGTGCACAGTCCCATTAGTGTTTGAAACCAGTGAGGCTGTGTGCACTGAGAACAGTTGCTGCCCTGTTGCTCAGCTCTGTGTTTGCTCATCCAAGCCTCAACAGGCAGATCCAGCCCTTGTGCTGCACAAAGCCCTGGGCTCCTGGGAGGCCGAGTGCTAGGACAGCGCTGTGACTCACGCTTACTGCTCCTCCGCACAGTCACCTGCTCCGGGGAGAAAAATTACTGCAGCCCTTCGAGCCTAGGTGGAGGCTCTCATGCAGCCCAGCTTTGTTTTCCTAGGTAGCAGGTGATACCGGGTCATCTGCTTTTTGCACACACGTAACGACTGTGCAAGCCTTTTACTGTCCTCTCTGCATAAAAGCCAAGATAAAATTTAAGCAGCCACACCAGCAGTACAGAGAAGTAAGGGCTGTGTTTTCCTTTGCTTGGTTGTTGTATGATGCTACTAAGGTTAATTAAAAAAAAAAAAAAAATATCAAGCTTGTAACAGCCTCTCACTATAGGTCCATATTCTAAGATACATTGAACAAACCTCTTGATAATTTTAAAACTGGTTCCCTGCAAAATAACCTCTTCTCCGATGCGCAAAAGCTTGTGTGCAATGCTTACTCCTCACAGCGCTTTTTCAGACTTCAGACAGGCAGAGCTGTGATGGGAGTTGAGCAGCTCAGCACATGTTATTCCCTAAGGCATAATGAGTGCTGGCAGGACCATTTCTATCCTAGTTCACTGCTAATTATATAACCTAGAACTTATTCCCCCTCCTTTTTTTTTTCCCCTTTTATTACTCATGTTTCTCCCTGTAACCTCTCACAATTCCTCCTCTTTGGTAAATGACATTTGAATTTGCATTTTCATTGTAAAAAAAAAAAACAACCCAAATCTAACATTCTAAAGACCTTTTGCTCAAAATAAATTATTTTAATTAGACCATTTCTATAGCTACTGTATTTTAATGTACAATGGGAGACACTTTCCTCATGTGGAAGAAGGGGAGTACCAATTATTGGAGTAAAAACAATGGTAAATAATTAAAAATTATATTATAGCGTATTTTTTGATACTAACCACACTGATTTGTCTCATGCTCCCACCTATCTACTGAAAGCTGCATGTATTAAGATACTTTTAGAGTTAAAATGAAAAAAACCTGATAAAACTACGGGAAGGAATTAATATTTTCACTGAGGCAGTTGCTGTGTGGTTGGACACATGCTGGTACCAACTGCTGTAGCCGCTATCCATGTGTAGCTTCCCCTTCTTTCCCTTCAGTCATTTTTAACAGTTGGTCTTTCGTACGGTAGGACTTTGAGAGAAGCAGGCTGTGAAGAGTCCCATTCGGGCACAAATCTGCCTCCGGACGGAGCCAGCGGAGACTGCAGTTACGTGCGGGCAGGCCACCGTTAGGGCACAGGAGCAAGGTGACAGCGTCATGAAAAAATCCAAACAGCGACAGAGCTGCTGACCTCTCTCTGTCGCTTTGGCATCATTCAGCCAGGGCAAGTGGAGAGGAACACGTCTGTCCCGCTCCCGCAGCGCAGCCTTCACCTCAAATACCCCACACAAGCCCAAAGGCACCAAAGGAAGGGTTTGAGCCCTACCTGCAGATTGTCACACATCTCCTGGCTGTACGTCAGGCGCTGGATCTCTGTGGGAGAGCTGAGATACAAAGCTTGCCCTTCGTTAGTGAAACAAAAGGTCCGCGCTATCCTCATGTCTGTTACAGGCAAATAGTTGATGTCCAGCAGCGGGCGAAGGCTGGGCAAGCTGAAGAGAAGCAGATGCCTAGGTCAGTCACTAGTTGCCACACATGGTACACCTGCTCTGTGGCTGCAGTTTAAACCAGCATTTAAGTTTATGCTTTTCATAAGTGGAGTAGTTAAAGTGCAGCTGTAAGCTGAAAAATTCTGCCATAAACACGCTGCTTTCCTGTCATACTTCGTTTCCCCGCATGGAGACGTTTCAGCTGCCTTGCCGCAATGACCCTTCGGCTTTTGCTACTGTCTGGGTCTGGGATGCGCACGTGACGCAGCACGGCTTGTGCCACGCGGTTGGGGTGTTCGCAGGGTAAGGCTTGCCCCTGGTTGTCGCATGGGCAGCTGCGGGAAATGGCATGGCAGGGCCCTGCTTGCACCCTACGGACAAAGGCTCCAGAATCGCCTTTGCTGTCCTCCAGCTTCTCCTGGTTCACCATTTTGGACAGCACTTTCCAAAATTTAAATGGCCTGGCTGGGGAAAGGGGGTGCGGCAAGACGGGGGCACCACTACAGGGCTACTGCTCAGTGGTGGAGGTGACAAGGAAGGGAAACCAGGCGCCCTGTGCGGAAAAATCTTCCGAAACAGCAAGAGCGGGACTTGCTGCTTCACGCTGGCTAAACAGGACCCTTTCTATGCCTGACTCTTTCTATGCTCCTCTATACTCGACTTACCATAACTGAGCAAAAGTATCAGGGTTTTCTTTTACAATACTTAAAAATCAAGAGCCACCAATTGTCACGGGTGGGGGATTACTGTGAAATAAAGCAGTTTGCTTTGCTGGGCGGCTGCCTTAACTCCCCATGCGGAGACAGGCCAAGGAACAGGCACGGCAGCGGGCAAGGCAGGGCATTAAACGCACCCGCCAGGGAGTTAATGCAGAGCATCAGACGCTCTGGAGCAAACACAAGTGGAACATGACGGCACTGTGCCACCTCTTTGCTTAGTTTTGCCCCGAGATTAGTTAGATAAGTACCTCAGTGTCATGATGTGCCCATTGGCACAAAAGCACGCCAGACAGACGCTGTTACAGAGGGTGACCACATCTGCTCGCAATAAAAAGGACGTTTCGGTGATGTTGTGGACATAAAGACATGTTTGGGAAGGCAATGAGAAGACTTTGGCTTGTTTTTCTGAACAAATGACTGCAAATTGATGATCACCCATATCCTGGGAGGAAGAAGGGGAATGCATGACAAGTTTCCTTTTTCTTGTTTTTTCACTGTCATCAGCACTGTGTGGGTCCCTCCATACTTCATACGGTGGATGTGTCAACGTCCCCATGCAGTCCAGGCACGCGAAGGTCAGCACGGCTCCTTTCAGCGTCAGAACTGTGCCTGCAAAAGATAATTGTGGTACCAGTGAGAGGAAATTAAACGGGTTGTCGGTACCGTGAACGTGTGCGGCGTAGCCGACATTCGGCTTTTGTAAATAGAGCAAATGGGTTAACCTAGTAGGTTAAGGTGACAAGTCTTCCTTGCTCAGTTCTTCCTGACCACGTGAGAAAGTGAACAGCCTGCCAGCACTGGAAAGGTCTCAGGCATCCTATATCAAATAATCTATATAATACGCGCTATCGAATACCGTAAAGATAGGCTGTTGTTTATCTCTATGTTATACTATAGTAGGGTACTTATTCCCCAGCAGTAAAATTGCTCTCCTTAGTCTGGTGACCTTCCAGCATTTTTTTTCCTAAACAAACTGGGGATGGGAAAGCTCTGTTCCTGTGCATCCTCTGATTTTTGTCATTATTTTACTTTAACCATACTAAGCGCATACTGCCTCTCCTTAGACCTGACCTCTCTCAGCCCTCTGTTCTCTCTGCTACACCATCTGTCCCTCACTCAGCCAAGGAGCTCTCCTGGTACAACAACCTGCCAATATTTTTGTTTCCTTTCCTGAGCTCCCTTCTGCTTCTCTGCAGCTTTCTGATAGTAAGACTGCCAAACTGTTCAGAGCATCCCAGAAAGGATTGCATCAGAGCTGTACACGGGACTGTAATTTCACAATATGAAGGAACTCTGCTGCTTTCCCTTTCCTCACAGGAAACATGTAACTTTGCCCATGACACAAGGTAATCTTCGGAAGCAACACAACCAAAGTGACTCAGTTCACGAAGCTGCGGGTCTCTCACGAGCATCTTTCCTCACCTGTGTGCCCTCTATGTAGCGAGTGACCGTTGCTTAATACACGTGCTGAGAAATTTCTGCCCAAAAGGCTGTACAAAATCATGCAGTTATTCCCTCTGTTGTACCAAGACAGATAACAAACAGGAAAAGAGCTGCACTCTTACCGCTCGGCGACACCATGACTGGCTCTGACTGCCGTAATTCGTCGCTAGCAGGCAGATTGAGGGAGAGGATTAAGACCATACCGAGGCCTGTTCCAACCCAGAGACAGGGGGAGACAGCGGAGTCATTCTTTCGGGCAAAGGACTCCATGAAGTACAAAGCCGTAATTGCCTCCTTTGAGTCCCTGTCGATACTGGACACGCTGGAGCTTCGGGAACGGCTGAAGGAGTTTTCCCTATTTTCTGCATAAATAAATACAAGCAAACAGGCGTAAGTTGGCAATCCTAGAACAGGCACGAGCCTGCAGTAAATAAAAAGCTCTCTGTAGAGTACAGACAATACAGAGTTGTTTGTAACCTGAGCAAACATTCTGATACTAGCACGATACCACCTTGCTGCCAGTGTATAAATAAGTGCTGAAAATGCTGTCAGACCTCATCAGTTAGATCTGCATTAGAAATAGCTGCTTATTATGGAGATTAGCATAGACTAATTAGAATTTACAACAGCCTTAGCTCAAAGGACTTGTTCTAAATAGCACGAAATAATTTTAGACCCATATGTTACCAATGCATTTAAAATTAATCCATGTATCTCATTGCTGCAGGACATGAAGGCAGATGCCATTACCAACTTCAGAGCATGTGTCCTTTGCTCTGTTCTTGTTTCCATCGTCAGGACGTTCTAGCACTGCATTCACAGCCATCGCTTATTGTCAAGCTATTAATAACTGCTCTCTGGGGAAAAGACACCCGTTGCTAAACTGATCCCAGCATCCAAAATGTCTCAGGGTACAAATCAAGTCTGGCTTCCCAGTGAGTGAAGTGAGAAACCTGCTCTGCGCCCTTGGCAACGACTGCATAGTGAGCAGGCACTGTTCATCTTTCCGCCTAAACTTTAGCGGGCAACAGCCAGAGCCAGCTGGAGACAGAGCCGTATTGTCCCCACTGCAAATACACAGGTACGGAGATACTCTCCGAGCTTTACGGAGAGAAATAACAACAAACAGGGTCTGACTGTTGTAGGGCCAAGGATCTCTGCTTTGCTTTGCCTAGTGCCAGGCAGGAGGCACAAAGCGGTGCAAGGGAGCTCCTGGCATTAGCAGGAACTGTCAGTAGCAGGACACCGGAGGCTATAAAGCACACCGAAGCTAAAAAGTTACTGAAGATTAAAGGAGCCAGAGGGAAGAAGAGAGTAGGGCTGGCTGCTAGCACAGTCTTTGCAAAACAATTTGTGCCAGTGCTGCTGTCTACCAACCTGGAGTCGAAGGTAGGGCTAGATCATTGGAAACCTCACATGCTCTTCTGCAACAAAAACAACTAGAGGACCAGGAGGTTCTGGAGATGGAGAAATAGTTGAAGCTATTGGACCTGAGACAAAAGGCTCTGAGATAAAAGGCTCACTTCTGAACCTATGATTATGAAGTAGACCTGTGTCTGGTATGAAATTATTCTTCTTACAGCTCAGAAGAGAGAGCTGTCTCTTCAGAGCCAGTAGAAATGTCTAAAAAGAGGAATACTTTCTGCCGTGGTTGAAGAATAAAATTAGAACTTTCTCACGTACTGCAACTTAAAACTGGGCTAAGCCTCATATTGTATATATGGTTCCTGCTCTCCACCAGAAGCAGCAGTTTTGCTGGTGAATCTCTTCCTCAGACCATGGAACGCAGCATTGTATTCCCCTACCCAGATGCTTCAGTGTAAACTGCTGAAATTATCCTCTTCACAGCAACTACCTGGGAGAGACTGGAGAGAACCACAGCAAAGCACTGCTGGAACCATGGAACCACAGCAAGCGTTACTACACGTGCTACCTTAACAGCTGGCACACAGGGATGGGGGCAGATTCTCCTGCTGCTCTTTCACACTTGGCCCAGCTTCTGCTCTTTGAGGGCATGCGTAACTTGTCAAACGGGAGCGTCACAGGATAGCCCTCCCTGGCACTTCAGTCCTACTCTCGTGGAAGAGAAACTTATATATCCTTGATGTCCAAGCACTGCCTTTCCCTTGCCCTGTTTCACCTTCGTCATGTAGGCACTATTGTAGCTCTCTAGTTGTGGCTCAGTACTGCTAAATATATCTGTATAAAGCTGGGATTATTTATTCTGTGCAAACACAGCTTCTAATACCTTGAGAATTAGTGTCTCCCATAACCCCAAGCACTTTGTACTTCTGCAGTGGGCTGGTTGGCCCAGCTCCTTCCTAAGCACAGGGACAGCTGCCGGGTGAAGGAGGGGAAGACAGCAATTTCAAGGCAGAGATCATCAGGGCTCCACATATATATAATTTTTTTTTTCCCCCCAAAGGGTACCTGATTTTTAAAAAGCGTTCTTGTGTAACTCATTTTCTAATTGTAATTCTCTTTAACAGGTGTATTAATATCACAGTCACATAAAATTCAAATACGGTGGTGCTCAAACAGAGAAAGATGTTGAAAGGACAAATGCAGTTAGTGTAGGCGACATACACGGAACTTAAAATATATGATGTGCCATTTGCATGTGTCATCGAGCTTTCTCCCTCCCTAAATTAACAAGAAATGTTCTTCACTCCTGTGCAGTACGGTTAACTAATATATCTTTGCAGAACTGACACTAACAGATATAATCTTTGGGACACTTTTGGGAACATACTGTGCCATTTTCTATTAAATACACTGCTCAAACTGAAATTCTAAAGACCAGCATGACACATGCCAAAATTTGATGTCATTAGACACAGCTGAACAGCAAACCAAAACCTATGAAAGGCTGCAATCACTATGTGACTTTATTGGCTAGCTCTAAAGCAAGGTAGAAATCTCTCCTCTTCCTAGATTTTGGGATAAAATTTAGTTTTGGCCTATTCCCTGGGACTCCTTTCTCAAAGAGATCATACCCCAAATTCTCTATTTAGAAACCGCTCCATCGTACCCTAAAGAAACACAAAAGCACTTTCTTTGGGAAATTTTAAAAACTTGCCGTATCCTTTCCTAGCGTGATTGCTATGTTTTAAAATGATGTCCCATCTTCTAAAAGTTGTCCCATATGAACACTGCCAATCTGTAGTAATCCTTAACCCAACCGCCATATTCTGGCTTTTCTCTTACGTTTTCCGTTTCTCACACTGCGTGATGGGTGTTGCAAGAATGTCAGCTACCACATCTTTCTGCCTGAGTCCCAACCAGGACTGCTTGCAGGTACTCCCTGTAACCTAGGTCAAACAAAGTTTATTTAGAGTCCCTGCTTCAGTAAGGGGACAGGACGGTCATATGTGAAAGGCAGATACTTTTCTGCTCCTCGGTTCTCTTTCCCTCTTCCCCTCCTCTGCAGAGCATCCTGCTAGATGATACTTTCTCATAAACGTGCTCCTGCCTCTAAATTGCCTCCTGCTTTGAGGGAGTCTAATATTCCCTTTCCTCTGAGAGGCACATATCCAGCTCCCAGGTTATATCTGCTCCCACCCAGCCATCTCTCTGAGGCAACCATGTCCTTTTTCCTCCTTTTCCTCTTGCAGACCTGGATTTCTTGGCTCTTCCTTTTTTCTAGACAGGTCTCCAGGCTGTTCCTGCAGCTAGCAGCAGTGGAGCTGAGAGCACCATCAGAGGGGTACAGTGTCCCCTGAGAGCTAATGAGTGACTGTCGTTTGGGAGTGGTGAAGCATTGGAATGGGCTGCCCAGGGAGGTGGTGGAGTCACCATCACTGGAGGTGTTCAAGGAACGTGTGGACGTGGCACTGTGGGACATGGTTTAGCGGGCATGGGGGGGTTGGGTTGATGGTTGGACTTGATGATCTTACAGGTCTTTTCCAACCTTAGTGATTCTGTGATTCTACGCTGCTATTCAGGCTGTTAGACTAGGAGCAGCTCTGAGTAAAAGTATTATTATCTGCAGTCAGCGCATTTCAAAAAGATGCATTCCATGAGTTAAGGTCACATAATATAAATACCGCTACTCTCCTAAAAGTAGTCCTGCTTTCTTCAAAATGTTTTCATTTAACCTTGTCCTGTGCATGGTTTGGGTCAGTGAGATGCAGACGGGCACTCAGGAACCAGCTTCCTCCATAACACTGGACTGATTGTTAAATTCCAGCTACGAGCAGCAGCATACAAACAGAAGGCTTCTGATCTAAAAGCAACTGCAAAACCTCTAACTTGCTACACACCTCACCAATAGAAACACAAAGAACACTTCAACTCACATGCTAGGATAAAAACGAAGCCGGTGTTTTTAAGTCTTACCTTTGTTCATCCATGTGTGAGCAGTACAGTGACGCTCGTCGTGTGAGAATGTACTGATTCCATGTAATTGCTGAAGCATTGCCCGTCTGGAAATGTAACCTACTGCCACAAAATCGCATGCATTGCAAAAGGACAAGAACAATTGAGCCAACTGTCATCATGACATTTATACGAAAGCAGCCCTGAGCAGTTAGTGTACTAGCTCTTTCCTTGCACCACAGAGCTCTCCCGCTGCAGTGCACTGGTGTCGAGGACAAGATTTAATTTAGGGTTTGGGGGTTTTCTGAGAATTTAAACAGATAATTTGAGTAAATGATTCCATGTATTTCAACTGTCACCTTTACAGAGCACTTGCAGAAATTTTTTTTTTGTAACTTCCTTTTGTTCGGTGGAAATAAAACTGGAATTTCCTTACTTTCCCATGGAATTAAAAAAAAAAAAAGGAGGGAGGATGCTAATGAAAATATTTATGCCACTGACTTGTGCATGTTCAGGGGAATGTTCTGACTTCTCTATTCTCAGCTGCAGCAAAGGCTTCGTAAGAGGAACACATCCTCACATCTCTTCCAAAAAATTGTCATTGTGATTATTCTAAAATAACGGATTTAGTGCTAACACAGAAGCATAAAGTCATTTTCTTCTTGAAGTTAGGAATCATTAAAGTATCACTTGTTATGAGGAATGAAGGAAAACTACCAGTGACAAATATCAACATTTTCACTGCAAGTGTTTACGTTCATTACTGGAGAGGTTTGCAATTGACTGTCCCTGTCTTGGGTGCTATTTATAGGTTCTTTCCTGGTTTTAACATACTGAGTAACTGATCTGCTTATAAAACATACAGAACAATCGACCTTTTTTGATACGGAAATTGCTATATTCCGGAAACAAAGTTAAACGGTTTCTATTCTCCTCGCTTGGAGGTTTCTGAAAGTTTTAATCCCAAATATCAGACCTACCAGAAGCTAATGAAACTTAAAACAGTTGCTGGTTTGAGGATCATCACCTTAAAATCTGAAGAGAAATCTGTCACTTTTAAAATTATATAGTCAGGAAAGCATGCAAAGCTCTGGATGCCAGTGTGAACATACAGTAAAGGGATTATACTTCAAACATGAATTTGCACACAGTAACATCATAGAGACACAGAGACCGAACCGTATTACGACGGCAATGCTTCAGCAACACAGAGGAGAAACGGGCAGGAAGTAACGCTGCAGGGTTTTCACACACTGAAGAACACTACATGTTTACTTGGCTAAAACTGCCTTCAAACACGTTTTAATAGCACCACTCTAAAGCTGCATTCCACATAAAGCAATTCACTAGAAAGCAGCAGAAGTTGTCTTAATCACAAACAATGCGGTAATACTCTGGAATTGTACTGTGAATGATTTCTGACTGGATGAACTCAAATAAGTTTCCCTAAAACTATATCAAAAAGCCTGTGCATACGCTGCTGGCAGAGCATTCAAACCAGGGTGGCTACGTCTGCGCGCTTTGACGGAGCTCACGCTTTTTCCCTGGAAAAAGTTCTGAAATGTATTGTCCTGCAGTTACAGCAGTGGAACCTGAATGGCTTCCGAGAATTACACTGATACAAGACTGATGTAAACGATGGCAAATAAAGGCCTGAAAGAGAAAAGAGATTCAAGTCACCAGACTTGGATCTTTATTTTGATATTTCCAGAATATGGAAAAGTTCAGGCTTAGGTTTTAGTTCAGCATGTTTTAAAAACAGAAGGGAACTGTTAGGGCAGAACTATTCTTTATATTGCTTATTTCTACTTCATTTTCATTTTTATAGAAAGATAAAAATGCAAGAGATCTTTACAGTACATAATCTATCAAACTTCCATATTCAATTGTATGAATCACTTCCATTTACTTACACAAGCAAACTGTCTTCACATTCAGATTGCTAAGAGCTCAATTTGGATATGGGTTATAAGTCTGGTCATATGGTTTTTTAATCAAAAGAGATCACAATGCTCTAGAACTTAAATCCCAACCTAAAATACCCATTCTGCTGAAGCGTCTTTCATAACATTGATGGTTTGGGAAAGAAAGGTATGTTGTATAACTTTCATATGTGGAAGTACTCAAGAATAAGGAGGAGACAAAAGGCATTATAAGAGAAAAACCTTGGGTTCATTCAATAACAAAGTCAAAATAGTTAATGCTATAATGAAGCAAGTGAAAGCATTTTAAAGGACACTTTTTTCCCCCCCTCTCTGATAGATCCTCTGCTTGTGTAACTGAAGTGTAGTTAGAAAGGCTTTGCTTTAAAAAAAACCCTTTGGAATGGCTATTATCACATAACCCGAACAATCTCAGAATATTCCTATACTCTCCCCTAGTTCTCTGTACACAACAGCCCACCACCTATTCCATTCTGCCACAGAAGTACCAGGAACCACCCAATGGTGTGTTCCACTTCCAAAAATGTTTCAAAAATTATTATTTCAGATGTAGAAAAACAGTTTATGCCGATGTGAAGCAATGGCTAGCAAGCAGAAAAACGCTGAAGTTGAGCACGCAGTGCAAAACACGCCCTCCAAATTCAACGTGCCTAGGGTACAGTGTGAAATTAGCTTAACTTGGATTCAAATCATCACTTAAATTAAAACTGACTAGACGTTCAGTGAATGTAAGAACAACAACATTTTCATTTAGTTGGTTGTTTTTAAAACAAGGAAAATTTCCAGCTTCCTATAAGGAAACGAGTGGATCCTAACATCTTGCTAGAATCTGGCAGAAAATGTACTCCAAGGAAAAACCAAACACGAACTCTACCTAGCCCAACAGAGTTGGAATTTAGGCACCAGCAGCTCACAGGCATCCATGCAAAGCTCTTCTCCATTTCTTCTCAGGCCTTTCCTCGCCATTAGACGTGCTCTTTCACGAGGCACCTCAGTCTTTAGACAACCTCCCCCACTGCGTTTTCCAGGGACACGGGGCATTGCAAGCTCTGTTGTGATCAGATTTAGGCAGTCACACACTTAAACTCCACTTAAACCTCTGAGGGGAACCAGTGGTTAGATCCGATAAAGATCATGATTCAGTCTAAATGACGGCGGGTAGGTTGGGTGAATCGTCCCCTTTACTCTCAGGACCCGTTGCCACTATTTTTGATGTGTTTGTATCACAGGCAGACTGGGCTTTGCCCCTTGCTCACCTTTAAAATCTCTCTACGTCTCCTTTCTAAGCAGAAGCAGAAAAAGAGAAGTTTTGTATTTTATTTTATCGATAGTAGAAAACAAGCACACACACACTGATCTCCACCATGACTGAAAAAGAACTTAGCACTATGGACAAGTCACTTCTGGGAACAATTATATTCTCCCATGAGTAATCTATGGATCTCATAGCTCAGTGCTCAAACAGAATACATTGAAACAGATATGAAAACTTTACAGAAGATGCTGGCATACCCTTCCTTGGAACACTCGCTTTTTTGGTGCCAAATGTTTTATTACAGATATACAAAATTTGTTGTTCAGAAATCTTTGAATTTGCAGTGCCCATTAGACCAGAAGTGCTGCGATTTTGCTCAGTACAGGAAAAAATAATTTCAACTTCCTAGTAACATCTCTTTTATTTGAATAAAGCTTTCTGCAGTAAGGAACAGACTTTCTAGATATAGAACAGGTCCTCTATGCAACATTCTACCTGCTTCTCTGCACAGACAAGAAATGTGGTGACAAACTGAGCAGTTAGTAAAGATTGCTGCTTACCATAGTGTCTCTAAGCTATTTCCTATTATACTGTTCTTATTGTTACTAGTTACAATGATGTAAAGTAACTTAAAACGCTAACAAAATTGAAATGATTTACAAGCAGAACCAACACCCTAATCCCCTCACTAAGAAATAAATACAAAAGATTTCAAGCCAAGGGCTTTTCCATCTGCTATGAAAGCCTAGCTGTCAAAAGCTGTGGCACTTAGGGGCCGTGTGAAGCGTAGTCCCATGACTGCTGTAACGCGTCCAGTGGATCAGGGAAGCCTCAGTTTGGCTGGCTGCTTGGGCAAGGAAGTTTACCAGAAATCATCCACTCTGCAATATGGAGAGTCACGGCAAAGGGAATGCGGTGGAGACTATGAGCTGTTCTGAAAACCTGCCAGAGATACAATAACCTCCTCAGAGAATCCACTTCTGCGGTTAACTACCCTTGTGATCCAAACGAATTCCCTACTGTCTCCCTGAAGTCGTGCCTCTGCCTTAGTAATTTATGTCTATTACATCCTGTTCTTTTCTCAGCAGGCATGGACAGCAGATTATGCCCTTCCTCTTGGCAGTACCCTGCCATGCATTTGAATAATTTTGTGCTTTTTCTTCAATATTTTTCTAGATCAAGCAACCAGGTTGTTTCTCTCTTTCCTTGGAGGCCTGGGAACCACTACCTTTGAAAACTGCAGTGAACGTCTTCTATGCCATCGTCCCTTAGTTTACATCCACATGTAGGCTTCAGACCCAATAGACCCAAGAAAAAAGGAGCCAATGATAAAACCAGAAATATCCCTCTTCTCCCCTCACCTTGCCATATGGGAAGGAAACCTAACGGTCACATTCACTCATCCAGTCCAAAAAAATCCAATGTGCAATGCATATAGCACTGCTGCAGACAGCACAATGTTATAGCCATGACCGACAAGAGAAAAACTGATATAAATTGTCTACAAGTTACGTAGGAAATACTGCGATGCACAGCACGACATCAGCTGAGCCTGGTTCCTCAGGCTGTGGACTTTTTGTGAGAAAACTGCTCCGTAACATATTTCCAAGACCCTCGCTACAGCATATTGGACTTAAGAGAGCAAACGTCAGCCCTTCTCTATGGCTTCACACACATATTTACAGGCTAATACTGATTAAGGTACAAATCGATCCTAAGACTTTGGAAACCGTGTTACAGAAACAATAGACTAAAGTAACAGGCTGACATACGTATGTAGAAAATTATTGTAAAATTTGCTGAATCTAAAAACCAAACCGAAAGCCTCAAAAAACTCAGCACCCTAGAACCCCCAAACCTGAACCAAAATTCAGCAGGAGAAAAATTCAGAAACCTCTGCCAGCCTGTCTACAAAGCTTCTTATGGTGATCCTCACAGAGACTTTTGAATAATAAAAAAAGTTTAAAGTATATAGTATATACCAAATACTACCCATTTCCAAAACAAATTGGACAAAATCATGCAAGAGACAAAACAACTTATCCCCCAAACAGTTTTAGTCATTCTATATGCAGATGCAAAAGAAAAACTTCAAGTATAAAAGTATACTCGATCTATTAAAATGGAAATTGTATTGTACTTGCCATAGAATTTTTGATAAGGTTATTAAAGATAATGACTAAATATTCTTGAGCGGTTCGTTTTGCCAGCTCACAGTGACATTTCAATTCAAGTGCTCTATATCAAATTTTAACTACATATAATCAAAAGCGTTAATCCAAAAGCTACAGTAAGTGCTGAAACGGAATTATTTTAAAGAAAAGCTAAAGCAAATGCAAAGACTCTGCTCTTAGCATTCCTAGAAAATTACAATGCACAGAAAATCCTTGTTAGGATTCCTTGTTCAGAGGTAAGTTTGTAGCACCAAGATTGAAATGGCCTGTCTAGTCAAGGGTGATTAAACTGGCCTAGTTAAAAACTACATAATGGGAAATAAAAATAATAAAAAAAAGACAGAAGTTTCCTATCACTGCTGGTGGGAGAAAACAGATTTCCAGACACAACATTTCAACAGAAAAACTCCATTCTGCCTTTACTTTCTTCCTAAGACATATGGTATAACCACGTTTGGACATAGGTCTACAGAATGCTCCAATTTCTGGGTGAATGCAGGCAAGGAGATAAAAACTGGCAGAGTCTGCCAGCCCAAGCTCTTGATGGCAACTAGCAAGTTATAGAGAGAACACCTTTTGGAGAACGCAAAGTGGCTTAAAAAACCAGAATGCTTGAAAAAAGCAATAACCAAGAACTATCAAATCTGAAAGACTTCTCAGAGTTAGTTATAATTTATTAAAGCAAAGAGAACTGTGTGCCAGCATCCGCATCTGTGCGCACATCCATATACCCACCAGCTCTACAAGTATAACCACACTCAGTTCCCTCCCACAACAATTTTATTTTTATTCTTTAACATCACTGTTTTCTTTAATATCACTGTTTTCTTTAATTCAGTGTTTTTTTTCAATCTAAAATTACAATTAAAAATTCGATTGAAATACAGATTTTGTTTTCCTATGCAGAAAATAGCCAATATGTTGTGGGCCTATTCACCTACACTGAAATTCTTGATCAGGTTGGGATCTCTGCTGTTCTAAATGGAAATAGGGCTTTACCGGGTTTAACAGCTATGCAGTGTTAGCTCTTAGACCGAGATGGACTGGTTTGGATCTGTGTAAGGATTTTCTTGAGTAAGAATAATTTGCATTAATGTATATTTTTATTGCTGCTGATATTTAAAAGCACAATGTTAACTTAGTAATAAAAAATGTAGTTTATGCCCTGTGCAAGAAAGCTTTATCAAAGAAACGTAATCACTAACTCCTAAAATCTCAAAAACGTCTGGTCAAAAGGGACTAGAAGAAGTTTAGAATTTAGAGGTTCAACAATGGAATTTCCTATATTTGTGGTTTTGTTTATAATGCAAATAAATTCTTATAGTCTTGCAAGGAAGAAACAGCTTACCCAAAAGTATGTGAAAACAAGATTGTTTAGAATCAATAATACGCTATTCAGAACTTGTAAAATTCTAATTTCTTGCTAAAATTGAATATAGAATATTGAGCAACTACAGAACTTATTAGTATAGCCATGAGAATACTGCATTTATGAAACCAGAAGATACTACAGGACAATACGTAACATTTTAAATAGCATAAATGGTATTTGAGCCGTGCTGTATTAAATGTCTGGCTAAGTATTGACAAAAATATAACCATGACAAGCTATTTGAACTAGATACTAGTGTTTTTTTGGGGGAAAAAAGTACCAGGCTTTGAAACTGAAATAGCAGAAATCTTTAGCTTGGAATAAACTCTACTTGAGTTTAAAATGTTTTAGAGCTTTTCAAGTTTTTCCACGTTAGGTGAGCATACTGGGAAAGACGTAGGTTTAAGCAGTAACAGTAACCATGCAAGCATAGACACCACTCCTCTGCTAGTTACTTGGCTTTTGAATTACTCTTCTGTGACTGTGGAAGAAATAGCAGCACTTTATGAAACGGAACAATTTGCAGTATTTTGACCAGCAGAAAACAAGACGCCCTCTCCCCCCTCCATTTTCTTCCTATGATTCATCATTGCAAAGACATTCTTCAAAAATGCTTTTCTATATCAGGAATCCTTCCGCACATACAAAGAGGTAAGAGTCAGCAAGATCTTGACAATCAGCTAACAGGAATGAAGTCAGAAGAATTTATTGAGTGAAAGTTGCTTGAAAATACACTTGATGAAAATGCTGGAAATGCAGTTCCTATTGTACCAAAAGATCAGATTTAAATAAATAGATTTTGAAATCCAATGTGAGAGGGGAAGACAGATTTATTATTCTGATAGATATCATTAGCCACCAAAATGTATTATCTTTTTAATCAAATCAATTAGCAGAGGTTGTAAAGAGCAGGAACTGGAAGCATTATTAAAAAATTCTCCAAGTGTTATCAGTGCCTCAGAGACAAGCTTAAGAAAAGGTAAGAACCATCTAGCCACACACAAAGGCTTTTTTTTTTTTTTTTATGTATAAAAAGCGCTTAACACAACTGAGATAGCAATCTCTAATCAAAATTCTACTCAGGTAGAATAATAAAATCCTACCAAATATGAACCTGAAATACTACCTCTCTAGCAAGGAAATAAAATATGTATCTTGATTCACCACATGAGAATATAAAAAAATAAATAATTTCTTCTGAATGCATCTATTGTTTACTGCAGCATATACTCCTAAGTGGCCAATAAATTCTTAGCACAGAGAGGATTTTTTCATTGTATTTTGGAACAGCCCAACCAGAAGGTTTTGATCAAAGCCAGTTCTGCATTTTGGAGACAATGTTTATTCTCAGTATATTCTTTCCCAAACCTTTTAACTTCTCATCTTCCGTCTCCCTCACCCTCCTCCTTTGCCCCAGCCTAAGAATCTTTCAAGGATCCTACCACCTTCCACCATATTATTTAGTACAAAAACATTCAGAAATAAATCAAACCGCTTGCCAGAACAGTATATCTAGAAATTCAAGATGCATGAAGAACGGCAGGATGTCAGTCATTCCAGACAGATCAGTTAGTAGAGCTTGAAGTCAAAAGATTAATGCCACAGGCATCTAAAAAAAGTGTAGACAAGTTGGACAGATAGCTTTATTTTAATGAGAGAATATAAATAATCAGGAAATTATTTTAGTCTATAGACCTGCTGAAAGGTGACTTGTACACAAACCCACACACTCAAGGACCAACCCAAACCGTGCTCCATTACTTGTTAACACAAATTACTCTAAAGACTGTCTGGCTCTTTCTTGCAGCAGTCTTTTCACTGACCTTTATGGTTGTAATAACATTTAAGTGACACCACTGATACTTTTGAATAGGGATTTTTTTATGTCACTTACTTTAATTTACTCCATGTCCCTGAAAGCAAGTTTGACTATCCCTAGAAAGATACATACTTTAATATTAAACTTGATATTATAGGTATTATAATTAGTTATGAACAATAGAAACTGAATCTTTCATGATACGGATATGCAGAAAGCATCATCATGCTATCAAAAGTATCACTATATTACTAAATGTTTGGTACACAAGGGTCAGTGGGACCTTAGGAACTCGTAGATTCTGCCTGCCAGTGACCCTACTTACTCTGGGAGGATGGGAGGGAAAAAGAAAACGAGAAGCATGAAAGAATTAGGTAGTCCTGTGGCCCGGTTATGTACATGTAGCACTGATACTGCAGCAGTATCTGCGTACAAGAATTCCAGAAGAGTTTGGTACTACATAGGATGAAGAAAACCCCACAGCAATAGAAACTACTGTGGTGGTGATATATTTTCCACCACGAGCTATTATATGACAATGGTACTTACCATATTTGTTTGGTGCATAGAAGTTGATGAAAGGGTTATTTTATGATCATCATCAATAACTAATATGGAGGAAGAAATGGTGATTACACAAATGAAAACTGCCCTTATGCACAGGAATTTGTAAACACCTGAGTGCTGTAAATCTGCTTTAGTACAACGTTCACAAAGGAGCTGTTAATTAACGCAAGTTAAAACTGAAATTTATGGTAGGTTTATTACTCAAACAGAATTACTTCTTGTAACTGATTGCTGAAGATCACACTTTGTCGTACATTATAGGAAGCCTACAATGCGATTTAACATTTTTGCTGTTCACCCTATCACTCAATCTTTGAAGAGTCCATGATGCTGTAACATTCTCCTAAAGGAGAGATGGTTGGACAGTCACTGAGGAAACAGCAGTGACAGTTGAAACGTCACTACTCCCAAGTTTTTGACTCTGTTCCTCTGCAGAAGGTTAATACTTGTCTAGTAAAGTCAGAAAAATACATCACGTGGACACTTCTCGTTTGCTTTAGTGCAAAGGGAGTTGGATGATGTAACCCAATGTAGAAAGCTGTTTAAGCTAAATGTTTCCGTACTTAAGCAGAAAGGGACAACTCAAAGAATCCCTCTTCCACCTGTATCTGTTCTGGTGTGATAGCCTCCAGTGATGGGAGGTGACTTCTTCCAGAGACCTAATGACATAGCTGGAAGATGATAACACCTTTAGTGAGCGCAGGCATTTTGCGGAGAGCCTCGGACCATGCTTCGCTCTGTGTCGCATGGATGGGTGTAGGTAAATACTGTTCTTAAATCAAATGGAAGGAGCTGCTAGAGGACACTGCAACAGACTTCAGGATATCGGCTCCATTCCAGTCAAGAACATAATCTTGGAACCCTCTGTGACAAATTAGGATGTTTTCTTATAGGGTCTCACATATGTAGATGCTATTTCTCTATTGTGTGATCCCCACAATAGTCAGAAGAAAGGCCGAGAAAGAATTCGCTATTTTATGTTATCACAAAGAAAAAAATGAAATCAAAGATTCTAGCAATTTGCCACTAGTAACAAAGATACTTGCATTAATTTGCATTTAAAAGTACAAAATTAGACACTCTGAGTGATATAATTCCCCTTGCTCTGTCTCCATTAACGATCAGCAAAATTGGGGAGTACTGGTTCCAGCTGTAAGGAACTTCTGTGGTGCAGACGCCTTTGCAGGTGGGCAGGTTAGGATACAAATGCTCCTTGCGAGACAGAGGGCTAGGGTCACGGTGTTGTCGATTGCCTATCACTTATAGCATCACAGGGGGTTCAGGCCATACTACAGCCCAGACAATAGCCACAGGAGATTATCATCTCTTAGGCACTTAGGAAATCATTCTGCAAATTGATTAAAATTAAAACCCGGATTTTAAAAAGAGTTAATTTTAAAAATTAATCAATTTGTTATTAAAATATTGTCTGTTGTTTAAATATTATTAAATTTTTACCTATTACTAAAATTGAATACAACCAACACTACAGTCCTACACCATTTATCTTATTGCTACGCTTTTTCAGTTTTTGATAGACTGAAGCTTTTCTGCACATACAAGGCATTGTTCTATTGCGGGAACATGGGGGAGCTGGAAGCCTGGGAGATAAGGGTCGAGGACACCAACAGCAGAGTGGGAACACTATCAAGATTGACGAAAACCACGTCAGCTGAATGCTTCCGCTTAAACGATCTGCAGTGAAATAGCTGGCACTGCTGAAATTAAAATAGGCTTATTCTAAGTTTTAAGCACAACGCATCGCCATGAGCGGTTGACTTTGTATGTCTCAGTTTCATCGAGACTCTGCACTCGGGTAGATCAAAATTCAAAGACTTTTTTCAAGCATTAAAGCAAGAAACTTATTATAAATGCAAAAAAATCATTAGATTATGGGCTGTAATTGTACTGTAAATGGTGGCCAGGGATTGTGGAATTTCGTAGAGTCTTCAGTACCAATAAATAAATAAATATGTGCAAAGCCTGAACTCACATTCTAAAAATATCTTACTCATTTTCAGACTTGATAAGTAGAGACAATGAGAGTTTAAAACGTTAGTACTACTAGCTGTCACGACAACTGTACATAAGCTGCTATGAACAATCGCTTTTCCAGAACAAAGCACCCGATCCATACAGGTGAGGGGACGACCGTAAGAGTTCAGTGAGGTTCAGCATACCGCATCCCTAGGCAGCACAGAGCTCAGGAGCAGGCTTGTTAGTAACAACACTAACACACAGGGGTTGTTCTAATTCTAAACAGTCAGATGAAGACAGCAGTTCAGGGCAATGACTAGGACAAGGATCATGCTAAACTTATTTGCTTTCACACCCGGTGAGAAATTCATGAATACCTAGCAAAATATTCATTGCCACCCACCTTCTGTGGTGACCGGGAGAGAAATCTCCATGCAGGCTGCAGACTGCGCTTTTCTGAAGGGGGGCCTCCCAGGCCCTCGGCGGTTTGCTTTTGAGACGTCTGCGCTGGAAAGTCGTTTTCCTGAACTGCAGCTCTGGGACGTTGGACTTGTACAGTGACCATTCACATGATCTGGAAAGTGAAGGCAGAAAGTGCTAGGTAAAGTGCCAGCTCCCGAAATTCAGAATGGAGGAGAGATGTACGTTCTGATATTTAAGAATAGGTCAAATAAAATCTTCTGAGAATAGCTACTTATTTGTTTTATCAACCCAGCATGTATATGTGAGAATAACACACCACATCTTTAAGGCATATTTTGAAAAAACCAAGGGACATAGAATTGGGAGGTGTTCTTACAGCTGCAGATCCCACAGCATCTTATTGACCTATGTGAACAGGCAATTTATCAAGATACTGCTGGTAACACTGTCATCCCTGATGTTGTGTCTCCTAACAGATACCAAATAAATTTGAAAACGCTTTCCTTTTTGCTCTCAAAGAACCGCAAGCGTAATTTACTACGGGATAGAATTTAGAGCTAGACATCTTCCCTACTTGACTTGAAGCTGCATGAAATAGGCATCTAACTGCCACTATTTGGGATAATTATAAAACTAGCCGTAATATTGCTAAGTATTTTATTCTCTATATACCACATAGACTTATTTTACTACTGAGGAAACTGACTGCTGAATAATTGTTTTGTCTGCTACAGTTCTAAAGATATGAGGCTAAGTCCTTGGACCCCTGCTAGAGGCTACGGTCAATCAACACAGCACACGCTGCTGTCTGATGGGGTGAGAAACAAAACATGGCTGCTTTAAACTCTGCCTACATTCATCTGTTCTTTGTTACTGGCAACAGGTCTTTAAACCACAACAATCCACTGATCAAGGCTTAGATCAGAGTTCAGAGTGAGTTGGACTGGACTATAAAACATTCATGCGATATTTTTCTTCCTCTCATGTTGGATAAGGCAACATGAGAAGAATTACTGAACACAATTTTCCCCTCAACATATGAAAGGTTACACCCCCAGGTATAATTGAATTGTTTTTGGTTGGCAGGGAATTCACACTTACTAATTTAAGTAAACAGCAGGTAATAAGCATAAAAAAAATTCGGACTTATGCAAGCACACTGAATATTTCTATTCAAAACTATGGAAGCTCAATACTATAGGTAAGGACAAACTTGGAGTTTCTGCCTTCATTTTAAATGTCAGGTTATTTATACCTGAGAATTAGATTAGTCTTTAAGATTCTGTATAGAAGTGTCATACTCAGTTAACTCTCTTTGATTGGTATCATATCCAAGGAAAATATGAATGTTAATATACCAAGATAAATTTATTTCTTGGTTACCATGCCATGATAGCTCCGCTGTACATGATGAAAAGCTATTTCCATATTCAGATGATAAAACAGATTCTATACTGAATACAGCATATACTGTGCTATTATATGTAGTCTTCCAATGGGTAAGTCATGTCTTTCCCATATGAAAGCAGTTCAGTCTTAATGAACAAAATTGGAAAGAATTGTTCAGAATTATAGTTTAGAAAGCAATTTAGTATCTGTACTGCATAATGAGGCGGCTCTGTAGGAGACACAACTTTCATGATTCTTACCGTGTTTCTTAATACATGGCTATTAACTGAGCTAACAGCAGATATAAAACTCATGTGGATGATTCATTCAACTTATAGTTAGGGAATTTTACAAAATATGCTCAAACTATTCATATATTTCAGTAGAAAGTCCTTTGAGATTGGGGGCTTTGTTCAAGGGCACAGGCTGACTGTTCAACCTCAGCAACAGACACATCCTCATCCAGCTGCTTCCTTTCTTCCAAATTCAGTTTGTGTGAAGGAGTTTCAGCATGATATCTAATTATCTCCAGGGGGATCCTAGGAAATGGTGAGGAACATAACAGAGTAAAAAAGAATCATATTCTATAGAAACATCAACATTTGTGAGTCCCTTTCTCTGAACATTGTACAGAATGGGCACAACTCATCTATTCACTACACCAAATTTTAAGACAAATGCTGCTATGTTTCTCTTAGCGTGCTTGCTTGTCTCAGTTACCTTCAAAGGCCCAAATTAAACAAAAACAATCAGTAGGATCTGGGCACCTAAAATCCTTTAGTTGTTTTAACAACGCCTTTCCAAATAAGCAAAGCCAGTTCCCGTGCGGAAAAAAAAGCTGCAGGGATATCCCTTCAAGTACTGGAGTTGGTGAAATGTTAGAGTGCTACAACAACGACTGGAAGAGGGATTTTAGTGATCAGCTACACATCTCGCTATATTTTAACACCGTTCTTTTCTTCTGATTAGATAAGATTATTTTTTAAGTGTATACAAGGAGCAATGCAGCTCTTCAAACCTTGGTAAAAACAAAAAAGACGTACAAAGAGTAATATAATAATGGGAAGTATGACTGCAACATTTTTGCTGAGAAGCTGATAAGAATCAGGCAGATAAAGACCACCCAAATCTATGAGAAAATCCTATGCATGTATTTAAAAATTAATTTCTTACATTTTTTATGGTATAAGATCAGCAACACAAAACATTTCTAAAGAAAGGTTATGTGCTATTTAAGAAAGGGTTCCTTACCACATTGTCTGAAAAAAAAAAAAAGTGTGCAAGAAAAGTGGTAAGAAAAAAAAACAATACTAGTTTCCTACAGTGTACTTTCTAAGGGAGACTGTGAGAATGCTCATGCTATCACCCTTTGCCAAAATGACTGCAATGATTTACTAGCCCTCTGAGACCCGAGTCACCTGATTCTCCTGTGCTGCGAGAGATGTCTTCCGATCACCCCAAAGAAGAGATAGAGGCGGCTTGTAAAAACCTGGCTTTTTTCCAGCTTTGTTCGATTTGTAAAGAAGAACATTTTACCTTCTTTCCTTGCTGGCTTACTGCTTTTGTCATGTGGTCACTGGGGCTTTTCTCGTATCAGAAATATTAGTTGATACTGAGCACCAGTTGATATTGGAAACATTAACATTGGTACTCAGGAAGCAGCACGTGGATTGCTCTGTGCCGTTGATGCAATAGTGCGACAGCTCCTAACTCTCTCTTCTTCTGGAGAAGGCAGAGAACAGTTGCTTGGGGAGAAAGCACTGCACAAAAAGCCCCCTTCTCTTTTCTACCTTCTTCCACCACTGCATTTGCCATCGCCTCCTATCCCTTCCCAGGAGTGCTGCTGCCCATGAGGTCAAGGGAATTTGCATTATGCTCTCTAGTGGTCCTAGATTCCAGCAGCAAGTACCGAAGTTACTAAGGCAGCAGAAAAGGCAGCAGCCTTTTCTCCTGTTTGTGGATAGTGAACTAAATAGGCTCAGTTTGCAGCTATTCTGTTCATTAATTTAAAAATGTAAGGCTCATGCAAGCCATTGGAAGTAATCATAGCGGATTACCCCGCGCTACAATACATTAGTCCATTTTACACTGATTTAACTCCACTGATTTAATAAAGCAGATAGTAATAAATTGTACCTAAGATGTATTAAAAGATATTAAAGAGAAGTTAAGGACATAAAATCCCCTAATGTTCTCCACGTGCTGCTCCTACAGTGCCGGTCCTGGTTGTTTGCTTTTGTCTAGGTTCATGGTGTTACCCACACGAATTAAAAATGCTTTAGCTATCCCCGTTACCAAACGGTAGCACCATTCAGTGCAGCGTGCACCCCAAAATCTGCTTAAAAAAAGAAACAGAACTGTGCTAGATGGAAGGCCAGTGTGTCACAAAACATACCAGTGAGACGATGAGATTAAGAAGAACTGAAGAAGTAACATTAATTACTGTGAACTTGATGAAACTACTGAGAGATGCAATGTGCAACATGACAGCAGTAAGCCTGCTGGAGAGCCTCAAATTTAATCTAATTTTTTCGAGGAGTATTACACAGAGAGGAAGCATATTATAGATACACATGCTGATTTTAGTTTGCACACAGTAACATGTGTATGTTACACAACCTGCCTCGTCATACGGCTGTTTTAAACTACTTGATGACCTCTGCAAAAAGCAAAAGCAACCAACGATTTACCAGTGAGAAGCTGAACCCTTGCTAAACCAAATGTATTAAAAACCTCAGTAAGAAAAGAGAAACATGCATTTGCAGTTGCTGCATAAAGTTGTGTTACACTAGACGTAAAAAAAAAAAAAGTAAGACCAACCATATTTTTCAGTTCTAACAGAGATAAATTCACACAGAAAAACGAGCTGAAGACCAGTTCTTACTAATGATCTGAGAGAGGTTGAGAACAAAGGAATTTAAATATGACTAATTAGAAGCATTATAATATCACCCTAAGTTGTAAGGAAGTAATCAATAAAAGAGCAGGCAAGAGGACCAGAGAGAGATGCTTTAATATGGAGCAGAAAGAGCCTGAAAAATGAGTCCCAGAGAATCTGCTCAACAAATGTTGAGGAATACAATCTCTGCTGTATTATCTCTGTGTATTATCAATAAATTAGATTTGGGGTAATAATTATGGGTGTGACTAACCTTTTTTCTTTACACAGTGAAGAGATACACATTTAAATCAAGAAAAAAGAGATCTCGTAACTGTACAAATGGCCTGAAGAACAGTCTCAGGTTTGCATGCAAGATAACCAAAATGTGTGTAAAAGTAGTGTGATCATTCATCAGTGAGAATATAGGCTGACAACTTAAACTTTTAACAATTTATTCTTAAAAGAAAATCCCTTACAAAGTCCAGATTGCAATTTTGTCTTGGTGCAGTTCTGTCAACCAGGCAGGAGAGGAGGTGTGAGCCCTAGCAGAAGAGGTTAGTACAGAGGTACTGCCAGCAAAATTGTACCTTTACCATCATGTCTTCATCAGTTGGAAGAGGAAGGATGAATTGCCCTATACACATATGTTAGTACATTTAGGTCCATACTAAGAGTATAACGTGCTGTCATTGTACTATACTGCCTGTGTAATATAATGGTATCCTTATTATGGTAATAAACTCCTATCATGCGCTTGATCCTAGATATCATCTTTTTTTGAAAGCAGGGTGAACAAATTTATTTTTCAGAGAAATTGGTTGAAAATGTTAAGTGTGTTGTCACCGACAGAGCCCCTTTTAAAACTATTTTTGCCTGCAATTATGAACAATGAAACCAAAATACAAAATAAACGCCAACCAAATGAAGAACACTAAGAATATATTGCCGTATGTCATCTACATTATCATACCTGAAAAACCAAACCTGGCAGTGCAAATCTGAAAGTAAATCTAGCTTTGTTCCCTGAGAACAGTGGGAAAGTTTTGGACTATATGAATCTAATTCTGCTCCTCAGATTCCTCTGCTGAATTCCTAGTGATCACAACACCACACCACTGGACTGACTCTCTCAAAAAGTACACAACACTCAGTTTGCCTCAACAGAATAATGTAACATAAATTGTTGCTATGCTTTGTGCAATAAACAGGAAAACACAGGCAGAAAACTTGATTTAATTCTGAAACAGAAGCATGAAACTTGATTACATCCTGAGCTGCACAGAGGACAACAGTGAAACATGCAACTAGAGTGGATGACCCACAAGACCACCCAGGATATCAACAACTAGTCCAGAGCACCCCTTATTAGTAGCACTGCACCTGCATTTTCAAGATGGAAAAACCTGGGTTTAATTCTGTTTTTGACAACGAAAAATTCTTCAAAAAGGTTGGACTGCAAACATATTTTTCAACTTGAACTTGACAAAAATGAAGCATGACACACATGAGCTGGAGAATTTCTAAACAAAACTCCACCTTTCCATCTGAAAGGAATGGACAAAATGTAAGACAATTACAACAAAAGTGGTTTTAGTCTATTTTAACCAGATTCTTCCAGAGATTTTTTTCCCCTGATTTTTCCAGAAATCGTTGTTTTTAACTAGAGGTAAGAATGTCTGAAATTATTGAGCTACCACCACTCCATAGATGCTAACATATAAATAATTTGCTTGCAAACACTCAACAGAAAATGGCAAAGACATGGTCAATAAGGCATTCCAAATATAATTAAGTTTACCCATAATTTTTGTGCAGCAATCAAAGAATTCTAAAAAAATTCAAGTTTTTCCAAACTTGTTAACATTATGCATCATAGATTTTTGACAGATTTCATACCAAGTTATTGTAATAAATAAACTAGTAACAATTGTTCATTCTTATTTTAATGCGGCAAAACCAGATTTTATAGTTGATAACTTCTGATTTAGAGTGCTTATTTATCATTCTTTTGTTATCACTTTGTTGTCAGAATAATTATACATGGAAAATTATTGCTTTCTAAATATTCTCCTGCTTGTACACACAGGTCAGTTACTAAGACTTTGGATGTTGCTTCGAGTCCAAACAAGGTGACAGGACCATCTGTCTCATGCCCGAGCCTCCGCCTACAGATGACAGTCTGTGTGAGAGCTCCATCCCAATCCAAGGTACTTCCTATAGAGGACCTCGGGGTAAATCTATGTTTAGCCCCAGATTTTGACTGTTGGAGAGTATTACAGCCTGAGAAGTGTACGGGGACCACGGAATGGAAGAAGACTATGTATGTGCTTGCATTGCTTGAAAGAAGTGGGAAATGCCTTACCTTTTGAGAGTCCTCAGTAAGGAACTCTTCTTTAAGTAAAAATAGAGAACTTAGGAACATTGAACATCTATGACATCGTGAGCCTAACAGTTGCATATCATTTTTTTATTAACAACTCTTAAATGTATGATGATCTTTACTGCTTGTTTTGTTGTTTCAGATAACAAATTTTACTGCCTTTCCTTTGTGACTACATTTAACTGTATCAGTTATAAACATTGTAGTTATGGTATCATTTTGATAGTTTTAAGAACTTACCTTTCCTTTAAACGACTTGCTTGTTAAATCTCCCATATAGATCAGGGTTTTTTTTAGAAGTCGGAACACAGCCCCTTTCTGCATTTGAAATATAACCACCCAGCACATGCCTGTTACGCTGTAATAATTGACAGAGTTAACCTGTTGATCAGCTCTTGTTGCCTTTTTTTTTTATTTGGGTTATTTGGACTGGCAGAGTGCTAATATATCCATTAACATAGCTTCTCTTTTAAAAATGTTTGACCATAAACCTTCTCTTATTTAATTAAGGAAGAAACTGGTGTTCTCATACACCTGACCTTCAGCAGATGAAAGAGACTTTTGTCTAGTAGGGTCCTAGCTACAGAATATCAAAATCCAAACCTGAAAATGTGAAACTGCAGAGACGTCAGACGTTTAAAACCATTTCTGTAAAAGTGAAAGCCTTTAGTCCAACCCACAGTGTTTTTCATCTGAATAGTGATCAAACCTGCAGCAAAAAAGGCAAACTGCATCCTCCACTGAATCGGCGAAAGCATAGCCAGCCTGCACCCTCTGTTTGGTGCTTGTCAGACTGCATCTCAAGTCCTGTGCTCAGTTTTGGGCTCCCCATTACAAGTAAGATATTGACATACAGGCCTGAGTTCAGCGGGGGTCCACCAAGCTGGTAAGGGAGTTGACACACATGACGTAAGAGGAGAGGCTGAGAACTGGAGGTTTTTTCCAGCCTTAGGAAGAGAAGACTCAGAGGAGACCTTATTGCTGTCTGCAACTACCTGATCTGAGTATACAGAGAAGGTAGAGCCAGACACTTCTTAGAGGTGCACAGTGATCGGCTGAGAGGCAAAGCACACAACTTGGAACTTGGGAAATTCTGCTTAGTTATTAGGAAAAACTTCTTTTCTGTGTGGATGATCAAATAGTGGAAGAGGTCGTGGACCATCTGTCCTTGGAGGCATTAGAGACTCAACTGGACACTGCCCTGACCTACCTGGTCTAACTAGACCTGCTTTGAGCAGGGCGATGGTCTAGACAACCTCTAGAGGACCCTTCCAACCTTAATTATGCTATGACTCTAACTACAAGCAGAGTTCAGATGATTCCTCAATTCAGCTGGTAATTTCAGATTGAAAAGTGAACAGAAATTACTCTACCCTTCTGGAAAGAGACACACACTGGACAGTCCATAAAATCCTTTGTGTGTAAAAATACATATAATTTTCAATGTGTATTGCCAAGTAATTCAAGGAAAGCATTGTTAAAGTTGGATGCCTGAATTGCCTTTTCTAAAAATGTCAGACCGAGGAGGAAAGCAACTCTCATAATTTCAAATTTTCTGAAATGTTCTTTGGCATTGTTTTCATATCTTAATTCTATTATGATATGCATAAATCATTAAGGAAAGAAAAATCAAACTGATTCCACAAATCTCATACAAAATGGACAAAACGGACTACGGAGTTATAACCAAAGCTTCTTTGTCTGACTCCTACCATTGTGTTTTATGAAGCCAACTTTCAGAATTGAAGTTTTTGGGCCTCTGCATCAGAATACATTTCTCAAATCCTTGAAAAAACTGAGCTTAGGTACTTTGTCTAGTTTTTCACTGCATAAAATGGGAGACATTAACTCTGACCTGGTAAAGAATTAATTCGCTGCTTATAAATATCTGCAGAAAGCATAGGAAATTATATTAATCTTTTGAAGATCACAGCTTAGCAAGAGGAAACAAAAGACGTCTGTCTCTAGTTGCATTTTCTTTTGTTCTTTGGCTAATAAAGTCTAGGTGATAGCATAAATTCATACAGTGAAATCATCTGTTCATAGGAATTAAATAAAAATTAGCAGTTATGGAGTAGCTCCATCTTTAGTTAGGATTTCCATCTAGCTCCCTGTGATCACCTGGAAACTGTGAAAGCTTTTAATGAAATGAGCAGAAATACTTCCTAAAAGAAAAATACAAGCTGATGCTTAAAGTGGTTGGTGAAGCAAAGTTAGAAAACTCTCATATAAAAGCAGCTGTATATGTCTGGATATATCCCAGATTCTCCACTTGATTAAATGAGATTAGGATTATCCTCATAATTCATTTCACCGCAACAGTGCATGGAAATGTAGATGATCTTTTCAGAAAACTTTGGGAAACAGTATTACGTTCAAAAATAAAGATACCATCATTCAGAGCTTTCTCTGAAGGATAATAGGGAAACTGTACGTATATCCAATGTTACATCTTCCTTCTGACCAACTCAAATAAACATCAGGTTACTATGATCTGCAGTAGCTAAAACTATAAAAAAATGTATCCCCACATATGGAATGTTCTCTCATTTCTGTGGAAATATGGCATCCACAGGTGACAAGTTCTTCAGCAAGGGTAGGTAATAATCACTACATCCAAATAAAAAGATGCTGAGGTCAACTAAATTATCAGTCCTACAAGGGTCCCAAAGTACCTTTAAGTCATGAAAATCCTGACAAGGTTTAACTACAACACCCTCAGTCATCAGCTCACACATTATTCCCTTAAATGCTAGCAGACTGCTCCCCAAGCAATTCTCAGTACTGGCAGCACCTCCACCTGAGATAGATTTAACTTCTACTTAACCTCCACTATTACAATTCAAAGCAAAGTGAAAGCAAGGACATCGCATGAGCCAGATCCTAAGAAGGGAGCTGCCAAATGCTAACGTATTCCCCAATTAGCTGCAGTCGGTGCTGAGGGTAGGCAATGTATCAGCGCTCTATGAAAAGCTATGAGCCAGAGCCAATAGGATGGATGTACAAGATCTTATCATTTGAAAGTGGTGACCTGAATATCTTTAAAAGAAGTGTGGGCCAGAGAGTATTGTCATGCCCTGAATATTCAGACTATGGGTACAATCTCAGGGGACAGTCAAACAGTGGATAAATAATCTCTACGAGCTCTGCCAGTGTATCCAGGACATTTTGGAGCAGAAGTAAATGAAATTCAGACACTATTCTTCACCTTTTCCAGGAACTCTCATTTAAATTTAGCTCCTTACATTGAGAAAGACAGGCTTTTCCCAGCCTTTTCTAAACTAAGCAATCTATAATTCAGCATAGTTTTAATGGCTAGTAACAGGAATCGTCTGCCCTTCTAAGACAGTCATGAAGGAGAACTGAAACAAGTTTTTTTGTTTTGTTTCAGGTTTCTGTTTTTTTTTTTTTTTTTTTTTTTTTAAACCTTCCTCTGCAGTTGATTAGCCACGAGTATCTGCCAGCTCATACATTGAGTGCTGCTTCTACGTGCTTTATCCTTAGCAATCCACCAGGCTTCTTGGTAGTAAGAGTACAGAGAACCCACTAGCTGTGGCAGTGACAACAAACAGAATGCTTACGTGACAACTTGATAATACCTTTTGGTGTGTCTGAAGCTTTCGAAATTAATCAAGTTCCGCTACTTTCTGCAAGACGTTGAAATAGAGCTTCTTAGGCTTATTTTTAGTTTATACTTAACTTGTTCTACATTATTAAAACATAATGAGTACAGGTAAATAGAGGAATGGTAGAAACATGACTGTTCTGAAGTCAAAATCACAGACAGCATTATGCATTCCATTAATCTTCAAACTTCCCTACGTATGTCATATTTAAGATGGATCATCATGCTTCCTATGCTCTTAGGTTGAATTTATTTAACTTTTACAGCTTTCCTATTGTACATAGTTGTCTTGCTCCCCAGTCTGTGGGGTTTTGTGGGTTTTTTGTTGGGTTTTTTTGGTTGTTGGGTTGTTTGTTTGGTTGGATTTTTTCTACACGTAAATCTGCATTCAATTTGTAAATATATTCTAGGCAATGCTTACAATATTGTCCAGCTCCCAGCATGATTACAGGAAAGCTGATGGTCAGGCAGGTTTTTTTTCTCTGCTATGCAACTTTTTTATATTATACAGTAAAGCCCTCACCACTTCTAGTTACACTGATTTGTTTCTTGCTTTTCTGAAAACCTATAAATCCAGTCTTTTGCACATCAAATTTACCTTTTTCTTGTTTTATGACTCAGGATCTAAATCTAGTTCATGCTATGTGTCCTTCAAGATTATATATTTTTAATAATACTAACAAAAAGAAGTCTGATCCGTAGAATATGGTTTAGCCTTAGGTCCTAGGCTACAGCTATTTTGATACTCCAAGTATTCACCTTCCCTCTTAATAGTTGCCCATTTGTTTAGTGATAAATATTAATTTTACAGGTCTAGAGCTGCCTACATCACTCCTTTTACCTTTTTGGAGTATTATAAGTATTACAGTTTTCCACTCCAAATTGTTTTTTTGGTGTATTCCTACATTCCTAGTTTCTCAAATATCTTCAACTAAATCACTCTGTACACTGAAGTCTTGATGGTTGGACTTGATGATCTTACAGGTCTTTTCCAACCTTAATGATTCTGTGATTTATATATTCCCCTGACTTTTGCCTTGGGGAACAGTGCTACATTGGTTAATACATGCACATGATTCCTAGCGACAGAAATTAAGTTCAGCTGCATTATGCAAGGATGCGATCCAACTTTAATTTCTATCTCTAAAAAGGCACTCCAAGTAATGAGGCATGGCTACACGGCTTTTTCAGTCATCTTACACTAGAAACTTCCCATGAGAGCAAAACTAGAAAGGAGTCCTTGAGACTGAGAGTATTTAAGACAATTATAAAAATCTTCGTGTGAACCACACATTCCAACTCAAATGCCAGGACCAATCCCCTTTATGTGGGTATTTAAGAGGGCATGATCTGCCCCAAACATTTTTAGGTTACGCAAGAAGTTGAATTTTCATTTTAGTTTTTTTGAGGTGAAATTTCTGCTTTCACTATGCATTTCCACTGAAATATTAAAGAAGAATTGAGAAAAAGGTTACAGCAAACTGTGTACTTAACAGTTGGCTGAGGTAAGTCTCAAGGAGAGGACTGAGACACAAATGACTGCTTTCTGATCTGACTTCTCAGAAGACATCATAAAATATAGATGTTCAACTGTCTTATCACTGTTGTGGCACAGAATTTGTACATCAAATAAAGAAAATAGACTAGCACATGCATTGGGTGTTATAGGCAGAGATAAACATCACTGACAACCAGTTATAATGGCTCAAGTGTGTAAAAAGGTCTGGAGCCTTTTAGTAATAAAATATTACACACACAGTGTGTAATGACTGGCAAAATATGTCTACATGAAATAAATGAATATTAAACAAGCAAAATGCTGAGAGCTGCCAACAGAACTGTATGGGTTAATAGGTGGTTTTTAGAAAGCCTTTTCAGACAAAGCCTCCGTGGTTATTGTGTTATCTCATGAATCAGTTGGTAAAATGTTTTGCCAATGAATGTAAGGAAGTTTAAAGCTGTTGGCTTTCGCCTACCGTACCAAGATCAGTCTTAAGATCTGTTGGCAGACTTAACTTTCTTGATCCTTTAACTGAAACAACAGAAAAAGGAGAAAGGCAGTTGTTAATAAGTAAGAAAGAAAAAGGAGTGAGGGAAAACAACATGCCATCTTCTGGTTAATACCATGTTGCAGATTTGTAGCCTGTTTTTTTAATCAGCATATAAAGGCAGAATTACGGTTTAAATATTGTCATGTACACCATTCAGCAAAATAAATGTAACTGAACAAAGCAGCACTGGAAAAAACATTACTCAGCTCTCATGAAGTGAATGGTGCATTACACAGCTTTGGCTGTATGCTGCAGTATCTTACCTTGTGATGACAGGAATGATAAAACCCCCACATGAGATTAAGGCAAATACTGCAAATGCTGGTTATGCAGCATATCACAAATATTTAAACACCTAGAAACCAATTTAATAAGAGGGTGCAATGAAATTATGAGTTCCGATGACATCATACCTCAAGATACCATTTGAAAAAGAGAGGGCATATTGTACAGGTAATGGAGACAGAAAACACTATTGTAATATTACGGAAAAGAAGACAGATTGCACAGAAACGAAATACAGCAGCTTCAGGATATAACGCGGTGTTATCTAGACATCAAAATATTGCACTCAATTTGCTGAAGATTTAATTATCTGTTGTGTTCCAATTATGCAACAAAACTATGATTTTGCTTCTGTTCAAAAATGTTTTCATTTCCTTACACATGAGCACATTTTTAAACAATAAACACCAGAGAACTGAAATGAAGCATGTCTTGTAGCAGTCAAAACAGCATTAAATTTAGTAAAAGAATGCCTTAAGAAATCTTCTATTAATTATTCAGAAGACTTAATTTCCAATATGGTTCTTTCATTTTGCATTCATTCAGTATTTTTTCATATCGTTTTCTGGCTTTTACCCCTTTCCCATACTGCCTGTTACTAGAAATGAACAAAGAAGTATTTGTCAGCTAACTATTATACTTCTAAAGAAAGTCCCACATAGTAAGTTATCACAGTGACAGGAACACTGGGACATATGAACATAAGGAACAAGTCCTTTGTAATTCCTATTTAATAAGTTTTTAGGTCAGAAGGATGCCCCAAACAGCAACCTACCATTTCAAGTCACAGAGCCCCTAAAAAGAAATTCTGTTGCATTCTTTTGCAAAGTGGCATAAACTACAAAGCCTGCAATGCAGCAGAAGAAAATATCAGCTGGCACCTATGCTAGGTGTTTTTCTTTCTTTCTTCAGGGTAGAGTAGGGAAGCCCTTCAGGCTCTTGAGCAACATTTTGGTATCAGTAGAACCAGCATAGCCCTCCCAGTAACCCATTTCTAGATGTCACTTTAACTGGATGCTTTGGGACAAGGTGAAGAGATCTCTTCAGATCAACCCAACATCAAAACATACATCACTAACACCACTACATGAAAATTCTCTACTTTGGATACCAAGTGTTAGGCTCCTACATCCATTTTAGGCACTCAAACGAAGGGGCAGCTTGATTTTCAGAACAGCCTTTTAAAAACATTCCATTTATCTGAGCAGCTGTCAGACACTTTCAGACTGTGAATGGGGGATACTGCTCCAATCACTGCTTTGCTATAGAGAAAGAAGCATCACTTGTGATATAATCTCCTTTAAAGGAAAGGACAATATCTGGCCCCACCAGCCCTCTGAAAAAAGATTACCAACTCCTAAGGAAGTCTGTGGGACACTTCACTAACAGCCTAGGATCTAGATTAGGATATTTCAGAGCTATAAAACCTAGCTGCATTTAACACTAAGGAGCTTCATTAGTGCTGTCATCATGGAGGCTTTGAGCTTTGCAAAATGGTGGTTTAACCTCTTCTATGTTACAGGTGTTTCTGAATAACAGGAATTACATGTCTTGTGTGATACGCCACAGCTGTTCCCAAATTGTGGTATATATGTCTGAACTGCAAGACTGCAGAAATAGCTCCCAACTATTTGTGTGCAGGCTCACAGGGGACACGCACAGTATGCACTTTCTGGTTCCTCTGAAGGACTCTAGACAGGCTTGATTTGGGAGCTGCCACAGCTGCTCACAGACAAAATAGGCATACCATACTGAAGGCTGCAATCCAGCTAACACAGTCACAGGGTGCTGAAGAGACTGAGGATCAGAAAGAAGAGTATACAGTTGATGAGTTAGTTCATGGGTACAGGGATAGAGTAGGGGGCTAAAAGATGGAAGAGGCACACAGCATGAGGAAACGAGGGAAGTGCAGTTGAGGAAGCCAGGAGTTACTACTACCACCATCTCCACCACTAAATTTGGTTATTTTTGGCATAGGACATGATTGTGCTAGGACACAGCATGGACCACTGTCAATAGACCACATCTTTGAGGCTAAAAACAAAAGAAGGAGCTGGTTGCTTTCATGCTTCACTGTGATTAAAGCTGTGCATATTACTTTCTTTTGGGTAAAACTAAGATTTTAATATTAAACTGATCAGAATGTGGATGTTACTATGTAAACTATTTTTAGTACCTAAATCATGTATATTTTACTATCTCTACATTTATTACAAAGGAGGATCATGCATGTAAACCTATCTTGCTGAGAAAGAGCTTTTGAAAACCAGTTTAATTTGAGAATGGAGTATGAAGGTTCAAGACACTAGCAGAGCTGTTTGCTACCATTATTTGTTTGCATTCATGCTGGAGGCAGAAATTGTGATGCCACAGTGCAAGCCCCTGCCCAAAAGGGCTTAATGTGTAAACAGTCAAGTTATCCATCTGTGGGATGAGAAAGAGGCACAGAGTTAATCGGGATGGTCTGGCAGCTAGCTAAGCTGAGCACCCAGGTCTCCTGACCAGACAATATCCTATCTTGTGGCCATATGGTTCCTTGGTGAAAGCACCAAGGCACAACCAACAAACAAATGTGTCAGCGCAGCTATGACATTCAGTGGTAGGTTTCCTTCAGCTGTTACAGCAGGACTGTAGTCAGAGAATTTAATATTATTCAAAATAAAGGTGACTTCATACAGCTTTGTTTCCTGTTAGGCAGCTTCTGCCTGCGTAACACTTTGGAATATCAGTCCCAGTCTCCTTCTGCTAAAACAGAATTATAGAATCATTCAGCATGGAATTAAGAGCCTAATATTTAGATACCCACTTGGACAAGGTACACAGTAAGGTCCTGGAGGTTTGGCTGATGGGGCTCAGAGCCAACATAGGGACAGCCCTCTTCCTTTGGTGGCCTCAGGCAGAACACTGCAGGCAGCACTTTGTAGGAGCTGCTTTCAAGCTGAACCTAACTCTTGCCCCTGCCCTGAACTACAGCTCCTGCGGCATTGCTGCCATCATCCCTGCGCCTGGCCAGGGCCCTGCTGATCTGGACCTGGACACACGGACCGACATCCTCCCCTATCCCTGGACCTGCCTGGCGATCACCAGGCTGTGTTTGGCCCCAGTCACCCTCCCCAGAGCTGCCCTGCTCCCTTGCTTAGCTCCTGTCTTCATGGTCCATGGGAGCTGCTGGCCCCCTTGAACCCTGAGCCACGCACCAAGGGCTGCACAGGGGCTACCCCCACTGCTCCCCCTGAGCCAAACACCATGGCCCAAACCCAGGTCCCCATTCCCTCCCCTCTGCCAGCTCATACTGCTCCCTGTTCCTTCCTAATCCCTACATGCACGTCCCTTCAAGATCTTAAGCAAGCATGAAATCACCTGATCAGAAACCTGCTCACATATTGGAAAAAGTGATAAAATGCACCTTGTAGTCACAGTGCAGGAGCTAACCTCTCTTTAATGATTAATTTGCCTTCTGACTAGCAAACATTCTTTTTATTTTAATATAAGTAGAAATGGTTATGCTGGCAGCGTTATCAATAATCAAGTTTCAAAATAAATCACATTCCATGTTTTCCACGCACACACAAAATGTTTTGAAACATTTCCTTTCTTGCTTGTTTTCCATAAGAATATAATTTTCAAACTGAGTCAAATCTCTTCAGCTACTCCGCAGTTACCCACAAGTTAAAAAAGAGCAACTGTTAGAAACTTAGTAATACTCTTCCTGAAACAAAGCTATTTAAAACCATTTCATGTAGGGAAGTGGGAGTTTGGCACGGCATGGGCCTAATCCTAGTGGATTTAACCAGTGGAATGAATCGGGATAGCAGCACTCGGAAATCACAGTACTGATAAAAACTCGTCATCTTGCCATTAGGGACCTGTTCCAAAGCCCGTGGGAATCAATTGTGGAAATCTTTACATAGCCTTCTCTAAGCTCTATAATCTTAAAAGCATTTTGGATGTGAGCCCCCAACATGAAGGTGATTTCTTAAGAAAAAACACAAACGCACTTTCATTTCAGAACACACATTTGAGAAGTTGCTCTCCTATATACGGACTGATGAAATTCTTTCCTTCTGGTCTTCGAAAGAAGACTAAACTGTCCATTGCATCTTGCACAAAGTTAAATGACCTCTCAAAGATGCATTTTCTTGTGCTCACAGTGTATTTTCAACTACATGCTTCTATACGAAGCTGCATATAAATGGCTAAAGCAGCAAGGGACATATATATTATACTGCTATATATATTTTATATGTTATATTCCTAAAAGCCCCTGAACAAATTCTCCTAATGAGATGATAAAAATAAAGGTAAACTTTACTGGAATGGGTACTGTTCTGTAATACATTGTATAGTAATTAGCTCCAGCATTGGATGTAGCACTATTTACATTATAAGTGATTACAAGACCTCAGAGTTTTTTATTCTGGTTTAGAGCTACTGAGCTCTCACATGCCATTGTAGAGTGAATGTAGAACGAAGTCCTAACTTTTGTCCTCCAAATCACAAACAACAATCAAAATGCAGTTTGACTTTCTCTGCTGAAGGAACGTGGCATGCACGAGTAACAATAAGATGTTCTGATGGTATTGAAAAATCCTGATCTCCACTGTTCTTTATCTGATCTGAGGGGTTTTTTTTTAAGCCAATCAAATACCATTATATGGCATGCCATGCTGCATCACTCTTCTCATGAAACATGCTTTATATAGATAGGTGGTTTGGTTTTTTAAGTCTTTTGTTCCACAATTTTTTACAAATGTGTTATTTAATTTATATTGCTGTATCTGGAATACATTTTATTTATAGTGGAAACCGCCACCACTCATATTTACAAATAAGCAGGATCTTTCAAATGGCTTTATTAACTTTTTGTCTTCCTGTACAGCATTGGAAATGCATCACTATAGTATTTAAATACTAATTTAATTAAAATAAGATACCAGTGGTTAAGGAAGATTATTGCCTACCATTCTTAAAATGCAAGGTTGGCATTTCTTCACTTGCTGGTACCACCTCTGTGGCACTGTGAATTTCACAGACATTTTCATCAAATGATTTAATTTCATGTTCTAGTCTGAGAGGTGTTCAGAACGGGAATCTGATTTTTCAATTACATTGTCTGCAAAGCCATGCTTTAGTAAATAGTACAGGAGGAGCACCTGAGAAGACAGTCTTGTGAAACAAGTTCAAAATATTGCTTAATGGAAGAAGTTGGATTAGTACTGAATTAGAAACCAGCCCTGCATGTAAAATAAGGAGTATTCTTCAGCACCGAGTCTCTTGCTCAGTGCTCCAACACTCATATCAGTGACAGAACACAAATGCCTAATTTTGATTTGAGGCAGGGGAGAAGAGAAACAAAGCTCAATTACTGAGTTGACCTACGCTGGCTCCACAGAACCTCAGTCAGAGGTTAAAACATTGCCAAGCAGTAGGATGTTACAGACAAAATACATTTTTCATGTAAACTGAGATGGTTCAGGCAGGCTGAGCAATGTTCAGGATCAGATCTGTTCAGGATCAGACCAAGACATGAGGAGGCAGGAGATGTTTCAAGTTCTCCAAGAAGCCTTTATCAATGCTGTTCCTATGGGCCTGGTTGGAACTGAAATCTAAGTTACTATGGCTCTCTCAGATGTAAAACTCTTTGCGTCTACATTAGCAATTAGCATGCTGGAGGGATTCTTCCTAGGCATTGTCTTGGAGTATCAAAGTACGCACATGAGCACATCAATGTTGCTCCTCAAATCATTCCCCTTTCTGATGGAACGGAGGATGAAGTTGCTCACCAATGTGCCATCATGCGTTTGCCACGTAGAATCACAGAATCACTAAGGTTGGAAAAGACCTGTAAGATTATCAAGTAGACTAGTGTCCTCCAGTAGTTTGCACTTTGTGTATGCATTGCGCATACTCAGGGCCAGTAACTGGCATGAACTTCACTGCCAGGTGAAGAACTGATGTTGATCTGGTCTGGCAACCAGAATGAATTGCAACAAATCAAACTTTGTTCCTTCTGTCTTTGCAACCTCAACAGTTGGTGATGCAGTCATAGCCAGCAGGACCTTCGTTGGGCAGCAGCTTGGATCACCTGACTCAGTGGCCAAGTGTTCTTTCCGTTTCTGCTAAATTTCTGAAGGTTAAAGTCTTGGCCTATCTTCAGCAGAGGTACGTGTTCACTGGGTTTACAAACACAGATATCATCGGACTCTACAGAGTACAGCACACTTCCATTACAGAGCTTGTGTGCCATGAACTTTAAATAGATCAAAGGCAAGACTGGAAGTAGAAGGATCCTGCCTGATGAATCCATAACTATGCAGATCAATCAGTTTGTTTTATGAGAAAGAGAAGTTAGCCAGTGCAAAGGCCGATGTAGCTGTGAGGCCATGCTGATAAGCACAAGGTAATTCCACTCCCAAGTTCTTGGAGGTCACAATTTTGAGGTCAGTTACTCCAGAGGATTAGACTGGATTTTGCCCAGTTCTAGAGCAGGTATGACAAAGCAAAATTATTTTAAATTTAAAAAAATAATTATTATCAGTCTCAGTAAATTTAACTTCTATTTTAAACAGCAGTTAATTCTAATAATAGTTACTGCCTACAAAATTGCACGTGATTTCACATTTTAAAGGTTCAAACATAGCTTGGAAAACAACACTGAAGGACTAAAATAGGGAAGATTAATAAATATGCCCTGTTTTCCCTGCTGAATTATCTCCAAGACAGAAAAGCAGAATAAATTTTGGAGTAAGTGATCTTAAATTTATCTAAACCAGATATTTTTGATCAATAGCAGAATGAAAAATTGAAATTAACTGCAGAAAAAAGTAAGGTGCTCTAGGAGTCACTCATCATTATAAAACTAAGCATATGCACATATGTTTATCAAGTCAGTGATCGCTTAGTTGTTGGTAAGAAGAAAAAGAGAGTTTGTAGCTCATTTCTGGAAAGAAGATTGAAAAGATGAATCCCAGTGAGCCACACAATAAAGAAATTATACTGAGTTATCAAATGTTTTATTTTAAAGCCCGTATCATGCGTTTCTGAGGCCCAGCTCAAGAGTTTGAGCTCCTAGTGTTATACCAATATTATTATAGCCTATTTCACTTTGATATTCCCACGTCTATAGAATGTGGGTTGCAAATAGTATGAGGAAATAGATATTTCAAAGCAGCTATTTTGGTTTAGTTCGTGATGTGTCAGGGAAATGCTTCTATTATTTTCAGCTTTTTGTAAATGACTAATTAGTGGCCTCCATTCAAGATTAACGTGTCCTGTTATAATCAAGTAAAATATGTGAAATAAGAACAGAGGATTTGAATAGCGTATTTGTGGGAATTTGTTACCATAACTAAGAAAAAAAAAGTATCTATCAATACTTACCAAACTACAAGGAAAAGAAGTGTGATATGCATACCACAAGAAAAATGAACATATCACAGCTATACCTGCTTATTTTCCATCATATTTAAAAGTCAGCTACTAGAAAACAGCTCTAAGCAGCAATCTTTAAGACAGTGAACTCACATTAAAGAGATCAGTGCAGACTAGGTACTTGCAGAAAAAGTCTCTAGGAATGAGATGAACTCCACCTTCTGAAGGACTATGGGTGAAATGGGAAACATTTAAAAATTTATTAAATGGCCAAGATTTCACTGCTGGGTCAAAGTGGTTGATAAGTGAATATTTTTATTTGAGGTTATGCTTCCATTGTAAGTTATGTAACTTAGACACTGGTGGGTTCTAATGGTTAAAATGTACCATGTCCATATGGCTGTTTTTCAAATAGTTTCTCTATATGCACATATGCATAATATATATACACACAATTATAAGGACTCCCTATTGAAAAAAAAGTAATCAGAAAGTCTTTTAAGAAAACAGAGAAACAAGCCTCTAAGAGGAGGATATAGGAATATACCTGCACGATGTTGTTAATTCAAACGTTTTCATACTCTTCACTTCAAGATGCACCACATACACTTAATTTTTCCTTAAGTAAACAGACTTTGGATTTTATTGTGCTATGTAATAAGCACTTCTCCAGTAATTTCTTCTCGTTGGAACTGTAACTATGCACTTAACTTCTTAGGGATTAATGAAACACAGTGATGCACGACATGAATGGCTTATACAGACTGCAGGAAGAGAAGCCAATCACCTTTACCTGAAGTGGGAGACTTGCAACGCTCTAGCTCCAGGGAAACTGGACTGTCACTGAGTTCAGTCAGGCCTGAAAAAATGGAGTTAAAAAGTTAAGTTACAATCTAACAGGGCATGCTTCAACTTTCTTGGTTGATGATATTCTGCACTTTAAAGTCAATTGGGAGAAAGGAATGGTGTGAAATGCGAGGGAAATATCTATTTCGGGTAACTGCAGTTATGAGGCTGTCACTGCAGAAATTTAGGTCTGGTTTAAAAACTACACCTCTTGTTAACTCAAGATTTGGTTTTGGAGTGCCTCAGGGTAGACAAAGAGTGACTGTACCTAATGAGAGAAAACAAGTAAATATAGTTTGAAATTTAAATGTCTGTGGTATGAGTCCAACTCATTCATCCCTGTCAAACTGATGTGGAAATAACTCTATGCTTTCAAGCGCTGCAGAATGCAGGGAGGAAACCTTAAAACAGGGGGAGAAGAGGAAAAAAAAAAAGAAAAAAGAGGCAGTACCAGTGAAAGAAGAAAGTGAGTACAAAAATATCACCACTACTATTAGGAACTTTCATATGAATTCACACAAGATAGCTCATTTTAAAGGACACAGGGACAATGATAACGCTGTCTGAATATAACACTGAATGTTTGGCCAGGATACTTTATATAGTGTTTATAAATATTTGTGAGGAACTAATTTGTAGCAGTCTACCATGGAAGACAGCAACGAGTAAAGTAATCCTAGTTTATACTGCTTAAGCTTGGGCTTCTTTCTGTGATCAAACTAAGATCCATCTTTGGCACAGGTTGCATGTACAAGTTTAAATGTGCTTTTTGGCATGCTAGGGAGAGAAACTGAGCTCCTGCTATCCTTTACCATTGGCTAGCTGTTGAGTGGGTGAACTGTGCATGGCCATACCTGTTCAAATGCACCCTTGGTACGTATCCCAAGATGCCCTGTATCAAGTGGTTCACACTTGTTATAAGGAGCTCTGACACTTCATGCCATAGGCTACTTGGGACTGGCAGACAGCCCAACACCAGACATCCATCTGCTAGCAATGTGGACTCACAGCACTTGGGTCATAGAGCCCAGGGGACATGAGCCCACATTCAGATGTGCATTACTGTCATACCGATACTGTGTTTACACGCACTCTGCATATGTTGTAACCTGGAAGGCACACATCCTATCACGACCCTTCAATATGCTTTAATCTGGCACCACATCTCCTGCAACGTGACATGTTTTAATTTTTATGGCTTCTGGACCCTCAGGCTCAGAGACCCTCATCTCTAAAATTCAAATATACTCTTGTTTTAAAAAATTCTGCTACCACTTGGTCACCAGTGCTGTTATCTTTATATTTAAAACAGTGGATCTTAAAGTAGGTAGTGATATTTTTATTACAATGTAATTTCAAACTGCTCTGAGAAATGGGGAGAATCCAGAGCCCCAGCAAGCAGAATACAAAGCTCCTACCACTAATGAAGCTGCATGAGTGCTAGAACAACTTTGAGAGTTGATTTGGCCTGTTAAGTCAGTAGTAATGACATATTTGCTCCTGACTTTTAAACACCAAAAGATCACAATCCAGGTACTAATGTTGAAAAGCGAAGGTTTTTTTTTATTTTGAGAAACATACTTGAATCTTTCTTTGATTCAGCTTAGAATCTGTGAGAGAATTTTATATTCCAATCAATTGTGAGTCCAGTCACTTTTGAAGTTACGATAGAATTTGGGAACTGCAACCATTTAGGGAGCCTCTCTACGTATAACTTTCTTACAGCAAATCTTACTTCTACCCAACTCTGGGGTTTCAGTATGCACCTACAGGTTTGGGACATAAATGATTTCTGCTGCAGAACTGTCTGCAAGGTACAGTGGGAGCGAGCTTGGCACATCCACATAGCATCACAGGCCTTGGATAAATAAAATGAAATATTTCTTTTGTAAATGCAGTATTGGAGTTATTAAAGTTTTAACACTATGGTTATGATGTTGTGATTAATGAAATTCTTCTAAACCTTGTATGGTTACTATCGGTGATAGTTACAATGTCAAATGCCAGGTCAGATTTTGCTTCTAGAGTTTCTTTTTTTTTTTTTCTTTTTGTGAGTTCACAGAAACAATATTACAGCTCAATATAAATTATGGTGCCACTGTCTTAAGTGGGAAATGCACCAAATTGCACCACTGTGCTGAAAACCCAAGAGCAACCACCGTGACAATACCACAAGCTCTTTATGTTTGGCAACAGTTTTACAACAGCAGAGATACATTTCATGTTATGGTATTTAAAAAATGGTGAACGTGTGAAATTCTCTGAAAATCTAGACTTGTTATCAAGCTGCTATCACCTCTAACAATGATCACCAACAGCTGCTTTTATGAAAGGTGCAGTAAGTCCCCATGTTAAGCATAAATGTTACTACGTGCCCTGCACAAGGGCATTGTCTTAATCTCAGACAGTCTAGATTGGCTTAAGCACTGCCACTTGCAGAATTTCTCCTGCCATAAATCTTTCTTGCTTAGAAAGATTATAATGAGTTCTTCTCATTATCTGTCCATGCATCCAAAGTCTCTTTTAATCTCTCACTACATTCTAAATCCCAAAGATGTTATATGGCGATGAATTGTACAATCATCGTTCACTGAAAGAAATGAACATACAATTTTAATGTGTTACCTTCGATTCCATTGAATGTTGTATTTTGTTTCCCTTTGAGATAAGAAAGGGAGCTCTCAAGCTTTTCTTTGTACTACTGCTTAGTTTCTACCATAATTTCCTTTTTAATGAAACCAAGCTAAGTCTTTTCAATAATTTATCATGTTTAAGTATTTCCATGTAACTCAGCTTCCCTTCAATATTTGAGACTACAACAGCTACTGAAGTTAGATTACAAAAATATTTTCACTTTTCATTTTGAAGTTCTGTAGGCCTAATCTGTGTCCCGAGGTATTTTAGCCATTTTTAGCCAAAAAAAATCCCACGCCAGTAAATTTTGAGTCCAGGTAGAGCAAGAAGAACATGGCAGCAAGACTAAAGGCAAATAACTGAGATTGGCCATGTAAACAACCACCTGTGAGAAGATGCACCCATTGACATTATAAAGAAATTGGCTTTGATTTGAACAAATTCTAAATGTGTGAAAATAGCGCAGGATTAAATGATTCAGACTGATCATTTACTTAAAAGCACCTAAAGCCATCACATCTTTTCTGATAAATAAATGAATTATAAATAAATTATCAGAAATGTTCACAAGCCAATAAGTAAGCCCAGTGTTATCTTAATCCATCATCTTCACACTGGATTACCGTACTATGTTTTCTTTATGTTTAAATATGATGCATTCTTCGGAAGTGACAGTTCAGAATACAGCTGTTGACTAAAAACTCAACCTATATTAGCTTCTACTGTGTTGTCAGGTGTGATTTAAAGTGTCAATTACTGATATGTAATGACTCATAACACACAGGTTTCTGTGTCCTCCTGTCAGACCAAGGTGACTTTTGCTCACATCCTCTCAAGGGACTGGCCTAAAGGAGGAACAAGGAGTTCTCACTGAAAAGTCTTCACTTTGAAAATTATTTTCTAATGGATCAGCATCCTTTGAACTGGACGACTTTTTGGATGCTTCAAAAAGACTATTTATTTTCTTGTTTTACCAAGAGATGATATGAATTTCTAGTAGGAGATGCAAATTGCTTTTGCAAGTTGGTATTTTTATATTGGGCTGCAAACACTATCTCTCTAGAAGCAGTAAATGTACTTGTTTTAATATTTGAATATATGTTATCTATCACTAGGTAATAACATATACAACTTGATTTCAATTGAAGGAAAAAAAAAAAACAAAACAAAAAACAACCTAACAACACCACAGTTCTGCATGACTGCAGAGAGAGTTTATTTTATTTGGCTCGGCACATATTCTTGCTACAAAGGAAGGTGATGCCAGCAGATGTTACAGCAAATGGAACAGGTCATCAACACCAGAAAGTTACCTCCAGCTCCACACTTACCCTCATCTTAGCCTCTTATTTTCCTCAAATGGACAATTAGTTTCAGTCTCTCCCATTATGTACGCCTAGAACCGATTACATTTCTCCTCTAATTTCTTCCCTTCTTGCTTCTCTCTTCCCACTTTCACCTCCCAAACCAGAAAACATGCTGTCTTAATGCTCTAAGTCCACCCTAGATGCCTTTGAGTCTAGCTTACACATGTATACATTGCTGTTATCAAGCTCTCTATAGATTTATTGGCCAAAATTCAAAACAATTATTCCACCACTGTGCTTTGCATATTGGATGCCCTTGAAATTGTTGATTGTGTCTTTCCTTTGGAAAACCTCTCTTCTCCAACATATTGCTTCTTTTCCCTGTTTGATGGCTTTTTTTTCCCTCCTCCTTTCCCTCTTCAGTTGCAAGGCACCCCAGACTGAAACATCAACACTTCCTTTATCTCTCTGCCCCAGTATTTGAGGAGATACTCTCCTATAAACAAACAGGCAATAAATATCTTTTTTTTATTCTAATGATTCATAAATACACATCTCTAACTTGGACTCCTTCCATCCAAGTTAAAGCAGCAATCCTGCCTTTCCAAAATTTACTCACAAGTGTCCAGACATGAACTTAACATTGCCAAGATAAACTCTATTTTTTTTGTGCTTCTCTACTTCAACACACCTAACAGCACCACTGTCTTCCCTGATATTCTAATCCATAATATTGGTTTCAACCTTGGAACATCACACTTTAACTCTCAGATTCAGGCTGGATACTAAACTAAACTGTTTCTTCCTGCAAATCACCTCCGAAATGACCGACAAAAGTTTAAGTATCTTGCTCATTGATAATCTCTTCTTTGGCTTCTATGCCTGCAAGTCTTATTGTCTCAAACTGATCCTCAGGAAATTATCTTCCTGGTTCATTACTTAATTGAATCAACTCCTGATACGTCTTCCCATTAACTTCCATTTTCATTTATATAACGCTCAAAGTTTTAGGCCTAATGCTTATGTTATCACACGACTGCTCCTGCTTTTGCCTTAATAATATCAGCTTCAACTGCACAATTTCCAAAAATAATTTATTTTTCTTTTCCCATCATCATCCCTTACGAGAAGAGATAAACTTGTAAGCAAAACCCTAAATCCATTCTCAATACCCCTCTTAAAACTCATATCTCAGATAAGACATATAACAAAACATAACTTGAGAATGACTTAGCAAGATATTTCACAGTCTGTGACACATTCTTGCCCTGTTCCTTATTTTATTGCCTGGTGCATCTTTCAGATCATACAGTATATACTCCTGTGTAAGAATCAAATGGCAAAAGCAACAACCAAATAATTTTTGAGGAAAGAAATGAAGCTGTTAATCTTTCACAAGAGTCAGACTCATACTCTTCAGTAATGATGTATACAGAAAGACACTGTGGGCTCTTCCGATTTTGGGGGTTGAAGATGGATACAAGATAATACATTTTCAGCTACGATAAACTCTATGGTCTGTGTTTGTCATTTTGAATGGAAGTGTTTGGTCTTAGAATTTATTAATTTTTTAGTGGGAGAAAAGCCCCACATCTTTGACTGCAGTCTGTCCCTCAGGTTCTCTGTTACAGACTTGAAATTAGCAGGACCAGCCTAAGAAACTTTAAGACATTATACACCAAACCTTTTTATGGACTGCTGGATTTGTAACTGGACTAGTCTTTTAACTAAACAGGCCACTTTTATGAAGTATTAGGAAATACAATCAGAGAAATCAGCTGTTGAGAAATCAGTCTGGAGAGACAGAATAGAATTTCTTGTGCGAGTGTACAAATGTATTTCAATAGCTACACAAGTCTGTATTTATGTGAGATGATAAAACAACTGCCACCCCTTTATCTTGCCTACACAGAGTATTTAACGTGAAATTGCCTATCCAGTTTTTCTGTGAAAACTACTTTAAAAAGATGAATAAGAGGCATCCTGGAGACCTAATTATATATAAGCACTACAGTTAATTAAGATACATAGGGCTCATCTGTTGAACCATCATTTTTGCGAAATTAATTATAGCTTTGGTCATCACATTCTGCAGTGATGAATACTAATATTTAACTTGCATATCACTAATTCAAAATTTAAAGATATTAATTTTCATAGCTCTCTTTGATGTATGTATTTTTACACCCGCTTTACATTCCCCATTAAAGATCAGAGGGATGGGATGGTTCCCCAAAGCCAAATATTCAAGTACCAAACCAAGATTAAAATTTTAAATTTCACAGCACCCAATCCAATCCATACTCTTTTAAGCCACATCAGTTATTCCCTATTTTCAGAAGGGCAATTAATAATTACAACCAGGCAGTGCCACTGCAAAACAAGAAATGCTTCATATAAGTAGATGTACACCGAAATGACTATAAACCCAAAAAAAGATACTGTCATCAAGCACATAACATTGTTGAAAAATCATTTCTAAGGCCCAATCTGCCCCATATAAGTTACTGAGGGTTTTCTCATTGACTCTTTTGGAAGAGGAAAACAGATCTGAAATATCTGTATAATAAAGATAGTTGTCAAAACTAAGCATGGTTGACATCACAAAGTGTAATAAGTTTGCATGCATGCTGAATGTGTTTAAAAAAAACACATTACAAAGCACAAACACATGGGTTTAAGTCAGGCATAGTCCAATCACGATAAAGCTATTTGCCTAACCTTTATAGAACTTACTCTGATAGGAAGTACGGATCCGTTTCGTTAAATCTGGATAAAAGTTAGACAGGCCACGCATGCAAATGTTGTCTTTGGAACATGCCAGTACACCAGCATCAGCAGCAGGCAGAGGAAAGAGAGAAAAAACAGTCTAAAGTGAAAGGAAGTGATATCATAACCAGCATCTAGAACAGCCAAGGTGAAGAAATTTCAGCAAATGCTTACCTTCCAATCGGGAGATATAAGAAGAAAAATAATCAAAACGGTAAAGGATGTGGGATGGATGGTGAGAAAGCAGCTGAGGCTTTTTTTAGATGCATAGTTTCCATGAGCAATCTAGAAATGTGCATTCCTTCTTAGCAGTCACTTATCCCCACTGGGCTCCATTCTAGCTTGACTGCATAGCTAGAACACTACCTTAAAGGATTGGCCAAAACCGTCACTGACACAGCAAAATCCTGTGTCATACAGTGCTGATAATAACTATTTCTACATCAGCTACCCTCCACCTTTTGCACAGGGCTCTGCAGCATGTTGCTGGCTGCTCAAATTACTTTGGGAGCTGCTGCGAGGCTGGCTGAACCAGACAGAGCCGCTGAAGATATCTTAAAGCCGCTTGTCTCCTCTCTCCTCAGCTGTGCCAAATTTACATCTTTAACACTTGGCACAGATGAGAACTAAGCTTGCCATGATTAAATGCCTAGAAAGTGAGATAAATGGTCTTTCAGGAACAGAAGTTAGCCTGAAGACTTACATTTTATTCTCTCAATTTTACTTTCTGTTTGGAGTACAGACATATTCCCAATTAAAAAAGTTTCTATTGAGTCTATGGAGAAATAGGATTTGATGATTTAGTGCAGGGTCTGCTGATGAAATTGCTGATGTCATAAACCCACTGTAATCTGCTGCTTTTATAATTTTATGGTTAGATTTAAAACTCAACATTTTCAAACATATTTTGAAATCTAATTCTAACTCTTCACAGCTATGTAAAACACATTTCATAATTGTGCCTGACTCTAGTATGTTATTATGGAATATGCAGAGCAAAAAGACTTGAAACGTAGAAGATCTTCTGACTTTTTTTCCTCATACTTTTTTTTGAATAACCAAATATGTGTGGTAAAATTTAGCTGCATTAATGGACTAATATTGCTAACACACAATGCATAATAATAGCTATGACTTACAAATGTGATCCTCTGGCATCAAGTTTTAAAACAGGGTACAGCTGGACTTAGTAAGTTTATATCAAGAGCTTCAGTTCACTACCAAAGTGGTTAATTTGAGCTCCTTGTGCTACCTACATAACATGTCTCTCAGGTGTTACACTTCTCCAAACACAACTGCCTATTCAAATACCAATGAATAGCACTTGGCAGAAGACACAATTACATTTAAATTGAAGTCTTACCTATAGGTATGAACTTATTGAAACCAGAAAGAAAATAGCATACAGACTACACTTCAAGTGATGGCCAGAGAAACAATTTACTGCTCTGCTCATTACAATTTTTTAGAGACTCAGCTAAGGGAATTACTTGCTGACCTCCATCCCAAAAGAATAAACTTTGTAAAACATTTTGTTTCTGAGAAAGCGTCAGTACCTAAAACACGTCAGGTTTCTTTTCTCAAGTTACAGAACCGCCATTGGCCGGCAAATAGTCATGCATTTCAAAAGCACCATAAGAAGCCACAGGCAAAAAAACCAAAGAACATGTCAGGCTCATAACCACAATAATTTTTTTCCTACCTGCAGCAAACTGCTTGCTTTTGCGAGGCGAACGGGGTTGACGCTGGTATGGATCACTTGATCCATATAGGTCAAGGGTTCCCATGCTCAGCAGTACTGTCTTCTGCATAAAGTCCACAACGGCCAAACCATTGCAGTTTCCAAATGCCACTCTGAGGAAAGAAATGTTCCTCAAAGGTATTAGTTGTATGTAATCAAGTGGTGCAAACAATAATTATTACTTATTATGAATTCCACATAAACATTTCCTTCAGAAACTACTCAAAGCTTACTTTTTATAATTCTTTTAGATTTGTAATCCTGAATTTATAAAACTGTGTCCTGAAACACAGTAAGTGGCATTCCAGACGGCAGACTGCCCACTTTAATTAACTTTCTATGCCAAACGCGTTGCAATAATGTCTAAATATAATTCTAGTAATACTGATGTAAATTAAGACTACAAATCTGGACATAGATCTTAAAAAGTGGTTATACATATATAAAAAAGCAAATATAAATTAAAATACAAATACAAATAAATTCACAATTAAAAAAATCTAAATATAAATTATAAATAAACTCTATTAAGCTGTATTGTGAAGATAGCCAAATCCGAAAGATATTTATAAAATTTATTTCCAAGTCTGTCAGCTTGGCTACATTATAGATTCCTGCTAAATCAGTTTCTACCCTGTGAAATGCTTCCATAACTGACATTTTGATGGTGCTTTGAAACATGGGTAAGATCTCGCAACTGCTGTGAGACCTCGCAACTGCCTAAGGTCTGGACTGCAGTCTTGTTATACGGAAAAAGAGATGGAACAGTTTATTCCTTTTGATGCCTAGAAAGTCCCTTTAGAAGCAGTCTGCCCTGATTCTGCTCTATTGCTACTACTGATTCCCTTCTGACACGTCTCAGAAAGAGGGAAGAAGTTGTATGGGACCAGCAGCACTTTCTCTTCTCCCATAAAAACGCTTTCTGTTCATGCTTTTTCCCCAACTTGGAAGGGCTGAAGGTTGAGGGGGGGCGGAATTAGACAATACGTCTATCTAAGAAAAAGGAAGAAAACAAAAAGACACTAAACATGTCTATATGTAAGACCTGGGAGAAAGTCTGAAGTTAACCATTGCATATGGAAACCCATATATCTCAGCAGATAAAATCTCACTAAAATCTCACTAAAGCATTAAAACTATTTAAGATTTAATAGCAAAATAAATTCCCAGAGCATATGACTATTCACAGGATCCGTACGTCAACCTCTTGCAGTGCATTGTTGGAGACTTCATTTAAGCAGGAATATTATACACTGACAATTATTCTACAGAAGTCTCTCATTTTCTACCAGACTGCAATTTTAACTTCCAGATTGAAAGGATTACAGGTACAGCCACAAAGAAACTCAAAATCCCAAACCATGCTCAATCATTTGTGATCAGGTTCTGTCAGTTTATGTATAAAGAGAGTAAGGTGGTCAGTTCAAAGCTCTGCAAGATATTTAAGCACTCAGTTCACACTAAAGTGAGCTGTGCACTCACCTCCACCTGACTCTTCTTAATATAGCTCCAAAATATCTTAAAGTAGATATAGGAATTTACATGTGGAAAAACAATAGGGAAAGAGAGAAGTAACGAGATGGAGGAAGGGGAAGCAGAGCAGATAGAACATTTTTCTCTGTTGTACCTTTTCTTCTTCTGCTTCCATTATAAAATAGACGATTTCATATAGCAAATGGAAAAGGTGAAGGGTAAAAATAAGGTGAGTTTTTCTTATTTGTCAAACTGGCAAATTAAGGCACCATCTACAACAGTGGCTCAAATTCTACCGGTTGTTACTACACCACGTTTTCTACCCTTGACTTAACACTGACTTTAGTACAGCACCTATGGAAATACCATGAACATAGTCTTTTTTCCCCATAGACTCGTCACTGATCTGTAGCTTAAGCAGCTACTCATGTACGCCAGTTTAAAGTGTGTTCAAATACACTTTTATCTGGCAATAGTTTGTGCTTATGTGGAAAGATCATAAGGTGCACTGAAGAATAAACTCCATATTTTATGAATGTAGAGTAATATCTGTTTCAGAAATTACTACAGCCTGTTTTGCTTAATAGAACAACAAAATAATTTTCAGAGTTCCCTGGGACAAAAAGGAATTCTATCTGTCACATTTGCCAGAAGACCATTCTGTGCAAAGTTTTATATGTCTTCATGTTTCTTGACTCAAATTGACTGATAAAGGATAGTAAAAAATGATTTTGCTATTTGTTTTTTTCATTCTTGTATTTTGCTTTAAAGCGTATGTTAATAGGCATTGTCAGAGAAAGGATATTGAAGTAAAAAAGATTACTGGTACTGGTGTAAAGTGTGACAGCAATGCCTGTGTTCATAAGTCCCTGTGTTCTAGGTGGAGAAGAAAAATAAAGGAATAAAAATGACGACTGTCAATCTCATCTTTTAATACTTTAGGCAACAAAAATAATAGCCATCTGCATTTTGAAAATGATTAACCTGAGATTTATTAATTTTGGAAAACATGAGTCAAAAGAAGAGCCAGTGATCATTCACTCTGTGGTCAGCAAATCCACAAAACTGATCGTCACTGCATTTTTCTAAACTTCTCTAAGTTCACACACAAGCATGGATATAATATTTCTTATACCTAAAAAAATTTCTTTACCAAGACAAATCAGAAATTGCTCTTTAATATTATAACACTTCTGAGGAATGGTAAGAAAATCTAGACAGACGTTACTATTAACAAGGCTTAAGATCAATTGCTACCATCCAAGTTTTTATAAATTCAAATGTAAAATAAGCACAATTAATTTCTCAGTTTTGAGTGATGAATAGAATTAGTTGCTAGGAGATGTTCTATTCTGTGGGTATCTTTCATAGAAATGTCATAAAATCCTCACCAGACATTTCTTGACAATTAATATGTAGATTGGCTGAAAATTTTTATCACATGAGCTGGTAATAAATTTTCAAAGGCTGCTTTCAGTCCAACAGAAAATGCTTTAAAACAAATTTATTACTTGTATTTAACCTTGTAGATCCTCAGTTGTAATTGAAGCATTTTGTAAATTTTTCTTTTCTACTTCCATAACATAAAGAAGTTGTTTGATGATTCATTTCAACAGAAATAAACCAGGTGTTAACACTTCTGATTTGTAGCTTGGTACTGTTAAAAGTAGACAAAATAAATTAAATAAAATTTCACAATGTCTGAAGCCTTTTATCTTTGCCGGGGATAAAGTTTTTCTTATATCTTGCTTTAGTCCTGTTTCACGGCTGCAGTAACATCAGGGACACTAATTATTTGTAATATACAGTGTGCTGGTTTTGGCTGGGGTAGAGTTAACTTTCTTCATAGCAGCTAGTATGGGGCTGTGTTTTGGATTTGTGCTGGAAACAGTGTTGATACACAGGAATGTTTTAGTTACTGATGAGCAGTGCTTACACAGAGTCAAGGCCTTTTCTGCTCCTCACACCGCCCGACCAACGAGTAGGCTGGAGGTGCACAAGAGGTTGGGAGGGGACACAGCCGGGACAGCTGACCCCAACTGACCAAAGGGATATTCCATACCATATGATGTCATGCTCAGCATATAAAGCTGGGGGAGGAGGAAGGAAAGGGGGGACATTCGGAGTAATGGCGTTCGTCTTCCCAAGCAACCATTATGCGTGATGGAGCCCTGCTTTCCTGGAGATGGCTGAACACCTGCCTGCCGATGGGAAGTAGTGAATGAATTCCTTGCTTTGCTTTGCTTCCTCACGTGGCTTTTGCTCTACCTATTAAACTGTCTTTATCTCAACCCAGGAGTTTTCTTACTTCTACTCTTCCGATTCTCTCCCCCATCCCACCTGGGGGGAGTGAGCGAGCGGCTGTGTGGTGCTTAGTTGACGGCTGGGACTAAACCACGACATACAGTTACAGAAATCAAAGTAATTAAAAGAACACTGGAAGTAGACACTCCAGAACACACTTACTATCCTGTCTTCCTCTTTGTTAAACTGACATGCTGACGTGGCACAGTTTTTCCACACTGTGAGGCTAGATAACAGGAGAAAACTAAATTATTAAACAAAAATTCTGATGAAAGATAAGATTGTGCCTTGTCATAGGCCCAAGGAAAAAGTTGAGAGAGACAAGAAAGAGGGAGAGAGAAGAGACTCCGCAGAAGAAATGTAATGCAATAGGCCTTTCTTGGGTAGCTTTTGTAGGAAAGTTAAATTTAGGTTATTGGGCTATTTTATTCATACATGCATTTATTTCTGAAACGCTCATGTACTTATTACATGGTGTTTTAAAGGAGGCTGTCCTGTAAACTGTCACTGCTCCTAGCAAAGGAAACAATTTAAAGCATTTGATTGAATCAGGTATGTTTAGGAAACCGCTGTCAGTAAGTACTAGGAGATCTGCAACCTGTCAGAGTAGTTTACAAGTGAGAGAATGGTGTGATTACTCCTGAAGTCAGATGCTGCCTTGAGGCCTGAGACCTGCAAGGGAGCAAATTAGGGAAAACCCAAGAATTTGCATAAGTGACAAATGCATCTAGGTATGGTAAAACAAAAGAAACTTCTAGAGTTCATGAATAGGAAACTGTCCGGAAATTCAGGCCAAAGACTTGACAAAACAGCCCCCAAATGACAATATTTTTGCACAAATGTAAAGGCTCTGCATAAAATTTCCTAAGTCTCTGAAGAGAGTCAAGTGACTTACTGAAAATCAGTAGGAGTCAGACACCTAACACCCAATACAGCCTGTAGTTTTTATTGGAGTAACAGCTTCTACAAGGGAAAACCATTTTAATGTATCTGGGCGACTCTCAGTGAGAGAAAACATTAAAAATTGGCAAATAAATTGAACCTGAGGAAAAAAATACACACAGATACGCTCACTTGCATTTCCATAGAGAATTTGGCGTTCGAATGTTCCTTACTCAATTTTCAATTTCAGGTCACTGGTTCTCTTGCAAACAGAGATTAGCACAGACATAAAAATGCTGTTCTCAGAAGATAATTTCAAACTAAGATATGATGTCGTGATAAATGACATTTAACACTTAATCACATCACCATTTTCTATGATATGTATTTCACCTTGGTGATCCTTTCAAAATAACTTTAAAAATTACAGATTTGAAAGGTAATTAGATTTTATTTGAAAGGATGGACGGAACAATGTGAAAAGATTCAGTCTTTTAAATAGGAATAGTAAAAATATGGGTAAGAATGGCAGTTTAACATCTCATATTACAATCTTTATGTAAGTTCAAATAATGTTTCCCCAAGAATCTGGGTTATAGCACCTTTTGATTGTTTTTACTCTGACTTTAACTGTCTGCAGGAAACTTCAAAGTGTAATCAGAAAATACATGATTTAGTGCAATAAACAATAAATCAATGCAACCTTAATTTTGAGTTACTTACAGTCCATAAGCAGAGTTTACAGCAAGACTAGTAATCTGTTGTGGAGGCTCACCATCCACCCACACCAACTGAATAACAAGATCTGCTTGGTATCCAGGAGGCATTCTCACAGGTCGAGTCTTAACGCTAAGAAGAAGAGGTACAAAATAAGAACAAACAAACAAACAAACAAACAGACTGGGCTATGAATAACAACTGCTTCTCTTGAGAAAATACTAGTGAAGCACAATCCCTTCATACGTCTAGAGCAGTACCAGCACTTGCAGCACACTGTGCATATACCCATACACTGAGACCAGGCATTCCAATCAGAATAGGGATATTTTAGAGGAATTCCAGGTTTTTACTTTCATTTCTGTTGTAAAAACAAATGTGAAAACTTCAGCATTCCCTACAAGAGAAACTCTGGAGCAGATGTAGGTGGGGGGTCAATAAAAATAATTTTTGCTTCATCATTTTGCTTTGATTTCCCTTTTTCAGAATATTTTCTTATGCTATATAATGCACACTTAAAAATCTTATGCTATATAATGCACACTTAAAAATCATCACGAATGATCAACTTGAATGGAAAACCTAAAATACTTTCTTCTGAAACTTTGAAACAGGACATTTCTGTATTTTTGGAACTTTCTTGCTCTGAATTAAAGCACGACAGAAAAATGCAAAGAGGCAAGAGAAGATGAGAAGATGTCCCTTTCTGTAGTGGTCCTCACCATTGCATATTCAAAACTTATAGACTTGATGATTCTATTTGTCCATCTAGGGCAAACGAGTCCCGTTTTCTTCTTAGGAGTATAATTACCTAGTATGTGATCTGGTCTTAATGAATGAATGCTTCCTACATAAAATCTGGTATCATTATTAACACCTCTTCATATTCTGTTATGGCAAGTTCAGTGACTTGCAAAGCAGGTAGTGAAGGTGTACATATTAAGGGGGAGTGTAAGAACTGAACAATTCCGTGTGACTGCTTTATGTATGTTCTTGACTGGTAGAAACTTGATGATGCACTGAAAGAAGATGTTATGCAATAATAGCAATACTTTGAGGTGTTGATGTCATTCATTAGTACATTCACACTGTAGGTAGTAATTTATATGTAAAGCCCACTAGCCAGTGCATTTTTACTGTAGCTGTAAAAGGTGAGACTCCTTATATTGCATCCCTCTGCACACAGTCGTTATAGGGCGATCTATCACATATAATCCTCTATCCCTGTGAAAAATAGTACCCGAAGAAAGACTAAGAATCAGGAGAGGAAGGAGAGCAGCTAGTTAATATAGACATGGACAACACATTCTGAAGAACTGCAATTTTTGGCACATAGTATTTCTTTCTGCTGTAAGTGCTTCTCTATACAGGTATCTCTACCATAAATAACTTAAACAGTATTATCCTATGTACTGGATCTTAGAGAAGAGATCTCCGATGACTCTGATGATGCAGACTATCTCCTGAACATGACTATGGTGTGACTCCAAGCAGCCCTGGCCCATGCACCTGAAAAGATGGTGGATCAGATTGGAAAAAAATCCAACTAATTTCTATTCAGAAGCAAGTAAGTAAGCGCTTCTCTCAAGAGAGGACATTCAAACTTATCATTCGATAACCAGGGCTGTCAGCTTTTTTGTAGCTACACTGACTGCATCTGTTGGGATGGAGGCCTTGGTGGCAAACAGGGCTATCGGCAATCTTGGAAAATTGAAGATAGATGAAGAAAACTGAAGTAAAATGAAGTAAAACATAACCATAGAATGACAATAGGGCAAAAGTTCTGAACGAGGTAACTCCAGTAGCACAACTGACAATGTACAAGGCAAATAGTGCTCTAATTCTGACAGAAGTTATGAATAACAGAGGACTGCACGATACATCTCACATTTTTATGGTCTGATATAGAGCATGAGAAAGGACTGGACATGGATGTACCTTATGACACAAAAAGATAAAATCTCCAGCTCAGTGTTAGCAGTACAAGCACTTGAAGATACTTTTTGGAAAAGTTCTTAAAGCATAATGCCTATTTTCTTAATAAGACCTTAATATCTGTGGTGGGTTAACCTCCGCTGGCTGCCAGGTGCCCACCCAGCCGCTCTCTCACTCATCCTCCTCAACAGTGTTACCAGTAACAACAGGACAGGGGAAGAAAATGAGATCAAAAAGCTCATGGGTTGAGATAGGACAGGGAGATCACTTACTGATTACCCTCACAGGCAAAGCAGATTCAACCTGGGGAAAACTAATTTATTGCCAACTAAAAATAGGGTAGGAGAGTGAGAACTTTGAAAAGACAGAACGAAAAACATCCTCTCCCCAGCCCTCCCTTCTTTCCAGGCTCAATTTTGAGTTGCCCCTGTACTTGGCTCTGGTGAGGCCGCACCTCGAATACTGTGTTCAGTCTTGGGCCCCTCACTACAAGAAGGACCTTGAGGTGCTGGAGCGTTTCCAGAGAAGAAGCTGGTGAGGGATCTGGAGCACAAGTCTGATGAGGAGTGGCTGAGGGAACTGGGGTTGTTCAGTCTGGAGAAGAGGAGGCTGAGGGGAGACCTTATCGCTTTCTACAATTACCTGAAAGGGGGTTGTGGGGAGGTGGGTGTTGGTCTCTTCTCCCAAGTGACAAGTGATAGGACAAGAGGAAATGGCCTCAAGTTGTGCCAGGGGAAGTTTAAGCTGGATATTAGGAAAAATTTCTTTACTGAGGGAGTGGTGAAGCACTGGCAGAGGCTGCCCAGGGAAGTGGTGGAGTCACCATCACTGGAGGTGTTCAAGGAACGTGTGGACGTGGCATTGCGGGACATGGTTTAGTGGGCATGGTGGTGTTGGGTTGATGGTTGGACTTCATGATCTTACAGGTCTTTTCCAACCTTAGTGATTCTGTGATTCTGTAATTTCAATCCTGAGTACTCCACCCCGAGCAGCACAGTGGGGATGGGGAACAGTGGTTGCGGTCAGTTCATAACACTTTGTGTCTGCAACTCTTTCCCCTCACGCTCTTCCCCTGTTCCAGTGGGGTCCATCCCGAGGGGTGCAGTCCTTCAGGAACAGACTGCTCCAGCGTGGGTCCCTTATGGGCCACAGTTTCTGCCAGAAAACCTGCTCCTGAGTGGGCTCCTCTCCACAGGTGGCAGCCCGTACCAGGAGCCTGCTCCAATGTGGGCTCTCCATGGGCTGCAGAGGGACAACATGCATCACCATGGTCCTCTCCACAGGCTGCAGGGGAATCTCTGCTCCAGCGCCTGGAGCACCTCCTCCCCCTCCTCCTTCTCTCATCTTGGTGTCACAGGGCTGTTTCTCACACCGTTTTTCCTCGCTCCTCACTGCCATGCAGCATGGGACATGGTTTAATGGGCATAGTGGTGTTTGTTGGTTGATGGTTGGACTTGATGACCTTACAGGTCTCTTCCAACCTTAGTGATTCTGTGATTCTGTGATTTTGCCCTTTCTTTGTTTTCCCAGAGGTGCCACCACCTTGGCTGCGGGGCTCAGCCCTGCCGTGGGTCCATGGGAGCCGGCTGGGACCTGCTGTGTCCGGCACAGGGGCCACCCTTCAGCCCCCCCGACACCTGGGCACCTGCACCTGATACAACATCTTTGACAACTGCCTTTTCAAAATATGTTCCCACCCTGTCTTGAGTTGTTTAACCATTTCAGTAATACAGTTTATGCTGTACTGCTTGTATTTTTATTGTAGAGGGTTCACTAACCTTGACAAACCTTTCCCTTATTTACTATTTAATGAGAAAGGCATTGGTCGTATATCTTTCTAAATGTATTTCCCTAACAGTGGCTTGGTACGCTCTTCTCTTTCTTTTGCCTGTCCTACTGTTCAGACCTTACACATCCATTTATCTGGAGCAGTAAGCAGCCACTTGGCTCGGATCGCGTCACAGGAAAGACGTGACAGCACAGTCCAGCAAGTGGGATGCTTTTCCCCCTCCTCCTATTCCTCCCTCCTCCTTGTCTGGGACCAGCTGTGAGAACAGACCTCCAGGCCAGGGCTCTGGACTACCACTCCTCCCTCACCTGCTCAGGGTTGCTGCAGTCACAAGAGCAAAAGGACACAGCCACAGTCTTCAGCCAAACTGGAAGCGAATATCATTGTGACAACGCGTAAATAGTGGAGATGAACAGCACGTTGTATAAATAGTGGAGATGAACAGCACATAGTATAAATAGTGGAGATGAACAGCACTTTATCTGCCTGGAGACAAGAAAGTAACCGCTTTCATTTTCTTCCATAAGGAGCCTTGTTATCCATGGTTGGTGGCAGACGGCAACAGATACAGTGACATACTACAATGCTAGCATGCCAAAAAATGATGGGAGCCAAGAAGTGGTGCTGGCAGTAGTGAGATAAGGCTTTCTGAAGTGTGGGGTTGACCAAGCCAGAGTAAGCACATGGTGTAGCAGGGTTGCACAAGACAGCTTGTTGGAACTAATACACCGTTGCATCAAGCCTGAAGAGAGGAAGCAGCAGAAACAGGAGCTGGTGCAAGTGAAGCACCAGGTAGTGCAGCTGGTGAAAGAGCTGAACAGTTCATTGTTAGATGCGTGATGCCTTTCACAATTATCTGCAACTTTCTCAGGTCCTGCAGCTTCGTCAAACTCCATAGCCCTATCAGAGTTTACCTATTATACCTGAGGATATGGGGTCACATGTCTGGATATTACAGCAGAATATATGGAGCATTTCAGGTTGAGGACCGAGACCTTCACTTGGACCTTCAAGACAGAACCACCTCCTCTCCCCTTCACGACCTGCTCCGAGCTTTTCCCCTCTCTGACTGAAGAAGTACACAAGTTGTGTGGCAAGGTTTTGGTAGCAGGGGGCCGGGGACTGCAGGGGTGGCCTCTGTGAGGAGAGGCAGCCCCATTCTAGCTGGTTCCAGCTGGCTCTGCCACAGAGCCACGGCAGGACACAGCTGAGCCCCTCAGCCAAGCTGGTGGCACCTCTGGGAAAACAAAGGGCAGGCACAAAATGCTGCCTGGGAGTAAGGAGTGAGGAAAAAAAAAAGTGTGAGAAACAGCCCTGCAAGCGCCAAGGTGAGCAAAGGAGGAGAGGAGCCACTCCAGGTGCGGGAGCAGAGATTTCCCTGCAGCCCGTGGGGAGGATCACGGTGGAGCAGATACCCACACTGCAGCCCATGGAGGACCCGATGGTGTAGCAGGCGGATATTTCCTGAAGGAACTGCAGCTTGTAGTGAGCCCATGCTGGAGCAGTTAACCCTGAAGGACTGTACCCCACGGGAGGGACCCCACACCAGAGCAGGGAAAAGCGTGAGGAGGAAGGAGTGGCAGAGAGGAGCTCTTACGGACTGAGCACAACCACCATTCCCCATCGCCCTGCGCTGCGCGGGGTGCAGGTGGTGGACGAGTTGGGAATGAAGGAGTGAAGTTGGGAAAAGGGGGGTGGAGGACAGGTGTTTTCATTTTTGTTTTTGTTTCTCACCATCCAACTCTATTTTAATTGGCAATAAATGAAATTACTTTTCCCCAAGTTGAGTCTGTTTTGCTTGTGACAGTAATTGGTAAGTGATCTCCCTGTCTTTATCTCAACCCATGAAAGTTTCCATCTTATTTTCTTCCCCTTGCACTGTTGAGGAGAGGGAGTGACAGAGTGGCTGGGTGAGCACCTGCAGCCGGCCAAGATCAACCCACCACAGTTGGCAATAGCTTTGTATTGTTGTTTTCTACTAACAGCAAACCTCTGCTCAAAGTTTTGCACTTTCTTACCTGTTTGCTGGCACTAAAGCTTTGCCCTTTCCTTTGTTCATAAGTTAGATATCCACGAGCATTTCTGAAGTGACACTATCCATAAGCTTAATGAAGTCCTGGATTATCCAGGTGTATTCGTGGTGAGAACAAAGGGACGAACACCTGTGAACCCAATCTGCTAAGGGAGAGGGGTCTTTTGAGACTGGGGAAATCTGAAACTACAAACGAGAGTTGTATACAATGAAGATGTATTCTTTTCAAACAGACTTCACAGCAAGCAGAAGCTGAATATTTTATACAAATAGTCCTCCAGATGGGGACCTTCCACTTCTTATGGAAGTCTGTGGATAAGCCTTTAAGAGGCATGCTAGTGGTGGTGTTTCCATCTTGCACCCCGTTTTCGGTTTTCAGCTCCTGCCCTTAAAAATGTTATGAAAAATACAAACCAGGTAAATGAGATCTAAGAAGCAAGACTTAAGTCTAATGCCCTTTCAGCTGAGCAGACATACTTCCCATCCATATTTTCTAATGGATAAGTGATGATGTGGGAGAACACAAGGGTCAAGCAGACTGCTATGGTGAATTCCAACAAATATCTGTAGAGGCAATGCATTTATCCTTTTCTTCTTCTAAACAAACCACCATGAGACTGACAATGGCTGCAGAATTAATGCTGATACCTAAAACATGTTTTTATTACGATACTACTTTTCCAATGTATTTTTAACAACATGCTGAAGAAATAAGAGAACTTGAAGTGCCTTCTAAGTTTTCTTTCAGGTTGTTGTTACTTGAGCAGAAAAAGCAAACACTTTTCTCTTTCTATTTTTTCACTGTAAATTTGAGGATCTTCTTTGGTAAGATGGTTGTTATTTCACAGGGATTTTCTCTAAGCATAGAATAAGTTGTAGCTGGTGTAAGACTGGAGTAAAATAGTTTAAGATTTCATGATTCAGTTTGTCATTCCCATGTTCCTGTGACACCTTCCTCTTTAAGGATGCTTGAGCCATTTCTCTGGTTTCACTAACCATCTTGCTTGAACAGTAATGTTGATATTTAGTTCTTCACCTTGTTTTGGATAGCTTTTTTTGAAATGTTTACCCTATAAGCCTAAACAGACTGCAGGAGTATGTGCAGAAGGAATGTAGATATTTCAGTGTTTTCCTTGACACGTTCTTGTTATGCTACACTGAATTTGGTTGTTGCCAAGTTTTTGTTTTTAGTTTTCCTCATGAGATAATCACAGACAGTTCTTTATTATTTTGGAGCTACTTGGAGTTACTGTCAAAACCCTTGATTGACCTAATTTTGGGATGATACTAAAAGTCTGGGAACAAAGACTTACATTCTGGGTACAGCTGTTGGATGACAGTATTTACATCAAAAATATTTATCTGGATAGTCACAAATACATCAGTTTCTTATGTCATTATAGCTGCATATTTGATTATAAAATCTTTTGAAATAAGCAGGAACAATATTTATTCCACACTGCTGCTTGCCTCTCTTGGTAACATTTACTTTTGATTTCAGAAAAATGCCAAGTTTTCATTACTTCAGCCTCTTCCATCACTTGTTTTCTAGTACCTATTCGGAGACACAAACACGTTCAGGCATTCTGACTTCTGACTAGCAAAAATTATGTAGCATGGAGTGCCACCCATTTGCTGTAACAAGGCTGAGAAGTGGATATGTAAACAAACACAATGGAGCCAATATTCCAAGCTAGTCTGTATATAAAATTTTATGTGGATTATCAATATAGTTCAAGTTGCGCACTCACCCTCCATGAGTAGGTGGCTGCAGCTTTACGTTATTACGACCGTATCTTAAATTCTGTACTGCTGCCCACCTGAATGATTTGCATATAAAATCAACAGCATTATCCAGGTCTCTACTGGGTTTTCTGTGTTTTCAGCACTGTTTTCATCTTATCATCATAATTCTGCTTAGAACAGAAGGTTTTTGACAGAAAAGGAATGTGGACTCGGTTAGGGTTTGGGGGAACAGTGTGGCTATTTATAGGCCTTTCCGTCTTGAAAAGGACGAGAGTGTACACAGTAAAATTTCATATAAATGTAAGAGGGAGTATGCCAGCAGTTCTAGTAGTATAACTTGACTTTGAAAAATCACTTCTCTGTCAAAATAAGTTTACATTTACTTTGTGTAAAATGGGACAAAAATCAGTAGGCCAGCTTAATGTGAGATTATATGGATTTAAACAAACTCCTAAAAAGTAACCAGCAGAACCTCTACTGGTTCATTACAGCTTTTCTACCTCCAAGATCAACAATTCCTCTCCTCCCCAGACCAAATCAAATAAGAATCCCTTAAGGGAAAATCTTAGCCACTGAAATAATCAATTGCATTCTTGTTGATTTCAATAGTATGAATAGACTTCACATTGGGATTTTTTTAATAACCTCTCTCTGCCTCTGCTATTGATTTTCATGGTTTATATTAACGACTAACAGAGGTCTGAGGTTCAACTGCCTGACTGAATGAGGTGGACAAATGTACAGGATGCCAAAAAATACTGTTAATTTTTCAAGAACAATGTAATGATATTGTTTTTAAATGCTAATGCTAGTTTCAGGAGCTCAACGGCCCAAAGTATCTGCAAAGTCAGGCAATGTTCATTTAAACTGCTTTTGAAATAATTGAGACATTAAAAATATTTAATAACAATTAGACTGAAATAATAATGAATTCACTAAAATGAGAGCAATTATTATCAGCAGTGCACTATCATTGCTGGGAAATTACAGTTTACGGAGTTTTGTATGGAATTCTGTTTTGAAACTATTCAAACCCATAATTTATCTGCCTTATTAGTAAGAACATATTAATCTACTCCAAACAGTGGCAATGTGTCTTCTAGCAGACAACAATTTGCTTCTTTCTAAAGATTAAGCATATATACACTTCCACACAGTGCAACCATTTCATAATTGTATATTTCAAAGATTGTTTCATGCATATGAACACGGCTTCCATCCCTTACACACCATAAAATGCATATACTTCTTTCACAAAGAAAGATTTTAGTGTTATACTAATTAATCAAGGAGGGAAAGCTTTGCACATGTCTGCTTTATGGAAGCCTCTTTGTGAACTCAAGAAAAAAAGTTCCTCAGAAATTCCTTAATCTATTCTGTGGTGCTTATATTCCACTCAAAAGCTTGGGTATGAGATGAAGATTTACTCCTAGATCATCCCGGAAAATTACAGTCCAACCTTTACTGTAATAGTTTATCTTCTCCATACTTATATCCTTTTAAAATCCCTTATTAATTACTTTGCTTTAATTCTTTTGTTTGTTCTGTATTCTGGTTTCTTCTAATTTTGTGTTGCATACATTAAGAAGATTAAAAAGATTAAGCTCTTTTTCTTGGTAGTTAACTGATTGTTAATGCAACAGATAGGAATGCTTTTTAGAAAGATAAATCTTTGAAAAATGGCACAGACTTACCTAAGACATGGGATACTATCCTTCATTGTTCCTTCACATGCTACAGTGTTGGTACTGCCTGAAAGGCTCTTTAAAGAAGGAAGCTGGGAGGAGGCATCTGGAAATGGAGGAATTATTTCCGGTTCAGGAGTAATGATATCTTCTACTTCATACTGAAGTCGTACCTCTAATGACTTAAATAAATAAAAAGCTAAGTTATAATTTAATAAAGAAAGCTGCTAAACATTCTGTTACTTTCAAATAATTATCAGTAAGCCTTTTTTAAAAAAATAACCCCTGACATTTATCATTATCATTTGCAGGCAAAGAATACTGTCAGTTTTTATTTATACAGTCTAACAGTGACATCAGATAGGAGCTAGTCATCTACCCTGTGCTGATGGAGAAATAACATAGGTATATTCTTCCAGCACTGACTTTGATTCAAGCCTTTTATTGTAAGTGAAAGGCAAGAATACAACTTCCCAGCATTTGTTATGAAAAGAGAAGTTAATCACTCACCCCCAAATAAATAATATTTTGGCATAAGAAGGCATCATTCAGGATAAGTGTCATGAAAATTTTCTGCCTATTGTCTGTTACCTTTTTCCTAAGCAAATTCATTAAAAAAATGATCACCAACTCTGCTTCCTTATTGCTAGCACAACAGAGTCTCTACAAGAGAGGTTTTAGCCAGCTTGCAGAAGCCTGACAGCGTGGGTAGTACTGATGAACGAACTTCATTTGGCCATAAGCGAAGGTCAGGAAATCAGAGATAACATCACAGGGAGTTCCATATTCCTTAGACTGAACATGAGTTTGGCAGAATTCTAGAAAGCAAAGTTCAAACCAGTTACGTTTTGCTTTCCTTCAGGGCTCTCTAGATAGGGAAAAGGAGACCAACCAGGCCCAACCACCCGTCAATCCTTTCCATTAATTCAGGAAACCTTAACTGAAGGACTCCAAAACACAGGGGAAACTCGTCAGGGAGCTCAAATCTATAGAAGTAATAATCTCAAAGAATCACAGTAAATATTGGGCAATTCTTTCTACCCCATGGATTGTCCAAGGAGATGCCTATTTTGAAAAGAATAGAAAACAAGGTACAGCCCTCAAAGAGGTAAGGTTTTGGGATTACTAGCTGAATAGTAATTTCACTGCTGGTACCTTGAAGTGATCAGAAACAATTGCAGATTTAGACACTGCAAACTCCATCTTAGTTAGTGTACCCTCACTGAGACATCATCTGTACCAGAATGGAGATGACAGTATTAAGAAAATACCTAAGTTTTATGAGAATTGGGAGATAAAGATCAGTACTGAAGACTCTCTTACTTCTCAACCATTGTGTTAAAACACATAAGATTTCAGAAAGAAGTGATTCTGTTCAATCAGAAGAGAAAGGGTCCTTTCTCAAAATTTTGCTTTTGTTTTCTCCTTGCAAAATCCATGGATATTTTTTTCCTGAATCAGCTAAGAAACCTATGGACAACATTTGCCTTCAAAGACTAATGACTGAAATATTCAGTTCAGGAAAATCTAATCTCCTGGAAGTAATTGCTGATGACCGAAACAATTTATAATGCTGTTTAATCTTCATGCAGGACTGGAGTAACTGTTGAAGAGTATGTTCTTCTGCTTGCCATGTTAGAAGTGCCTCATTCTTCTTTCGATGTTTTTATTTGTGTCTTCCTTTTTCTACTAAAATTCATTTTGTTAAGTTCTACCTATCATCCATTTGCAGGGAGAAGGAAAAATTTAGGCTAATAACATGACTGTGAATTTTTTTTATGTTTTGGTCCCTGCTTTGACTGGACCTTGGAAGGGGTACAGACCTGTTGTACCAATTTATTTTGACACACAGTAAAGATCCTTTTGGAGCATCCCATCACTAGGTTCATTGATTCTCCTTTCTACATTCAAACTAGTGTAAACATTTTTTCTCTGGTTCTTCTCATGAGCTTTGAAGAGGAGCTTCACTGAGGAAAGACTGATAACTGAGAAAGTGATCCTGCTTAATAGATACCTAGATATCCTTTTGAGACAGGATGGAGTAGATTCAGATGAGAAAGCAACAACAACAACAGCAAATGCTTTTTACGTAACTGCATGGCAATGACTCCACAGTTGGATATGAAGCAGAATTTGTCTCATGCATACTACTTGCCTCCAGAAACTGATATGGAATTATGCAAATAATACTTCTATTGAGGAAATGCCAGGCACAGTCTATGCCTCTAAGGTATATTCAGCAGCAGACTTCCCTGCTACATGGAGAAACCTTTGAGTAGCCTCCATGCTTCCCATTTACCACAGCAATAACTTTACAAGACTGACAGCAGGCAGTCAAACCAACATGGGGTCCTTAAAATGCTGGGATTTGTAGACTGAACTCAAGGTGAGTTCAGGCTGGCTGTTAGAGAAGGGAGGACACTAAGTGCTAGAACTTGGGCTCACCTCAGGCAGGAAAGAAATCCTGAGACTGACCAGCTCAGTCTTGGTATAGACAAAGCTAGACAGCCTAAAGTCAGGTACATATTCCAACAAAGACTCCCATACTTTTTATTAACACACACACCCCCCCCCCCCCACCCACCCACCCACCCCATTTAAGAGCGAAGACTTGAATGCTTGCAGCAAAAATGTGGAAACCAAGAGATGAGGCCCATCTCAGGGATGCACAAAACCCAGGGGAACTCAGTGACTATGCCACCAAGATTAGATAATATTAAAGCAACTCTTCTGAGAACAATTCCTCATATAAATGCTTCTTAATTACAGATGAAATCTGAGAAACTGTTAAATTGCGCATATTATAACACTTTAGAAAATACCAGTTCTGATGCAATTCAGCGACAACAGTAAAAGACATGAAAATAGAGAAATTAAATGATAGGTAATAAAAGATAAGGTGCATTTGCTATGGAACAATGTAAGAATACTGAAATGTAGTAATTTTAGCAGCATTATACATGAGCTGGTCAGTAACGTGAAATTACTGTTCATTAGTTTTAAAACTTTCCTGAAAGGATATGTTCAGCTAGCTTAATAATCGCCTCCAGGGAAAAAAAAAATGAGAGGAAAACAACAGAACAGCTATAGGTAATGAATTTCCTTACCAGATGGCACATGGCTACAGGCCAAAAATGACACGTGTTTTTGCCAGACTGGAACTATAGACTTTCTAAAGTACATTAAAAAGTGTGAAAAGGAAAAGAACTGTAGTCAGGGAAGGTGGAAAATGAAAGGGAAATTTTGGGTCAGCTCCTGGGGTTTGTTGAGAGCTGGCAGATGCAAAGAAATACTTTCTGGCAAGAGAGTGTCCGGAGTTGCAAAGTGTTCTCCAGCACCAGAGAATGGCAAGCCCGAAGGAGAGGCAGTCCTGTTTAGTTTGGCTTTGACTTAAGAGTAGTCTCCTGTTAAACTTAAGAAAGAATATTTTACATTATAAATGCTGTTCAGCCATACTGTTAAGAGTGGTTGTGGCTCCTGTGCAAAAATGCAAGGTTTAAACTAAAGTCAGACTTGCTGTACAACAATGACAAGTACAAGGTGACTGCAGTGCAGTTAAAAGAATATGAACTGTATGATTCTACCTAAAATAAGGTGATTGCTTGAGACATGAAGACAGGAAAAGGAGTATTTGAACAGGACAGAGCAACAGAAAGCTTAGGAAAATATCAAGTGCTTAGCCATAAATAATTTGGCATTTCATATAGTGTCCATTTTTAGGGAAACAAAGTCAGCATAAGACAGAAAAAAAAAAATCAGCTCTTCATTTTGTTAAAGCCAGTGATAATTTTCAGTCCCCATGTGGTACAAACACTACGAATATAGATTAAATAGATGAAACACTTGAGTTAAAAAGAGCATTATTATGTACGTACATGATGTACATTACCTGGTAAAAACATACAGCAGCAGTATTTTTAGAGCAGGTAAGTACAAGATTTACCATAACATAAAGTCTTAAAAACAAGCTATGTCTGAAATCTGTACTGTATGCTACTTTTAAAGCAAAAACATGGAGAGTTGGCTCCCAAAAACTCAGTTAGATTTTTGTCACTACCTTAAGTAGGATCAAGATTTCACTCAAAAAAATCTTGGGCTTAGCGACCATGAAATGATAGAATTCTCAATTTTTAGCCAAGTAAGGAGGGGGGTCAGCAAAACTGCTACCATGGACTTCTGGAGGGCAGACTTTGGCCTGTTCAGGACACTGGTTGAGAGGGTCCCTTGGGAGACGGTCCTAAAGGGCAAAGGGGCCCAGGAAGGCTGGACCTTCTTCAAGAAGGAAATCTTGAAGGCGCAGGAGCAGGCAGTCCCCATGTGCCGTAAGAAGAGCCGGCGGGGAAGACGACCGGCCTGGCTGAACGGGGAGCTTTTGCTGAGACTCGGAGAAAAAAAGAGAATTTATCACCTCTGGAAGAAGGGGCAGGCAAGTGAAGAAGAATACAAGGAGCTTGTTAGGTCATGCAGAGAGGGAATTAGGAAGGCAAAAGCCCAGCTAGAGCTCAACCTGGCCACGGTTGTGAGGGACAACAAAAAATGCTTCTATAAATACATTAACAACAAAAAGAGAGCCAAGGAGGATCTCCATCCTCTACTGGATGCGGCGGGGAACATTGTCACGAAGGATGAGGAAAAGGCTGAGGTACTTAATGCCTTCTTTGCCTCAGTCTTTAATAGCCAGACCAGGTATCCTCAGGGTATCCATCTCCCTGAGCTGGAAGACAGGGATGGAGAGCAAAATAGGCTCCCCATGATCCAGGAGGAAGCAGTTAACAAGCTGCTATGCCACCTGGACACTCACAAGTCTATGGGGCCTGATGGCATCCACCCAAGGGTGCTGAGGGAGCTGGTGGAGGAGCTTGCCAAGCCGCTCTCCATAATTTATCAGCAGTCCTGGTTAACGGGGGAGGTCCCGGATGACTGGAGGCTTGCCAACGTGACGCCCATCTACAAGAAGGGCCAGAAGGAGGATCCAGGGATCTACAGGTCTGTCAGCCTGACCTTGGTGCCGGGGAAGGTTATGGAGAGGTTCATCCTGAGGGTGCTCACAGGGCATGTGCAGGACAACCAAGGGATCAGGCCCAGCCAGCACGGGTTCATGAAAGGCAGGTCCTGCTTGACCAACCTGATCTCCTTCTATGACCAGGTGACCTGTCTAGTGGATGAGGGGAAGGCTGTTGATGTTATCTACCTGGACTTCAGCAAAGCCTTTGACACTGTTCCCCACAGTATTCTCGTGGAGAAGCTGGCGACTCGTGGCTTAGACAGGTACACTCTTCGCTGGGTAAAAAAACTGGCTGGATGGCCGAGCCCAGAGAGTTGTGGTGAATGGAGTGAAATCCAGTTGGCGGCCGGTCACAAGCGGAGTCCCCCAGGGCTCAGTTTTGGGGCCGGTCTTGTTTAATATCTTTATTGATGATCTGGATGAGGGGATAGAGTGCACCTTCAGCAAGTTTGCAGATGACACCAAGTTGGGCGGGAGCGTTGATCTGCTGGAGGGTCGGAAGGCTCTGCAGAGGGATCTGGACAGGCTGGATCGTTGGACCCAGGCCAATTGGATGAAGTTCAATAAGGCCAAGTGCCGGGTTCTACACTTCGGCCACAACAATCCCAGGCAACGCTACACGCTTGGGGAAGAGTGGCTGGAAAGCTCCCCCGCAGAAAAGGACCTGGGGGTGTTGATTGACAGCCGGCTGAATATGAGCCAGCAGTGTGCCCAGGTGGCCAAGAAGGCCAACGGCATCCTGGCCTCTATCAGAAATAGTGTGGCCAGCACCAGGGAGGTGATTGTGCCCCTGTACTCAGTGCTGGTGAGGCCGCACCTCGAATACTGTGTTCAGTTTTGGGCCCCTCACTACAAGAAGGACATTGAGGTGCTGGAGCGCGTCCAGAGAAGGGCGACGAAGCTGGTGAGGGGTCTGGAGCACAAGTCTGATGAGGAGTGGCTGAGGGAACTGGGGTTGTTCAGTCTGGAGAAGAGGAGGCTGAGGGGAGACCTCATCGCTCTCTAAAACTGCCTGAAAGGGGGTTGTGGGGAGGTGTTGGTCTCTTCTCCCAAGTGACAGGACAAGAGGAAATGGCCTCAAGTTGCGCCAGGGGAGGTTCAGGCTAGACATTAGGAAAAAGTTCTTTACTGAGAGAGTGGTAACACAGTGGAATAGGCTGCCCAGGGAGGTGGTGGAGTCACCCTCTCTGGAGGTATTCAAGGAGCGTGTGGATGTGGCATTGTGGGACGTGGCTTGATGGGCATGGTGCTGTGTGGTGTGGGTGGGTTGTTTTGGTGGTTTTTTTTGTTTTGTTTTGGGTTTTTTTTGGTTTTTTTGTTTTCTTTTTTTTTTCTTTTTTGTAATGGTTGGACTTGATGATCTTACAGGTCTTTTCCAACCTTAGTGATTCTGTGATTCTGTGATTCTGTGATTCAAAAGGTTTAAAATGGAATGTCTCTAAAACTATATTTACACAGCTTGATACTAATTTTATTCAAGTATATGAGCACAGACACAGCAAAGCAATTTGATTTAGAAATTATTTTATAAGAGTAAAATTCTGAAGGACTTACTGCAATTTCAGTATTTACTTCATGTTTGCTGAACCTGTAAACAACCACATATGCAGAAACTCCTGCCACACAGAAAATTCGGCTTTCAGGACACCAGTACATCATCTGAACAGCAAAAGGATCTTCTTCCACAATCTCAGCTGTTGCTTTTCCTTCTCCCAGTTTCTGTTTTTCAAAGACCTTTGATGTTTTTAATTTGTACAACATCTGTAGAGTAACTGGAAGATATTAAAACATACAAAAAGTACTGACTAATATGAAGCAAACCGGTTATAAAGTTCCTTGGTTCCCATTTTCTTTTCAGTTGTGGCATAACAAAGAACCTTATGAAGGCCTAAGAGGAGAAGACAATGGGTATTATACAATACAGATATTATTTTGGTAACAGTACTGGTAGGATATGTATTTAGTATTTCCAAAACGGATATTTGTCTGTGAAATGCTTCTTAGTACTTTCTGGGACAGGACGTCAATGGTGTATGTTAACCCTTAGGTCCATAATTAGGCTTATACGCAATATTATAGAGAGGTTCTGATAATGCTGCTATTTTCCTGATGAGATGTGAAACTAAGATTTCATTTGCCTGAGGTTATTGTCTTGCTAGAATGTAAAGACTGTATGGCACTTCAAGAGAAAACATTAGGAAAGTATTCTGGTGGCCTGGGCAACACAAAGACTTTGTGAATGAACAGGAGTTCTAAAATGTTTTGAATTTCTTGACTTATATCTGTAATATACCTGTATATAAAACCTAAATATCCAGAATCTTTTGTCAAGACTAGAACTCCACTGCAGTGAATTCTGGAGGTAAAGGAGGGATTATAATTAACCCCATTTTGTTTTATTGACATTCCTCCCTGTTTTTTACTACTTTTACATTAATTTATCTGTGGCATTAATTAATAACTGCATAAGGTCAGAAAAAGTCAGTCAGGCCCAGCATCTATAAAGGTGTGTATACACATAAAGGCAAAGCTGTTACAAATGTTAGTGTAATTGTGGTAGATCAGTCTAGCTAGCTTGTGTAACAAGAGCAACAAAAAGATAGAAGAAGAGTGTTTTAGTTGTGTAACCGGATGACGAACACAGCAAAATTACATTTCCATTTTGCAGTGCAGACATATTCCAGGAGTTTTAGCATATAATATTTCTTATATTTTTAAAAGTTTTAGCATCTAAAATGCTACCAAATTCTCACAAATTACAGCAAGTGCTTCTGTAATGAATACATAATTCTTCCTGCCTTCTGTGGCGGTGGAAGAGGCCTCAGGATGCCCTTAGTCCCAGTGGCAAATCTAGAGTGGCGCTTGAAATCAGACATCATGGGCCCATGCATACTGGGATTGGAAGAATTACAGAATCACAGGGCACAAGTACAAGGCAAGACTCTCTGTGCTTCTGTGAATTACTAGGTATCATCTGCGCAAGGGCAAAAAAGAAACAGCAATGGCTTTTGAGCAAAGATACGTGTGGAAAACTGCCTCAGTGGCTCAGCAATTCCCTGTCTCCCACAAATCTGTGCTTTCAGATACAAAATTACACAATTAAAATATGTCTAAAAGCAAAGTATTTTGTGCCTTCAAATACCAATAGGATATTATGTTTGCTGTGAAATCTCAAGTGAAATTTGAACTCTATTAAAAAAGTTAAGACCTTGTAAATAATAAAACTTTGTAATAAATAAAACCTTGTAAATAAAAAGTACCAAGTACAGTACCAGTAATGCAGTACATGCCCTGAAAAGCAGGAGTATGACCAGAACATCAGAGATGCGATGAAAGTACAATTACTGTTGAAGGGACTGTGAATATTCATGATTATCTAAGCTTTTACCTCCAAGAAAAATTCCTGTTGCAGCATGTACATACTGATTAGTGGGTTATGTTTATATTTTTTCTTTTCCCCATTCCTTCCAGAATTACAGAAGAAATGACTAGCACACTGATTCTGTGCAGTGTATACACTAAATTCTTCGGGATCTTGCAACAGTCTCTATTGTTTCACCCTGATTTTAATGCTTGTGTTTACACGTTCTTGTCAAGAGCGTAAGTATGTAATGAAATATGCACAAGACAAGGTCTAATGCCTCACACTATTTCTCTAAATAAAAGTCCTTATTAAAGTTCATATTAAAGCACTCTCAAACTTCTGTCTTTGCAGATCAACTCCTGTTGATCTCATTAGAACTTTTTTCTTTTTGGTGTTCACCATAACTTGAAAACGCTGGAAGATGTAAAGTCTAAGCAGCATGTATCTGTTTTTCCTCCATTTTCAAATAGACAAATTACACAATAAAAAACCAATTCCTAGTCATGTTCAGTTGACATGCCTATGCAAAATCCCTTTGTGAAACGAGGCTTTGGAAATCCTCATTTTCTCCTTGTCCATCCTGATGAGTGAAAATATGTGCTATTAGGCAAAAAGAGAACTACCTGACGAAGTCATCAGGTTTAGCTGACATTAGTTTAAGCATCTCATACTCGGTGTTCTTGGGGACCATTACAGGCTGGTTATTAGGGTCAAATTAAATCTCTTTATGTCTAACTTTTCATACAGAAGTTTCTTTCACACTCTCTTTTCTTTAAGAGACAGATAACTCATAGAAGAGATATTCTACCCAGACATCCCTGTCCCATAGAACAGACAGAATACAAGGCAACTCTACCGCAACTTTTGGGAAGCACAGTCACATTAATTGAACCAGAATATTTTAGCTTTCAACCAAAATGTATGTATATTTTTAATAAATATATTTTACTAATAAGCACCATATGTATTTTCTGTAAGGGAAAATGCTGGGTTTTGATATGTGTAGTTATAGCTAGAATGTATGGAACAAGTGTTTTCTGAAGCTTTTTCCTGCTAGGATGAATAGAAATGCTTCCCAATTATTTCCTGGAACTTGAGACTGGACAAGAAAAGATTTAGGTCTTCTCCACCCTTGCCAGATGAGACATGTCTTAAGATGTATTATTGTATTTTAATGTTTTATTTTTACTTGGCTGTAAAAAAGACTATATTGTACTCAGAATAGAAGAGACATGACAACCTGAACTGAATATTAGATCTAATTGAGCCCACTCTTTAATACACACAACGAGATTATGCCCTAGGGATTTTTTACCAACACTTCATCCTTCCCAGGTTTTGGTATATTGGAGCTGGAGCTTTTATTCCTCTTACAGACTTTCACTTTTTTCTCTCTAATATATCTCATTAGCAGTATTTTTTTTTCCTAATTTAATAAAAATTTGCTTAATTTCACCTCATTATTTCTAATTATATCATCCCAGGTATTACCACTCATGCTATTAAATATCATGTTTTATATATATGTGTGTGTGTGTGATTTGTCAGCATTATATAAAAGTGAACTTTAGAAACTTACTGGCAGAAGCATCCCAAAACTTTACTGATCCATCTGCATGGCTTAAAAAAAAAAATAAAAATTAAATGTGTTAAAACAAGATGCAATTCTAAAAGATCTTCTACTTTCAGTGAGTGATAAATATATGCAGAAAAACTGTATTTTGCTCATGTGGTAACTCTCCATACCTTACGGACAATATATAATGATACATATACTAACTATTAGAAAATATTTTGTTATTAGTTTTACTAGATTAATAAAATACTTTTTCATGCATTTCCTACAGAGAACTAAGCCCCCAGTGAATTTTAAGAACACAACAGCAAGAAATTAATTCCCACACTAATGACAAGTTTAAGTTATAGCCCTTTTGGGTTTGCAGTGGGCCGGCATCAAGCCTATGCACTCTAAAAATGCCATGTATAATGGACTTTGAAAAGAGAGAGGGTAACTTCATTTTGCTTAATACCTTACAGCTGTGTTCTTTTTATTAATATAAAATCATCCCTGAAGTAAAGCTGATGAAAAGAGACATTTCTGTTTAAAATGAGAATAACCCCTTTGTCACCTTATTGGTACTATTGCACACATCACAATCTTATTTTTAAAAACAGGTGTTAAGTATCATTGATAATAACAGTTTATCAAATATATCGCTCTCAGCAGCAAAAGGGAAACACAGAGTGCATCATAGCTGAATAGCTTCTGGTTTACAGCATGGCTCCTTGAGAATCCATCAGGCATCATGGGGCTTCTACTGCACTCTGAGCCTTTCCATGCCTTTTTGCTATGGGGCTGTCTCTCCACTCACAAGGTGAAATTAACCCCTGTGCACCACACCCTCTTTAATGCTGGGGTCTTAAAATGAATTCCCAAACTGTCCCCAGATACAAAGTCCCCAGAAGGCCAAAGGACAACAGCTATAGAAGAACAGCTGCTCCCCTTTTTAAAGCTATTCTCTGTGCCCTTCAAGGCCAAAATATTCTCTTGCAATGGATTCTCCTTTCCAAAGACCCCGCCTTCACAAGTATATAGACTTGCTGTCTAACACTGGGGCCTCAAATGGTAATTCTTAGTGGTAGTTCATCCCCGAGTACAAAGTTCTGTTTCCTACAGCAAACGGGAATTTCCATGGTGACTCTGCACAAGGGAAAAAACTACGTACCTCAAATGAAGAGGCCAGGATATGCATACTCTGTGAAGGGTCAACTCTTACTTATAGCTAACCCACAATCAAAAGCTGTAGACACTAACATTTTAAAAGTACCAATCCTCAGTTTCATTCTCACCCTGTAATAATGATTTCGGGATATGTCTGAGCTCCAAGGTTCCATGCTCCACCACTGATAGGCCACTCCTAAACAAACAACAAGAGTACAGAGATCACAACTGATTCTGATGAATCTTGCTTGGTTAATTTTTAAACTCAGGAGCAGACAACATATTTGTCCAAAAAGCAATACAGGTCATAAAAGGAACAAAAATGTGTAGCATTCAAGGCTTTTAAAGCTTAGTAACATTTTTATATTATCAGTTAAGGCTTTTGAATCTTAATAACATTTTTATGTTATCAATTAAAGTTCTATGTTTTTAAAATATTTCTGCAGAGCTAACACTCAACAATCCAAAATAGGAACTAGAGGAAGGAGTAACGAACAGTTCTGCTACTCTTTTCAGATTGCTTGACTCTTGGGAATTTCTACAGGACACTGAATTGACTGAGAATCTATTTTGAGGCATAAAGACTGCTGAAGAAGCTGGCCCAGAAACAAATATCTGAGCATGATGCCACGAGATATGAGATCAGGGAATGCAACTTTTACAGAACATACAGAGGATGACATATGTGCAGAGTGGGTGAGGATGTGTGCAGAGTATGAGTGGGTGGAAAAAAACTGCGAGCACAAACTGGTTATGTGGATACGTGGAGTGGATGCTTGTGGGTACAGAAATGGGTGGGTGGCAAATGAGTGGCCACCTACATTCAGAGCGTGTATTTGTATGTGCACAAATAAAGCAATGGGACAAGAAAGTCTGCAAAGAATACAGGTAGGTGGTGAAAAGTTTGGGAAACTGTATATGAGGTAAGGCTAGATAAGCAGACAAATTCAAATAAGAGGAAACAAAAATAGTTTCTGAAGTACTTTGCTGAATCAAGATCCAAAAGAAGTAGATAGGGCCCAGTTTCTCAGTTCATGGAAAACAAGGCAACTCCAAGAAGAATACTTCTGTCAATATGAATAGAAAACTGGTGATGTCTGATTTGTTTACCCAATATTTTTTCTAATCTATTTATTATCATGGATTAGTTCGAGTCAAAACATAAACCAGATTAATGTTTGAAATTTATAAAATAATTGCATTTCCTCTTTTTATTTCTGCAGCTTGTCCTATTTCTAAAAGCATTACGTTAAAACTTTGGTAGCTCAGTAAAATAATTATTAATATCCCTATTTAATAAAAAATCTCACAAATGTGTTGTCAACCATCAACTTTCACTGAGACTCTTCTGCTAACTTCTTTCAGTTATAAAGTTCTCATTTTTTTCTTTGATAGAGATAACTTATCCATACAAATGTGAATTGTACACCAATGGCTTTCCTTTAACTCAGTCCGATCTGGCATAACTCCCGCAGCCTAATGATTAAGTCCTATATAATGATCATTAATGGTTGTGCTTAAGTGATGGTGCTTCTGAGGGAATACCAGGCCGTAAGCATGCTGCTAAGCTGCTGGTTGGACCAACTTGAAAGTGATTATTAAAGAAGTAAAATGAAAATATTTTGATAAGATGTTATAAAAACATAGCTTGTACATCTATTTTCTTTGTTTAAAAACATACTGGTTCTGTTTACCTTATTGCTGTATCCTTGCTTTTTATGTTTTGCTCCTACAGAATAGAGTACAGGAATCAAATCTGGAGGACAGTCCGCAAAATATTCTGTGCAGGTAACAGGTGACTCATGAATGTCAATAGGATATGGATTTTCAAAGATTGGAAAACTAGTTAAGGAAGACAATTTATTAGAAGCACTGTGAAACACTGAGCCATAGAAGAAAACATATTCTTATACTAAAGCGTATAATAGAATCTAAGTAAAATCATTACTAATAAAGTACATTTTCCCTTATTTATTCAAACATACGTATTGTTTTTAATGTCAATAATAATGTGTAGTTACTCAAATAAAGATACAAAAATTCCACTGCTGTGACAAGAATCCTCTTGTAACATAAATAGCCATTCATGTGAATAATTCCTAAGGCTAATAGGACTACCTGTGTGAATGAGGATTAGGAACTAATTTTTCCCAACACCTCAAAATCTTATTTATACAGAAGTGACACATTTTCTAGAAGCTTCAGGTTCACGGATATGATATATACTGTGACCTAAGAACTAGTCATACAACTGTGGATTTTTTATTGAGCAGCTTAGCTTATTGGGTTGGTAGACTACTGATTCTACAATGAACAACTGCAATAACAGATGAAGTAGATTTCAGTTTGTTTCTCACTTCCATCAGTTTGGACGGTCTGGTAAGAAGGGAGGCCTCAATTCTGGCATATTACACAATGTTATTCACAATTCAAAACCACAGGAAATTTGGTTCTGATTTCAGTTACGTCCATTTTATATTGCTGAGAGGATTTATTCTCGAAAGTAAGTGAGATCAGAATATGATTATTTAAAATATTTCAAGACATTAAGGGCAAAATCTGTTCCTAGTTATACCAGTGTGACCGTGGATGTACATTACTTGTAGTGTTGGAGGCAGAAAAAAACAAATAAGAATTGGATTCTGCATTACATGATGTATAGCTCCTCTTTGACACGAGCATTGATTCTGATGTGGAAGAACTATTTGTCATTTAAACCAGCAAGTGAATCATGAAATAATCCCGTCAATCCACTGTAAATCAATGCCATTATTTATTAAGATACTTAAGTAAATACTTAAGTGGTAGTCCCTGTGGAGTCTAGTCAAGTTAGGCATGCATATAAGTAGTAGTTGAATCTGGTTTCCAAAACACACGTTCAGGTCATAATTCAGCATATGACCAAGTATTACTTAACATCGACATTGAGTGAATGTTTGAGGGCTATGCTGAAGGGACTGCAGATTTAGATTTATTCCCGAACTTAAGAACAAATATTATAGTAAGTTCCTGTTGATAAGCTGATCTTAGCTCTTAAGGTGGAGGTAAACACATAGAGTGAATTATTACCAAGAGTTAATGATTTTGGATAGTAAAAAGACATTGCATGATAACATTTGGATTTTTATCATCATTTGCTGGACAGTTAAGATACATGAATAACTTCATGTGAGATTTCATACTTACTTGCTTTGTGTCAGGTCAACAACAATGAGATCTTTTTCCAAAAGCACAACCACAGCATAGGGTTCTTGAAATTCTGTAAGCAAGGAATCAAGTATAAAAGACGTGGAGTTCTCCTATTAGTCAGTTTAAATAAGCAAGTCATATTTATGTTCTCTAAACATTCACAGTGTCTTAAACAAAAGTTTTAAGGTACAAATCCTAGACATATCCACAAACTACACATATCTGCAAACTAGGGCCAGACAGGAACTGAGAAATGACTTTTGGGCAGTATTGCTGATCAACATACAGAGCAGAAATAGAATTGGCGTATTATAGCATGCCAGCATGATGCTATATTGAAAGTAAAGATATAGAATATGAATAAGTTGTGTGTATCACGGCATTGCTGAATCCAATTATTATACAGAAAATGTATTTTTGCTGTCCAGTAGTAATACTTCTACTGTGTACAACTGTTCCTCAAAAACAGATCGTGAACAGCTGGTCCGGTCCACTTGATGATACATAATGCCCTCATTTCCAAGCAATTCCAAAGGAATATTCTAAAGGAATCCTGTAAGTCTGCTATGTTCAGTTCAGAGACTGACAGGCTCCTTCCTCCTGTACGCTCTTTAGGAGATTATATCGTTTGTATTTTTATTTAATGCTTTTTTCGTTTATCAAAAATAAACAATTAAAAAGACAAATAAATGCTTCCCTTGATGCATAGGGTGCATTAGTTCATATAGGATAAAAGTTATTTTAAAAAATATACATGTGAAATTACGACTTTCTCTTCAACAGCAGCAATCATTCCAGCATGTGCAAGCTCCGAGTGTGCTCTCCAGATGGCAGATGACAAAAGGCTGAGTAAATTATCAGCAACCAATTTACCTTCCTTTCAGGCCAGCTATGAATGCATATTATTTGTGGCCTGTTTTTATACAAGGCTGTGAATAACACAGGTTAAACCAAAATTTTAAATATCAGTGTGTGAGCAGGGGAAGTGGCTACAAAATCTTAGTACTGGCAAGTGTCACTGTATTTGACACAGTTAAATGAAAGCCCAAACTAACTTTGATTACTGAAAACTAATTTTTTGCATGACATTGAAGCAAATATACACTTTATCTTTACTAAGTGTTTTTAATATGTATTCGATTTAGATTTATTTTAGTTTTCTGCTTGAGGGCTTAAAATGCTAAACTTAGTTTCTTTTTGACTTATAGCTTTTCTTAATTTACTTTCCGGAGTTTTCTGTGAATGTACTTCAGAATTTGGCAGCCCCACAATCTGCAGCAAAACACTTCTAACAGTTCAATTCAGGCTAAAGTGTAAGAACTTTTTTTGCAGCTGATAGTTTAATCTTCAATAATTTAGCAATCTGTAGATTTTCAGCCTCATGAAAAATGTCAGAAATATAAGCACATATGTTTGATTAATAGCAATATTTCCTCGCACTAGCCCATGTGATTCAAGCTTATATCTGGAGATTTAGGCATGCTTTATTTTCCACTCAATACTTGCTTCCTATATTGAGAATGCAAACAAGCTCCAGATACTTTCAGTGATGTGGTTTTCTTGAGATGGAGACAACTGTGAGAATGGAAGTCCCTGGAATGGAATTAAGGTATGAGAGGAGATGACTTCATTTGTATTTGCCATAACTGTGTTTTGTTTAATAAACTCACCATTTGGATATGGGGTTTCACAAAGAGTTAAAAAATCAACTATAGGGTGATCCATTTCAAGAACTGTAATTGCTTTCCCATGCATGATTGTTAAACTTGGTCTTCGACAAGCCTTATCATATGACAATCCACCAGAAAATATCACAAATGGTTCACTGCATTAAAAAAAACAATATAGTAATCATAAGCTTACATAGTACATCCAAGTTTACATTATAGGTTTAGTACCTTTAAATAATAATAAACAGCTTTGCAAAAAGAAAGCGGGGAAGATTCTAAAAGGACTTTAACTCATGAATGTAACATTGAGTTAATTACAGAATTAAAAATATACCTGTTTTTACAGGTCTTGTACTCTACTTTGAGAATTGGTTTACAAGATTCAGGTTTTTTCCCATCTCTTTGAATTTTTCCTAAGGAAAGAAAGAAGATGAAAACTGTGTTAAAACATCATGATAATAGAACTACCAAACTAAAACATATGCATTGAAGCAACTGTTTAAGCAGTAAGAAAATGGAACTTTAAAGCTACAGAAGATTATGAGGATTAGCTCCTATTTCCGTAAAATGCGCATTTGTCTAAATGGATTACATTTATTATGGCTTTATGTTTTTACTGCCACATATATCTAAAGGACCACAGACCACACTTCAAAGACATCTAAAAACCATGCAGATTACTGAGAAGGATGACACTCAACTAATAATTAATGAATTTGACCAAATGTATACCTTTTTTCTGAACATTTTATGACCACAAACAGCTTAATTTTTTCCTAAGTCCTTCTTAGATTGACTCAATTATTTTTGTTGACAAAATGTTACATGCTCAGGAGTGTATCTAGTTGAGTGATAAAATTATATGATGCATACAATTGAAATTCATGGGTTCTTGGTTAATTATGGCTCAGTACTTTCTTCCAGTCAGAGAAAAGTCATTTGCAAACCAAAGAAATAACAATTTTGGTTTTGTTACTTTGGAAAACTTATGCTTGCTTTTGACAACAACGTGACTGGAGGATACAGTGTAGATGGAGCCAGACTGTTCTCAGAGGCGCACAGTGACATGACGGAAGGCAAGGGACTCAAGTTGTGACATAGGAAATTCTGGTTAGATATTAGCAAAAAAATTTGTACCATGAAGGTCATTAAATACTGGAAGACGTTACCCAGAGAAGTTGGGTAATTTGTTGTTGGAAGTGTTCAAGTGTCCACTGTCAACTGGACGCTGCCCTGAGCTAACTGATCTAATCAGGCCTGTTTTGAGCTGGGGGTTCGACTAGATGACTTCTGAGAGGTTCCTTCTGACATGAAGTACAATTCTATGACTAAAAATGATAAAATAAAAGGAATTAGGAAATTAAAAAAAATGCTGAAACTTTTCTGGGCTACATAGATCTTGCCTTCCCCTTCTTTCTCCCTTTCCACCCAGTCAGGCTTCTTGTTAATGTATTGATTTGCAATAGAGTTAATATCTTTTAACTTCATTTATAGTGAGCAATGGCATATAAAGTCCCAGCCGTAAAAGATACAGCCATTTCTTAATATGGCTCCTTTAAATTCTTCATTGCATTGACTTGGGAAGCCTTATACAATCTCTATAGCAAGCAACACAGTGCCTTGTACAAAATGTATCACTTCTTGTGAAAATTGCACATATGAGCACGTAAGTACAAAACGTAAAAGAAAGGAATGTGAAAATCCCATAGCCTGAGGGTGTCAAAGACCAGCAATAGACTATTAAGATGAATTGGATAAAAGAAGACATTAGAGCACTATTAACCAGTAAGAGGTATTTATAACACCAATTAAAAAAAAAGTTTGATCAAAGTTGCTCTCTGATTTTTACAATATTTTGCAGCTACTTTGCAGATTAAAATATTTATGCAAGAAGCAACTCTGGATCTGGGCTACAATAAAAAATGAAATAAACGTAGATATTAGCAAACAGTATGGAGAACATTGTATTGCTTCTTAGTTATAATTTTAACTATCAAAATTACCATGTGGAATTGTGGTCTGGAATGGTCTGTTAGGACTTTTCAGATTCCATAGGGTCAAGCTGCCATCAGAGTGACTGCACATGAACTGTTTCCCTTCATGATGCCAAGCAACAGAATGAATAGCCTACAGAAATGAAAGAAGAACTTGAGACAGAAAAGGAATACTGTGTTTACACTAACAATATTTTAAGGTATGACTTCGAATTATATTAATCTATGGTATATCAACAGTTGGATGGTTCTTGTTTGTCTAAAGTCCATTACCAGCACTTTTTAGTAACCAATGGCTGTAATCTACTGCTAGTCGAGCAAAACAATTCCTTATAAATGCTAACATAACAGAAGAATGCAAGAAAGCCTGTACTGAATCAGACCAAAATTGAAGGAACAAGGTATTAAGGTAAAAGTATAAGAACAAGGGACATACAGTGCAATCGCGGTATGTCTGATAGCTCTCCTTGGAAGTATTTCATCTGGCAAACATACAGGGAATTCTGGGTGACAAGTTTTACAGGTAACATACAACACATGCAGTCTTCCCCAGAGGACTATTTAGGAAAAGTAGAACTAGTACTCTGTTCTTGAATAATTTCCCCCCCCCCCCCTTAAGTTTCAGAGCAAGTACACAGAAATTTGGTTTAATATAAAACCAAAACCACTAAAGAGACCAGGGTTGTTTCTTTGATATAGAAAATTACCAAAACAATGATGTAAGATACTTTTGGAACAGATAGTGCTTCAGAGAAGAGGAATATCGCACTCCTATGTACACAATGCAAATACCACGTGATGAATGTTATGTATGCCAAAAAGCAAAACTTCAAAAATTAATAGACTATTCTTAGTATTTCATGCATAATTAGTGGAACTGACTGAAAATATCCATAATGACATCAAACTAGCTGAAAGGATAATGGTGTAAGTCCTTCATTTTCACTGGTATGTGCTGGGAACTAACAAAAGCCATTTTCTGACAAAACAAAGTATTGATTCATTGTATACCACAGTTTCCCACACACTCCCCTCAGAACCACAAACTCACAGAATTTTCCCTTGAATCCATTTCCCTTCCAGAAATGTTAGCTGCCAAATAGCAAAAAACACAATATGTTTTTATGTAAATGTAAATAAGAAAGACCTATTTTTGAATGCGGTTTAACAAATTTCCATTTTTGCAACCCAGGAAATGCTAAGGCCTTGCATGCACTTACAGTTGCATATGGCCATTTACCTGTTCAAATCACTTTAAAATCATGCCTGGGTTTTCGTAAGTCAGCATTGGAGTTGTTCATATCAATTTTGCTTAAGCTGACAAGAAACAAACCTAAGTGCTACTGGTCACCATTCAAAGCTCTCTGTTGGTCTTCCTCTTTTAATAAGTATATTGATTGTCACGGTTGGTAATGACTCATGGTCTGGAGGGAGTATCAGAAGAAACCAATGAAAAGGTTGTGACCCTTTCCCAAAACTTTACTCAGCTCCTGAGGCTGGACAGCATAGCCAGAAATGAACCTTTGCGTTAAGATTGACCCAGATGTTTTAACAGGAATCTGGCATGCCTTGTATGTGAATGCTTTGCTAACACACTAGTAAGCTGGTCATGCCAATAAAGACTCAAACAACGGAGCTGAACAAAGTCAACTCTAGATATTTATCTTTGAGTGACATAATGGGTGTCACTAAAACTTTTACCTACCAGAGGGGGGCTGGCACACAATTCCCCTTAAAGACCCAGAAGATACCAAACTATAACTGAAGCAAAAGACAACACAGAGAGACGGTTCATACAGACAGAGTCCAATGTCATTGCCCTCAGGTAGTAAGGACCTTGGATCTATGGGGAGCACTGCTTCACTTACATTGAAGGCATGTCTATCTTCGTGCAAATTAATTCTGACATGAGCTCATTCATGCTTGCTATCATGCCAAATTTGAATCTGCTTTTCATGTGTTATCACACATAGAAACATTTCACGTGGTTACAGTCGCTAACTGTGTCTGAGCAGGAGCTAGTAACTAGCAGCTGAAAATTGTACCAAGCTGCTTGTTAAACTGCCTCTCAGCTGCTAGGTGCCACCTGCCAGCATAAACCTCCTGTTGAGCGGAGCTGAGGTGGAATGCTCGTGTCACAGACAGCTAGGACAGCAGCAACTCAAACTCACCTGTTAGATTTTGCCCCAAAACAGGCAAGAAATACTTAGAATTGCTTTTGGAGGTCACAGCTGGGAGTCACAACTAATACTGAAAGGTGGTACTGAATAAGTCCATAATTTTCTCTCTGCTAAAATATGTCTAGCATTCTGATCCACTTTGTTAGCATCCACGCAAAAAAGGAGCAGTTATTTGCGTAGAACAGGAGTTCATCACGGTGGGTGACTCATGTGAATTTTCACACAGTGCATGCACATAAAGCATATCACTCCAGATTGGGTATGTTTCTTCTTCTGCAATACCCAGAGTGGTTACATACATATTCCATCTTCTCTCATACTCAGCATGTACTAAAATTAAGCATGCCCAACACCATTTCAGTTCCTTCCCAACCACAAACCTCCTCCACTGCGAAGAAATCATGAGGACTCTAGGACCACTTTTAACCATATTTTGAACAAGCACCATACTCATCTCATCCTATTGTTTGAATCTTAAGAATCCTTTGAGTTAGTAATACTGCAGGACCATTACTGCAAAGGCCACATCCGATTTGTTACTTCCATAATGGCATAGTGCTTGATAAAGGTAGGGAGGTGTCATTTGGCAAATGTCTCTGTGAACTCTGCAGCTTCATTTTGGAGATGTCTTCTAATGAAAGACGATGACTGTGCTTCAGGAAGCTCTGAATGTGCGTCGACACAACCTGTCAAACTTTTAAACAGTCTGTGTATGAAGATGGCTGGTTTTTTGGGTCTGCCAACTATCAATAATAACTTGAGAATCCTTTGAAGGATCTGTCTTGTTTATGTGCTCTCTTTTTGCACCAATTAATGGAAATAAACTTTAGAAGGAATTTATAAAAGGGCTTGCAAGGAAAGCCTGTTATAGAGGGCATCATATAGGAGCATTGATTGAAAGGGCCTGAATATCTCATACATATCATCACTGAGAAGATGACAATCATCATCATACAAAGAAACAAGTTTGCAGCTGACATCTTCAAGAGCAGACAAAAGATTCTTTAGCAGCAGGTTCAAGCTCCTGGCTTGTGAAACACCTGGTCCCAGAGTGAAGATTTTAGTCTCTTGAGAAGCTTTGACACAGTAGAGAAGACAATATAGAAACTCCTTGTATCAGGAGTTGATGAACTGTAGCAGCTTCTAACCGGTCATCAGCGGCGCTAAAAGAGAGACAGGACTACTTTTAGCTCCAGTGAGTAAACCATAAGTATCAGGGAGAAGCTTTAAAAGGAAGATACAGGCTTACAAGAACACCAAGGAGAGAAATTCTAGATAGTGCAACTTGTACAGACTTTTCCATCCTTGGTGAGAAGCTCTCTCATTTGAAATGAGCAGACATGTTTATGAAAGGTTCCCAGTCTTCAAGACATGAAGTATAGCATGACAAAGATGGAGTAAGGAATGCAGCTGTAAATGCTACAATTGCAGGTCTGTGAACATGAGGCAGACTCTTCAGCTCCACCACTTACAAGCTATTGGGTTATCTCAGGGAGCTATTTATTCTAGGAGCAATGTGTTCATGACATTAATCTGGATGGCAAGGAAAATGAAAGGGCATACTTCTTGGACAGATCCTGCTAATACTGTAGTAAAGAACTCACCTCCCTGTCATAAGATTACCCATATTCTGAGGAGATGTCTGCAACATATGTCTCGTATCCATGCCTGCAAGTCTCGTGTAATGTGAAGCATCACGCTGGCATGACAATGCCATGCAGCCTAGAAAGCACAGGCAAGATTTCACAGTGGTGACGTCCGAGTGGACTGAGAACTGTTGTCTCTTGATGATTCTTTTGTTAGCCAACTGTTCAAGAGTGCAGATAAAGAGGACCTATTCCACTACTTCTAAGACCTCAATTAAAAAAACAGCACTAAACATAGTGAAAAAATTGAAGGGAAGAGACCTTTTAATAATGGTTCTCACTGACAATGAAAAGAAAGCATTTCTTGTGGCTGTATGAAAAGCAGTATCTTTACATTTATGAGATACGAAACTATTCCTCCCTATTACAATTGAACGTCAGCAGATATAGTCCCCATCTTGAACTTAAAAAGGAAGAATATTTAGATTTGTAGATAGACAACCAGTTACCAGCCTCCTTTCTTCTTCTGTACCAAAAAATGTCTGCTGTTAAATTCTTGCTCGTGTTGCTGCACAGTGACAGGTTCTACAGATCTGAATACCAACAGAGAGCCTCCTTCTCGACAGCCGGTCTGGGGAGACTAAAATCCAATGCCATCAAGGGTAACACAGGAGAAATCCAGTTGAGGCTTGATCCTGTGAAAGGATGAGTATTCAGATGGAATCTTCATTTTTGAGTGACATTACCAAGCTGAACAGGTATTTGAAGAAGATTACAGAGAGGAACGAACTTGCCTCGGTGATGAACACTCACAGTCCATCAAAGACAAGAAAATAAGCTGTTTCTCACAGTACATACCAAGTGCTAATGGAGAAGCCTGGTGCCAGGGGAATTTTTGATACTACACAGAAGTCTCTGCTCCACTGATAAGCCAGAAAAGATCGTGACATCCGACGATCCTTAAAGATGCCAGAAGAGGAAGTGGTGAGTTAGATGAGATTTCCAGTTCTTTCACCATCAAATAGGGTGTCTACATTAGTTTCAAAACTGGTACTAAAGAAAGAATAATGATAGTAAGAAAAATGAGGCTGAATTAATCTCATTCAGACCCCATTCAAAGAGGGACTTCAAAGAGGTATTCAATGAAGATACAGAACATTTACAGTAATTTATCTGAGACCTCACAGATACCCTGCAATTGCAACTGGCTGGCTCAGCGCTAGAACAACGATACCGAAAGATTGGTCAGACGTCATGGGGCACAGAGGCCTTGCATCAGTCCGGATGGGATGGTGAAGGGGAGCAGGAACGATGTTTTCTGGATGGCAATCTTAGGTGACCAATCTGTAAGAAGAGGCTTAGGTTTGAAAACTAGGGTTGGTGCCAAATACCAAGTGGCACATGCCGAACTAATAATTTGTGACTCACAAAAAGCTATATAACCCAGGATTTAAAAAGGAGCCCTTTTTAGGGGCTCCCTAGGGGAATCCTAGCAGATCTGGAACATTACCAATCTGGAGCCTGAAAGTCTGGAATAAAGTACCGTGGCTAGTCACACAACCCTTTTAAAGACAAAATAAGAATCTTGCAACTATTTCAGTAGACGATAGCAAGCCATCACAAGTTGCACAAAGTGGAGTAATGACACAGCAAGTAACCACTGAGGAAGAAAGCACATGACTGACAAAAAGGCCAAAAAACATTCCTGAGGATGGTACTGAAAAATGTGGAACAACTAAATTCTATGAGAAATTTTCAACGCCCAACTACTCTGTCTCAACAAGCAAAAAAAAAAAAGGAAACAGTATTATGAAGATCCTGTTTTCTGTAGTCTCATTCTAGGCACAAGAGAGGACAGTGAGTGGACAGACACCCCCCCAGAAGACCTGTAACAGGAAAAAGTTGCCCAGCCTTAGTAATAGAACAGATGCAATTTCACAAATGTACGCACAGGCAGACTGTCATTTAGAGACAATTTAGTGGCCATGTCTTCAGGCTTAAGTGCTGTCCTGTTTAAACTCCGAATTGCCCTGTCCTTTGGAACATTTGCTATGCAGGTGCTCCGAATCTTAACCTTGAAGCTCAGTGTAGTGTTGATGTGTCTCTAAAAACAGAAGTGCAGGATTCAGATATATTTAGATTACTTTTTAGAGTGAATATAGATGTGTGTACTACTTACATGTAATAAGGTGGCAAGACGACGAAGGAAAGAGAACTACAGGAAAGCAATTACTGCCTGGATCACTTTAAAGAAAAAGTCCTTTTCTACCTTCAGTTGTAGTTGCATTCACATTCATCCATGGCGAACGTTACAGAAGGGCTGGCAGAACAATGCATGTTCTTCCCTAGGGCTAGTACTAAAATCATAATAACTAGGAATATATCTATTTTTGAAATAGCCTGTTTATTGATACAAGAACTGCATCTGTGCTTGATACAATCTGCTTACAGACAGCAAGAGACAAATGTCTGATAAAACTATGAGAATACAATTTTGAAAACCTTTTAATCAGATCTTGAGTACTAGGCAATACCAATAGCCCTACAAAGTAGTTTGTCTTTCATTCTAGTTAATGTTCTAGTGATAGTCAGTTAAGATAATTATATAATTCCTAATGTAGGTCTATCTCAGCTCAGCTCATTACTACACTCCGTGCAGCTGAGGATCCCCACACAGAAGCTGATGAACTTGTCAGAATCAAGGGGAAGAGACTCCATGTCATAGTACGCTCACAAAAGCCTAATGCATTAGAACTAGAGGTTTCAGGTTTTGATTTCTGTTGTCAATAAGTTGTTCAAAAGCATAGCACAAACAGTATTTCCACAACAAGCAATGCCTGAAGAGAAATAGCCATCTGCTTGATAAGACGTATGACAAGCTGCTGAATAACAGTTTTTCTGAATTAATGGGGATTGCTTACCTCATCGTAGTAAGCTCTCAGATCAGCTCTTTTAGATCGTAAGTCCCAGAGTACAACAGTCCCGTTTTCATAGCCTATCAATAGCTGGGGGAGGGAAACAAACACAATTATAGTTTCAGATTCAAAAGGTATAGACACATACTGAAGAACTTCACGGTTTTAAGAGATTTTTTTAAAAAAATAAATAAGCACTATGAAAAGAAATGCCAAACTAATGTGCAAGGTTGTAGTTTCCACTACACATAATACCCTGCTTTCAAACTATCTTTCAGTATAAATTATTTCTCATTACTGAAAATTCAAGATCTGATATGGAAGAAAAAATTTGCTTTATATAGCTTTTTTTCTTTGTTTATTTTTTCTGCAAGATTATGTGCCTGGACAGTCTCCACAATTCTGTATCTGCTGAGAAAATAAGACCGTAGAATGTTCCTGTCAGCTCTTACCTTCCTTGGCCCTGGCTGGAGGGAAAATTGTTTGACACCTAAGAGATCACTTAAATAACTTCAAACTAAAGAGTCACCAGATTAAACTCTCATTCAGCTACTTACATTCCTTTAATTTCTGCTTTCTCTTGCTTTAAAACATTTTGAAGAACTCCCCCTGCAGAGAATAAATTACTTGCTTTCCTAGAAATTGAAAATAAATTAACTGGTATGCCAATTTTTACTTCTTCTAGAACAGGTATGTTATATCATCACGCACACCTGAGAAATACCAGCAAAGAAGATTTGTCCAAAGAAAAATGATGCTCAGGAGAAAAATAAGAATGAACATAATCCTTTCTCCTTGTATCTGTTGAAAAGAACTGAGTTATTGATCTGACACTGTATTGACTACTCTTCATTTGTACACAGTTAATTTCAGATCTTATGGAAGATGTGAGGTCTAGCCTACTTAGGTGTCCTGGAAATTGCTTCCTATAGAGCCTGTCTTCCTAAGAATCTATGCTGGACATGAAGACTGGGAATGACCAAACTGGCAGACTCCTACATTTCTGCTATGGAATATGTTATACAACTGGCAATGATAACTGCAGTTCTTCTTTGTCCATAAACACATGGATAACAGAATGCAGGCAAGAATCTACAGTTTCTATATTAAGAATTTAAGCAGAAGAATGACAAGACTAACTCTTAGTCTGTGAAACCTTACCAGCGTCTTTGCTATCACTCACTTTAACTTGCATAAGCCATAAAAACGAAACTTGGCTGGACTGCTAAACAAAGCATCACTTTGTTTCCAAGTTAAATATAATTGATACATCAATACTGCTATAAAAGAGTCTGGGAATACTCTCAGTCTTACTAGATATGATTCTTTATATTGCCAGGAGATTATACATTATGTGGAGATGTATTACCTAATCTGGGAATGATTTATAGTTAATATATTTAATACCTGAGTACGAACAATACCTGATTACTTAAGCATTCTGCTCCTGAAAAAAATTCAAACTGTCCTGAGGAAATTCCAGACTATTTATCATTTTTGCTCTGGATGGGTCCCTATGGGATTCTGCAGCAGAGTAAATGTGAAAAGACATCCTGTTCAGAAAGCATGCAGCTAACTGGATAGCACTTGTGTCAGGATGCCATATGGTATTCTGGGATAATAGATTGCCATCGAGAGAGTGAACAAAGAAGCATTTCACTGCAATTGCTTTCGCTGTTAGTGTAGTGATCCTGAATGGAAGACAATTGTATATCCAGGAGTTAGCGATCCACAGTTAACCCGAATAGGTGCAGGCCCTGTGTTGTGCTACGTTGTGCTGCACATAGCACTTGGCTTTCAGGTCTGTGTTGTGCTGCACATATTCCTTGGCCACAAGATAAACTTAGCTGGCTAATTGTAAAGACACCTGTAGGCAGCTCCCACTTGGTAAGGGCAATTACAGCACCTTTGTGTCCTTATCTTTATCTTGATGTAAGTATGTTTTCATGTGACTATTCTTTTGCTTGACAGTAGAAATGAATAGATTTAAAAAAAAAACAATATCTTTTGAGATCTCTAAAGACCAAAGTGCTGGCAAACCTCTTCACAGAGGGGACCAGCACATTGGAGGTCCATCCAATGCTGCACAACTTGGGGTTCCCACCACCTAAGGGAATGCAAGATTATCTTCTTTTTCCTTTTCATATTAACTTCAAGTAATAGTATTTTAATCAATATGATACGGAGTCTGAGCGGCTTCCTTACTGTCATCATAACAAGCACTTGCACCAGTGCATTACAGCTGGGTACCAAACCAGTTGAGTTCAGTTCGTATCTACCAGTATTCTTTTCACCTCAGCTTTTGTACAAATATACTCAGGAAACTGAAGGAATAGAAAAACATTTAGTATGTGACCCTGTTTCACAATAAACCTTTCTCCCTGGTGAAGCAAGTTTGTCTTTTGATTTTTATCACTCTTTTGCAAAGATATCATGCTCCAAGTAATTACTAAAACGTTAAATACCTCCTATCAGAGACAGCATTCACTTGATCTATTGCTGAAATGCTTAATGCGCAACAGCACTACAGAACTGCAAGATACGAAGCGCTGTGATTCCAGGGAAGAAGTTGAAAGATAAACAGATTTGCTCCATAGCCAGGAATATCTCTCTCTCTTTGCTCAGATGGTAGCCATGCTGCTAAAATGTTAGTACTGTGGTATGACACTAAAGTCAGAACTCCAACCAGGTGAATGTGATTAGTCTCGTTGCCAGTATATTTATCATGCTCTGAACTCTGACCTGCCCGAACCATAGGAAACTGAAATATTCGCACGCCTCTTGGCCATGGTAAGCACTTGAGAGATCCATAGGACAAGCTCTATGTTTGTAATACTCAATGAGGTAAAAAATAGAGCATCCATAAATGCAGTTGAAGGAGAAAACATAGACAAAGAAGAAAAATATGTGTAAAAAGAGTTGAGGAAGTAAAAAACCCAAAGATTTCTCTTCAGCTTGTGTCTCCTGGCACCTTGTTTAATTACTCATGCTTAATTAGATTAAGAACCATGCAGAAGGCTGGACAGAATTTGAAGGAGGGAGGAGTCCTGGCAAGATCTTCCTTGTCTAGTGGAGTTGCTCCACATTTTGACTTAACAAATCCTTCTTCATGAAATGCTTTTGATGATGATGTTTTAGGGAGATTTCTCCTTTACAGTCAACTAATTGCATCCTGGTACATGCCAGCCAGCCCCTTACTTGTCCTGCTAGCACAAAACAGCTAGGAGAAAAAAACCAAGCCTGCCAAATGCACATTGTATTTAGGTGTTATTAGATCTCAGAACACAGACTCAGAGATAGGAAGTTTAGTCCACCAGCTAATAGTTAATAACATTAAACCTTTTCCTATTAAGCTTTCTCCAGTTGCTGGGAAACTGCAGATCATTGCAGATAATGTCTTCTCCTTTGTCGGGAAGAAAAATCATGTTTGCTACAGATCTGCCACTTACAAACGTCTGTGCACTTCAGTCTGTTCCTAATGTACACTTATTCGTTGATTTGGCAGACACAGTTATATTTCATGGACTTAATCACTAGGTCCCCAAATTGTTCTTAAGTGACACACTAAATGCCCAAATTCTCTTTGTTGTCCATCTTCCAGCCACAGCTTACTAGATTCATAAAAGAGACTGTCTCCAAAGTCTGCCTTGGTAGTTTGCCCGGAGGGCACTTCAGAGAAATTTTGAATGGCAGAAGTCTTCTGGAATTACATTCAATCTTTTGGCACAGAAAAACTGGTCATCAGTCACTGATATAAACTGGAACTTTTAGGAATTTAAAGAATTTTTAAAAGATGAATATATATAGTCAGCACACAAATTTCCCTGGCTTTCAAAAAGAGATCTTATGATTGACCTAGATTTGGAAAGTTTTATCTGTGTTTTAGGACTCTCAACCACTCAGTGCCCATAGAAGAACGCTACGTGTTTACTTCAGACAAACATACTCAGATCTATAAACAACTTTGTGATATCCCAGAGAAGGATATACCACTGGACCCCTGCAGAGAACAATACCCTTGTAAAGAGTACAAGAATATTTGTATTTTGAGCAACGATTATGACTGATTTGTACTCACTATTTAATTCCTGAAGCATAGTAAAGAACACTTTCATCTGCTGCTCCCCATGAAGTGATGTGAGGAGTCTGATTTCTCCCACCAACACCTCTTGGTGGTCTTTGGTTAACTTGAAGCTGAGGAGCTAAGCAGAGTATGTAGAACTATCTTGAAACAGCTCTACTAAACTAAACCAAAGGTCTACCTATCACAGTATCTCATACTTAAATGCCCAAGAGCAAATACCAAAGAACAGTATGTGAGGACAAGTACTTATCATACTCTCACGCATTCTCTCAGCCTAAGTAATTTTCTCATTCAAAGATAGCCAACTTCTCAACTAGACATCACTCTGTTTAATCTCATCTTTCACAACCTTTAGGAAAATTCAGCAAACCTCTTCAGTAACCCTCAAATTGATTTCTCTTGTGTTAACTTTCCTAGTCTCCTTGTGACCAATATACATTTTCAGCACCCACAGCACCATTTGGAAAAAAACGTATAGCTTCTACCCATTGCACATTTGAAAAAGTATTTAATTGGCTGCTTTGGAATCTGACTTTTGTCAGCTTCATTTGATAACCTTTTATTTTTTTGTATTGAAAGAGACCATGAACTGTTTCTACCCTCTTCATAACAATTGTGATTTTCAAACTCAGATTCACAATCAACTCTTTTCCACAATGAATTGTCCTGTCTGACTTAGCTGCGTCTCATATAGAAAATCTTGCCCCTTCTCTAAATTTCTTTTACCACAATTATGTTCTTTCTGAGATAGAAGAACAAAAATTATACTCAGTATTCAGCAGGCAAGTCAACCATGAATTTATGCAATAGCCCTGTTTTGTTGTCTATTCTCCAGATAATGCCTAATTTTGATTTTCTTTATCAGTCACTAGTGAGCATTGAGCTGACATTTTCATTGAACTATCAATCATCCCTCTAAGCTCTTGATACCAAACAGTAATGATCAGCTCAGACCCATTGTTTCATATGTAAAGTCAGAAATATTTCCCTGCACACATATCACTTTCCAACATTTACACTGAATACTTACAAAAGACAGTATTTAACCTGCCATTTTACTGCTGAGTTTCTCAGCCTCCTAAAGTCCAGTGATCACATCACTCCTTACTGTCTTTTCTAGGTTGTTTATGACTATGCTGAACAGCAAAAGTCCCAGAAGGGTTTTTGGTGGGTGGTTTTTTTTCATTTTTTCCCCATTCTGAAGAGATTGTTTCATCCCTCATTCTTTCAACCAAAGTTTAATGAGACTTAGTTGAAAAATTTAGTTTCATTTCTTTCTCTACTCTTGGATTTTTTGATCTGGAGCTATGTCTTTTGATTTTGTGCTTGGATCTTCTCTTACACCTGTGTATGCCTTTTACTGCCTTCCTGTAAACATCAAACACTATGAGTTCCACATTCTGCAAGTATTTTGTTAGCACCAATTTGTTCTTTACACCACTCTCAATCTATCTCAATCTATCAATGATACAAATAGCTGCACTGGGATGGTTTCAGTATGGCTTACATTTTCTACTCTTTCTCCCCATAAATTTCCAGTGTTTGTTTTCTATAGGGATCCATCTAATTTTGCTGTTGCTGCTGTTGTTAGTATGCTAGTACTTCATCAGTGCCCAGATGTCTCCAATGTGCCCTCTGAGCAACAAGCAATCATATTTCCAAGCAAGTTCTCCTCTAACTCCCTTTCCTGAGACGTTTTCATCATCTCTGTTTCTGATGAAGTAAAAATATTTTAGGTTTCTGTTTGGTCATGGCCCTATGACATTCCTGTAAGAGTTGTTCACTCACAAGATCATTTTTTTCTTTTAGTATCATATCCTTTTTCCCTACACTGTGTGCTTTAGGTAGGTCATCAACAGCTTCTGGTGTGGTCAGCAAACAAGAGTTCTGCCTCATTAATAAACCTTTATTTTTATCAGGTATTTTGCCATAAGTAGTTAAATAGCATTTCTTGATGGCTTCTGGTTTGAGGCTAAAACACTATGCTTCATAGCATTTAATTACTTTATTTGCTGTTTTCTAAATTGCTTGATCTATTGTGATTCTTCCAAAAAAGCTTAGAGATCCACTCTAACTTGTTGGAGGGCTAGCTGGCAAATGCATCATTTGCATATAGTTCACCTTGCAATATGGATAAGTCCAAGGACGGATAACGCAAACGAAATTCAGACGTAGTCATTGGTATTTTTCTTGGTACCCATATTATTTTCAGGATAATGTCCCCCACATCAACATCAGAAATTCAAACTGCTGCTAGTTTCCAATAACCATCAGCTGTTACATTAGGCACACTGTCAAACAGATACACCATTTTTAAGATGCAGTCCTTTATAAATACATGCTGAAATGCAATTGGCAAAAGTGATCAAAAATGATGAAACAGTTAAATGTCCCTTCCACACAGGCAAAATGTTCAAAAATTCAGTAGCAACACATAAATAAAAAATCTCTAATAAAACTGGTATTCTGGCAACCAAATTTTATTTTGGAAAAGCTACCGTACAAATAAAGCCAACTCAGATTTTGCCTCCTGATGGTATCAATCATGACCCTAATGCTCTGACTATATGTTTTGCTTCCACTTGTTGACAGCTCTTTGCTATTCTCAACTCTGTTCACAAACAGCAGCAAGTTCCAAACGTGGGTTACCATCATTATTATTCTTGTGTAAGAAAAGACTTACTATCTTATGGAAACTTACTATAATGCCTTCATAATAGCATGTTTATACAAGTACTGATGATACAGTTTTTAGCCAATTCTTACTTAAATAAAAATCAAGTTTATTTAATCAGGAACATTTTGGATTGGCTTTAGGTTTCAAAGTACAGTATGTGGTCTGTATCACAGATCTTTACTTATTAAAATTGTACAAAGAGAACTTTTTTTAAATAAAAACTGTAAAATAGTAAAAGTGACCTTGCAAATATACAAAGCAAGCAGCTGATAAAATTAGTGAGTAAGCAAAAAGAAAGAGCTGTCAAGGCAAATAAAGGCTATGAAATGCTGCAATGTTTTATACCATTAGTTGTACTCACTTTTCCCTCATCTCTTGGGCTGTCACTTAAATGTACAACTGGCCCAGGGTGAGTCTTTGTGGATCTGCAAGACAAAAATGAATTCAAATCTGTGAATGTTTTTTGTATGAAAAGCTAGATGCTTATGTTAATTTCTAGGTGTATTAACATGCACCTCCAATGGTTTAAAAGTCATTCTAAAAAGCCCAACAGGGCAAGATAACTATCTGAAAGTTATCCATATATTTTCATGTTGCCCTCTATTTCCTTTTTGCTGTTATAGGCGAAGATTCTTCTTTGTTGATGAATCATTTCTTCTAATTTTTAAAATCTCACTATTCCTCCTATTACAGTAATTTTTTTCTCTCATTTCTAAGGCTTTTTTTGCCTTTTCTCTTGTTGACTCCCTCTCTTTCCACCCTCCCTCCTCACTCGCTGGATTTCAAGGCTAATCTGAAAAGGATTTGCAAAGTCTTCACTGGATTCATTTCAATTACTGATAACAAGCCTCACCAAGTTCCAATCTTGTTAATGACAGGGCTACAGGGCTCCAGTAATCTCACCTATGCTGCTCTGTCAGGTAGCTTCTTAGCATTACTGCAGTGGGGTTTCAGAAATGGAGCATCTTGCCTTTGTCTATTCTGTAAAGCCTTATGACATCTTCAGACCAACTAATACAGTTACACCCACAATGTATGTTCAGTGAGGCTCCTCAGCCATAAGACTCATCCCGTGAGTCTTCATAAGCCTCTATAAAGATTACTTATTGTTCTTGCTGTCCTCTCTCTTTTTGTAACATGTACCAACAACTTAGTATGCAGCTCAGTACAGGGACTGCTGCTTAAGTCGTTGTTGTCCAGCACCTGACAGCAAATGCAAATCATAGGAAACTGAATAGATGGATGAAGATATTTCAACTGTCATCTTTTCTGACCAGACCTTTAGGCCCTGGCAGTCATACAGAGCAAGAAGACAAGCACCAGTCCACAAAGTTTTGAATGCCTGCACAGAACAGGACCCTTCTTCCATCTAGGTTCTGGGGTCAGAGCACATGGCCCTTGGAGTTCAGCTTAGGATGTAGACTTGCATGACTGATCTTGGTTCACCAAAGGTCACCAGGAAAAGAAATATGGCAGAGATTGGCACGGCCCATAAAGCTAAGAATTTATCTGGAAGCCATACCTCTAAACTACCTAGGCTCCAAGTTGAAAAACAATCCACAAGAGAATTAAAGAAACAAATCAAAACAGGGTTCTTCAGCCAAGCTGCTCAAACGATTTTCCTAAATTAACAGTGTTCCTCTTCCTTTGCTCAAATACTGCACTATAGCAAAACTGGCCTCTTTATTCTACCAGGTCAGACTCCAAATCAAGATTGAGAGTGGTATGCAAAAATTCCCAGGCAACTCAAAAACTAAAATACTGTGGAGTAATCCATATCCTTATAGACTCCTCCTTTCCAAACCAGTATTCTCCAACACTCTTGAACGCATACAGACTTTCCTCTGGTCTCTGTTTTTTGCCCATAGAATGTTTTAAATATTTCAGCTATTTGGTCATGCACTAAAGCGGGGCCAAAGCAGGGTAGCAAAGACCTTGTCTGATATTTACCTCTGAGCTATAGACAATGAAAAATTACTCCAGATATCCTTAGACCTTCCAAACTAAGTTTATTCCAGGCCAAAGAGATAGAAAACTTCAAGTCACCTAAAGGCCAGACAACCTTCCAAGGCTATACCCTACCCCTTCACATATATTTTAACATTACTGCTAGCTGCATACACAAAGCTAGTGGCAATGCGGCAAGCACCTTCCTTGGTGAACCTTCTCCATGAGATGATCCCATTCCACCATCTTCAGCTTTGGCAGAACTTGATTCCACAGATACCTGCAGCATGTTACTTTCCTACATGAGGTCTTGGTGAGCAAGACTTCTGCAAGAGCATTTTGCAACATACCCCAGCACAGAAGTGAGATCAGCAGGAAAGCAATGGACAGCCGGTTTATACAGTAATATTCTATACAGACTGTCTTTAACGGTGCCAGCAGCAAGTACCCATTTGGCCTGAGACATGGCATGCAACAATTTTTGCAAAGATGCAGTTAGCAGGAGATCTGGCTGTCATTCCTATCCAAGCCAACTCCCCAGAGGGGACCCCTCTAGCTGAGCTTCTGTTTCTGAGTAACCTGTACTGGAATAAAAAAATCATTTCCACAACACTAGACCTTGGAGCAGGCAGGGTAGGTAGGCGGTGATGGGGAGCTGAGGGGTGAGATGAGGATATTTGCAAGCTGTGCTTAGACCCACACACATCTTGTACATCTGTCCTCAGGGAGTGTATATGACATCTTGGGACATTCTAGGCTGCTTTGAACTTTGTTTCTGACACAGGTTCACCTATCTGAACTGGTCAGAGTATGTTGATGGAAAGAACTAGGTCTGTTTGGGGTACATGCCATGGGGTAAATGCCATGACGGGCAAAGGAGGAAGGATAAGAATAAGACGAAAAACCGCAAAGAGAAGAGGCAGCATAAGAAATTTTACTTTTTAGCCAGATAAGAACTACTAACAGATGACAGAAGAGGGAGCAGAGCCAAGCAAACATCAGGCATGACTAAGCTGGCAACAGACGAAATGGTGGAAGGAGCACACGCAAGCTGACAAGGCATGCTGGTTTTGGCCAGTTATCCCAGCCCACTGAACCAACCAGTATGCAGGTTGGGTTGCTCGGCCATACCAGTATTGGCATTTGACCAGGAATAGTGGCAAAATCAGGGCAAATGGAGGGAGAAAGGGAAAGAGCATACTGTCTTTCTAAGCTAGAGGTTGATCCTATCTAGGCTGCTCTTTGTACCTACCAATTTTAAAAGTCAAGAACAATTTAAATAAATCTGTGCAACCATTGTTTTCTTTTTAAGATATATATGTCATTGCTTATCAAAGAATGTATCCATTTGTCTTTGAGTAGAAGCAAACTCTTACTTACATGAGCTGTAGTCACTCTACATTACATCTGAATTTAGGCTAATTATACTTTCATTGTCACACAAACGAGTTGTTCCTCTGTAAATAATATAAAACTGTCTTTTACTACCAGTTTTATTTTTATCTTATATTCTCGCAGGGGCATAGCCTCAGATTTCCATGCTAAGACCTCAGCTAAAAAGGGGAACCTTCACTAATACAATACATTTTCCTACCTACTCCATTTCTCTGTCTTAAATCTATTGTAAACAATAGTTGGAGGATCCTGGGAGGTTTGCGTCCTGAAACACTGTAATAAAATTTCTTTTTTCTTTTCAGGATATTAGGCACTTTTTGTTTCTTTTAGGAGTATTATCTTTTTATTACTAGGTTCCTAGCTATTTCTTTAGCTTTGTTGAGTAAGAGCTTCATATACTTTATCAGCAAAGTTGATATCAACCACAGCAGTCTGTGCACTAAACGTATGGGATTTTATTTTTCTTTTTTCTCTTTCCTCTATATTTGATATAAGTATTCTCTTAATATTTGTATTATTTTACTCCTGGATATTTTAATAGTTTAGTTGTTTTGTATTGTAACTGACTTGGTCAGGCTTCTTCCATTTTCTTCCAGCTTTATTATTTCAGTCTGTCAGGTATGTCACTCTACCAAAAGATGCAATGAACCATTGTTTTGCTTTCACACGTACACCACCAATCCTTGGTTCCATTCTTGATAGCTCTTTTATGTCAAATATTGGATGTAGGTGTCAAGGTGTTGGCAGCGGAGAGATACAGTGGGGTCTCTGTGAGGAGAGGCCGAGGCTGCTCTGTGATGGACACAGCCGGTTCCAGATGGCTCCAACCGACCCACGGTGGGACACAGCTGAGCCCCTCAGCCAAGCTGGTGGCACCTCTGGGAAAACATATTTAAGGGCGGGCAGAAAATGCTGCCTGGGAGTAAGGAGTGAGGAAAAAAAATGTGAGAAACAGCCCTGCAAGCACCAAGGTGAGCAAAGAAGAAGAGGAGGCGCTCCAGGTGTGGGAGCAGAGATTTCTCTGCAGCCCATGGGGAGGACCATGCCAGAGCAGATATTTCCCCTGCAGCCTGTGGAAGACCCCATGCCGGAGCAGGTGGATATATCCTGAAGGAACTGCAGCCTGTGGAGAGCCCATGCTGGAGCAGGTTTATCCTGAAGGACTGCAGCCTGTGGAAGTACCTGTGCTGGAGCAGGGGAAAAGTGTGAGGAGGAAGGAGCAGTGGAGAGGACCTGTAATGGACCAACCACAACCACCATTCCCCATCCCCCTGCACTGCTCAGGGGGGGAGGAGGAGGAGGTAGAGGAGTTGGGTATGAAGAAGTGAAGCTGAGCCTAGGAAAAAAGGGGGTTGGGGGGAAGGTGTTTTAGTTTCTGTCTTTGTTTCTCACCGTTCTACTCTATTTTAACTGGCAATAAATGACATTAATTTTCTCCAAGTCAAGTCTGTTTTGCCCATTGACAGTAATTGGTAAGTGATCTCCCTGTCTTTATCTTGACCCATGAGCTTTTCCATCTTATTTTCTTTCCCTGTCCTGTTGAGGAGGGGGAGAGAGAGAGCAGCTGGGTGAGGGTCTTGCAACCAGCCAGGGTCCACCCATCACAAATACCTTGATCACTTAACAGCTGCCAGCTTTGATTATACATAGGTAAGAGGAAACAGACTCTATAAAGTTTGGCAGTCGTAACACTAACTCTGTCAGGAAATAAGAAAGGACCTTTTTCAAATAATTGTATATCTTAAAACTCATTTCAGATGTGCCATTGCAGATCAGATCACACACAGAATTTCGGGGGTGATGACAACAGATGTTCCTGAAGCATTTTGGAATTGTAGAGCCTACTCCCTGGCAGTCCTGCACTGCCTTTCCGGGGCTCCAAGAAACACTATTTTTTTTTATACATATCAAGTAAAGTATTTGCATCAAAACTCATTCCTCTTTGGACTAAACAACAAGGAATACTCACAAGGTGCAGCACAAAGCTTTTGGTTTGGTTTGGGACACACACAGTCCCATCTTGGGGAAGATGTTTGGGGGAGGATATACTGATAAAAAATAACACCAGATCAAATGGAGCGGGGAAGAAAACTACGCGTGAAAGGGATGTAACTTTCTCCATTCTTCATGGTCTTTCGCTTCTTGCTCTGAACCTGCCCTATGGCTGGACACAGAAGGAGAGACATGATAAATCTTCTCTGGCAATACATCTTGCTTGCTTCTCCTAAAGTGATGTTATCTCTTTCCTAGTGTAGGACTGTGGATAGGAACCCAAAGGCAGTCCTTTGCGCCACACTAATACCATGAACAGTCTGCCAAAGGCAGATCAGTGCCTTACTTCTTGCATCTTCTTGTTTCCTCAAGGAAAGTATGTATAAATAGAAATAATAGCAATGTTTTTTGGAGTCCTAGAGCAGCGTTGCTTGTAAAAGGAGTGCCAGGCATTAGGCTGTACAGTCAATTTCTCCTAAGGGTAGACATCATGACTACACTACAAGTAGGATTAAACGAAGCAATTATTTAGTTAACTATATTATATCAATATTAGTTTACAGAACTCATGAAACATTATCTGAGCTACAGATACAGTAATTACTACTTTTAGATAGTAAATTATACCGCACGTGGAAATGTCGACACACAAAACCATTTTGCCTATGTAGCTATAGTACATATAAAATGTTTTGTTTCCCCTCATTGCTATTACAGTAGAGTTGTCAAGGAGACTGGAGAGTTGTATGCTGTCATTGTGGAACAGCCTACAAAGAAAGAAAAACACTGTTGAATTACATTACAAGCAAAAGCAGAGATCCAACAGCTCCTGGAAAGGATGAAGAGGTGCTGGGAAACCAACCACATTTGAAGCTATTGTGAATAAAACACACTACTGTTGACGCCAGATACTTGTGTATAGGCATTCCTTCAAGCTGGCTTTAGGTGCCTGGGTAAAAAATAACTAGATCCTATCTCTTGAGAAAGGGGAAAATAAGGAAGAATCAGCAGGTCAAAATAAGGCATAAGTGAAATATTTGAGCAGATTCTTCTTCATTCCTAAATACTAGGTGGGGTACAGCTGAGAATGACTGAGGAAATAAAAGCTCTGAAAAGACATGAAGAGGATAAAACACAAAGCCAAGTTCATACACAGAAGAAAGAAAATAAATGAAGGTCAAGTCCAAAAAGCACCAGCAATGATTTGCAGTAAAAAATTCCTGAAGCAAAAGATACCTTCAACTGAGCAAGAAGAAAGTATGAGCTAATGATACAAAAGATTGCAACATCTCATAGCCTTCGTTGACCTTAAAGCCCACAAAAACACACTGCAGAATAATTGAAAAATGGAACAAAGGGTTCCCATGACAGCTGTACAGACCTAGAAGTTTTTTAAGAAACTAGTGATATTTTGAGCTGTTTTGCACTTCATCAGAAGTTATTCCTGACAGCAGCAGGTATTCATTTATTTGGCGCATGTTCATTTTGGGAGATGAGAGAGTTGATATGCTGTAAGACTTGACTCTTACTCAGAAGAACAGGACTGAAATAAAGAAACCATTCACTGTAAAACAGGAGTCTTCAAAAAACTTGTAAGGATGGAAGCTTTTATTTAATTATTTTATTCTAAAATTAGAAAGCTCAAAAAGAAGTCTTCAGCAATGTTATAATTTGGACCCAGGAAAATGTGGAAAATACATAATTCTGGGAAGCTTTGTGCAGAAACAGAGTGACTTACATACTGTTGTAAGAACTTCAAGTACCAAGACAATCTTTAAAGCAGATAAAAGTAATGTATGACAAAACAGAATCAAATAAAGAGAAAACAGTTTTCTTTTTAAAAAAATTAGCCTGCACAATTACAGAACCAATGTAATGATTTCTGAGAAGAACGAAAATCTGGTAGTAGAAAGTGGAAAAAGGAGTTCGGAGAGGGGGGGAAAAGAAAAAAAAAAGGAAAACATCAATATTAGTCATTGTTACAGAGCTGGAGATGACTGAATGTGACAGTGCTGAGAAAAGCATGTGCATAAGAAGATATTTCTGTAGTGTCAGGAGTCAGACATCTTCTGCAGTTCTGCTTTCTACAGAGGTGCAGTACACCAGAGATTTTAAGACTTTCTTTTCATTGGTAGAGTCACGGAGAAATTGAAAAGAATGAGTAAGTTAGATACATCATTCACATACTGTGGATCAAAGCTGGGAATTGCAGCAAGTAAGAGTCAGTTCAGCCTCAAGATGCAACTCTTTGACACAATTTCTAAAATGTCTGGAAAAAGGACACCTTGCAACTCACACTTTTTTTGTACTAGGAACTATTTCCATGTGAGTCTAAGCACAGAGGGGGTAGCAGTTGCTCCTAGACTGCTACTTCTCCTGCGTGCTGCTTTACTTCACTGCTGTGGAACTGCTGAGACACATCTAGGAAATGGGGCTAGGCAAGGAAAGGGTTAAGAAAGGAAAGGCCAAGTTATGGCTCTGTCATAACTGAGTTCCAATTTGCCCAATTCTTTGATATTCTGTATCCCATAAATTTTGACAATTTCCAGTTATTTATTCATTAGTTAGTGAGCCATTCAAACACTGGAATCTGCATGCTTGGGAAGGGGGCTTACAATGCAGATTTCTCATTTTTGGAGTTTAGTGGATTCATATCAAGATACTCCTTCCCTTCTCAACACAGAATCACAGAATCACAGAATCAGTACGGTTGGAAAAGACCTGTAAGATCATCGCGTCCAACCTGAAAAAAAAAAAAAAACAAAAAAAAAAACCACAAAAAGAAAAGCACAAAACCCACGCCACACAACAACAACAGCAAGCCACAACCCACCCAACACCACACAGCACCATGTCCATCAAGCTACATCCCACAATGCCACATCCACACGCTCCTTGAATACCTCCAGGGAGGGTGACTCTACCACCTCCCTGGGCAGCCTATTCCAATGTTTCACTAAACACCAGATGACCTTCCAAAATGTATGATCCTGTAGGCTGAGAAAATTAATCTGACTGTAGTTGGAGTAAATGGAGACATGCTGGGCTCGTTGACTATTTTTCTCTTTCAGACCTGTTTTCAAATATTTTGAAGGAAAAAAGAGAGAAACTGTTTGCTTATTATAGAGTAGAAGACCAAACAGTATCATGAGCCCCAAACATCTCTGGCAAAGGACTAGCTCTGCTACATGACAGAGAAATGACAAGTGAAAAGGTTTTGAGTTCTTCTTCATTCTTAGCTGAAAGGACGCTTCAGTGTCCTCTGAGGTAGTGACAATGCATGAGATAATAGAAATGGTTGAGACAAGAATTGCTAGAGAAAATATTTCTAAAACTCCCCATATTCTAATGTTCTTTTTCAGCTCTGGACAAGGCCAGGTCCACTGAAACTTAGACAATGCACATGATTTATAAAGCAATTTTTCCTGTAACTTCTAGAATCAGTTATGCCTCAGTACTGAAGATCACCGCAAACAAAAAATGTCATGTTTCCTTTGCATTATTTGTCTATTTCGGCCTTAATTTCTCACTACTATTAGATACTGTTTAAGCAAGCTGGATGATCTCTCCTGTATGAGAAGACAATAGTCTCTATGACAAAATAGGTATTGCAACCGTCTTTTTGATATATATCTCTACTAGATGCATCTGAATAGATCATAATGAGAAAACCACTATCACTCGAAAATACAGAGCTCTACAGATCTTTCAGTATCCTTTGATACAAAAGAGGGCAACAGAATCACAAATGGTAACAAGCTTTCAAGAAAAAACAAAAAACACCAAAACCCAAACCAACAGCCAACTTTATAAGTCAAAGCAGCCATGCAAGACAAGGGGATAGGTTTTCCTGCAGCATATAAAAGTCTAAAAATGTTACATTCAAACCTGTTTCTCCTTCAATTCTTTAAACTACTAAGCCTCTTCACCTCAGTCTTTCTCTGCAACAGAATCACTGTTAGAAAAAGAATTCTTGCAGTCATTTGATGGGCCTCACTGACTGACAAGTGTTTTTTTGTTCTGAGGATGAGAGTTATGTCCTCTGGAATGAATTAATCTCAAGAAGTCTGACAAAACTCTGTGTGGTTGAAACCTTGGTAAATCCATGAAGGGATTAAAATGAATTGTTGGAATATGTTTTCTATGCTCCGTATTTTTTTCACCTATGCAATACCATTTATTATACTATTTACTGAGCAACGTCATCATGATCTTAGAGGGACAAACCCAGCCCATGATGAAAGTCTAGAATGCAACTTATAGTTGTTTTCCAAAGGGGGAAATGACAACACAGGTATTCTAATGTCATCAGGTTACCTTGGCCATAGTGATAGCAATGTTTATGGAGGCCCTCTTCAACCATGTTCTGAAGAACTAAGAGAACTAGAATTTCAGCTGGGTTTTGGGGTTTTTTTTGTACTCTCACAAAATGAGCTGTAATCTAACTTTACAGTGACTTAGGTATGGTAATGCATAGTTTAACGTTCCAAAGTCGAAGCATTTCAGGTTTTTAAAAAACTAACCAGTTCAATCTCCTATCAGTTTTCATTGTAAAGCCTTGAAATCTTAATGACAACTGAATTAAATCCACGTTATGAAAATTCACAGAGGTTTCATTAGAAGTAGGTACAACTCAGTGAAAAAAATGAGGGATTTTGAAAGAAAGTCAAATTATGTTGGTAGACTTAGTCTGCAATTTTAGAAATTGGATCAAATTTGCATGAAGAGGGAAGAACTCTCTTTCAGGCTTGTTTGTGCAGACGACACAAATCTGACACACTCAAAATTCAATTTATAAACCCTCTATCTAAACTGAGGACTTGAACATAGTAGCAGAGCAATCACTTTTACTGGGCTTTCCTTGCTGATAAATTTGACACAAATATGCTTGCACAGAAGGTAAACCCTCTCCTTCCAAGCTTTACAGAGAATAGTGACATCTTCAAACTAATCCCACACTCTGAAATGATATAATCTATCTCAGAATGAAAAACAATGTTATGAGCACTGTTACCTCCTACATAGTTCACGGTAAGGCTGAAGCTGTTCCTGAAGTTTTACATACATTTGTTTTCCTATTTTCTTTAATCTTTGAAAGTACCTAACATCAACAGGGCCTATGAACCTATAAAGCCCTGGACACCCTGCTCTCATGGCTGATCTTACTGTAAGCAGGAAGTTGGTCTAGAAAATTCCAGAGGGGCCTTCCAACATGAATTATCGTATGATTCTATAATACTAAAATGTGAAAAATTATGTGAAGATTGTGTGAGAATAATGTGAAGATTAAAAAATATAATCAAATAAGAACATATCCATGGCCCTCAATAAAATTGTTCTCTCAAAAATACGTCTCAGTACAATTCTAAAGGAAAGTCGACTACGATAAGCCCATCCTCATGAAGTACACTTAGAGTTAATAACATTCCCTTTAAAAGCTAATCTAAGTTACATTTTTCCTGCAAGAAGGCAATAGTACTGGAACAGATATCACAGTTTATTATTATCTTATGTCATATTCCAGAGATAGTTCAAATTACTTTACTGAGAAAAGTCACCTCTTTCAACTTCAGCTGTGCTATAGCATCTGTTAAAGGCGGCTGCTGTGGCAAACATCACCATTACACCCACCAGCCTCTTACTCTAATACAGAGAAATTAATCTAGAGACACACAGAATCCCCTGTCTACCTGTGTAATACAGGCAAGGACAACTTGTACATATCAAGAAGTACACGATGAGACTGAATGGAGAGGATACAGCCTTCTTGGACGAGCACGCCGCTTACAGGGATCCGGTTATACTTGTAAGACTGATAGAACCAGAAGCAGTAATGAATGAATACCTGTGCTCAACTGCACCAAAACAGTACAGGGCAAACTAGCTTTTTAGAAGAAGAAACTATTATGGTAACCACGCAGCATGTCCAAGTACTTGAGGTGACAAGGCCTATCTGTATTATGTTGTTACTACCTTTCACAACTTATGGAAGAAAAATTGAGGAAAATCTAGGCACACTCCTGTGTAGGCAATACAAAGAAGATAGTTAGGAGTGGCTGCTTGTTCACTAAAAGGTTCTAGAAGAGGCAGCTTCTTGCACAGCCTATGTCAACAACTCAGTACTGAAGCTCGTTAGTAAGCAGCCCTTATTTCCCATGGACTTTTCATTGAAGAGAGGCATCGTTCTATTCTGTTCTCATGAAAAAGGTCTGTTGTGGCCATTAAAAAAAAAAAGACTTATCCAAAAGAATTTTGAAAGAATTAGGAAGTGAAACTTGGTGGAAGGCTTCAATTTCATAAAAAACTTTCAGATTTATTTCCATACAGAAAAGAAACATCCTAATGTCTGGAGGAAAGAAAATTCCAAATGCACACAAAACAAAAATGTGTTGTTCTCAAAACCTCAACGGCGTTAACTACTCAATATAGTATATATATACATTTTAAAGTACAGGAATCAAAAACCCCTCTAATATGTCAACATCACCAAAATAAAGTGAGAAAGAGAAAATAATTAAGATACTTCCCACCTGAAGAACTCATCAAAATGAACATATTAATTCTGGTTTTGATTAAACCACATTTTCCAGCTGTAATTTTTCCACCAAAACTACTGAGCGAAGTCTTACAAAGGCAGGACAAACAAACATTCCAAAATTGAGAACTGGACAAAAGATTTAGCAGCAGACTGTTTGAATCCTAATTACCATTTGAATCCTTGTTTTTATCTCCTTTGATGATAAAATTAGATTTTTATGACTGTGCCTATGAAGTTTGGTGGGAGCAGAGAAGAGGAAAGAAAATGAGGTAGCAGTTTTGTCAACCTGGGGGACACAGTGATTAGTGCAAGTCAGTAATAAAAGCGGAGGAAAAAAAAGGAAAAGGGGACAGTTTTGGACAAAAGTGGTTGCTATGAATGCGAATCTCTGTTTGGGACAGAGAATTAGATCCACCACTATAGGCCTGTAGCACTATTCTTAGACACTGTCCTCTTGGCTCACCGAGCTTGGTGAATATCCTTTTACTACCAGAGGTTACAGGTTCCTCACAACATGAAGGTGTCTCAGAAACTGCATGAAATACTATGAGTTTGCTCACAGCAGTTCCTCTTGCTGGAACTTCACAGAGGGAACAGCAGAGAAATACTTTTTTGTTTCTGTTGAGGCTTTTACTTGCACGAAGCTGGGGTATTTACTTTACTTGCACTGGGATAAATTATCCCAGTCAGATTTTTATATGTCTCCCTCCATTTCATACCCATAACACAGGCACCTGTTAGCCTGTCAGAGAACTGTCATTTAACAGACACTCATTACCTTTCCTATCATGTCATCAGGTTTTGATGAGCCTGGTTGAACTTCGAAATTAGCCCCGTGTTGAGCAGGAGGCTTGGTCTAGAGACCTCCAGTCCCTTCTCCAAATGATTCTATAGTTCAATGAAGAAAAGTTCTCCATAGAGCCTTAGGGCCAATATACTCCATTATGCTCTTCATAGGATGTTTGGAGGAGGTGGTGATCAAGGTACCCTCATAAAAATAGCAAAATCTGAATTTATGAGATTAATGATTATCTGTATTTCATGGAACTTCATAGTTAAATAGATTACCAAATAACTTTTTCTTTTATATAAAATATAATTACATGGTCTCTATCATACATGTGAATTCCTAATGTCCTGTAACAAAACAGTTAATACTGCACATGCATTCATTAAAATGAAAGGTTTTCAAAAGATTTGTTAATGTTTGTAAAAACAAATGATTCTTAAAAATTAATCTTAAGACAGCTACGAAAATGACCACAGGCACAAATGCAAAAATGTCTGCACTTACAGTTCTATTGCCTTGTTCCACATGATAACATATCCAGAAAGAATGAAGGACTCAATATTTACAATGTGTGTATTTCCCCTCTCTGTTCCAACATAAAGCCATTTACTCTGGAAAGGTAGATGGCAGTAAGTAATCCTGGAAAGGAAAAACAAAAAAAAGTGACTGAATATCCTATCAACAATATTTTTTAACACTTTTGCAGCTGAAATAATTGTTCTTTCCATTTTATAACTTGAGAAAAGCCTGCCCAGCGGGTGCAGCATTCTGAAGAATGTGTGGGTTTTGGAGATCTTCTCCAGAAAAATCTTAAAAGAGAACGTGAAACAAAACAAGGCCATCCTGTCTGCCTATATTAAGGGCAGGAAAAAAGAGCTGGATCTCTTGAGCACTGAACTAAGTCATATTATCTCCATGAGTATGTGAATTGCACTATGATAGTGTCCAACACTCTCAAGTTAGGCTTTCTTATTTCCTTTCTTAGAATAAGCAATTTTTCCAGTTCAACAAAGCGAAGTTAATGCACATCAGCAGGATTAATGTTTTGTACAAGAGAAGTGTAACACCATCATTCACACAAGAAAGTATTCACTTTACTGGCTATCTGGGAGTGTAAGGCACTAGGTAAGAGCATCACCAAGCGCAGTTACGTATTATATCATAGACATGCTGAATCCCACACTCATATAATTCTTACTGGGTGATGAACCAGTGCTGTATTAGCTTGGAAAGATGTCATGACAGTTTCTCATCACAATATATAAAAGTTTTCACAGATGATGAATGAGTAGATTCAGGTTCGTTTGATAATATAGTTATTATATAGATATTACATATATTCAAGCAAAACTAAATCTATAAGAAATAAAACCCCATTTGCTGCTAAAATATAATGGAATGCATGCTACCTACAGAGACTGAAACTTAATCTGATCTTATGGTATAGCCTCAGAAATTTTGACAGAAAGCAGGTATTTTGCTTGGTATGCCGTACGTTACTAAAGTTATCATTCAGCTCCACAAGCAGGCTATTTCTAGCTTTTATATACAAACTTGATTTAACTGCTATGCAATAATTTTTATCCTTAACATCTTCCTCCCCCACAAATGTATAAACAGTACTTAAGAACATAAATATTTCAATTTTTTATTCTTGTGTTACAGCAATCTTTCTGAATTAATTATAAAGGAGTGAGAGGGGTGCTGGCTATCATGCAGTAATTTGGTCTTCCCAGTCATGTAAAGTCCTCCGAGTAGAACATTTGCCACCCTTTGAATTAAAGGAATTGTTTAATATTTATACAAATTTCACATACTTTCTGTAATTGTTGTCTGTAAGGTATTCTCAACAAACAAAAATATTCCAAACAGATTCTACACAGTATTTGGATAGTTCTGCAGATTTCCTAGTATCTAATAATCTGTCAGAACATTTAACGTTGAATGTGTTCAAGTGAGTAAAATTTATTTTGGCCTTATTTTTCACACTGGATTGAACACAGTTGAAATATGCAGTCTTCACATTCTAATTTATGGGGAAAATTATCATTGAATCATGAATCCAGAATAAGGCTTAGCCTTCACAGAAATCTTGTTTTGTTGATTCAAGTGAGACTGAAGTATGATATAGGTTTTGTGCTATCCATCTGTACAAGGTTAAATTTTACCATTAGTTGTCTAAGTTTGGCAATAATTCCACTGCCTTTAGTGGAAAGAGAACCAAGATTTTCAGGAGAATTGCTTTGAGAATGGGAATTACAATTTTGTATGCATAACTGAAAATGCCTCCCAGCAGCAACTGAGTACTTATATTGTGGGTGCAGTCGGATTGACAAATACCTGACAGAAAAAACTGCAGAAGGTGTATGCCACCTACATATTCCTTGCTAGAGTTAAAGCTGTTAGCTTTATTGTTCTGTTCACAATAGATGCAAAGACCAATTTGCCCTTTTCACTTCGTAGCTTTACAAACGGGAAGCTGGTTTTCACATTTTTCCTGATCCTCCTCCTTAAATTAAGCAACTCCATTTCTTGTGCTTGCTCTTCAGACGTATCATTTGCTACCCTTCTCGTTAGACTCATATTTAGTCCAAATTTTTTTATTTCTTGCATTTCTGTACTAGCTCTACTTTTCTTTCTTGCACTCCAAAACATATGCACGCTCTGTTAGGTCCCAGCCCATGCAAAAACCTCCCTAGTCCCTGGCTGATAAATCCTCTTAACCACTTCACGCTGATGCTCATTCAGCACTCGTTTGCAGTAAACTGTTAAATTACAGGAAGAGAAAAAATACTTGTGACTTTGAAAGTATTGAAAATGTACCTGTCTAGCAACCGACAAATAACTCATGAGTTACAAAGTGAGCCCTAGTTGACTTGAATTTTGTTACTCCAGCTTCTTGCCGTTGTGTCATCAGACGAAGCAGGTTCAAATCCACCCAGGACCATACCAATTTTCAGTACTCTGATAAATCCATTCGCAAGCCATTATGGTGTACTGTGGAAAACTTGGTCTCCAAAGAGCAAGACTAAATACAATACCCTGATTGCGAAGTCTCAAAATCACCTCAGACACAATATGAGGCTGCTTTGGTCTGCTTTTTTTCCCTTTTGAAATTTGCTTCTAGGTTAGGATCTCTAGCATGTACTGCCACAACAACCATCAGACTAAATGGGTGTCTAATTTCCCAGCTACTGTATGTCGTCCATTTGCTCATCTTAGGTTTAAAATTTCAAGAACATAATGTTTCAAGAGCAAGGTCCTACAGTAAGAGAAAAATTGGACTAAAGTACTAACCCCTGGCCATCAGTTACTAGACTTATTTTCCTGCTGGCCTATCTGAAATCCCAGGCACCCATAGCTACTAAGTCTGGATATACAGTTTGAAGGACCAGAATAGAATTAGGTGTTGCTAAAGAATGAAGAAAATTACCACAAATTTTATTGTTTTCTTAAGCCTAGCAATTTCTTCTTAAATAATTTCATTCTGTTCTGATAGATTTATGGGACAGCCAGCTAAGAAAGTATTCTGCATGTTCTTTCTTCCACAATGAAAACTGCCCCATGGGTCTTTACTGTTATTACACATTATCAAATACCACCTTTTACAATATATGAACTTATAAGAAAATGCTATTCCCTTAAAGACAATTCAGATATGTAACAAACATGTTAGAGCATAGGGATTACTAGGCAATTTAATATGATGCATTGTTAGGCTTCACCAAACAAAGCCATTTGATTTTCATATTCTCAGAAAAGTATGTACTGCTCTGGAGTAGTTTTCTTATATGTTAGATAAATTAAATGCAAACCACTTTATGTATTATTGACTTTTCACTTTTACAGAAAATATTAACTTGACTTTGAGGCTTGAAAGCTTTGAAGCAAGCCTCAGATTTTTAATGAACATCTTCCATTTAAGTAAGTACTGAAATTACATCACAATTTCTTCAAGAGAAAACAATGAAGTCTCATACTGTAGTTTTCATTGTGGATGAAAGGTATCCCTCTATTAGTCATATATCCCACAAGCAAATTAAGATGTACTTTGATGCCTTTACAAAAAACAGTCAATTAGCCAGAAAGAAAGAAAGGCTATTTTTCTTCTTAAGGCGGCAGGGGTTGTAGTGATTTATGCCAGTATGAAGTGCTTCTGCCAAAACTTAATCAGATTGCAATCTGATTGAGATGACACGGAACCCAGTTAAACGGAGACCTGAGAGTTTGCTCAATGTTGGCCACTTACAGAAAGTCAGCCAGAAATGTGGATATTGCACATCCTGAGCAGCAAAGAACAGTATGAATCTCATTGATCATTATAAGAAATAGTAAAAAACATGGACTGATACCAAAAAAGCTGTTCCTGTGCTGCTAAAATGGTCTGGAACATTGTATCGGTTTTCCAATGTATTCAAAGCACAAAACAAGATATAAAATGTAATTTAAAAAAAAAAAATCAATAGGCGCCAAATAAAACACCTAAATCAGAATTTATTAAGCAAAAACTCTTTAGCAAAAGTTCTGGAAACATTTAAAAAGCAATGTAAGAGAGGTAATGGAATAACTTAGAAACACTGTCAAAAAATTGAATCTCATTTTAGAAAGGAATATATTCTGACCAGAAAATCTTGAAAAGGTATATTTTTTCAGAAGATCACAGCACTCTACAGTCTAACAACTCTGACCAAAAAAACTCATTGCATATTAGGAGAATACTACAATGTTAAAATAATTTAGACTGCTACATTCTCTGAAATACTAGTAAAAACTCTCAGATGGCTTAAAATCATCTTTATTACACTAATCATATTGCTTTAAGAAAAACAAAACATAATTTTGAGAACGCTTCCTTCTGCCTCTGCTTTGTTATTTTTGTTTTTCTGTTTTTAGCATGAAAAATTTTCCTGTAACACTATTCCCAGTGGAGAGTGGGGAGAGCTGCGGAAGGGAGGGAGAATAAATTGCCTTTTTGTCAAAATGATGAACAGTTTTTCCAATTTAATTATTTAATTGCTCATTCCTTGACATCAAAACTGCAGCTAAATTTATACTATGCCTTTTCCCCTTACACAGATAATCTAAATACGGACAAGCATAGAATATGTATAGCCCTTATGCCCAGCACTGACTGGCAGAAGGGTTCAGTTTCTGTAAGTTCCTACAAAAAACCAAACATCAGCTTGAACTCCCTCTCAGAATCCTACCAAAATAAATTACACTGTCTGGCCTCTCAGAAAAGATGGAAATGTCACAAATTTACAGGAGAAGAGGAAGACAACACATGAAGGAGCATTAACTTGGAAACATGAGTAGCTGACAGGAAGCAAGCCCAGTAGCTGCAAGGCACACCAGCCACGGTCCTGGCCCAGCCTTCTGCTCTCAGCGACTAAGTCTTACACCCAGTTTACAGTGCATTGTCCCAGCACGGATCAGTTCAGCTGCTGAGACAGTTGATCACCTTCTTAAGAAGATTATGCATGCCAGAAATCTACCTTTTCATTAAAGGGATTACAGCTCCCCTCCTGACTCAAGGAATCTTCTCCAGCATCCTCTGGTGCTTTCAGTACTCTCCACTAATTTATGGTACTTACCTCAGCTGGTCATCATGACAAGCTGTTCTCTTGGCAATGCCACCTGATAGACCGGCTGTCCTCCCTGGTACCAGCCAATGACTGGCTGACGTTCTGTCAGGTCCTCTTTCAAAGCAGCTCTTTTTAGACAGGAATCTGTGGCCCGCAATTACTATTCACAACAGAGGAAAACCACTAGACAAGCCCTTCCCTTCCTTCTCAACTTCTGCAGGATTTCTTCTCCCTAGCAAGGAAAACTACAGCTGCTAAGGATGCCTCATGACTTTGTATACAGTTCCCTTCTCTCTCCATCAGCAAGCACAAATTATTTCCACCCAACTCTTTTTTTTCCTCACCACTCCCTTAATCTTTTGATACTTTTGAACAGAAGTAATATGAAAAGTCCTCACTGACATACAAAGAAGACCAGACACATCTAGTGTCCCTCCTTTGCCAGTGGCTGAAAGCAGACTGGCCTTTCTGAGGGAGCTTCTGGCTAGCCAGTATTCTCAGAAAGTGTAGGGTTGCTTTTCTGTCAGTTCACAGGGGAGTGTTATAGCTCAGATTATTGCTTTAAGTCACGAAATGCACACAAGAACATTTAGAAAGATATTAAAGCAAGGTAATTTGTAGCTGACCTGAAGTGCCTAAACAGAAGTACAGGCTAAAGCTATAGACAATGAAGAAAAGGAGTTCTCTTCAGCAGATCAAGCAAAGGATGTAAATTATGAGCTATTTGCCCTCTGGAGGTGTTTACTCCTCTCCCTGGCCTATATATAAATTTGGAGCTCATCAGCTCTGTAAGACATGTAGAAGACATGTACAACAGCAGCAATCCATGCAGTCTGCTGCCCATATCATGCGATGTGTTTACAGCAGATGGTAGTGGAGTTCCCCAGATAGATGTGAGCTGGGTCTGTGCATAGTAATGATAACAGCATTTCCGCTGCAACATGGACTGTTTGAGTGATCATATACCAGGAATTCACAGGAAGGCAGAAATCCAAGATGAACTCCATTATTAGGATTTCCAATGTTTAACTTAAACTTTTATTTTATTTTATTTTACTTAAAGTGTACGCACAGTCTCTAGGGCTGACATAAGAGCACAGGAAATAGTTTAAATTACTAACTGACATGACTAAGAGTCAAATGAAAGATATAGCAGTTCAATACATCTGGACAGTTTTTCTTTTCAGGGTCTTGGTGATACTACATCACAACATGAAACTGTCTCCTATTCAAACTAGATTCTCCATGTACCACACAAGATAATGTCAAAAATTTAGAGTAGCCCTGCACACACAGATCCTAGCAGACAGTGAATGAACTAAGCATGCCTTTGAGACTGATCCTTGTGGGCCACCTGTTTTTTAAAAGTGTGATTTAGTTTTAATTTAAAATAAGACAAATCCTCTGTTTCACATATATTTTCTGCTAGCATCATCAGTCAACATGTATTTTGAATTAAAATCAATTGGTCCTTCTTATTTTGTGTTTTAATTACTTATACAGAAGAAAGTGAAGTAGAGCTGAAAACACATTGTACATAAATTGCATTGGATCCTGGTGACAGCATAAAAAAGGCATTGGAGTATTAAACCCCATTGCTAATTTAGGGATATCTGAATACAAGAGGACTATTAAGGTAAATTATATTCTCAAAATACTGCATGAACATTTCCACATGGTTTAGTGGTGGACTTAGCAGGGTTAGATTTACAGTTGGACTTGATGATCTCAAAGGTCTTTTCCAATCTGAATGATTCTATGATTCTATGACTCTGTGATATCTGGATTTTTTCCAGATGAGTGTTATACAGACTGCTCAAATATTCTTTGTTGTTTTAAGACTATATTGCATAGACTACAATTAAAGTTTACAACAGGACTGAGTAGGTGAAGAATATCTAATGAAGAGTGTAATAATTAGAAGGTAGTTCTATTTTTCCATCAAATTAGTCAGGAGCTGAATGTGACTATTCTGTTTACAACTACTCAGTGAATCATCCTTAGTAATAAATTCTAGGTTATTAATGAAAATCACAAACTATTCACAATTAAACACTGTGAAACAAGTCATCATTTAGCTCACATGCTATCAAGCCTATTTCCTGACTGAACTATCAATACTTGCAAACAGTAGGACCACTTGAAGACATTACTTAAGCTTAGTCCTCTTCAAGTAGTCTGTAGCGATCAATGTTTTAAAGAAAGAGGCAGTAAAATGAATTGCTTTACATGAGGCAATTCAGTACATGTTCCTTAGGAAGGAGCATGAATGAAATATGGATTCAAAGCAGCGGTTAACAGTTACTTTCTAGTGCTATACATCTGTTTGCCAACATCCCTTTCAAGTTTGGTATCTCAAATTATTCAGCTTACCCAATCAGTTCACAGAACAGTTTTATTTGTCTTTATTTTATACTGCTTTAGCTACAAGTATTCATTATGGTCATTCCTTGTACAACAGTGTTAATTTAATTGATAGGTTGTTATATAAGAAGTAAACATTTGGGGCTCCTCTCTTCCGCTTAAGGCAGGCCATAGGGTTACTTCAAATTAATTACTACTTGAACTAGAACAATTTAGTAAAAGATACCTGTCTTGATTTAAAGAATTTCAATGATGGAAGATTCCCTACAAACGCTGAGGTACAACAAATCAGGATTCCATATCTAAACTATAATTTCAATAGAAATATATCCTATGCAAAGTATTCTTCTAGATATTTGTGAATGCACTGTGTATAATTAAGAAACACATACCCTCCCCATTTCTAGAAATTCTACTTGGAAAAAATGTTAAGAAAACATTTTGACTTTATAGTTTCACTTTAGGCAAATAGGCTTAAATAGTGCCAATAGATACCTTATATAGTTATTTGTTTTGACAAAGCAAAAAAGCTTATGCAGCTCTTCTCCTGCAAATTATTTAGACTTGTCACCTGGCTGGTGGTCCACTGCTGCTTTCAAAGTGTTTAAAATACATGCATTTTTCATGGTGTCCCTTACCTGACATATTATACATAAAAAAGCTACAAGAATAAGAAAGAGGAATACAAGAAGCAGATTTTTTTTTTTTTTTTTTTAAGTTTTAAGAAATGCAGTTGAAAAGCTATTTCTTTCTCAAGATATTTTGGTTTTGTCCCTAGCTGGGTTTCTTTTCTCTTTGGATCTATTGGCACATTCTGAAGCATCCTGATTTTTAGAATTTGGGACTGATTATTAATTCTTTGAAGTGTTAAAAACTAAAATGTAAAGTTCAAAGCAAAGCACTGTCAAAAGTATATTTGTTTCTGCATTTTCCTTCTTTCCTATTAAAGCAATTGAGAGTAGAAGTAGGCTGTTCCTCTGTTTCTTCAAAAGCTAGAAATTCCTGTGCAACACTTCTGGATGGGTGAAATAACCCTATAAGCCTAAAGTTAGGCCCATTCTTGATTTGTGAGCTTACTATTTCAAATGAATTTGCAATCACAACTGTAATTAATAGTTTACAACATTTCATAAATACTTGTTTTAAGATACAAATGCTCATCTTAACTTCACAAAGTGTTAGTGTAGCAACTATATGAGCATTTATAATGGGTGTTAACATAAATTATTTACAAGCAGTTAACTGAAACGTAAACGAACCTAGAACAAATCAGAAAAAGCATGTTCAAAAACATATCAGATGCATTACATTTTATTAGATTAGTAAACCTGGAGATCTCCCTTGAATAAAGACTGAATTTATGTATTCAGATAAAACCTTAGGAGGTTATCATGAGCACTTTACAAGGACAGTCAAAGTATACAGCATGCAACAGGTCACGTTAACTGGCATTACTGGAGCTCCAGAACAACATAAAAGTCATTCTTGAAATCCCAGTGTGCAAGGGGATGACAACTTGCTACTGTGCTACTAATAATTTGTGTAATCTTCAGGATGACAGAAAATTACTTTCCTTCCACTTGGACAAATGCACAGCAGAGACACTCTTTTGTCAACTCCCTTTTACGGTTTGGACTGTAAATTCATTGGGATGTCTTACAAGTGGGAGCAGGATCACTGACAATGACAGTGGCATACTATCCCTGGCTAGATCTTCAGTATTACACAACAGTAATGCAGTGGATTAAACAGGTGTAACGTGCAGACTTGGACCCAAGAAAAAAAAGGCAAGGAAATGACATGGAAACTTGCTTCCTTAAATAGGAAAAGATGCTGGAAAAAAACAGCATACTTTTCATTGGCTTCCAATTTCTTTCTGACGCCAACTCAAGGTCATTAGACAACAAAAATGAGAATAAAAGTTCCACAAAATCAGCGAAGTGAGCAAATTAATGAAATGGGGTTGGCAAACAGACTCTTGCTTTCACCTTTAGGGGAAAGGCAACGTACATGATTTTTCTCTTGTCTACTGGCTTGTGAAATCACTGTTTCTTATTTGCAGTACTTCACTTGTTCTCCATTAATTTCTTTGACGGTTAAGTAAAAACAGAGTTGTAATACCAACCATAGTGACAATGATGGGCAATACGGACCATGATAAGAGCCACTGAGTTTCTTAGCAATAAAAGAAAGCCAAAAACCAAAGGATGGAAGAAGAGATGATGTTCCCAAAAGAGAAAGTTTTTGATTTATTTCTTTCATTGCTTTTGTAGCAGCTGCATTAAAAAAAACCCACCTAAGGGTAGAGTTTCTCTCATCCTTTCACCCAACACTGAAGCTATAAATCAAAAATGCAGTTTTTGCTTCCCAATCTCATAGTTTCAAAAAAGTAAATTGGGACTTAGCTCAAAGATGAAAGGTTGAAACTTGTCTTTTGCTAAACAGCTTGACTTTACATAACTGTTAGAAAAGTAAACTAAGGATATGCTAGTATTTCATCCCCCACTTGCCGCAACATACACAAATCTGTGTTTGTCATACATTCTTACTATAATGAGTTTAAAACCTATTTTATATCAATATCGATCAAGTTATTTGGAATGACTTGCTACAATCAGGATAAGCTTGAAATACTGAAATTGACTTCAAAGTAAAAAACCCCTGCGTCTTTACATGTGTAAACTTTTTCTATGTATACACACTTTTTTTCTTAACAGCTTCCATCAATTAAAAACATGTAGAGTCATTGGAGACCAGCTGTTCTCATTTGTTATGCTTCAATAGACAGGGACTCTGTGATTAACGGTCCTTGTTTTTCTGCAATCTGTAGTCTCTCTTCTCTTCCTGCTTATGTACTGTTTAATGAGATAATCTCAACACTGACATTACTAGCTCTATTTCTGATTTACTGGAATAACTCCCAGAGTTCATTGTGACAGAAGGAAAAGTATCCTAAATCGTTGCATTGGATTCTGCTTGAAGCTGCCATGTGCCTGGGCAGGAAAGGGGTGGTGTGGTTTCCAAGAACCAAATGACTTACTGCCGCAGAATGGGTGCATGTTCTTCACTGCTTTAATATATAACTGGAAATCAAATGTAACAAAGGTCAAAGGCTAGATCTGAACAGGACTATGAAAGACATCTCAAAACTCCAATTTGAAAACTTAAAAAAATAAAACCACAGAGTTCCTGTAACTACACTATAACTGTAGCAAGCTGAAAATTCCCACTGATAATGTAGACTGTTTATGCTGTCTGAACTTGTTTAAATTTTAAAAGACATCTTTTTTAGCTCTTGTCTAATATGAGTATGTATGATATGAAGTAGATGACGCATTTTTGTAGTACAGTATTGGACTTCTCGTTTGTTATTACTAAGGCCGCAAAACATGGTTGTTCAATGTATGGCTGTGTGTACATATTTTAAATTTTGCTATCCAAACCTGGCCTTAGAGCAGTTTGGCAACACAGCTGCTATGTGAAAACAACATAACATGTTACCCTGTGTTTTCTCAAAAAAGCAGAAATCTACTGACAAACATGCTTTATTGTCTACAAAGCATTAGAAACAACAAGCACACTGCTTAGCATATGATCTAAAGTTCTGCTGCATATAGCAACATTATGTCCACTGCTAAGAGCGAAAGGATTTTTTTCTGAGGAAAGAAAGCAACACACGTTATTCAGGCAGACAATCAGAGGTGGCCAGGTGACATAAACTATTACATAATTCAGAATGTGTTTTTCTTTTCTACTGAAGTAAAACCAAAATTTGACAAAGATGTTTTGCAAGATGTTTTACTTTCTCGTAGAAATAATAGAAGGAAGTACAGCCTGAGTGACACAGAGGAAGAGGTAAACTGGAAAAAAGGATTTGTCAGACCAGAGGGCCCTCTAGTCCCTGTACTGTTGCCAAGTCCTCGGGCAGTTGTGCTAGCTATGTGTTTTTCTTCATCAGTTCCATGGGTCATGATGATTTCATATATATGCGTGTGTGTATGCACATGTACACACACCCCCCCTATATATGTGTATTCACACACAGGCGTACACATATAGCAAATTTATAAAGTTATTTCATTAACTGTTATAAGCAAATTCCACTTTTCAAACATTTTAACTATGCTGTATTTATAGCCACAACATTTGGCCTACTACCAGCTAGAAACAGTGATTTTGGTGTTTCAGAGTTGAGAAAATTCTTATCTAGAAACCTTCACTTGATATGCTTTCCACAGTCTCAGATCAAATTCCAAGACTTTTTTATGTCTTTGCCAGAATATTTTATGTAAAAAGCTTTAAATAAAATAGTAAGTCAAATGAACAGCTCAGGGGTGGATTGGGGGAAAAAGAGGCTATCTGGTACAGTTCTAGCAATAGGGGGAAAGTAGAAGTGACTGGTTGTAAGCATCTTTCATAATTCATATACAGCATATCAGCCATTTTCTGTTAACCTGCTTTTAATGCACCAATGTGAGGAAAACACTAATTGATTTGCAATTGATTGATAACCATGAAATAGAAAAACACTTGCCAAATTATTCATCATACTTTGTCATGTATTTTCTTAAGTCCTGAATGCACGCTTTTAAAATGAAGGTAACCAATGTAACATGGTAAATGTATTTGTTGTTTTGAGACTTTTCTGAGTAGTTATCAAAGATCAAATTACTATATACTGTGCTAATGTTAATATCGCATATTTTAAAGTCTCATTATGGAAATAGAACCCGTATGTACTGAGCTGTGTAAAAATAGATCTTAAATATCTTAAAGAGCTCTATTTGACTTCAGATAAGCTGGTTAGCAAACGGGTATAAAACCAGATACTGTAGCATAATGCACTTAAGGACATTTTTAATTGAGATGAAACTGAAAATAATAATAATGGCCAAATCCCAGTGGACTAAAAATTACTTTGGGGAAAGACTGTGAAAGTCATGATTAAAAAACAAACAGAGATTCTTAAATTCATGGTTGGATCTGCGTATAAACAGAGATCTTTTTAATATTCTAGAATGAAAAATATGACCAGGACTTTTGTAATTATAAGAGAGTTTACTGCATCATGTACAGATTAGAAAACACGTATTGCTAATAATTGTATGGTCTAGATATTCCTGGAATTGGCAACCAAGAGATTTCTCTAATAAACAGTCAATGAATCAATAAAAGCTGATGTTATTTTAGAGTAACATCTATCCTCATGTAATTTAAGTATAGAGAAACCAAACTAGTTTTAAACTAGCCAGCTTAAGTTCTTGCAGAACTTTCGCTGCAGTGGCACCAGCTCAGATTGCATTATAAATCCCACCCAAGAAGGTAAGCATAAAAAAATTAAAACCAATAGAAATAAAATTAAGCCATGCTGTCCTCTATGCTGTTGTGACTGTAATGTTACTACTAATTGCCCAAATATACTTTAAAATATACACTAACTAAGGTTGTGAGTTTCAAAAGGAGAGATTTTGAAAAGTTATGGTAAAATAGGGAAGGTAGGTTTACCAAAGGTAGGCTATTCCAGAATATTCCAAGTGTAGGAAATCTAGCATATGTCAAAATTAAATACAGCACTTATAAAACCCATCACTATAAAATTCTGTTTTAAATGTCTATTTTCCACTTGATTTTACTGAAGAGGAAACATTTTATTGCATATTACTACTATAACAGTAATATACCAGTAATATAATATACTAATATACTATATTCTAATATACTATATTAGTGGTATATTAGTACTAGTTTTACAGCTGATCTTGTAATTTCGTAAGGGATCTTGGTACTAATACTAATGAAACCTCTTAGAGACACAATATTACAGAGGAAGGACAATCTGCACAAGTAGAGTACAAGAAATGGAATGAAATTTAAAATGCAAAGGGCAAGGCCTCAAACTTCAAAGAAGAAGAACTTCCACTTTAGGGTTGGAACTCATGATACAGAAGTGATGGAAACAGCTAATTTCAATTTCGCTTGTCTCGCTTTGCTACCACTCTTAAAGGATTGCACTGAAAAGCAGCATATTCCCTGCTAGCTAGATATACATCAGTGAGTAAGTGTAATGGGTGTATTAGTCAATCACAGCAAGACCACAAGCACTGATAAGATGAAGCCACGTAAAAGGAAGATGTTATTACAGTATGCATCAGTAAACATATTCCCGCAGAGATTACAAAAGAAAATGGTAATGCCAATGTCCACAGCACAGATGGCACCCTATCTAGAATAATGGTTCCTTGTCTAATCATCAGCTCAGTGAGAACTGATATGAGAAGAAAGGCCAAAGAAAAGAAAAGGGAATAAGACACAAATTTAGAAAAGAAAACACAGAATCTTGACTTTTGTAGTGAAGAAAAAAAGAAAAAAGCAGGTTGTGAGTGGATATGAATGAGCTGTTTAACTGCAAAGAAGAGAGACAAAATATTTAAAATGCATGACAACGTGAATACCAGAATATCATAAATAAAAGGGCCATAAAAATAAATTTAGTCTTGAAGCTGGAAGGTTTCTTGCCATCAGAAGGATGAAATTAGCATGGAGCAATTTTCCCTAATAGGAGAAGTAGTAGACTTACACTTGAATAGTTATATAATAGCGTCACGATCCTGACTGGGAGACTGTCGCACATGTGGAGGAGTTAGCGATCCACACAGAAGTTAACCTGAGTAGGCGCAAGCCTCTGCTGCGCCAGGCTGAACATGCAGCATGGCCTTCAGGCTGTGCCGTGCTGCACATAGCCCTTGGCCACAGGATAAACACACTCCGTGTAACAGAGGCACCTGCAGGCAGCTCCCACTTGGTGCTTGCACTATCTGCGTGGGCTTGCCTTTATTGAACAGCGCAGCAGGAAGTTTTAGTGTGAACATCCTTTCTGTTTGATAGTAGAAATAATGAATACAGTTCTTTTCTTACATGAAAATCTTATAATAACTTGAATAACGAAAATGGGATAACCCTATCTATGGATGGGGTCTACACAGCCTGCTCATTGGAGGCCTGTTTGATGATGCACAACTCGGGGTTCCCAGCATCTGCAGGGATGTAAGATTATCTATGCTATTCTCTCATTCTTTATAGTGCTAGCTCTAATAATACCTTAGGATCATCAAATGCTAGCTTGAATGATACCTTAGAGAGTCTGAGTGCCTTTCTTACTGGGATCATAAGGGACCAGCATCTCTTGAAGCAAAACATAGTCAGCTTGTTCATTATGTAAAAGGAGATATATGAGTTGTCTGGTCTGCAGCTGCAGGGAACTAGACTGAGGAGGTCCCTTCAGCTCCAATCCACTAGAAGGCCCACATATTTAAGATCTATTACAAAGAAAATCTTACAGATCATGTGAATTTTCATTCTACATCAGCGGGATTGCGTAATCTCATAAATCTATTAAATCAAAGCTGCTGATTCTTGGTCTCAACAAGCTAATCTATGTTTTGTATTTTTGTTCTTTGTTGATTGTTTAGTTAATGTGTGTTGAAGAAAAAACCCAAAATGCTTGTGCTACATTTCTTTTTATGACCAAGACATTCATCATTTCAACTAGGTTGCATACCACCTTTCCAGGATGAGCTTATGGCTCTCATTGATCCTACAGGTCAAGTGTACTATGAAATTTTCCATAACGTGATATAAGACCTGAAAAAAGAAGGTAAGGTTGTAATTTTTTTTAATTTTAACAGAGAAAGCAGAGGTGTGTGGTAACTACATGAACATGATTTGGGTCAGTTTCACTGGAGAAACTTTGTACCCAGTTTTTTGTCTTTCTGAAGTGACGTTTGACAAAGTTCACATTCCTGCCGACAGTACTAAGGCACAGCCCTATAAGACCAGCGGTGTTCTTGATGAGCTTCAGGAATCTTTCCAAGTTCAATAATTGCATGCAAACACCATTAATTCATTGAAATCCCTGAGCATCATTCTTTCAAAGTGACAAACTCTGATGCAAGATCATGCTGCACACATTTCTTATTTATCTGATGTGTTTGAGGTGTGTGCTGTCTTCACACTTGTCAATACACACTTCATAAGATGACAAAAAAAGAATCTGCACACGGAAGTTTTGTAAAAACTTCTTCAAGATGTGGAAGCGAATGCCAATCAACAGCATGGCTTCTTTTGCTTTCCTCCGTTTTTTCCATCATCGACCTGAGAAAGTTTATATCCTTTCCACAAACTGTCTCTCATTGTAAAAGGTAGACAGGAGTGTACAGTGAAATACTGCTTTGTATTTGAATTCTGTGGTTCTTTTGGACAGCTAACTGCTGCACCACACCATGTAATCAGAGTCCATTTTGTGCATAGCATGGCTGTGCAACTACGCTGAGCCTATTAACTATTTTCATGCCTGATGACAGACCTCCGACTAATCTGAAAGTACATAAACAACACATAGTTTGCAGTTATACAATATTAACCAGGAGGCTTGTTTATGAGCAGGCAAGCTATCACAGGAATTCAGTTCCTTGAACAGCCAATGAGACAGATAATCTAAGTTTAGTAACTCGCGAGTCCCTAACACACAAGTAAACAGATAGAGGTACTGCTGAGGCTGTACAGCTGGTCACCAGTGTTCATTCAATAGCGTTTTACTGTCATTTTGATGAGGTAAACTCTTAACAGCACAGGACACAAAATACTGCAAAGATACAGCAAGACAGATAGACAAAGATACAGCTGCTCTCAGGAGAGAATATAGACCAACACACAAAAGAAAAGTCATCAGATCCAAAAATACCTGTTTTTTCTCTTTGCTTCCAAGCATTGCAGTAACATTCTCAATCACCTTAGTCAAATACTGCAAAATCTCAGATGTAAGAGTCAAGTTTCTAATTAACAGTAAGTTACAGCTACTTGAGATCATGGCTCTAAAGGTCACCCACTCAAAAGGCCCCTCTTCCCCTGTGCCAGCATAGCCTTAACACTGAAGAAAGCCTTACAGATCAGAGCCCCAAAGCCAGGTACACAGATTCTGTCACCTGGTGACTCCCTGCGGAAGGGCACTTATGGTACGGTTATGGCATCGGTGCACAGTGCGTGTAGATGGATTTAAAGAGCCAACAGAACTTGTACACTGTGTTCATGTATGCTGAGTATAAGTCAGTGGATAAACTGGTGTAGTGCTGTCTGCTCACTTGTAAGACACCAGTCAGCGCTGGCTAAAAGAAGAAAAAGAGGAGGGCTACCCCCCTTGTCAGTCAACACAACTGAACTCGTTCAGCTTCAAAACAACAGGAGATGAACCGTGTTCATACGTGAAACTAATGCACGCAGGCCTAAAGGACCCGGACTTCACACTGTAATCCTTGCTGTTTTTTCCTTCCCCAGTTGCACTAATCTTAAATGGGAAAACTATGTAAACTGTTGTATCTTTATAGCTATACTTGCTGAAGTCTGCGCTTACTACATTAAAAAAAATTAAGGCCTATAATAGCTTTCAGTGATTTAGCTTAATCCTAATGCTCTTTGCAGCAGATAGAGACAGTGTCTAGTCCCAGTAGCTGAGTTATTTATTTTGCCTAAAGTGTCTACTGAGGATGAGTCTGGCATCTCCTATGACATCAAAGAAGGAAAAGGAGGGACGAATGTAAGGAATACCACCATAATGTTATCCTTCAAAAGTACTGAAGAGATTCTTATGGAGTGTTTCCAGAGGTTTAAAAGTTTTACCTGTGCTTCCTGTTTGTAAATGGAACAGCAAATCATATATTGTCAACCATATGCTACTGTCAAGCATGTCTTTGAGTAACCACGTTATCATTAGAGCTCTTGGTATAGCGCTGAGCACTGGAAGACATTGCTTACATTTATATTTTCTTGAAGGTTCTTAATGCATTGTATTACATTCCAATTATGGAAATAGAAATTTAAGATTATAACATTATATTTTGATACAAGGCAAAACCATAATTTTCTAAAAAGTCCTGGGCATTACACTGTAGAACAAAAATATCAGCTTGCCTTTATGTCTCATTTTCCAGTGTTCCTTCTACACTTGCTCCAAAGAGACACTTAGTAAAGGAGCAGTGACTTAGCACAGGCAAGTTAATATTGTTAATGTTGCATCAGCATATCCCAGAATTATTTGACCAGTGCTATAATATTCTAGGAGATAGCTTGTCACCGAGAACATACCATATAAAATCCCTCACAAATGGCAAATTAGTTTAACAATATATGAGAAGAAGAAAAAAATAAATCTGCAAACTGTGACTTAATGGCTACAAAAGTGCATTTTGTTAGTGAAGTACTATTCATAAACCGTTCAGTGTCATAATACTGAATGCTACATGATAAGTGAAAGATAACCAGTGTGCTGCAAATCTACTTACAAACAAGATTTGTGTTTGTATTTAAGAGTTCTTTGCCCTTTAAATCTATGTTGTTACCAACATCTGAAGAAAAGTATAAACGTGTTTTTGACTTTTGTGGAAGGGAATATATGTATACGCTTGGGGAAATTTGACTCAAGTACTTGCATAAACACTGCATATACATAAACGCTGCTAAGAGCAGATTTTAGTCCATTATCCTGCAATTTTAAATGTCAAGAAACAGACGCAAATTGCAAATTAAACAGTTTGACAATATGAAGACTGGTGCGCTGAGTAATAGCCAAAGACTTAAGCAGCATTCATTCATCTAACAGAATCTAACAGCTGTATGGTTCATGCATCAAATATTTTAAAAACTCAGAATAAACTGATTCTACATGAAAGCGAATTAATTGAAGTCAAATTAATCAAGAATCTGGACTAATACAATGATCTTCCTCATAAGCAGATAAAATATTAGAATTTTAAGTAAAAGTGTATTATGTTGCATCACTTCATGAAGTAAATCTGCCAACTGTTCAGAGAAGAAAATCTAAACCACAGCATATCAAGGAGACAAATATACTGTATGAATAAAATCGCAATTTTTATAAATCCTCAAGAGAAACATGCAAATAGGAAAATCTGAAGCAGCAACATGCTCCATTTTCATATGTAAACTGTATCTGAATAATTACGTGTTTGGCTCTTTGAAAGCTGTCTAAATCTAAAATGAAATTAAATTATAAATGGTGTTCTTGTAAGAACTAGCCTTTGACTGTCTAAACACTTGCCTGTATGGCCTTTTTCAATATCTTACTGTTTTCTGAAAACATGCATCAGTATTTTCAAACCTATTCTCTGTCAACAAGCATTTCTCCCCATTTAAGAAACATCAAAGCGAGCTCATTCACTGGGTCACAAACTCAAAACAAGACAAAAGAAAGAATCTTTCTATCCTCAGTATGAATCTTGTCTCCCCTTAACCTCTCCCTGCAAGAGGAGAGGAGAGGATGAAAATAATTTTTTTTTCTTAACTGTTCCAACAGTAAAGAAGACATTAATTTTTGGAAGACAGACCTTTGAATTTCTTGAAGAAAATAAATTATTGCCTTATCAGCCTCTCAAATTCCCCTTACATCCATTTTGCCATAAATTTCTTATAGCTAAGGCAACCATTATTTGTCGTTTCTCTGAGTATCATGTAATTCATAACTTCTGTGCTCTAACACAAAAAATATATTTAGAAAAAAAATGGAAGCTCTCTTTTAGACTTAACTCTGTTAGGCATATATACAGAGAAATGTTCCAATTTAATGAGAGGGTTAATGAGGTTTTTAGCCTTACTTTTTTGCTACTTCCCCAAGAGGCTTATGTTGAATTTTACATACTAAACGTGTAACCAAGCTTAGAAAATCTAAAGTTAGATGATTTGAAATTAATTGATAAGTATTTTAAAAGAAAATATACTAAAAATGAAGAGATTTCATTCTGGAGCCAAGTGCTTGAATACAAAAACCCAAAAACTTAGGTCAGTGCTAGAGAACCCTGAGAAGAAAAGAACTGCCTACAAAGTTATTTCTTCATACTTATTGAAAACTCTTCTTCAATTTAAAACTGGACTTACTTATTTGACAATATTATATAGCAGTGTATCAGAGTATTTGCCTCATAACCTTTGATGTGCTAATAAAAATTATTTAAACAGCAGTGAATGTACCAGTTTTAGTAAAAATATGCATAAAAGAGCTAATAATAATATTTTTTTTTACTCACAACTTAGTAGACTTGGATAAAAGGCAGTATAGCTAGCTATGCATTTGTTACAAATAACTACATCCTCAGATCCTTTTTAAACCTCAGTTTAAAAATGTCATTACACAAAACTTGTTTTTATGCAAAGGTTTCCGGTATTCCAAATAACTTGCTTCCAAATATTTTGCCCAATATTTTAGGCTGTCAGAAGCAAAAGAAAACTTAGGTAAATGTGATGACAAATGTTTTGCTCTTAGCAAAGCCCAAATGTGTGTGATAAAATTCTGACCAAGGTGTCACACTAGTCTCTCTGAAGAGAAATGGCAGGCAAACAGGTAAACGCACACTGCATTCTTATTAGTATTGATTCCTTAGGTTGTATGGAAGGTTGCTGGCTGGGAGAGCTAGACCAAGATGTACTGGAATAACTTCTACAATATTTAACTTTATCACTGAGAAATTGTGGATAATGTACCTACCCGATGAGAATACCAAGATTCAAATATTTCAACATATGTAAAATGATGACTTACTGTCCAGAAGCAGCTAGCAAATGTACATATAACTTTTCTTTTTCATCTTCCCTCATGCAGTCCCAAACCACTTCATATACTTTTGCAATAGGTTATAAACTCTTTGGAATTAGGATGTATATTTTCTAAATTACTACTTAGTATTTCCCACAACAAAACTTGCAACTTGGTGACATTTAAGTGCAAACATGATATGTATTGAATAATAAACAGCAAAGAAAAAGTTTGTTTCTATAATAATTTTCATATTTGCAGCAGCTAAAGCTTTGATGAGCCTGTTTACTTCATAGCTCTGGTAAAGTACTGATATCTCTCACCACCGCACGGGCAAATATATAAATATCTAAAAGAAGTTGCTGCACCTCAAGAAACACTGAATGTATATATTAAGAGAATTACAATATCACTTAAACTTCCAGTCAAAATACTATGTATTATACTTATGTTTTCAAATTTCAGAAGATCCATCCCAAAGATGAACTACAGAATAACTGTATCGCTCATTGCTGCATTTACGCATTGAACCTTGTTCTTCTGACTATTTACCTAATTCCTTAATAGAAACACGGAACTTTTTCTTAATATTAATAGAAGTGTAGCATTCAAGCGCCACAATATGGTAGCACGTTTTACTTGGGTCACTAAATGCAGATTAAAGTGCTCGGCTTCTGTTTGAGTTTGAAAATTACAACCACTCATGTAATCTATTTTCAGTAGGGATTTCTACAATTTGGTACCGATGAAGTAAAATTTAGTAAAACAGTCTCTGATTCATTTGACATTTACCATAGTTTCCCAAATTCACAATTTAGTTCTGCTAAATTTCCAGTATTTTACATTTATATTTACAGTATATATATTTACATTATATCAATATAAATACAAAAAAACCCCAAATATATCATAGATATATTTACGTTTTATCTACCTTCCAAGGTAGAGAAAAGAATTATTTCCTTGATACAGCCAGCTGAGGTACTCTGGCTAGTACTGAACAACAGATCAGCCTAACGGATCACAGTGCTTGTGTCTGGTCTTAAGAAAAAAAACCACACTACTGTTCACACTAGTTCATGCAAATAGAAGGTAAAATGAAAAATATTTTGACAAAAAGCAGACAAGTTTTTTCTAGTTCTCAGAAGGCTGCAGAAAGAGGAAGTGAAGTTTTTGCTCTGTGGACACAAGACTCAAACAATGGAAGAAAAAATTTCAAGGCAAAACTATATCCCTTTATAAAGGCAAACTAATAAGTATGCACTATTAGCAATCTGGAAAGTAAGATTTTGGGTTTTGTTTTTTTTTAAAATGAGATTTTTTTGTGTCATATAGTCTTACCTTTCTCTGTTAAATTTCAGAGAATGTAGGATAGCTGGTCGCTTCTGTCGGAGATTCCACAAATGAAGTGCATCATCTGCACTTGCACTGACCAAAGCACCCTAGAGTAAACACAAAATGCGGCACAACATTTTACTTTTCTGCAGATTCTGTCATATTCTTAAGTGATCCTCACTGTTAATCATCTACCCGTAGAAAACGATAGTTTATGAAAAATGGTTGCTTTCTTCCAGAAAAAATACATTCTACCATAAATTATAGTCAATTTGAATTGATCTGGTAAATGTAAATATTTTGAATTAGTAGAAGATCAGCCAAAGTTAAATTAAAACTCCATCAATTTAAAAGGCAAATTAAAGCTTTGTACCAAGGTTATACATGTGAACTCTCATCTATTTCCACATAAGCATAGAGATTACCAAAAGGAGGACAGACAACAATTGATTAAGAAGGTGAGCGTAAAGGATATAACTAAAGGAAAAAGGGATTAGTACACACATGTACACACAAGCGACAGTGCCAAGCACAGTTTAGTAGTCGTATCAACAACATGAAATTCTGGAATTGTGAAAAGAAGACGCAGATAAGAAAGTAGGGACAGGTAGCAGGGGGAGGGGACCTTGGAAGAACTAAGAGATGTAGACAAAAGGACAGAGACTTTATCACAGATCAGAAATACTCTGAAGACTGGTTCTGCTTCTGGTGGCCCAAAAACGGACATCTTCCAAGGTCCAGACCTCTATCTGCCTGGACAGCTTGAAGTGAATTTATTCTACCTCCTTCCTACTACCTTTCTCCTCACCATGGAACAGTGATGCCATGAGAATATGGACTGCAGAGGAAGCTCTCTACTGCTGCTGCAGTGGTTTACTACATTTACACCTCAGATCAGGTCTAGTACAAAGGATCTATCCCTGTGTATCACTAAGGCAGAGAGGAACCAGATACTGCCCAAACAGAAGGCAATGCTTTATTTTGAGGAAGAGCGAGGATGTACCTGAAAGATCAGTTCATACCATGGTCTTTCATACCATTATGCCCGATTGATAAACTTCTCTTTTTGCATCTTGGATTCCTTCCTAATCCTAGCAACTGTTCTTTTCAATGTTGACATATGCAAATGGAATTTATGAAGGTGAGACTTCTCTAATACAGTGTTACCCATGCTTTAATTCTCATCTCCCAAAGAGTTTGGACCAATGTCAGAGAGAAACTCCACCACAGAAATCAAATTAATCCTATGTATTAGGGATTCTAATGAAAAGAAAGAACACTGATTCAAACCTTGGCCTCCCTGTTTTCATACCTGCCTTCCTCTAAAGAATTCCACTGGACTGATTGTTTCTAAAGTTTCATTTCTCCCTCCTCAGTTTCAGGTACTTTCCCCAAACAGGTGTAAAAAAAAAATTAAATATTTTCCAGGTTTAAAAAACCACAAAACTAAAACTCTTGCCTTGAGAAGCTGTAAGATCTCCATCCTTAGAGAGATGACTTGAAACTGTCAAAAGTGTTTCCTTATATCATGGGAGAAAATTAATTAAAACTGAACTACAACTAGCTTATAATTTGGCCAAACTATGAGGTTCTAGAAAAGAACCCCAGATTTATATGCTCCAGAAAGTCTTCTTGCCTATTGCCATCTCCAGAGATCTTCTGCACAGAGTGAGCTGTAATCTCTCAGTGTTTCTCCATGTTGTCTAAACTTGATTTCGACAAACCGCTTACAAAGACTAAGCATGCTGGTTTGATTGATGACCCCTGCAATTGCTTTTCCTTGCTTCAAGTAGTAGCATATCGCCAACTATTGAGCTTTCAGCCAATAACCATCAATATCTTTCCATAGAAAGATTTAGTTCATTCATTAATTTGAATTTTAAACAGGACTGTGCAGCATATTCAGCATTTTAATGGATTTTACATCTACCTGCACACATTCATCTATTGACTGCCTTTTGTTCAGTACTTTATACTGATCTATATGAAGGTAATACTTTTCCCTGCGTGCAGTCCCATAAATAGTCTTCTAAAAGGCTGTATAGTGAACGTCCTCTGGATATACGCCACTTACTTGTTTGCACAATTTGTTAACGTGAAAAGTTGTACCACTCAATTACAATACACGAATTGACTTTTTCAACTAAATTTATACAGAAGAATCTGAGTAAATATGTCCTTACCTCATTGATTAGGAACTGGAGCTGCAGGACTGCAGCACCACTTTCATGTTGGCAGTAGCAATCAACACCAGGCCTGCCCAATCTGTTGCCATCAAAGTCAAGGATTCTAACATTCCTGTTATCACCAGAAGTAAAGAGGAAAAAAAAAGAACTACCAATTAAACTCTAATTAACCTTTAATTAAACTCAATTCTTCTTGCTTTCTGTAAAACAAAAGAATTCATGCTGACTTTCCACTATTCTAATTAAAGTACCAACATCATCAGGCTGAAACACGTGCAATTGTGAGTGATTTGTTCTTGCCTGGCTTTTTTGCCTGTGAAATAAAGTACACGAATTAACACAAAAATTCATCAGGATGCATCTGAAATTTCTTTTTACACATTTTTGGTTCATATGACACATGAATGTATTGGATTTTTGTACTTATCAAGACATTATAAAATTAATAATTTAGGTCTAAGGTCAGTAACACAGTTCTGTAGCAGGCTTTCTTTTTTCAATCTGAGAAAATGTTTTTTAGCGTGAGTGATTTCACACTTACATAAAAGCTCACGCGTAACTATTACTCTCTGTCTCATCAACGCAAGTACAATGCAGTGCCATGCAGGGTTATCCAAGTCTAGCTATAAACTACATCCTCTAGTCCAGTCCCCAGTCTGAGAGAAACCACAGTTACACCGCTTCTGGCAACCCAGCTAGTTCACTTGGAATCAACCTTGACACGCTGCTTTGCAGCAATATCTTCTTGTCCAGATACGTCATGAACGTAGCTTTCTATCTGTTCTTTTTGGGTCTTTTCTCTGCATGCTGAACTGCCATCTCCCTAACTTAAATAATTACCTTTCCCATCCGAGTCAGAGACTTTGACAAGAAACTGCTGTTCCAGAAAATTAGCGAAGAGAAAAGGTAAAACAAAAGAAGAAAGGAATATGAAATATATTATTAACAACCACGTTGTATGAAGCAGGTGAAACACCTCCATATGCAATCAAAACATTAAGATTATGATCAGAAACAAGATTTTACAACATAAAGCCCTATCTACTTGTTCTATATGATCATATTAGCATATTGTAAAATCCTGAACAAAAATGCCAACTGTCCACCTATAATGCAGGCAAATGTCAGGATCTTCACTTCCCCTTTCACAGGTGAAGAAACTTGCAGTAAACTATTCCAAAATTGGCCTCAGGGAAGGAAAGTCTATAGATTAGCAAATGTGAGGGTTAAAACAAGTATTAAGTAATCACTTTTCCAATTGTTAAACAATCAGTTTAAGGGAGACCACTGATCTTGAGAGACCTGAGCTCTACTCCTCACTTTGCCAACTGGTCTACTTGATAACCTTAGAGTTAAAAAAAGTATCTTTTCTTCCCTGTGCCTTCATTTCCCTATTTGTAAAGTGGAGATAGGGTTTTACAAAAGAATACTGTATCTCCTTTGACAGTGCTCTCAGTGTACTAGTATCTACAGATGAAAAGCTCTGTATAAAATATCATAACTACATTATAGGACAGTAAGGTAGAGAAAAAAACCTAAGTAACTCTATTTGCCACTTGTTCCCAAACTGTAGTCCTGAATACAATCATAACCGATAAAATAATAAAAAACTGTGCATCAACAACCTATTTAAAATAGACAATAAAGATATATGGTAGTCTAGGATACATTTTAAGGGTTGATGGTAATCCTTTGGTCTATTTTGAATGACTGCTCTGTGGCACTCTTTTTTTATATTGTTCCCCACTACTAGTTCTAAGGTGAGAGGAAGCAAGACTAGTGCCGAAACCAACCAACCAACCCACCCACTGGGGATTTCAAACTGAGTGGAAGTCTTAACAGGTAAGTGTTTTCCCTTTAACTTGAGCTTTATATTTAGTATAAATACGTGGCACTAGCTAATGATTGTCCTTAAACGAAAATTACACTAGTACTGTCCTGATTAAGCGCTGTCACCCTTCAGCATCAGTATCATGCTAAGTAAGTTTTCTAGGAAACATCCTAACAAAGTAGATTATTTCATTTGGTGTATCCCAAACAAATGAAGCACTCTCCAATAATTCACATTCATTTGCATAAGTGTTCATCCTGAAATACTTCACAAATTACTAAAATCAGAGAGAAATTGTGCCGTCTGCTTCAGTCTGGCCAACTGCCCTGAACTAAGGACAGGTGCTTAAATAGCAGCATTATCACTGACTGATGGTGGTTTTCAAACATTCTGGGAGCTGTGGTGAGGTCCTTCCAGCAGAAGGAGCTGAAGAGATATGATGACTTGGCGTGTGTTCTTGGCACTTTAGCCCATCTTCTGCAAATTCTGTGCCTTGCTGCCAAGCATGGAGGAGTACAACCTTATCTCATCAAATCTTTTCGTACCAGTGTACTCTACCAGGTCATACAGCAGAAGTAGCTATAGTACAGGCTTTGGACTGAATTTATTCTTTTACTTTTGGTTTTTTTTAGTAAATAACGACTCTGCTATAAGGGAGAGTGGAATATCTCTGAAGGTATTGAAAGGGAGGACAAATACAGATATATCTGAATACCTCAAAGTAAATGTCATGGGTTTCAAGGATAAAAGCCAGTCACTATCTTCTCTCTCTTCTCAGAACGTTGGATGTCCCAGGGGCCTTCATAGACATGCCAGATTATCCTAATTTATATAAAAACTAAGTCTGGATGTCTGTTGGGATCCAGAGTGAAACAAGTAGAATCACAATTATGTGCATCAAGCAGCAAATGTGTGACAGTAGTAACATTCTAACAGAGAAATGTTCCTTCTGAAAACAACATTTAATCCTGGTTTTAAGATCTGTATGTGTGAAATAGGATATTTTGCTCTATATTCACCTGTATGCAACAGTTTTTCATAGAGTATTTCAACATCCTGTTATTCCAAAGCTTATCATTATTTTTGGGGGGGAGAAAAAAAAGCAGTTGTTTGGTTGACTAATTTTAAGTACTTGAATTCGGCTTCCAAGATGCAGTCTTCCATGACAGCATAATACATTATTAACAAAGAATTTACACTCTCATGTCTCAGGCCATTCCATCACAAGTTGAAGAAAATTTCCATTTCCCAATATTAGAACCTGATTCAGATTTTCTCTCCAAATCCTTTTGGTCAATTGTATAAAGATCAATTAGTATTTATGTGATAGTCTCATGTCATATCCATACTCACTGTATCTTGAACGCCTGATGTCAGAGCACATGCATGTGTGGATATGTTTTACTAGAAACCAAAGTTGACAGTGAATAATTACATACATAGGAGAGGTATCAATGGGCAAAGCTTCTCATAAGCAAACTATGACCAAACTTCCCACAGCATCCCACAAATTTCTTATTCCATGACTCATTTTTAATATATGATACATACAGATCTGATGTCTCTCATTCTTCTCAGAGGTTAGTACTAATGGAATCCAAAGACCTGAATGTCTTGTGTGTTTGCTGAGAACTGTAAGTGCAGATACTTTAGAACTGACTCCTGGACTTGAGACCACTGTTACCTGCAGCAGGTATTTAACTTCTTAGGACCAGAACGTCCAGAGGTAAGACATGTTTTTCTTCATTAAGATGGGTGATTCTTTAGTAGTGTCAGATCCAAGTGTTTTCAATTAAATCTTTTTGCAATAACAAGGACTGCAGTCTGATTTGTTCCTCCTTGCAAGGCAGAGGAACTGAAGACATGGTATCATAAAGGACCTCCTGCCAAGGCATGCCAAGCAGCTAACAAATATCCCCTGTCAAGTAAAGACTGTTAAATTAATACAGCACCTTTTTCAAAACCAAAACTCTTCTGTAGAAGAAAATTACACCAAGCAATGTAAATAAGCAACTCTAATTTTTTTCGACTACTTAGCTAACTTCTGCCATGACTAAAAACAATCTACGTACAGAAATGAACACTGACATAAGGGGTTATAATTACTAAGCAGAAACCATGGTCTCACATCCACCGTTTTAATAAAAGACGCACATAGAAATGGGCAACCCCCATTTATAGCCTCTCCTTAAAACATTTGGGAACTGGGGGGTGCTGCAGAAGTAGCATTGCTGCTTGAAGGAGTCCTGTCATCTGATCTACACTGACTGGTACATGTTCGGGTAGGAATATGCAGCACCCTAAGAGCAGATGCTTGTGGGCTGGTGTTACTCCATTATATAAACCAACTGTAAAATTGATTTAGTGTGTAACTTGAATATAGGACAGCTTTTTCTTGCAGAAGACCTATTCCACTGAGTTGAGTGATTTATCAATTTAAAAAGCACCAATGTATTTAACTAAATAATTAAGTAATAGAACGGTCAAAGGATTCAACCACACCACTAACCAACTAAAAAACCCAGAAGATTAGTCAATTGTATCTGTGTCACAGGATGGATTTTGTCAAAATATAACAATTATGAAAACATCCTCTTCATCACCTAGATTTGCAGTTCTGAACACAGCTAGTTTCAGTTCCTGGAACACATAGTTTTACAGTTCCTTTGTGGAATTTCTGTAAGTCTCACATATATTAATTTTCTGTCTACTAAGGAGAGTGCATATTCTGGTACAAATAAATGCCATCGTCCAAGGTTTTGTACTTCAAATAGGCTTCAAACTGAGGGTTTTTTCTCTTTCCATGAGATATTTTATCTTCATTTAAACATTTCAAACAGCAGAGAATCAATGATTTTTGAAGTATATTGCTGCACTGTTTAGTTATCCTCATTATCAAGAATGTCATGCTATATGTAGAATCAATACATTTAGCTTCAGTTTCAAGCCTTTGGATCTCATTATGCCTTTCTATGCTAAATTAAAAAACTTTCTATTAGCAAAAATTTCCTGCTTTGAAACTATAATCAAGATGTATCTTACCCATCTTCTGCATAAATAAATCCAAAAAACCCTGAGCTCCTTTATTCTCACGTCACACTGCAGTTTTGTTAGCTCTTGAATAGTCCTTATGTTTTTTCCTACATGTTTTAGAATTTGTTCTCAATTTCTTTCAAGTATCAAAAACAGAGCCACACACCATCTTGGTAATGGTTTCTTTAATACAATGTAAAAACGTATATGACATTTTCTTATTCCTTAAATTCAGTATAGCTTTTTAAGATATGTGTGTGTGTGACATCTCTTAATTACCTTAGCAAATTGGGAAACCATGTTGTTTATGGTTTTTGAGACCTCTCCATTGCTTGCAAAAAATAAGTGCCCCCCCTACCAAGTTCTGTTAACTACACGTAGTTGAGCTCACCGAATTCCTTGAAAAGGACATGCAACCTAATCCCAGCTTTATGGTCTTCTATTTGCTGTGAATTCACTGGACACTGCTTCATTAAACAATAACTCTTAGTGTTTTTTGTTTTAAAGATAGAAGGATTCAGTTTACAATGAGCTTCATTATATCTTGAGTTCATTCAGCTGTTTAAATAAAGAGCTTTTCTTTTTTTCTCCTCCACTATGAAAAAAGCTGAAATACCGCTGCGCTTAGCTGCTCTCTTAGGTTACTAAACATGATGTGTTTTATAAATACAGACAAACTTTTTTGGCACCAATAAGCATGAGCTTTTGGTCTGTAATGACCTTTGTCTTGTTTATTTTTCTTGACATAGATTTCTCTGTTCATGCATGCAAATTATGTAAGAGTCAATCTCAGGAACAGTTAAGTACCCATTATGATATATACAGGCTGAAAAACTTGCTTTCAGCAACTTGATTTCTGCCAGATTAAAGCACCTATAGATAGCTTGTATTTAATGGCAAGTCTATATTTATATAGAATACAGTTGGATAGCTGAATGAATGCTATGAAAAATATGGCCATTTATTCAAGTCAAATGCAAATTCACATCAACACTATTCACAATTTTTTCATTCCTATGAATTTAGAAGCTTTTATTTCCCAAAATATCTACAGATTCCACAAGCATTACCAACACTCACAGGGCTATATATTTTCATCTCTTTGTAAGACTGCCTTCCAAGATCTTTGTCATTTTGAGAATCATCTGTTCCAGAAATGGAATACAAATACAATCACCATGTGATTGAACTCAATCAACCCTAAACCTGAAATGGCAAATTGCGAAAAGCAGATACTCAGATGTAATGACTCTACCAATGTTTCGCAAATAACATGTAGGTGAATAATTTTATATTCCATTTGTGGAATATCAATAGTTTTCAATTTCCATTTGTGTATGCAAATACATGTATATAATAATTAAAAGAAACCACCTAGCTCTAAATTCACCTCCAAAAAAGGAGCCATTTAGTTACTAGTCTATAAAAGCTCCACATTGCCACGCAGCCACTTGCTGTACTTCTTGCAGTACTAACAAACAACATTAAGAGTCTGCATTTACAGTGGGCTTCCTCTTTTTTTTTTAGGTAGTCCTAAACCTCAGCAAGCTCACTGACACATACAGATAAAAACAAGAAAGACAACAGAGAGTGAAAACTGAAATATGTAGGAGTGAGTGAAAAGTGTATTGATTATATTCACAGGAGCTGTTGTTTCAGAGAAATTTAGAAATGCAGACAAAAGTTTAGTCGAAGGCATGACAAATATGGGAATAGAAGGAGGAGCATATCTGTAAAGCTTGTTTACAAACACATCTGGTAAAGAGCTACAGAGAGAATAAGCTGGGAAAGAGTAATACTCTTGTCCCAATGTATACTGGAGGTTATGGAAAACTAAACTGAGCCATGAATGAGAGTACTGTGTATTTTGGAACATCCTAAAGCCAGAAAGTCACTTTAACATAACCAAGAGCCTGCACAACAACATATAGAGATATAGATAAAAAAATTGATAACACAACTGCATTTTATTCAATTTACTGCCTTTTAAGAGGACTATGCAAATTATACCATTTGCTAGCCATCTGTATGCACTGGGCACAGATGGTAGTCTAACATACTCTCTCTTACAGAAGAAATCATACAGGTAGCTTTAACTCAGTAATTTTTAATTTATTTTTTTCTCAGCCTTCAGACAGAAATATTTAACACAGTATTTGCTCCATGTACATCTGTACACCCAGAACACACGTAACACATGCAGGTTAGCACATGTGCAGTTACTGACAACCAATGCAACCATCTGCAATGATTTTGTACTAAACCCCACTGCATTTAAAAGTCAAGTGCGAATGTTGTTAGTATTTGTGTTATCCCTCCTTGTACAGTCTACCACCAAATTTGTTGATTACGGGTTTAGAGAAGGTTTTAGGAAGTTTTGTTTGTGCTCTTCAAGCAAAAAAATGGAAGACTATGTACATAAAATCTACATAAGACCAAAACTTAAGACTTCTCATGTTTTCCTACACACAGATTTCGTTAAGGGGTCGTTGAATTTTTAGCAATTTGTAACAGTGATCACAAGGTGCTGATTTTCTTCATAGCTGCCAGTTCTGAAGAACAACTGGTGACAACAGAAGATAGAATGAAAAGTGATGACATAATAAGTCTTTTTAAAAAAGGTCAAAAGACTTGTCAAACTAAATGTATCTAATAATAAAAAGACATTTTCCCAAATATTCATTCCTCCTGTAGCTGCTATGGCAGAGTTATATAACTAAAATAATATATTAATCCTTCATCCATGTCATGACAGAGCTTGAGAATACGCATTGCACTTTCTCTTCTAAGCAGAGACAGCAATTAGCCATTACTGGAAATCTTTAAAACAAGACTGCATGTTTTCCCAAATGCTACTTTCAGACCCAACCACTGGACTAGGAATAAGGCAATGAAGGTCCTGTGGCCAATTCTGTAGTCTGTAGGAGATGAGAACAGATGATTAAATAATGTTCCCTTCTTATCTGAAAATGTTTCACTATCTATTTTGACTAATATAGATAGGGCAAAGAAAAACTTCTTTGTTCAGTGGTATTAGAATAATTAACAGTTGCCCTGATTACTTTTGGCTAATTCTTCATGTCAGGTACTTCACAGCAATGAGTCCCACACAATTATAGTTCTGTGTTTCATGAGTAGTCATAGAATTTTAAGATGAGCTTTGCTGTGCACACTATTGTCTTACTCCCAATTTGGTCAAAGCAGAAGCAATCAGGACCACATGTAGGACTATTTAACATGGGCCATTTTGTGCTCAGTCCTGCAATAAGAATGTCCTGGATTTTACTCTTATCAGGTGCTAAGATACCTCCAAACCTACTTTGCTTAGGCTTATCAACAAATCAACACAGAACTGAAACAAAGAATGAAAAATTTCTACTAGAAAGGTGAGATAATTCCATACTTCTCCAAAAAATTATGAACATCTTAACATCGAGGCATTCAAAAGGAAGTCCTTTATGCACAAAATAAATGCTTTCTATAATCAACCTGTCTTCTTTCAAAGTTAAATTCACAATTACATGCAAAGCCTAGTAAATCAACCTGCTAAAATAAAATAAAAATCCCAGAATCAATTTTAAGTAATTTAGTCCCTGAAAATCTCCAGACCACTACCTATCGAGACAGTTAATCGGTTATGAAAGTGAGGTGATTGTCCAATAACAGTTCGTTAGTAGAGATTGTATTCTGATTCACATATTTACCGCAAGAACTGAACTTTATAAATCAAATTAAATCATCATTGTTACATTTTCTGATTATACTGGAATAAGCAGCAAGGTATACCTTGCAAATATAACCCTGAAGCACTGAAGTAGAAGTAGACTGTATGATGACACCCTGTGATGATACATTTTCAGTCTTATTCAATAATATGTCAGAAAATTTCCATGCCTAACAGCACAGAACACTTTTACTTAACTGAGAGATCCAAGTATAATTATGTATATCCTTAGAGAGATATATTATGCAAGGGCACTTTAGTCAGAAAAAAATTGCACTAATACACAAGTACTAATGCATTGAGAAAGACAGTACCTGATCTTGACTCAGGCTTTGTAAGTGGCAAGTGGTTTAGAGCTTCATTCGCTTGATTGTTTGAACATTTCCATTGTTCCAAGGAATGTGCTCTATAACATCAATATGCCAAAAGAAATACTTTAAAAAGACTTTCATTCAGACATTTCAGTGTTTGTCCAACTACAAGATAATACAGATGCTGAGGTCATACACCACATTCTTTTTAGGCAGAGCAGTGCTGTCTAAAGTATTAAATAATTTTGTTATTTAACAGGAAACTGCTCACAGCTTGTTAGTCAGTTTATGAGCAATTCCTCAAATTCATCAGCTGCATCAGCTCTATTATCATCTGTTTAGTATTGGATGATGCCAAGAGGTCTCTGGTACAACACAGAAAATACTTCACATTCAAAAACTTATTAAAAGGAGGTTCAATATGTTAAATTAGGCAGTAATTTCATTCCTGCCTCAGAAAAACAGACAAATGACATTTCTATAAGTTTCAGTTAAGCTATAATAATATTCAACAATTTTGCGAATCAATATACTTATTTTTGACACTTAATAAAGAAAGATGTTAATCTAGAATTTACTTTGTTAAGCAAGGATAGATGTGTAAAACACACAGGAACTCATATGCTATCAATAGAAGTTAAAAACTGGCAATGAAACTCTTCAAGTTCGAATAAATAAAATTTGAAAAAGTTAAGAATTTAATTGAAGAAAATTTAATTTAGAGTTTGACAAAATTTCAGTGAACTATCTGGTGGGGTTTGTTTCTTAGGTGTAGTTCAATATAAATGATACCATAAACGTGTCTATGTTAAAAGGCATTCCAAGTATCAGTCAACCTTAGATAGTTTTGTCTTCTATTATTGTAAAACTCCTGTTTTTTCAAGAAAAGTTTTCAGCAACAAATTACATGGAAGAGACCTTACTTTTTTTCTAGTGCAAGATACAGGTTAAATGTTATCTCCATGTCATCACTCTTATAATCCTCCTGAGCTTCATAATGATTATATCAGATTTTGAAATAAAGTACACTATGGACCACAGTTAATCAGCCCTTCCATTCAATTTACATGAAACAGGTAATGAGCAGCTGGTTAAAATGTATTTCAGAAAGCCCTTTTGGTGTAAATGAGTATGAACTATGATTTTGCCACTTTAAACAGACACATGTAGACTGTGTTATACAAACTGTGCTCATTTTGATGCCAGCTATATTAACTATTTCTGTTTTATTTGAATTAAAATTTATAATCACATTAGTTTACATGAGTAAAGGTTTGAAAGCATAGTTGGTGAATACTGAATAACTTCCAAAGAGCATTTACATTTTAAGACAAGACTGACTACTTCTGGGAATAAAACAGGATGTAGCAGAAATCTCTCAGGATCCCAGTTTCTCCATGCCAATTACTGAAAATCTGCATGTTTCTGTGAAGCAGGACACTGTTTCAGAACTTACCATACTAATATGGTATTATTTCAGAATAACTCAATTCTAGATCTTGTTGGACAAGAATCAAAAGGGATCAAAACTACTTTTACACTTCCTTGGCAATCCAAATTAAAAAGACCGAGAGCTCTGCCTCCCTCCAAGGGATTATTCTTTGAAGAATTTGAGAGAAATGATACACTGCTATAGCTGAAGCATAGCTCTCATGCTGAGGCTCTGCCAGGTAACTGACAGCGAGATGGTGCTAGTGGGGGTGATGGCTTCCAATAATCTAAATCCCTCTCTACAGAATGAAGAGAGCCGGCAGAGACTGTTGAGGCTGGATGACTATCAGTCCAGCCCTGTTTTACCATTGTGATCATCTTTGGCAAGATCTACAGATTTTGTTATCTACTTCAGGAAGCAGATCTGCAGTAACAGCCGCAGATCCAGCACAGCACAACATGAAACACCACCAGGGCCCTGGTCTTTACTAAAGACATCATTGAGAAAAATGCCTTAAGCCCATCTAATTTGTGTTTCTGCAGTGTGATGTGAGGGAGGAAACCAGCAGGGAAACTGGGCAGATGAAGCAAGACATGGTGTAGGGCATCCATACTGCCTACTGGAGAAGTCCCCATATTAATTTTAATTATTAAGCGAGGTTTCATCCAGGGAGAGACAGCTTTTACAATCTAAACAGAATCCCAAGAGCAATCTATCATGCATGTAGCATGAGCAAAAGAGAAGAGAAACCTGGAGCAAAACAGGGAGAAATCCAGCTTGACAGTGTCCACACACATCGATTGTGTGAGCTTCTCCCCACATTGATTTTCAGAAGTTGGAGATATTACTCACATAGCCATATTGAAGTTTTAGTATATAAACTGTAGGTAGGATGAGGAAGGGTGACCACTGACTAGTTAAAGCCTTTGACTCTCACTAACATGAAAGTCAAAACAGAAATCAGGAAGTCAAAACAGAAATCAAACATTACTGAACATTTATAGCAACATAAAAGCTGTATCTATTCTATTCCATCCCACAAACAATAATCACAAAAATCACGTTTCTTTAATCCTATATTGTCTGCAAGACTTGAAAAGCAGATTAAAATATGAAGAACACCTCTGCACAGACACTGTTTCTGCACCTCTACATGCCTGATTTGCTTTTTCACTAATGCAAATTTACTAATATCAATGGGAAAAAATATGTTTTCTTTCTCCTAGCACTGTTGTTTCAAATTCAGCACAAAAGCTAGCATCTAGATTAATTTAAAGGTAGATAAAAAATATAAATACAAAAGGTTGATGTAGAGCAAAGTCTAGGGGAAGAGAGATATTTACCTCCATTTCAGTTCAATGCACATAAGCATCACATTGCGTAGGATGCCTGTCTAGGATAACATTGGGGTGATTCTGAATTTGGAAATTGAACTGCCCACTTTCAGTTGTCGTCCCTGCCCTGTGGCTTAACTTACAAAAATGAGCAGATTTCCAATACTTAAAGTTCAAGTATCAACTTTCCAAAGGAATATATATTTATTAGAGAAGCCTTTGTGGGACAGGACCACAATATATTTGCTAAATCAGCTCAAAAAACTTAATCAGACCAGAAAAGACAAGCGCACGCCTACACACACAAACACACTGGGATAGAGAGAAATGTTTAAAAGGGGGGTGGGTGGGGGTGGGGTGGAAATATGAAGATAGCAAGGGAAGAAGGATATAGCTGATCAGTGCTTGCAAGAGGCAGAAAAATGAGATCATTCCTACCAGAAAGTCACTGACTCAGCATTGGACAGTCAAAATTTTGTAATGCAAAAAGTATTTGAAAAATTAAGGACTGGCAGTGGAACAAAAAGTTTACTTTCTGACATACTCCAGACAAAAAAGGAAAAGAAAGAATAAAATAAAAACCCTAAACAAAAATAAAACCCTGAGTTCTCTTCAACACAGACTTCTCAAGTTGTGATTTTTATACTTTGGAAGGACTTGGAATCTTCAAAGAGTAGGTAAACAGATTCAGAATTTAGGTTTGCACAAGGAAATGCCAGTATCTGTACAGGTAAAGCAGGAGCTGTACAAGAAGGTCTTCTGAGAATACTGATGTATTAGAACAAGCATTGATGAGATGTATTCACAGCTACTGACAATGCTTGGAGGGTTTCTTGTCCAATTTTGCTGATGGATCTCTCTTAAAGATGAGATTTACTCACATCCTAATACATGATAAAAATGTAAGCTCATAGCTTGGATAAAGTTACATAGTTTACATATTTTACATCATAACATTAATTTGTAGCCTGAAAAACTGAACTGATGAGCAAGTAAATGGAAAGAGAAGAAATGCCTCTGAAAGGGATGATGTCAATCGGACCATGTTTAATGGCAAACATCTATTCTTACTGGGTCTTCCCACTCCTCTCTGCCAAAGACAGGCATCAGAAATTGAAACTGGTAGGTGTCTACAACAGCTACTTTCCTGCAAGTTAAGCAATGATTATGTAGGATATGTACGTTCAATTTCTATACTCATTTTTCCACAAGAACATGAAAACCTCACAAAAAGTCCTCTGCTGTTGTACCCCACAGTGAAACATTCTTTTCTAGATTCAGGTTTGCCAGTGAGTTCAGCTCTATACACATAAAAGAGGTTAATTCCTAAACCAGACCTTTGCTATATAGCATAGTGTCCCATTTTTCTTGTGGCTTGATTTCGATTTTGCTTGTTTTAAAACAATCGACTGTTGAGAAGGAGCCCTAGCTCTAGCCTACAAACAAACATTTCCCATGCTGATCCTGTCAAGAATAAGAGAACCGTAAATTCGCCACACCAAAGCTTTTCCTGGGACTAAGATCTGCGTTTCCCTGACTACAAAGAGTTAGATGGCATTGGTTGCTCAACATGATTTCTATGATCCCATAACAAAATTTTGATTTTCTGGGTTTTTTTCAAATTAAGGCATGCACACCAAAGCAGATTTAAAATCCAATTCACGAAGACATTTATATTTCCAACAGCCTGTTCTAATCTTCAGCATACATATTCATTGCACACTAATCATCTGACAGAGTTATTATTAATGGTACTGTAAAATGATAGTGATAGTATCAAAATTAAGTGGTCTCTCTGATATAAAAAATGAATATATTCAACAATATTTATCAAATATTTATCAAATATAGCAATTAAAGTCTCTGAATGGTTTATCTACCTAATAACTCAAATATATACTATAGATTTAATAAATTTTTATTTTGCAAATCAGTAAAATGTTAAAGTCTCAAAAATTAAAGTTGAGCTTACTGTAGGCAATAGAAAAGGTTGTCTACCAGCTTTAGGAGGATTAATTTTGGCACCAGCAATCCACAGCACATTAGAATCAAGGGTTACAAGTCAAGCTATTTTTTTCCTTTACTACCTCATGACAGTAAATACTTGTAATTTTTCTTTCATTTCTTCCAAATTACAACTCTGCAATGAGGGTACATACAATCTACCTGCTGACAGATTTTGTTTCATCTGGAAAGTACAAGCACTTCTTCTGTTCATTGAATATACACATTGCACATTATTTCCCTGCCATATTTGTTTGTTAAGGAATAGGATCCAGAAATAAAAATGTGGTAAGAAATTAATTTACAATGCTAAATTTCATGTTTCCTCTATTCTGGCTATTCTGCCCCATTAGTACTATACAGCAGCTGAAAGAGGAAAATAGCTTTTGATGCTTAGAGATTCATGGGGAAGGGTTTTGTTGTAGTTGTTCCTTGTGGTTTTGGGAAGGGATTTTTTTTAAACAATACAGGTAATACCCTAAATTTCTGTCAACTTCAAGATATTCATGCTTATGGATGATCAATGCATTATGCATCCTGCTTTACCTAACAGAGTCCAGGCCAATGACACCAGCTTTAATGCACTCTACTGCAATGTTTCTAAAACCCTATTTCCTGTAACAGACATCATCTTTGGATAAAAGATACTCAGATGCTGGCCATGTTTGTTCCACAATGATGTCCCCAGCAATACTGTTCCTCTAGCACAATGCAGGTGCCACAGTTGGACCCTGGTTTCACTGCCCTGCAGCCTGCTGAAGAGAAGAAATTCTTCAAATGAAGGAAATGGTGAAGAGCAAAGCTACTGTAACTGTTTACTAGCAAAGGCTTGGTAGAAATACAGGTGGCAAAGCATAAATCAGGGCAGCTCCTCCTTTGTTTTAAGCCTTAAGTCAAATACCACAAATTCCAAGCTCTGCACCAAGGCACTTTGCATTAATTTAAGTATGTTTTGACTTTTTTTTTTTTTTGCAAGACAGATTATGAAACCTGAACCAGATTTGTACTTAATTTGCTAAGATTCTCTCACTTTTTCTAGAATTGAATTTATTTCAGATCACTGTGTAACATGTCATGTTATTATAAAAGGTACGAGTAACCAATTATTGTCTAACCAAAGCTCTTACTATAGCATCCTTCATCATTAGCGCTCTTCTATTTCCAGCTCCAATTTTACAAATCATACTAGAATTGCTGGATTAGCATTAAAACAAACTGTAAGAAGAAAATAAAAACACTAGACAAAAAAAAAAAAAAAAGATTGCTCTGGCTGATATTAAGTTTTTAGAACTAAAATTCTCTGATAGTTAATAGAAAAAAAGCATTTTCTTGGTTGTTGCAGCATGAAAATATCTAGTCTGACCTCTTGTATTACCTCAGTGAACACAATACTGTCTGCTTAACAGAAGTCTGTCTTCCAGAAAGGCAATGAAGTTTAAGATTTGAAGAAATGAAGACCCTATGACCTTCCTTGGTAATTCATTTCAAAGGCTAACTACACATATTGCTAAAAATATTAAGGCAATTTGTCAGACTTTAATATCAAGCCACTAATATATCTCTCTATTAGCTTAGAAAACCTTTAAAGTAGCCATTTTATTCCTGTGAAAGGACATGTACAAAGCAGTAAAACCATCATTCAGTCTTCTTTTTAATAAACTAAATCAGACTGAGATCCTCAAGTCTCTCATTATAACATACTTCTTCCAGCCAAATCATGCTTGTACCTTTCCTGTAAATCTATCGAAATTTCTACAGTTGTCTTTCATATTCATATTCACAAAAAGACGAGGCAAACAAAAGAGAGAGAAAACAGCGAAAGCTTCCCTAATAAGCATTCCCTTATGGTTATGTAGCCCTTATCTAGATTTCACAGACTGGTAATTCATATCTACACTACAAGAAATACCTCAAGCACCAGTGCAGAATTAAACTAGTAATGTAGCAGTCAACTGTTGAACTTCAGTACCAGTAACACACGCTCATGTCGGTAAGGCAATTAACCAATTCTCTAAATAATAACCCTTACATTAAGGTACAGAATCATAAATGGAGAGTTATAGCATGTATTCACTTCTCAAGAAAATAAGGCATGCATTCTGCTTCTTCAGGGGAGATAAAATTAATAAATTTATCTTTGTCTAAATTACCAACTGCTTCTTGAGAAGACAGCCTTGTCTTTGAAGGTGAAGTCATCTACTGGCCTTTTTCTGCATCCACTTAAGAGACATCTCCCAATATTGTCATCATTAAGTCCAGGGGCAGTGAGTATCCCCCAGATCAGAAAAAGTAAATACAAACTCTTTCTCTTTGCACCTTCTTTTCAGGCAAAGATTAGACTGAGTTGTGACATGGTGTGGCAGGTATGGGGTCTTCAGTATGTAAACCATAGCTGCTGCTACTCACAAAAGTACTGGAGCTTCTGGGATGGTTTGGGCTGCCACCTATAATCAGACTTGTGTGCTTCCTAACTAGGAAGGCTGCCAGAAAAGTAATGGTCTGTAGCTAGTTGGTATGATCAAAGTCTCTGCTATTGTGCAGCAGGGAGAGAGAGACTGCCAGATAATTTTTTAGGACACTTTGGGAACATTTCTGTCCAAGTAACAGTCTTCTCAATGTTAATTATTTTGCGGTCTCTTCCTCCTCTCCCCTGCTCTGGCTTCTAAAACAACATGTGATTTAAAAGACAGGTAGACCTTTCTAAATTGCAGACTGCTCTTGTGCACTCTGTGGCTCAAAATAGCAGTTAGCTGTCAGACTTCTATCACATTCAAAACTGGACTTGTAATTAGAGAAGAATCCCAGTATCATCTCCAGACTGAAGGTAACAAAAAACATTTACCCAGTCCTAAAGCAGGTTCTCGGAGTATGTTCATTAGCTATAGAATTACTCGATTAGCTACAGATTTCTACTAAACTGTTTGAGGGCATCGTTCAAGGTATTGTATTCAACATGTAAAGCCTGCCAATCTGAAAACTCATTAATGAAAATACTTTTAGCCTTATAGTGTAATCGCACCAAGCAGAAGTTGAGGAATGTTTTCCTCAACTCTGATAGTACCTCTCATTTTGAGGGTTAATCTTTATGTAGTTCATGAATGTGATTGTGGTTTAGAAGTTCCCTTTTTTTTTTCCTTACTACTGAGAAAGAAACAGACAAACCCCACAATTATTATTGTATCATTAGAGAACTACATAAACTTCCTTTTGTTTCAAAGAAAGCACCTAAACCTTTAAAAATAAACACTTTGCTGTACACTCTCCCAAGAACAACAGCATGATTTCTCAAGAAGTGAGACATTAGTAACCACTAAAAACTATGACTGATTTTTCACTAGACACAGAGGACTCACCGAGCACTGCTAATTCTCTGGCTTTCACTAACAAATTAAGATAACATATAAAATACCAGAAAAATAATTTCTTGGACTTTAGACAAAATGCTTTTGATTCTCTAACTATATAAACTGCATTATTAAAAAAGAAATCTGAGGAAAATTTCAGGTGGACGAAAACTACAGATCATGTCAGGTAAGCAACAGCATACAAGGTCTGCCTGATATTTTGAAATTAGAGTATTTTCTGTAGTCCTCCTAATTATCATCACCCCTCATATAGCATGAAAGCATGTATGTATTCTGCAAGTTAATGTCATTTGATTGTTGATCAGCACAAAGACAGCACTCAGAACAGACTGAAAAACATTTTTCATAGTATACATTTCAATTGGCTGCTTTTTTCCAAAAAAAAAAAGAAGCATGGTGATCAAGAAAGATCACTTTTTCAGAGTAAAACACTCTTAACCCAATAACTAGTCCTTGTAATAACTTATAAAAAAGTACATTTGAAATGAGACAGGTAGGAAAACTTGTCACCTCACACTTAAATTAGTTGTCCAAGCTCTGATGTCTGATCCATAATCTGCTCCAGGTGTGCATAATAAAAAGGTCACTGAAGCACAAATTGACACCATCTGTGAAGACTCTGATTGGTGACAAATACTGCTAGACTAAAAGTCTAATTTATTTAAAAGTCTGAAACTGTAGGTAGCTCAGGACAAGTCTAAAGACAATTTTGTAATCATGAAAGATAAGGAAGAGCAGGAGTTCTTCCGATCCTTCAGGCCACATTTGCCTTAAGCAAGAAGATAAGGGAACAGAAGGAGGTAGCCACTGAGTAGGAAGAGAAGATCTATTAAATCAGGCAAAGCTACCCTAAGACAGCAGAAAAGAAAGGCTTATATTTGTGGAAAGCACAAAGCACTGCTTCAGACATTTCTCCAGAGCGGAGGGAGAGAACACAACATAGCCTTGCTTCTGTTCTTCCTGCAAATTTCCCATCCTCAACACAGGAGCAGCACTGCCCCTTGGCCTCGCCATGACCACACATTATAGCAGAACTGCCTACTCTTTTCCTCTGAAGCGGGCGACCCCCAGAACTCCCTGAGGGCTCAGAATTGCTGACATTAGCTCTTCTCAGGGCACAAACCAAAACAAGGGAAAGGAAGAAAACGCAGACCCGTTGGGAGTGAGGTAGCTCCAAATACAAGTTAACGAGAAGAAGCCTCAGCACCGTACACCTGCAAAGTGGCACACTAACCCTGTACAGTCCCTCTGTGGCACCTATGAAAGATCTCTTCTTTGTCATCCACCAGAGCCACCTGTGCTCCAAGCTCCTGGGAGTGCTGTCTCCCACTCCCTACTCTTCCCCCCCACAGCTGGAAACCTCCCCTGGCTGAGAGGACCCAGCAGCATAGGACCCTTCCAGCAAGGAAGGTAGATGGAACCACCACAAGGTAAATGGAAAACCTCTCTTTCAGCTGTCCAATAAAACCATTTACCAAAACACAACCAAGCAAGCAAAAGTGATGTCGTCTGTTATAATTACATCAGTTGGCTTAGGAATAAAAAAGATGTCTCTTAGACATTGCTGGTACAACAGAATCAAAAGAGCAAGCGAACTCAAGCATTCTGCTGGGGAAGATAAGCTGACCAACTAAAGGGCTGTGGCATCTTAGAGGCCTCTGTTCAGCTGTGCTCCCACAATGCTCTAATGTTTGAGCTGAATAGTTTGGAGATAGTACAGTTCCAAGTACTGCAAGTCCATGTGCACTTCGCCTCCGAGTGCAGCTAGGTGACCTGCCCATTGCTACAATGTCTTGCTGTGTTGCTGTCAGTCAGTACTTTCCCCCTGTGGCTATAAAAGAGAAGTAAAAGATACTTTTGTGACAAAAAAAACCTGCTCCAAATTCTGTTCTGCTGATGCAGACTTCATAAGTCTGTTTCTCTCGAACCTGTATGAGGTCTCAGCACATTTTGCACACTGAACAGATGCTCTCATTAATAGAAGTGATACGGGGAACAGAACTCACCTACACTCTTCTTGGCAAATTTGTCAATGATTAATGTGCTCCCACGAGGAGGAAGACCATACTATGCCCACGCTATGCCTGTTAGCTGGATATACTTACCTCACACATTACGTGCATCTATACCTATGGGGGACTCCACACTTACTGTTATTCAAAACACATATGGGACTTCTTAGAAATTTGTAATTTTTGAGATTTGGGATCTGGAAAAAACATGGGGAAGCATATGGGATATTTTTTATATTTTCAGTTCTGTCATACAGTAAGTTTTTCCAACAGTTATTTTTGTTGCCACATGATATTGGTACGATATCACACTATTCCCATGATTAATAAGCTATTTTTAAAAATGTATCAGCTATATAGCAATTTATTATCTTTGGTTGGCTTTAATAAAAAGTGATACAGTAAAGCTCTGCAGAGAGCTGCACATAATTCCATCACTAGAGTACTTGGGATATATAAATATGCTTAAAAACTTGCTATACATTGTTAACATACTATTTTGATATCTTTATTTTATTTCATAGACTCAGAGAGAATCAGATTGACTAAATTTACTTATCCGACACCTCAGATAGTTATTTTATATTACTAAAAACTAGGATTTCTTTCTGACCTCCACATTTTGAGGTTTTGCTTTCAACTGGCCGAGTTTCTTCCAGAAAGCTATCTTCTACCCTTCACAAATTATGTATCTGGAGGTAAAACAAGAGATATCATCAAATTCTACAGATAATTGTTTAATTTGAATTGTTCTTACATACATCTAGCTTTCAATCTGTCAAACCATCTGTCTTATTCTATATGCAGAACACCATTGGTCATTAGAGCTTATATATATACACACACATATAAATACAATACATACTTATAGATAAAATACATACATACACTTACGTGTGTATAATGTGTATATATGTTAGAACCTCAAATTTTCAGTGACAAATGATTTGTGGCCAGATTCCTATGAAAGGCTAAACTCTCATTCCCTTTGAGGTATCTGTGAGGCACCCACCATCAGTACAACAAGATCTGACACATGAAAACTATACATAGTATGTTACATAAACAAGGTAGTAAAACCAGCAATATTTTGAAAATTCAATTCTATTTTACTAAAAGATATGTAAATCTATAAAAGGAAAATACAGGGGTTGTTTATTGTTACGTACCAGTTGTGATCCTTCATAGTTTGCTCTACAGTAATAATTTATAAGTTAATTAGTTATAAATTTTACATGGTTGCTACTATTGCTATTTGTACTTTAAAATGTGGGTTATCTTGTAATTTATATAATCACAGAAAATATTCATGTGGTTCTGTAACTGAATAAATACTACTTATTAAAATAGCAAAGGCTGCAATTTATCTTTCACTATCAACTTGTAATTCCTTTTTATTTCAGAGTTTCAGTAAAAATAGTTCACTAAGCTTATTTCTTCAGAATGAAAAAGTGATAGTTAAACAGAAGACTGCAGTAGAGAGAAGAGGAAAACAGAGTATTGAGACATTTGCAGCCCACAGAACAAAGTAAGGTAACATAATGAGAGAAGCAACAGAAAATAGTCTAGTTTCACTTTAGGCGTAGCGTCCCTAAAGACATTAACCGTACTAACCATGAAATAGTCAATCTGTAGTATCTTTCCACAGCTCTAAGCTAAAGTCTGAGAGAATTCTGCTGATCATGGTCCTTTCTTAACCCAGCTCCAAAAATCATGTACTAATGTGTGTAAAGGGGTTATCTTTTCAGGAGTGTTAAAACAGTGTTATTGTTATAAACATAAACTGATTTTTGAAAATATTTAAAATCCACGAAATACACGGATATCTTTGAGATGTTAATGAAAAATATCTTTTCACTTCATCCTATTTAAGGACATTAGTGTCCAGTTTGGACATCAGTCTCCAATCTGAAGAATGCAGCACTGATAAAATAAATATATAATACTTCCTTTCTTTATGAGGCAGATAGCAAAAATCTCCATTTAACTGTGAAAGGTACCACACCCAAATCACCCTCCATTTCTTCCAGCCATTGCCTGTACCACAGCATCTGCTTGCTCCGTTCTCCAGCCATAAGCTCATGTACTTCTGCCAAAATTAGAGCCCTCACTGCACACTCCCCACTTTCTGGTCCTGTTCTGTCTATGTAAGAGGCTCATCCTGTTTTGTCAGACATGCTGTCACGCACCGTGACTCCCTGTATAGGTCACATGTAAGCAGAGCTGACAAGCTGAGACCTCATATGCTAACTTGCTCCTCCAAAACAGGTAATGAACCCTAGAGACCCTACACTTCCCCATTTCATTTTCTCATGGATTGCTGTTCAGAAGATGTTTCTTCTACAGTTCTAGAAAACAAAAGTAAAAGCCACCCAGCCTGGGAAAAAATCTCCAGGTAAGCAAACCAAACTCAACTTGTTCACTGCTGCATTTGGCACATAGTCAATGTCTGCTCAACGAGTGAAGACAATGCCTCCATCACAGTGAGATTTATTCTTTTGTAGAGGACAAATGAAGACTATGGAACATTGAAAGCTTTCAAAGAGCTTAAGTGAGGCTGCATGATGCATAACACTTGTATAGGCAATCTCCAGAGACACTAAATTTGCTTTGAAAAATGTCAATGTCACTCCCAATGATTGCAGAAACTGTAGAAATCTCTAAAATGTTCTTTCATTGTGTTTCATCTGACTCACCCTGCAGTAAGTTTTCAGTGCTGCTTCTCCACTCTTCAGATGCCGTAGTCACTGGATTTTTCAGAGACCACTTCAAAAGCTCTGGAGAGAACTAGCAGAATCCATATTACAAAACTGACTCTACAGTGCTGATATGGTCACCTCCCATTATGAACCACATGAATTTGTAATGGGTGAGGAAAACAATAGTGTAAATTCTGGTAAAAACTGGACTGCACAAAATACTAAGAAAATGCAAGAAAATTCCTTAAAAAAGCAAGCCAAAAATCAGAAAGATTAGGGACAACATGGAAGTAGACTGCAGCACTCTGTGTAGTCAGTGTGTGTGCATTTGCCTGAACCATTCAAAAGCAGAGTGACAGAATGCTGACCAAAGAACCTAGAAAAGAAGAAAGGAATATACTTCAACCTGGAGAACAGTCAGGGACAAACAATACCCAGTTTATGAAATTCTATTTCTGAACTACTGAACCTCCATATCAGACTGATATGTACATATGTGTTGCTAGCATATAGGAGAATTTTACAGTGAAAATCCTTCCATTTACATCCTTGAGACTTTGGAAACAAGATGAAAGTACAAAGAGAAAACACTAGAAAATCCTAAAGGAGGACAAAGGAAGTCAAAAGACTTCTAAGGAATCCATGGATGCACAAGAGTTCATATATCAGAATCTAGCAAACATTGTCTATTCATCTTTCTTTTTTCCCTCTTGCAACATGTGGAGATAGAAACTAACCTGCGGCAATAACCATGAATAACTAAGCTGTGCAGATAGCCTGGAGAAAACAGACAAAATAAATATTGCCCTGGTTCTGGTTTTCAGATCCGACCCCATAAACTAACACAAGCTTTGAAGGAAAGTGATCTCACTTTGTACCTCCTTAATCCCTTTTCAATTGCTGCCAAATCCTTGGAATAAAAAAATCCCTTGGGATTACATATATATACCTATACCTATACATACACAAACATAAGTATACACACTTAGAGATATAAACATATATATATATATAAAATTTGACAGAATATGACTGCTCTACTGGAAATCTGTACTTTTCCTAAACCTTACATTATTCGTATTATTTGGTTCAGCACTCAGAATTGGCCTCTTGAACTCAGTGAAATAAAACAGAAGCAACAAGTTCTGCAGAAATCCCAGCTCAGCTTGCAGCTGAAAGGACAATATTTACTGCGCCACCTCTAATAACAACCTCACTCTAAGTCAGTGGCCTTTTGCTCAACCACTTTCTCTTTTTAGCAGTCAGCATGACCTTTGGTCACAAGAGGAATCAGATCAATAGTATCAACATGAACTAATCCGTGCTGAAGCATTTATTCCTTTTCTGTCCTTTTCTAAGCCAAGAAAGCAAGAATTGCCCCAACTCTCAAATTATGAGCCTCAGATGATACACCTCTAGTTATGGGCCTAGACAATTTGAAAAGTAATCTGATTTTTTAGAGCTAAGAAAGCTCAGTTTCCTTTGTCTACTGATCTAAGAATTTCTGTAGTCAGAAACTGTATGTACTCAGATTTTGCAGCAATGATCGTTTATAGACCAAATAATCTCTAAATGACACACTGTTATAACTTTAACACTTTGTAAAATTAAAAACCTGAGTGTATGTATGGTAGCAGGAATCCAAGTTTCCTGAATTTCAGCCTAATCCACATTTATTATTTGGTCATCCTATTGATGCACACAGCAAAAACGTGTCAAATTCTTATTCAAGTAAAATGTCCAAAAGTTAGCAAATAGAATGATTTTTTTTTATTTTTTAACTTGGAAAGTTTTGAATGTCTAATTGTATATGCCATGCATGTAGGAGGGAAAAATGCATTAAAGTATGTATCAATTAATTAATGTATTAAAGTAGTAAAACCACGCACATAGATAAAGTAAGTTTTTTATTATAAATGTCTACACAGAATACAAAAGTAGTACACATTTAGATGCAAAGTTGTAGGAGAATATATTTTATGGGATTTTTCAAATTGTATGCAGCCAAGATAGTCTTTGTTACATAAAAAAAAAGGTAGAACTCAGAGAAAACACATCAAAAGACTTTAAAAAGTCATCTAGTCCATCCTTTTATCCTGCACTGGTCTAACTAATGTCCAAAAATCATTAATCGGAATTCTTTGACTTCCTTTCAAAACCTTAAAACCTTTACGTGATAAAAAATGTAAGTTTCTGCCAATTATTTTCTTTGGAGATCTGTCCACTTTCCATTTTTTCTCCATTTGAAGCAGTAAAGACATAAAGAAACTATTCAAAAGCAGCAGCTGAATTTTCTAGACTTTCAAGGTTCTGGAAACTTACAAAGGATCTTCCTTTCCCTGTTACCACATCTTTTTCTCCAACAGTAGCACTTACCTGTTTTGTCCCACTAATACTGCAGCATCCCACTTGTGTGGTCTATAACGTTAGCATTGGTGAGGGTATCTGTCGTGTACTCACCACGGTGATGTGAGTATCTAAGTGGAAACATTGTCTATAGACCCATTTCTGTTGCTGGTGTGCTAAACGATTCAACACTACAACAGATGTTTTAAGCCCCAACAATCCTACCTTTGAGACAGGGTAATTAAATTTGGTCGACAACGATTAGGACTGTGAAGCATAAGGAAATGATAAGAACAAATCAAAGGAAGAAAGGAGATGAGAATTGGGGCCTTCTTGATTTCTAGTTTATTAAGGAAAGCAGCAGAGGGCAGACTGTTCTACAGATTTTGGGATTCCTGAAATGTTGTGTTTTGAGAGCTCAATCAACGAGTTAACCTACATAGATGAAACAAACTAATAAAATCTACGCATTTTTCCCCTAGAAAGAGCAGCAATTAAAGAAAAGGCAAACTCTGCATGAGGTTTTTAAGAAGCCTGCCAAAATTCTGCTCATTTTCATTCCTCAGCTATTTAATAATTCAGGCAGTACACTGCAGTCAAAATGCCCATTTGCCATTTCTGCATTTGTATAAAGCATTCGTCAGTGTTTTTTAATCATGTTGCCTATCTTTGGAACTGTCATTGCCCTTTCCCATTTCGATACTTTGAGGAAAAATACCAGTGATAACAATTTCATGCCTTGAAAAGAAACATGCAATGCTAACTCTACATTTCGTAAAACTGTGAGAATATCCATTTTAAATTTCATCCGCTTACCTTTCCAAAATGATGATTTATCCTTACACTCCAATGAAGAGAAGCTACTTCTAAATAGCTCTGCTAGTTCTATTCTGCTATTGTTTCCATTTGAATGTGTTTTTTTTTTCCCCGTCTCATTCTTTTAGGCTATCACTTTCAATAAACGGGTATCTAAATGTTAAGGTCATCATTATAGAATCTTATAATAGGTTGCTTTTTGCACATGTAACTGTGCATTTTGAAATGAAAAACGCAGAAGTTTGAATTTATGGTGGTTTTGCATGGAATAGATTGGAGGATACACAGGCACATGATGTCATATGTCATATCCTCACAAACATTAATATTTGAGGATGCTTGAGTCAAGAATGTTCATTTATATACAAGCCTTGATAATGCCTTCCCCTTAGCTCCTAGACAAGGTGGTCCATGCAGGAGCTGTGCTACCAGGGCTTCTTGGAATATGCCTCAAAGTACACAAAACCTCAGTGGATCAGTCATTTTTTTTCTTCTATTTTCTCCCAGGAGTTAAAAAAAGAAGAGATCCGGTGACTAGATTATACAGAGCCAGCATACTTATTTAACTGGCAATATTAGGAGTCTGAAGATCTCATAAGAGTTCTTACTAAAACCACTGAAATTACGTTAGTGCAATGTCCTGGCGAGAAACTGTGAGGGGGACCAATGCTTCCCCCTCATTGGGTGTGGCAGGGTGGGGAAGTGGGAATCAAAGAGATTTAAGCACATAAATGTCTATTGAATTAGAAAGACAAAGAGAACAGGACAAGAACTCAGGGACACCTGAGTAATTAAGATTACCACTCTCCCAAAATAATGCTGACAAAAGTCTGGGTCAGGGTTTCTTTTACAGCTGTGGGTGGCTACTGATGTAAGTTACTGCTGTTCTGCTTCTCTGCATAAACCCTCACCTCATTCCCTCTGCTGGCTTCATAGAGTGTGACTGCTGGGGAGATCAAACTGGGTCCTGACGGGTACACAAGTGAAACTTAGCAGCTTCCCTTGGTCCCTAGTGGGTAGGAGGCTATTGTCCAGATGCTGGTCTGACCGTGAGCAGATTGCTTCACTCTTTATTCTTTAACAGATATCACCAATGCCCTTCTTGTCTCTTCTTTTAAGATGTTCACACATCAGCCAGAAGGTACTGCTAGTTAAGCCTACCCAGACAGAAAACTGCAGTAACTCATCCAAGTTTTTTTGGGCTGCAAGTAGACCAAATGCATGCCACATCCATGCCTTGGAAGCCATGTAGTAGCATTACAATAGCAGTAAGCTTGTGCTAACAGCAAGGAGTACTCTAAAAAGAAATGCAAAAAACCCCCACCAGTGTATTCTTTACAACATTTGAACACAGGAGAATAACTATGATAGAGGCAAGCAACGGAATAATGTTCGTAAAACTACTGAATGTATAGCTTATCCCAAACATATTCCATCCGCTAACTTTAATGGTGTTAAGGATCCTGTGGAAAAAATACTGTGTGTTCAGGTAATTAAAGATCACCTCTAGAGTATTTCCAAGAGAAAGAATTAAAATTATAATGGCAGATATAAGCATGACAATCTTTAAATACATGGCCTTCTGAGTTATATTCTGTTCTTATTACCATAATAAAAATTATTTTTCCAATCACTCTAACTTAAAATAAATACTTTACTGGATAGAATATCACCATTAGGTAACAGATATATGAAAAATGGTCAATTCATTGTACATAAACTCATTGAGAGAACCTTTAAATGTTCCCTTGAGTCAGGATGATTCTGAGTGATGCACTGATTTATTGCAGCTTGCCTACAAATTTGCATTCAGCAATTGTGCGATAGATTTCACTCTTAAAATCTAGGAACCTCAAGGAATGATACTAGTTTTAAACTCTGGACTTTCTGGGCTACAGAAAAAGAAAAGGTCTAAACAGAATCTCAAAAAGCCATTCTGGAACTAGGAGTAAAAATAATTCAGCCTCATTTTGGACTGTGGCAATTTATAAATATCAAGTTATGGAGTATATTTTTGGTGCTATTAAATTTGATAATATCTTGCTCGGAAACAGCAAAGGAAATAGTTTCACCTAATTAAATTATTTGCTAGCAGGATCTTTGGAATAGCTTCAAAAGGCATATGAACAAATTACTGGAAAATGGAATAGCCTTCCTGATATTGTGTGTGACGATTTGTTAATGATTACATTAAAAAGAAAGTGATTCATAACGTGCTTTTAAGGCAAAAGGGGATTATTACAATGAGATAATTTTATCTTTCACATAATACAGGTCACAGGTTTTTGTTATGTTGTTCTTGCATTATTGTGATTCTGTTTCAACAGGCATATGTAAGTTAGAAAGAGACTGAATATTGCTTTAAAGACGTCAACACTAAGCACTGTTCAACAGTGCAGCTTGTACATTCTCCCTTCTTACACTGAGCCGCAGAACTGTCTTACATAGCCACATTCAGACAACAGCCTTGCATGAAGATGGTATCATTCCTTACTCGATACAGAGAAATACATGCTTCCTACCGTCTCTTTCCTCTTCCCAAACCACAGATTCTGCAATCATACAAAACTTTGACATGGAAGGTGGATAGCTATGTAAAAGTGAAGTCACTTCCTCAAACAGAAAACATCTACAATCAAATTATTTGTTTCCTTCTAGAGGCTTCTCTGCATTTTTGCTTATGGAAAACTACCCAACAGTATTTCATCAGATAAACAATTTTTGGAGGGATAGATTATAGTTAAAAATGAATGAGATGACTATTGGATGAACCTTCCAAACCAAGAAGTGGAACACATTGCAAAATTTATACACTATTTTAGAGTGGATGTATTGCATACCACCAGCATGTATTGAGAAACAGACCTAAACCATAATACAGATCACTAACACAGCAAATATTTTAACCAGTGAGGTTGACCTTCCTAAACAGATGTAAGGCAGGGCTGCCAAAGTCCATTCCTCAGAGATCATTGTGTGGTCCCAAAATGCCTTTATTAATATGCATTGCTAACCTGCCAGAAACAAAGGCATCAGATAATTTTATGAGGTCCTTTCTGTTGTCAGAGAGATGATGCTTCTAGTGAGGCTCCACAGAATTGCTGAGTAGGTCAAGGTTATTCATACATTTCACTAGTGACTTGAAAGTTAAACCAGTGCCAGTAAAATCTGCAAGTAACACAAAGGGTATTCTTTGAGGAAAAATAAAAAGGAGGGAAGTCAGCCCTGCTGAATTCCAGAGCCTGTGGCCCAGGCAAACAAAATGGAGGACTGGATCCTGAAAAGTAGTGACTAAGTAGGATTCAGGAATCATAACACACAAGTAACTCGTTATGAACTATTTCTAAAAACAAAGGCTACCTTGGCCTTTGGATGTGTGACAATGAAATTAGAGACAATGTTAAAAGAGGTAATGGAATATTGTGATATTCACAGACAAAAAGGGAAAATGGACAGAAAAGAATCAAGGAAAAAGAGAGTATGTAAGCTATCAGCATAGTTTATCAAAAAGAAGATTTGCTTATTTCTATAAATCTTCTTCAAGAAAAAAAAAAATACTACTAAAGAGATCCTTAATCTGAGAAAGCCGTAATAAGAAGCAATTCCTGAAAGCTGAATTTGAAAAAGAAGCAAACTGGAAATATGGAACAAAGTTTGGGGTTTTTTTTAATAATGAGGGTAATAAAGGAAACCAGTGCAAAAGGGTGAATTGTGCATTTTATGTCTTCACATCAAGTCTTATGTCTTACTGATAAGGTAATAATAAAAAAATAATAAAGTATGATATGTTCATTTATTAATATGATACTTCATTGACAACACAGGAAGATAGAAAGGGTACCAAAGATCACAAAATGTATGCATAACAGATATCTTGTGTAATATTTAAAATTAATGTATTGGTGGCTTTAGTAATTCAGTGACTGTAAAATAAAAAATTCATGTTGGACAACAGCAGTTGGCTGACAAGCCAGAGGAACACAGTCTTTAACTAAGGTGCCTGGTCCCGGGAAAAGACTTCAATGTCTTTGCCATAGTTGATGTAACTCTTGGTTAATTACGTAGGTACCTGTCAATAGCCAGACTGCCTGATTCTGACAACTGTCATCAAATGCATTTGTGTCTAGTGTTTAAATCCAAGGGAATATAAATGCAATAGATGAATGTGGAAGTAGTCCAAAATGTAAAAAGCACTTGGAAGGCAGATTACTGAATCTACTCTGCTAAGTAAAATAATACCCAGGAGCAAAACTAGGAGCAGATTCCCTGATTGTCCATGTGACGTAATTGTTACTTAGCTCCAAGGCTGTGTTTTGAAGAAATGCATTTAGTTCATTCTGAGACCTAACTAGGGAGTGGTTCAAAGGGAGGAATATTCCAAGGACAACTCTCCACAGACAATGTGAAAAGGCTGTGCCTGGTTTGGCTTCTTCTGCACTATACAGTCTTTCAGCTCTATCCCCAAAGGTTTTTCATCCTCAAATACCACTGCATGCATTCCTACCATATTCTGGAGCTTATAAGACACATCCTTTGTCTTGTCTTATAAAAACATTGCGCTGTAGGGCTGAAACACAGCCCTCAGATTATTTCAGAGGCTTTGAAGTGAAAAAAGAAAACAAAAGGAAAAAACCTTAGGCCCACTGTGGACCTCGGTCAAGTGTTATGCTGGGTGACGTCTCAGGGAACAGAAAGACCTGAGTAGTTTTGAGGCAAGATGCTCCATTCCTTGGAGTTCAACAAGCATTCCTCAGATGGACACATTTTTGCATTGCCCGTACATCCTCTGAGTCACCACTACTCCCAACTAAAAGAAAAAAAGTGAAAAAATTTAGGTGGGGAAAATTTGAAACAGGTGAAGAGATTTTGTCATAAATAATAATTGGGAAAAAAGGCAACAAATCATCAGGTGCAAAATACAATCTTGTTCATAAAATCCTGAACTTCAGTCCAGCTAACTAAAATCTTTGCTTTACTATTAAAGCCTGTAGAGTGATGAAAAGCAAGATGAACTACGGTAAAAAAATGGCAAGCTAAGAATGCTCTGCCTCTAGAGGTTAAAAAAAAATCAGTCTTGAAGGATTTGCTTTGATGAATGTGAAAAGAATTGTTTAAGAATGTAAAGGCTGTGGAATCCTTTTCCAAGACTGCAAAAGGTCAGTGGGTGAAATATGTAGCTTGCTCAAGCTTTTCAAAAATAAGTATAGATGGCAGAAACTTTCCCTGGCTCCAGGAAAATCCTGAAGTACGACAGATGTCTATCCTGAACATATTCTGATTCACCTCCATATACTTCTTCTACCTTTACGGTCTAGAGGGCAACATCCAGCATACAAATTGGCTGAGGTCTTTTCTGTTTGTGCAACAGGAAACTGCTGCCTTAGCTACACACATCCTACATTCTGAGGATGCAAGGGCATGTACTCAGCAAGCTCCCTGGCACAGTCACTTGAAGCGTAAAATATAAGCATAACACACATTCAAATATTTGAGTTCAGCAACCTTTTAGTGCATAAGAAACAAGACTTGACTATTGCTTCAACATACAGCATTTTTGAATTTAAGCCAATTTGGAAGTTAAGGTCTCGTAGTATTTGCTCCATTCCATGTGTATTTTTCCATGTATATTGTTTTGTATAATGTACATGTTAACCGCATATTGTTTGATTTCTAATATTTGTTAAACTGTAAAATTATGCCTGACTGATGAAACACAGCTGCTTTTATATCAATTTAAAAAAATTTTGATTGATAACTCTATATATATATAAAAGATTTCCATCAGCAATAATGAAACTGCAACATGGAAATAAACGGAACAGAAGCTCGAAGAGCGGTATCTAGATGTTATAAAACATTTTTAAACTCAGCTACTCAATGAAGAACAGATTGTTATGCATAAAATCATGCTCACAAGAGGAAAGTGTTTGCTTAGAGATAGAGAACAGTGAAAGAAACGAAAAAGGGACAGTGCACAGACAGAGTCATAACACTCCTCACTATTCCATGACAAGCTATCAGTTAGTAATACAATAAGATCTGACAAAATTAGCTAAACAGAGTAAGATAAGGAATAGGTTGACATGTGAAAAAACATTTTGACATTTGAATGCCACATATCATTAAATTTCATTCTAAAGAGCATCTGTCTCAGCCACTGACGGTGATTTTTTAAAAAGAACTGCAGTTTATATTTCTAGCCTTCATGAAGATCATGCAGCAGCCAATATACTGTCAAAATTAAAGAGCAAATCTCTGCATGGCTTACTTCCCAGGACCTTTTTTCTACTATTATTATCATTACCGACCACACAGAAGCTGTAAACAATTTGTACACATGCAATATTTGCCCTCTGGGAACCTGCTTTGAACTGATTCAGGAATGATGTCAACAGTAGTTCACTTCTGATACTAGACTGCAAAAATGTTGATGGTTCAATGTCCATGACAATTCCTCAAAGTACTGCGACATGAAAGGGTAAAGGGAGAAGTGGATAGAAATTAGAGACTCAGGCAAATAGTAAAATTATGGATTTAAGAGTTATATTGGAGTTTTTGGATCACCTGTATTATCTGACGGGATTAAAACAATATAAAGCAAAAATATGATTAAAAATATTTATATATAACTGTCAAAGTTAGGAAGGGCACAGTCACATTCTCCCATAACATCTGAATCAGAAAGTTAAAGCTTACAAGTGTGGTATCATTTATAACTAACTAACTGTCATGCAGACATCATTCTTTCAAAGATGATTGCAAAGCTATTTGGAATTTTGTACTACTTGTACAGATATCCTTCTGAAATTAAAAAAAAAATTGTCAAGGCAAGGCCTTATGTGTGGAAATTCTGATTAAATATAGCCATCCTACATCCCAAGAGAAGATGCTGAAAACAGAGATGTTCCTCATTGAATTTTGCAGTTTTCAGTGACCAACAGCCATGTTAATAAAATCTAGACTGTTAGTTATATAATTGCACTCAATCTTTTGATACATCTTAATATTATTGGAACTCTGTGACCTGACTCCCTCATGCTTGTTTGTCTGATCTTTCTGCTTTACCTTGTCTTTTTGATGGTAAACCATGCTTGCAAGATGCCTGATGAATTTAAAATCAATATCTAGTTAATACCTTCAGTTCATCCATAAAATCAAATGTTAAACAGTAAATGGGGAAATCCTATTGTGTGGTTTCACGACTGGTCTAAACAAATTTAAGTCCACACTACCAACAAAAGTGATGCTCCCAACTTTCTCATTGCTGCCCTTGGCTGAACAGTCCAATCTTCCTCGTGCTGACACTGTGGCTCATTCCACTGCTACACAAGCACAACAGGGAACCGTTTGTGCTGAACAACTCCTTCCCCCTCAGGATTGTATTTCCCAGTTCCCAGATCTGGCTCACTGAGCAGCGAGAGGGAGGGATGGGAATGCTGGTTGGTGGTGAAGGGTACTGAATGGAACCAGTCCCCAGGAACACACATGGATTAGCTTAAATCAATTGTGCAGCTGCACCATTTGAGACAATGTTAAATATTATGTTCCAACTTTTTCATCTTTTAGTTCTGAACTCCTCAAATCCAAAAACAGATTAAAAAAAAGAGAAAACGCTTGATTTTTCTGGTGTTCATTATAAAAAAAATCTTATTAAAGTACATTGGATTTGTTGGCTTGTTACTTCAGAAAGAAATCAACCCATTCTTATCGGCCTAAATAGACTAGGAACCTAACACAAGGCATCCAGGTTCTAAAATATTGTTACCACCTACAATATTTTAGTGGCTTTTCCCACTACTTTCTTTAGTATATTTAACTTCTCTTTGGCATTTTTTTTCTAATTTAAATTTGTCTCTGTAGATTTTTTAACCACAGTAGTATTAAATTACTACACGACAATCAAAAGCGGAACTGTCATACTTAATATCGGTGTATATTAAAAAGCAAAAAGTCAGCAAGTAAAAGCAACCACCAAGTGATTCTATATTAATCTTATTTCCTATTTCTAATGGTATTTTACAAAGGAAAAGACTGTAAATTAATACCTTGTCTAAAGGGAGAGTATGGAAACAGAAAAACAACCTTTTATTTTTTCTTATTCTTTGCATTATATGCATCAGCACAGAAAAAAGGGGCTTTGGTGAACAGTTTCAACAAAGAGAGGTTTCCAGCCATTCACCTTACCAATAGAATAAAACTAATAATGTGATTAGAGCTTCAAGCAAAGCTTTCACTGAACTAATGGATGATGAAGAGAGATCTGAAGCTTTAGGCAAATATATAACCAGCCATACAAATTTTAATGGCTGAAGAATCTTAAAAAAGAAAAAATATCTTCAAGTGTTTAAATCAAAAGCAACTTTCTTTAATGTGTGAGTTGGCTCTGAACACATTAAAGCAGCAAAAACAGGAGAACACATTTTTTGCTGCAAGGTTTTCTTTTCTTCTGCAACTTTCAGTTTAAGTTAATCCAAACAACTAGAATTCCAAATTTGTATGAGGTGTATCAAATAGATGTCTAGGAGAACATTTGTAAATTTGAATATTCACTGTGGCATAGTATGCTCTGGATTACATTTCAAAATTGCTTATCTTGAGTTATTGTGATCCTGGATTCTGAAATAGGTGTTGTAAAGAAAATCCAATTATAGGACAAAAGAACTGGATCTGCATATTCTCTTACTAAAGTGAAACAATATTTCATTATTTCAGTGCTTTTTTCTGACCTTCCCTGTGGAGGTACTAGAAGAAGACCCCCTCTCAAGCTTCCCCCCAACACACAGTGGGGGAAAAAGGATAAAAAGGATAAACAAGTCGATGTATTTTCCAACTTGGTCTGAAAAAATGTTTCCCATGTCAAGACTTTGCAAAGTCAAGAATTCATTCCCTTAAATGGCTTTTTGATGTCGATTTTTAAAAATAAATCTGCATCAGAATTCTTCTAGTGCTGCTCATAGTATTTTGTCTTGGGACTGCTTTTCCTCTCCACAAGCCACTTCAGTCTGACAGGTCATGCGCAAGGGATGAATAAGAAATACACGATGACTACATCTTTGAAGGAAAAAAACCCCACCACTTGTAGAAAAAGACATTTCTAGCGCAACAGATTTTTTTCACATTTTAATAGCTGTAAAGGATTATTTGTCTTTAAGCATTACGAAACAAATTGCATTCAAGTGTAAAGTCACTTCATAAATAGGAAGCACAAGTGTGGCGACCCAGTGAGCCGCTAACCAAGGTAACTCATATGTAAAGTACTTCTTATGATGCATTAGATGTGTCAGCATATTTCCAGGCTGAGAATAGAGTGGAATAAGCCATTTGTATTTTTTTCATGAAAATAGATTAGAATTCATTTTGCACATTATTCATGCAACCAGAAAACTGCAGTCTTACATGTTTTCAGTTTTACTGCTTTTCTTTGCCAAACTGACTGAAATCAATTAAGGTGACACATTATGAAAATCATTGCATATAACAAATTCGTAACTTCTCAAGCTGAAGCAGCACTAATTGCTCAAAAGCTGTCAAACATTTATGAGTTAGTGTAAAGTATGAAAAGAGTACACCCTCTAGTTACAAAAAGACAATCATACAGTCGGTAAAGATGTGACTACAGCTCGGGCAGGTTATTCACAATGAGCTCACAAACCTCCAGTATTTTAATCGTGTTATCTGCAGCAGCACGACGATCAATACGGGCTGACCTCCCAACATGTGCTCACATTCCCAGATAGAATGCGAGTTCATTCACTGAGCACTTTCCTACCACAACAGTACTCCAAGCACCCAGCTTAGGTATGCCCGCAGCTGGTGGAGCCTGCAGTGGCACTGTACTCCAAGAAGTTTCAAAGTTTTTATAAAGATTGGAACAAAACGTACTTGAAAGTGCAAGAGTATTCGAACAATCTCTGCAGACTTGCAGATAAAACCAGAGAACTGTCCAAGTCACATGATATTTATTCTCTTCCCCCTTTCAACTGATCCAATTTCATTAAAAGAAATTAAAAACTGTACTTTTTTTTTTTTTTTTATGTTCCATTGTTAGAAATTGCTATAGCTGTTATTGGAATATTCTTCCACTGCAAGTAGAAGAAGAAATTGTCCCCTTACTTTATGACTGCCAAGTCTTCAAGTTCTACGTTTAACACAAATTATTTACTGAGTTATTTTGTATACTTGCAAATACTTTGTGTTCAGCTACAAATATCAGTGTATAAGGTCAATATATCCTGCCGCAAACAGCAGCAAAGGAAGGTCACAGCTCTGTGCAAAGCCTGGCAGTTCTTGCAGAGGAACAAATAGGGTAAGTTTCACTGGGTATACTGAGAACTTCTGAGACACTGTAGAATGAAAGGCAATTATCAGAGCTGAGAAACTTGCACAGGCATAGTACCATGCAGGGGAGTGCTAGGCAGGTAGGAGTAAAGGACTCCTGGGTTTGCTAAGACAGCTTTAATGTGGGTATCTGCTGATACTGAGAGGATGAAGGAAAGTGGCTGCACATTTGTGAAATAGCAGAAATACCACATTATATGGAGAATAACTAGTCTGAAGATGCTGGAACTGAATATTAGATTTTCCTGTAATAGCAGGACAGTATTCTACAGCAGAAGACTTTGGGAAGACTGTGTCCTCACCCTGAGATGATGTTGTTTCAGCTTCCCTGTCTCCTGGTTATCTTCCCTTGTTCAATCTCAGCACAATAGCCAGACGGACAATACCAGGCTTCCAGTCCAGGAGGTATGACAAACTTTATATGTGCAGAGCTACAGAAAAACACCTACTGGTTTCCTAAAGTTTTGCAGAACAGGAGAGTGCAGCAGAATAGAAGCAGCCTTTCAGGGTTCTAAGATGTGGAGTACCTGGTATAGTTGTGATTTAGTGGCAGGGGAGGTTGCCCAAGTGATTGAAATTAGTAACAAAACAGTCGGAGACAAGAGAGAGGAAGAGGACTTGCCTGTGAAAATTTTTCCTTTAAGATGTGACTCACACTGAGTAGCTTGAGGACTCTAGACTGGCTATTGTAGCAGTAGCAATGTGCTACTGGAGGCTGAGGTATTCATATATGCATTCATAATTTCAGTGAATGTTCAACGGTTAACCCTGCCTCATCCTTCAGAGAGAAAAGACAGGGAAGAAGTGACAAAGGAGAACCTGGAAGCTTCCCATTCCCTGTTTGGGGGAAAGGTGGTAAGAGAAACAAACAATGGGGTTCTACAGTATGGTTAATAAGGTTGGTGGTTGCTTGAACGCATAAGCAATAGTGATTAAGATTTGCCACTGTGACTGAAATGAAAGGAGCGTTAGTGAGATAAAAGAGAAATTTAAACAGAGGGTTCTAATAGGTAGGCTTATATAACCTAAAAACTAACATACAGATAGATATCAAGACCCAGTTCTGTCTGCCTGAGACTTTGATATTCTGATACACAGTACAAACAATTTATTCAGCCTTTTATTACCTGGGTAATAAATAGTTCGTAACCCTATTAAAAAAGATCAACCCATCAACTGTTTTCACTTACATGGACACCACTATTTTTCTGTTCTGTTAATGTTCTGAACAACTAAGATCAAGACGGGAGACAGGTGGTAATTTTCCTGACAGGTGGCCACATTACACAGAATTTTCCCAGATCCGCCCCCCCCACAAATGCAAATGCAATCTGGAAGTATACAACTGCCAAGAATATCTTCTTTTCTTTTCTCTTCTCTTTGTGTGTATACTGTTTCCTTTTTCCTCACTTCAGATAGGAACTAAAATGACACACAGTGATGCACATTTGGGAAATGAAATATTTACAACCTCTTCTTACATTTGAGGAATGTCCACACTGAATCTATCCCATGATTTTATATAGCGTTTCTGTATGTAGCAGAACATTAAACAAATGCTTGTGTATGCCATCAGAGTGCTCAAAACCTAACTCTGAGAACAATTTCTGTGTAGGCTACATATACCATCCAATGACTGTAATATGTAATCTAAAACCTATGGATCAAGCCTTGGCAATAGTAAAGTATATGTGGAAAATAAGGTATAGGATGTACTTGACTTATCCTTAACACATTACACTGTTACGTTGCTAGTATTGCAGCACAATGCAAAAGAATACAGGAATCAGTCCTGAATTCCTTATGATCTGGAAGACAGTATATTAAGAGTGTCATCAGAAACATGCACACAAGCTTTCAGGCTAAATGCCATGAACTAAACAGCTTGTGGCTGAAGTGCCAGCCTAGAAATCAAAGAATCTATGCTCTTTACCCATCTCTCATTAAAGACTGGGTCAAATCACTTTACCATTCAGTGCCTCAGTTTCCTCATCAGTAAAACCTGGATAGCTTTACTGATATCCGTTTTAATTATTTTGATACTTGGTGATTAAAGGTCTCCCAAAGAGATACTGCTTTTTCCCCATTCTATAGTGTTGCTTTTTGCAGTTTTAATTCATATTGGCACAGATTATAAAATGTTGATTTAGAACCGTTCTATTTGAAAGTCAGTGCAAACCTGCAAATGCAAAATGGAAACATTAAAAAATGAATTAATTCTGTCTTCCTTTACATGCAATGCTTCTCAAGTGTTTAAACTTCCTTTTTGAAAAAAACTGACTGAGATCCAGCAGGACTATATGATTCCCTGCACTTTGCCTGGTGTTACACCCATAGACATTGGTTAATAAGAGAGATCTTAGTTTTAAAAGCCCCTGGAAGCTCAAATTCACTTCAAGCAAAGGCTATGTTACCTATTAAACATGATGGAACCAATATGGAGGCCATTTTTCCTGCAGAAGGTAGAAGAAAATATTTACAATGGAGATTTTATGATTATAAGAACAGTAGCTGGGCTAACAGTCCAAACTTCTTTATGCAAAACCAATTTTTAATACAACTCTTTGTCCATTATCATAAAAAGCAAATACATGTTCTTGTTTAAACATTTTATTTTATTTTAATGAGAAGAATAAAACCTGGGGGAAAATGCAGTCAAGCTATGTGGAGGTGGAAAGTACAACATCCATCTGGAATAACCACATTCAACTTAGAAGAGCTGCTCTAGATGTACTCTAGTGTTCAGAGTATTAAGAGAAGTAAAGGAAAAATCCAAATCTTTTGATCACATTGGAAATGGCAAGCTTACAAAACAATAATAACTACAACAAAACCTGAGGAATCTCCTGGCTTACCCAGGGCTAAAGGAAGCAATCAAACAAGAATATTAAAAAACTTAATTATTTCTTTGATTCAGCTTTTAACAGAGTGTATTGGCGAAGGATTCTTTATGTACACTCCTTTTTTGTGTGTGTTAGGTAATACTATTAGAGATGAGGCTATCAAAAACATAGGTTCAGAAACTGACAGGCAATGTCTCAAGTAAATTACTAGATGATATTTACATCATGTTTTGGAAGGAGCATAGGAATGAAGCATAATGGATGCTAGCAAAAAATCCCCCAAAACTGCGTGGACGATAATACATACTTGAGATGATCAGGATCAGTAAATCTTACATTGGCACATAGCAAACTTGTTTAAATTGAAATAAGAAATATAACAATAAATAATTTAGTCTAATCATTATTCCCTAAAAAATAACAATAATTCCTCCCAAAAAGTTCATGTGATACTGACCACTTGGTACTGCTTGGCCTTGTAAAACATCATGAAACTGAACAACAATTTCCACAGTTGTCAAAAGGCTGCAGATAGTGTCCTTAACCAGAAAACAATGCAGAAACTGATGAGACACAGAATAAGAGAAAATACCTCCATTGATTAAAAATTATGGTAGGAAATAAAAGGGTATAATTAACTGTCAACAAGCTGAAAAACTGAATTCTAACAGACTTCAAAAATTCCCAGTAGGATCTTCAAGAAATTGAAAATTATTTAAAAAATGGATGGGAGATAGGGGAGCACAGTCCATATTCAATAGTGATTTCGACATTCTGAAGACAGTGTCGCCAAAAGCAATGGCACTTAGGCTGAAGTCACAATACTGCAGTGTACATCTGATAAAGTTTGAAATATTTCCTCACCTGTTTAAAGACCTAAAGAGTTAAACATGTGACAAGGTCATTTGATTTAGCAGGTTCAGTGAAGATTTTGAAACAAACCTAAACAAACTTGGTGAAAGAGCAAGATGATGGCCATGTGCAATGTTGACAAATTCAATGTAATTTCCACTAGAAGAAAAAATAAGTATGGTTGCTTACACACATCAGGAGAATCTAAACTTATGGCAGGAATTCTAGGAAGAGATCTGTGAATCCCTATAACTAACTGTATATATAGATTGTTGATGAATACAACTGTTGAAATAAAAAAGCCCCATGAGAGATATGCTTATGAGCTTGAATCTGACATGAAGATTCACAGCTCAATTTCTCTTTAAAAGATAACTTTACAAGATTCTGTTGTTAAAAATACCCTGCCTAAATTTCCAGAATCATGTCTGAATAATAACTGCAATGAGGAGTGACAATAAGGCTCCAGGGTATATGTACTGTGATTATATAACCATAGATTGACTAGAACTAAAAAAACAAAAGACAACATCATTTCCATGGACAGTATAAAAATACTCACTTAAATAACACTTGATAGTGTTGTAGTTGCTCTTGTAGTTGGTTGATGAATAAGAAATTTTCTAAATATGCATTTAAGAAACTTTGTAAGTGGGAACCAAAAGGTTTCCCTATTTTTTTAAAATGAAAGATGCTTGGACAAGTCTGCTCCTCCCCAAAGGTTCTGCTGGTTCTTCAAGCAGCTTGAAAATACTTACTATCAAATTCTCAAACTATCTAGTTTAGGTAAGCTTTTTTGGTATCATGCAAGATAATTATTTCGCAAGCAGCAACATGGGCAGATTAAACCTGATCTTCTATGTCTTTGATACCAGGCTTAACTTCATTTGCAATAGCCATTCATAGCTTCATGGCATACTGACAGATTTTCCCTTATAATCATTGCTGGAACTGTAGATTATATTAGATTATATTCAGTCCCCACTAAGCAAGAAGAAGAGAAATAAAAAATGAGAAATATTGAATTGAAACTTGGACTCTAAAGGTATCTCTAGCAAGCAGGATGATAACCAATTATAGTTTTAATTAGGAACATAAAGCTGTTAATTAAAAGGCAAATAAACTGATGTTTTTAATAGGTTTGGCTGTTTCTAATTCAGATTTTATTTTAAAGCTACTTTATATAATCTATTTTTTTTCTGAAATTCAGCTAATTTTACATAATGATTAATTCAATATTTGCATTCATGTATTAAAATACATTTAAATAATTTAAATCAAGAAAAGAAGTTATGCTTCCTATACCAGTGCAAATCTAACTCTAGTTCTTAGAGAATTCTTTACTATATGATCATAATGAAGTGTTAAAGGAATGTTAAAGACTGTATATTAAAGCCAAGACTTCAAAAGGATTATCAACTGCAAGAGTTAAATTGGCATGTACAGCCTTGATTTGCTATTCCATTGTGTATTAATTATGATCATGATGACAACATCATATCAAAAAGTCCAGAAGTGCAATATATTTACCCTAGGTTGGAGCTCTAAAACACAAGGTAATAGTCTTTCATTGCCTGTCCTCTGTCAAAGCACAGACCTTGTAAAACTAGGAGCTGATGATCACACAGGTGAAGTTTTAAATATGGGAAATATCAGAAGCAAGGACAGATAATGTATCATTACTTAACTACTGATTCTTTATCTTTGCAAACTCAGAGACCTGTTTATACAGGTCTATAGCATGAACCTCATCTAGTTGTGCTTAAAGATAAACCAGTAGCCAGACACCCCTTAAGCACCAGTGGAAGTCTTGTTTCTGGATAGCAGAGATGACACCAAGCACACAGATGGAGAACATTCTTTCCGACAGTCTCCATCATTCACAAGTTTCACCTGTCTTGTTACAAACTTCACCACATTATCAGAACTGCTGGAAAGAGGGCTTTTATGGTTTTTCAGTTGCCAACTTCCAGGATCCTATTCTAAACTAGGGAAGTAGAAGAGATCTTTAAACCATTCTTCAGTATCAATGGAATCAGTGGCAGCAGTTATGGTAGCTTTTCCCCTCATCAATAAATTTAGCTGTACCTGATACGCCTCTAGGAACAACAGAAAAACTTCCAGTCCCTCTCGTAAGTTCAAACATGCTAGGGGAAACAGACCAGGAACTTTGATTCCTCTACATTGGGAGCAGGCAACCAACTACACTGTTTCAGGCAATCACCAAAATTTTCTCTGCTCCTCATGGTATAACATCAATCTCACAGTACAGCAGATGGAAAAACAAATACAAAGAATGCAGTAGTTCAAAGAGGCTGCATTTCATTCTTTCATTCTCATTTCCTCTAAGTGGACTGTCTGTGCTTCTTCCTTTCTCTACAGCACACAGCATGGCAAATTAGACAAGGACCCTGAGACAGCTCTTCCTCATCAGGCCCAGAAGCATAAGGGCGGTCAAGAATCCTGGCAGTAGCAGAAGCAAAGTTGGAGAGGTGTGGGGACAGAACTGATGCAGGGCTAATGGAAAATGAATTAATTGAACCTGCAGACCTAGTTGTACTGTACTTCGATTAACTCCATGTTTCAGTTTCATTGGTGAAAGTAGGAACTTAGAAGGAAAATATTCACTCTTAATATCATGTCTCTTAATGTCTTGTTGAGAAGCCCTAGAAATGGCTACAACTAGCTAAAATAGGCAAACCCTGGCACTGGCTAGCTAAAATAGGCAAGAGAGGTACAGCATTCTACCTGCCTGCTCAGAATTAAATTAGCTAATGGATTTGAAGTCAGAAGATAATTATTCCTCTAAACAAAACTAGTAAGGACTCTTAGTGTTTTTCTGCCCTTCCTTGTAGCATAGGTCGTAGCCTTACTTCTAGGCATATGTAGCATATAGCATTATTTATATTTCTTTAAAAAAAATTTAAAGGTTTTTTTAGACAACTGGAAAATGTCTCAAGTCCTTAAGTTGTTCAGCAGCCCTGAAAATTACACTGTTTTCTTATTGCAGATATTGATTTCCCTGTGATTTAATTTACTCTTAAAAGAAATTGAGAAAGCTCCTTTGCTGTAGTAAAAACAGTCAGCCTAATGAAGTGATTCTTCTACTTCTACTTGCAAGTACAAAAGAATGATCTCTCAATTAAAACTGAAGGAACCTATAAAATAAAACAGTTTTTCATTGCTATTCCCTTTCATTTCAGAGTTTCAATGCTAGCAACCCTAAGCTACGAACTTTAGGAGCATAGAAGACATTCTTAGGGGTGATCCCCACAGGAGAATTTGCTTCTCTTGTTGTTTCAGAAAATACTGGAGCTTCTACCTTTGTTTTCTTTTTAGCTGGGACATCCTACTTGAGGAAGTTGGCAGCTTGAAAAGCTTATGGTCCGGATGATGAGTTATCTTTAAACTGATTTTATGTCCATTTTTATATGAAATTTTATTTTCATTGACACATATGTGTTCAAGACTGGCTATTCATTCACTTTATACAAACCACACACTGTGGAGGCATGATCAAAATGCACAGGATAATTCACAGATGTTTGTAACAGTGGTCATCACTCTGTTGTGAATGTATTTAAGGACTTCCTTTTTCTATAGCTCTGGAAAATATAATTCTGGTATTCTTAATCTTAAAAGACATTTACAACCATGCATTACATTTTGTAAGACTTCTTGACACTGGTAGATGCTTTTCCATTTTACAGATATGAACAGCAGGAACCAAGTTAAAGGCTCTATTTTTTAAAGGTCAAAGGACTTGAAAAGGCAAGTCTCAGGCCTTGCTGAAGATAAAAACTTTTCTCTCTAAAAATTCTGTTTAGCCAATTTTAAGTCTGCAGGTGCCTCTATCCATCAGACACCTTCTTGTATGACTGAAAAGGTGTACTTACAAAGCACGCAAAACCTGCCCCATTAACAGTTCAGCATTTCTTGCATCTAAAAATAATGAACAGTTACTCTGCTTAAAATAAAAGTGCTATGAGCACCATGTCCTGACCAGGCCCTTCTTGGAACTACAGTAATTCTTGATTCTTTCAGTTCAGAAGGGCAGGACATGGTGGTTTGGGGGAGAAGGCAAGACTCAATTAATTAAGAGAGGCAGATCAAGAAATCATAGCTAGCAGGTTTTCACCTGGGATGGAGAGGCCTTGGGTTCTAGCTCCTGCTATGATCTGTGTATGCTATCCAGTGATTTGTTAACATAAAATAAATATATTACTCACTAAAGACAAGAGCTATGGGCCCAGACAGGCAGCATGAATTCAAGAGCTGCTTCGGCACTACCAAATCTATTGAGTACCATTTGATCTTCCAGTGTAAGGTATTATTTTATGAACAATTTGTATGAAACAAACACATGAATCACAGAATCACAGAATCATTAAAGTTGGAAAAGATGAAGCTATTATGAGTTAGATATTCAATCTGTCTTGCTAAGATAACATGATCTACAAAAATGAGAATAACTTTAGATGTTGTAATTATTGCATCTAATCACTATTCAAAATAAAATTTACAAACAGTCCTTGAGCACAGACTGGAGTGCAAAATTCCTACTTTAAATTATGTGACTAATTCTTTACCCTATAAAGACACAGTTGTGCTCGCTTTTCCTGCAAAGTGGAACACTTTAAGGCAAAAAATACCGCACAGCTATATATGGTGTGGTAATAAAAATGTTGTGTGTAATGGGATGTGTAGGTTTTAACTTCTTTCTGAGAAAATTGAACTGACAGTCCCATATCTCAAGTCAGTACATCCACAGTACAAGTCAGTGGATACAGGATGAGCACAAGCTCTTAGAAGTAGCATCCGCCACTGCATTTTATGTTCAGCCTAATCTTGTACACTAGCTCTGAGAAGGTCTGCCAGATCTTAATCCTTTAACAGAGGTTGCTGGAGAAATGTCTAGTCGATTAATCATATCAGTGCTCTATCATGAGACAGGTGCTGAGCTACTTGACCCTCTTAAAACTAAGGCACTTGTGGGTGTCTACGCAGACAACACTTAAAGCATATGAAGAGACCGGGCATTTCCCAGGCTAGAAAACTGAGCAGAGATGTTCAGAAGTTCAGCTTCAGTTTCAGATGCCTGAATTCCACTCAAATCTTGCTTAGGCACTCTAGTGTGGTTTTTGATATTACAGATTTCAATAGGGCTGTTCTTGTGAGTAAAGCAATGTACTCAGTCAGGTTTAAGGCTTTGTGTGCTGTTATCTCCATATAGTGGTTTTATAAAATTCCCTCCCTTAACTTTTTAATTCTCCATGTAAGCAGATGTATCACTAAGAGTGTATACTCATATCTCTCAAGTGCTCACATGATTTCTTAACAGAACTGTCTCACACATAAATTGCATGACTTGGTTCCTTCAGGAAGTAAATAAACAAAATCTCTCACACCTTGAATGAGAAGATGAACAACGTTCACAAAACTGAAATCAGAGAACAAACAAGTAGTCTATAACATTAGCATTATGCAAAGAAATATTCTGCAGTCTTAATGAATAAGTAACATGAGAAATTGCTCAAACCTTGCAGAGGACAAGGAATAAAAGGATAAAATGAAAATGTGAAAGAATGGTGAATTTGTAAAATCATTTTGGCTTGAAAATATTGCGGAAAAAACATTGACATGTACAACTTATAATTTATTAGAAGTTTAGTGGCTCAATTCATACCTGTTGGGTAACTCAAAAACCAGGAAAGAAAGACAGTGCTACTTATGCCCTATTGATGTACTGGTGGTTAGGTTACTCTCCACATCGGAATAAGACATAGATAAAGAATCTCTTCTCTGCATCACCCTGAAGTTACTGTTATCTTCTAGGATAACACTACAGGGAAATAAATATTACCTTGGTTGCTTTGTTTAATGAATGGCACCTAAACAATTTTCACTCTAGCACTTAATCTTCTGTTTAAAAATGGTCAAATTCAAAGTTAAGATTTTTATTTAATTTTTATCTAAGAGACTGCATTCTTGGGTTTTAAAATGATGTCCCTCTCATGAATTTGGCTAATAAGATAAAAACCTGTGCAAATAATCTACTGGTTAGCATGTATGACGTCTGTAGAAGGAATATAGGACACTTCCCCTAACTGAATCACATATTTTAAATCAAGTTCCTCAACAGATAAAGTATTGATGTATTGTGTTAGCCACTCCTTAGCTCTAAGCATTTAACTTAAACTCTACAAATTAAGATTAATAAAACCGCAGTGAAAAAGAAAGCACTACTGTCATAATCTAATGGGAACTGGGACAAACATCTATCCACAACTGAAATCAAGAAATTATTTGAACCTGTGAACTTACATGGTACAAATAATAAGGAAAAAAAACAATTAAAGACAATTATTTTGAAAGGCTATGTTGTAAATTCTAATCATAGGCTTCCAAGAGAGTATATAGTTGAGTAAAGTTATTCACGTGCATGCCTACTACATGAATTTACTCAAATAGTAGTATACTTCTACCACACACCACATTGATTCATCTCATAATAAAAGCACAGTGCATTTGAAATTGGCGTGCCTCAGATCAGACTGGATAATTCAGCCAATCCTTATTTATTTACTGAAGCAGTTGAAATGTGTAAATAAAATGTCATAGAGCTATCAATTTTGCATTGCAGAAAATACAGCTAAATAACAAAACAGAAACTCAAACTCCTCTAAAAGGCTTAGCATTTAAAATGCACCTGCTGTAGCTGCTTAAAATCTAGCAGTGTAATGGGTGATTAGAGCTTTAGTTTTCTTGGAGCAATCACAAAAAACCTCCAGAAATCAACCATAGTACAAAAGAATCAAATTTGAATATTTCCTTCTTGCGTTATCTGTCAGCATTTTTAGAGCTAATTTTGAATAGCAACACGTAAATATACCCAGAGACTTACTAATATCTGTTTAGTAAAATGAAAAAATCCCAGATACTGTGTACTAGAAATCACAGTTATTACCAATAATTATTTTGCTTTGTTTGTGGGCACAGCTTTGCTTCACTTACTAAACTGTCTCTACCTGAACTCATGAGTTTTCTCACTTTTGCTTTTCCAATTCTCTCCCCCATCCTGCTGGGGGGAGTGAGCAAGTCGCTGTGGGTTGCTTAGCTGCTGGCTGTGTCAACTCACCACAAGAAACAATTGAGGAAAGGCACTGTAACTGCAAACTCTGGGATCTAATACCAATGCACCATGCCTATAAAGCAAACATTCATAGAGAAAGGACAGAATATAAAGGAAGGGACTCCTCTTTTATCAAACCCCAGCATCACTGAGAGCTGGCTTGCTAATACCACCTTAGCTTACAAGTGTTTTAGTACAATGTTAGCACGATGGCAGACAGGCCATTCTTTAAATAATGTGTACTCTGTTTATGATAGTTTGTCTTTAAAGTAGTTATTACAGATGGTTTTATTGTACTGATATTTGCATATCAACACGAAATCAGAAGAGGTGCCCAGGACATTATTGTGACAACAGAGAGCATAATTCAGAAGCCATAATTTGCATTCCCTTACACTGTGGGTCTAGAGCAAAAATTTGAAAGGTATATTCTTCAGCAGAAGAGCATGTGTCTTTTGCCACATGATTTCAGCTGCCTGTGGCCATACACTTCCAATTCCTTCTGCTGGTTAAGTTTTAGTTTTAGTCAGCACTGACTAACCACAAAGGATTCACCTTGCCAAGAGAAAACTAGTAACTTTCTGCACATCACTGTTAGTTATCTTCCTACTTTTAGTTATTTCTCCCCTATCATATTATCACCTCTGATGCACCTAAGTCATTCAAAAAGACACACTGAAGTCCCCAAAAACATCAAATGAAAAGATAATACTACCCAGGTGCTTCACAAATAAAGTTGCTTTCCCAAACTACTGAAGCTGACTTCCTGATATTTCACACTGAAGGCATGCTTCCTGTCTGATTTTGTTTCAGAGTTTCTTCCATTATTTAAGAGGTGACTAATAAATCTGGCATGATGGATAATGTCTGTATATGACATTATGGAATGTGAAACCAATATTGGTTGTTTACTATGTGGTCAGAGGATCATATTTGATTAGCAACTAAAAATTTACATATCTCCTTAGGAAAGACATTCATGCTGATAAAGTGGATCTTAATTGAAAATAGGTAGGTAAGACTCACCATCCTGCATCATTCATGATTCCTTCCCCAAGAAATCTCCAGGAACATTGGTTACATCTACATTATAATAGGAGCAGAAGTTTGTGCTGAGACTTCTCACATTTTCAGTTTCCTTGTTTCAGGGGATTTCATTCAAATTTGACATCTGGTTTGAACATTAGTCCGAGAGGGACTTATCCTACAAACCTTTGCTTACTTAGTTACAGACTATCTAGGTAGCACCACACTGGCCTTCAGTGTCTCTCTCACAGATAACATTAGCAGTTCATTGCCCATGTGGTTGCACATGCCACCACTGCCCAGATAAAGTCTTTCTTATTTCTAATTTACTTGTTCCTGCTTGTACCATTTCTGAGCAGCACAATAGTACCTGCTTCCTGGCCTTCCTCCCCAGTACAAGTTTGGACGATATACTCTGTGAGGTGCTTCAGAAGAGGAATGCAATTTAATCCTGCATCTGCAGAAGCTATGTCGGAAGTACATTTTAATGACCCCATCCTCCTGGACCTCCGTTTCTGCGGAAGAAGAGAGTCAGAATGATTTTTTGGGAGTCCTTGCCGTCGTGATTGCTTCATGTATGACTGACTGCAGGTTCTGATCCCAGAAAACAAGCTTGGATTTGTGGGACAGCATTATCCTCTGGATATGAAATGATCAGCAGTTAATGCAAAACTTTCAGATGTGGAGCAGAATTGCAGAGCCCTTCTGCTGTAAGCTAGTATCTTGACTTCATCGTCCTTTCATGTACTTTTGGAACTGTTTTCAAGAGTGTCAATCACCCAGTGGAGCCTTGCAACTCCAGCTCTTACTTTTTAGTTAGTAACCAGTTTGCAAAGAGTAAGTACACCAGCGGTGATCGATTGCATCAGATACCATCCTTCAAACTATCTTCCTTCAAAGAGTAATAGCAGGATATACCAACAAAATCATCAAAGTCTTTGATCTCTGTGGGTTCCTGAACTATGAAGGGGAGAGCCAGTTCATGGAATCCATGTTTCCATCTAATGCACAACTCAGGGTTGCTATAACTACTCAAACCTCATGAACTACCACCTCATGCTACGCAAGCCTTGGAGGCCCACCATTGTAGACTTGTAAGCATCTTGACAGGCTTCACCAGAAGTCATGACGTCTGTGCCTTACCTAACTCTGGCCTATGAGCTGATGAAGACTAATGCCTTATTTACCATCAGAGACAGGATCTTTAACACTGTTTGGGGGCTTGTTTACACCAGAATAGGTGGTGCATAATCTCCATGCTGCTGGGTCATGAGAATATGCCTCGACAATGATGGAGCCCATTTCTGGTTTGACCGACCCTTAGGACATGTAGGTGTAAGTCAAAAGTGCTTGTCCAAGTGCAAGGGGTTATGTAAGAGACTGGATGTTAATGTTCCTCGTTGTCTCCAAATCATAGGTGCTCGCTGTCCCTTGTAAAACCCCTGCAAGGACTTAGGGCAGCCTTTCCATTCAGACAGGAATAGTAAGGATGAGTTCTTTCTGAAGCACTACCTCCCACATTCTGCAAATGATCCAGGCACTGAGGATGGTACTCATGTACACTCATGTACTTTGCAAGCTTGTTGAGGAGGGCTATGAACTTACTGGGTGTCCAGAAGGGGATTGAGTGGGTTGGTAGAAATGTTCTTAGGTGGTGATGACTTCTACATACAAATTTCTAAACTATCTTTGACCCCCTTCACACCAACACTAACAAGGAATAGGCTCCCAAAATTTCTAGGTCATTTCACCTCCTTGCGCTCCCTCTGGATTAGGAGATTGATGCTATGCTTATATTCTTTGATGCCCCCTAAGACTTGGTTGCTTCAGCTATGGACTTCCTGATAGCTCTTGATCCACAATGTCTTTTGGACAAGCTTGGTTTCTTCAGTGATGCTCTTTTTTGATTCTTCCTTCTGTACTCATGTGTGGCTTTGAATGCTACACCTGAAGCACTCAGGAAACACCTTGGTTCTTGACTTGAACAGTTTCCTTAGAAAAATATGTCATTCAGAGGTTCCTTTGCACAGATCAGGAGAAAGGTGGAGATGGAAAGAATATTACTTGTTTGCTGTCACTAAGAAAAGACAGGTCAGGGCTGAGGAATAGAAACATAAAAATTCTGAGAATTGGAGCAAAACTAGGTCACGGTTAGGGAAAGAGGGACTGAGCTGGCCATGGATGAGGGAAAAGAACCTCATCAAGGAAACCAGATGAGGGAAAAGAAGATCTTCAAGTAAACCTTTCCCTCTCCCTCTCCTGAATGAGATCTTAGTTTCTGTTTTGTCCATCTCTGAATTTTTCAGACCTCAGCAAAAATTACACATTTGTCCTACACCTATACCTAAGCTTTTGGTTGAAATTGTGTGCAACTATGTCTGTCCCACCTCATACTGAACCACCAACACGTGGTTTGTGTTCCTGGCTGCAGAAGATCCTCACAGCTGGATGTCTTTGGTTCCAGAAACTTCCAAAGATCTTCTACATCGGTGTTCCCCATTCAGAGACAATTATTTGCGGTCATTGTAGCCTTTCTACCTCATAACAGGTATTCAACCTTCCACAGCTCCCTTTTGTCCATGGCCTCCCTCCGTAAAGAACATATGTGCAGGAAAGGCACCTAACTTTAAGAAGTCATCAATAATTTAAATTGAATGAGTGCCTGTAGCTAGACAGAAATAGGTCTCTTTTCACAACATAAAAAGAATCCCAGTGTATGTATGTACCTATGTACTTTTGAGTTTGCTTTTTTGCTAGACAGTAGTTTTCCTAAGTTATTTGGAGAAATACCACTTCTCTCTCCCATGAATAGTATTGACTAGATAAAAGCAAAAGAAGAAAAAAGTCAAAATAAATAACTAAGTGCAGAGTATGACCACAAATTTCTATGTTTTAAAGGATGTTTGCCAAATTTAGGTCATGGATACTTGTCTAAAAAAGATAATTAGCAGACTGAAAAGGAGGGCAAATTGATGTGCATTACTTCTTATGCATGACAACACTTCTGTTGATGACAAAATTTTGAACAAAAAAGGTAGGGAAAGCTCTAAAACTCACAGAAAATCTAATTAAGACACATCACTTCTTTGAAACGGTTGACTATCACCACTAGTCATCATTTCAATATCACAGTAAGGTTTGTTTTTTATTAGACTCAATAAAATTCTTGAAACAAATATCCAGAAAGCATTTTTTCAGATAGTGATCATAAATGCAGTCATCAGCTCCGATTAAAATGCTGTCAGATCCATCCACCTGTAAGCCATTTTTATGTGTATCTCACAGAATCTTTAAGGTTGGAAAAGACCTGTAAGATCATCAAGGCCAACCATCAACCCAACACCACCATGCCCACTAAACCATGTCCCGCAGTGCCACGTCTACATGTCTTTTGAACACCTCTGGTGATGGTGACTCCACCACTTCACTGGGCAGCCTGTTCCAATGCTTCACCACTCCCTCAGTAAGAACTTTTTCCTAATATCCAGTCTAAACCTCCCCTGGCGCAACTTGAGGCCATTTCCTCTTGTCCTATCACTTGTCACTTGGGAGAAGAGACCAACACCCACCTCTCTGCAACCTCCTTTCAGGTAATTGTAGAGAGCGATAAGGTCTCCCTTCTCCAAATATATGAAAATCTACTTTTTCTTGGTAGATTTGTTTGCAGATGTTAGATTCCATTTTTACCTCTTGGATAAACACCAACTGAAAGCGAAGGAAGCTCAGTACCTTTAACTGTAATGTATTTAACCTGCTTACTTAAAAAGCATGAAAGAGGCTTGGGAGACCAATGGACCCAATTTACACACATATGCAGAGACCTAATATGTATACGTATATGAGTGCACACGTAAACAGATGCACAGTAATCTCAGTATAGATTTTAAATTCCCCAAACTCTGGTTCTGTCAGATTTAATCACACAGGTAAATTTGATTATTTTTACATCTTTTATAATATTTTTTTCTTGTAGATTGACAATAAATTAATTTCTGTAATAAACTATTCAGGTATCTATGCATATAAAAAATACATATATGTATGTGTTGATTCCCAGGGGAATTTTTAAAAGAACTTATGTTAGGAATACTGACTCTCAGTGAAGTTTGTATTCCTGAATCACTCAAGTGCTCTGGAAAAATCCCAAATACATTCTACAATGAGATAAAGATGAAATGCTTCAATGATTCTTCCAAGTCAAATAACAGAACTTTGGTTTTATGATCTTGTCTGTGCTTCCCCCATTCCATCTGCCCAATAAATCACATAGAGTAAACAGCATGGAACGCAGTTGGCTTATTTTAAGGATAAAAATCTACTGAAACCTTGTTTAGATTAAGAGACAGCAGTTCTAAGGAGAGTAAATCTGTCACAATTTATATTTAGATGTTATGCCATCCTTCTCACAGACAAAAACCTCAAGTTATCTTCTTTTCTTTTCTTTTAAAGTACATCCAACCTGATGTCAAACATTCTTTACCACACCTCCTCTAACTACTGTAAAATTCCATGCCTCCTCAGAACTCTGCAGGTGATGATTTAATTAGTGCTATTTGTTTTCTTTGCCTGATTTTTTTTCTAGAGTGCACAAACAGCCTCAGTTTTACCTCCTGGTAATATGGTCTCTCTGTGTACATCAGCTGCTGAGGATCCGTGCTGTTCGATAGGGCTATCTTAGGTTTAGATTTCAGCTTGCCCTTTAGTTGGGATAGTAACTCTGGAATCAAATATATGATTATTGGCTGTTTCATAGAAAGAAATGAGATGATCTTATAGAATTATAGATTCATTTGGGTTGGAAAAGAACCTTAAGATCATTGAGTCCAACTGTTAACTTATCACTACCAAGTCCACCACTAAACCATGTCCTAAGCACCACATCTACATGTCTTTTAAATACCTCCAGGAATGGTGACTCCACCACTTCACTGGGCAGCCTGTTCCAGTGCTTGACAACCCTTTCGATGAAGAAATTTTTCTTAATATCCAATCTAAAACTCCCCTGGCACAACTTGAGGCCATTTCCCCTTGTCCTATCACTTGTTACTTGGGGAAAAGAGACCAACACCCACCTCTCTGCAACCTCCTTTCAGGTAGTTGTAGAGAGCGATAGGGTCTCCCCTCAGCCTCCTCTTCTCCAGGCTGAACAACCCCAGGTCCCTCAGCCACTCCTCATAAGACTTGTTCTCTACACTCTTCACCAGCTTTGTCACCCTTCTCTGGACACGCTCCAGCACCTCAATGTCCTTCTTGTAGTGAGGGGCTCAAAACTGAACACAGTATTCGAGGTGTGGCCTCACCACTGCTGAGTACTGAGAGTGTACTGAGTGGTGAGACACTGGAATAAACTGCCCAGGGAAGTGGTGGAGTCACCATCACTGGAGGTGTTCAAGGAACTTGTGGACTAAGCATTGTGGGACATGGTTTAATGGGCATAGTGGTGTTTGTTGTTGATGGTTGGACTTGATGATCTTACAGGTCTTTTCCAACCTTTGTGATTCTGTGATTCTGAGTACAGGGGAACCATCACTTCCCTAGTCCTGCTGGCCACACTATTTCTGATACAAGCCAGGATGCCGTTGGCCTTCTTGGTCATCTTGAAACCATGTTTAGTTTTTCACAAAATGTACCTATTAAAATACATATTGCTGTACTGCGTTTGATATTAAAAAATCAACCTTGCTATCAAAGCATGAGAAGAAACACATAAAACAGGCCAGAAAAATTATTCCAAATACGATCCAAAAGCAGAATCTCTCTTGAGCAGAGCCTGTAGAATTTTTGTGATTTGCAAATGGCCTTACATGAAGATTATTTTAAACGTAAGCAAAAGATATGTTATCTTCCATACCACTCAAAATTGAAAGGCTATTTCTACATTTTGTAGCAAAGTTTATAGACAACTGCATTCTGCCATAGCTTGATTTCTGTGATGCAATTTCACATGTAAGACAAGTCAAGCTAATAACCTGCTCCTTACTGCCAAAATTTCTATTTCTCCTCTATCTCCGTCTCTGTCCAGTCCCAACTATGCACTCCTTCCAGCTTCCTTATGCATCATTCTGACTAGCACCAGAGGTAAGCACCAGATAATTCAGTTCTGGCAAAAAAGTAACACAGGAAAAAAGAACTAGTATTTTGCCAGGTTAGTGAATTGGATTGCTTACGGAAATACCTGATAAGCACCAGAGTCAGAGCAAGGGAAGTGTGAGGACTGTGCAGCTAAGAAAAAGGCGGGGGTAAGGCAACACCTCCACTTTCATGTGCTAGTGAGTCAGAATAATTTTGTTTGCTTAGGTATAAAATGGCTACTATATTGTCTGATAACATTGGAATACAGCAAGCTTATGTCTATTAGAAAGGCCTTGCATGTGTTGTGGATGGCTTACTTTTTTGCTAAGCAACAAACAGTGAAAAATGAAGATTTGCATGCCCCATAACCTGCATCCATGACAATGTGAAGCCCTTAAGTCTAAAGAATATGTATTAATGACAACAATAGACAACACTAAAACATGTCCAAAGACATATTACTAATTTAAGCCTGTTTGATGATGGATAAGCTTTCAGTGGTGAGGAGGCCACTCTGGACCCAGTAAGCTGTTTTCTTTGCACTGGATTTAAGACAAAATCTCTCTTATTTCTTAATAAGCAAAGATCATAATACTTATAGAAGAGTGTCTTTCAGAATTTCTTACTGCAGCTGACCACCAAATAATCAACCGATCAATACAAAATTATGTATACGCTCTATTCTATACGTTTGAAGTAGGTGGCTGTACTGGCTAAGCACATCTTTGATGTGGTGGAAGAAGTCCAAAGAAAAGGACTCAGTGACTCCAGAAAATACCTATAATGAACTTTAACAAGCATTTGTGAGCTGAATAAATGATAATGTAGAAATATGCATCCTGAAATCTGAGAGTAACATGACACTTCTTCAGGTCCAATACTGGAATAATCATTGCTAACAGCACTGATTTTAAACTATTTATTCAGATCGAGAATGTGACAAACCCCCAGACTTCTCTTTTTCCTCTGAAATGAGGAAGAGACCTAAGTCTGACCAAATCTCTTAATTTCTTGCCCCCTTGTATGGTGATACAGAACCTTCTCTGATAGTAATCAGAGGCTGCACACTTCATTTTATTGTGTGTAATGTCAGAAGGTTGTCCAGACTGGGACTAGAGAAGAAGGATATGGAGACGATAAGAAAAGGAATTCAATTTCATAGCCCCTCTTTATCTGAATGTGTTTGCCTGAAGCAAGGATAGTCCAGGTAGAGTGGTATCAAGCAATGGTCTGAGCAATGATCAAAGGTATGGGAGCTGAGAAGAGGCTTCAAATAGAAAAAAACTCCGCAGAGGGGAAATAAAATCTGCTGTGTTTAGGACAAAGGAAAAGAATGACCAGACAGCATAGCAATTGTTTCAAGAGTGAGTTCTTTGCCCTTTATTTGCAGATTTTTTTAACTTGTGTTGGTAATAGGAAGATACTCTTTTGTCGATGATTTGCAGTGCACTCTCATTCTGTGGCTGGAGCACAGCTGTCCCTATGAGGATCCACTACCCAGCAGTCATCAGTGTAGGTAAAACCTACATTGTTGTTTGAAGTTCCTTGAGAATCCCACAGAGACTGCTAGGATCAGTAGAGCATAGCAACAGCAATTCCCATTGCTATAGAAGCTATAGCAGTTGCATCTAAAGCAGCCTGAAACGAAATCTAGGAGAAGACAAATTGACTCTCATACCAAAATGAACTTTCATTTATCTCTGTACTCTAATGGCAACTTATGAATAATATACTCTATTTCAGGCCAGTTTAGCATAGACAATTTTAGTACTCCTGCTGGATCATTTCAAATGATCACCTGAAGGCGTGATGTTAAACATTAATTTGCAACACAGAGGTACACGCTTCATATTCTTTGGAAACAGCTTGTCTTTTGAGACCTGTTAACTTGTGACCAACAGAAATACCAATACTTTGTGAATCTTTTAGAAAAACAGGGAAGAAACAATACCATTATGTGGCTCACACTAGTCACAGGAAAACTTGTTCTACATCATTACATGAATACTAAACATAAATTCTGTCTTGGTATGCCTTTGTGTTGCCCAGCACAACAGAGTCTGATCCAAACTAGGTTCTTTTGGTGCTACCAATAAACAAACAAATAAATAATTGGGTGCATTTCTCTGATGGTAGCCAAACAGTCTGTCCTTTCACTCCAGCCACAGTACTGTTTAGAAGCACCAGCCAAACACAATGTACATGTGGAAGGAATTGTCTCTTTCTGTTACCTAACACGTTCACAGCAGAATGAAATTGTGCGGCTCTGTTAAAAAGTATTTTTATAGGATACTGTGGAAGACTCAGAGCCATTAAAATCTATACTTTTTTCAGTTTGCTTAAAAAATTCCATTATGACTTGTATTTTCAGATGTAATACTAAACCTGTTACATCTTGACTTGAATTTTATTGCCCGATTTCAACAATTACAAATGGTTGTGGCAAGATTGGCTTAAATGAGTGGTGTTCTGTGTGTGGTCCCAGGCCCTGTTTCACTGATTACTGTTCAGCCTTGTGTACAAACGCAAAGCTATTAGTTCACAACTAGGCCTTTTACGTAGTACGTTCTGTGAGCCTTTGAGAGACAAGTGGAGAAGCCTTAGTTAAAATGAATAAATAGTTAATTCCTTTTATGGCACCCTCTGTCTTCAAAGCACAGCTTCCATGAACTCAGTGCGCAATTAAGCAAACCAGGCTCTGTGTGCCTAAGCTGAGAAGCACGTATGTTATCAGATGACATCTCTTAAAAAAAGTCAAATTCCCTGGTAATCTTGATGCTCTAGTTTGATTCAGATACTAGAACTGGTAGAAAATTTTCTGTGAATGAAGTAGGGGTTTGCCAGCAAAACTGGAGAAGAGATATTAAAGGGAACGGATATAGCTAATTTTCCACTGCATGTTCCATTCCTGTGGCAGGGAACATACAGGTTTAAATTGATTCTACATGAACCTGTATTAAATCAGACTCTGTACCTGCATTTTTCTTAAAGGAGGGATTTATAAAGGTATACAATGCCTATCCAGTACTAGCACTGCTCCTACAAAAGCCAGGTTGCTGAGATGGAAAGAAGAGGTGGGCTTGGGAGTCAACGTTCTGCAAGGCCTTCTTCCTACACCTGCATTACCCATGAAATTCCCAATACCCTCACTCATAGAAGATATCAGTGAAGTTTCCAGAGACAAAGGTCCAGCTTTCTAACCTTGCACACCTCCCAAAAGAAGAAAGCATGTGTGCTGGTTTTGGCTGGGATGCGGTTAACTTTCTTCATAGCAGCTAGTATGGGGCTGCTAGTCTTGCACTTTCCCAGAAGTGCACAAATTCAAGGGGATTTTCCTCTTTGTAATTGAACAGAATATATTCAATCTACTTCATATAGATAAATATGAAGAGTAGCACTATCAAAGCAAAGCTTGTTGCATAACTGGAGGTTTAATTGGGTCTTGTGAAGAGCTCTGGATCAGACAGAAAATGAGTCTTACGAAAATGCAACTGTTCAGAAAAAGAGCACCCAAAAATGGATGAAACAAAGTTTTAGTCATGTTACATGAAGCACAGACTGGTTCTCCAGGAGGAGATTTTTCTTTACTTTGTAACCTGCCTTTGGGTTCATTAGGTTCATAGTTACCTTGGGAACAGTGGCAGCAAAAGAACCAGAAAAGATTAGATGGGTATTTTATACAGCATTGTCCCCTATTTTCAACCCAGAATTTATTTAGCTACAAAAAGATTGTAAAATACTGGTTCATTACTTCCATAGCCTGTAACTTTTAAACCTTCCTGTAATATTTTTTCTTCTTTTTTTGCCTTATATGTATTTTCACCAAAGTAGAATACATTTGAACCATGACAAACTAAGAAAATTATGCAGAAAACATTTTGAAATGCATCACATTTAAATATTCTCCTCAGACTTTTTTTTAAATCAAAGTTTTCAAATTTTCATTACATTTATATTCAGTTTACTCTGTGTAGACTTCTAACTTAAAGTTCCTACTGTATAAAAATATACATAAAGTGCTGGCACTGATGTACCTTGATAATTAATAAAGAGAAACAGGCACTTTTAGAGTGTTTCCTCTTCTCCTCCAGGAAGATATGAATTCTGCCCTAAAATCACTTATTTCCCACCATTCAGCTGGAAGAGTCTAAACAATATCTCATACATAGATATCTACAGTGAAGATGTCTGCAGCTGGCTAGCTGCATTGCAGCAATGAATTTATTTATTGCTAGCACAACATTCACAACTTGCTTATTACCACTTCGTAGTCTACCTTTACCTACTGAAAAGTGTCAACTTTTCATGCTGAAAAACAAAAACTAATTCTGCTTTATATTTACATGCCAAAATGATATGCCAAAAACTCAATTAAAAAAATTTCTTTGGACACCTTAAAGACCTAATAGTAATTCCTCAACAGCACATCCTTTGCCAGTCCATCTAAGTAAAGCAAAATGAATTAGAATGTAACAATATAAACTAACCTTACCTGAGTGCTTGCAGAAGATGATTCACATCACTGTATTACAAATACACAGAAATGGTGTAAATTCTGAATGAGAAAGGATACATTCGTATGGCTCCTGTTCTTGTTCCAATTGCCAGAATTTTCTGAACCGGGTCAAAAGCTAAGGCAGTGGGCAGATAAGGAAAACCGTGGCGAACCGTCTGAAACAGAACAAATGAGCAAGGTGATTGAACTGTAACCACAGATAACAGCATGTATGTTTTATGGTATGCGTAAAGGAAGAGAACCTATATTTTGCTATATGTTGTAGTATTTGCAATACATTTCAAGAAAAGTATTTAAAAATTTACAGTATTTTGAATACACAGGTGAATTTCACTCATGTCAATTTCTAGATATGCTCTTTATTCAGTAATATTTTAAATGGTTTTGTTGTAACAAAGTAGATTGCAAAGTATATGTCAATATACAACTGGTATATATTGCTTATATGCTTTACTGAAAGATAACCTCAACATGCAAGGCAGCTGAACTGTAAATTGAAAAAAACCCCATATAACATGCTTTTAAAACACTGTCACAAATAACCTCAACAGAAAGAAATGGAACATGTCCAGGGGAAGAGATCCAATAAACCAATAAACTGAATTGAGTCTATGAGGTAAAAATCCTTAATACCAATTTAAAAAAACAAAGATGCCAGAGAAGATGTTCTCAAAATGAGCAACTGAACCACGCATCCTTTCTTAAACGTTATTTATAATACTATGCTTTTAATTCTGATTTTTGCAGAGATATCTTGGGGAATAAATGAACTGAGCATGACACAACACATCCTTGAGTTTGAAGACTGTCTCAAATAACATTTTAAGTTATCTTAACCTGGAGGTTATGACCAATATGACCTGCCTGATTCTTATGAGGAAGAATCTGATGAGGGAGAACTTTAGCATAAGAAAAAGACTGAAAATAACTAGACTAGACTATACAAATACACATAAAAATGAACTGTAATTAATTTTGTGTGTGTGACTGCTTACCTAAAATTGGGTAACAAATAATATATTTTTTAGTATAATAATATTTTATAATACTTAATATAATATTGAACTCTAGGATTGACTCCTTTTTTAGTATATGGTTGCAACTGGAGAGGAATTGCTTTGAACTGAATAAAATTTAATTTTTTAAAATACTTTTCTCTTCCTTGGCATTCTCTTGTTCATGAACTGTGTCTGCTCAACCATTCAGCAGTCCCTATGGAACAACTTCAACTAAAGGGATTCCTTAATTGCCAACCTGTTGAGTAAAAGGCAGCTGATGATTTCAACAGCTGTATCCCTCCAACTCTTCTGGAACTCAGCTGGAAACACTTGTACTGATATTCACAAGTAGTTTGGGAACAACCAAATGTATGTTTTTCAGCAAATAACCACTTCCTTAAAAAAAAAATCTTACTCATCTCACATCTTAATTATTGCTGATAAGGGATGTCTTTTAAAAGAATGTCTAAGTATTAGTTTCTGGACTGCAAAAATCCAAAAACAGATGCTACTTCAGTAAGCTGTAGAAAAGTAACTCACTTTTTATGTTAATGTAGACATTTATCAAAGATCTCCACAACTCTGTTTCTGCGTTAGTTTTTTTTTTTTTTAACTTTCTCAAGTGGTAGGATTACTCAAATATAAATTTTTTTATTCCAACATCTAAGCTGGAAATAGACTTACATACTATAAAAATATGTGAATAAATGCTCTTCCCTATCTGAAAAAAACATGTATTTCAGAAATGACCTTTTTTTTGTTATTAATTTTTAGAAATCCTCTCTATAATAAAGTTTTAATTTCTAGCAATTCCAGTCACAGTAAGTTTTTCTGATGTTGAGCTAAGACTGGAGATTTCAGTACTAGTTTTTAGATCTAAAAATGTAAAGATCAATTTGCATTCTTGCCTATCTATTTAGCATCTGCTTTGTATTTTCAGTATTTCTGCAATCTACAGTCAGACTTTTCCTTTGGAAATTTTAATTGGGTCCTGTTATTGAGACAGAACTATGTTTTAGAAGCACAGTGATGTACTTTTCAGGATCATAGTTCAGTAAAAATTCTTGAACTCTGGGATTGACTCAAAAGTGTTATTTCTGTCTTGCAGCCATTTTCCAAATTGGAGTATTTACACTAAATCCAGTCACAAAGTTCTTGTGAGTGAAAAATTCTGCCATTTGTAGAATAAATAAAAAAAATTGTTGAAGTCTATTGAACAGCCAAGTAAATGGCAATTTTCAAGTAATACATTTATATTTATTAGGACTCTAAATAAAAGACAAAACCAGTTTGGAAGTAAAGCCAAGCTATACTGTACACAGTTAAGGCAGAAAAATATGTCTTTATGATTGAGATTTTGGCACGAATTAGAGCAGCCTCAGAAGTGATTCTGAAAATCAAGTCTACTCAACAGAAGAACAGGGACAAGCTGTAACCCTTCAGACCCCCATACTCTTCTCCTCAGCCTTGGTCCAACAACCCTTCTGTTTCCAAGGACTGTGAGAAAAATCAACACGAAAAGCTAGCACTTGAAGTAGATTTTTCAATTATGCACTGATAAAGCTAGTGTGAGTATATGTGTAAGAATGAATAATGATTCTAGAACTGTGCCTGGGCTTCCTTACAGCATTTACTAATACAGGTGAAGAAGAGGGGAAGGCCACAAAATTAACTTGATCCTAGGGTGAACCCCCCCCCCCCCCCCCCCCCCCCCAGTATGTTCCTACTTAATCTGAGTTGTCTCTAGTAGGAACAACATAGACCAAAACTATCAATGGTGAGCAGAAAACGCAAAACAAAGTAGTTTAATCGGGGGGGGGGGGGGGGGGGGGGGGGGCGGGAATCTATCTCAATAGTGGGCAAAAGCAGAAAAAAAGCATCCTAAAACAACAGTCTGTGGTCAAAGAAATATAGGACCTACCTACCCCGAAAGCCCTAAGAAAGAAGGTGCCAAAAAAAAAAAAAAAGGGGCGGGGGGGCAAAAAAGCAGACAGCAGATGGAGCCAGGACTGCTTTTCTCCATATTATCCAGCTTTCTTTTTCTTCTCCTTTTTTGGCATGCGGTCTCTAGAGGCAGTCTGTGCTCCCTAGGACATACAGTTTATGTGCAATATTTAAAATATTTTATTTGAAACAGAACAATTACAAATGCAGCTACAATTTTAGCACAAATCTGTTCAGCTTTGTTATTCTCCTTTAAATTCCCTTTTAAATCATTTTAAGTGACTATTCTTACGGTGAATTGCATGTATATATCATTAAAGTAACCTTTACACAACCATTTACCTAAATGAATATAGGAAATTGATTATTTGGGCTTGCCAGTATTCTACCAATGAACATTTTAATACGATGTACAGAACGTAACAACAATCTCTTACTGTCTAAGATACCATGACAGATTTCATTAGTTGAAAAAAGCAAATCACACTGGTAATAATATGCAATATCCGGCATGTTCACCATATACAATACACCATGTGAACATTGTGTATAATGCAATTTTTCAGTATAAGAGTTTTTCTTAACTTTTTTTATATAATAGTTTGTATTAGACTGCAAAGACACAATTTTTTCAAAGTGATTTTTATGTTCTCTAAATAACTCCAGAAAATACAGGTGTAAATTCGATTTTAAACTGTATCGATTAAGAAATAGGGTTTATAGTCAAAACTGTTCCTGCTAATTTGCATAAACATAAAATTTGTAACTTTTCTACTAATATTTTACAGATACCCTGTTTTGTGTAAAATCTGACAGTAAAACCAATTTACTTAGGTAAAAAATTTTTGAGAAAATGTCTATTTGTTAAAATTGAGCTACGTAGTCTAAGCCTGTGACTCAGGATGTAGAATCTACTTCCAAACTGCGACCAACATGCCACATGCAAAAGTCTCATTGAAGCAAGTAATTTATTGTTTTATGGAATAGAGGATGAAGTGTTGACTGAAGCCTCTATCTCAGCTATGTAGGAAACTAAAAAATGTCAATGATTACAGCTTTCACCAAGGTTGTAGTGGTGAAAATGGGTGCTTATAAAGATGAGCTGCCATGCATTATATTGCTATAAGACCATCCCTCATTTACAGGCTTCTGTGCCTGGAATCTCTGACTGGTAAGACTCTTTCCTGCTCAGGAAAGATGGAAAGAGGACAAGATATCAGTAGGCTTCCAACCTAAGAAAATGATACAAGAGGGATACATTTTTTATTAGTTTAATCTTCATTTTTCAAAGGAATATTTTTTAAAAAAAAATCCCAGCTTAGCTAAAACTTTCCAAAATTTCAAACCCAAGCCATGGATTCCATTTAGCTCTTACCCTACACTAGAAGCCAGGGCTGCTGAGCATGTTCACAGGATTCTAAAAACTACCTTTTTTTTTTTTTTTCTTAGAGTTACCCATAGATAGTTTTTTTATTCTGTGTAAAGCTAGAAACAGTTGTATGAAAAAAGCCATCAAACAAAAGGGACTCTGGAGCTACAGACTGGGAAGGCTGATTTCTGTCCCCAGCAAGATGGTAGAATACAGAAGATGGCAAAATAAGACTGAGCACAAGGATAAAGATCATCTGCAGAAGCTAAATAGTTTTCTCTAATTCTATGAAGCGGTCAACATGCATGCAATATGAACATACGAAAGTTTTCCAAAAGCCTTCCAATAACATTCCACAGCAATGTTATTAAAGAAACAAAGTTTTCAGGCGACTGAAGAGAAGTTTTTTTGTGGACTGAAAGCTGGTTAGATAACAGGAAACAAAGGATAGGGTTTGATTGATTTTTACCATGGAGAAAACTCAGAAGTAAGGTCCTTCGTGGATGGGTGCTTGGACCAATTTTATTCATCATCTTTAATGATCTATAAAAGGTAGTGAACACTGACATCTCCTTTGGACAGTGAAATTCAGTACCGATGGTGACCAACTCCTGAAAGACCTCATTAGTCTGAATAAGTGGACAAGTAAGTGATAAATGAGCTTCAGTGTGGATAGACGTTAAGATAAGGCATCTAGAGGAAAAAAAAAGAATCTTAACTAGGCTTACACAATGCTGAATTTGGAACTAGCATTTACAACTCCGGAAAGTGATTTTGTGGGCATGGTTGGCATTCCTCTGAAGTCTCTGGTTTAATGTGCAGCAGTAACCCAAAAAGCCAAGTAATGTTGCACATCATCGGGAAGAGTATAAAGAATAACACAGAGGGCATGATTTTGCTGCTATATAAAACCTCTGTGAGCCCATTACTTGAGAATTGTATGCAGCTCTCGTCTCCACATTTGAAGATGTAGTCAAGTCAGAGCTGATACAGGGAAGGCAACTAATGCTCAAGGTGATGGACACAAGCCTTATCAGGAAAGACTAAAAGTGCTGCAACTTCAGTTTGGAGAGGAGAAGGCTGTGGGGGGATATGACTGAGATTTACAGAATCAAAAGAGTGGGTAAGCTAAATGTGGAACTGTTATTCAGCAATACCACAGAGCCACTCAAAACAAGTGAAAGATTAGTTTAAAACAGAAAAGATTAGTTAAAACAGAAAAAACCCCTTCTTTACAGAACAGGTAGTGATCTCCTGAAACTTGCCACCATAGGAGGTGGTGAAGGCTGACAGTATCAGCAGGTTCCAAAAGGCATTAGACAAATTCATGGACATTAGTGATAAATGGCTTCTAAAAGGACTGGCTAAGGATACACTCTCTGACATCTCCAATCCAGTGATGGTGGATGATGGGAGATTAGAAAGGGAATGGACTGCAGAAAGTCATCTAACTTACTACTCTCCCTAAATGACATATTCTATTGCCACTGTCAGAGACTGACTGCTGGGCGATTTGGACCATTGGTTGTCTCAGCAGGGTCTTTCTTATGAGCTTATTGTCTTCACCAGCAGCAGTGCATCTGAGAGAGGGAGAAAAAGGAGATGGGTATTGGTGGGAAAAAACACATTAGAGAAAACACATGGAAAATGTGGGTACACGAGGGAAAAAGAGAAGTGTTATTGAAATAGGGAATACAGGGGCAGGAGGAAAAGATATGCACGGGAAACAATCAGATTAGTAAGAGGTTTCATAATATTTACATAGACAACTTTTGGCATGGAAGAATAATACTTTCAGCAATAGGCAAATTTGTTTTGTCTTTTAATTATTAAATTACAAAACTTACTTTGTTATAAAAGGTCACTTAATAAGCTATGGTAGAATTTTGAGAAAATATCTGCCCTGGACATAAAGTAGACTTCAAAGACAACCTGAAATTTTAACAGTTCAATTTCACAAGTATTATACACTGATAATTACATTTATATTAAAAAATCAGAAAGATATATTAGAGTATCTGAAATGAGCTGACTTGTATATTATACATTTTTGTACTATGAATATATGAAACCTTTTTTTCCTTTGAAAGCAGTTTAATATACTTTAAAAAATGAAAACATAAGGTTGAAAAAATCATTATCAAGTTTATATTTTTAATATGTATTGTTGTATGTACTATTTTTAAAAAGTCTGTATGCAGACCATATGACTGTTTTTTGAAACATGATAGTTCTACCACACATTACATAATTTTTCAATTTCCTCATATCGCTTGGCCGTGAAAAAGAAAGTACATTCAGAGGCACCTTCCAGACAATTAGTTTAAAAAATAAGTAACTAAAATGAAGACGAAATCTTGCAGTCCTCATTAAACTTCCTCTTTTCATGACAAAAATCTCTGCAGAAACTTCAGAGATGTGTTTTGCCACTGTCATTCTCAGTTCTGCAAACTGGATGTTAAAGACTATCAAATAAGGATGGTCCTATTCACATATGATTCATATTGATACAAATAGCCGATTAAGTGAACCACAGGGGAAAAATAAGGCCTTCTGAATTCCAAAAAGCATTCTCCTCATGCTTGTTCTTTGAAATATACTGTCGTGTATCAAAAATACAAAAATTATATAATTCAGCCAGAAAAATCCACAAATAAATAAAACAACATCGATCCCCAAACTGCATTATTCCCAGTTCACAGCACAGGTGAGGCTAGAAGGGAACTCTGCAGACTGTCTCCTCCAACCCCCCTGCTCAAAGCAGAGTGGCCGGATTTTAATCTTACTTGTTTGATCTATTTAAATCAGTGTTGCTGTGGCCAAGCAACCACTTGACAACTACACCATCTTGCCACATCTACCACAGCACTGAGTTACAGCATAATAAGTTAATAAAATAAGTTACAGGGTAATACATGAATACAATCATCCCAAGGTAGGTATTATCCCCTTTGGAGAAATCCTAAGTTCAAGAAAAGGCATTGTATGCAAAATGATTTCACCTCTTCCCTTCCCATTCTTTCTAAAAGAACTCTACCAAGTTTAAAAAAAAAAAAAGACAAATATACAAAAAGGGAGGAAAATGAAGAACGCAACAAAGGAATTGCGTCCATTGTTCAGTAAATATGCTATAAGGGACTTCCCACTCTTGCCATTTAAACTGGCAAGAAGAAATAGGGCATCAACCTATGCAACGGACTTTAATAAAACTAAATTTGGCCTTGGCTTTAAAGTAAAATAATAAAAAAACTGCCAACCCTAAACCACTGACTTCAAAGCTCAATTTGGCCTACCTACTTAAGCAAGACTTCTGTCCAAATGGGCAATCATTATAGTCAAAGTAATTCAAATAGTAGTTCATATTGATTTTGTTGTTGTTGTATCATTTAACCACATTACTCTAGAACTTGAAATAGTTTGGTTCAGAATATCATCTGTCTGATGGAGATCTGTTTTATGGGTTACAAGAATTGTAAAATCATTGAACATATCTGATAGCCCTGAAAGGAAAATATTTTTGTCTTCACTATGATTGTGGATGCAGAGAATAACATAATTTCATAACTTTAATGAGAAATTAAAAAAAATAATAATAATCTCTTTTTATTAAAGTTACACCAGACCAACACAGCAATAACTGTGACTAGTTTTGCATGTCTTCCCATTTTTGGATTTTCTGGAATTTTGCCACCTTAAGCTGATTATGTCCTGTTCCGTTATGGCTGATCGTGGTTACTGTTCTGAAGTAGATAGTTAGTTTGCTGCTTTCAGGATATTTTAATTTTTAAAAAATCAGCCATATTGGGGAGTTAAAAATTTTTTGCCAGAGAATTCCATGATTTTGCTACTACAAAAAGTTATTGAAGGATTGGGGATTCTTTTTGGAAAAGCTATAGAAAAACAGTGTTAAAACCCTACTTTGACATAGAGATAATCTGTATTATTGGTGTATTCCTGTGGAAATCTTTTCTTTTGCGACATAATTTGGCATTCCTGTATACAAACACTATTACCAGATCTCGTTACTAGCATTTACAACATTGTTTACTATTCATTACTAATTCATAATTATCCGTCTCCTACCTTCTTTCTCTACGTATCTTGTATTCAATTTGAGGACTTTTTTGCTGAAATGAGAATTTAATCTGGAGATACTAGCCAGCATCTCATCTCACATATGGTGAAGATGATACATTCCAAATGAAATGGCGATATTTTGTGGCAGCTTTTTGCCCTCCAACAGCAGTGAAATCCAGCAGATCCTGCACATGACTATCCCACCCTGCATTGCCCATAACGCTACCAAGGGCATAGCTCACAGACACAAATGAAGACACTATAGCTAAAGATCCTAAGAATCAGATCTCTGTTTACATAACCACATGCCAGTTTTCCTGCCTTTGCCTCATTCAGTGAGCATTTAAAAATATATGCAAGGAGAAACAATGAATAAACTAGGGGTTTTTGGACCCACTACAATTAACTTTTATCCACAGCTATGTGGAATGTATCTGTAATACAACTGATGCTGGACAGGTGTAACTGAAAGCACATATCCATCCTTAAGGGATACAATAGATGGAAGGGGATGAACAAAGCCAAGATGATAATCTCATAATTTATTTAGTATGACTTTTTGTGATGTCCAGTGGGTAACGCAGAGATCTTCCTCACAGGAACCGTTGCAAAGAACACACAGAGAATAGCATCCATCCTTCCCGTATGTTGTATACTGTTCAAACCAAATGTGATGGAGGACAGGAACAAAATATAAACAGATACTTCAAGAAAATAAATAGATGCAATAAGGACTAGATTGCCACACATACAGACGTAACTGAATACTAGCTGAATAAGGGACTTGACTTCTGAGTGTTTGACCTCACAGCATTCATATAGCAGATTTTTTAATGAAATAGAAGCGATTATTTTTCATTGATTGGATTCAAATTCTGCAAAAAGACATGCTACCATATACACCTGTATCTGCATATATACCACTGAATTTAGGAAGGCTACTTTTGAGTACCCACATTCTTCAACTCAAAGCTTTAAATATTAAGGGTCTTTTTCTTTTTTCAGTACTGTATACGACTTAACTTCAAAGGAACCATAAAAAGTGTACCTCATTAGACTTTGACCCTAGCTACAGGCGACAGATTGTCTCCAGTATTTTTCACTATTCATAGTCTTTGTTGGTGATCTGTTAGGAATGGACACAGCACTGCACAAAGATAACATCTTATTACATTTGAGCATATTTACCAGCCATCTGTACCTAACAATATTGCTTTCTCTCCTCTCCACAGATGCACATTACTTATACTTCTAATCATACAGTCCTCTGACTTTCTCCTATAATGATTCTAACACACATTGTGACAAATTAATATATCCCTATAAGCTGCTTTTATATAAAAAAATATAAAAAACTACATATAAACTCAGTACAATTCTCACAGGATGAGAGACGGCATCACCACGCTGGATTGTAGGGGTCAGGCCTGTGCTATGTAAATGTGAAGACACTGTGTTCCTCAGCGTGTTCCATGTTTTTTTCACCATTTCCAAGATATCCAGGGACTTCCCAGTGCCATCATCAGCTCAGGGAAGGAAGACTAGAGTTCTGTTATGATGGTCTGATCTCTGAACAAGTGCCTGCGAAAAAGCAACCCCTGAACAGAGAGAATATTAAGCTATCCTTAACAAATACCTTCAGTGAGGAGGGACGTTCTCTTTTTTTCATGAGGAAAAAGTATATCCTGAATTTCAATTCTTTATCCAAGGACTCCACGTGATTGAAATTAATGAATCCGCAACTTAAAAAACAAAACAAAACCCAAAACACCCCGCTTGAAATGGCACACAAAATTACAGTAAATAGTTTAACTGTTAGGTTGCCCTGGGTGGAGTCAGGAGTTGAAGTCAGTGATCCTTGTTCGTCCCTTCCAACTCAGGGTATTCTATGATTCTTCTATTGCTAAAAATGCAAGGTCAACCGTAAAAAGGGGAAAAATTAGAATATACCCAAACTAAGATAATCTATGCAACATGAATTTGTTCCCCTCTTGTAAGGATTAATTAAATTATCTTTTTCTGCCATAGAACTTTTGCCTCACTTCATGCATAGTAGAGTCTGGTCTGTCCTATGGACAAACCAGAAGTAAACAACTGAAGAGCTGTTGTCTGCCAAACTTGTCTATTTGGTACAAAATAGGAAGGTGCAGGGTACAATTCAGATAGAAAATTGCAGAAAGGAAATTCTATCAATGCTCTTATCACTTAGTTTTATAAATGATCAAGCCAAGGGCCATGAATTAAGCTTTTCACACGTGGCAGCTTATCATGCTTCCATTTTGTGATTGACCAATTTGAGATAATGGAGGTTGATGATATTCACACATCTGAGGCGCAATTCACAGGTCCAATGTGGAGCCAGAATTCCATCTGTAGTCACGTGAGACAGAAAGGAAATCCACAGCCATTCTGACTATCTAAGGTGGACATACAAATTGACAGTATGAATAACTAGCCTAAAGACTACTCTGTAGATGTGTGGAATACTTGCAACAGAATGCAAAAACAATGGGAGGCATAATAGGAAGACGTAAGTGGTATAAAAATGTTAAATATGCTAAAAAAAAAAAAATCATATTCAAAGCAGGTCAAGCTGGAAACCAAAACCAGCGGACACTAAACAATGTGGCATCTGGGATTTTCTGTGCCTCAGTTCCTCATCCATACAGAAGGAATAATAATATTTCCATCTCACAGAACTATTGTGAAGGTCAATTCATTAATGTTTATAAAGCTTTCAAAACTACAGTGGTGAGCACTTCTGTTGTGAAAGTCCATGGGGAACTTAATATTCAGGTATGCACCGAGTTTTACTAAATTAGACCTATAGAAGAAATATGGGATCATGCAATTAAACGCTGTATGCACAAGCAAACCTAATTTAAGAAATTTGGAACTTTCGAGTGCTCTGTTTTGCAACCTTAAAAGTCTTAAAATGGTTTTGAAGCTGTAATTGCATGTGTTGGCCAAGAAGGGACTGCATTAATACATTTAGGATTAATATTTGATTAACAATCAAACACAGTGATGCAAAAAGATAGGTATCTGCACAAAAAAAGAGAGTCCACTTAAGCTACTATACGTAGCTTAAAATGTTCAAAGTTCTTGAAAAAGCTTTTAACATGCTATGCTCTTTACCACTGATGAGTCCTATTTTAATTAATACAAACACTTAAAAAAGAAAAATATGTTATGCTCATCGCACATTTCATAAAATTACCATCTTCTAATCACAGAAGTGTCATTTATGACTCTGTAGTTTTAAACAGAATAGGGTTTTGCACCTAACGTTAGATCCAAACTCTGGTATATAGGAAAAATCCTTCCCAACGTTATCTTATTTACCATTTAAATATCAAATGAACTCTGAGCACTTACAAGTAAGGGTTAATACTTATTTTAAAATAGGTTTCCTCTGAAATGTAGCATTTCACACACTTTTTTTTTTTTCCCCCTCAAGTGACCTTACTAAGGAAACAACACAGATTAACCAAACAGCTCAAGCTAACTAAAACACTATGGATAGCTTATAACAAAGATTTTTTTTTTTATTGTTATTCATTACCAAAAATAGAACTATGTGCTACTGCAGAATTGTTCTTAAACTGCCAACTGCCAAAATTCATCTTCTGTCCATTATCATTGAACTGTAGCTTCATGTTGCATTTGCAGTTAAAGTACCTACTTGACTGCTGTCAGAGGGACTAAATATCATCTTCATAGGGTGATGAAATAAAGTATTACCTTCTATAAACTCTGGGAATTAAAATTTCAGACCACTTTATAGGAAATCTAGATAATTAAGGTATTTAAACTGGCTACTGATTGTATGCATGTTGAGGGCCTGTTTTTGTCAAAGATAAGTAGGGTTAGGAAAGCACAATTATAATCGGCCCTGGGCTTCCATACCAGTTTCAACAAAAACCTAAAACTATTCTGGCCTCCATGGGTTTTGTATAAAGATTGGGTAATATGCAGACCGAAACTATGACTATACTATCAATATGAATAATACAGCAAGATTCAAAGGGATGTTTATTAGATAGCAAGACTACCCAGTAATAACACTGAAGACCAGTTTTGGAGAGAATACAAATCTCATGCTTCGGGGTTTAAAGGCAGTGCATAACCATCAGCATTTGGGGAATAATTCTGTGAGAAGATGATCAATTCCACAGTTCTTGGACCTTTTCTAGGTTATCCAGTTACTGCCTACAGCTAAAGAAAACATACTGGACTAGATTAATTGTATGTCTAGTAAAGTGCAACTGTTACTATGCTCTTAACTGAGGTCTTGATTTCAACCATTTTCTGCATAAAGTTATTAACATCATGCTCTACAAATTCAACCCTATGATTGATCTTCAAGGAAAGCTCAAGTAGTTCTCTACGGGAGACTTATTTTCATGAAGAATATGCACTCTATGTTCAAAAAATGTACATCTTCATTCTTATTCAGTTTTTCCCAACTGCGTCATCCCCTAACAACCAACCTTCTGCAAAAGTAATAAAATCACTGTTTTCTCCTTTTATGTTCATTCTGCTCAAAGTTCTATTCAAATGATTTACAACATCCTAACTGTGATCTTCTCACTTCCTATATTAACAGGAGATCTCTCCTCAGTGCTGTATTTTAGTTTATATATGCTATGGACAAACATAGGCGAGCCTAAAAAATCCTTGCCAGAAAAAAACCCACCCTCTATACAGAGGGAAAATATAAAGGAGCAAAATTGAGCAAACTAGGTGTATCCACATTAAAATTAATGTAGACATTACTAACATATTCTACTGGATCGTGCCTAGTTTTTGGCACGATGCTGTTATCTCACAAGTTCAATTCAATTAATGTGAACTATAATCGATATTTTCATGATTTCCACTTGAATATCCAAATCCCAAGAGCAGCCCTAGATATAACATAAACTATACCTCAGCTTCCTGTTGTCACAAAGTACAGTTTTGACAAAATTTCACATTACATGAATACTTTGAAAAGGGTGCTACTGATTCATTAGTACAGCTACCAACATAAAAATTTATCATGCTTAAAAAAAGGCCGTAGCTATTTCATATGTAATAGTTTCAAGAAGATTTCATTTTTAGTCTTTCAATACAGACAATTACATTAATGATTTAAATATAAATGCCAAAAGTAACTCATTGTGAACACCTCAGCATAAAATGAAATATTCAATTTACTTCTATTAAGTTCTAATCTATATCTCAAAAAATACACTGTGTTAATAAGCATCCTAAAAACGTCACAAAATGGAGAGACAGCTTCCAGGTGTGTTACTAATGAAATCAGGTGCGTTACCAATAAAAACAGATTTCTGGTAGAGAATTGGATCTGTGTTTTTTTCCAAGCAGACCTCCCACAAACTTCAGAAAGGCAATTTATTTAAATAAAAACTGCAGGGTAAGGCCCTTTAATTCTTAAGTATGAGTCAGCTTTTATGTTTCATATCTAAATGAAGATTTTATAATCAGCAAAGAAAGGAAAACCAGCTACTTGGACTGTGAGCCCATCTGCCTTGACCCTGCAGATCATAACAAACTAAAACTGCCATTAGCTTTACTCAGTTCTGTGTGCAGCAGGATCACAGATCGTGGATCCTTAAACATGCAGCCTATATAACTTATGTAACTTAACATGAAAATACACAATTGAAATACCAGAAACTCTACACAACAAAAGCTCAGGGAAGACAAGGCTTGGATTATATGTGTCTTGCTGTATTTTTAATTTAATTCCAATTGATTGAGGTACAAATTATGACTCGGATCCTGCACCCTGAAGCATGCAGGATGAAAGCTGCACCTGCGTCGAGTCCTACTGTCTTCAGTACACTCGCATAGTACATAACGCAGGACTGGGGCCTGTGGGGTTTTCTTGGTTCACTCAAACATGCTTGTAATGTTACTAAACTGTAATATAGCTGATTAAATAGAGCCTGTTGAATAAACACTGCAGTATTTTATGAGCACCTAATCACCGAGTATTTTGGAAGTTTGCTTTTAGCATACTTTTGTATCTTGAAAAAAAGGAAGCTGGTATTTTGTATACTATAGAGCAGACTTCTGCAGTACCATGTATTCATAAGCAAAAGCTGCTGCAAGCAACCAAAAGCCTTCCTATACAAATATTTACTTTGCTGAGAATATTTTAACCTGAGAGCTAAGACAGACAAATATTGCCTACTGAAATCTTCTCAAAATGACATATTCCTATGCACCAAGTAGATCTATTTCCAGGTAGATCTATCAGATACATTTTTAAGTAGATCTATCAGAACATAGCACCAACTGTCATCAAGTAATATCAAGCCAAAGAAGGCAAATAACGGAGATTAAGCAGAAAATTAATTTCTTTTCATCTTGTGATGTCTATTTTTGCAAATATACCATACAAAATAAAAATTTATCATACTAAATAAAGATCTTTGGCCCTATCAAATGACTTAAACATGAAGAATCATGTTGAGTTTTAGCCTCACTTGGGAATCTTAGAATGGCAGACCTTCTAATGATATTTTAATGTACTTTGATTATTTGCATTATCTTTTTACTGAAGTGACAAAAATCAGAAATCGCTGAATATCTGGAATTTCACAAAATGCTAAATTACTGTGTACAGCAGCAAAAGGAGTCAAATTCAACCCTGGGAAACACGGATGATTCTAATGCACTGATCACCGACACTCCATTAAACTACAGAATCATTTGACTCAAAAGGCCTGAACCTGTTTTGGTTCAGGATGGCAAAGAACTATAAAACCTCCAGAAATTAGAATTACATAGAACCTATTCCAAAGGTCTCTGACTCTAAGTCATGGGGGCTCATCCTTCTTCCCCTGAACTCTATAAGAGGTTTGATGCTAGCTGTAGCTGAAAACTGAATAGAAATAGAATCATAATATCCGAGATCAGGACAGCTGTGTGTTTCACAAGGACCAGATGTGCACACAACCTGTCCTATAGGCTTGTCTTGTTTGTTTATATTTCTTCCTTCTTCTCAAAACACAAATAAGAAACGAGAATGTGCTGGAGTTGGCCATAACCTAAATTTCAAATCAATTGGTGTCTGGTTAGTAAAAGGAAAGTATACTTAATAGGTGAAGTTCATTTACTCTTAATAATGTAAATTGCACTAATTAAAAATTCTGGTTTTGAAGCTTCTAAGCAAAACAAATAAGCAAACAAAACTTCTAGTAAAGCCAACAGAATTAATGACAAAGTTAAAGATAACAGCAGAGGATCATAATATAATCTCTCCTTTCATTTTTGGTCTTCATTACAAAAGTATGATTTTCATATTCCAGGGTTGGTCAGAAGTACCAACATAGTTTTTACTGCTTTTACTTGTGCATTTACAAACACCACTGAAAGATTTCTCACAGGAAACGGATACAAAACATAAAACACACAGAGATATCTTACGCTTTCTACTCAAAGAAAAATCCCACTTGAGGACCTCACCAACACATAAAAACCAATACCAAATAAATTTGGCAACTTTTGGTATTTATGCTGTTCCACTAAGTGTACTGTCATATAATCATAATCTTCAGTAATAATGCTAAAAAACCACCCTGAATCTACATCCAATCCCTCACAAATAATGAAAGCCCTAAGTTCAGTAATCCCTCCACTGTCTTTTATTTCCAGCTTATGTCTTTTTCTTAAAAAAGGGAAGGAAAGGAAGAGAGGATGAGAAGAGTGAGGAGGGGAAGTAGATGTATACAATTTTGAATTTCTAATGACTTGTAGATGTTATCTGTACCAGCACCAATTGATTTGCTTTCCTGCCCACAATCTTGTTACTAGTTTAGGGTCCAAGCGTGAATTTAGGATTTGGCCCTGAATGCTGAAATCAAGATTTTAATGAATTTACTGACCACCCCAACTCTGCAGCAGGAAGAAAAAAAACATCAACGAGATCTCTGTCTTTTCATTCCAAAGTCCTTATACAACCACTGCAGTTCTGAAGTAAAAGGCTTATCGGTATCATACTACTGCCCCCACACACAACATAGCTTTTATTATTTCCATAGTAAAAATAAAAATAAAAATTACACTCCTTACCTTACAAATTTGAAAATAATCTGAAGTGAGCGTCTCCTGGACCTCATCTCTGGGAGTCCCTGCAGCTCCTGCAGTCCCTCCGGGGTGCACGGAGCCACCACCAGCCCCACTTCCACCGCCACTGCCACCGCCACTGCTTCCACCAGGGGATGAGGCAGTTAGACCGTCCAAAACTTTGCGAAAATTAAATTTCTTCATTTTGGAAAAATCTTTCGGAAGATTTGGGGGGGGAGAAAGGATGTGTCGTAACACATTCAGCTACATGGAGCGAAAGAAAAAGTCTTTAATGGTCCTCTGAGTGAGGCAGCACTTTAAGTCCCTTGTACCAAACAGAATGTCAATATTAGGTGTGATTGATCGAAAAATGCAAAGGCTTCATTTTGTCAGACGCAAAAGCTACCTGGAAAGGTCCTTTTAAAAAATGGAAAAAAAACCCAAATTCCACAAGCAGCAAAACTAAGATTTACGTTCAAACAAGGAACAATGGAACAACGGCCATCGGGTTCTCTCACAAAATCCACATTTAGCAGTGGCTAAAACCGAAAAGTAAATAAAAAATTCAAGCCGGCATCCAAAACGGCAGACTCCATCTCTCTGCCTTTTCTGCCTAAGATTTGCCTTCGGTACTTGACTATTTTAACAGGACTACAACAACTGGGCTACGTCCAATTTCCCCTTCCCCTCAGAACCTTTTCCGTCAGGGGTGTCTTCGCCCCCAGGGCTCGGGAGGAGCGGATTCCCTCTCCCCGCCACCGCTCTCCTCCCGCAGCCGCCGCCGCGACTCCCGCTCTCGAGTTACCTGCCCACCCCAGCAAGTGCCGGCAGCCGCCGCTGCCCTTGGTCCTCCTCTCCCCCGCCGGCTCCCGGCCAGGAGCGTGCGCGGCCGCCCCACGGCGGGGCGGGCGCCCCTCACTTCCCTCGCCGCCCCCCCGCCCCGCGCCGCCCCGGCCGCCGCTCCGTGAGGACCGAGCGGCGGTGAGGAGCGACCCCCTCAGCCAGCCCGGCCGTCGCGGGTTGACCACCTGTCCCGTCCCTGAGGTGACGGACCCCCTCAGCCCTCCCGCCCGTCCCGGTCACCGAGCCTGTGCCGTCGCCGTGCCCCCGGGGCCGCTCCAAGGGGACCGGACTCCCTCGGCGCCGGCGGTAACCGGGGCGACGCGCCTGGCGCAGCCGCTCGCTCTGAGGCGACGGCTCCTAACGCTCCCCGGGGGCGCCTCTGCCCGGCGCGGCGCGAGCGCGGGGAGGTGCGGGGCGGGGCGGGGCAGGAGAGGAGCGGGGTGGGGGAGCGGAGGGCAGCGGCGGCGGCGGCGGTCCCAGCCAGCTGCGGCAGCTCCCGCCAGCCCGGCGCGCTCGCAGCCGTTCTCCGAGGTACTGAAACCTCCGCCGGCGGCGGCGGCAGCCGCAGCTCCTCCCCCTCCTCCTCCCCCACGCCCCGCCCCGCCCGCCGCACCAGCGCGCCCTTGGCTCCACTGGGGGGAGGGCGGGGCAAAGGATGGTGATTGACAGCAGCGCCAGCTTCCGATTGGTTGCTGAGGGCAAGTTGGGTGGATGTGAATGGCGGAGAGGGGAGGAGGGCGGGGACTGCTCTCAACTGTTCGGCCGTCGGTCGGCTCCAGGCGGAGCCTCAGGCCGACACTTGCTACGGTAGGGACAGCATGGCTGACCGCCGCTGTGATCCGCGGCATCTGATTGGGACGCTGCAAAGATCGGCACGCGCTCCCACCAATGGGAAAGGCCGCGCCGCGAGTTTCCCCTCCCCGCCCCCCGGAGCAGTGAGGCGCCCTCCCTCCGCGACGCCCCGCCGGGTGTGTGGGGTCCGGGGGCGGGGCCAGGCTCGCGGCGGGGAACCTGCGGGCAGCGCGGGGGCGGGGCCGTCTCCCCCGCCGGCCACGCCCCAATGCGGCGGGAGCGGGAGCGGCCCCCGGCGCGGTGGGGGGCGCAGTGCTGCGGCCGCTCTGAGGGCGAAGAGCTCCCCGCGGCGGAGGCCTGAGGGGGAGCGGGGCTGGAGGGGGACGGAGCCCGCTTTTAGTTCGTGTGTCAGTGCAGAGAGCTGAAGTCGGCTTCAGGCCAAACCAGCCCAAAACGTCGCGGGAGGTAACGGTCCCGGCGGTGACGGAGCGAGGCGCTGAGCAAGGGGGAGCCTCCATTTCCTGCCGGGCCGCAGAGCGGTCTGTGCGGGTGGGTGTCCAGCCCATCTACGGATGCTGCCTGGCACCCCAGCTACAAACCCCCTTTTCCTTCCCGAGAGGAATAAAATAACCCCCGGTTGCCCTTCCAGGTGCTCTGCGTGGATGGTTGGGTCGTTCTCCCAGGCTCGCTCCGAAGTTGTGGAAGCGCGCGGCGTGGGATGGCCTCTCCGGCCTCTGAAGTGCGATGTGGCACGAGAAGCGTTCCACTGTACGCAAGGCTCTGTGAAAAGGTTATTCAGGTCAGAAACAAATGAGGGAGCGATTAAAAGTGAGTCATGGCACAGCGCTGTCGGTGTAGTTGGAAGCTTGGAACTGACTAAAACGGTGTAAGGCACAAACTTGTTCTGTGTGGTACTAAATATATAGCGCCTCATCTTGTATAATAAAACCATGGAAGCGATGCATATCAGTCACCTCATTTTGCAGCTTCTTCAGGAGCTCTAATACCTAATGAGTTTTTTGTAAATCCTACAGTTCTGCGAAGCAAGGTGTTTATTTCAGCTTCTTACACTGAGCTCCCTACATTTTTTTTTTTTTTTTTCACTTTGGCTCATCTCTGTGTGTTCATAAGTACTCCCCATCTGAATGATAAAAAGATTCCGGTGAAGTTCAAGGAATAACTGTAGCTTCACTTATCTCCTCATGAAAAATAAAGAATATATTGCTGATGAAACTGGAAAGGCTGATAGGTTTCTGTAGCCAGAAAGAAAGGAACAGAACTTTGTATGGGAAACAAAATACATGAGGACTATGGCTAGGAGACAAATGAAAAAAGGAATGGAACTGAGTGAGCAAATCTGTACAGATGTAAGTGCAGGGTTGTGGAGAATAAGAAAAAGTCAAAACCCAGTTGAAGCTATTTGAAGAATGCCGTGTCTACTGATACTATCTTCACCACAGGCAATGCAAGTGAAAAAGAAAAGCAAGCTAACAAAACCCAAAAGAAAGGCAACAACATGCATTGTAAATAGGAAAGGGAAAGATAAGGTTAAAAATGAAATAATTAGGATGATGAAAATGTCACAGACAGACTTGCAGAAAAGATAACAGACTGGGAGTCAGGGGGTGCTAGAGGAAGAAAACCTGATAACATAATGGTCCCACAGTTATAGGGAGGACAGAGATAAGATGGTTAATTTTAAGTGAAGAAAAGGAAGGACCAAAATTAGAAGAATGATAAAAAACCTTTGGAAATTGAATAAGATGCATACATGTTTGGAATATCAACATTTGTCTTTCAGAAACTCAGTGTGAAGAGCTGGGTATTGATGATTAGATATTACCTCAGAGTATCCAAAAGTGCAAGGATCCTCACATTGTCTATGTGCTGTTAGGAAAACAGACTTGTAGAAAAAAATACCAAAACAAGTGGATAGTGCCCAACAAAACATTGAACAGTCCTGTTTAAAAACACCAACTGAGAAAAATACTTTGGTTCACTGCTTGTGAATGTAAGGCATGAAAACTTTGCTGTAAGCTGGACACAAATCTGGAAGCAGAGACAGAGCAATGGAAATGAGAGTTGTGGGGTGGTGCAGAGGGAGACAGGACGGTGCAGGACGTAGGAAAACTCAGTGATGGCATGCACAAAAAGGGGTCCAATTGAATGACCAACCTGGTGAGTTCTGTTGTAAAAAAAAAAAAAAAAAAAAAAAAAGAAAAAAAAAAAAAAGAAAAAGGAACAATTTGGTTTTGACATGGAAAAAGATACTCGCTTTTTGTTCAGCGGAAAAAAAAAACAGTAGACAGGTGACTCATTCAGTTGCTGGTTTGCACTGTGTTTAGATGGTATTGATGTTTAGTAGGACACTTCTGAGGTTCTGTAGTTTTGACACCAAAAGTTTTAATAATAGGTTTGTAAAATTATGAAAATGTGGAAAGATTTTAGATGTTAAATTGATATAAACCAAATGAAATAAGACATCCAATGCATTGTGGGATATATGTATCTGAATCTGTATTTTATATAGTAAGGAGAGAGAGAATATATTCTTCAGTGTTTTCTTCTGGATAGTATCTTTTACATTTATCAGTCATCTTGTTCTGCAAGGTCAAACAGAAACCAAATGTTAAAAGGATAACAGTTTGCTAGCAAGATTGTGCTGAGAAAGAGAGCATCTTTAACAGTCTACACTATCAAAATTAGCATGAACTCTCATTTTGATTTTTCCTTAGGTAAGCTTGTGACTACATGTAGTAATATTAAAAAGATTGGTCAGAATCAAACCTAGCAAAGGAGACTAGTATTAATTCAGCATTATCTAATCTCACTCCCGATTCAAGAGCTGACCAAGAAAATGGAGAGTCAGGGAAGACGTGCGTAGATCAGCTGACCAGAAAGTGATAGTAGTAGAGATTGTATATGCTTTGTATACGAGGGATCGTTAATGTTCTGCTGAGTTCCCTTTTGGGTATTTTTGCTTACCTCATCTGGCTGTCTTGTTTTATTTTTTGATAGCAAAGTCTGCTTCAGGCTAGAATTTCCTGACTATGTAAAGCTGCAAACATGTCTTAATCTTCTTTGCCTTTTAAAGATCATTCACAGGTGGCTCCTGGTTTCACAGTTGAGACACTTTTTAAATGATTCATACTATTCCTTTTGATAATACATGAATTAGTAGTTAAAATCAATGACCCTTGAGAGAAATCATTCTACGCCCATCAGCAGCTGACTAGACCACAGCCTTGCAACTATACCCTGCAAGAGAACTTCTGTGCTTGTGCAGAACCAAAGAGAAAGGACGTAATCAAATACCAGAAATGCATTTATGCCAATGCAGGCAAAACTGTGATTTTCCATAGTTGCCCATTCCTCATTAGACTTCAGGACATTTGCCAATATTATCCATGTTTCTGTGTAATTCCAGAACATCAAATGGCAGCAAGCATAGTGTTCCTGCCTGCAGAGCCCCACTAAAAATATCCCCAGTCAGTGCTGAGTATCTGGTTAGAACAGCTTGCTGAACTCTATCAATTAGCCAGATCTTAATCTATTTAATGTGCTTTATTAAGGCTATATAATGCTAATGTTTTAATCAAAATGTCAAGCAGTACTAAATCAAATTCATTAGGAAGGTCCAAGTCTATCACATCCGTGTGGTTACCTTGATCAAACAAACCTGTAATCTCATCAAAAAGTGAAGTCAGGCCTGCTTGTCAAGACTTGTTTCCATAAAGCCATGTGGACTTGCTTTTGTTATATTCCTACCCTTTAACTCCTTATTGATTGAATCTCACATGGCACGACTGCTTTAATTCACATAACATCACTGTTTCGTCTAGGATTACTGAGGATGCCAGGTCTGTTATTACCTGGGTCATTCTGCTCGATTCTTGGAATAACATGAGGTTTCCTTTGGCCCTTCGAATTTGTAGCTGTATGAAGAGCTGTTAAAAATTAACATTAGAAGGCTGGAAGTCTCCTGCTATTTTAGGATCTTTGGATACTCAGGTGCCACAGAGATTGCTGATTGAAAAACAGCACTGCCATTTTCATCCTCCTTAGCTGTGAATGGATGGAAAAATAATTCATCCTCCTCATGTACTAGTAATACATTTGGTTGGGGTTTTTTTCTTCACAAGTACAGGATAGAAATATTTACCATAAAAATTAGACCTTCTATGTATGCTCGGAGACCAGATTTCTTAATGAAGAAGCTGTGACAAGGTGGGATGTGTCTGTACAAAACTGAGAATGTAATTTTGTAATAAGAACTCCATTTTGCACAGTGGGCCAAGTACAGGTGTAAATTAGCCCATGGATAGAGTTATCTGTTAGAGCTGGAGGTGATTCGTTCTCATTGCTGTTGAAAGGGAAGGTCCTGCATCCACCTGAGCCCTTAGGTTTTTTGACCCTTCAGCAATAAATTAATTTGCTAGGAAAGTCAATAGTTTTCTTTTGGGTTAATGAGCTGGATGAGCTCTGTGCAGGTTCAGACAAACACCAGAGCCAGTGCAAAGACAGGCAGAGCTATAGGCCTGCACAGAAAGATGCGGGTAATCTCCCTTTTGTTAAACTTAGTTTGGCTCAAGCATGCAATACAACTTCATCGTGATGGTGGCCTACTGAGTTATATTCTCAATATATGCCCTACCCAGGAAGGGCTGCATATCTCTGAAGAACTATCACAAGCTACCTAAACAGCAGCTGGGGGCATAAAATTTTGAGTAGTTTTTACAGACTGTCCTGTTGCAGTAGAGCAATGTATTTCTTGCAGAGGGTTCTCCCCAGGCTGAAGTGGGACAGGGCCTAGATTTGGTTGCTCTGAAAGCAGGGGTCTTTTTCTAACAGATTGTGGAGTAGAGGCTGTAACAGAAGCCACAGAAAAGTTAAGGCCTCCATGACTGTTATCTGCACAGCAGTTACTTGCTGTATCTTTACTATAGCAAATATTCAAAACTCTGGGATGTCTAATCGAGATAACTTGAGTTCTAGTCATCACAATGTGGGGCCTTGCCTGGGACACAGAACTGGTCTAAGAGGCAGGGTAGATACTAGGGTAGTTAATATGTGCCATATACCATGTCACCACAGATTTCTTATCAGCCTTTATTGTAGTTCTCAGGCTGAATTTTTGGTCTTCTCTCTGCAGCCAGCTTGCATTGTATTCCATCCACAGTTTTCTAGTTCTTCCTCTTAAGCCCTTTTCTTAACACTTCATTTTATAGATCACTAGTTGTCACATAGCTTAGCTACCTCTTTCTCCTTTCACTTCTTCAGTAAGAATTAGACAAAACTGTCTGGCTTTGCCAGGTCCTGCTGTGAGCCAGGCTATTTGAACTTCTAATGACCCAGGTTTGCAATCCAGCCTGTGCACATCCAATGTATCTAAAGGTGTAATGGTTCATTAAAATATTTTTAGTAACTAGCACAGATTGTCAGCAAGCAGAGTTGTTGTTTTCTTACTCTGAAGTTTTAATTTCCACCAAGCCTATGTCTAACTTTTGATCAATATGTACCTTTTCTGAATTTTTTTTTAATATTTTCATTGATGCCTTTTCCATTCTGAACATTTTCATCTTCTCTAGTAGCTGCAAAACAGCAGGAACTGAAGCCTTTTCAAAGTCAGTTGTTACTAGTTCTCAGAACAGATTTCCAAAAAAAAGACAGCTATGAAAATGGGATTGCCACTAGCCTTTCAATAGAAAAAAAGGCTAGTGGTCCTTGACCAAATGTGTACCTATCCAGGTAATATATAGCCAGATCACCAAACTGACCAATCATCCTCCTGAACATGTTAGCAAGAGATCACAGATTTCCAAGTCATCAAGGATAAGCTTTCAGATAAGGAACTTAAAGCATTAGTTGAGCATGTTAGATAATCTACTGTATTTAAATCCCTTGAGAGAAGAAGATCCTTTATTAAAACGGAATCAGTAAGAGCTTTAGCAAATCAGGAAGACTGTAATTCACAGTGAATATTCTTTTTGTTGTCAGCTTTGCTACAAATTTGACGTTTTATGCCTTTTCCCATTATTGCTCTGAGTGTTTTGCAAATTATCAGTGTCATTTGAAGTGACAGCTAATGTATTCCCAATTGTTAGTTCATTTTACTAGATTCTGCGCTAACAAAGGTCTCAATTAGGACTGGGCTACTTGTCTTGGTTGCTTTCAAACCCACATTGTCTTGCAAGTTTGAAACATAATCTCTGAATTCATATGCCACTTACAGGAGACTATAAAATAAGAGCATAAGGTGTTAGAAAGAAAAAAAAATATATTTAATGAGTGTACACTTGCTCTATAGAAGAGCACAGTTTGCATTTTTTGGGGGTTTCTTCCAATACTCACAGAAAAGAGACTTCTTTTTAGCTGGGGAAAATTTCAGCTGACCTTCAATATCCTTCAGTTTAAATTACAGGGTAAAAAGGTCTATTCACTCAAACTAGTTTGATGAATCATAGGAACCAAAAATATAATGTGTCAGTTCACAAAACATCAGTTATCACATTCTTGGTCTCTGTGCAAAAAAATCCTCATAGAACAGTCTAGACCTGCTATAACCTTGATCCAAAAGCAGGTGACTGGCAATTCATATAGATGGCCTTAAATTTAGTGTAGATATTTGCATAAAGGAAGAGTTGGAAAGATGAAGGCAGAGGGAGAAAAGGAGAGGAGCAAAGGGAAAATGGAGCCCACATTCCAGTCTTTCAATCCTTTTGTCATTAAGAGCATTCAGTTTTATGTCTGCATCTTTCATCTTTAACAATTGAGATGTTCTGTAAACACATTACTATTGACCTGCAAGACCAATACGCTTGTCTCTTCTAGACTAAGCAATACTTCATAATAAACAGCCTCATCAGAAGGCTCCAGGGAAGAAATGCTACCTGCAGTCTGACTTTCAACCCTTTTATGAAGTCTATGAAGAAAAGCTAGCTAATACTCTAGGGCATCACGGCCCCAAACCATCCCCTAAACCAGGGCCACATCCTGACCACAGCCATGCCTTGGTCCTTCATTGCAGGACTGCAAACCACCTAATCAGCTGTCTAAGGATTACATCAGGATGAGCTAGTCCGTGGGTGACTTTGATCACTGCAATGGCTCTTACACTTTCCTTCCCCCCTCCTTCCATCATGCCTTTTTTCCCCTTTAATCTTAATTTAAGAATAAATTGAAGGCAGGTCAGACCATTCTGTCTCCTCTGCAAGTATCCTACGAAATACTCCGTCCCAGTCTCGACGCTTCATGGAGAGGAAGTCTGGCAGAAATGTTAGTAGTGAAAATCCAATCAGTCCTAGAAGTTAAAAAAATGTTTCTTCATGCCAGGAATGACAGCTGTATTATTCCTCAGCCCTTGTTCTGTCTCTCAGTCAGGGATTTTCTTTATGCCAACGTGATATATCAAATAGGAGTTTGGTATGTAGAGCCTGTATTGGGTTGGACTGAGTTGTCTCAGAGGCTTTGAATCCTTGCTGTCCCATCCGCACCCTTCACATAATGGATACTTGCAGAGTGCTTTTCCAGCTAAGAAGTTAGTGCAGTGCTGATCTGCAACACAATGCTGAGTATAAAGCCTGTCCCTCTGCAATTTGTGTGCTGTGTGTAATCATATAAACGGGCATTTCTTCAAGCAATGAAGGAAATGAGAATGCCCACTATCCACCTCAGGCCAGATTTGAGCTTAACTCTTCAGTGTATAATCAGTATATTTTATTTAGGGTGACAGGAATGATTTGTTTTCCAGTTCAGAAGCTCAAAACAGTGTTAAAATATTTGTAAATATCTTGTAATAAATGTCTAAATGCAAATTAAAATAGAAAATGTTTGTTTTGAAAATACAAAAATTATTTTTTCAAAATGTTGCTTGCATTTTATTTGTACTAGAACCATCTTCTAAACCCGACATACTCATTCAGTCTTCCCGTTGACTCAAACTAGTCCAAAACATCTGTCGCTGACCTCCACTCCTGTCCTTTATAAAGGATTTGCCAGTGACTCAGGTCTGTTCAACTCCAGCTTCACTTCTTTCATTTAAAAAAACCAGAGAACTCAGGTTTATTACATTTTGAGGGACAGTCTGCATCTCAGTTGTGCCAGGCTCACTGTTCCACTGTACTCCACAATAAGGCATCTCAAGCAAAAGATGACCAGAGAATATTCTCTTCTAAGGAAAAACGAAGTAAGAGCCAGGATGCCCTGATTCCTCATCTCATCACAGTGGTGGCTGTTCCCATTTCTTCTTACTGAACAAGGCTTTTCATTTCTGCTGTAGGAAAGCATATCTGTTCTCCTCACATCACCTGCTTATGGTGATCATGTCGTTCCTGCTCCCCTAATATCTGACCAGCCTATCATATATACCATGTATCTCTAGACCACACAATTGAGTGAGGGAAGTGCGGTCCATTGGTTCTGCTGCAGGACTGAATCTGAACATGAGGAAGGGTCTGTTCAAACAGACATTTAGGGCTGAGCACGAGGGCCTCTCACTCTGACTGACGGAACGGAGAAGCAGAGCCCAGGAAGCAGAAGCAGGGGACTGTGGCACAAGTCTTGGGAGATGGCAGCTGCCCTGCAGAACTGAAGCACAGGGAAAGTCCCATGGTCTTGGCAGGAAAGGGACAAGGTGGCCACCAAGCTCCACCTCTGAACCTGATGCAAATCAGGTTCTCAAGCTTGGGCAGGAGCTATGGCCATTTGGTAGGGCTGGGGGATTACCGTTAGTGGGTTAGCAAGTCTGTGTGTGAGGGAGAGCTTAATGTTGGCCAGACTATCAGTGAAAGTCGGTCCAAACCTTGGCCAGTTTGATGCCTCTGTCAGTGGAGAATTAAACACGGCTGTCCTACGTGTCAAGCTTTGTGTGATGACCATAGAACCAAATGAGTTGTCCAAGAAGCTGCAGGAGGCATTTTCTGAAATATCTGGCAGAGACCATGCTCCCACATTGCAAATTCAAGTCTCTCTCAGGCAGGCCCACTGCCTTCTAGGTGGGATACACCAGACCGATGTGCTTGCTTATCCCATCTGTGTCGTAAAGCCATGCTTTATTGCCCAAATCCAGGAAAAGAATTCAAAAATCTTTCTATTGTTCTACTAAGTGACTAGCAAATAATTGCATAGCCCACTCATGTACGTCACTTCATGCTCATCTCTATCCGCAAGGAAAATCACATTTTATCTTTGGCTCCAGCCTTAGGAAAGTGTTCAAACTGATAAATCATATGGAGCATTTTGATAGTTTCTTCCTGATAGAATTCAGTTTTCATTTTTGAGAATTATTTTCTCATTTCTGTAAAGTAGATCAAACTATAAATCCTGGTCTAAAGGATAACATGAAGAATCTGGCAGTTATTAAATAACATGTACCCAAACCTAAGTACACTACCTTTCACTCATTTGTCACGTATTTTAGTCATTTGTTTTACCTGTTGGTAGGTTTGAAGGTGAATAGGTATAACAGATACAAACACTAATTTATTTGGTATTTAAGTTTGCATACTGGTGCCTGGACTGTAGAAGTTCAGGTCATTCATCAAAGGCTCCTTACTGTGTTGTCGTCTCCCAGACAGTATGGATTCTGACCTTTTCCTTATGAGCCCAGCATTTCTTGAAAAATCGGGGGGAATCTTGTCTAAACTTTCCATTCTTGGTTAACATGAACACAGCATCCCAACCCTGCTTTGCATCTGCGAGGTGTTTACAGACAAGTTGTAAACCCAAAGTTATCACTCATTTTGAACATTAAGATCCTCAGACATGTTATGGATTGTGTGCCTTCTGAAATGTTCAGTTTTGATCAGGTGCATGTACGCTTCCTATTCATTGCTCAGCAATATAACTTATGGAGGATGATTGGCATTCATACTAGAAATGCATTATGCTTTCCTACCAGTATGAATTATTGCTTTCATTTCTGAATTTACATACATTGATGCTTTTGCAGATTCTAGACACATTTGGAAGGAAATGCATTTCGACTGACTGATAGAACAAAGAAGGTTTCTAGTTCTCATCAGTCTATTCTTTGAAATACATCCATAGCTGACTGACTTAGTATTTTGATCACTGCATTTAGTTTAGGCTCACCAAAACTGATTCTATCAAGGTGGGTTTGTCTTTTCTTTCCAGAGATTTGTGCTAGAATTCAATCTGTGCTCCATCCTTAGGACAAAAACCTCAACATTTTAAGGTTTTTCTATTCTGATGCTACTGATGCCATTATGTTTATTTAGAAGAAAAAAAGGCTCAAGTTCCTTACAATTCCCTCTTTGCTCACATAGTTGGGATTTGACTCCTCCACTCAGGAAATGGTTTTGTTTCAGTGTTAGGTTTCACATTTTTCTGTCTCTGTAGTTTGTTCTGACTCTGTTACATTAAAGGACACTGCAGGCGCAGAAGGTTGCTGTGATGTACACCCCTGGCAGGACCCAACACATCAGCATTTACCTATTCACGAGTGTGGGACTCGTGGAAGCTGAAGGAAGTATTCTACCTCTTCACCTACTCATATTCTTCATCTGCCCTGTGTGATTCAAGTAGGTCTTTCCCCTCCCTTTATTTTACAATTTCTGGTGTAAATACATAAAAGCTTGAACTCTGGATACATGTTGTATTTGACAGGCTAATTGACCCATTTTAATTAATTGCCTTTGGCTCACACATAAGAGATCACCTCTCCCATAAGTAGCTTTTAAGGAATCCAGTCATTAATCTTCTTAAGCAGCTATTCTGTTCTAGCTTCCTCTAAGGCATTTGCTCACACAGCCTCCACACTAGACTCATCCAGCAAGGAAATCCCCTAAGACTGTTCGCTGAGATCTGGGAGAATTCTACCTCACAAAATCGTTCCTGGAAGAGAGGGGTCATTGTATTGTATTCAGATGCTCTTTTTCCTCAGGAAAGGTAGCTGAATTAAGCTGACCTCAACTTGCTTTTCAAGTTTTTCCAACTTCTAGGAACAATTACACATAAGATACTGGGAGATATGTAAGGCCCTATATTTCTGATACTACATTAAAATCACTTTTGAGTACAAACCACCATATTTACAAACCCTTGCTATCATGGTGAGATAAAAATATTACTTGTATTAATTTTAAATAAGCTTTGACAACATAAAGTGTAAAAACATACTGAGTCTCAGTTTTTGCCTGGTGTAACTCACAGGTACAGAATTCATGAAACAAGGTGGTCTTGTGCTTTTTTCTGGCTGCATCACAAATGTTTTTTGAAACATCTTGTTTGGGCCTCACTTTCTTCTTTTGCCATGCAACCTGCTCTGGCTGGTAAGTAGTAGGATACTAGTATGGTAATAATGTAATAGCCAGAAGTAGTAAAATCTCTGTTCTCACTGCGTTATTAGAAGCAGGAGCTGATAAATCAATAGCATATGAGAGAGGTAGTTGGGTCAATGAACAGGAGAGGCTGGATTTTAGAATAATATGTAATGGGAGCCAGCAACACTTAAACAGAACCTGAGTGGGAGACTTGGGAGAAAGCTGATTCAGAACAGATACTGATGTTAGAAGGAGGGCATGGGTTTTCAATGTTGATTTGGGAAGAGAAGAGGGAGTAATAGAGAAGGGGGGAAAAAACGGGAGAAAACAGGAGGGGAAAAAACAAAATCAACTTTCTGTATTGGCCATACTGAATTTAAGTTGACAGCTAACCAAATGTGGCTGACGCAGAAGCACAGAGACCAGGATGCTGTGCCATCCTTGGAGATGGCACATGCTGTGCCGTATTTGAAGACAAAGCTCTGTTCAGCGGACAGTCGGCAGGATGAATGGATCTCTGTCCTTCCCCGTGGTGACTGCAGAGGAGTCCTTAGCACATCTGTGGGCCAGCGAACTTAGCACAGGGCCTAACATTTTTGTATTAATTATGGGAGTGGCACCAGGCCAACCATCTGAGTTTTCAGTCAATCTTCCCCTTACTTTATAAAGAGGAAGAAAAAAACCCCAGACTACCGCTCTGAGTGTCTTTAAGTTGAGTAATAGATGACCACTCAGTTGGGCTTTGTCTTGATGATAGTAGGGCAGTCCTGGCCTGACTTAATCTGACATCACACCAGCCATCTCTCCCTTGCCTCGTGCTCCATACCTTGTATCAGATCTTGCGAGGTCACAAGTGTAACTCAGATCAACATGCTGAAACTATTTGCTTTTTGGCTCTGTCAGTTTTCTGACAGATCAGCTTGTTCACTCAGCTCAACCCACAGCTGCACAACCTCTAGAGCTTAGAGCTAATGCAAGGACAGTAGCAGGAGCGCATGGCCGGCTGGGACAGGGGAGGTAGCGTAGCCCCTTTCAGCAGCCACTGGGCAAAGCACAACAAAAAGCAGCGCTGGAGCCAGTGTCCCTGTCATGAGGGTAGAGTAAAAACATTCTTGTGAAGATGAAGCAGGCTGTGCTTTAAAGCCAAGTTACCAGAGTGCAAAGCTCCAGTTTTCTATTGCATTTATGTGTATTAACAGTAAAACTACTAATTGCCTTGTCTTTGGTGGGTTTTGCCTTTTTGTACATTCCTTTTCATCTTGTACTAAGCAAATGCTATTTAGATTCCCTTCCATAGACCCAGTTTACATTAAGGTTTGCAGGTAGCCATTTTTTGCATAGAAAGCGTGAGCAATCACTTTTAACCTCTGAAATTAACAGATATACTCAGCGGTACTTCTTCTCCACCTTTAGCTCAGTTTTTACAAGAAATAAATCAAAAAAGCCAAGTGCTGAGAGCAGGGTACAGATCTGAACTTTAAGACCAGTCAGTAGGTGGGAGGTGGGAAAGATCTGCCAGTGTGACCTGGGGGATAATAGATGAGAGTATTTTGACACTGCATGTTTCTCTCATATACTGTGCCTGCCTCCTCTCACCTTGATTATAAAGTTTAAAAAAAAATCCAATTCTTCACCACCTACACACATGCTATTAAAATCATGATGTGTATTAACAAAAAATCTTTCCCAGCTGGATGGGAAATCGCTGATAGTATTGCTAACAACAGAAGCCAGCTCTTCATTGTGCAGCCATCCACTGTGATGCCATAAAACCAAAGCCTGCCAGGTTTTACAGTTTCAGAAATTGTTAGTTTCTCCTCTACTCCTCCATCTTCCCTTCTGTTTTTTTGTTTCGCCTCCTCTCTCCCTGGATAAATATAAACTGCCAAGATCACAGGTAGCGGTGACAAAGCACAATGGAAAGGTGGCCAAATACTCTTTCACGTGTTCCATTATTTTGGGGTATGAGGTGAGGAGCAAGAAGGACAGCGCAAGCAGACCTGCATTCTGGGTCCTAGCTCAAGAGCGGCTGCAATTACTGATGCTCTCTCCTCACCCTCCCTCCCCACCACACCTGGCAAACAGGTATGGGTGTGGATGACTCTTAGGGCTGAGCTGTTTTTAAGAGTCACAAACTCCGTTTAACAAGGAGCAGTTCTGAAACAAGTCCCTAGGCCCACAGTATCTTTCAAATTTCAGGAAACTCAGACGTAAGGTCGAATTTCACAGCTGTTCTGCTCTCATAAGGCACCACCTGACAGCATTTGGACTGGGCTTAGGAGATGACATCGCAAGTCAGGGCCCCTTGCCAGGCTGGAGTAGCTATGCTTTATCTGTGGAAAAGATACTGGTTTACTTTACTACTTCTCAGTGACTTAGTCTCTCATTAATTTCTATTATTTTTCTCTGGGATTTCTTCAAGATCTGCAATAGAAAATATTGGACAAGTAAACCAGAATGACCACGCTGGTCTCTAGGAGGAGATGTTTTCTCTGGAATTCAGTCCAGCGACAGCCACTGCTATATCAGTGTACTTTTTTGGGTAGAATTCAAATGCTGAATATCACATACCTACTTGTGCTGGCATTTCACAGCTGTAGTCCTAGATGGCTTGGTCTATGCTGGAAGGATTGCTCTGTTCTTAGTAGTCCTTATTTCTGCTGCTGTCTTTGAGATGCTATGAAACAAGAATGATTGACACATGGATTGAAGTACAGGCTCTAGGTCAATTGTAGGCAATTAATTCCCATACCAAAAAGAAATGCATCAACAAACATTGAGGTATAAATAGAAAACACATATCCCAGTCAAAACAGAACCCACAGCTGCAAACAAAAGTAATTTTATTGCCAGTGTTTTCTGAGCCCAAAGGGGACTAAAGCAAGTAATTAATGAGATATCTCCCTGTGTCTGGGTGTTGTAGGTCCTTTTCAGCAGCTACTGAATATTTCCCCTGCTTTCATTTATCTTCTCCAGCACTTTAACACCAAATAACGATTTGCACTTAGTAATTAAGACCTGTCTTGCAAGCATAACAGACTCTCATCTTCTGCACAGCTGTGGGACCTGTATCACACCTCCTTTCCTCAAAAGAAGCTGATTTGAAACATGTGAGGTGAGTCGCTATCTAGGCCAACAGAGCTAGGACTGAAATACCTCCACCAACCTTTATGTCATGTACCCACTTAAAAGCAGGTGGGGCTGCAGCACGTTGAACTGAAAAAAAAAAGAAAATAACTAGAAAGAGTTGTGTCTCAGGGCCGCTGGAGCTCCGTGGGGAATTCAGAGGACACCCAGAGCAAGCATGAGGCAGAAAGCACGCAGCCATTCTCTAGAGGGAACTAGCCCCAACCAGGAGGACTGCTCCACTTCGTAACTTGGCTTGGAAATCAGGGCAAGTGTCTCATAGGGTGGATAGCCTTTAGCAGTGTAGATGTAGCTATGGTCACCGGGTATTTCTCCAGTAACTACCATCAGTGAAAGAGTTAACAAGTTCCCAAAAGCTCCCAGAGCAGAGTTATAATTTGTTTCCAGAGTCAACCTTGCTTCGGGCTGTTGCTGTTAGATCTGTTTCAGAATGAAGCCAATGGTTTGTGTTCCGAAGGTTTTTCTGCAATGACTAATGTAACAAGCTTATTTTAAAATAATTAAAGATTAAAACTTCACCATCATGCTTACGGTGTATATCCTTACCTGTGAAGTATCCTGGTTATGTTTTAACTTTAAACTTATTTAACTTTATTTGTCCCTTGGGACTTTTTCTTTCCTCTGCCATCCCATTCTCTTTCTTGGCAAGGTGGTAGCCCCATGCTCTTCTCCACTCTAATCTAAAACCAAAGTGGACATTTCGACATTGTGTAGCAGCTACTGCTGTGTAAATGGAAGAACAGAGACAGTTGTTGCTGCTTACTCACAGGTATGGGTATCAGGGGCACACAGACATTCTTCTGTCTTCTCCAATTCAGATAAATCTGTGCCTTATGGTGTGGCTCATTGCTTTTGGTTTGGTCTGCCCTCCTTCTGACTTTGGCAATACCTGTCTAAAAAGCTGAACTCATGTCACTGGTGCTGGTTCAGTCAGGTATCACACATGTCACCTGTGCACCTTTGCAAATGGTCTGACTTGGTCTTTGCTGTGAAGGCACCTTGCCATCACCAGGCCAGCCTTGGGAGGTACAAGGATCATCCAGGGTCTGGTCTGAGTCTGGGAAACGTGGGCTTCCTGACAGTGATTTAGAGGCTTGTAGGCAGAGCTCTCTTCCCTTTCTTAATACTTTTGCATCCCTGTCCCCAGTCCAGAAAGTTATTGTATAGCTGCGGTTCACCCTCTCTAAAGCCTGTATGTACGTTCCCTGTGCCTTTCAATGGGCACAGTCACAGCAATAACATGTTATTAGTTAGGGGTTGTTCCATTCATAAATAAAGCAAAAGAACACGGCATGTGAAGCCACGAGTAAACAAAACTGTAATTCCTGCAAATGTGGCTAATTAGAAATGGCTGATTCCATTTTCCCTCATGGAGGGAACCAAGGTCCTATTCCTCTAAGCTCCATAGTTAGGAGACTTACTCCTATCAGCATTAAGAAAATCTTACACTGAGTGTTGGATTTTTTTTTAACAAACAAAATGGGCACAGATTCGCTGATTCTTGCATTCGTTTCTATCCATTTGGCTTAGGTATTTTTTGAATTGTGCTGACCAAAACATGCTTGGATACTCTCCAGCTACGTTACTTGCTTAAAGTCATGACACCTATTAATCCCAATATCCATTTGATACAGCATTTTGTGCATTTGTGCCAGCCACATGTAGCAATTCCCCCTTGACTATGTTCTCATTAACCCTGTGACTCTTCCGTGATCTCTCCATTTTGCTGTACTCATGTTTATTCATCCCTTCCTTTCTATTTATCACGGTTGAACTTCAATTTATTGATTTCAGCTCATTCCTCTAGCTCGCACTTTGTGTATTCTCACCCTTCAGAGTTATGTACGTGCTTCCATCTTTCTATCCTGCAGGTATGGTTAGGCTCTGGGCAGTCTGTTCTCAAATTGAGAGGGGTTGCTTGGGCATGACGGGAGACCTCCTTGCTTAATCCTCCACCACTAACACTTATCCCGGTTGTTTTGCTGTTTTTTCACCAGGCTTTGTACAAGGCAGACATATCATCAGTTTCACACGCCACTTGACATTCCTATAGTGGACATTCTGTTGTCATCTCCCAAAGAAATAGCTTTTCTTGTTTCCTTGTCATTCAACCTAAAGATAAGAGAGGACTCATAGAGTACAAAGTCATAGAGGGTGCAACTGAGAGCAGAAACCAGTGGGAGACAGAGAGCTCAAACACTTGCTCCACACCTTCTCAGGAAAAATGGACCAAACTGTGTTCTTGTGTGACGTCTCCTGAGAAGATGGCTTTTTGTCCTCCTCTGGTAGCAAGACCACAGTGAGGTTCATAAATTTTCTAGTACCTCTGTGTTAGCAGATCTGATCCATGTCATCCATGCCACACCTGGCTCATGGTTTTAGCTCCTAGCAGTGATACTAACAAAGTCCTTGTGCTAGCTATGAAGTTTTCAACCACTGGACCCCATGGTGTTTATAGACCCAAAACCAGGACACAGGGAACAAATACCTTTTACTGTAGTAATGCCATTGTACTGACCATGGCTAGTGTTTCAAACAGAGCTCCGTAACCTCTTCAGAGAGCATCTGACATGGCATGGCATTACCTAGATTTACACCATTCTGCACCTCTCCTAGTCCCCTTGCTAGTTGCCTGAAAGTGTATTATAGAGAAGGCCAGGGAAAGATCTCCTCCCTTGCTGGCTGAAACAAGTGAGAGTGCATGAACAATGTCACCTCCCAGCGTGAGAGATCAGGCAGGCAAATGGTGTCATGGGCAGCAAGGAGGAGGGAAGGGTGCACCTTCGGGCAATAGCCTTCTTGATGAATTTGGAAGAGGGTGTCTGTTCACAGCTCCAACAATTTTTCCACTTCCAACAAACTGCTAACTACCATCTGATGGCAAGATAAACCGAGATTATGTGTGTCACCTCTACTGGCTGCTCTAATAGCAAAACATCTGCATAGTTGTGGTTTTGAGCCCCTCTGGAATACTGCAGTTTAAGGTTCAAATCCTTCTTATGAAAAAGGATATGGTGTAATCCACTTTTCATTCAGTGGCTTTCGTAGATTTATAGGTTGAGAAAACATCCTTAAAACAGTCGTGTAGTTTAAAATGACTGTGTGTTGGCTGCAAAACACCGCATGGTGTGACACACTTCCCTGCATTTGGCACACGCTGGAAGAGCTGGAGTTTGAGAAGTACCATTCAGATTTCAGTAATCCACATATAAGGACATCCCAGGGAACTATACAAAAAGCTACCGTGGAGTATTTTTTGTCCACTAGGCTTGTTATCCTGTCAAAGAACATAATTAAGTTGGTTTGCCAGATGCATTATAAGCCCCAGCTGCCTGCTATTTATCACCTTATTTTGCTGTAGCTGCTTACACAACAACTACTTTATTAATTCCTCAACCTATTTGTTAGCTATTGATGTAGTGTTCTTCGTGCTCTAGTTCTCTGTCCTCCATTACTTGTATAGACAGGAAGACATCTTTTTTCTTGAAAGGAAAAGTTGTTTTATGCTCTTTCCCAACAGATAATGTTTAGGGTCACACTTCCCTTTCAGGAACGCTCATAAGTAATCGTCAGCAGTTGTGATTATTCAGCTTACATTACCCAGCTTACATTTTGTTGTGCTACACTGAGTAGTAGTCTATATTCAAGTTTTCTGTGTCTTCATGTTCAAATGGTTGCTTCATAGATTTGTTTTGTGATTTGTCTTGTTGCTTCCTACCTGTTACTAGGTAAGGCTTTCTAAAGGTCTGATGCTTTTCAGTGGAAAATGGTAAGTGTTTCAATCTTCATACAACTACAATAAACCAAAATACTCTGCATGTCTTTCCTGTAGTAACTGAAGGGTATCCAGCTGCTTTATTAACATGAACGAATATGTTCTCAGCAGCCCCTCTGTAATAAGAGAATATCATTATTGCTATCTCTTAGAAAAGGCAAACTGGGACACAGAAAGGGTGTAGGATTGTTCCAAGCTCATTGAGAGCTGCAAGCTGCGATTGAAACCTGTAACACCTGCCTTAGAGTGGCCGCACTGGCATATATAGCCCCTCAGAGTCAGCTTTCTCAACTCTGTAAGACACTGACTACTGGTGAGATCCTGCAGAGTGCTAGAAATCCCTCCAACCCAAGTCACGGGCCAGTATCATGCTTTTGGTGGAGCTGTACGGAAGCAGAGGCTATACCACAGTTGCCTTGTGTCAATTAAGGTGGGAAACTTGGGTTGTTCTGGTCTGACTCCATCAGTTGTTTCAGTATAGCTGAGAATTGGTCTGCAGATCTGTTGCTCAGTGTCACACACACTTCCTTTTGAGACCTCTTATCTGCTGGTAGCAGATAACATCTATTAACCTGCTGTTGTGCAGAGGATTCATCACAGTTGCAAGCTCCTACCTGGAGTTTTCCTTTACCCCTACTTAAGACCACCTGAGTGGTGGCACTTCTGTCTCATTGTCTATGTATGTCTAATTGTCTGTTTTGCACAACAGAATATAAATATGAGGATCTGCCCTCCAGCTTCAGGAACACAAAGGAGGTTTTGAAGTACCTTTATTTCCCAATCTTCTAGCTTGTGATCCCACTTGATGGAGCTCTCACTTTCCTGAGATGCATTCTCTTCTTGCAGTAGCAAGATACATACTTTGGGAGAAATGTTCCCCAAATTTCTCCTAGTTTTTGCCACTCAGGAAAAAAGGTGGGTCTGGTAGTCTCCCCCACCTTATGGATGCAGCCTGTAGCCTGATCTTAAAATCATTTTCCAGAGACACTTCTGCCAGGAGATAAGATGGAGGAGGCTCTAGAGGCAGAGAAGACGCTGTCACCTAGGACAATAGGCTCTTAGGGGTAGCCAAAATCATAATATTTCTTCAGCTGGCTTTGCCTAATCCATGGAAAGCCAAGTTACATGGCGTCACTGAAAGAAGAGCCGGAGTCTTTGGAATTGGTGGGGGATAGCAAGTCTTGGAGGTAAAAGTAGCCACCCTCTCTTCTCAGCAGCAACAAGCTCATCTCTCCAGGGGTTTCTCCTACTTCTTCCATCCAGGCCTATCCTTTTTTCCCTCTCCTTTTCTGAAGACCCTCAACCCTGGCATAGTAATATTCAGTTGTGCCAAAGTCACTGGAGCACTGAGCCGTTCCTGAGCTATAAACTCTCTGGGCAGTTCACATTTTTCATGCTCCAGCATTTAAGAAAGCTTCCGTTCTTAAAGCAGAAGGAAGGTTCTATTAAATATGCTTCCAGGCCCAGAATGCGGAGGGTGAATAAACATTCAAAATTTATATTCTTAAATGTCATGAATTTTAAAGACAATCTTGTGTTTTGAGACCTGACGCATGCTTCTTTATCATTTGGAGTTGGCAAAAGTGTAAGCGTCTGGGGAAGCCTTAAATCCTGTTTTTATTATAAACAGAGTACATTGCTCCCATTCCCCCCCCAGATCAGCTATAGTGTTTTTTTAAAAAGTGCCCATCGGAAACATGAGCTGCTCTCCTTCTGGTAAGGGGGCAGCAGGAGTTCCTCTAAAATTATCACATGTGCCCTCTAGAAAATTCAGCTTCACAGGTGAAATCGGGCCCCAACAGAAGGGGATACTGACTTGGAGGAACTGCAAGAGGGATAAAGAGCTCAGCGCTGCCTTTAATCATGCAGTGATACAGGTGGTCAAGTGCGAGACACGTTGGCAACACGATGGTAGAGGAAGCTGGCTCTCTGCCTCTACTCAGCAGCAGCTGAGATATTAATCCCATGCTGCTGCAAGCGCTGAGTCCTCTCAAAATTAAAATAAGGCGGTTGTAAAGGGCAGTGGAGATGGAGGGTTAACTGTGATATCCGGCAGGAGAAGATAATATTGAAGTGTCGGCAAGCGCTTTCACACACCCCGGTCATTTCATCTTTGTGTTCGACACAATGGCTGGCAAGGGAGCACAGCACTTAAGGCTCAGAAGGCAGAGAAAGTAGGGACAGAGGTGGCTAAAAGGCTTGGAAGTCAGGGAAGAGAATGAAAAACATTTCCATGTTTCTCACAGAAATTTGAGGAATAATCCTGCAACGTGGGCACAGCTGCAGCCAGCACAAAAGATGCAAAACCAACAACAAAATCCCCCTAGGTTTAGGGAACAGTGAGGAGCTAGACTAAAAAACAGACACATTTCAGAATAAATTCAGTGTTTCGAAAGCAATGATGTGAAAGGCACATGAGCCACAGTAATAAAATGTGATATGAGCCGTTATTGTAAACAAGGAGGAATAATTGACAGGGAACTAAAACAGATCTGCAGAGCAGACATAGCCCAAGGCTCTGCAAACCTATGGCTGAACGAGAGGAAGAGGAGTGGCATGGGGAGAAGTCAGAGAAAGACTAGCAAATCACAGGCGAAAAATAAATAAATCACACAACAGCCCTTGATACCTGAGACTGAAAATTCAGCTGGAGTCACTGAACAGTCCCATGCTGGATCAGCAGAAAGAACAGTCATCATGGAGAAATAACAGAGACAGTCTCCCCCCAAAATAAAGACAAACAAATGTCTTTTGGGCTGAAGGAGAGAGTCAGGGTTCGTGAAATGGTTAGCCACTTTGTTTCAACCTTTGGACACGCATGCTATCACAAACCTGTAGCTTAATCCTCAGGAGGAAGTGGCCAGTTTGGGTGCGGAGGGGAGAAAAGCCGTGGCTGGGATCTGAGACAAAGCGCTACAGACAAAAGCTCTTTGGGAAATAGTCTGGCGTGCTGGCAGAGCAGCCAAGGATGCATGATAAACAGCACAGGGTGCAGAAAGCTGCAGCTGAGCAAAGGCTCTACAGATTATCTGGCAGGTTATCGCATCCTCTCGACACATACCATAGACACATGGAAGTGTACACACAGACACATATGTATGCATGTATGTAGATGTTTGTGGACTTCAAAACCACCTGAGAATAACTAGAGGTGGTGTTTCTAAACCTGTGAACAGTTTGGCAGTAGAAAGTTGTTCCAACAGAGAAGGGAGGCACGCTCGGTGTTGTTTTTTCACAGTTCGGCACAGTGATGCTGCACAGTCTCTTTCATGGAAACCATATCCCAAAAACGCCCAGTGAGTTAAATAATACAGGCATGGCTTTAAATAATAAATAGTAGTGTACAAAAAAATGATGTTAAGAGACCGCAGGAAAGGAAAACCAGTGATGTTTTCAGCTGAGATTAGAAAAAGATGGAGGGGGAGATGGGCACTTGTGACTGACCCACTAGAAGAGAAGGCCCGTGAAGTTGCTAGCTGATGTTAGGTAAGGAAAAAACCTTTGTGCTGGTTTTGGCTGGGGTAGAGTTAATTTTCTTCATAGTAGCTAGTATGGGGCTGTGTTTTGGATTTGTGCTGGAAACAGTGTTGATAAAGCAGGGATGTTTTAGTTACTGATGAGCAGTGCTTACACAGAGTCAAGGCCTTTTCTGCTTCTCACACCACCCCACCAGCGAGGACGCTGGGGGTGCACAAGAAGTTGGGAGGGGACACAGCTGGGACAGCTGACCCCAACTGACCAAAGGGATATTCCATACCATATGACGTCATGCTCAGCATATAAAGCTGGGGGAAGAAGAAGGAAGGGGGGGGACATTCGGAGAGATGGCGTTTGTCTTCCCAAGTTAACCGTTACGCGTGATGGAGCCCTGCTTTCCTGGAGATGGCTGAACACCTGCCTGCCGATGGGAAGTGGTGAATGAATTCCTTACTTTGCTTTGCTTGCCTGCACGGCTTTTGCTTTACCTATTAAACTGTCTTTATCTCAGCCCACGAGTTTTCTCACTTTTAATCTTCCGATTCTCTCCCCCATCCCACCAGGGGGGAGTGAGCGAGCGGCTGTGTGATGCTTAGTTGCCAGCTGGGCTTAAACCACGACAACCTTCTAGTGGGAAGAGGCATCAGATTTTTGCTTTGTACCCCACAGCATGTGGGGAGCCAGCTACAGCAAGGGGACATAGTCATGGTACCTGGCATGCACACAGATGGTTAGCAGCAATCCATGCTCACAGGCATCAGAAAAACCAGGAGCTTTTTACAACTGCCATCTCTACAGCCGCAGACAAGCTCACACAGATGGATGATGATGGTATCACTTATTCCCATCCCATTCATATTTGTGATGTTTTCTCTCCCTGCTTCTGTTACAGACCCATGGCTGCCATTTCTCAAGCAGTCTCTGCAGAGGGGACTTGCAAGCATTTCCCTGCACCTTGCAAGCCACACAGTTTACACCTTAATTGGGATGTAGATTTTTCAGTGCTGCTTCTGAATAACTGAAATGTCTTTTCATACATGTGAAGAGAAGTGTGTCATCCTTTGATCATCACTACTTTGCCAGTAACCATCCCCTACCTAATATATCAATGGCTATTGCAATGTCATTTCCTAATATCCAGTGAATATTAGAAGAGATGGGCAGATAAAGAACAAGGATTGAAATGAAATTCTGAAGATAAATACAAACTCCTGGCATTAAAGCATATTCATGCCATGTCATAAGCCAACTGAAAATGTCTGGGCATGCATACTTCATTCCTTCTCCTTCCCTGCCTGCAACACACTGCTCAGAAAACCAGAACAGAGGAAAGCAAAACAGAGTCATTGATGTCCAGAGGAAAAAGAGTAGGAAAAAAGACTTCCTGTCTCACTAAACCTTGGGATTTGACACTAATGGTGCTTGATACTTCAAAGAGGTCAATGGGAGGTAAGAGCTTTCATCACCTCAAAGAGTGCTTAGAGCTTTGTAGACTCAACCATGTATGTCTTGACAGATGTTTGGATTTGTTTTGCTGAAATACGTAGGGCAGGTAGGTAGATCTCTCCTGCGTGCTGTCTGTCTCTCGCTCGGTATGGCTTAATTTTGTGGACATTTTAGAAAAACCTACTGTCATGGCATATCTAAGCCAGTCCGCTTCACATTTTGGGAAACATCTCTGTGAGTCTGTTCAGAGCCCTGTCAAAGATAAAAGAAGTTTCCATAGACTTCAGCAGGCTTTGGATCAGATTCTGCAGAATATGCCCAATGACACTTCTATATGCTAAGATTCAGCATTTTCAGAGAGGGTCAGCTGTACAAGAAAGAATGTACTCGTGGCATTTATATTTCCTTGTAATGACATAGGAAGAAGCCATGTAGTATATACATGCATTTTGTTGAAGCTACCCATTTAAGTGAGGAAAAAAAAGAGAATGAACAAGATTGTCCTTCCCATGTCATTATCAGCCATAGTGTGATTAGGAACAGAAGTTCCATCACTTTAACAGCAGACGTGAGAGTCTGGCGCCCTTACAAAGTCAGATGACCATCTGTGATGACTTGAAGGGAAAAAAGATTTCCCTGTTAAGCAACTTCCCCGTAAGAAAAAGGTGTGCCAATGGAAGCAATTTTTATCCCAGTTTGATAACCCTAAATATTTAGCTCCATTATTCTCCTGCACACTGCAGCGTGGGCATCTGAAGGTGTCTCAACATCAGCATTTTAGTTTGGATTAGGTGAACACTTTTGATGAGACTTTCCTGGTTGTCTCCCATCTCCTGCTTTGGCTTGCAACATGGAGCTCCAGAAACACTCATAACACACTCCAGCTGATAATTCACAATCCAGCTGGTGATTCAGTCCGTGGGTCCAAACTAGAGCTAGTCTGAACCAGCCTCCTGCCCCACACCCCAAACACCAACTCTTTCACTCCATAGGTCTGCTCTGATGCTACTTCACCACTGGCTTATGGAAAGGAGCCTGAGATACCATTACCACAACTACTCCAAGTTTGCCCTTTGTGCATCTTTTTGTTTGAAAAGCAGAGACCTGCTTATCCACTAAGCAGCAACCATGCAGTGCAGCAAGATCCCAGATGACACTGGCATCTTTGGCAGGGCCAAGATGATCTTCCTACCAGGAAAGCATTTGTTCTCATTCGGGAGTCCTGTGGGTGTTGCTGGTCAGCCAAGTCTGTCTGTTAGTTTAAGCCCCTCGACCCATCATTTCATGCTTTTCAGTTTGTCCCAGCAGTGGTCTTTTACTGAGATTAGATGCTTAGGCAGCTGGTTATGCAGATTCCTCCCTTCCCAAGGTAACTTCACAGAAATTGCAGTGCCAGAAGTAATGTGATATGACCTGGAATACCTAGCCGAGCGATTCCCATGCAACAGATCGGATAATGAAATTCAAGTGTGTATCTGCAATGTTTGCAAGCAGCTGCTTGAAAACAGTCCAAGCAGCTGTTTGAAAACAAGTGCGTGCAGGCAACAATCAGATGATTGCTATCACAAGAGGTATCGTGAACGTTTGATGTTATACCTGTCTCTGGGTTCGGTGGCTGCCCTGCACACCACCAAGGGAAAGACAGAGAGACAAAACTTAGACACAGTGTTGGGCACTCTGAAATACCGCCCCGCAGTGCAATGCTCTTGCTGATACTCTGTGGTCCTCTGGGAACTGAAGGGCTCACCGGCTGGGAAGCTTATAAGGATGCACGTACTGTGGTGTGAGCTGATGCCGCTGGTGCACACTGTGGCATTAAATGGAAGTACTTAAGATGGAAAGACACCCATGCCCCTTTCCAAAGTGGTAAGGCACACAGAGCCCCCCTGAGTTGGACTCGCTGCCTAGCGCTGGCCACCAGTTCTTGCAGGGGTTGCCTTCACAGTTTGGGCAAATAGCAGTCAAAGGTTTCAAACAGTGGTGAACCCACTGTTTGCCTAATGGGCTGGTCTAATGGTCTGCTGCTCCCTGTTCAAATGTGTTTCTTCTTCCTACCTGAAACTTGCATAGCGATGGTCTTAGCTACACTATTTTACAAATCTAGCTTAGCTAGATGATGGAGCTATCTGCTCCCAGAAGTTGTGGCCCCTGCGTGTATTTATAGATCACAACCTAAGTCAGTTCTTGACCTTCTCGGGACTGAACTTGAGGCTCCCATGAAAACTGCTTACTGAGCGCTTTGTCTTTGACAATTCCTTGGACATCTATGAAACAGTCTTTAATCTCACCAGCGTAGTACAGGCTACACTGGGTTTTTTTATTGCTTTTTTTTTTTTTTTCCAAACCAGGACACATGAAACTGTCAAATAGACGTCTCTGACTTCCAGCATTCTATAAAGATAACTTCAATCAGATAAATATGAAATCTCATTTTTATAAGAGGTCTCATTGATTGCTTTTAAGAAAATAGGTTTTGGCATTGGCTGCCATTGACTGTGCTACCATTCATTAATGCTTTATTCGCCTCCCATATCTGCTTAGCCATAATTTTGCCTGAGACTGGTGTCAGACTAATTGGGCTTGGGAAAGCCAGGTCATCGCAATACCATTTTTAAGTACGTCCTCACAGTTTGAAGTGGCTGGCATGCTGCTGGCTAGCACATGATCAGCATGACACCAGACACGCTGTACCAGCTGCACAGGTGCTCAGTCTATTGCAGGAGAGACCAGACAGACATACAACTACATCTTCTGTACGTGCAGGGGAGCAGTGCTCAGGACGTCATGATTTCTGAGGACAACCCTGGTTCACGCTGTTTTTAATCAAGAGTGTAACTAACTTCTGCACCTTTGTAGCTTCCCTTGTCTTTCATTATTTTTTACAAATCACTGCCAGTGATTCAGGAAGCTCCTCAGGCACTTCTTTCAATACTCTTGGTTGCAAATTTTCTGGTACTGCTGCTGTACATTGCTATAATAGTTGCTATTTGACGTCCTCCATTGCTACTGATGGGATAGAAAGTACTTCTTCCTTCCTGAGAAATAAGCACATCCCACTTCTTTCCAAACACAGAACATAAATATTCAGTGAATATTTCTTCTTTGTGTGTATCATGATTGACAAGTCTGCCTTCTTTAACACTGGACCTATGGGGACTAACAAAGGGAAGAGAAGTTACCAGACTTGATGAGTGATGTTTTTTGTCAGAAGAATTGATTATGAAATGCCAAAAAACAAATTTAAGTGTGAAATCACAAGGAGGTTATATCCAACCAAATTATTGGGTTCTAAAATGGTTTCTACATTCTCCCCCCTCCCCCCTTGGCATCTGGGGACAAAAAGAACTACTTTAAGATTAATATCACTATTTTAATGAAGAGGATTATTTGCTGTAGCACTACAGATAGCAGGAGGATTTGATGATCCAAGAGGTCCCTTTGAATCCTATTCTCCTGTATGATAGCAAGGATTTCATTAGGTCACAGTATACTTAAATAATGCTTTCTTGCCCTTAATCCTTAAACCCAGGATTTTTTTATTAATGTTTTGTCTTCCTCCATCAACTGTCTCTTTCCTAGCTGGTGACTTGTTTGCACAGCTATCAGATTTTCTGTTATTCACATTTGTTATATATAATAAGGTTTGTAATGATCATTATTGGTTGCCACTTTCACTTCTTGTCTTTACTAAGATGGACTTGAAATCAAGAAGCCTCTCTCAGAATGACAGTTTGTGTCATTGGGGGAATTTAATTAGGTTTTCTCAAAAATAATATTCTTATTTTTATGCTAACATTTTTCCTTGTCACAATTATTTGACTGTAGCTGATCTCTGGAAATTGTCTTTGGAAAGCACCAGATAGACTATTGCAGGCTCAGAAGTGGTCTGTCTGCACACAGTGGAGCTTGTCAACATTTCTACAAGGGAGCCACCAGTTTCTGGCTCTCCAAGTAACTCGTTTTTACCATTTCTAAAAGAAAATCTATCTATCATCCCCAGCAAGTACATGATCATTTCATTAGTGCCGGCTCCAAACCTGTAGCATCCAGCTCCTCTGTTGGGATTTTGTTGCTCACCCAAGCCCTAGCTACAGGGGTGGGCTGCCAGGTCCGACAGCCCCGAGTAGCCTGGGACCCAACAGCTGCCTCCCAGCCTGGAAGTGCCGATGGAAGGCCGGGAGGTGAGGCGAGGTACGCAGACAGGGTCATTTCTCATCAGGGAGCACCTCCCAGGGATGTCCTCAGCAGCGTTAGGTAGAGCAGCACAGGGCTTCTGGCTGTTTTATACATGGCTTGCAGGGCGAGGAAGCCTGGGCACCCCTGATGAAGAATAGACAGGCTTTAATTGAATCTCTTGGTTTATAACCTGCTGGCAGCTTAGCTTCAGGAGCGTCAGAAAAATCCCACATGCGCTGAAGAAATGCAACAGCTCCGGACAGGCAAAAGCATTTTGCATATGTGACCTAAGGTGAGTCACTACGTTATGTTCGAACTTCAGTTCTTCATTAGCAGCGGGGTCATTGACTATTCCTCCCTACAAAAACCACACAGGCAGCACTAAGCACTTGAGTTAAACAGGAGTAAGCACTTTTCAATTAGCGCTGAACTTTATGAAACGTGAGGCTGCAGCAGCAGTGCGAAAGTTCCTGTGAGCACTGCCCTGCCACAAATACAGCCCAGGTCTCCCCGTGCTCGGCTGCGGCTGGCAGCGCAGCACCCAAGGGCAGTGGCAGGCACTGGGTTACATGGTGTAGGACTCGGTGTCTTCATTTGTTCATCAAGCTTGCTGCTCATTTACAGTCATAAATGAACGTTTGGCTGCAGCGGTATAAATAACAGGTGACATTTTAACAATGCTGGCAGCATGGTGCAGAAAGTCTTTTACATTAATGAGTTATGTGAGGTCATGTTTATTCATTCTCCTCTTTTGAGGCAAGCGCCTATTTGCTTCTGAAAACAAAAGTTAAAGTAAAAACCACTCACCTGCATTGAAAATAGCTTCTCAGGAGGATTTATGATGTAGCAAAACAGCAGAGCTGTAACTCTGAGTGTATACTGGAGGAGAAGAGATGGCTATGAAGAGAAGCAACCTACATGCACATGTTGTGAGCAATGGGATCGGAATTGCTCCCAATAATTCAGCCTTCTGGACACAGGGACATGGCTTTAACAACAGGCTTTGTTGTTAAAACACTTTTGCTATGTTGGCATCTGCCTCTAGGTGACCCGGGCCTCTCACATGCCTGGAACAGTCTATTAGAATAAAATGGAGTAAGTATATAAATATATGCATAACATAGCAAAACCTTCTCTCACTCCCAGCCCCTTGCTTTTTTCTAAATGGCACAATAATTAGGGTGAGTGATTTGTCACAGAAATATATGGAAAGTCTCAGTCTGATAACAGAGAAAAAAACAACCAGACGCAAATATAAATAGTAAAAGTACTGAAAGTCTGTTCTTTAATCCAAATCTCCTTGAGAATTTTAAGCCGGTTAACAATATTTAACAAGCTGTTTCAAGCCACGTGAAGACATTACCCCACTGCCTGCCAGTAACAGCGGCATGGCGGGTGGGAGGGAGGGCTCCACAGTCCCTCGCTTTTCCCTCGGTGCTGCTTTCTGCCTCCACGCCGACACGCTCAGCAGATGCTTTTTAAAACCCACCACATTAGCACCGTTCCTCCTTCCCCCCCCCCGCCCCACTCGGCGTCAGAGAAAGGATCTGCTGGACTTCCATAATTGCCGAGCAATGATCAGCCCGGAGAAAAAACGGACCCCCCCTGGCTCCGGCTCCCGGGGTGCATCCCCATGCCTTCCTCCTCTGCCTGCAAGAGCCACGGAGCATCAAAGGTGGTGCATTTATAGTCTTTAAGCTCTTATTTGATGTTGTTTCTCCAAGTAGCTTTCCCTCGACAACACCCTCCTGCCTTGAGTGTTGTTGCAGAGTCCTGTGCCCACTTCTTCTCCCACCCCGTGATCTGCTGCCACCATGGCCATCCCATGGAAAGAGAGTGGGCTGTACTCCTACGCTGGCAGGACTGCTCGCAACCGGGGTGCATCTGGACTCCGCATTCAACTGCCGCCTTTGCTGTGCTGTGCAGAAACACTTGCATTTCGAAGGATATTCAGAGCCTGGACCTGTGGCAGGTTGGACTCATGGCTGACCTGACATGTACACCGATTTTTATTTTTAATTATCTGCTGAACGTCTTTTTTTTCTTACATCATTCCTGCTGAAATACCCACTGCACTCTGCACAAATTCCCCAGCCTGGTTATGGGCATTTGTTGCCAGCAAGGGAGATGGAACCTTCTTATCCTGAGACCGGGAGCATGTTGCTGACACTAAATTTGGGATTTCCAGCTGCAGAATCAGATTTTTTCACCCATCCTAACAATGCATCTGTATTATCATGTCCAGCTTGGGGCTCCCCAGTAAAGAAAGATATTAACACAGAGTTCAGCATCAGGTCGCTAAGATGGTTAGGGAACGGCAGCGTATGACATACGGGGAGAGGCTGGGAGAACTGGGTTTGTTCAGCCGTAAGATGAGAAGGTATGGGGAGATCTTACTACTGTCTGCAATGGGAAGGCACAGAGAAGATGGAGCCAGACTTTTCTCAGAGATGTGCTGTAGCAGGAGAAGAGGCAACAGGCACAAGGTGGAATGTGAGCAATTCGGACGTGGTATGGGAAAAGCTTCTTTATCATAAGGGTCACCAAAGATTGAAATGGTGCCCAGAGAAGTTATGAAATCTCCCTTCTTGGAGCTATTCAGAACTCAGCTGGACAAAGCCATAAATAACCTGCTTTAATTGGGCCTGCTTTGAGCAAGGGTTTGGACTAGATGGCCTCTGGAGCACCTTCCGGACTTCAATTAGTGTGCGATTCTGTGAACTTCATTTGTTGAGCTATGCTTTTTCTTCCTCTGTGTGGCTTCTGTTAGCCAAGCCCAGCCCCATTTCTCTTCTCTGTGATTTGGGAAGACGCGGCTTTATCACCACAGAGCAGGGGCTGGAAATTGTTTTCTTCCCATTATAGTGAGCACAACTTTGCATTCTGGGATGGAATAGAGCATGGCATACACCACGGTATACAGCATGGGATACAGCATGCCTCTGCTGAATAGTTACACGCTTAGACTTCATTTTCACCTGGGTCAGAACAGTGAATTGTATAAGAGATCCAGTGAGTCTTCCTAAAGCACTGAAGATCAAGAAGTTTTATCTTAGAATATATTGAGCATTGAAGCCTGGAGGTGACTGACAAAACATAACTGAAGCACAGCGAGATTTTGCTTCTAATGGCTTTTGATCAGGGAAAATGCTCCCATTTGCTCAGTATTCCCTCCAGGAGTTTTTGACCCCAGGACAATAATTTGGGATTAATCTCAGCAAATGCAACTCCCCAAAATCTTTTCCTAAACATCCAGGGAAATAAACATCTGTCCATTTCCAAAGATTTGTTTTGCCCAGTAGTCATCCTTGCTGTTAATTATGTCTTGTGCAGAGCTTGACTTTTCTGTGACCATGAACTCTCTCTAAAAATGGAAAAAAATACCTCTTTGATGTGGAGATAATGTACTTGTTATAAACCCTATCCCCTAGCATCTCTCAGAAGTGGACAACTAAAGTACTAAATATATGCACTGCCACTCAGAGCTGGTATTATATTGCCAGCACTTCAGAGTTAATTATTTTTGCTTTCAAAGGAGGAAAAGTAATTTTTAAATTGGTTTAATATCAGTCTCACACCGAAGGTGTTTCTTACTGCATTTCTTCCACAAACCATCAGTAGCATTAATTAAAATTTTCTTTTTTTTCCAGCTCCTTCTTTCACTGTGCAACTATATCTTTAAGTGAAATAAGTAAATAGCTGTCATCTCAGTAGTGAATCCATCCAGAATCAGGGTTGGAATTTCTAGGATGACAACACCCACATCTTGGCTCTTGAGGAGAAGGGCATGGGGGTGTCAGAGTTACAAAAGCTCTGTAACCAGCAGAGAAAAATCCCCCACTTTATGCTGGGAAAAACCAGACCTTGTTGTAAGTCATGGTCCACAATCCCAGGAGCAGTCCAGTGCTCAAAGCTACCTCACCAAGGATCTTACTGGCTCCCAAGAAGACAAGACTGGAAAGGACAGAGCCTCGTATCTCCTCATTTTAAACTTAAAAAATTAAACTTAAAAAATATTGTGTGAGCACAAGAGAACACTGGGGCCAGTTGCTGGTCTAATCAGTGGAAGAAGCTTAGGAGGGAGTGAAAAACCAGGGCCAGGGGGAAGGAGGCATTCCTCAATAGCCACTTGCTTTAACAGAAATTACATCTTGTCTAACACCAAACTTCACCTGCTGATTTTTTTCAAGTCTCTTTGAATATGTTTATGGTTTCTGCCCTCACAACATCCCACGGTGATTAGATCCACTGTGCATGGAGTGCGTTGTGGAAGAAGCCCTTCCTGGTGGTCGCAAAGATGCTGCCTGATATCCCAAGAACTAGAGGCACCCCAGTGAAATCATATAAGCAAGATTTCCTCTGGGGTCTTCACCATCATTTTTTGGGCGACAGTCTTAATCTATTTAGTCTCTCCTCCTAGAGGGACCATTCCCTATCTTCCCTCTGTCCAACTCTAGGACCTGGCAGTGCTGCTGAGCTCCCAGGGTCTTCCCAGCTCCGTCACTGCTCCTCAGCAAGGAAGAGCGGATGACTTCAGCACATGCCACTCCCCTAAAATGTCTTGGCTTTGAGACTGAACACAGCCTGGGCAGGTCTCTGCATGAGAATCAGGGATACAAGACACAGAAGTGACAGTACTCTTGTGGGTTTTATCACCCTATAGTGCTAATATATCCCTTTGAGGATGATATAACTTGGGGGGGCAGCAGCCCCTATTTCAAGATACAGGCGTACCCAGCTATTACAGGGTCCTGCTCTGCACCTTGCTCCTCTGCAGGTAATTGCCAGGTTTCTGCATCCCTTTATGAGCACTTCTGGATTTTGTTCAGTCTTCCTGGGGCTGCACCAGGCTCACCAGTGACTTTTCCAGAGCATCCTCTCTCCAGTGGGAGAGCTGAACTTTTCTTCCCACCTTTGCTTCCAATCTCATCCTTCATTCCTTTTGAGCAGTTGATATAGGAGATGGTTGGTGAAAGTGTGGGATGCCAGCAGGATTTCTCTTCTTTGCACACTTGGTGACTCCTTTAAGAGTACTTAGAGTGGGAAAGTGCAGCTTCTGCCTAAGAACGTCTACTGACACTGTCTGCAACGGTCCCAAGAGCTCATTAATTCGATTTATTCCAGTTTCCACTGTCTGATGAGCATGGAAATCACATCCTGTAAAGGAATTGGACACACTTGCCTCCTGACGCTGCTCTAGTACCCAGGCTGTGAGCCTGTGCTACATTGCCAAGAGCGTGATCGCAGGCTCACTTCTGCTCCCCGCCTCCACCATCAGACTTTGCAGGCAGAGGGCTGCACCAAACAGAACTGCTCTGACTACCTACTGAGGTTGCCTGTTAATCAAGCAACGAGGACAAGAAATTAAAATGTGCGTATTTCAGTGCAGAATAGATGAACCCCTTCCGCCAGCAAGTACTAGCAACAACATACATCTTAGCATCAAATCCCAGTAAAATTACTTAGACTCAAGACGGCACATAGATTCCAGTGCTATCAAGTCCCAGTTACAAAGCTGTAGTACTGTGCCTGACAGCTTCGTACAAGGTTTAAAATCAGGTAAGCCTTGAGTTAACATAGTTGTACATAAATACGGGAGCTAAGACAACCTCATGTAAGGGCACTGTATTCCAAACCTCGCCTCTCATGCAGAGGAGGACAACTTAGAGGCAAGCCATGCATTTCTCTCTGGTACAAGTCTCTCTATATAGATGTGTATATGCACAAAACCAGCACACATACTTACAGCCTCACCTTCAGCTTGAGAGTCAGTTTCCTGGGATTTGCCATTCACACAGCACTAGTGAATAGTGCTGTGAAAGCAAACAAAATGAGACATGGTATTTTCAATTTGGTCTACTCAAAGATATCCTCTGTGTGTAGGATATACAGGATATACAGAATATACAGGATATACTCCTTAAGCTTTCAAGGTTGCAGTGATTGCTGTCAATATCTAGCTTTTCCCAGCAGGGAATTCTGTGTGGCAAGTTCTCTACAAAGCTTACTTAGAAGAAAAACCTGTCAGAAGCAGTGGCAGACCAGGACATCCTGCAGGTCCGGTGGAGGCGAGACAATTGAATTTAGTCTTATATGTACCAGAAAAGAAATCAGATTGCATTTTTTAGGTTGTCTGACATTGCAGTTTCTTACGACATGGGAAGTGAAGGGACTGGGTTTGTCAGACTTATGTCACCCTTTCTAAGCCATCCTCCAAGGGACCGGGCTCAGAGGCATCTCGCACATGCTTTTAGCTGCTGTTATTTCTCCTGCTTGTTTAGTTGCAAGACTATTTGTTCATCTTCAAATCATGTTTGACATCTCACTGTAAATAGTCTTTGTTATAAACATCTCAAGAGTCAAAGTCTGAGTGTATTTGTCTGCCATTCTGGTTTGCATCTCTCTCTTATTCTGCCTGTTCAGCAGCTGTGTCCTTGGTGACGACTGTGTTTGAACTTGGAATATGTTTTAGACATAGGTTGGTATTAACCAGTTAGTAGAGCTGGCTGGAAGATGAATATTCAGCTCCAAACCAGGAAAAATTACTCCAGACGGGCTGGCAAGGAGCAGGGGACCTGGAGGCCACGAGCACATGGCTGCTGAGGAGACACAGGGCTGGGAACCGGGCCTCAGTCCCACAGCTGATGAAGTCGCTTGATGAACCAGGTACGTCCTTGCTCCTATCTACTTCTGGCAGGATTTCAGAATGGCCACATTCCTGCAAAGCATTTCCTACCACTTTTGGTCAGAAGTACAGCCTGATCCAGGCAGTTGAGGGCCACTCTTCACATGGGAGATCTTTACCAGTCCATCTCACCCTGATGTTGCAGAGCAGGGCAACCTGCAGCAGGCTGAACACTGGCCAGCAGCAAGTATCTGATCCAGCAATAATTCAGCGGCCAAAATTCTCAAAAGCACATCAACTTACATCATTATTTTATAGGATTCAAATGAAAACAGTAATTCATCAGAAATATGTGAGGAAGTGATGCTCCATCCAATAGACATTCTTCCCATATTAAAAGAGACACAGAAGCGATTATCTTCATATGCCTTTTCCTATGCAAGTGGATTAGTATCATGCCTCCATCTCAGAAGATATTCAAATGTGACTTGGGATTAATTAAATCGCAAGACACCTGGAGGGGAAGTCAGAAGCATGTACCTTTTCTACTCCAGACATTTTAAAGTGAGAAAAGAGGAATATTTTATCAGCAAGACCTTTTGGTCTTGATGGGGAAGAGGAACTGAAGACCAGCTTGGGAATTTCAGGGCAGAGAGCACAGAACGACCCAAACCATGAAAACGTACGTGCTTGTAATTGTAGCTCCCATCTCATGCAGCTAATGGTCTCTAGCATCCAGCAGCAGTTGAAGGGCTAGGGAGAGGTTCCCAGAGGTGCTGCACATCATTGTGCATATGACTATTTAAATTCAGGTTACCTATAACTCAACAGCAGACCCCTTTTAATGACAAGTCTGGTGATGGCAGCAGTTAGAGTGGCTCTGCTTTCAGTTGCTTCCAATTCATCACAAGTATCTATGCTGCAGCTTTCCACCCCCTGCCACCACAGTGAGAGGCGAGGCGTTGCTGGAGGAAGGAAGGCTAGGACTGAAAAAGCACAAGCAGACCGAGCAAGATGATGGGATGAACTTGGGAAGACATAAGGAAGTAGATGCTGGGCAACCAGCAAGAAGGGAATAAATACCTGGTTATGCAGGGGGGTTAGGAGCAGGTGGAAGATAGGGAATGGAGCTCGGGATTGCAGTAGCAAGTTTGTGGATCAAAACTCTAGGAGTTGTTAGCCACAGATGCTGCTTGGGGGTGTTACAGCCAGGCCCCGGGCTCCTTCTAGCTCCAGCCCTTTTCTTCAGGAGGCTGTACAGCAGGCATTGAGGCACAGCAACACAGCCTTCCCTGCAGAGCCGCCGCAGCATTTTCTCAGTGCTGGCATGTATTCAAGCCTCCCTCCTGTGCCAGGTAAGCTGCTTCTTTTATGAGCAGCCACCACCCTTCCTCTGGCATCTCCCAGAGAGCTGAGGATGGACCAGTAGCCCCTGCTTTCTCCTTAAAACCTCTCTCTGGTTAGACTGTGTCTGGCAGCTGTGGCCCCGTGTGGAGCTACCCAAACCACAGCATTGCTGTAACTCTCTTTCTCACCTGGTTGCAGGAAGACAACATGACCCCCTTGCAGCAGCCAGCTGGAGACCCACACACACCACGTCCAGAGAAGAGGGAAGGCTGCAGAGGCACTGGAGAAGCAAGAGAGGTGGTGGAGTCACCATCCCTGGAGGTATTTAAAAGACGTGTAGATGTGGTGCTTAGGGATGTGGTTTAGCAGTGGACTTGGCAGTGCTCGGTTAATGGTTGGACTCAGTGATCTTAAAGGTCTTTTCCAACCTAAACAATTCTATGACTTTATGATTCTAAGAGCAGAGAGTACTTCTCCCTGCAAGGCAAGATGGGAAATCCAGCACCTACAGCCATGGCACAAGGTGCTGGATGATGGTCAGGCCAACACTGAGTGGAAGGAGGCTTTGGTATCTCAGTGATGGGCTGACAGCATTATGGCAGAGCACCCCTGCTTATCCTCCCTTCCTTCATGGCTCATAGCAAGGTGGGTTGATCCCATCTATCTATGTGGGCTTTCCAGTATGTTGACCGAGCCTCACTCTGCCAACCCTGTTCCCCAGCTGTGTCACCTGCTGCCTTTGCTTCATTTCCAGTGGATCATTGCTGAGCACAGAGCTGAGCCCCCTGTCTCACCTCCTGCAGAGAGGCTCAAGGTTGCCCCATTCTCCTCCTCCATCTTGTTCCAGCCATTTGGGCAAGGAGACCTGTGCAGTGTCCTCCACCTCCATGCAGGAAGCCCCTGCCACTGATCCCTCCATCATACATGAGCTCACACATGTCAGAGTCTCTGAGAATAAATCACCTGAGATCAAAGTGGAAATGAAGTCCCGGTGTTCCTTGACTCCAGCTCAACACCTTTCTTGAGCTTTCCCACCGCACCAGCTAGTAGCTGCTCAGTAAAACATCACTTTAATGTAATTTCTCAATTGTTAGTGACTATTTCCTGAAGGATTAGAAACTGGGGAAAGCTTTAGTGGAATGAAAAGAAATTAAGAGAAAGAAAAGAGCCAACTCCATCTTCAGGGATAAGCTCAAGGAAAAGCGAGAGAGCAAACACATTACAGTGCATCAGCCAGAGCAGAGTAGCTGTCCATCTGCCTGCTACTACCCTGTGTAGGAGAGCAGGTATCCCAGCAAAGCTGCAAGCCCTGATGGAAAAACTGTACCGTAATCCATGTTCCTGTGGGTTTGCCTGGGGGCAAAAGCACAGAGGTGTTGGTGCTCGGTTCAGTGGAGGTGCCTTCTTACCCAAGATGGTTGGTTTGTGTGCCGGAGCCTCTAGCGCTTTTAAATCAAGCTCCAGAGCCATTTCACAACCTGCATCAGCTGCAGCGACTCTCGCTGCTGCCCCTGCTCTCTTTGTTCATGAGCTTGTCTCTCTGCAGGAAATACTCCTTACACGGATCTCTCTGCTCTTCATCCCTCCTTTCCCCTGACTCCCACTCAATGGAGACAGGACGGGACCCAACGGTGCTCTGCCGAGTTACAGGGGCTGCCCGACAGCCACAATGAGGGAGCATTTTGTATTTCAGAGCTCTGCGCAATGATTGCCTAATTAATCCCCATCCCCCACCCCTACATCCCATACAGTGTGAGGACATCTCAATTTTGTTGTTCTCCCAATGCGGGGGGGGGGGGGAAGCTGCAACACAGCAAACTTCGGTGATTTGGTCCCAGTCAGCATGAGAAGGGACCTGGAGAGAGGATGCTAACGCCAAGATGCCTGCCCCCAGAGTAAAATACAGGGGAATAAAGAAGCTGTCTCCTGGGCGGGACTTCTCCTCGCCAGCATCGTCTCCACCTCGCTGTGCTCGGAGGACAATTAAATTACACTGCTGCTTCCCTTTCATTGTGATCTGATTAACGGGGGAATTAATGGGGGCAGAGGAAGAGGACGCCTTTTCTTTTCCAGGCCCACGTGAAGCCAAAGCCAGGGCAATTGGCAACTATGAGCCTTCCTGAAAAACACGATGCTTGCCAGGATGTCTTTATTAGAGAGGAGAAGGGGGAGAGGGGACAGGGCTGCTGTAGGAATGAAGGGCAGATACAGACATCAGCCTTGTTTACAGCAGGGTTTTGCACCGACGCAGCTAAACCCTTCAGTTCAAAGTCCCCCCACAGGTATCTGCCACCAGCACAGGCTAGAAAAAGATCCCTTCTTGTGAAAAAAAAAGGCTTCTTGGTGGCTGCACAAAGAAGCAAGTCTGCGATACGAGAAGGGTGTTTTGCTCGCTTGATCGCGCAGCTCCAGAGCTCACGCAACACCTTTGAGTGATGATTTCCCATTCTTCCCTAAGGACCCACTCCTCCCCTGAGCTCACAGCATCGCTGTCCCCGTGGAGCACCCTACAGCAGCCCTCTTCCCGGCTGACAGTGCCACCCTGACGGGTGAACGAGCGTGCCACGGTACTTGTCACCTGAGCAGGACAGCAGGTTGCCTGACACTGTCGTGGAGACACACACACATGAAAATATAATAAAATCCCAGCTTCTCACAGGTCGTTTGTCCAGGCTGTGGGTTTGCTGTGATGCAGATGGAGACATGGGAGCTGGCTCTTGTAGTACCATTTCAAGTCCAGGGTGGTCTCATGGCTTTGACACCTTACTCTGCAAGCCCAGCCATCGCTGCCATTACCAGCTGCAGTCCAGAAGCACTTGGGCAGCTTTTGCATAGCATGGAGCCACAGCGATTAAACCACAGGGCCAGTGAGCTCTGTGCAGGATGCACATGAGGATGCTTTGTGAAACAATTCTCTGTGTAAAGCCAGATGGACTACAAAGGCATCTGGTTTGATGGCACTCCTGCTGCTCGAGAGCAACCCGTGTACCCCTGCCACACTGCCTCATGCCCTGGGTGGCACTGGGACAGGTCTGTCCTAGCAGGGAACTGGGGAGTGCAGGAGCCAGTGGAAACAAGAGGAGCAGGGAAGAAATGTTCCCAGGTCCTCGCTCCCCCTCTGCAGAGCCCCCGCAGCACCTTTGCTCTCCATTATATTCCATTTTATCGAGGTTTTTCTGCTCACCCGAGTAGCCCAGCCCTTGGATGATCTCCAGGATCTTGGAGAGCAGAGAGTTGATTGGACATATCCATCTTCCAGTGACCAGACTGAGGGAAGAGAGAGGAGACCTGATGTCCCTGGGAAGCCATAGCTCAGATAGTTGCATTGGGTACATCCTTAAATTTACACCTCCGGTGCCTCTGGTGCTGGAATGGCATGGGTTGGTTTTTTTTTTTTTGCATCTAATACTCTTCAAAAGTTCACATATATTCAAACTGCTGAGATGTGCTTGAATCCCTCGGCACATGTAAACTCCATTCTGTGTGTGGGATAGTCTCTCCAGATGGCAGATCACATAACAGCTGAGCAACTTCATTGTCATTTCTCTCCAGAGCTGGCGAAGAGCAACCCAGGTCAATGGAGAGTTTCTGAAGAAGCTTCCTGTGCGTGGACTTCTCCCTGACACCAGGGCAGTGGTGGTGGTGGCACAGCCAAGGACCAAAGAAAAGGGCTAATTCCCTGCTGGGGCTCTGGGGATAAAAACAGTACAGAGCAAAAGTAGTGGGTCAAAAACATTTTTGGAGTCTGGAGACTCCTGGGCAGGAAGAATCACAGAATCATTAAGGTTGGACAAGACTTTTAGGATCATCAAGTCCAACCATCAACCCAACCCCACCATGCCCACTAAACCATGTCCCACAATGCCACGTCCACATGTTCCTTGAACACCTCCAGGGATGGTGACTCCACCACCTCCCTGGGCAGCCTCTTCCAGTGCTTCACCACTCTCTCAGTAGAGAAATTTTTCCTAATATCCAGCCTAAGCCTCCCCTGGCAAGTCAAGGCAGGTAGATCACTCACCCACAAAACTGAGATGGTTAGAAAAGCCCAAACGGTAGCCTGGCTGAGGAAGAAGATGACACTAAGCACCTGCCTGAATTATGTACCTTTGCACACGCCGACTATCATAGCTGTACAAAGGCGTAACTGCTTCTCAGGTGTACAAAGAGAAAGAAATGACGATTCTTAATTTCAGAAATAAAATGACAAAAGGAGTCAAATTAGTAGTGAGTTAAAAGTTACTTGAATTCAAAAGAAGCCAAGGACGAAAAATTGCATAGTGAGTGCAATGGTGGGACTGTGCATGTTACAGGCTAAGGAGGAGATGGCAATGCCTGCGTGTATCTGATGAATGAGTTAGCTGTTAATTCTTAACTTCCATGCCTGTCATCTTCTTCCATCCCGTTCTCACCTGCGTCTGCCTCTTGAGCAGGCACGGTACTGATACAGCCTTGTCAGTGGGACCAGTGGGCTGAGTTAGCTCAGGGATCTGATAGCAAACGTTCTTTTAAGGCAGGTTTATTATCCAAATAATACCCTGCTGCTTTGTTTTAATTACTGTTGCTTGAATTATGACATTAGGTCCCACCAGCAGGGTCAGCTTTGCTGCGCTGTCGCTGTCTCCCCTGGTCCCACAACAGCTACGCAGCATGGCTCCTTGCAGACCTGATCTTGACCCGTGCTTGGCTACACCTCATCGTCATGGCCCTTCCCCGCTGCAAAAACAGCGGCAGCAGCGAGCGCAATGTGGTTTTGTCTAAAATGTAAGGGGGGTGTGTGTCTGTACTCCCAGTAATGCTCGAGCAACCTCTAATGAAAATTCGGCACCTAGTGCTTATATCACACAATCAGAAGGTGTTAATGGCGTGTCTTAATGAAGCATGACTTCTGCTGAGGTTTTATTTAGATGGTGAAGGCATGAGGATTGTTGGAGACAGACGTCCTAGCCAGTGACCCTCCAAAAGCAAGGGGAAGTGTGCTAGGAAAGGGAGATGGAGCTGGAGAAACTAATAATGTCACTGACTTCAAAGATGAAGGATTCTCTTTATACTCTGAAAATGACTGAATAAAATGACTGGCATCATTACTTTGCAAAATAGGATTTTCTACTTGTGTCGGATTATTTTAAACGTCAATTTGATTAGCCTTATTGCTGTTGATTTGTCCCTAAGAAGTGTATTACATTAATTTAGCCTTATATTGAGAAAATACTTTGAACTATGATACCATTTATTAATGCGATTTGCTTTTTCCCAACAGATATGTTAGCTTTGCCCACAGCCCTTGAAGATCAGTTTTTGGAGACAAGTCCACAGTGTTAGTTTCAGCCATGGGCAGAGCTGCCCTCTCCATGAACACTTACAAGCCACCTGGCCATAAAGGGGCTCCAACCATCCCGTCCATTTAGCACAAGAGAAAGCAGACAATCCCTTGTACCCAGCTACACTACAGTCACCCGAGGGGCAGGGCTACTTCACATACATTCTGGATAAACCCCTGAAATGATGAAAAGCACTGCTTTTCCTAATGTTTTTAAGGAGGAGGAGTTCCCAGGAGAGGAACGAGGAGGAAAGCTTACTGCATCCTTGCTGAAAGCGCCACCAAAGGTGAGATCCTGTGGCCCGGGAATGTAGCAAGCATTTAAACTCATTGCACTAAGGTATATGATTAACAATACATTGTTCCACCTCCACTTCCTAGTTGTGAATTGTGCTTTTACTCGCTGAAACCTTCCTGGCAAGCTCCCATCTGCTCATGGCACCAGGACAGAGACCACCTCTCATCTTCAGCCACCCTTCATCTTCGGCCACACATTTTGGAGCCTTTCTTCTGATATAAACAGCACCTAGAGACCCAAACCAGTGTTTTAAGGACACCCCTGCATGATTTTGTGCAGTTTGGATCAATAAGTGATCAAGGCATCTCTTAGGACGCTGCTGTAGTCTTTGGCTGCAAAAGAGCTGCAGCTTTTTGCTCATGTGCCTGGTGCGTGGGGTGCAGCCCTAGAGGTGGCCAAGCACTTTAGCAAGCACCCATAGCAAAATAAAACACAGACTGACCTCCTCCTCAGGCTAAAAGCAACTCGAGAAGGAGCACCCTGTTGAGTCCATCTGGAGTTGCTGAAGGACATACTTGGGGAATTTCAGGATTCGCCTTGGCACCTACAGAGCAAACCCAGGTTATTAAATCTGACGGCCGACTACGAGCAACTGTGGCCCTCGCTCCTTTGGCTGCCTCTTACAGCGCAGACGCACTGGGAGCACTCCCCTGTATCATCAGCTTCTTGGTCCTGCCAGGTGAGGGAAACGTTTCCAAGATTTCATTTAATACCTGTATTTAATCCATTAGCTCTCCCTGCAGACCTCCTGAAGGCTGGGCTGTGATTAAGGAGGAGATAAGTGCCCTGTTTATTGCTCTCCTGATACTTCTCCACTTTCCTCTCTACTTCCACAGGCAGTTTTTACCCAGCAGTCGTGCAGTGCCTCAGAAATGCGCGTGGGACCCTCCCATCCCCATCCCCTCAGGATGGGTTGAAACGGGGAGACCCCTCAGCTCCAGCAATGCAGCTCTCGCTCTCCTATGCCTGCAACAGAGCAAGATGCTCCACTTGTCACAGAAAGGGGAAGTTTCGCAGGCCATGCCACCAGTCAGCAAGGCATCAGAGCTGGGAGCAAAACCCTTGCTCCAAGCATCCCTACCTCCAAGCAGACATCTGTATCATCAGGAGTAGCCAGCATGGATTCACCAAGGGGAAGTCATGCTGGACCAACTTGATAACCTTCTGCGAAGAAGTGACTGGCCTGGTAGATGAGGGGAGAGCAGTGGATATTGTCTACCTGGACTTCAGGAAGGGCTTTGACACTGTCTCCCATAAGATCCTGATAGAGAAGGTGATGAAGTACAGGCTGGATGAGCAGTGAGGTGGATTGAAAAGTGGCTGAAGGGCCAGGCCCAGAGGGTGGTGATCAGTGGCACGAAGTCTAGTAGGAGGCCAGTAACTAGTGGTGTATCCCAGGGGTCAGTGCTGGGTCCAGTCCTGCTCAACATCTTCATTAATGATCTGGATGAAGGGACAGAGTATACCCTCAGCAAGTTTGCTGATGACACCAAACTGGGAGGAGTGGCTGATACGCCAGAGAGTCGTGCTGCCGTCCAGAGGGACCTCAACATGCTGGAGAAATGGGCTGACAGGGACCTCATGAAGTTCAACAAGGGCAAGGCCAAAGTCCTCCACCTGGGGACGAACAAACCCATGCACTAGCACATGCTGGGGCCACGCAGCTGCAAGGCAGCTTGGCAGAAAAGGATCTGAGGGGTCCTGGTGGACACCAAGTTGAACATGAGCCATCAATATGCCCTTACTGCAAGGAAGGCACATGGTATCCTGGGCTGCGTTAGACAAAGTATTGCCAGCAGGTCAAGGCAAGTGACCCTTCCCCTTTATTCAGCACTGGTGAGGCCACACTTGGAGTCCTGTGGCCAGTTCTGGGCTCCTCAGTACAAGAAAGAGATGAACATACTGGAGAGAGTCCAACGAAGTGCCACAAAGATGATGAAGGGACTGGAGCATCTCTCCTATGAGGAGAGGCTGAAAGATCTGGGGCTGCTCAGTCTGGAGCAGAGAAGGCTCAGGGGGGGCAGATCTTATTAATGTATATAGATACCTGAAGCGGGGGTGTAAAGAGGATGGAGCCAGGCACTTCTCCAGTGACAGGACAAGAGGCATTGGGCACACACTGGAACACAAGAGACCGGAACATCAGGAAATGCTTTTTTACTGTGAGGGTGACTGAGCACTGGTGCAGGTTGCCCAGGGACATTGCAGATTCTCCATCCTTGCAGATACTCAAAAGCTATCTGGACATGGTCCTGGATGCAGCCTGCTTGAGGTGGTCCTACTTGAGCAGGGGGGTTGGACTAGATGACCTCCAGAGGTCCCTTCCAGCCTCAGTAGTCGTGTGATTCTTTGATTTTTGTATAGTTATAGCCCTTGGTGCGAGGAAAAGTTATCAGCAAGATGGACCAAGAGCCACCTGCAACCATCTGTTCTCCTTGATTCCTTGCCATTAAGCTATAGGCTTGGTTATCATCTGTTTCATTCTCCCAGTTTAAAGGGCAAATTAATTTTTTTCATATTTTCCCTCTTCAAAATACAAGGGGAGGGCTGGGGGAAGGCTGGGGGAAGTGGCCAGGTCAGGAAGAAAGGAGGGTAACAATCTCCAGGAGACCACGCTCTGCGTACGGGTCTTTCCGCTAACATGCCCCATGAATCCTGCAGCACGGCCATGACTCCTGTAAAAACCAAAGAGGACGAGCACAAGTATCTGAATCACAGCAGCTCTCTCTGCTTCTGCAACTGTCGCTGCTACGGCACAGACTGCACCGGTCTCACTGAACATTTGGCTCCTTCTAGCGCTAAAAAATGCTGGATTTCCTGGTCAGAGCAATCCATCGTCAGCTGTGGGGTCAGAGCGGTTCCCGTTTCTGCTTCGTTGTTACATCCCCAAGTGCCAAAGGGTGTTTCCTATGGGACACAGCAAGGTCCCGTTTCACTGTCCCTTTCTACTCAACAAACATTATAAATAAAACCTTAGTAATGCCAGATTTATTTCCCTTCCAACAGGGATTTCCAGTGTTGATGCACTTTTTATTACTGAGATAGACAAGAAGCAGTTTTTATGTCCACTGCAGACTTGAAGTGCACTAGACATTTTCTGCAAACAGGGAGGAGCTGTTCATCTCCTGTTCATTGGTTTTGACCACCTGAACAAATGTGCTTCCACGCACAGTATTCATTTGGCTTGTTTTCGGTATTTCTAATGGCTTCACGCACACCTTTCCCAGGGCAGACTCCATTAGCATGTGAGTTAGCAATCCCACAAGGAGCTCATTAGTACAGTGCCAAGCCAGAAGTCTTTAGTTTACGGTAGCACCTGGTCCACCGAAGATGCTAGTGCCCACTGCATGAGGAGCAAAAAATGCAGAATAAAAAAAAAAAAAAACCCACAACATCAAAAGGGCTGAAAATGTGGTGTTTTGACACCCGTTCTACTGGAAGAATCCACGTCTGCCGTCTATGGAGATAAGCTCTTTCATTCCGGACTTCAGAAAGCCTGCAATGACGTGACTGTCTAGATAACAAAAACTTCAACTACTATTTGCTGCTCCTGACAGCAGCTCCTCCCTAAACAGTACAAAATTCCTTATCTGTTAACGTTCCCAAAGGGAGACATGTTTCAGGAGGGCTGGGCAGCCCCCTACATGACCTTATGTACTTCTTTCTCGTACACAGACATAACAGCACGCTCAGATGAAACGTTCAAAGAAAGAGGGTCTTCTTAATGTGACACCAAACTCATTTTTACAACTCATTGCTGCGAGGGATTCTTGCACCAAACCTTCCAGCACAGTGGAAGTACGAGTCAGATCATTCAAACGGACCTGCGGGCTCCTGTTGAAGTTCATTGCTAACTTGGGACTTTCGTGATGCCTTTGTATAACTTCCAAGAGGTTGGCACACTCGGAGCCCTTCCTAATGGGCTCTGAGGCAAGGGAATACACCAGGATAAATGCACCATGAGCCAAGTCTCTCTGCAGCATATTGTACTTTTCTTTGCTTGGATATGGCACCCACGTGGCCTGGGAGACTGTGCGAAAGTGAAATTTCTCTCAAGATGCGTCATTTTCTAAAGGCCGTATTTCCCTCTAACCCCATTTCCCTCCAATCTTCCCTGTTGTAATGGGGATAGTTTTCATCTCCTGACATCACCAGAAGGGCTGAGAGATGTTGAAAGCACTTCTACTTGGAAGAAAGCATTGTATGGCAAAGGAAGAATAATTGCGGTGACAGCACAGGGAGTGCAGATACGTCTCCCTAAAAAGATTTTACAGCCTCATTTGCATTCAGAAAAAAAGAAGTTTGTTTTGTTAGAAGCAGTAGAGAAACATCACGAGAAATTCAGCAACTCAAAATATTGCCAAGGGACAAAAAGAACAAGGGTTAATAAAAAAAATAAAAATCAAATCCAGTCCTACCAAATCACATCTAGTTCAAGCAGCAAAGATTGCGTTTAAGGGAGTGACCAGCCTGGGGCTGAGGCCACTTCACTCTCCACTGTAGGAAATTAGGAGGCCTGGTAGCATTGCCCCCGAACCCAGCCAAAGCATCGTTTCTGGAGAAGGCATAGACCTACCCCATCCTTTATTAAGCCTCTCTGCCAGGACGGGGTACAGCCAGAGGCAGCCATGGCTGAGACCTGCATGGTGGACCTCCACTGCAGCGTGACCGTGCCACGTACCCCAAGAGTGGATGTGGCACAAGCCAGAGCTGCTTGTGGTGGTGGTGGTGGTGGTGGAGAGGGGACTGAAACTTCATTTTAAATTGACACCTGTGTGTGACTCGGGAGAAAGAGGACAACCAGCCCCTTTGCAAAGAGCAGGTATGGGTAATCTGACCAAAATGACCCAACCTATCCTTCCCCCATACGGGACAGGGCTGGTTCAGACGCTGCAACCGAAGTGTACCCAGGTCAGCTGGTAGCAACCATTAAATGGCACTTGGCATACTGCTCTCCCTCCTCCCCCTCAATGTATGTTAAGAGGACATAGGAAAAACATGGGCTCTGCTAACAATGCCTGGCAAATTTGGCATTGGATCAGGCAGATTTCCATTGTCAGAAGCACAGAAAAAAAAAATGTTTAAGGACAGGAGGATCCCTTTACCAGGTGGAACTGAGCCAGGCTTCTCAGCTCTATGCACAATTTTAGCTTGCTGCAAAATGACCACTGCTCACCCTCCTTCTTCCAGCAAGTATGGGATGGCAGAGGCTGGCAGTATGGATTCCAGGTGAAAAATAAGCAGAAGCAATATCTCAGGGCTTTAATCACATCTGTATGAGATGTGATTTTTCCTCCTGGCCACATGTACCTTTTTTTGTACACAGACATTAATGCTCACGGAACAATATCTTATCAGCCTTAATTTTCAGGCTGGATCCCTGCCTGTTTCTCCGGCTGAGCAGCCCAAGGTTTCCTCCTGCTGCTGTGGCCAGCTCTCGGCAGGATTTGCGCATTTGTCGCTGCGTGCAGCCAGGGTGAAGTGCACGCAGGGTCTCTAACGCACTGCAGTGGAGCCGAGTTGCTTCCGATGCGGCTGGCTCAGCCTCCTCTCTGCCATCCGTGGCTGGTTCATTAGCATCAAACTGTTCAAAGGGATGTAAATTAAATTATATTTAGGTCAGAAACGTATTTTAAGCAAATATACCTATTATATTTCAAGTACCTTGTTCAGAGACTCTCTGTCTGCTGCTTCCAGGATGGTTGCAGAAATACTCACTGTCTTTAATATGTTTTTTAATGATATAGCAGGTGCTTCCAAAATCTAATTTTTGTTTAAATATAAATTAGGTTCATTCCCTCTCTCAATCTAATTAATGCTGGTAAATAAGAAACCACCTTCTGGCAGCTCATTTAGGTATCCCAAACAGGCAAAAGGCCAGATGTCCCTGGGTAACTTTGAAAGAGAGATAAAATAGCTCTGCCATAGTGACGGGGTTGTAGTCCTGGACAGCCCGGTGCTCTGCTCTCTGCTAGGAGGGAGCAGGCAGGCAGGCAGGCAGCTTTCCAGGAGCACCAGCAGTCAGGCATCGCTCCCCATGCTTTGGGCTGCCACTCCTTTTAGGCAGCAGCCTCTCCATGACTCTCTGTGCAATCACATCTTAAACAGCTTCAAGCATCTGGCTACGGCTCCTATCAAGACTGTATGAGTGATGATCTCCTTGGACTTTATAAATATTGATCATTATTCTGGAAGCAGCTCAGCAGACAGAAGCTACTCTTCAGCCCCAGCTCCCATGCTCCCAGAGAAGCGGCTGTGTTGATTCACGGTCAATACACTTTACACTGGAGTGTATCGTGATGCTTAGGGATCCTTGGCTGTCCATGCTTAGATCAATACTCCAACGCCTCCTGTGAACCAGCCAGGGACACAGTTACCTTCCCCAGGGCTTCCAGTGGCACACAGCAATACCAGTCCTGGTCACCAGTGCCGATTTTTTGCAGCCGTACTTGACACCCGCCTCCTCCAAGGTACTGAGCCCACAGCCTCATTTGTTTATGCTGATGCACACCAGGGCAGAGGAACGGGGCTGCAGGTGCCTCTCCTCCACAACCCAGCCAGGAGAGCATGCTGGACAGCCCGCTGGCTTGCCCCACTGCTGACAGGCCTCACGTTCACCTTCCACCTCAACTTTCCATGAAGGCTTTGTCATGCATTTGATTCCTGAGACAATTTTGTCTCTCCTCTTATGGGGCACAGCAGGAGACAGAGACCCAAGCACAGCTGGCTGCTCCCCTCCTAGGCCCTGTCAAACTACTCCGCAGCATGCCCTGGCACTGCAGGTATCACCGAGGCAGGGCTCCTTAGATGTGTCCCAGAGGAGGTGATGCTATTTTTCCGCCCTTCCTCCAGGGGATCTTCAAATCCCTGGAATCTCACAGAGCAACAGTCTGTTTAATCTGAGTCTGTTTGAAGGTGGCAGCAACACAGGAAAAGAAGAGTTGGATGAACAGGGATTCCCTGATGGAGGAAGCCGATTTTCGGGAGCTTAGTGGAAAAGATTAAAACATTCCCGTTTTCCAGTGTTGATAGTGATCTTCCCCTCCATCAGCAGCTTCACTGATCTGCTCTGGCCTGCTCTGTGCTGGGCCGGGGAGGATGTCACTCTGCTGCGGTTTCCCTGACCCACACTGGGAGCAGGGACAGAGGCAGCTCTCGCACGGCTGGGAAAGGCACCCGGCACCTCTGACCTTTGGGGAGAGGAGTATGAGCAGCACGAGAAATGCTTTTTTCTTTCCAGCCTGAACTGCAGTGCCCTGGCCTCAAGCGCATTCATCAGATAAAACACACTTTAGGCTGAAAGCAGACACAGAAACTGGTTTGAACGGGGTTAGACAGAGCATTCACCCAGGAAGGCTTCAACGCTCGACCACGCTCACGGTGTTATGGGTTAGCGTTAATGCAGCACATGTGGTCCAGCAGCCAGAAGAAATGGCTGGGGCCTTCCTCAGGATTGATGGCTTTATCCCTTGCGTTAGCACCAACCTGCTGGTGGTGGCTGGCTTCGCTTGCAGCAGCGGCCGTTCTTCCTCTTCTGGCATGGGTGCAGAGCCCTGCTTCAATTGCCAAAAAAGAAACCCAAAAAAAGGCGCTGTTGATTGGATGTGCTCCTGTTCATTCAAGCAGTGCTCGTCATGACAAGGCAGTAGCAGCATATAGCTGTCCTTCGACAACAGCCCTAACCGACTGGAAGAAAGCAGAGCAGCCACCCTTTCCGAGAGCCAGAAGCTGTTAGAGAGGGCAGGAAACAACGATGGCATCTGCTCGTGTATCTTGACCTCACCAGTCCTCCTGAGGGCTGCATGTGGTGGATGAGAGACAGAAGGCATGCCCTACAAACCACCGCACCGATTCCCTCACGTGCAGGACGTACCTTGCTGAATGACAAAAATTAAAACCACCGTACAAACCACAATTAAATGTATTTATTAAATAAAACCACTACTTTATAGATGATTATGCTGGATATAGATGCAATATCAGTGCTCTTATAGTAAAACCCAGTATTTCTTCACTGAAGCTTTAATAAACCTACAGATTGATTTTGCAGGCTAAAAGCTCAGTTATAAATTACTGGTGAGTTACGAGCAGGAGTAGTAGCACTGTATTCAGGATTAGTGCTCAGTTTCTGCCTTTGGCTCCTTGTAAATCTACCTGCTTTTCTCCAGTGCTAACCTTGAATTTAACCAGATTAAATCTAGACAGAATTGGTACAGCACTTTTTTTCTGTTAGCTGATCACTGAATCTGACTGATCAGCTCTGTGGCTTGACATCTAGAAGCTTGATATCGGATCTTGGAAGTCTGTCTACACAAGAATACCATTTGAACCAGCAATACGATGTCTGTGAGACCTTCGCCACCAGCCTATGCTTCCCTCGAGGAAGGAGAAAAGGAATGGAAGTGCTGATCAAAAAGGGCCTCCCACAGCACCAGTGTAACGAAACATCCTTCCTGGAAGTGCAGGATATTCCAGGAGGCATTCAAGGAAGCTCTGGTGAGGAGAAACAATGCACAGTGGGATTTCAAATAGTCCTTCCCTCAAAGGAGGGACTCAAATTGGTTTTTTTCTTGAATCAAGTAAATCAAAATGATAAGCGAACAACATTCCCAACTAAGCACATGACAAATTGGAAGATGACAAAGGGAAGAAGTTTCTGTTTATTTATTCCTCTTTAAAATGACTTAAAAGCATATTTAAAACACTATTTAAAAAAAGAGGGGATTCAAAATATCAAGAAGCTGAAAGTAAAATGACAAAGGAAGCATTACAAGGTTAGCAGAACATAGAAAGCATAGTTAGTATAAAACAGATTTACAGTCTCAGTGAACAGCAAATTCATGCTGCCCATGTAAATAGAACAGCACATAATACTGTCCCTACCCTCTGGAACACAAGATTCTTTTATCACTTTGTTTTATTGTAGTACTGGATAGGAAAACAACAATTTTACAAAACAACATTTTCAATCAAAAGAGAAAAACATTAAAAATATGATATTGCTCTGTAGGCACTGATAAATGTTTCTCTATGGTAAAAGAGTGTGCCAAAGCAGAATTCAAAATTGCATAATTCCTCTTAAAATGATACAGCCCTGGTATGACTGCAAATAAAAACTAGCTATGCTATTTCTCTGGCGCTGCCTGACTACGGCCCTGCCCACTACGAACCGAACCGTCTGCAACACTGGAGTTTGGACAGGACTAGGCAGAAGCAACAGGCAACAATACTGAAAAATTAAGGTATCTCCTGGTAAGTCAGAGCACTCCGACAGCTCAGATGCATGGAGGGCTTTCGTTACATTGACAAAGAGTGACTGTGTACGCTTGCCAAGGCTTTCACTCCGCGTGTTTCAAGTTACACCTGACCTTGAGGTGCTGAGACCTAGTAAGGAGCAAACGGGAGCAAGAAAAGGTTGCTGCCTACAGGCCTGCTTAGAAACAGCCACTCCGCCGGCGAGTGGCTGCTAGCAGGAGGTCAGCTACAAGCCCTGCCCAAGCTTCCCATCAGCAGACGAGTGCGTCCCTCTCCTCTCCCCTCACTAAGCACAGGCAGCTGTAATGTTACTTACACCTTCCTCTGCAGAGCACTCTGATGAGACTATGGAACCCTTTCGTCCTCTGAGGGCAGGGATGTGGACTTCACTAGGATCTGCGACAAAAATCAACCCAAAGCAACTGAGGGGAGGCAGCTGCTGCGGCCTTGGAGAGGGTTAAAGCAGTGCCTGCGCGGGGCACCCTGAAACAGATTTTTACTTTGCAAGCATCCTCACTTCTGAGACTTGTCCTCCCCTACCCGTTTTGGCACACACAGCCTTCCTTCTACCTCTCTCTGGTGGGCAAGATGCCTGAGATTAGCAGTCCCAAGCCCCAGTGTCCCTGCGCACAGGGGAGGAAAGATGCACTTTAGTCTTCTGTTTTACTAGGGAATCTCTGGCTTAAAAAGTCACTTTTTAAAAAATGCCACGGCAGGAAGCAGTTAATCAAACATATCCTCAAACATGCGTCGCCCCATGGCTATGTAAACCTCTTTTTCTTCCGGTGTCATCTGGGCCACCAGCTCAGGCCGCTGGCTCACTTGGCTGTACGAGTGTGGACGCCCAGCCACTGTGACGGTGGGGTCCTCTGCCACCACCTCAAACTCTTCATCCTCATCCTCATCCTCTAGCCCATATGTTGTGGTGGCCGTGGTGGGAGGGCGGGGAGGGGATTCCTCCTCTGACTCGCTCGTCTCGCTCTCGGAGTCACTAGCATTGGCACCGGAGAGAGGAGCGGCACCTCCGACAGTGACTGTTGAAGCAGAAGGTGTCTTCTTCTCGTGGATAAGCAGGGCACGCATCACCTCCTCATTATCATCCAGAGCTGCTCGTCCCTCCTCACGCTCCTGGAAGGCATCCAGATCCCGGGCCCCTGCAAAGAGACACAAGGGAATGATCTTTTCCTCACAGAGATCTGGGTGACAGCCTTGAAGGCTTTCTGGACCCGTATTAATTACTGCCACTGAACATGCTTGGCCAAGTCACACCCTTCCTCTATGCCAGCTCCTCCTCTGCCTTAAAAGACAAAGGAATGTTTTTTCACGTAACAGCAGAGCAAGTATTGACATCTTCTAGGAGCTGGGAGGTCTGGAGTCACTGTGGTGCCCAGCTGTGAACCTCAGCCAGGAGCACATCACAAGAGAAGACAACAAACACATGATGGGCAGACACCTGGAAAAGACCTGTCAGGTGGGTGTCCAACTCAGGTGCCCCTCAGCTGGGCTGATGCACTTCCTTACTGTGGAGCAGAAAGCAGTCCTTGGGACCTAACTCTGGGCTTCCAGACACCCAGCCTGTGTGCCTAATGATGACATTTGTCCGAGATACAATAACCCAGCCTATGCGCCTAATGATGACAGTTGTCTGGGATACAGCAAGTATCTCGGTGCTGTTTCACAGGTGAACAAGCACAGGCTGTTTCCTTTTTGTCCCTTTGTTTCCAGGTTGTATGACCACAGCCTGGAGGACTTGCAGTGATGACCAAGACCGTGGGGTGTTGCTGGCACAGACCATAAACACAGACGCAAAACCAGGCCCTGCCCTGTCGAGCTCCCCATCTATAAGGATTAAGACAGAGAAACAGATGAATCCAGGCAGACAGGGAGTATGTGGAAACCATGTGTTATAAAACAACATTCAAAGTAGCCGTGTCTGGTAAGCTCAGAGGTGCACCTACCAGGCAGGAAGGGGAAAAGCTCATTACTGGAACACGGTGGTAGCAAGCGGGACCTATCTTGCGAAGCAGATGCAGCTTACAGCCTGCAGCCAAGCTGCGCTGCGCTGCGCAGCGTGGAAGTCTGTGTTAAAACAGCTCCTGCTCTCCAAGCTGAAACACAGCCCACCCTGTCTCTCTGGCTCCCTACCTCGACCTCTTATTTGAAGGGGACTGCAGTTTGCTGGCTGACAGACACGCGGCCTGTGCTCCTCCTTCGGTAAGCTTAGCTGTACAATAGCTGGGAGGGTTTGACATGGCTTGGGTAGGCAGGGTGTCTGCAGTTCATGGATTCAAAAGGTAAAATTCTCTTCAAAAAGTGGCATTGTGCAGAAAACTTCTCCTAATCCAACATTTGCTGAGAGGACTGTGAGTCCACCCAGCACCAATAAACCTACAGGCAGTATGGAAAAAAAGAAAAAAACCCAGGACAAAAAATGAAATATAAAGAACCTTATGTAAAAACAAGGCCTAAAAAGTAGGACAGACTCCCTGTGACAAACTTTCTGTCTTGCACCAAAAGACGCTGCCTATGAACAATTTCTGGAGCTGAGGTGACGGCATTCTGCCTTCAGACATTAACGCCCCTTCCCTGCTTCTCCAAGACATGGACCCTCATGGTTTCAGCACCACATCCAGGCAGCTGGCACCCAAACCTTTCTCCCCAGAGTCAAAAATGTACTGGTTACTTTTTTCAACTTGAGATGAAAAAATGCTGTGAAACAGGTAAACTAAGGAAGTAAGTTCTGCATTTAGCGCTAAAAGCCAGGGGAGTTTGTGGTCACTCCTCTCCTGTGGTAAAATAAAGGCCAAAAGACCCACCCCTAACTTCACTGGACTTGTGTTTTCATTGTAAATAAAGCTATAGTAACGGGTGACAGCTACAGCTGCTAATATTAGTGCACTGGTAAAATTCTTGAAAGAAAGGAAGAATAAAGGCGTTGTGTTGGCAGCCTTGTGCTCAGCTCGTGGCTTGTGACTGTAGAGCGTAAGAAGCTAGTGGAGAGCATCTCTGTGAAATAATATCGTAGCTCATCACAGTGAGAGCTGCAAAACGAAAACAGCCTGGGGTAGCTCCACAAAGTCTGACTTTGTGGCTCAGGAGCAGGGCTGTCTCTTGCTTGTGAGAACTGTTCCTGCCAGATCCAAGCAGTGAATCCTTTCTGTCAACGGTCCCAAGTTTCCATCCTCCCTGTTTATGTCATCCAAGAGCTACAGAAATGTGTTGCAGCAGCAATTTCATGCTATTTCCACAAGTCCCCTCTTCGATCTCCAGTACTAGTGGAGGTTAAGCAGTTATGCCATCGTGCTGTAAGGAGATATACGTCCCCTCCATGTCGCCCAGTGGCATCTGAGAAACATTTATGATCTGTACACCAAAAGTCACCTCAAGGAGCCAATTTAAAACTACAGGTGAATTGAATGTCTAGCAGAAAAATGGGGTGAGAACTCACCATGGCTGGTGAGTAACAACATCATCTGCTACAGACTGCAGGAGGAGGTTGTTACAGTCACCTCACCCTGTTTAATCTGTTTGGAAAATGTTTTGGGATCCGTATGCCTGAAAGGCATTACACGCAAACAAGATCATTAGTCATCTTCTGACCATTATTTCACATCCATTTTCTTCACTTGCGCTATACCTACATACTCCACTCCTCTCCTGAGCACTGCACCGGTTCCAGAGTCTCATGCTCACACATGCAGTTCCCTTTTGCCATTCTCTCTTCCTAGAGCACCAACAGTTTCAGTCTATAATCCTCAAATGACTTGGAAGATTCTGCCTATTGATTCACTCTTGTAAAAATCATAAAAGGTCTCTATTTCCTATTTTTAGTGTGTACACTTAAATAGCACACTTACCAAAGCAGAATGTTTCTACTACTGGTTACAAGATCTTGACTATGGTCTATGGACAACCTGACCCCAATATGAATGAAAATAAAAGCAAAGATAATGAGAAACAAACAGAAAGCAATGAAGACGCACCTGCCATGGTGACAGACCTTCCTACTGTACTTCCAGAAGCTTTATTTTGGATATAGTCTTCATATAAAGCACATTTTGAAAAATAATTGGCAAGAAGGAGGCTGGGAGCACAAAACCACCGCTGGTAGATTTGGTAGGCTTCAGAGTCACTGAATGTTAATAAATGTTACTTTTCAGCAGTGACCTATTAGGGAGGCAGCTTTCTAGATGAAACTGAAAGACCTTCATCTAGAAGCAATAATCTCTCAAGGTAGAAGATGTAACAGATAATTAACATTTTAGAAGCCCACAAACAATTTTGTGGACAACTCAGCTTTACTGACCTAGATTTCAATCCTGGATCTAATAAATCAGGATTTTTTACATCTACCTACACACAGGTGTGCTTTGCACAGCAGAGGGGAGCAGACAAAATCTGGAGTGTTGGGACCAGCAGCTGTACACACAGAGGGGAACATGTTTTTGACAGCACTCTAAAAGCATCACATAAGCAGAGCAGTACTTCTGCTCTGTGAGTTTTCTTACCATCTTTGATTTCATCAGGGTCATAAGCCCCCTGCACTGTGCTCTCTCGTAGCCAAATTGGCCTCTCTCTGGCTGGCTTTCCTTCACTTGCAGACCGGTTAAGATCCTCCTGGTCCTCCATGCTGATGACAACATTCTGGGTATACAAGTCCTCATATGATGGTCCTTTTGTAGTCCATGCTTCCCGATGGTGTCCACCTGCAAGGCCAGCTGTTGGCCCTGAACCAGTACCAGCTGCACGCTCCTTGCTACATAAAAGTCAAAGACATAAAAACAGAGCATTCAGAACAAACCCTTCCTTGGCCAGCACTGTAACACTTAAACTATGATTAGTTATCTCCCAAGATCTGCGCCAAGAACTTGCGTTCTCATTTCTAACATGTGGTGCCAGGAATTTCTACACCACCTTGCCGGTTTGGGGAACTTGGGGATCTCTAACGGGAAACCCTACAGGAGGCCATGGCAACTTCCACAAGAGACACTGAAGAGGCAGCACTAAAGCTGCTGATGCATTCATGTAAAAACAAACAGAAAATCCCAGAATACCCTGAAATAAGAGCCACAGCAGCAAAAGAGAGTTGAACAGTAATCTGGTATTTGGAAAAGCCTCTTTTTGGCCTTCACGCAGCAACCACATACCGCATAAAAAAAAAGCACTACAGTTTACACAAGTCTGACGGTAGGCCAGAGACGCAGGATGCTTAGATCTGTGAACCGTTATTAATCACAGGACTCATGAAGGAGTTAACTCACCATGAAAAACACAGTTCAAACCTTTAATTGAATTGTGAGTGACAACGCACATGATAAGTCACATCTCTTGTGTTACACAGGAGAGCTGTACCATCCACGGGCACAGCCTTGGGAGGACTGGGGAGTCCAGGCAGAGAAAACAGATGAGAGGGCACCTTCAAACCAGAGGACTAGGGCTGGGCAAAGGGCTTTGTGTGGTGATGGTGTGCGGGAGGAGGCAAGACAGAACTGTCTTCCTTGTGGAAAAGCTGGAGAAAGAAAGGCGATGACCAATGCAAAGGGTACGACAGTCAAAGCCTTGCCCTCCTTTGTTTTCTGAGCAGAGCTGCAGTCAGCACATTTTCCTCCAGGGTCCATTCTCCAGCTCAGGAAACTGATGGAGAAAAGAAACATTCCTGCTTGGATCTGATGGAAAGAGAACATCAGGTGGAGTATTTTCTGCACAGTGATGGCAATGAGCCTAAAATACTCTCTGGCCTGTGCTGCTACATATGCATTCATAAGGGAAAGCAGCTGAATGGAAACTCACTGTTCTCTGAGTGGGGAAAGCCAAACGTGATCGCTTCTCTACTTCAAAATCGTATGTAATCTTTTCAGAGAAACAGATCTGCTGCAGACTGCACCCACCCTCAGCCATGTATTTTCAGTCATCTAATTGCCAGTGGTACCTACGGCTTTTCACAGGTAACAGCCGTGCCTGGACTCCTCTTGTCCAGAGCAAATCCATCAAGGATACTCACAGTGTCCCTGCTCTGCTGCCAGCTGAGCTGACAGAAGTTGTCAGTGAGCACGGTTCAGTCACTGCTATCTACCCAATGACCTTTCCTCCAACCAAGAAGCTTAAAATAAGGTTGAAGCTGGAGGACTGAGCTTGAGTAATACACAATTTTTTTAATTCAGCAAGGACTTAACCACTGCTTGATGAGCTAATTCTGCTGGAGTTTTAGGGGTAAACAGTGAGGGGAAAATATGCAGATAAGTGATCATATCTCTTCCTCAGATAAAAAATATTGGTGTGCTCAGCTGCAGTTTTGATTGAGGGCTACTCACAGCCTCCCAATAGTGAGTTTGCTGGGGTCTGTTAGCAAAATACTTTACAGCATCCATGTTAGCATGTGTCCACACACTAACCGGTTCTCTCCTTTAGCCAGCTCTGCTAGGAAAGCTTCACAGCAGCCTTGAATTTTGGGGCAGAAGACTCATGCACACGTATTGCTTATACAACCTAAGGAACCACACAGAGACCTTCTTCCCAGTGCGTTATTTCAAGTGTTGGTACCTTTCAGTTCTCCAAGACAGGCGTGTGTTCTGTGAAAAGCACCACTTTGCTTCCCACACAATAGAAATCTCTAACTAGCGTTTCCCTGACGATTTTATGTAATCCACTTTCCTCACAAGATACACAATACAGCTCTCCTCCAAGCTCTCCCTCCCCATGACTGCAGCGTGACAGCTAAATACTCAGTAGTGCCAGGAACTGCCTAATAATACTTTTCCACAGAAGTCCCCATAAGTGTGCCTGAAATGGACTTTTTTTCCTACAAGGTATCATTTAGCAGCAAAACATTTATTCCATGACATCAGGAACATTTCAAAAATGAAAGTAACAACCTTAAGAGACACCTAAAGTACTAATTACTTTAAGCCATCTACTGCGATGTCCCATACTTAGGTGGAACCATCTAGACACTTTCTGTCTGCTTTCAGACCCTGGTGAACTTAGCAAACGTGTCTCAATTTACTTCCTTGTTTGTGGAACTGCATCCTCAGCGACACTGTTAATAGGGGTCAGCAACCCCTCAAGACTATGTGACCAGGGGAATACTCCTTACTGCAAGAAGAGATCTCACTGTTCAGCAACCCTGTTCCAAAGTACGGGATTAAACACCGTGGATCAGGCACCAGCAAGAAGCTGCCTCACAGGCAGCACAGGACAGATGAAGGGAGTGCACTCTTAAATCTCTCTCTCTTAGATCCAAGATCTGCTTTTTCCCCACCTAGGTCTTTGCATGGCCATCCTGCAACCAGGAACTGCTCAGACGGTGGCAGCTCAGCGGCCCAGATGTGGCTACATCTGGTCTGTTACCCATCGGTTGTTTTACCCTGATGGAAATCCCTTAATGAGTGGTTAGCTGCCTTTAAAGGCGACATAAATAATCCTTGACATAGCTGAGGTATGGCCCACAGAAACCACACTGTGCAATGGGGAAACAACTTGAAATTTTCATCTCAATCCTGCCCAGACTATTAAGAAAAGGTCTTGCATAATGGGGATAACTCTTTTTGTGCCGTGTTTGAAATAAAGCACTTTTTCACTTAGCTGCTCTTAAGAGCTTCAACTTCACAACAGACAACCCATGGTCCTTGATAACATGACCACAAAAAATTAATTCTGTGAAGATTTTTGTTATATAAAATCATGCAATTTTGACATAAGAAAATGGAGGGGTTATTAAAATCCATCTGTTTTAGGAAACCACAGAGAAGGGCTTGGGTAAAGCAGGTTTATTTCGAAACCTTTGGGGCTAATTCATGCTCTGCCAAGATTAAGAAAATTAACAGCCTCCTAGAAAGATATAAATAAAGATCTGCCCAGTTTCCCATGGCAGGTGAATGACAATTATGCAATGTCAGTGTGGTCGCTTAGAGCTGTAACTCTCCTGAAAACACATGAAGTTGCCTGCATCAGTACAAAGAGAAGATGCAGGCACTTCATGACCTTTTCTGTTTGTTTCAGAATCATCAAATGTCAGTTTTGTCAATGATTTCAGACACTCAAGACTCCATAAAAACGGAGAGAATGATTAACCCAGGGTTTGGCACTTTTAAAAAAAAACTCACAGCAGCGCTTTCATGCAATTAGCTGCTTTGAATTAATAAGAGTTAATAAATAATTAAATCATTGTATGTGCTGAAGCAAGTTGTGTTCAAGTAAGCATTTTAAAAGCCACCTATTTATTTTGTCATTCCTTGCACGGAGTAATTAATCATTTACAACATTTTTTAAGTATTTAAGAGTCAAGTAAGTGGGTGCTGCTATTTAATCATGGGACTGCACCAGGCTTCCGCTGTGATAATTTCCTGTGCACAGAAGGGGAAGACTGAGAAATGACTCTCTTTTTGGTGGGGTTATCCCAATTCTACTACTCAAACTACAGAAAAGGGTTTTTAAAGCAAAGTCTAGTGATTCAGCTTGGGCATAAAGGCTTCAAAGCCTGCCCATATCACCAAAGACTTGTTGAGTGACCTTGGAAAAATCTCTTCCCCTCTCTATATTGCTTCTGTTTTTCTATCAAAATGACGAGCAAAATTAGCTACCTTCTTGCCTAGAAAAAGACTATGAATAGACAAAGAATTTTTTATTGTATTAATTAGAAACTGTCTAGCATGAATATATGAGGAACATTCTCTCTCAAGGTTAGCCTGATAGAAAAAGAAGAGTATCCTGCTTGCTCTCCCATTAACTAAAGCCAAGCACCCCAAGGCACTGTGGGAATGCTTCCCCTCGTGGTGCATTTTTCCCCCCCACGGGTGCTTAATTAATTTTTTTTAAACACAGAGAAGTGCATCACATTTCACCACAGCTGACAAAAATGACAGCTCCCCACATCTTTCTGCATTATTTAAACATCCTCTGGTTTTGTACAGCTAGGAATGTTCTGAAAGAAAGTGTCATTTCCCATGGGTAGGAACATTTTAAAGAGTTTTTGACTATAACACGGTCTCCTTCCAAAGAGAAGAGAGGTGTGTAACAAGTAGGGGAAAACCAGAAGAAAAAAATACCCTTATTACAAGTAATGTCTTTGAACTAGAATATTGTTACATGTGGATTTGAAACGCAAAGTGTGGAATGCAGATAGCTTAGTTTCAAAAGCTGGGTAGAGGCAAAAGGAATAGATGAAAGATAAAGGTTTGAGAGAAAGAAGACAGTGTAGATGGTACTTTCAGAGCTTTGCCAAACGGCTGCAGTTTCCACTTCTTAAATGCTGGGGCAAGGGCTTGGTATACATACCAGCTGCAGCACAGCAAGCAGCAGGTAACTGGAGTACCCCACCCTGCAGAAAACTACATGCAGGAGGCTGACCAGAAGAAGAATCACCTGCTTTGTTTACTAAAAAATGGTTATGGCCCTTTGTCTCCTTATAAACTACAATCTATCAGCTGCTTGCGTAGCTGGTGCTGAACAAGTAAGAGGCTGCACAAGGTTTGGGAAAGCCTCACAGAGCAGACGAACGCACTACAAGGAAGCAGCGTAGTGAGAGAAGACCAGGCGCGTTCCCACCTCTGCTTCAGGGCAGGAATCTCTGTGGGTTCTGGCTCGAGGATTTCATAGGCTAAGTTAACGTCTTCCGTCTCACGAAGCAGTGCATAGATGGGCTCAATCTGCTCATTAAATCTTGCCACGAGTGTCCTTGCATCCTTTTTGGGCATCGCCGACTCATCTTCTTCCACTTCAGTCTCGCAGAAAGTACAGCGGAAAGTTCCTAAAACGAAAAAAAGTTGCTAAACATTGGAAGGAAAGCAGCAGGCCTGGCTCTTTATACAGCCTTTTAAACAGCAGTGCTTTGCTGTTTTCTTAGCTTGATGCTAAATAGCTTTTCTTCCCCTGACAATCCCTTCCCACATACAGTGTACCTGGTTATTATTTAAGCAGACAACAAAGCAAGCGTTTTGATGCCATCCAGTGATACCCCGTTGGGTACAGTTTCTCGCTCTGAAAAGCCCAGATGGGCTGCAGTACCTCTACTGAGACATCTCCTCATCTCACTCCCTCTTCCTTGCTGCACATTTTAAATGTCAGCTATGACTGGGCTGTGATAAAAAGCTTCACAATGTACTCTTTGGAGTTCAAATATCGTCTGGTTTCAGGTGCTTGCACTGGTATCTCCCAGGCCACATGAACAGGCTAATTTCACCATGAAGCAGGGTTTAATTTTACACTGCACCAACCACTCTCCAGTAACTGCTAGTATAACCATTTTCACTCTGTAACTAATGCAAAAAAGATGGCTTCTCCATCTGTTTCAGGGCCAAAACATGCAAATTGTCATTACTGCAAAGGAACAAATGCAAAAACTTATCCCACCTAACCCTCATATCAATTCCTTGAAATTAAGAATGGCAAGGTAAGAATTGTACGAATGGCAATTAAGAATAAGCTCATTTTACAGACCTCATCAGGATCTATAAAAACACCTCAAACATAAGGGCAACTGAAACGGTTGCACGGCAATGCAGTTACGAAAAACCTATTGAACTCCTGCACAGCAGGCTTTTCAGTTCCATCGCTCCATCTGTGAGTAGGACCCGTAGGGTAGTAGATGCACAGTAGGACCTTACCATATGGTCCGCTACGAGGGGAGTAGCACAGTATAATGACTTATCCTTGCAAGTGCTGGACTGAGAACGTACTGCTGCCTCCTCAGGACGCTTACATCAAGAGTGATGCTCACAGGCTTCTCAATTTCTCTTGTCCCTGTGTGGTTTTTTAGTTTAGCTGTTCTGTGACACTTACACACATCTAGCATCGTCTCTCAATACCCCAGTGAAGAAAGGAAAAGATCTTCTTACTAATAGGGAGCCTGAGGATAGGTCATATCAGGGAAATGATAAGTTTATGCCTAAAAATCAGTATTAGAATCAGTATTGAAGCCTGCTGTATCACCAATGCTATGGACAAACACAGTCGAAGGAATGGGGTTTGCCCAGGGCACACCGGCATGATGTAGTAAGACAGGCTGGCAAGCCAGGGCTTCTGGTATCTTGTTTTGCTGCTTCCACAGATTTGCTAGTCTTGTCACTTCATTTTTCAGTGTAATTCTTTCTCTGCCTGTGAGACAGTGATAAAAGCAGACCTAACTTCTCCACTAATGGCTGTGAGGGCTAGACAATACTTGCACGCTTCTTGGAAAAACACACAAAAGCACTGTTTATGAGAGGAGGTAGATCTGTTGCCTCTCACCACGGTCTGTAGAGATGCAGTTTTCTACCTTGGCACCATCTGAAGTAGCTTTTGCTCATCGTTACTCATAAATTAATGCAAGTGTGTTGTATATGAGGCCTGTAATATGTGCACATTTCCTGCAGTAAACTCTCTCTTTAGAAAGTCTGTCTTATCTACATGTAAAAGCTCGAGCACCGACTAACAGCAGTATGCAAAGTAAAGGATAAGTGGATAAAGTGCTCTTCTCTCCCATCCGAGCATGAAACACTCTGCTTATTTTTTCAGGCTGTAAAAATTGCCCCTACTGATTCAAAAACTGTACATTATATAAGCTGTCAGCCCGGCAAAAATTGAAGCCAAAGTTTGGTCTCCTTATCCCACATCTGAGGCTATTGGCGTGACAAATTGGCAAACAAGTTGAATCAATTTAAAATAATTAGCACATCTCAGTTCCCATAATGGACTAAGTGAACAAACACAGGTTAATGAGGAAAACTCTCCTCTTTTTACACCCCCCCTAAAAGTTCTGTTACATGTTCCTGAGACAGCTTAGACTTTTCACACTTCCATCTGTGAACCCCATGAGTATTTGCAAAAGATTAAGATCGTAGGGAGAATGGTTCCAATTCAGAGTACCAAAAAAATCAGAAAGTAAATACCGCTCTAATGAAACGGAACTCCTAAAGCTATCATGGATTTGCTGCAACTTCCACCCCTCAGGGTTCTTAATAAGCAAAAAAAAAAGTTAATAGATGAATTATGTAAAGAATCTGGGAATGAGTGAAATGACAAGCTTCCTCCATTAATATGCTGATTTTTTTTTTGAGGTGATGCAGCACTTCACAAGAGGCATATGTGATTAGAGAACTGGGAAGTTGCTTTGCCATGGCAGATGGCATTTATACATTGCAAACCTCTTTCGTTAGACTTTAGGAGGTCACAAAATGTCACCAGAGCTTTTATGACATGGCATATCACATCAGCAGTGACGCATGCTCCTTACAGATATGAATTGCATGTGACAAACATGAAGTGGAGGCCATCCAAAGGCTGAGAATGGCAACGTCCCCACTCCAATGATGTATTTCTTCCTTCAGCCCTTACACAACTGATAATTTTCCATTCAAGTATGTTGCATAAACCAGGACAAGTAGATATCCTAGAGAGAACAGACATGAGGCTTTCCTGCATCTTGGAAACGCTAATGGAGAGTGCATACACCCCCTCCCCTCCTTTCCACACATGCTCAGGCACTCAACAGACCTCTCTGGCTGCACGTTAAAAACCAGCTATCTGAAAGAGATCTCCTCATCTGTTCCCAGATTCTCCAGGGCAGATACACAGGTAATTTGGCTCCCCAAGGCATACTAAGATTAAAGCAGCTCAAGCTCTGAAGTACAGGGCCAGAATATTTAGAGATAATTCCTAATGACTTGATTTCACTTGAGAGAAGGAAAAGGTCAACTGCCCACATGCACCGCACGCACGATGTCCAAGCATGCATGCTGTGTCTGCTATAGTTAACACATTTAACCAGCTACAGCCTCCTAGGTCTGAGCCCAGGGCCTGCTCACACCCTCCTCAGAGGGTTCAAGCCTCATCTCCAGCCCAACAAGTTGTCTTCCTTCCAGTCTGCCCTTTGGGACACTGCTCCAGACTCTCACTACTCTGATACTTACAAACTATTTAATTTTCAACCTAAACTTATTCATGTTCTTTTCAAACCTATTTACTCTTGTGCCAAAAACTGTACCTCAGCTCTGCTAGCTTCCATCTTGCTGTTAATCCTTCAGGTGTATTTACAACTGCTGTCTTACTCATCCCTCCACCTTCATTTTGCAAGGCTCAATAAGCCACACATTTTTCTTTGCCTTTTAAAACTGGCCACTCATTGCTCCGACCATGCTATCAGCCTCCTCGGGCACTTTCTCCAGTTTGCTCTCATCTTTCTGCTATAAAGCTGAAAGTATATACAAGTGTCCAGATGAGTTCTCCCAAAAGCCCAGCGGCATTAGTGCTTCTCTGATAGCCATTGAGACCTTTTAAGATCACAGTGTAACAGATCACGAAAGTGCTGCCTCAATTATCACAAGATCTAGCAATGCTCCCAGATCCTCCTTCCTCCTTTGCAGTTTCCAGTTGATGAGCTCCACGTTTATAGGAGACACTTGCATTAGATGCTAGGTGCGTAACACTATACTATAATCTTTCAGCTCCTTTTTATTCCTCCAGCCTTCATCCTCATCCAATTCTTTATTCTTGACTGCATCACAAAACGTTAAGCTAATTTATTTTCAAAATCTCCCACAACCTTCTTTTAGAAATAGCATTATTACCATTACATGGAGAGTGAGCTAAGGCACAGATGGCACAATTTCAGAAGTATCTGCTGATTTGAGCAGTACTTGATTTGAGATGCCTAAGAAATGCTTTTCTGAAACTTTTGTTTCAGAAAAGAGCGTGCGGTATTTTTACCAATCTTCTTCCAGGCTCTAGAATTGGGCATCTCAAAAGAGTTAGGTACAACAGCTAACAGTAGCCTTTGAAAAGGTTAGCTCAGAATGACTAGTCCAAGACCACACAGAAACTCAGCTGGCCTGGAGGATCAGATCATGTTCCTGTGGCTACTACAGCCACTTTCTTCAAGTAATTCCCTGACTCTCACACTGCACATTTTTCCTTCCCCTGCATCAAGCCAGAAAGAAAAAGCGCATTATATGCGCACAGCTCATCTCTGTTACTGAGCAAAGCATATGTTTTGTGGTGGAAAAAATTTCTGTGGTAAAGAAAAAGTTACAGGATGTATAAGCAACTTTAATGTCAGCACTCTCTAACCCCGAGTGCTTCATTTGATATTAAAAAGTGAGTATTAAGACCTTGAGGAAAGGCCAGGAGTTTCCTAGGTTCCTAAACGGGAAGCTGGACAAATGCCTCCCGCCATGTGATGTGCCGACAGCCATACGGTTCATCTGGAGACCTGGAGCCCTCAGTTCCACACATTCCTCTCTGAATGAAATAACAAAGAAGATCACAACCTGCTAGTGCTGCGTGGATTGGCTGCGGGGGAGCGCAGGATGCCTTGCCAGCTTGCCTCCTGGCAACAAAGGGGAGATGAGAAGGAAACACCTCGTGGTCCTGCTCTAGCTTCTCAGAAGAGATGTGCTTCGTGCAAACCTGCTATCCTACCTGCTAGCCCCAAGCCTGAGGTTTCCTACCCAGCTCTTCCCATCCACTCCCATCCCAGTTCCTGGCTTTCCCCAATATGATGGTCCTGTTCTCCTTGCTAGCAAGTCCTGGTCTATCTAGTCCTGCTTTCTCAGCCTGGGCTTCTCTCACTTCTCAGACTTCTCTGTCCACCCTTCTTTTCCTGGGCTGCTGCTTCCAATCTCAGCCTCTCCCCACTCCCGTGCCTCTCTGCCCCACGCTCTTTAATCATATAATTCTGTTTCTTAATTTGAGCCTCAGACATCAGATGAAGCTCCCGTTTCAAGCCAGAGAGATGGAAGACCTTTTCACAGCACAACCCGTCATTCAGAACAATATAACACAGGCAAAAGAATATACATTTCTCCGGTCTCCTCTTCTACTTTCTCATCAGCCCTTCTTTCAAAACGGACGAACTGTTTTTTGATTAAATTTTCCTAAGCAATTTAAACTTAGTTGAATGCACAGAATGGGAAAAACTCAGCATAAAGTAAGCGTTTGACAAAGTGTTGAACAGAACAAAAAACACAGAGGAATTCCTACGCCCGCCCTCCACAAATGATCCAAGTTCATGTAATGGAAATACTCAGCAACCTAAGTAATAGGCAGCGCTGTCAGTACAAATTATAATTAACTTCCTTTCATTTCTCATTGATTTTCAAGATTTAGAGGACTGTTTACGACAGCACCTAAAGGCACTTCTCTGCTGAATCATTAAAGACACAAATAGTAGGCCAAGTGGCCTCAACAAACCTGAATCATTAGTTACCATAAAATACTCCACATTAGGATACTCACCTACCAGAAGTAGCAACCTGAGCGGTTAAATTGAAGCAAAGACAGTTTTAATGACCTTAATGGACCGAGCTAGTAACAGAGCTAATTGGTAAAATAGTTGATTGTTAACTGGATTAATAATAATGCAGATTAGACTGTAGGAGCTGTTGACCTTTAGTGAATCCCAGACTTAAACAGACTTCTCAGCCCTCATTAAACCGCCCTCAGCATCTCAACAGCAAAGCAACCCAGCGTGTCTGAGTGGGAAATGCGCTCCTGCCCCAACGAAAGATGAGTCTCCTGTCAATTTTATCAGGTACCCTTCCCTGGCCCCATCTCTCTTTTCTCCCCATATTGGAGACCAATAGTCCCAAGTACATTTGTATTCACATTTGACTTCCAAAAACCCAGTTGTCGTAGGCAAAAAAATAGAGAAACCCACCAATAAAATCTGCCTCTGAACACCACAGCAATACTATTCTCTCTCAGTGTTTCTACACATGCATTAAAAGAGCCAATTATAGAGCACAGCGTGTTACATAAAATGTAATGCCACATCTCATCTTTCTGAGACAGGTTTCATGGTCCACTGGATCTCAAGCTCTTGAGGACACTCCACAGCCCAGGGCTGACTGCAGTACTCTATCCTGAAACGTGACACAGAAAGCGTTATGTTTTTATCTTAGTCCTGTATGGGATAGTCCAGAGCAGACGCTGTTGTCAGAGCTTCTTACGGTACAAGAAGAAACACTGGGACCATGTGTAGGAAATGTCAGCGTTTTGGGAAGACTTGCTAACCCCACTTCTGGAATAAAACATCCAGCTTTGCCACTGAAACGCAAAATGCATCAGGCTTCATCCCAACAGTCTGAAAAGGCTCGCTTTAAAATTTCTAACTGTAGAGAAGGTAAGGTATATTGCAACTGAGATGCGTAACATTGAGCAGAGACGGAGCCAGGGCAAATCCAGAACATGTGGGTGGTATCTGAAAGCAGAGAACTGAAAAGTACACAGGACGACGCTGCCCAGAGGAGATGGTCAGTGCAGTGGCTGTAATATGAAGCCAAGTATGCAGCACGCCTGCGAACGGCATTGCAACCAAATCGTGACACTGGCCTAAGCAGACGTGAATGTGGACTGCTAAATACAGCATCCTGCCCCAAAACCTGTCAGCTCTCTTCGTAACAGGCTACGAAAGTATAGCATCTCCTCTATCCCTCTCTGCCTTTCCTGAAGAAGTACTACCAGGTACGTAGAATTAGGATTACAGGCAGGAAGGATAGCAACAACCAATACTAAAGGCTGCCTGACACATCCTATTATCAGATCCTAGACACTGAAATCTGCTAAAACATCTTTTATATCAGAATTCTGCCTCAGATGAGTGAGGAAGCGTGTGGAGTGCGTGTTTATAAAATGTCAAGCACAGCAGTTCAGCTAGAAATGGGGCTAGGAACAAATAATGTAACTAATACGGTTATCTGGAGAGAGATTTTAATCTCTTTATGAATTTTTCTGCAGTATCTGAATTCCTAAGAAAGCTGTGTTAGCTACTGTTTACAAATGGGATCAAGACCCCAAAATGAAGGGGAAAAAAAAAATCCTTTTAACTTTATATGCCCCAAATCTAGACCCAGTTTCTCCCAGGTGTGTACATATTCTAGCATAAATCTTACTGAGTCAACTGCGATGAGACTGATACTTCTCGGTATCAGACCATAAGGTTTTAAGACAGGTTTCTGTCAATTAGAGATGAGAAAGGATCATTCACCTGCAAACAGCCTGTTTTCACTGACCTGTTCAATATGAAATGGGACTGTATGGTGGAGGCAGGAGGATAAAAGCCAGATCCTCGGGACAGCATTCAATTGTTTAGCCCACATGTATAACAGGTTTGGGAATGAGTCTCATATACTTCTACCCTCCAAATCAGCCTTCAAAAAAGGTTTATTCTATGAATTCAGTAAGTGCAAAAACCAGTATTTGATCATACAGTTCAACACCATTGCATAATATATGCACACCAAAATATAGCTCTGACTTTTGAGTACCTGATTTTGAGCCTTAATAATGCTTCTTAAACATTTTTCTTGTTTAATATAGATTCAGAGTATTGAATTGCCCACCAGGTATTAAACAGAGTAAACATTTCATTTGGGATTAATGTCAATCAGTTTCTTTTCAAAGCTTCTATTATTGTAATATAGTTGTAGCAGACACAGCATTTAAGGGCACTTATGCAGTAGCACTATTCCTGATTCAGATGAGGTAATTCTGCCAGAAACGTGTTCAAGAGGGTTCAAAACTAACTCACCAACATATGAAAAATGATCAAAACGATTTGTTTAAAAAATAAAAACAAGATGGCAACCTACAACAACAACAAAAAAGAGATAAAGGCATACTCTTCAACACACAGCAGGATTAGCAAAAGATGAAAGAAATATATTTTATAATTGCTATCAACCAGTGTCCCACTATAATCAGAAGGAAATTTCACTTAGCCAGTGCATATGTTCATGTATTATTTATCCTCCCTGAGAGCAGTGTGTAAATGTATAAAAATTGAGGGACTGGCAGTCCTGGCAACAGAAGGTCTCTCTGTTAAGCTGCAGAGCGGATTTTACTCAGGCAGTTACATTATCCTAGCATAATTTGGAAAAATGTTGGTGCTGGAATGTTATTACAGATGGCCACGAATAGTGTCCAGCACTTGTTCTGGACCCTCTCGGCACAAAATGAACCCTGCTGTTAACAATAAAAGTAGGAATTGCTGAGATAAGACACCCTTGGCAACACTTTTGAATATGTAAGGACAGTGGCTTTCTTCCCTGAAAATCTCAAGCATTTAGGGACAGGGAAACAGAAGTAGAAAAACATTCAGAGGTCACTCTAGATCCCGCTGTTCCAGGCAATGGGAAACATGAAATACTTCCCATGCCTGAGATCCATTTGATAAACCACACCAGCACTTCTGATTTTCTGGAAGAGATCTAGCCTTCCATGTTTGCTGTCACTACTGAATCCCTTTAGTAAAACACAACAGATTCCCTGAGAGATTTACAACTCCAGCACACCTACTATGCTACTTGTAGTCAAAAAGGGCTTCAAATTCAATAGATGTTGGCTCAGAAATGCCAACAACTGAAAACCTTTACTTGCAAATTCTCTTCTTAATGTGTGGCAAGAAAAATTCCCTTCTACAAGAGCTTCCTCCATAAAGCTACTAGTGCCGCCAACAGAGAACAATGCAGATTAATAAAAAAATTTTTAAAATGTCATTTTCTCCTCATCATAACAAACTCCAGTTAAAAAGAAGAGTACCCAAGGGAACATGCCATGGATGCTGAGACTTTGCGTTTCATGCAAATCTGCTCATGTACACCCAAGAAATTTATTTAAGAACAAAGAGCAAGAATTAAATCCTTAAACCATCATCCCAAGTCAGTATTTGAAGGGCTAACAGGGCCAAAGTCAGAAGCACGCATTTCCATACCAGTGCTTCGAGCAGTGGCGGGCCTTGGGACGGCAGCAGCTGGCAATGGCAAGAAAGAGGAAGCAAGGCAGCGAGCTCCAAGCCAGCGCGTTGTTTCCAGCCTTATTTTCAACCGTGTCACATGGTGGGCCAACACCAAGAAGATAAGCTGCTCTTTGGTCTACTTTCCCATTTTTGTTTTCCAAGAGGCTTTGGAGGCCCTTCAAAATGAGCAAAGCCGTTTTTTCAGATGCTGGTTACTTAAGAACAAAGATGGTCTATTATCAGAACAGATGTCACGTTACCCTCCTTCCTGAAGGTCTGGAATAGCTCATGGGCAACACTCACCAGCTATTTACTGGTGTCAGAGATCATGCTCCTAGCCTGCAGTTTTTGAAAGGTGCCCGAGCACTGCAAAAATATATAACAGTATGTGATAAGAATGAGTATTGCTCTCCAGATGACTTTCTGCTATTCACTTTCTGCTGGGAATACGAAGTATGATGCAAGCTACCATTTTCTACTCAACTGACTTGTATTCTCAGCTATACCAAAGGTAGGAGATCCCCTTCTAAGGCTTGGGCACATACCCTTTGCCTGGAAGTCCCACCTTTTTACTGCTGCCCTATGCAGTACTTTTTATAAATTTACGGATTCTTTTCCTATTCCTCACATTTTGTCACATGAAGCCTCACTTGATACCTGCCATCAAGAAAACTGGAATATCCATGTATTCTTTTTTGTACCTTTAGATATTTTTCTGGATAGTCGTGCCACTCTCTGTTCTTTTTTCTTCTAAATGCTATGCCTTTTAAAAACTCCTTCATGCAAAAGTTCTTCTTTCTTCTTTACTCTCAAAGGAAATATCTTTTCCCCTTTCCTTGCGAAAACTGGGCATGCCAAATGAGACACCCCAAACTGGTCCAAGTAATGGTGCATGAAGGGCCACCTCTCATGGCTGGGAAAGGATTGTAGTTGAGCCAGATCCCATCTGCAGGGCCCCCTGTATATAACCCCGTGCTCAGTGCCGTGGACAGAGCCAGCAGAAGCGAATGAAGAGAAGTCAAAAGAAGCACGATGGTAAAGCTTCCTCCAAAGACGGTGCACTCAGTGCCTGACTGCCCTTCTTCCCTCTCCGTCCACGCGGAGCCATTAGAGTGATGGGAGCGGCACTTGAAAGCTTGGGCAGTACTTCGTGGCTGAGGCAGTGGCTGGCAGGAAGAACCCCATTTTCTCATTAAGTAGAAAAAAGAGAGCAAATGGAAAGAGAGGCTTCCTGGGACTGAGCTGAGCTCCAGACTGCGGGAAGGTGCCAGAATTGCCGTGGAGAGAAAAAAGTTGGCAGTTTCTAAGTGGCAGAATCGCACAGATGCCAGGAGGTAACCTGGAACAGAAAGGGAAGCTAACACACACTAGGCCTACAAAAATGTTGGAAAAAGAAATTAGAGGGGGGAATAACAGGGCACCAAGCGAAATGTGCAGGAGAAACTGCCGAGGCTGCTCAAATCCTTGCCCATGATACTGGGCAGGATCTCTTGTGTAGTCAGGACTGAGGTCTGGGTAGCTCTCTCCCATGCTGCCTCAGAGAAAGAAGCAACGTGGAAGGATTTATTTTTTACCTTCCCAGAGAATGACCTTATCTATCCTTTTTCTTTTGACTCGTGCAATGGGAATCACATGGGCCTTCAGAGGTGAGAGGGACTAAAACGACAGCATGGCCTAGTGAGATAGCTGCAAGTGCCATGGGCATATGTTAAAAAACAAGACTTGTGCTAATAACCCTTCAAAGACCAAATTCCCAGCACTCTGACCTCTACTACCTCCTTGGAAAGGAGGTGCTGTTTTCAATTACTGCCCTTTTTAGAGGAAAAAATATCTTCTACAGCTAGGGGCAATTTTTGCCTTCTGTACGGCAGTCTCTCATCACAGGTTTCACGGTAAAACTGAGTAATGCTCACCGATGGAGCCAGGCACCTCCGCACTGCAGGGTTTGTACATAACCCCGTCTTACCAGCATCTAACCACTTAAAAAGATTTAAAGAGCAAGTGATCCCACGTGCACGTAACTTTCTTTAAACCGTCCTCTCACTCCAGCAACTTGCATGTCAAAAAAAGTAGTTTGGAAGGGCAAGGGCAATGAAATAAACTGGTCCCCAAGATTATTTCACTTATTAAAAAAATAAGTAAGACAGGACATTTCAGGTGCTAGAGATGCGAAATACCGAGACTCTGACCTTCCCGCAGTGGCACACAGGAGAACTGATCAGAAACAAAGCCAGTGAGACTAGTTTTCCAGTTCAGCCTGACCTATGTATAACAAGAAATACACCAGTTATTTATTTCCATTCTCACCATTTGCAACACCAGCAAGAGAAAAGGCTTTGTTACTATCGGCAGTATTTTGACAGTGTTTCTGGCCTAAAGATTACTGCTGTTGCAGATAACCTGATTTGCCATCTCACTCAAGGAACTGTTAAAGTGAGATATTGATGAAGTTTATAGTAATGTCAGACAAAGCAATAAAAAGCCTCCCTGACATCTGCAAATTTTGAGAGTCCAGAGGGACCACCTCTCTTTATGTCATTCTATCTTATTTCTGCTTTAAGTTAATTTCTTCTTACTGCTAACATCTGCAATTAGATCGCCTGAAAAATAAGAACTGAAGTTTAATTCAGCCTTGCCTTGTCTTCCACTCACTGTTACATACAGAGCCCTCAGATTATTTTGCATAGGAAATACCTCTTTAACAACCTAAAACAGCACTACCATTTAAAAAGAAAGTATAAAAGAAGAGCGGTTAAAAAAAATGTAAAGAAATACCAAATTTCATCCCACCTTTTGTATTTTACAACGTGTGTTTGTAGAGAATGTGCTATTTAAGGTAGACTGTACAGACCTGTAGATAAAAAGTATTCAACCTATCATCTGAAATGTCTTCCAAAACAAAAAGTTTTCCATAAATTACACCTCAGCAAAATGTATCTTTGGACATCAGACTGGATGTACACTGAAAGGAGATGACATGACAGATAGCCTGGACAATAGAAGCTGAAGACACAAAACAAGAAATTTAGTTCAACAAATGTTACTAGGTTAACAAAATAGACCGACAGTTTATCTAAGTGCAATAAGTGATCAAAATTTACTGTTGATTTCCATTTAGAAAACAATAACTAAAAATGTACTCCCTGTTTTATGTCTTAATTTGATCAAACAAAACATCTGCTAATTCTTACACCATTTCATTAACCTCTTCAGTCAAACAGAAAAAAAAAACAACAAATGTAACATGGATAAACTACCTCAGGTCACTAAGGCATCAAAACCCTGGAGCTGTACCTCTGATACCGCCTTTCAGCTCAATGGGTAGAGTCAGCTTTCGCCTACACTGTTTTGTGAGTGTATAGAGAATTAACATTTGTGAAGTGTTTTGAGCACAGCAAGTGTCAAGTCCTTTCCTCTGACACAGACCACAAATCCAAACCAGGTGCATCCATATTATTATTTCATATTATCCATATAGATAGTGCTCGTAAAGGTCCTATAAACCTCGTAAATGGTTTTTATTTCTGATGATCTACAATCGCACCGAGACAAAAGGAAGAAGAAAGTGACCAAGTTTTCCCAGTTGCTTTTTAGGAGCTAGGCATACCTGCAGATATATAAAGGAGTGTGAGTACATTAAAAAAAAACCAAAACAAAACCCTAAAAACATTCCTGTTTTTCTTTTTATATACTCTTTTCTCCATCAGAATCTGCTCATATCTTGAAAAACAAGTGCTTCTCCGATAACTAATTTTACAGAGCTGCTTCTCTGCTCTTCCTTGCCTTTTCCCAGGGGGAGCAGCGGCTTCACTGATCGTGTGCCACAACAGCTCCTGATTAATTCTGATAGACAACCAGCAGTTAGCTGGCACATCATCATCATTGCCCTAGGATGAACAATAATCCGCCTCGCCATCTGCTCCCAAATTTATTTTTAACCCGCCATCACTCCCTGCAGTGCAGCGAGCGTGGCCGGAACGGCACCCTTCGCCCTGGAAGTGGTGTGCTGAGAGGTGGTGGCAGGGGGCAAGGGGAGAACGTCCAGTTGCATGCCCCTGAGCATTGTGGTGGATAGGAAACAGATGGATAAATGCAGGATCAGAGGAAAGAAAAATTGCTTCTTCACCATAGGGGCAGGCAACTGCCTGTTCTCCTCCAGCAGATAGCGAGGGCCCACTGCTTTTTCAGTTCTTTGGACAAGTTTGATAATGTTAAGTGGTCCAAGGTGGTAGGAGAAGTAGGGGGAGGTGATGTGCTTTGACAATTTACTGATGGGAATATGCATCCCTGCATTTACTGAGGCCCATGCAAAATTTCAACATAAAAGCTTTTTTGATCACTTTGGTTCACCTCTGAAAGTTAAAACTATACAATGTTCACAGACAGACACTGCCCCAAGCACGCCGTGCTGCTGTGCCAGTCAGTCTCAACCTATGACATCCCTTGCGTAGCGTGGACTTGACTCATTAACATCAAGATGTTACATCAGCACGGGAAGCTAGCTGGGAGCCGTAGGAAGGACATGAGCACAGGCTTGATAAAGTCGTAAGGCAGTGAGGAGGTTCATTTTGTAACTGCGTGGCCCTGCTAACTGCCTTCACACTCACTTTCAGGTACAGTAGTACAGTCCAGGAGGTGACAATTACAGTGTCACTGTGGCTATGACCCTGCTGAGAAGTGCTGTTGTCACCAGCAAACTGCAGGTGGACAATGACATATGTGGAAACTGATGTCATGTTCTAATAGAGACTTAGAAAGAAATCAGGTGGAGCATAAAGCTTTGTACAGCTGGTAAAATGCGCTACACATCTTTGATATACTGTCAGCAAGATCTGATGATTACCCCACAGAAAAAAGGGAATTGCTGAAAGAAGTCTCCAGGATATGAACAATTGTCAAATCTAAGAAGGGCAAAAAGAGAAGCTCTGAGGGATCTGAGGAAGAGTAGAAATATAGAAGGACCTCAGCAGGTCTCCAGTCCAGCATCCTGCTCAGCCAGGGCAATCAGACCTGGCTGCTCGTGACTTGATCCAGTCGTGTCTTGAAACCTCCCAAGGGTGAAGACTACACATCATCTCTGGGCAACCTGCTGCACTTGCTTAACCATCCTCCCGGTGCAAAGGTCTTGCATCGGGTTGGAACCTCTCATTTTGATTTATATCCATCACCTCTTGTCTTCCCACCAGGCACCACTGAAGATCCTGGCTTTGTCTTCCTAGTAACCTCTTCTAAGTGCTGAAAGACAGCTATTAGATGCCACGCAGTCTGATGCTGGACTGTCCTGCAAAACATCCTCATATGCAAACCAGGGAGAAAGGCTAAAGGTGAATTGACAATAAGGAGGATGCACAAATGAAAAATATTCTCAGTGACTAGGTATCAATAATTCGGTATCAGCTGGGATAGATTGCCCTATGAATTGAGGCCCTGATGACAGTTAATATTTTCTAGGGACTGGCAGATAACTAAATTCTGTGAATTTAGTTCACCGTTTAGAGGGCTGAAGGGGTTACAAATGCTTTGGGAGACACAATTGCAATTCCAAATGGAGAAATGCTTGGAATAAGTATTATGAAATTCAGTAGAGACAGGTAGAAAATACTGCACATGAGTTTTATTTTAAAAAAAAAAAAAGGGGGGTGGTGGTGGCCAGAAGGGGAGAATTGTTTTGGCAGCACACTGCAAAAAAAAAAAAATCAGGTTTCTAACAGAGGACAAAACCAGGAACCAACAGTGTTGTGCTGCCAAAAAAAGTAAAAGAAAATCTGGCTGCTATGTATATTAGTAACTATGTCGTGCAAAGCATGAGACAATAGCACATTACCGTGCTTTATTCTGGCCTACGAACATCTCTGCTGATAAATCGGGTGCAGCTTCAGATCCCATACCTGAAGGTGGGGACTGACTGTAACAATACCAAAGGAACAAAATGACACAGCTTAGCACTTCTATCATTAGGGAAAAATTAGAAAGACAGACTTGTTTAGTTTTAAGAACATGGTGGTAGGGAACAGCAAATTTTGGATATTTAGTATGTTACAGTAATGAAAACGGTGCCAAACTGTTCTTCAATTTCACACATACACACAAAAGATTACTCACAGCTTTAATTTGGGCTTAAAAAAGTTTAGGTTAGGGTATTAAGAAAACCTGAGGATAAGAAGCACTGGAATATGCTAGCCATGGAGGTTAAATTTCTCCTCCTCAGAACAGGATGATGGGTTATCTCTTCTAGCCCTGCACTGTATCTGAAAACAGCCTTCAGCATACTCTGAAATGCAGATATCTTTTATTGTGTACTCATTCCCTACTTTGTACCTACTTTTCAAAGCAGAAACAAACATAACATTTTTAAAGCTGCAAACACAAAATTGACAACTGAATACGAAAAATTCAAACAGAACTTCCCTCCCACCACTGAGGACTGTTTAATAAATAAGATTACTAACAACAGCTTTCCTTGGAAAATTTAATTCTGCATCATCGTTCTGGTTCACAAACAAATGCTTTCTCTCTTGTTTTAGGCTTTCTTCCGTACATTTTAATCAACAGGTTGCTAATTTTGGAATATGTTTTCCCACTATGCTTATGCTGAAAGCCAGTAAGCCAGGGTCACAGTAATTGATGGGTACCAGACTGTGCACCACCTCTGGAGCCCTCCTCTTCTTACTGAAACTAACCCATCAGGGGTACAAAAAGTGTGTCCAGAAAACACTGGTTCAATATGCAAACTCCATTCAACAGCATGCATAAAGACAGAAAACTGCACACAGAGTCAGTGATCCACAAAACAGTTAGGCTGAGTAGCTGCGGGTCTGTGCCGTGCTATGCTGCACACAGCATAATACCCTGGCCACAGGATAAACTTGGCCAGTTAACCATACCAGAGGGCTCTGTAAGGCAGCTCTCACACCAGTGATTACACCACCATGTCCTTATCTTAAAGTGAAGCAGCACGCTCTCTTGCAAACTTTCTTTTGCTCAACAGCCAAGATTATTAATAAAATTTTCTTCTAAGAAACTCCTGTAAGAAGAACACTGAACACCATCATGCTGGCAAACCTCTCCACAGATGGGGTTGTGCACACTGTGCTGTGCCTCACCTGGAGGTCTGTCCAAAGGCGCACAACATGGGATGCCCAGCATCAGAAGGGACGTAAGATTATCCATTCTCCCTTTCTTTCTCATATGTTCCAATAAATGATAGTTTAATCGATACCTCATAGAGTCTGAGTGCCTTTCTTACCAGGATCACAGCAAACACCTGTACCAGTGCCTTACACGTATGACTGATACAGACTATCTGCTAACTTGTTTAAGTGGAAGTGGTTTTTACTTTAACACAGCATATCATGTCTGACTCAGCACTGAACATCTCATGATGCTCTTGTCCTGTTTTCCCAGTCTCCAACACATGCAGGCTGAAAGAAGAGTATAAAATTACTGGTTGATTCCTATGAGAAATTCTTGATACATGCTTTTCCATTGCTCCTCGCACGCTCACATACAAGGTATACTGTAAGGCACACACTCGCCCTTTGGGAGACTCAAGACAGACTGAACTTGCGCATTTGAAAGGGGTCTGGAAGAGAGCTTAATCCAGCTTGAATTCATTTAAGTGATCACCACTAAAAAAACCAAACCAGTAACATTTTTGATCCTTTGCACTTTTAAGCAGTATCAGGGGTGAAGACAAAAATTTACCAATGAGGAACGTTACCAACAGTCACCTTCACACTAAAAACACTGTCCAGAATCTGAGCCAAGATATTTGTCATCTCCCTTTGCTATAGGTGGTTTTAACAAATCAAAATAAAGCACAGTAGAATAATAATGAGTAGCATAACAACTACTTTAAGATCAAGTGATAGAGTTTGTTTTTATAAATAACAAGGTTTTTAACGAATAGTTTTCTTAATGAAAACTAAAACCTATTATTTTTGTAGGACAGTTCAATGTCTCTCCTGGACTGGACTGCTCTATACAAAAGACAAGTTTAAGATACACCAGACCATATATGAGCTTAATTTTAACATGTGCCAGTTTAATAAGTCTTCCAGAGTCACAGAATGAAACTGGCATTCATATGGTGCACATGACAGCTAGAGAGGGTTCTTCCCACTGGACTTACACTTAAAACCAGACGTGAACGTAGGGACTACTGGTCAGTAGGACTCCCTTCACTGGCAGCAGAAAGAAGCTCCGTTACAGACCATTTCTGCCTTGGGTGTCTATGTCTGGTCTGTAAACAGTTAGGAAAGATCATAGAATCGTTTAGGTTGGAAAAGACCTTGAAGATCATCAAGTCCAACCATAAACCTAACTCTGCTAAGTCCACCACTAAACCATGTCCCTGAGCACCTCATCCATGCGTCATTTAAAAATCTCCAGGGATGGTGACTCAACCACCTCCCTGGGCAGCCTGTTCCAATGTCTGACAACCCTTTCAGTGAAGAAGTTTTTCCTAATATCCAGTCTAAACTTCCCCTGATGCAACTTGAGGCCATTTCCTCTCGTCCTGTCACTCGTCACTTGGGAGAAGAGACCAACACCCACCTCTCTGCAACCTCCTTTCAGGTAGATGTAGAGAGCGATGAGGTCTCCCCTCAGCCTCCTCTTCTCCAGACTGAACAACCCCAGCTCCCTCAGCCGCTCCTCATCAGACTTGTGCTCCAGACCCCTCACCAGCTTCGTCGCCCTTCTCTGGACGCGCTCCAGCACCTCAATGTCCTTCTTGTAGTGAGGGGCCCAAAACTGAACACAGTATTCGAGGTGCGGCCTCACCAGCACCGAGTACAGGGGCATGATCACCTCCCTGCTCCTGCTGGCCACACCATTTCTGATAGAGGCCAGGATGCCGTTGGCCTTCTTGGCCACCTGGGCACACTGCTGGCTCATATTCAGCCGGCTGTCAATCAACACCCCCAGGTCCTTTTCTGCAGTGGAGCTTTCCAGCCACTCTTCCCCAAGCCTGTAGCATTGCATGGGGTTGTGGTGACCGAAGTGTAGGACTCTGCACTTCGCTTTGTTGAACATCATACAATTGGCCTGGGCCCATCAATCCAGCCTGTCCAGATCCCTCTGCAGAGCCTTCCTACCCTCAAGCAGATCAACACTCCCACCCAACTTGGTGTCATCTGCGAACTTGCTGACAGAGCACTCACTCCCCTCAGCCAGATCGTCAATAAAGATATTAAACAGAGCTGGCCCCACTACTGAGCCCTGGGGAACAGCACTTGTGACTGGCTGCCAACTGGATTTAACTCCATTCATCACAACCCTTTGGGCCCAGCCATCCATCCAGTTTTTTTACCAGCAAAGAGTACGCTGTCCAAGCCCTGAGCAGCCAGTTTCTCCAGAAGAATGCTGTGGAAGACAGCGTCAAAGGCTTTACTAAAGTCTAGGTAGACTATATCCACAGCCTTTCCCTGACCCACTAAGCAGGTCACCTTGTCACAGAAGGAGATCAGGTTAGTCAGGCAGGACCTGCCTTTCACAAACCCATGCTGACTGGGCCTGATCGCCTGGTTGTCCCGTACGTGCTGTGTCATGGCACTCAAAATGATCTGCTCCATAACCTTCCCCGGCACCGAGGTCAGGCTGACAGGCCTGTAGTTCCCTGGATCCTCCTTCCGGCCCTTCTTGAAGATGGGCATCACATTTGTTAACCTCCAATGCACTGGGACATTGATGACAAGATGAATACCTTGTCTAGTATCAATGTCCATGTTTGGGAGGAATCTCTCTCCCATTTATCCAGTTATATTACTGGAACATTTTCTAAGGTCCTGCAAATACATTTTTAAACAAAACCAGTGTTGCAGCCAATTTTAGCTTCCTTCCAAAGTCTTCAAAAGAGTAGAAAAGTGATCTGCATCAGTCTCCGGAGCAGAATTTTATTTTTATTTTAGCACAGGCAGATGAAAGGTTTTACAGTTTCAAACTGTGACTTGAGAAAGAAAATAACAATACCCCAGCCTTTCAGGTATTCTCTGAGGATGAGAGTTTGGGGAGTCTCTTTCTAGGTTTGTCACTAAGTTATTTCCAATTAGGAACACATCATATACATGCAACTTATATTTATATATGTACATAACTTCGTAAGAGCTCAGTGTAACACTGTCAGTTATTGCCGTTAGAGAACGTTATTCACACAATTGTTAGTTCTTTTTAATAAATTAATTTTGCTGCCAATATGTGCCAGCATATTTTATTATACATAAAAATACAGTTTAGTGCAAGCATACACTGTCTGATACAGCATAGAAGGCAGTAAACTCATTTGCAGAAAAACAATATATTGTATTTCTTTTGAGAAGAAAGGGCGTTGCATATTGCGTCAGATGCGTATGTACAGAAATAAGAAATAAAGTTGCAAATTTACCTTAACATTGCTAATTTACTGGTGTTTGAGTATCAGTTAACCACTCTTTTTCAATCAAAGCCAGAAAGCTCCAGTACTGTTCTGTTTAGATCTTTCATGTCCATCACTGCAGTAACTTCTAGAGTCCTATGTCAATAACTTTTCTTCTCTGCCCTGCCTTGCCTCCTGGAATGTATACATTTTTGAAAAATCTGACAGAAACAGTATTCTGAGTACTTCTCTGTTCTTGTATTAGATATACCTTTTTACAGAGCAAGCTTCCATCAAAAATTTCTCTTTCCACTCATATCTAGGGTCTTTCCTTATTCACACAACCCAAGATCCTCTCTATCACTTTTGCATCAGCTTTCCTTTTAACAAAAAAACCTCTGACTTTCCTAAATATTTTCAAATTAATTTTGCCTCATTCATAACAATATAGGGAATGAAGCAATTTGTTCTGGTTCCATTTGAACACACAGGGACCAAGGGATGTTTTGCCTTAGAGCTATGACTAAATGAGGCGAACAGAGAATAAAAACAAAAGCAAAACCTGCCCCGATCACTTGCTGCACTAAGAAAAGCAGGGCTTTTAACGGGAAGCAGGCACAAAAGCAATCACTTGTTATCACTGCAATCCCAAACCAGAATACTCTCAATTCTCCTTGGGCACAAGATGAAGAACAGCACTACAAAGTTAGTGGCATCCTCTTCTGTGTGCTCCGAGGACTGCCTTTCAGCTAGTTCATCATGTAAAAGTCACAGCCATCCCCATTTAATCTGTTCATTGTCTGCCTGATGCACATCCAAAGTGATTCACAAAAACACGTCGATACAGGTCAAAGATGCAAGAGAAATCTCTCTCCATTTCACAACAAAGTATTCAGTAGTTATAAAGGATTTACTTCAGGGTCAAGGAAAGTCAGACAAAAGGTTTCAGTTGAAGCAAGAAGAAACATTCAGATTTTTGACAAAAGCGGTCAGCAAGAGATCAAGGTACTTTATTAAAATCCATGCCAGTCTTCTAAAGAGCACAAGACACTGCCTTTCAAATTTATAAACAAATCCAGAGTCTGATTTAACCCTTGAATAACAAAATGGTAATGCTCTGGATGCAAGAAAAAAAAAATCCAAGACAAAGATCTGGACACTGGGCAAAGGACTGGAAGTTATCTTTGAAAGGGAAGGAAAGAAATCTGAAGCTCCAGATTATTGGTCTCCAAAGTTTTTTGATTGCACACCCCATCAGTAAAAATTTTTTTGAGCATACGCCCTCAATATAAGGATATTTACTTATAAATTACATACATGTAATACTATACTAATATATTATGTACATTATAAAACATACATGAAAATAGAAATGGGATGAGATAAAGATGAAAAACTGGTTTACAAGTTTTTTTATTTTACTAATGGTACAAAAAATATTGTCTTCATACACCCCAACAGATTGTTTTGCATGCTCCCTACTTTGGAGACTGCTGCAGATGGCCTTTTCTCCTCCTTCCTACTCCCAAGAAGAGTATCTACTCTCTTGCAGCCCAGTGAGGAACAGCATTTACCTTGAGCTAATGCAGAGACAAACAACTATGACGGCAGCGAGCCCTGCGAGTGGCATTCAGGATTTGGGGAAGGGTGGAGGAAAGCTGAAACTCACAGCTCCTTTTGTTAGGGATTACACTTCATAACACACTCAAGGAAAACTGGAAGTTGCTGGAGGCTGAAGCACAGAAAAGAATTTACTCGTACAGAGGGGACTGAGCAGGAATATGACTTGTTACAGGAAAAAAAAAAAGTGAGCCCGATCTTAAGTTTTGGAGACGCTAAAGGGTAATGGGGAAAAATGTGAAGCAATCTATTTTGGTAGGGGGAAGGGACAATGTTCAACTGTTTTGTATGCTCATCAGCAAACTAAAGAAATCAATCAGAAAATAAATGCATAACTGGTAGAGAACACTTTTAGAAAAAAAATCACGGTTCCATGTCAGCCTTAGAGGGTGTTTCAAGGGTCTGACCCGGTTCACGTTATTTCATACTTCCTACTAAAGATTTTGATTGTAGAATTGTATACTTGTATGCAATGTACTGACAAAATTGGAAAAGGTGACAAATCCTTGGTAGGCGACGAAACTGGAATGAAAAACTGTCTTTATAAACTATAGAAGTTGTCAGCAGTCAACAAGATGATGTTTACTGAAGTTCAAAGCATCATGGTTTTTTATATTATTCACCAATACCAGCACTTTATCTTCTATACTGCCTACAGAAGACTGCTGTGAGCCTTAAAGGCCCCTTTGGATTGGTAGAATAGGGATGAAAACAAGATGTCGTATCACTGTTCAGACACTGCAGTATTGGGGCACTTAGAAGGACCTACACAGACAAGATCAGAGTGAGTGCCTATGCGATATTCTCAACAAGGTAACTTCTGAGTAAGATACCAATTCCAAGCTTTAACTGCTATAACCTGAAAAGAAAAAGCACATCACAAAATATATTAAAGGATTTTGCATCACAGCTGACAGCAGTTCATAAATGAAGAGTCATCAGAAGTTCAGAAATCAATGTTTTGACACCGAGAAATTGTATAGCGTACCTGCAAGCAAACGCTCCCGTTACATTAAAGAAAGTGACTTTATATAGCCTTCAAAAAAAGAAAAAAGAAAAATCAGCAAACGCATATTTGAAATTTTTGTTGCACCAGTTCCGATACAGGCAGTGATCTGAGAAGAAAAAACCCAACTACATAAATGAAGTCTCAGACACAGATTTCCAAAACCTATTTCCTGTCTTTCAGCATTCAGAAGCTTACAGGGTCTTAATGCTCCTTTCAAAACTGATTATAAACAAACATACGGACATTAATTGCAAATCTCTCAGCTCTCACAGGGATTTTCAAATAGAAGGCCCGCCGTGCTGTTTACTTGCTTTTGCTTTCCCTCTCCTTAAGTACGCACTCATGCTTGGTACCACAAATGCTTCTATCAGAGCAAGCAGAATTGGCACAACTCCAAGGTAAATTGCCATCTTGCTGTTAGAAATGCATTGTGCACAGATTTAACTTGTATTTTACCAGTGAGCTAATAAATTAAAATTCAAATAAAAAGGGGTTAAAGAGAAACAAGCTCTTATTCCTTTCCCTCACAGGTGGAAGAACAGCAGTGCACCAATGAACTTGAATTTGTGATATAATTCATCACCTGTACTCTGAAGAGGGAGAAGCAGGGTATAGAAGATTAATTTTTGCCAAAGATAACGAAGTCTCTTTAAATCCAAGAGAAGAGAGAAAGACAGAAGAACCTCAGAAATTTGTAAATGCTTGTTTATAATTTTGTCTTCTAGTTAAATATAAACTATAAAGATGAAATTTTGGAACAGTGCTGGAGACTAGCCGAGACTCACTGGTATTTCTGAGGCATCAGTCCTACTCACGTGGCATATAGAGGCTCAGAGTTGCAGAGAATTGCAGACCTGCAAAAAATACTTAGTAAGAAAAACTGCTTCAAAAGCTGTCAGTCTAACCAGACAAATCAAGCAAGTGTGAAGAAAAGGTGTTATACATTTCCCGTTTTGAAGATGGAGAACCTAAGTAGTAAGTCAAAAAGCCATACGAGCCTGTGGTAGAAGGGGGATCTCTGGAGCTCACACCCGGTATGTCAACCTGCAAGTTTCTGCTGTGGTATCTCAATGACACGAGTCACCCAAGGAACATTTAGAAGCCCCCAAAAGTTGCATGCTGATGTGGGCATGGGTCAAGCTCAGGCTTGAAAGGCCATATCTTCTCTGGTTCCACAGCTGAAGCTGTTTGTCCCTGCATTAGACTGTAACCACTGCAGTCTTGACAACACACAAGGCAGCAAATCCTTAACACAAATTCCTGAATGTGTACCACAGATTCAAATGATGATTGGGATTACATTTTGGAACCAAATATTAAACTGCTGAGGAGCACAGCAGCCTTCATTGCTTGAAAGCAGCAAGTTCCTTTCTGCTTTACAAGTTAGTGCATTTGTGAGTCATTAACTTTCAGTTCCAGGCAGATTAAGAGGAGACACCAAAGCATTTACCGGTGGCAAGACCCTTGGCTGAGAGGAAGCACTACAGGCAGGACTGAGGAACTCATTCCTCAGCAAAAGCATTCCAGCGTGGACCCCCAATGTTCAGTTATCACATAAAAATATCTGGGTGCTAGTAAGCAGGTCGACTGTGTGTTTGAGCACACACAGATCTCCTCGAGTTAAATACTTTAAAATCCCAAAAAGGATCAAGTCAGCACAGAACCAGCCCAAAGTTTTAGCTGATATAACATCACATACAGCAGGTGAGGATTATTTCCTCTTCCTTCATCAGCTTCTCTAACATTTTTAAGTTTTTACATCAATATTTTTATACACACATACATATCAGCCAATTCAATTACGACTGTTACTGACTTCTCATATGAAAAAATGTGGGGGTTTGATTGTTTATTTTTAAAATTGATGTGGTCTGTTTGCAACAATAATCATATATTCCTGTGATCTTGTTCACAAAGCAGGGCAAACCACCAAGACTACCATCTCTCCATTTCAGCTTGAGTGAAGCAGCACGAATCACCTAATCCTTTGTCTTTCATGGTCAAGTTACATCCTTGTCCTCCACTCACTCCACATGGTAGACAAGCAAACTCCTTTTTAATCAGTTTCACCAGCTCAGTGCAATTATTATGGAAATTTAAAAGCAGGTCTCTCTTCTCTCAACTCCAGTGGATTACATTCTGAAGTTGCTAATCTTCTCTTTGCAACTTAAAAGTACAGTATTCGAGTATTCCTGTAATTACAGACTTTAGAGTTTATATACTCAAGTCATGCAATAAAACTGCTAAATGCAACTTATCTACTTCTCAATAAGATTGTTTTCAAAAGTAGAGTAGTTTAACCCTTTTTCTCAGCCTGAACTCTGTAAACTGGATCATACCGTTTCAGACTAACAGCAAAGGTAATCCAGAAAAGACAGCCTGCCTTAGCTCCACCTGTAAGCACAACCAAAGAACTTGTATTAGCCACAGTTAAGTCCCCAGCAGCAAGCAGGAGAGTAAGAATAAAACTATTAAACAGCCCAGGAAGAAGAAAATCTTTGACCACAAAGAGGGAAAATTCTTCCATGATGCAATTTTAGACTGGCATTATCAGAGCGATTTTGTATTATTGAGCTTTCTCCTGTTCTGCCAAAGCAGCTGCCTATTTCCTTCCTACACCCAGATTTCCTTTAATCATTGAAGACAGGATGCTGTGTTCTGTGCCTTTCCTGGCCATCCCTGGTGGAGGGAATTAAAAGCTTTGCCAGTCCTTTTGAAATGCAAATCTTTACCAAGTAGGTTTCATGCCCCTTGCTATTGTTGCCTCTCCCTGAAGAGCACATTAGGTGGAACAGTGGACTGTTTACTTCTCTTCTAAAATGAATATTGTCTTGCACTTGCTATCCCCTAATCTCTCAGTTTTCATTTTCCTCTTTCCTCCTCCCCAAATCTCACATTTTTCAAGCAAAAAAGCTTGTTGCACCTAGATGGAAAAAAGCTTGTTACCTCTAGGTGGCAAAAACCCCTTGATCCTCCAGCAGCAAAATCATTAATTTTCTTATTTGCATAGCCAATATGGCTCAATAGAATTTCTTTTTTCAAATATTGCCTATTTCTGTTACTTGTTGAGACCTTAACAGAATAAATATTCAGCCCAAATGCTTCTTTTCATGTTATTAACAGAAAAATTCTTCCTCTGCTCCTTTATGGAGAGCATGGGCAGGGGAATAGCATTTTAATTAAAAAGGAGGAGTACAGTTAGAATAAGTAAGAAGCACACAGACCAATAATCTAATACATGACAGGAGAAAAGAAGATACTGAACCTGACCCTCCCAGGGAGCAAGGAAGTGTCAATACAAAGACTCCTAGCACAGTTTTGTTCTTTTAATCCAATTTCAGCCACAGTTGTGGGGGATGATGTAGAGAGAAAGATAGTTACTTCCAGAAGTGAAAGATAAAAGTTTTGTGCAACAGGACAAAGTTCTCCAGATAAAGTCTTCTACGCTGCAAAACAGTCTCCTGAAGTCAGTGATGAGGGCTATATTGAATCACTAGAATGGTTAAAGCAAGACGGAGAAGTACAGTGAAAAATACATATTTATGAGCGACTCTATAATGATGGAAGTGGAGTTCAGAGGGTTGGGGTTTTTTTCCCTCTATTTTAGGAATAGAAATTAAGACTTTTACGCTATTCGACAATGATAGGTTAGTATCAGTTAGAACTTACAGACTGTAATTTCAAACTTTCAACAAATTCAGACAGAAATTTTAACGTTCATAGCTGATAACTGATTAACAGCATGCTTAACGATACAAACCTTACCTTATTTTTGGCTCTATTTTCACAGAATCACGGAATCACTAAGGCTGGAAAAGACCTGTAAAATCATCAAGTCCAACCATCAACCCAACACCACCATGCCCACTAAACCATGTCCCAAAGTGTCACGTCCACACGTTCCCTGAACACTTCCAGGGAAATGTTTTGTAATGGGACTCAAGAAACAAAAAAGAAAGCAATGAATATATTACCTACATGCATTCCCAATTGCACCTATTCCTCAGAAAACATGGTTAGCAAGAAACAGAATGAGCACTATTGCTTGTGGAACATTTTTGTCCCTTCAAATATTTTAAATACAAATCTGTTCAACACTGGTGTATACTGTTGGTTCTCCATTTCAGTTGCGCAAGTTTTAGATATACACTAGGCTGTCTGCACTTCTCATTAAAGAAAGCAATGACAACCAACAAACAGGCTGTGGGCAAGGAAGAACTCTTGTAGAAGAATTCGCACTTGTGTTCCTCCTGCCATCTTTTTTTGAGAGTTGCTTCGCCACAGGTATGTGTATCATGTGTTTAAGTATACCTACCAAAGTATAGGGCCCTTAAGTTGGCTGCCTCGTAGGCCATGTCTCAGAAGGAATATCATCTCAGAAATATTCTTATTCATACACCTAACCTTTTTGAAATGTGCAATAGCTTCAGACACAGCGGAAGATCAAGCTCTCTTGTTCAACAGAAGGCTAACAGAAGCAAAGTCTCTTCATAACTTTGTAATCCACACAGAAATCTCTAGACAAGTCTCCCAAATGCTGTGCTTACGTTTCTCCATATACTATACTGACATTACCTGCGTGAATACAGCTCCACAGCAGTTGGCCACTCTTTTGGAAAATCAGCTGTTGAATTTCTTGTACCAAAATATCACACAAGGTAGAAGGAACCAGTTACTTTCTATTAAAATGAACTTCAATATTGCTTTGAATTTGAGATTGCTGTTGGTAACCTCAAACCCATCCACCACATTTAAGAACCAGATTGAATCTGGCAGGGACACAAAGAGTTCTTTTTCTTGTAAATGAAAGGAAGCAGATTTTGTACGCTGGCAGACCACATGTGGATGGCAACTGCAAAAAGTATATGTTTGGCACGTAGGGGGATGGCGTTACTGCCAGCTATCAAGCATTTCCATTAGGGCACCTGCTGCATTTCCACTTGGCATGCTCCTGCAAGCAACTTCATCCTCACAATACTCGTCTGTTTTGAAAACTGGCTAGCAGAAACCACCCTCATTTCAGCCCCTGCAGCACAATTGATCAACTTGCTATAGAAACGCCATGTTTCTCACTCGCTCATGCAATTGATACTTCTTGGAAAGCTGGGAAACTAGTCTGAACTGACATGATAACAGAAAGAACAGCTTGAACGTTGCCAGAGGGGAAGTTGTTAATTTTTCAGACAATGTAACAGATTAGTGGAAAAGGATATTTGTCCAAACTCACAGATCACAGTTCAAATATACACCTCTTGAGTACAGAATTAAGTGGCAACAGGGACCAACTTTGACCTTCTTTTCAACACATAAGAAAATGAATTCATGACTTTAAAGTGTGAAAAGCAAAATGAAGAAAAAACCAAAACAAACAAACTCCAAACCAACCCACAAAAAAAAAAATTACAAAACAAAAATGCACACCCCACCCCCAAAACCAACAACCCACACCAACCTAAAAACTCTTTACCAGACTGGCAAGAGAAAGACTCCCTTCTGTTGTCTTCCCACCCCTCAAAAGAGATTTCACTCTTCTGCCACAACCGCTTTTTGCCAGGTTATTCCCAAATTTCAGGCATTGAAAAAAAGATCAAAGAACAGAAGATTACTTCACTAGACATACTGAAAACGAGGCCCACCTGAGAGGGCATCTTTTTATCAAGAAGCAACTGAACTTGGAACACTTGACCTTGGTGAGGTAATACCAAGGTAAGGTATACAACATCTTACCTTGCAAGATGTTACAATTACTACTTCTGTCTGTAAAGGACCTGCTTTTCATCCTCAAAAAAATACTATAGAGCTCCAAACACTCAAACCAAGTAAGTCAGAACTCCTCTAACCATGTAACTGGCTTCAGCAAACCATTCTAGGCACCTTTCACTTGTCTTCTAGAGTTTGTATACAGCTTAGTAATGTTTACAAGACTTCTACATCTACCTGTTTAAATCACATTTTGGTCAGGGCTCCCAAAAGACTCCTTCAGAACATACTGGCAGATAGGCAGGAAGTTTCTGCTGTGTGGCTCCACGCAGCAGAAAGACAGACAGATCTCTGGTACATCTGAGAGGTACATGCATAAAACCGAAAAAAAAAAATCCTTAAGTAAAATACTTCCTCTTGAAGAAATATCAGATGACCACAGATACTTTGCCCTTCACCCTCCAGAACTTGTGAATAGCTGAAGCTGATCAAATCTACCTCGTGAAGCATTTTGTGGTAAAGCCCCTGTTACCACCAATCTCACAAGTCTTCCTTATAGACTCATGAAGGATTCATACAGATGCCTATTACATTTCACAGTTACTTACCATTTTTGACCACCATAACTATGTCATCTCACCACCCCTCAGGCAATGCTGACAGTGCATCAGCACCATGCCTGACCTGCAGTGTGCGCTGGAAGACGTATTTCAGTACAGGATGGACACACTTGGGCCTCTAACTTCTACCCTTATAGCACTCTGGGAGAAAATGAACCACGTTGTATTACTCTGATCTCATCTGAAAAACAAGAAGACACTAGGTTTTTCTGGCCAAGGACCAAGTACAGCTATACAAAGACAGTCCAGAGGCCCAGTCAGCAGTTTAAAATACATTTCTCTAGAGCACTGTATAGGATACAAGCTAATAAGCTCTGCCAGGGAGCCACAGCAGGTTAGCAGTGGAGAATGAGGCATGCAAGGTGCTCTAAGGGCATAGCAGTGCTGTAACTCAGTTGTGAAAGAGCAACTTGATCACAGCCTGCAATATATATGCAGAATTGCCTACATGTATTTGTTTCTTGGGCGTAGTTTAGGTAGAAAACTCCAGAGAATTCAAAAGATATCAACCAAATTTGCTTTTGCATTTCACAATAACATTAATCCACATTTCATGCTACATTTTCCCCTTCCTGCTGACCTAGGTTTGCAATTAGAGAAGGGAAGCAATTTAACATTTAATGTCTAAAAAAGAAAAAAGAAGAGAAGCACCTTCAGAACCTAGATATTATCCTCTATCCTCTAGATATTATCTAGAGGAACACAGAGTTGCTCATTCATCTCAGTGTGCAGACCATTTTTAGCCCAACTAAATTAAAAACACTGTAACAGAATTTTTGAACATGCAAAGATGTTTCTCTTAAAAAGGTAAATTAAACATTCAAAAAACGGACTGCTTGAGACATACATCAAATAATTGATCGTTCAGAAGCGCCAGATGATTTAATACGTATTCACTATAAAATTGGAAAAGAAGAGAGGAATCCTTTCCCCTTCTCAGCAAGAGCTATTTCTGTTCCAGCTCACATGCACAACCTCAGCAGCTCTGAGCTGACAGAGTTCTTCCTTCTGTCCTACTGTGGATAAATTAAGCCAGACAGTAAGCAGAGAAAGTCGCAACTGGACAGAGGGGATATCCAAAGGGAGCTCATTAGGAATTAAAGAACTTTTTTTTTTTTAAACTTCAACCAAGAAGACTATGCCAAAATACCAACTAAGCCAACATACCATATCCTCAAATTGCATCCAACAGCAGAGAGACTGCAACACAAGTAACAGGATTCTCCATAAGCTCCTGATCTGACTTAGATACCCATGCCTAAAAGGATGACACACTTTGCAGATGGTATTACCAAGGATGCAGTTTCAAAAGAACAGCAAGTTGCTAGAGTAAAAGATAGGAATGCTGCAGTCCAGCTTTCATCACTGCAAATGGCTTAGCAATATTCACAGATTTTACAGATATCTTCTTGCTGTTATCTATTTCAATTTGCAAAGCCAAGAGAAAAGTTAAAGTGATAACCTTTACTTGAAGGGCAATTATTTTCTGCACTTCTAATAATAAAATGTCCTTTGCAGACAAAAAAAATGTTATCAATACTGTAACTCAGAGCATGCGTTTATCAGATACTTTTTTTTAATCTAAGAGACAAAGCACACCAGCCAGAGGTCAATGTGGAATACAGGGAAGTGACCAGCCAGCACTCCACAGGCAACAGCTTTTCTGAGTTACTCCAGTGACTTACAATCCTCCGGTCTGATGTTCTGCATAGCACAGACTCTAACACTACCATCACCTATTTCTCCACCACACTGAGAGATCCGTGGTTAGACTAGATGGTTATCTTTCAGACAGGGTGTCCAACCCACAGGGAATGAGTTCAAGTTATAGATGTAACCCTACACATCCCTTGTAAGTCATTCTAAAGAGTATTCTTTACTTTTAGAAAAACATGCATTAATTCTGATATGTTTTTCTCAGTCTTCCCTTCCCTGTGGCTCCAGGCCTTATCAAGCTGAAGCAGAGTAAAGCTGACAGGAATACTCTTGGCGCTTTTGCCAGAAATTTGAATAGAAACAGAGAAACTAAGCAGAGCATGGGCAATTTCCTTCTGTTGATGTTTGCCAAAAGCTCTTCAGTAGCAGCACAAACAAAATGTGCCTGTAAAGTCAAGGAAAAAAAAAAATATTACACTGATGGGTTTACATACACTTGGAAAGCTAACAACAATAAAAAAAATCCTCACAGAATTTGAAGTTGTTCAAAACAGAATTGCTCTGAATGCTTTCTTTTTCAAGGGAAGTTTCTGGTATGACAATTTACAAAAAGACTTTTTAAGTCCTGATTTTGGCTGGTAAAAAGCTGTAAATTGTTGTAGTAGTAATATCACAGAGCACATAGTAGATAAAGCTATCCAGAATTCCTGTTCTGAAAATCATTGAACATAAAGGACAAGAATCAACAGCATGAAGATCAAATAGGACTGATTACATAGTGAGAATATATAGAACAAATAGTTTTAAGTGATTTGGTTTTTCTAATGGCTGGAAGGGACAGAACACAAAAAGAGATGTACGAGAAATGGACACAAGAGCTTCATAAAAAAAGGCAAAAAACAAGGAGAAGGGGAAGCATAAGAAAAAATTAACAAAATAGATAGGACAGGCTCAAAAGTAATTTGAATCAGATGAGGAAGATTTGAAGCTAGTGTAGAACTTGCCTGAGGAAGTGGAAATTCAAAACAAGAAGAGACAACAGATGTGTTCGGAATAGCTCACTGGGGAAGAAGTGAGAAGCTGAGCACTCAAGAAAAGGCAGTAAGCTTTAAAAGTCAACACAGAAGACCAAGGCAAAAAAATCAAAGACTAGTCAAATTTCTAATCTCGGTAACATGGCCCAAGCCATACAAATGCTAAGCTGCATACAGGCTGCCTAAATGTGATACAAGGTGCCTTGTGACAGGTACAGAAAACCGGCCTCTGAACACGTTATGTGTAATTCTGTTAGGAAGTACGCAAATGACATGCGAGAGGCTGACAGTAAAACAAGTGGAGTGAAAATGATATTCAAGGTGTTGTCTTCCCTTTTATAAAACTGATACTGCCGCCTTCAATCTGTTCTTCCCAAATTAAATTTCATATCAGCACACAGAACAAGAAAGGGATCCAGATACCCAGTATGTTACTATTACAGTGCATCTTCAGGAACAATAAGATAGCTATATCCAAAATCATTCACCAAACCAAGAGCAAACTGTGGGAGGGCAAAGAGGAGACAAGTAATTAGCTGCTATGATTTCCAATAACAACAAAAGACTCCAGTGATTACAACTGCAATTAAGAACATCTCAACAGCATCATCTTCCTGATTCATGTTACCCACTTATCTTCCATCTTTTTCTTTCCACTATTATTCACATCTTACCTAACTGAATGTTATGGTAAGGACACTTAATGTATAGATGTACATAAGAGAGACCAACTGTGATTACAATATACTGTTAACATCAAGATTTTTCTTCACAGTAACAGAAGAAATGGAGACTGAATAAAAGTTATATTGCTAAGGTAGAAGAGAACAGAGGAAAAGCTACTTTATCTACCCTTATATTTTCTTTCTAACATCAAACTCACCTGCTGTGCTGGTGTGTATCCTGACAGAGTTTGGTATTTAGAATACCTAAGGAAATCCAGGGCTGAATAACAGACAGGGTGGTGCACTGTGGGATCTTGTTTCTGTCCCTCCTTCACTTCAACCCCACTCTCCCTTTTGCAGTTTCTAGTCACATACTTTTTTTTCAAATTGACCTTGAATTTGACAGTCAACTCCAACACTACACTAGATTTACAAATATGATTAGGGTATGAAAACAGGATACATCAGAGAGACCTTCCCCAACCAGATCCAATTAATCACGCTACAGAACACATATCCATGAACATAATTTCCAGTTTTGTGACATTCAATAAATTAATCAACCCAAGCCCATATGTACAGAGAAAAGAAGCCAGCTCCCTCTACTGGGTGAGACAATGCAGCTCCTCCTGTCCTTCCCCCCCCGTGCTCCACGCAACAGGCTTCTGCAGATTTAATTCTCCAAGAATTTTTTTTTAAAAATCCAATCCACAAGACTGTATTGAGTTTAGATTACTCTGTGATTTCAGGAATTGGCCTACAGAAACCACGTTTCTGTAGTTTCCACAGTTAAAAGCACAGAGAATAAAACTCTTCCCATAGGTCTATGTAAGAGCCTGATGAAGTAACAGCCTATCTATAGGTGAAACACTTGAAAACTCAGTGTCCCTTATGCCAGTGTCCACTGTCAGCCCAGGTCTGGGAACAGACAGTTCAGTGTTATTCACAGTATGCATTTACTATCTGGCTTTTCTTGCTGCTACTCAGTTAAACTCTTTCTTGTACATCCCTGCCTCAAAAGATAGCCCTTACCTTGTTTAAGAGAATGGCTGCAGCTTTCCACCTGCATGAGGCTTCATCACAACAGCAGCTGCATGCAATTGCTAGCACGCAGAACAATAAGCGATGAAATATCAGAGCCGACGACGTAGACAGCAGACGATGGCACAAGTGAAAGGCAATGATCTCTATTTCAAGTGCTTTTATTAGGATTTTCTAGGAAAACTACAATCTTTTTCCTTTCTCAGTCATCCCACCTAAAACACAAGCCTAGAAGTAACACACTTCATTCATACAGCATTAGTGTTTTTCTTCCTGTAGATCTCTGAACACTCACAAAAGTGGCTAACAACTGTCCACTCAGCCTGCACCAATTCCCATCAAAGGCACTGCCAGGTCAACAGGCAAACCCCAAATCTGCAACCTCTTGAATCAGAAAGTTGTTCTTAGCTTTGCTACAAGTTTCCACAGCAAACTTCTGCAAAATAAAACCATGCTGTGTCCAAGTTTGCCTCTAAAAGCAGACATTACTGATACTGTTTCTTTGAAGGCAACAGCAAAAACTGCCACTGAGGAGAAAGTGTTATATCTGGAGATCTGTTCAAGCTCTGCATTTAGAGCAGATAGGGCTAAAACTCACAACCTGGGCACGCCATGCTTAGAGCTGACAGGCACTCACTGGTCATACAACCCAGTGACTCCTCCAACACAACATGTGTTTCTTTTCTTTTCACCTTTCAAAAGATCCCTTTGTGAGTTGAAAAAGCAGCAAAACTCCATTTTTTTCGTCACCTTGACTTTCACCACCTGACAGCTTCTTTACCATTACACAATTCCTGTCCTTGAACTTCCTACAAGTACTGGGCAATACTTGTTCAACCTTTGACAGCATAGTAAGTTTTTGGAGCTTTTTTGGGTTGAGATGTTTAATGGCAGAAAAAGGGATGGGGAAAAAAATAATCATATAATACTTTTAAAAACAGAGGGATCACACTCTCAAAGTAACATTTATACCATTTAAAATCTACATTTAAAATTACCTTAGTGGCAAACTTGCTACTCCGTTCAAAAATATTTTTCCAAATTAATTGGATGAACAGCAACCGAAGCACATCTATACCTATGTGCCCTGAAAACATACCCTTCTTACTATCAATTATTTTCTCTCAGCAGACACATTTCCACCTTCCAAAAACAGCAATAATCACATCTTTTGATGAAACAATAAACAACTCAGTTTATTTCAAAATTATTCACAAATGGAGTAAAGCACCAAGCTAAAAAAGCCTCCACTTGACAGCTGGTGACCTGCAGGAAACAGACCTCTGCTAAAGCCAAGAGATGGACACAGATGCTGTGATAAAAATTAAAAGAGCACTACAGATCCAACTTATGGACAGGCTCTTCACGAGCACTCTTAATTCACAAATTGCAACAGAATGACTACAGTCATGGAGAGATTCTGGAAACCTCCTCACCATCACTGATAAGGAAGGGCAAGAGTGATAACCTCCTCTCCTAACCCCTTCATCCTACAACAATTGCTCAGAGTTTGCATTTGAGTTGTAACTAAGGAAGAGGAAAGCGAAGCAGAAGAAAACACAGGACATCTAACCATTCCCATCTAAGTGACAAGGACAAAAAGCAAAAGGGGAAACAGGATGTCTTTTAACAACAGGTCACCCATTGAAGTGCAGTTTGGTCTAGACTGGTGCAGAGGATGCCTTCCATGCTCTACCTGCTCCACAGACTAACAGACTTTGGCCCTGCAGGCCTTTTAATTCACAAAATTTTATCAACATGGCTACGGTCCAGGAGCAGCTCAGGTCAACCATGACTGAAATTCATGCGGCTTTCAGCTACCCTTCAGCAGTGGTACTGCCATGAGTTTCAGTAAGTGGGAGAGGTTTATGTATAGCATTGATAAGGGCTAAAAACATCCTTGGAAAAGGATGGCTATTCACTGTCTAATAAACCTTGTTCCTCTACATGCCTTGTCCTCATGAGCTCCTCCTGTGAGAGACCCGAAGGTGTCTCAGTTCTTTTCTAATACAGAATTCCAGAGGAGCAGGAAACATATGCAGACAACACAATCCACTGTAATATAAAGCAGCCATTCTCACAAAAAAAACCAAACAAAATTGCCCACTTATTTACCCAGAATGGAAACAAGCAGCTATCTCATGGTTTGGAGACAGTATGAGACCACCTTAAACAGTAACTGGAGAGCCTATCCAAACTGGTGTTTCGTGTAAAAGCTCTTAAGAAACAACAGTATCATCATGCACTATCTAGATGAAGCTATCATTGACCTAGAAGTTATATAAGGAGAAATAGAATATACATAAATTCTAGACAGGTATGTTCTTATTGAAAGTAAGGGAAGGTAAACTGGCTATCTTGTTATTTGCATTAATACTGACAGAAACCAGCTGCTGGGAATTGCTGGGAAAACAGCACTCAACCTTTCCTTCCATCAGCAAAACTACAAAACACTCTGTGTGCCAGTGAATGATTTTTGCATCATAGAGATGGCCAAGGCCTGTACTGCAGACAAACCCTTGGTTGACCTCATCAGTTCGTGGAGCACAGGCCTTGCTGTCAAAGCCGAATCCCAGCATTATTGTCTTCTGCATCTCCTTGACAGCCAGTTCTTTGCTCTTGGCACTCACGGCCCACACAGGCCAGGAGGATTCACCTGCAAAGCGTTACAGGTCCCCTTGGGATGAGTGTCTCTCACTCCCCACTACGTTTGTTCTCTGCACAGGTTCTCTGCTCTCTCCTTACCGAAACAAACTGCAAAAGCACTATTCCCCTTCAGCCCAACACCCATGACTGTAGCTGCCACAGATGATCATTACTGTAGACAGCATATGTAGTTTCTATACTCAGTGGTGAGTATAGAAAAATCTGTGCTGGCACTGTTGGTTTTGGTGCTCCATGAGGGAGCAGCTTCTACTTGGGAAGCTGCACTGGATTACAGCAACGACTGTTACTTGACTTAGTGGATTCTGCTTCTTTAGTGCTAAGTATCATTTTCATGGTTGTTCAAGTAAAAGTAGTTTCACAGGTCTTGATCTTCAGAGGTAGGAAAGAGGGAAAATGACAGGCCGAACATTTGTTGGGTGTTTGCCCTTCTCCAAAGCGGATTAGACATCAGTAACCCTAGATTAAAAGCTTCAATACCACTGAACAGTAAATTTTTACAGTTTCTCATTATGATAACTGACACAAAGCACCACACTGCAGTGTTTCTGAGAGCTCTCCTGACTTTTGCTCTTTTATTTTTCTGGAAAAGTAAGATCAGGACAAAGAATTCAAAAGGAAAAATTAAAAAGTAAAGAAACTAATTCAGAAGGTGGAAGCCTAACACCAAACCCCTGCTACCTGCCTTCCCCCCAAAATAATCCCAGATTAGACTAGCAAAATAGGATCTCATCAGGTGCAGGTGTTCTTCCTTTTCTTCCCCAGCACAGAAGCACAAAGTATTTGGACTGCCCCTGTAGACAAGGACACCCAGAAAAGATTCTTATTTCATATGCATGAGACAGATATGCACCTCCACTGAGACTGAGACACACACTTGAAAAAGAATCTTGTTTACTCCCAATCACAGACAAGTCTGTAATTAATTTCTTTTAACTTTCGTGAGACTGCTTTACACTGGGGAAACAAGGTTGTGCAGTATAATGAACTGGGTAGAAGAAAATTAAACAGTACCAATTCACTCCTTGCATGACCGTCTCTAAACGAAAAATTTTTTGCATACCAAAGTCAACTATACATATGCCCTCTCTGCAAACTACCAGTAAATCACACAATTTACAGGCAAGACCAGGTTATACTGAAAAACCATCAACTTCCAACAAGGACAGACTGCCTCATTCACCCTTGAATTCGATTGCAGTAAGACCTCCATTTCTCTACTGCTTGTCACTCAGGCATTTTACCAACATTGCTATTTGCCCATACAAACTATGTAAGTCTGTATACGTTACTTTTGTATTTTGCTCATCTACCACCTGCAGAAACAGAGTGCCCTCTAGCTCCGGCCGAACTCAAGAGAATTTTCCTAAGACTCTGCTTCCTGAAAGTCCAGCACTTACAGACAAAGGAGAGAGCAAGAGCATTCTGTTACCTGTACTCTTACCTGTTCTGGGGTCAAACAGCTGGTTGGCCTCCAAGTCTGTGAAAGTGCTGAAGCAAATGGGGCATTTAAAAGAGGCGCGATTGGTGGAGTCTCTTTCATCCGTCTCAATCCTCCTCCTCATGTGGTCCAGCTTGTACTTCACCACATTAACCAGAAGGCGGTAGTTGATGAAGTAGTAGTTATGACGGGTGGTTTTGCCATCTGGAGCCGTCTCTACCCTCATCCTGCATTTGATGAACTTGTCACCCTTGAGGGTGTTGAGGACAGCCCGCAACTGCTTCCTATCAAATTTAAGGAGCTCTAACATGTCCTCTTCCTTCACACAGGGGTTCCTGATGAGAATGTCCAGAGCTAAAGCATGTTCAATGCCATAAAAGCCACGCACCACATATTTGGCAAGGCGTTTGAGAGCTGCTGGGACCTCAGTGAGGACGTCTGGGTCAGTCATAGCAGGTTCAGATCTTGAGCTTCATGTATACTGCAATGAAAAAAGGCAGATGGATTCTTAGCTAGTCTTCTGACTTCAGAAGTTTCGATTTCCCTCACTTAGAGCTAAGAAAAGGATGGGGTGTTTTCCATTCCTCTTTCCCAAGCCCTGTACTGTCTCCTTAAGTGTTCATAATGCCAATGCTGCAGAAGTAGGATTAGGAAAAACGGTACCTCTCATTCAAAACAAAATGATGGAAAACCTAAAAAAATGCACAAGAAATCGGTACCATAACATATGGCAGATTTCATTTCTACTCAGTCACAGCCAACAGAGCTGGAATAAAAAAGCTGTCTTGAAGCTGAGCTCCAGTAGACAGCTTCATGATCAACTGAGACTTACAGCTTGGGAGAAGCAGAAAAAGGCTACAGCAAGAAAGCTCATAACACAGCCCAGGATGGGAGTAGTCTCATGGCCCAATTGATGTCACTTGATCACACTGTAAACTCCTCAGACATCACTGGGCAGAGATATTATATGAGGACAGCTTGCTAGTACAGACTGGTGTGCATTCAAGCAAAACCTCCCAGCTGCACAATGACAACAGATAGACTTTTTCCTTACTTTCTGATAAATAGACCTTAGTTAACCGTCTGCAGCATGAAAACTGTTAGCACTACCAACTCCTACATCACAGACTGCTTCAGCCTTGATCTTAGATGAGCAAATAGGTCCTTCCAAAGGACTGATCCTTCATTTGAAGTGTCTCCCATTCAGGCCTTAGAAGCCCATGGATAATATAGCACCATAAACGAAGTAAAAAATCAAGACTTAGTAAAAATGAAGAGATGTTGTGTTTAAAAAGAAAGTATTCCATGAAGTATACTTTGAGTTACTTATCACCACTTACCATGCTGTCTGTGACAAGACAGTAATTTCTAAAGAAATACTGTATTTTCACTTCATTTTTTCTTCACCTTAACATCAAATGGCACAAATGGTCATGACAATTACATGCTTCAGTGACATACACGGGATCTTATATAGGGTCATATCATGCAAGGAATTCCTCATATTGTCACCCTGCCCCAGACATAGCCAAAAATCAAACCCCAGCAGACAACTAACAGCAGTGACTCTCCTGAAGCAGCCAGTTTTGTCCAGTGCAGAGAAAAAGGGAAGCAACTCCGTAAGGCACAAAGGCTTACTGTCATTTCACAAGGTCGTTTTGTGCATTTTCCCTCCACTCTTTCAAGTCTGTACAACAGACTTGTACGCAGTAACAAAATTCCCCTCCATTCATAACGAACCTTTCATACATGGAAATCCAAGTGCAAGATAAGCATGAAGTATTACAAGTGCTTTTGAAATACCCATTCAGGGGGTTGTACTTCCAGTTAACTTCAATTAAAACTTTGAATGGTCTTTTTCAATATGAGACTTCTATGCTAGTTTAGGATATGAATAATAATTTCTTAAGCGAAAGGTTCCTTCAACTGCAGAAAAACTCCACACTTGAATTTGTTTGTTCGTCATTGCTAAGCAATTTGTATCTGTGAACTAATATCATAAATAGTAAAACTCTCCAGTCTCAATTTTCACTTCCATTAGATGTTTCACACTCTGTATATGTACCTCCCCAGCATTCAAGTCTCAAATAAAGGAAAGAGGAGAGTGACAGCAGAAGAAAGGATCTGGATGAGTATCCTATTTTTGTCGTCGCTGTCATAAAACCTGTAATATCCTTTTTGACAAACACCATTACAGAACTTTCCTATACTCCCCACACTAAGACATCCCCTGAAATTACCAAGCTCTACATGTAACCAAGCAGCTGATGACTCACTTCCATCAGCTAAGACTACTCAAAAATCTGTGATCGTTTATCACAGTAGCCTACTTGGATTTTTTTTTTTTTTTGAGATACACTACCCTCTCAAAAAACTTTAAGCAACATTACCCATTGAAGCTGTACTTTTCTCCAATGCCTACCCTCTTCTGCAATTGAGGAGGTATGTTCCTCTCAAGGGTTACAGCCAGTGCAACTGCAAAGCAATTAGGCTGTGGATTGTGGAGCTTAACAGTAAGTAAATTAAGATTGTCCTGTCTTTTCTGCCTTTTGTCTAAGAAAAGAAACACACCTTCATTCATTTCTTACAAAATGGTTCCCTGCTTGAGCTTTTCTTTTTCCTCTAACTTAGGGCCAAATGGTATTCACAGTGCTCAAATTGAAATGCACTGAACAACATTTGTTGACTGCTGGTATGCAGGCTGAGAATAGCTTACAGAAAACAATGCTTGGATGTCCAGCTCCAGCTTCCCTTCAAGGAAATTAAATTAAAATATGTTTATCACTGCATGAATTAGCCGTGAAACAAGTAATTCTAGAGTCAATTAGCTTTCTTTTGCATGCCAGATACATAATGATTTATCTCGCACAAAGGACAGTTTTAGAGCTTTGCGTGAAAGGTAAAAGCATTAGCAATAAAGGATGCCGCATCATGAGTTAGCCATACAGTATTTTTGAATCTCTAAGTCAGACCCAATCTGAGTACCGTCACAGGACATTGCCTTTGAAAATCAATTTCATTCTGTTGGTATTTTTACAGTCTTTCAGTCACTTAAAGATAATTCTTGCTTTTGACTGAATCTGTCAGCAACATACTGATACTATAAAACAACGTCAATGCAGAAGCTGGCCAGAAGCCTCTACTTATTCAAATTGATTAAATGTTATTCAGAGTTTAAGCACAGGATAATATTATTGTAAAGATCTATTTTAAATAAAACTTGGCACCCCAGAAGATATTTAAAAAGTCAAATTTTGAAAGTCAAAAGGTTTTTAAGTGCTGATCTCAAAAACAAACAAACAAAAAAACCTTCTCTCCTCACCAATTCACTGTCCCCTAATAATTTCTTGCAGAAAAACTTGGCGACACAACTTGCAGCGGGCACAGTGACCTTCAGAACATCAGTTGTAACAAAAAAAGAAAAAAAGTGTTTTTAAATAAGCACATCTCACTCTGGATACCTCATCTGAGAGCTGATGGAAAGCATTTTCTCTACAAGAATCTCATTGATAAGACAGCTGCAGATTTCCACAGCAGCTTTCAAAACAGGTTTAAGGTGCAATTTCCCAAATAGTGCACTCAAACAGCTTAAACTGAGACCTACAAGGGACCAATAAATAAAACCACGTCTAAGAGTATATACTTTTCCCTCGGTTTTCAGCAATAGTTAGAGATTTAATAATATTTCTTAGTGTCAATCACTAAAAAATATTTTTTTTTCATCTAGAGGAACCAGTAGTTTTTACGCAATTACTACTTCTCCTCTACTGGACATTTTTAGTGATGTCCAAACCTTCTATGTCCTCAGGTAATAGTGGGCATCTTGAGTGTAACACTGGTTTTCTCCCAGGTGTGGATATATTGAAATACAAGCATTTTGAACAGACCACAAACCATTCTTTCCCATTAATCTCCACTTCAAAAAGTTGATTAACACAGATTAAATTCTAAATCCTGCAGAAGACAGCCTTTGGGTGAACCAACCAACTGAGTAGCATCAGCTTTAAGAAAAAAAAAAAAAGAAATAAAGCCACCAGAGAACACCCTTGTCCAGCTTTGCTACATGAAGTCAACAATGCTGAACACAACTAACTTAGCTCTAAAAATGACCATGGACATGTGTTCAGCGTACACCAGTTTCTATACTACATTGAGGCCTAATGCCAAACCAATCAAAAGCAAGGGCTCAAACAAGATCTGTATGGTTGGATGAAGGACGTGTTTTACAACATCATTCTTGATAATCATGTTCTCATGTAAGCTACATGATACAGAATGATGGCACAAGAGTGAGCATGTACCACTGCCAGAACTCACCAGGCCAGGGTCTAACAAATTGTTTCTCTAGGAGAAGCTGACATCTGGCCCACGAAGAATCATATACAGCATATGAGCTGCAAATCCTTACAACCTCTCACTAGGCAAGAAAGACAGTGATCCAGCTCACAAGTTGTAATCCACTGCCACAAGAATATTAGTTTAAAATGCAAAAGCAGGGGACTTCACTATTGCATCCTTGAGCAGTGATTTCACCTTCCATCAAAGCAGTAAGTCAAGCCTGAATTAATTACATGTGCAAAGAAATATGATAACATTTCCTAACAAGGTTTTAATGGACGTGCATCTGTTTCCTAATAATGTCTGTACTGACCTTAATAATGTATGAACATCAAGGGGCATTCAGGGAAAAAAAACAAACGAAAAACAATGGCCAAGATACACCACTACACCGTAAGCACCTACAACACCAATAATAAAGCACACTGGACAGGATGATATTCAGACACATCCAAGAGAAAAATTTCAAAATTTAAACATGGACTTTTAAAAGAGACAGCTGTTGAGGAATTGTTCTGGGTAATTACATGAATACAATTCAGTATTATGGGTATAGGAGGAAAGTAGATCTATGTTATCACACTAGGACAGCAACCCTAAATACACATTTGATTTTTTTTTTTTAAATTGCTCTAAATGTAAGAATAAATATTGACGCAACTATAAAAGACAACACTGGGAAGAAAGACCTACAGTTACATAATACAATCAGATTTGTTGGGTGAAGAAACTCAGGAGATGCAAAATGGAGATCATACCTCAGGTTGAGTAAAATGCGTGAGGCATAGGTCTTGAGCATAATTAGAGATGTCAGAAAGGAAATCAAGAGGAAGCGACCGCAAAAAAACATTCAGTATGATGGAACCAAAGGCCATATAGAAGCCAGAAATTCAACTGAGCAAACATCTCCACTGGTCAGGACTTTCCTGATGCAACATCAAAGCAACTGAACTTGAACTGCGCTAAGGATGTTGGATCTGTTTTTCTTCCTGCTTTGCCTGACTAAAGCTGAGACAAAAGATGAAAAGTGCTAAAAAGGTGATACCTAGAAGAAGCCACAATGTAGATGAAACTTAGAACTACAAGTTATGAAAACATGTCAGCTAGTGAATTAACCTGAATTTTTACCCAATACTGCAAATGAACATCACCTTGTTTTAACATATATAACTTTGAGGCTTATACTAATTCCAGTAGTAATTTTACCTCAAAAAATTTAATGAAGTCTCACTGTTCATATATTCATCAAGGAAAGCATTTTAAAAGCAGGATCTTGAAAAAGGAAGCAGACTGCTCTTCAGACTCATTTGGGTACACAAACCCTTTATAACACCCCAGATCTCTTTTGGAGGAAAACCTGGAGTTGCAGGGTTAGCTGGGAACCTAGGTCTATCAGACATACTGTTAACACTTGGAAAGGTGCTTTCTACTTTTCCCCACATCTAATTTAAATTGTTAGTGCTCTTTTTCACTGAATCTTTGAGAACAGGTTTTGCTGATTTGTTTGGAAAGCATTTCCGCAGGCTTCTGCCATAAGATTTTTAAAAAAGGCAAAAAAAATTACTTGCTTACACCACTTACAGTTTCTTCAGGAAAAATCAAAATCAGATTGTAAGAGAGTTCCTCACTGTAAATGTGGCAAGTACGACAGGCTTCCAGGAGCCAGCGTATACCATATCCCACTCCAGCAGTCACTTGCAAACACCAGATCCTAGTTTTGTTGTCTCTCACCCTAATAAAATTAAAAAATCTGTCTTCCAGAAGATGATGAGGTTAAGTTGAGAGGAGTGATTCTGAATCTTCCCGAGTACAGGGAGGGAAGGCACAAATTTCAGAACTACAGTGGGAAAACATGCCATCAACATTTTAAATGTCTGTACAATGCAACCTCAGACACTACTCGTCCTTTCCAGAAAATGGAAAATGGCACAGAATCTTTCATTTTCAAGTCTGCTTTTTTCGCCTTTCTCTGTAGTAAGTGGATGATCTGTGCAACACATCCCTATTATCCAGAACTGCCTTTATCCCACATCAATTGCAAACCCAAAGTCTTCTGGCATTTTGTCAAAAGCTTACTGAATTCCATTCCCCGGAGACTTCAGGAACACCGCTGCTCAGCCTTCCTCCTGCATTACATCTTGATGAGAAATCATGTCTTTTCATTGCAAGGCCTGCCCTGAAGTATTAAAGGAGAAAAGAACAATCTGCTTTCACTCAAATACTACCTTCTTGTTGGCATTCCATAAACTGAAACCAAGAGGCCACAGCTATCACAGGGTTTTTTTCACTAAAGATGAAAAGTTGTGCTGCAGCTGCACACAGAAAGGCTGAAGGGCCTGGCTGAAATTAGGACATTTTTACCTAATTTCACAAGTAAAAATATATGGAACCACACATGATAAGGCGACAAGGTCTGACCATGCAAGGCAGAAGTTGAACAATGCAGGCTCAGGATGTAATTCTCGATCACATTCATAATCTAAACCTGACATAAACAATGGCAAGATGTCAGTAAATTAAAGGACTACTTAGGTGCATGAATACAAACAGATGTAATATTCAGGAGTACTTCAAATGCACGTTAGCATTAACAAACTATTTACAGTTCTAGCTGCAGAAAACAAAAAAATGGAGTTCACTGTTTATGGAAGGCCAAAATTAGTGACCAGAATAGCGAAGGTATGGTTTCCTGTTACAGCTTGTAAGTCAAATTATATACTCCCTCCCATAAAGAAGTATTTCTTTTCCTTCCCAGCCTTCAGCCACAACCCCCACCATTCTGTGCTAATTTTGACAGTTGCCTATTCACGTAGCAAGGTGAATCAAGTTGATAAAAAGTGAAAAACTAACATGGCAAAAAAAAGTAGGGTGCTTTAGAGGGAGGGCAAGGGGGAAAAGTTCAAGAACTGAATCATTTCTGTTACCAGACTAGAGCCTATGCAAAGGAGAGGGAAGAAAGCATGGCTAGGGATATAGAAAAGTGAGCTTTCCCCCTGTGGTGACAAAGATGTTAAATTGCCTCAACTGTAATGTGAAGCCACTAGAACATTTTAACTACGGACATCAGAAACTCTTACAATTTACACTCCGATTTGAACATATACCAGCAGAAGAATATCTGTTATTTTGGAGACATCTCAGCATTGGCCCTCACATAATGAAGTTGTAAGGTTCTGGGGGATTTTTTAAAGGAAAAAAAGTAAGAGGATGTCTCACAAATATCAAGCCTAGGTGGTCATGACTACAATGAAGTACAGTGGGCTTAACCCCAGCATTCCTTGTTAAGTTTCTGACAGAAAGAAAGCAGTAATTTTTTTCATATCCTGGATTCAATGAGACCTGGAACACCACACTTCTCATCATGATAGATGATGTGAGTGGTATTGTCCGACTTTCAGGAATTCCAGAAAGTAGTAAGACAAAGATTTATGAAAGTATTAGGTTCAGAAAAGTTTTAGTTCATCAGGATGTAGCAAACAAGTGCATATACCGTGGATGTAAGCAATAAAGAAACAGAGAAACGAAATAACAGGATATCAAGTTAGCTTTAATTCATGTAGTTTCTTGTTTAGAAGAATTCCCTAAAGCATCCTGTGTGAAAGCAAGCTGTAAATAGTGTCTTGAAGGAAGTGGATGGTAGGAATGAAACTCCCATCATCCCTTATTGTTGCCAGAAGGGTATTTGCTCCTTTCCTAAGCACACAGCTCTGCCCTCTCCCATGCCAGCTCTGGCATTCCCAAGACCTTCCTGTGCACCAATTCGCATCACTAAAGAGCAGAAAAATACCTTTTTATTTTCCCTCCCCTTTTACTAGGTTTTCCACTAGCTGATTAAACTGTCGGAAAAGTCTGATGAGCAACAGAACCAGAAGATGTGAGAGGATGCTGGTGCAGGGGGAAGAAATAAAAGAAGAAACTCTACCTTTCATTGTTGAAAAAAATTAAACCACCTATATTTTGTGAAAATGTACCTTAACTGTGCACTGCTGAATACCTTTTTCAGAATGCCGATGTTCCTTATTCATTCTGAGCCACTCATAATGATACAAATTTGACAGCTGGACCCATTTAACAGCTTAGCACCATTATGAGATGTGATGTTCACCTGCTTCTCAGGGAACCAGCAAGCTCCTGAAGCCAGAAGATGACTAAGGCACAAAAAGAAAATAACTTGCTGAACTGGAAAACTGAATGGTTTCATTGTACAGGCTCAACCAATGGTCAAACCTGGCAAAAAGGAATGAGCTAGATTTGTTATAGTGTCAGTTACTCCTCAGATTCGCGTAATCTTGCAGTTTCCTTCAAATGACAAGTTGCACAGACTTCCTAGATTATAGTAGCAGACTACGCTTTAAAGCCAAGCAAAGCAGAGAAACCCTTATGCCACCTGCACAGCTTCCTATTCCCTACCCGCTTTTATGTGCTGCGTTTTAAACATCCGATTGTGTAGGCTCCTGTAGGACAAGAGATTTGAGGGTCTCAGCAGTATCTCCTAAAAAACAAACAAGAAACCCCCCCGAACAGCACACGAGGAGAGGCAGACGGTGGTGTGGAGCCAAAGGTGAAGCACAGCCCCAGCGCAGCGGCCCAGCCGGACAACGTGTGGGGAGCACGGACCCCCGCGGGCGGTACGGGCGTGCCCTGCCCGTCAGCGGCACCCAAACGAACTCGGGGGACGGAGCGCCGGGCCGGGGGCCTCCGCGGGCCACAGGTACCCACCGCGGCGGGGCCCGCGGGAGGCTGAGCAGGGGAGGGGGCGCCCGGCCCTCTCCCCCGGCGGCACGGCCCGGGAGGGCCGCTGGCTCCGGGACGGCGCAGCCCGGCGGGGGGACCCCAGCGGGGCCCGTCTGGCGCCGCGGGGCGGGCCCGGCCCGGCCGCCGCTGCCCAGGGCCGGCACTGACCTGCCGCCGCTTCCAGCTCTCCCCGCTCCAGGCGGCGCTTCCGGCGGCTTCGCGAGGGGACGTCAGAACTGCGCGCGCCTCTGGCGTCAGCTGGGCGCCGGGCGCCTTGCCCGACGGCGTGCCGCGCATGCGCAGTACCACACCCCTCCGTGCCCAGCACGCATTCCTCTCGGTGACTGAGCGGTGAGCGACAGAAAAACGAGCCATTCGTGTCGTCACACGGCCCCTAGCGTTCCCGCCCTCACATGAGTTAAACCAATCAAGAGTAAAAGCGACGACGGTCGTCGAGCAGACAGCCAATGGGCCGAGAGAAGCGGAAGGAGCGTGCGCTGCGATTGGCGGCGCCGGGAGAGGGCGGTGGTGTCTGGAGTTGTTGCTAGGTAGAGTAAGATGGCGGCTTTGGACAGGGTCAAGGTGCTGGTGTTGGGTGACTCCGGTGAGTGTTGCCGCCCCCCACCCCCCCACCCAATACGCGCGCGCACAGCGAGGGCGGGGGGTGGCGGCGTCGCCCCCCCCCCCCCCGCCGCGGAGCCCGACGGCCACCCACCCCCCGGAGGTGCCGGGCGGCGCATGCGCGCCGCGCCGCCCCCCCGCCCGCCGCCTGACCGGAACCCGCCCGGCGGGAGCCCCCGCTCCCCCGGCGGCCCTGCCCGCCTCCCGTCGCGTACCCTGGGGCCAGCGCTGCAGGCGGCCCCGCTGGTCCTCGGGCCTTCGCTCCTTCCCTCCCTCCCTCCCTCCCTCCCTCCCTCCCCGCCTCGCCCCGGCCGGTGGGCACTGACCGTTACCAGCCGCCACCGGCATCTTTATCGGCCCTTGTGTGATCTCCCAGGGGTTCTCCTCTTGTGTGCGCTTGCAGGTGTCGGAAAGTCTTCGCTTGTTCACCTCCTGTGCCAAAACCAGGTGTTGGGAAACCCGTCCTGGACAGTGGGCTGCTCGGTGGATGTTCGAGTAGGTGACGTGCCCGGCCTCTTGGTAACCCCAGCTTAAAGCGTAAGGGAAGAGAAGGGCCTTGCCTTTTTTTTCTTTTCACCACTTACCACCCCAGGAAGAGGTGTGTTTCCATGTTTTCCTTTCCTGAGCATACAGTCTTTTGGAGCAAATAGTATTAAATGTGAGGCAAGCGCTCGTGTGAGCTAGTTTGAACCTTACAAGGCTGTCGAAAGCAAACGAGATGGTTGTCATTTGTAGCGCCTCTCCTTACTGCAGTGGCCACTGCTGCGTTACAAGTCACGGAGCGGCCAGTTTAGCTCGGAAAGCACGGAATTTAAACCACTCTTCCTTGAGGAACTGTCAATGCACAGCTAAATTTTCAGCCAAACATACTGGGGAAAAACAATTTGCTTGTTTAATTTGAGGCTCCTGAGCGTGACCATAGGGTTGCTTCTCTTCCTGTCTGCTCGCCGCATTCCTCATCAGCGGAATGAGGATATTCATCTAGCAGTTTTTTGGCCCAACCTACAGTCCTCATGGGATACTGATAAATGCTTTCTTCCTTCATCACTCTTTGCCGCATTCTCCTTGAAATGCATTGCCATAGGTTAGGAATGTATTTCCAAAATTTGGGGAAAGAAACATGGCGGTCCTGTTTGACTGTGGGGCAAAACTACCTGGCAGATCCAGGGGCAAAAATTGGTGATAGGTTAATTCAGTTGAGATATCAATGAGAATTTGGAGAGGAAAAAGAAGTGGTTAGCTGGAATCTGATGTGGTCACCCGTGTTAATATTCTTGCACTACTACCATGTGGGTTTTAACAACTGTAAGAAATCATGACCTTACTTTTTCATCTGCTTTAGCGACATGCTATTGCTAAGCAGACCATGAGGCGTTAGGTTTGTTAATATTGAGGTAGAAAGGATACTCGCTGCTGACACACCAAGCTCCATCTCATACAAGAGCTGTGGTATCCAGTGGCCACGGCTTGACTCATTCCATCTCTCTTCTACTTGAGAGATTTGAAAGGTGTCAACATGAGAATTTACAAATTTCTATCCAAGTACAATGATCCTTTCAGCTGAACGTGTAAGTGTTATGTGGATTAACTCCTGTGAGCTGGTGCTGTGGTTATGTATGATGTGAATTTTTCATCAGATCCATGACTACAAAGAAGGGACTCCAGAAGAGAAGACCTACTACATTGAGCTGTGGGATGTTGGAGGTTCAGTGGGTAGCGCCACTAGTGTGAAAAGCACACGAGCAGTATTTTATAACCTGCTGAATGGTAAGTTTGCTTGGTGTAAATCTGATTTTGTCACTGTTTCTGGTATGAGCTGTCTCTTGGTTCTGGGGCAGGATTCCTTTAAGTCTGGCTGAGGGATGTATTGTTCTCTTTTCTGATTCCAATACATTTATACAGGAAAAAAACTGATACCATTCGTAGGCAGAATTTTATGGATTCAGTTTTGAACTGGAAAGCTATTTTAGGCAAACCTGTGCAGACGAGCTTCATCAGCCTTTCACTTCAGTCTTGTGCAGCTGGCGCAACAGGGAATCTTTGAAGTTGTGGTGATGTCTCTTCCAGCTACGCTTGCAGACATAAAGGTTGCCTTCACCTTTCCAGGCCTGATATACATGCAGAAATATGATATATATTTTCTTGTCTGTTCGGTTCCAAAACCTACAGCAGGGAAATAATTATTTGAATTTATATGAACTTTGATAGTCGTATCCTACCCTGGCAAATTTGAACTGTTCTCCCATAAAATTGCAATATGCTAATAACCATCTTGCCTCTGCTCATTAATTTGCCAAATTATTTTTAATAATTGAATCTTGCAACTTGCTGTACGTAGAAAGTGGTATTTTATGCCTTCTGTTGAGATACGGACTTAAAGGCCTAGTAGTTCATCTGCACCACTAATAAGAGCAAATAAGAGATTATAAACAGTATTTCAGTTGTTACTTTTTTGGCATCCAAGGATAGTTCACTAAAAATAGATGTATACCAGATTAATAACTGCTTCTGAAAATCTGTCTCGAACGTTCTGTTTGATTCTCATATCTTGTTCCCAATCATTTACGGGCATTTCAATAATGTTTATTGTATAGCTAAACACATGTTTGGTCTGTGATTATTTAACTAGTTATTTCTTCCTCCTGGAAGGAGAAAAACTGTGTGTAGGTACCTCTTGCTTATATTGTTAACCAGACCTCTGTAAATAAGGTTCAAGTTGAGCTGTGCTCGCAAAGCAAGCCTCTTTGCTATATGAAAAAAATGGATTTCTTTTTGACACCAAACCCACAGTATGCCCGTGAGTGTGGGTCAGACTTGGAAATATCCTAGAACAGCGCATTAGGAGATGAAATCTTGAGCTTATGTGTCTGAATTATAATTGGTGACGTTATTAAAATAGAGTTATTTATCTCCACTGCCCAATAGATATTATTAGGCAGCTTGCATATGAAAACTGTTGACTTTGGTAGTTAGCCTTGGCTCTGGTTTCTTTCATTAGATTAATTCCTTCATTAGAGCCTGTCTCACAAATTGCCTCTGTTTGACTTGATTTAAGAAGAGAAGATGAATGCATTCCTTCTGCCTGACTGCTTGTGCTTTCTGGGCTTGCAGTGGTCTGAAAAACCTGAGGTCAAAAGACAGTTAACGTTTGGTTGCGGCAGCATCTGTGTAGGCTGTCAGGGAAACCTGGTTGTTGACCAGGATAGGTAGAGTTTGCTTTTGGTTTGACTGCAGATCTTCTGCTTTGGTGTCCCTGCATCTGGTGTGTGGACTGTGATAGTCTAGGACAGTGACTAGGCAGTAACGCTGTGGCTTGCAGACCTTAATGGAGGAGGAACATTTCCTTAAGTAGTCATTGCTCCTGCCTGTCCTTTTTTTTTTTGATGTTGGCGCAGTCTTTTTCTGCTGGTGCAGCTGACTGTGTAGGTTTTCGGTGAAGCAGATAAGGGAACTGACCAATCGAAAACGTAACTGAGGAAGAGTGTCTGGAGGTGGAGAGTGTTTCCCGCAGATTACTCATGATTATCCCTGTTGGTGCAAGTCCAGAGGAGGGTCACAAAGATGATCAGAGAGCTGGAGCACCTCTCCTTTGAGGACAGGCTGAGAGAGTTGGGGTTGCTCAGCCTGGAGAAGAGAAGGCTCCAGGGAGACCTTATAGCAGCCTTCCAGTACCTGAAAGGGGGCCTACAAGAAAGCTGGAGAGGGACTTTCTACAAGGGCCTGTAGTGATAGGACAAAGGGCAATGGCTTTAAACTGAAAGAGAGTAGATTTAGATTAGATGTAAGGAAGAAATTCTTCATCATGAGGGTGGTGAGGCACTGGAACAGGTTTTCCAGAGAAGTTGTGGATGCCCCAACCCTGGAAGTGTTCGAGGCCAGGTTGGACGGGGCTTTGAGCAACCCGGTCTAGTGGAAGGTGTCCCCACCCATGGCAAGGGGGTTGGAACTAGGTGATCTTTAAGGTCACTTCCAACCCAAACCATTCTATGATTCTATGCAGCATCTGAATCTGTTGCTGTAGGCCAAGTTACGTTGTATCAGGCTTTTTCTCCCTACTCTGGGAGTGGACGCGCAGTTGAGTTGCCTTTTTGTGCCGTTACTGAGGTAAATGCTTTGAACTGGGGCTATGGCTGTGATATGCTGGGGAGAGTCTGTGCACAGTCGTGTGGGGTAGTGGAGAATGTTTGTGGAAATATGGCTTGTTTGTAGTGTGTACAGTGGGTGGCACCTTTGGGAGTTAAGGCAAAAGATTAAATTAATCAGTTTTCTCCACCTGTAGGCTGTGAAGTGTGTTGAGAACAAATCCTGATGAAGATAAGGGGTATAATTCCATTTTGTCCTTGAATTAATGATGGTTTGAAGTCTGGAGGAAGTGGGAACATTCCACAGGTTGTAGAAGGTGTGAATAAATAGAAAAAATTTGCTAGCAGGAGTTGGTAATTGAGTTAGGAACTGTGGTTCTCAGAAGTGTCTGTTAATAGCACAGCTAGGAAGTTTGGTTGGCTGGTTTTCTATCTCAGAATTTACATTTTGAGGGATCATGGTAATGAAAAATGTTAGAAGCTTAATCTTAAATACATGAAATGTTATTAATTCACGTTTCTGCCAACCATTTGGTGGACTGTGGAAGTTTATCAGAGTCTGTTTCCCCTTTGGATACCTCCCCAAGTACGTAGCATTAGTTCTTGAAAATGCAGGAAAGCAATAGTGCTCTCTAAACTCTTTGAAACAAAGAAAAAGCCTTTAGACTTCTTAGATGATGTGACAAAAAGATAGTTATGTTTACCAATTAGGCAAAACAGAGGAAGGCTAAATTCTCTGCTGCAGTAATACAGAGTTTCGATATCACTAGGACTAGACGGAGCAGAATCAGGGAATGCCTGCAAGCTTCCTGCAGATTAAACCCTGAGGTGGCAGTTCGTTTCCTCCTTTCATGAGATTTTTCTCTTAGCTCTTATGCAATTCCTGATAAGCAGCTTTAAAAAACCTGTTGCATCCTGATATTTTCAGCTTTACTCATTCACTGAAACCGAACCAGTTATATATCCGTTTCTTCACTCTCAGATATCTGGAAACCTGCAGATGTCATTTTGCTAAGATAAGGAAAAAAGTATGTCTCATTAAATAGCATCTTGCTGCCTTCTCTTTCACTTCAGGGATAATTTTAGTGCATGATTTAACCAACAAGAAATCATCCCAGAATTTGTATCGCTGGTCTTTGGAAGCACTCAACAGAGACGTCGCTCCAACAGGAGTTCTCGTGACAAACGGGTGAGTGAAAAACATATGTGCAGGGTTAAGACACAATAATTCCAAGCTGTTACGGAAGTCTTTGTTCATCTCTAAGGCTACTTGAAGTCCACATGAAATTAGATGTGGCTAGACTTTCAAGAAAGAAAGAAAAAAATGGGGGGTATCAAAGAAAATTGCTGTTCTTTTTGTTTTACACTGCCAATCAGGCCATTCTGCCAGTAGATTCCTAAACTGTATGGCAGAGACCTTGCTTTAAGGGAGAAGATATTTACTGTGTCCTTCATTTGTCTGAGGCCTCTGTGAGAGTGGGTCCAGTCCCTGATACCTGAAGACTTGTGTGTCTGTGCTGAGACGTGCAAAGCACTTGTACAGAGGGTGTCATGGGATGGCATGTCTCTGTTCTAAAAGGCTTTCCCTCAGTGCACCAAGGCTGAGGAAGTTCACTTAATTATTTTTTGTTTTGGGCAGTGGGGGAATTATTTCAGGAGTATGGCAAAAAAAAATGCTTAGAAAATTCTGCTTAAACAGCATGTTCATAATCAGCTTTCCACCATCTTGTCAAGTGTTTCCTCCTGTATCTCCGTGCTCCTGTTACATGTGTAGTCAAGGAGGTTTTAAAATCATTGATAAACCTCACACTTGAGCAGGGAAGCAATAATAAGGGGTAGCTTTTTCTGGGAAGAATATCAATTGTTTATCTGCCTGTGCTGGTACACAGGCGTTTCTGTAGAAACATGGGAGAAGGGAAAGAGGATTTACATTATATAAACTGCAAATTTCTCCAGTTTTTCCACATACAGGTTCTCCACAATCATTTTAATTTTCAAAAGCTTAACTTCTGTCAGGGACAGATGCTCAGCCACTAGCAATTGCTTGGTCAAGTTGTTGCTGTTGTTGTAAAATTACTTTCTGGAAAGCTTGGTTTACGTAAAAATGAAAGACAAGTGATTATCCTAGCTGAGGAGAATGATTGGAGCTTGGATTTGTGATGACATTTAATTGCAATATTATTTCTTTTATAAAGGCTATCTTTGATCATTATTCATATCTGAATCAACGCTTGTTGGAATTCAGCTTATGGCAGCTCGCTTTACTTGAACGTAGAAGAATTAGTAACTTGACACCACACAATTGTTATTGAAACCCTCTTTGATCTAATGTGGAAAGGGGTAGTGTTTCACAGTTGCAATTTATTTCATTGTCCCTCCTTAAAAAGTGTATGTATGTAGGAACTTTAGATGTTCAGAGATGCCAGCTCCCTGCTCTGTCTCTGGTGGCTGCATATGCTTGGTACAATACTGGAATTCCTGTTTCTTTCCTGCTTGTGTTAGCTTTTTCCTGCGGTTCATCTGTGCTGAAAAGAAATCCAACTTGTGGTTTCTTTTCTCTTTCCTTTCAATTCCTGTGGAGTAACTTAGATGCAGAAGCCCTTCCTTAATTTACAGATACAGCACATTCTCACTTAGATAAATAATGACCCTTAATAAATAAATGACCGTTATTTGAAAGGGACAGGGGACCTGATGGCGCCCCTGTGCCCACTTACATGACCATCGCTTCATTCAGAATTGTATTTGTTTCCCTCATCAGTGACTATGACCGTGAACAGTTTGCTGATAACCAGATTCCACTGCTGGTAATAGGAACTAAGCTGGATCAGATCCCAGAAACTAAGCGGAATGAAGTTTTGACCAGAACAGCTTTCTTGGCTGAGGATTTCAACGCTGAAGAGATAAATTTGGTTAGTATCCTTGTCACCAGTGTTGTTTTTCTTTTATACGGGAGTGAGTCTGATTTTTAGTGATAACGGTGTTGTGACAAAAACTGGGCTTTTGGAGATTTTCTCAGTAATGCTGGAGTCATGCACGTTTTGATTGGCCCTTACCGTTGCTTGATGAAACTATCGTCTTTGTTTTGTTATAGGGAGGTATAAGGGGTGTTAGATAAAGTCACCAAAGCTTAGAATCGATGGCTGGGAGTTAAGTTTTCTCTTCCCTGTTCTTAGTCCTGACACAGACTATCATTGAATGAAATATCAAGATCACTTTATTTTTTTATATATTTTTATACATATTTTTATATATATATATAAAAAAAGTGTGTATATGTATATATAAAAATATACATGTGCTGTGTGAATGTTTGTATATACGTACACATGGAGACACATGCATGCACAATCTCATGTGTAGCCTGCACAAATTATTAGCTGACTGTATAGCTGGTGGCAGAAGGAAGACGTGGAGTGCACAGGGCAGTACTTAGAATTCTCTGGTTGATTCACAGAACAGAAGTTGGCCTTTTCTTTCAAATGGCTGTGGAGCAGAAATCAGCAGACACACTGTTTTCCCTAGCTGATTGTATGTGCATGTGTCAGGGGAAAGGGTATGTTGATTTCCACATATATGGCTCCCTTGCATTGATTTCCTTATGCTTGGTTTGTTGTTGTCTTTTGTGCGTTCTAGGATTGCACCAATCCTCGTTACCTGGCTGCAGGTTCATCCAATGCTGTCAAACTAAGTAGGTTTTTTGACAAGGTGAGTCAAGTTAATTAAATTATGTTTTATTGTTCTGTGTATTGAATGCTGTGTGTGATTTGAACATGGAACAACAGCTAGCTGCTCTTTTCACATTCCACTTTTGGACTTGATTCAAGCCGGGTGTGGGGAAGCCAAAGATTGATCTGCTTTTGGAAACCTCCAGAAAATAGCTGATCTGCTTGAAGGTTTGATTTTTGATCTGCAGAGAGCAATGAAAAAGAACTCACAAATGTGCAAAGACACTCTGCATATGCTTTTGGAGTCCTTTGGTAGGCCAGAGGGTTTGCAGTGTGCTAAAGTAGTAATGTGGGGAGTTACAAGACTATGGTTAGCTCTGTTGATCCTGGTTAAAGCAAACTTTCGGAATTAAGAAATTTGGTGTATTACTCTCCCTTTTTGCAACAGACTGCGTCAAGGCCTTCTGTGAAAATGCCAGAAGGAATGCTCTGGTTTAAGCATCCCCTGGACAAAGGGATCATAGTGGAGTAGATCACCTCCTCTAACAAATCATGCTTTAGAGGAAATTTGGCCTGAATTGTCTTTGGAGGAGGGTGTAAATGGTACATAGTGATACAAATCACTTTCTGATTCTTGGATTGATGGTACTGCCTCCATAGGTAACCTTCAGCACAGGCAGTTTGTGCATCATTCTCAGAGAGCAAGTCAGGCTACCTCTTCCCAAGCATCACCTATGCCCAGGGGCTACTCGGAACCACTGGAGTTGTTAGGCACCTGCAGAATGAGCTTTTTCTAGCGTTCAGAACCGCTGCACCTGCAGAGAGGGATGGGAATAACTGATTGTGATGCAGTAAGGAGACACCCAAACCATCACCTCCACTACTAAAGAGGGCTATCTAAATTAGGTGTGTAAAAAGTTGAGGATAACGCAACTTTACTAAGAGGTGGCAACTCCTTCTATGTGTAATAGAGCATTGCGCTTAGAGCATTAGGCCTGGAGCAGGGGACGTGGGTTCAGACCTTGTCCCAGTTAGCCATGAGTTTCAGTGCTCACATGTGAAATGTTGATTGGAATCTGAGGTTATGCATATGCTGTGCCAGCTAAGATCATTCTCTGTTTTTCCCAGGTCATAGAGAAGAGATACTTCTTAAGAGATGGCAATCAGGTTTGTCATTTTTCCTCCTTTTTTGTTTTGTTTCTCCCTGTGAAATGTGAACTGCTGACAGAATCCTCTTTAAAACATGGGCTTCATGCAACTTAAATGATAATCTATGCTGGTAATTGAGTTTTTAAATCTGTGGGAGCACAGCTGTTTTGGATAGACAGAAAAAAGGCTGACTTTGTCAACTGAAGTATTTGTCTGTAATGTGATTGGCAGTGAAATAATTAAGTATGCTAACAAAGTAGAAGTTGCAAGCATGAGATAAAATGGGCAAATACGATCCCTTTCAGTCTGTCAGCTTCAGGCTGCTTGGTTGCATATTTAGACCAGAGATGCTGTCTTGAAGGTCAATGAAAAGCCTTTTTGTTGCACAGCTGGAACTAGCGTTTTATGTTTTGTACAAGTAGTTTTCATAGAACCAGTGGAACCACAAGGAAAATGGCAGTATGATACCAGCATGTAATTCATTCCTAAATGGCTGAATTAACTGTTTTCAGAACAGTCGGTGAAGAACTAGAAAAATGACTCTTCTGGTTTGGACAGGCCACTTTAACTTTTTGTGCCCCCCACCTTCCTATGCGTAGTCTACCATGCGGGGAGTAGCGAGGTTCCACTTATCATATCTGTGAGGTGCTTGCAAATTACTGTGAATAGCACCACTGAAATACAGTCAAATGTATCGTTAGATGTAGCTGTGCTAAAAGCCCCTTAGGGAGAGTGGGGGGAAAAATAGTCACAAATTACAAAATGCTTACTTTCTTTGAGCGGTTTTTTATGCCTTTTAGAAATAAATTTACTTTTTCCTCTTTCAGTTCTGCATGATACCTTTTTTCCTTCCCTCTCCCCTCCTCCCCACGTTCTAGTGAAAGGAAGTCTCCCTTTCACGGGGATAATAGCTTAATGCAGAAATCTGCTTGTGTGCTGGTTGTCTTTGATGCATGATGTAAGATTTTTATTTTTCTTACTTGATCATTTTTAGTGGCTAGCTAGGGATTAACTTTATATTCCTTATGGCTGTGTGCCAAAGATTACAGCCTTCTGATGACAACTTTCATCTGCCTCACTGAAAACAGCTCAAAAGCTTAAAACAAATCTTAAGTAGTGGACAGTCATACTTAAAGAGACAAAATCCAAATGGGAACTGGAGATTTCATTATAACCTCTTAATGTTATTATTTGAAATTATCTACTTAATGTAAAACTTACAAATGTGTTTGTGGGTTTTCTACAATAGGTCTCTTCGATCACTCGTGTTTTGAGGTATTTCTGTTATAGGCTTCTTCAGGATGAAAAGAATGATAAGTTTCAAATCGTTTGTAGCTATGACTTTGATCAGATCTCTGATAAATAATTGTTACTCTTAATTAGTGACTTTGATATAAAAAATGCTAAAGCAGATAAGTTTTTAGCTATGGTGTCCTGCTGCTTTTTAGTTACAATGATTGCATTTTTCCTTTTTGAAGTCCCAAAGCAGTTTTGATGAGATGAACCTTTGTGCAAAATCTGCCTGATTTTTTCCCTTAGAGATGATTGCTTTTCAGAGATTAACAAAACAATTCCTGAATTAACACCTTGCATATCTGTTTGAGTTTTGGGCCTGAAAACCCTAAGTAAATTTAAATTGTGGCTGTTTTAGTGGACTTTTATTTGGGGTAAGCTCTTTAGCTTTCTCAGTTTACCAATGAAGCGTATAACCTAAGCAATCTACTTTGTGTTGTAAATTACATTTTCATCCCATACCATCCATCCATGCCCATGTTCTCCTGGCGTGATTTGTAGTGCTTTGTTGACACCTTCCATTTCAATATACTGTATTTCCTATGAAAGTGTGGAATTGTTTTGGGAGGATGCATTTACTGGGTCTGCTGTTTCTGCTTGTATGTAGGTAGGTGTCTAAAAGTTATTCTGGAATACAATCAAATAGTTTTATGATGCCACCAATAGGACAGGCATCTTATACAGTATTAGAAAGCAGTGCATTTCTTTCTTTTGGGGGACTCACAGGTGCATTGGATTGCAAATCTGTTGGAAATACCCTTAAGCCAGAGAAGCTTCTGATGGTTTCAAGCAGATTTTCTTTGTAAGCGGTCATTGTCACAGTGTAAGCAGTGTCTACAGATTGCCTGCAAAAGCAGGAGTGCTAATCCTGCATTGTTGCAGCCATTTCTATTCTGATGGTTTTGTTAAAGCTTTCAGCAATTGATAAAATGGTACTTTCAACTACTGGTGAAGTGCTGCTGTCTCAGATTAGAAGGCATAAAGTCTCAACAGCTGTTTAATAGAACTTGGTAATACTATTTTATAGTTTTAAAAATGAATGGAGGAGAAATTCTTGTATGCATTTGAATCTGGGGGGAAATACAGACTTTGAAATCCTGTAATTAACTGGTTTACGATTTGTCCAAGAAATTAAGGCTTTCATTGTAGCCCTTGCCAAAAAGCCTTAGGCAGCTCCATAGAACAAATGAGCCATACTCAAGTTTTGCATCTTGTTTAATTGATGGTGCTCCTCTAGCAGTAAACTGAAGCATTTTAGTCCTGATTCTGGAGTCGGCGTGGAAGAGGCAGGCATTGTTGCAGTTGGCTTGGTAACAGGCACTCGAATGTGGGCTAGAGGGAGCTCATGCTGATTCTGACATGGCGACTTATCTTTCCTGTCTCTAGATTCCTGGCTTCTCTGAAAGGAAAAGGTTTGGAGGAGGAACACTGAAGAGCCTTCATTATGATTGAATACTGAGGAAGTGGAAGATGCCTTCAAGTTCCTAATGACGTTCCCATTCCAACTGAATGCTTAAAGACAGTAAAATGATATTATGCCTTGGCCAGGTAGACTTCTGAAGCTACTTTTGCTGGAAAAGACTTGGGGAAGAATTTCCAAAAATCTAATCGGAAGCCTAGAGTGTTTCTTAGGATTGCAGGCTGTCTGGATATACAGGAACATTTGGGGAAAGTGTGCAATAAATTGAATGCCTCTCACACTGCTGTGGGAAACTTTATCATACACAGCACGTATATGTGACAGCTTTGTCTCCATTTTGGAAAACTTATGGACAGTCTTTGCAATGAATTACATTCATCTTACCTCTGAAGGAAAGATGACACTGAGTGGGCTTCTCATTTACGGTAAAGTGAACAAAGCAAGTGAGCGAAACGTAAGGATGGGTAAGGAATGGTCTGGAAAATAATAGAATGCCTTTGTTAAATGAATGGTGTTGTCTCACCTGGAACACACTGTTCAGCCCTATTCAAAAGTGATAAAAGAAATAGGCAAGAGATGAAAAAAGATTTGAAGCCTTAAAAAGAAAATCATGAGTAGAAAACAAGTGGTATTAATTCTGCTGCTTCAATTAAAATTGTTTACTTTGGAGAGGACAAGGTGAATCAGGTCCTCCTGTTTATCTTTTCATAATTGAGTGTGGTCTTGTTCTTAAAATTGAATTAAAAGGCAATGCATTGAAAGCTGATGGAAAAAGTATGTTTTTATACAGTGCTTATTTGGAAAAAATGTGACATGGTCTTACTGAGCCTGAGAGCTTAGTGGATTCAGAAAACAAGAAATGTAAGAACATCCTCTGAATTAGAATGGATAGAAATTTAAAAGGGATATAAAGCCCTCTAAAAAGTAGGAACTGAGCATGATTAGAAGGAAAGTTCTGTGATAGGGATGTTTCCTTTTCATATTTAGTACTAAGGATAAAGGAGAATTGACCTGGTCTGATCTACCGTGCAAGCTGTTGTCTTCCTAAATAGCCCAAGCTTTGCACGGTTTTTCGCCTCCCCGTAATTATATGGAGTGCTAAAAGCCTGATTTATGGCAGTTGCTTCTTTCCCCTCCTTCCTCACAGTTACCTCTAATGGTTAAACCTCTGGCAAAGGCTAACTAAGAGCTTAGAGTTAGATATAAATACAGATTAATAATAAATGGGGATAGAAGAAAGTAAAACGCTGGTGTGAAATTGACAGCGAGCAGAGTTCTGCAGTCTCCAGATTACATCTGCTTGCAGCTGTTCCCTAGCAGCTTCTTGGAAATAAATGGAAAACCGCCTATTGCCACTAATCAGGCACAAAAATGACAGCTAGGTGCACTAGTCAAACTTACTAAAAATATGGTTACTTTGCTTTTCCTTAGGCCATTTCCAGAAAGGTCTTGGAGCATTTGCAAACATGAGTGCAGTGAGTTTTTAGATGCCTGTATGAAATAGGTTATTAGTTTATATTTACTTTACAACCAGGGAAAATAAAGTACCAAAATATTCGTAGTAGATAACCCATGTCTGAGCTGTGCAGCTCATGACAGCACCAGTGTCTCTCTCTGCTCCTTTGACAATGAAAGCTGGAATTATTTTCTCAAGGTCAGGTGCTGTCTTAGGGTAATCGGTTCTGGGCTCCCTCCAGTTACCAAGGAACTGCAGAGCAGGACAAGAAAGCTAGGGCTATTTCTTCCTTCACCCTGTGGCTTCTTTAGGAGAATTGGAAGTGGTGTAGAGTAAGGGAGGCCATTTAGTTTAAGATGCTGCATGAAGCAATGGTTGTACAGGTCTTTGATTTGGCGGAAGCAACTATCCTAAGCAGCCCTCTTCAATTAGTCAAAAAAGGAATGTTGCTCAGCGTGCTGTAGGGTGACCTAAGCTCTAGTTGCAGCTTACCTGTAGTTGTACATTTCACTCCTGAGGCTCCACAAAGAAGAAACATCTTCATATGAGAAATCTTGTGAAGGTCAGTTCACACTCCAGGAAGAGAATGCGTAGTTCCTATGCATCAGTGGGACTGAAGGTGATGAAAATCAGGATTAGAAAAAGATACTGTTGTGATAGGAGGGAGACAAGATAAAATAGTATCGAGGGATAGTAGAGTATGTGGGCAAGTGGTAGAAGCTTAGCAGATTGACAGAGAAATTTGCTTGAGACTGTGGCTCCTGCTCTAGGCTCAGCTAAGTCTGTCTGGACTCTATCATCCAGCTGTAAGCCATAAAACTCCTCCCAGGATATCTCCATCCACTCTTGAACTGACCTGCTGCATGGCCTGACAAGTGACTTCACGGTCAGTCTCACTGTCCCATCTGCAAAGTGAAGGAGGCTCCCCTGGAGGCAAGGCTCTGATGTATCTGTTTATCAAATTGTAGTGCTTTCAATACATTGGGAATTAAAGAGTTTACCTTTTTTAATTTTCATCTGGATCTTTAACTTGAAGAAAATGAGTACCAGAGTTGTTCCAAGCTGTTTGTGTTGTCACAATACTTATTCTGATATCACTAACCTTAACTCAGTCCTACATAAACAAATCATTTAACTTCAATAGTTAAGTTTTAATGCACTGGAATCCTTTAGGTAGCTGTCATTTGGTTAGAATTCTAAAGGGTAAAGGCTAAATTTCTGTGCTGTTCCCCATCAGTAGCCCTGAAAAATGGTTGCAGACCCGTCTGACCAGGATTACAGTGCTTCAGCGTTTGTGTTCCCTGATTAGAACAGATTGCTTTGTAAAACACCTGTGTGGGTTTTTTCATGTATTTTTCCTACTTTTCTTCTCTACTATTTCATCAGGGCTGAGTTAAGGATATTAGCATATTCGAGTTACGTTTATATATAATCCTGAAATTTCATGGTTTTTCCATGCCTGAGGTTTGGATAATTGCCGTATCCGTGTTTTGTATTTTTCACATTTACATGACTGGCACACACTGTAGCTCTCTTGAAATAGCTCCATACGATTTTTGTTTGGAGTGGTAGCTTCTCTTTTTCTAAATGTAAAGCAGAGGCAGAATGGACTGGTAATTACAAATAAGACAAACCATGGGAATTGGTAGAAGCTGTTGTAGGCACCGTTAACCTGCTGACTAGGTGTAGTGTGGTGTTAGGTGCAGCTTTCTCTTTATTTTAATAAGAGATAGTGTCTCCATACAGAAGTGCCACCAGTTTAGCACTGTACCTTGGTTGTACCCATATTGGTTTTGTGTATAGAGCAAGAATATCTCACACCTGCTGTGGTGTATATCAAATGTCAGGATCCAGCGGGCGATGTGGAGTGACCATCCCACTTCTCTTCATTGTCTTTACCCTTACTCTCAGCCCCATCCCTTCCGTGCTTCTGCTTTACTTCTGTCTCAGAATGTCTGAACATCAGTTTTAAATTGTCACTAAAAAAAGCTGTGTTCATCTTTCTCCCAAATATTCATTGTACAGCCAAACCCTGTTTGTTTTTTGGATCACAGGCTTGAATGTAGTGGTTGTCTTACACCTGTGTTGATGTAATGTTGTGAATCCAACATCTTAGCTATTTTAATGCAAATAGGTCTGCAGTCCAGATTAAGTATCTTATTTGTTTAGATCTCAGTAGGTAACCACAATTATGTATCATTTTTCCTCTTAGGACAAGGTGATGTGTAATGGAGTTGTGTATGTTGATGATGTTACATTTATTTTTAAAGGAAGTGCTAGTTTCTCGTCAGAACCAGGAGTACGTGAGCAGGTGGAGTCAGCTGCATTGCTGTTTGCACCTCACCTGTTCCAGCTGCCCAGAAAAGGTTCGCTGCCAACTTTGGGGCTGTTGCACCGAGCACTTTTTCTGTGCCACACTTCACTCCTCCATTTATGTGGTTCACCTTTCTTTTCTCTGCTCCCCCCACCATGCCCTCTATGACCCTTCTGGCTGTCTTGCCTGTGTCCACCCGTGCCCCCCTTTCTCTGCCCCTCCAGCTCCCTTTCTCCCAATTTCTATCACCCTTTCTCTTCCCACTTCCCATGTCTCACCTGTCTGACCCCTCCGTGTCACCGGGGGTCACAAAGATCACTCTCTTTGTGCTCCCCCCGCTCTGCACCCTGGTTCCCCCTTTCTTCCCCTGTTTTTCTCTCTGTTTCTCTCCACCATGCTTTGTCTCTCTTGCTGTACCACTTGATTTTTCTCTCTGTTTGCCTCTCCCTGCATGTCTCTCTCTCTCTGTTTTCCTACCTCTCTCCTGCTCCTTCTGTTTGGTGTCTGTCACAGGCACGCACATTTCACATCAAAGCACTTTGACCCAGTTCCTTTAAACTGGAGCTATTCAATCTCTCCGTGTTATTTCCCAGGCAGAAATACATGCCCAGTTGCTGTGTACCAGAGGGATCAGTGAAGATGGCTCACGCAGGTACATTTGAGATGTGTTAGACTTCCCGTGTGCACACAGGTGAAATGTATAGCAAATAAACAATGAGCCTCCCCTCTTCCCAAGGGGCTCAGCAGAGCTTTCTGGTTGATTTATGACCACTTTGATGACTGAGGGGATAGTCAGAAGCAGAAATATGTCCTAAATATGGAAAATCCCCCAAATCTGCTCCTCTTGATTTCCATGCAGAAAAGTAGGAAGCCCATGTGAACAGTAACCTTAAATTCTTGAGTATACATTTTTGTTCTCGTAGCAACAGGACTGTCTGCTCCTTGCAGCAATCTTCAGCAAAGGTGCCACTGGCTTTAAGCATGTGAAACCTATCCAGTAATGGGGTTTTGGGTACAACCGTAATACAAATTTTTATTCTTGATAATAATATTTGCAGAGGCAGCTGCAATATGCTCCATTTATCACAAATGAGATACGAACTGCTGTGCCGTAGCCTGCAGTCAATAGATTTTTCGGTGGGGTATAGTGAAGTTGGGGTTTGAATCCTCATTTCTCAGTTGATAAGGACAAGACGGGCTTTACTGATTGAAAACCTGCTTCTGCTTTTCAGCAAAGGGAGCTTAATCCTTCTATTTCTTTCGTTAGTCAGCTCTTCCCATTAGAAGTCATGTTCCTGTCTCACTTCCTTTACGAGGACACTGGTTACTTTGATTCCTTTTTAGGGTTGAGCAAGTCTGTGGCTTAGTGCACTAGTTTTCTTTGACAAAAAGCCATTATCATTATTGATTAACCTGTCACTGGCTGGCAAGCTACCAGAAAGTGCTCAGAGGTCGAGCTTTCCTTAGGGTGTGCTTTGCTGCAGCACTGTGCGTTAGGTCCTCAGACAGACACTGGTTTTGGAAAAAAAAATCACGTAGGTGTCAGGTGGAAGAGGGGAAGGAGAAGAAAATCAGTCCCAATCAACAGCAAAGCTCTCCTACCTAGTGAGGGCCTGACATGTAGCCAAAAGTATTGTTCTTAGTATTATCCACTTGCGCTACTGTGGGTCTATTCTGACATCTGATCAGTAAACGGGGAAAATATGTTTCTTTATGGTCCATGAGAACCCAGTGAAGAAGTTAAGAAGAGTCTTCATCACCAGCCGTGGGTGTATGAGCAGCATAAGGGCTTTCCAATTGCACAGGCAAAGCTTCAATAAACTGTGATTCTCGGGACCTAAGTCTAAATGGATCTTGAAATTAGATGTAGTTCCCTAACAGTGAGAGTGATGACACCCAAAACAGTTAATGGAAAAAAGCAGATTTGTCATTGTTTGGGGTTTTTCAGGGTAGCATTAGTAGCTTTCTGAAAGACATGCTTTAGCACAGCTTTGAGAAAAAGTCCCCCAGCATGTTTGTAAGGAGGTTGGTTTGGATGATCAGAGCTATCTGTGGCAGCAAAGAGACTGTGAAATCTAGCTTTGGCAGTTCAGCTGCTTAGCCAGCCCCTGCTGCAAATGCTATTAAATACAGAAATGTTTTCTTTTCCCTGCTTTGGTATTGTATCACTGAGATAAATCTTGTTGTGCCCATTGGGCTTATCAATGCACAGAAACTCTGGTTGCATACCTGCTGAAATTGCACAGGGAAATTCCTTCTCAGCACACCACCATGGACTTCTCTCAAAAATGTCGAATACAAGACAAGCTCATAAATAAAAACACATGCTCTTTCTTGATTGAATCAACTGAATTAAAGTCTGGGCTGCGTAGGCAATCCAACTCAAAGTTCAGCCATTTTTTTGACTAGGAGGAGCATGAAGTGAAATAGTGTGTGATTAACCCGTGCACATCTACGTTGCCTTTGACCTGAAAGTTAACGTTTACAAAGTGGAAATGCACTGCTGGCTTTGGGTTAAAGATTTATTAAAGGACAAGGAGGCCCAGTAGCTTTGAAGGCTAGGACTACGTTCAGAGTTTTTATCTTGTGGTCTGATGCCATCCTCTCTTCCTGAGGCTTGTTCTGCTGTGGCTTCTGTGGGCTTGATGGGCTGTCCTACCCTTGGATGAATAAAAGGTCAGATCACGAAATTCAGTTACTGTCCAAACTTGGCACCCTCTTTAGCTGTTGCACCAGAGTGGGGAAGGACAGAAGAGAGTGAGGTGACTAAATTTTCTCCTGACTCCTAGGAGTGGTTCTTCTAGCCTGAAAGCAGAAGCATCACGGCAAGGTGAGCAGGTGGCTTCTCCAGCCTCTGTTCATGCAGCATCTGCTTTTTGACGACAAGGAGTGTGTGCTCTCTGCTGCAGACAACTTTTATGATCTTTCCTGCACAAATAAATGATAATAATTAACCTGTCTGGCATCTGCTGCTGAATGGTCCCAGAAAAATGACAAGGACATATTTCATAAGAGCCACTCCACAGAAAAGTACATGTTATTAAAAAGAGCCTTTTTTGCCGCAAAGCTGTTGGCAGTGATAAAAAAGTATAAGTATTATTGCTTTATTGTCTCATATTATGATGAAAGGTTCAAAAAAGAGATTAAGTCCCCTGGTACCAAGTAGTACACTAGCAGATAAGTGAAGACAGCTGCTCTAGAGAGCTCCTGTCCCATTTGGCAGCATGTAAAGGGTTAATGAACAGGGAAGACATGTAAGTTGGGGAAGCTGAGGTCACAGAGACAGGAGTGAATGAATATATTAATAAATACCTACATCAATGAATGCGGTTTAGCTGGACGAAGATAGGCAGGAGAAGAGGTTGGTCCTTTTAGAAAGAAGATCCATCACTGTGAAAAGCAGCAGGTGACTGCAACAGCAGCTCCACAGCCCCGTCAGAAAGGATCTGTCTCTCAGTTGCCTCTTACATACATTGCGTACGGGACAGAAGAGCTTTACTTTTGGGACTGGACAACCACTCACTACAAGAAGTGACAGTGAGCCGTGATCCCGTAATTGTACTTATCGTAGCAGCACAGGCAGACTACAGCCCATGCTGGGAAGCGCTGTGCTAAGCATCGAGTAGGATTTATGAAGGTGTTGGCGCTGCTCTGGAAAGCGTATACCCTAATAGACAAGTATTAAGGTAAAGGGACAGGGAAGAATACGCAGCCTTGCCTCTGCCACGTGACATGAAATACATATTGCATAGGAAAATGCTAATGGAGAGCACAGGGAAGCAAAGGGACTACTGTCCCATGTCTCTCCCTCCTTTTCTCCCAGGGACCCAGGTCATTCACCCATCCATGCCCCGCTACCTGAACTTGCGAGTGATTCGGCAGGAAACCAAAGACTTTTTAATGCACGTGCTATGAATTTGAGTTATTTGAGTTCCCTTTGTCTATTGGATCGAATATAAGCTGCCTCATCTTCTATTTGAAAGGCTTTTTCCATTCTCCTCCTCATCTTTCATTCACCACTGAGGTGTTGAACACCAGCTGTTAAATTTTCAAGCAAGCCCTTCAGTATTTTCTCTCATTCTGTCTCTCTGACTTAGATGAGTTTCTTGCACATCTCCATCATGATGCCTGTGAGAACAGTTCACACCTAATAAGCTGTTGGTATGCAGGTACCATACAGTTGCATATACATCATGTGGTAGCAAGTACAGTCACACTGATGTCTTTTAAGCTTTTTTATGTATCTTTTGTTACGTATTTCAGCTGGTGTCTCCTTGGAGTAAAGGCCATGTGAAGCCATGCACTGTACAGGTGTCATATAAACCCAGAAAGATAGCTGAGAAGACACTGAACGCTTTTAATGCTCATTCTTCCACGCTTAATTCATTGTGTTTATGAATCATGTTTATGGGATAGCAAAGTTGCTAAAATATTAATGAAGTACATCTGTACTTAATGTTTCGTAAGATCTATGTTTAAGAGCTGCTGCAACGAACTAAAGGGGTTGTTTAAGCTAAATCACAGAATCACAGAATGGCTGAGGTTGGAAGTGACCTCTGGGGATCATCTAGTCCAATGCCCCTGCTCAAGCAGGGTCAGCTGGAGCAGGTTGCCCAGGACCGTGTCCGTAGGGTTTTGCATATCTTCACAGCTGGAGAATATGCAGCCTTTCTGGGCAATCTATTCCAGTGTTTGGCCACCACTTACTATTCACATTTAAGGGCAAAAAGGAAAGTCCACAGAACTACAGACCAGTCAGCCTCGCCTCCATCCCCGAGAAGGGGTGCTTCGTCCCTCCAAGGGATGCTCCATTACTTTGAGGCAACTAATCCTGGAAACTATTTCCAGACACATAAAAGACATGAAGATGATTGGGCGTAGTCAGCATGGATTTATGATTTCCCTCTTAAATGGGATGGGCTAGGTCAGAAACACCACAGAAATGTTAAGAAATCTTCTCTTCTGTATTTCATATAATTTGGAGGTCAGTAAATCAAGTGTCGGTTCAACACTATCTCATTAAATAATGTTTTTCCCTGTATGGAATGGAAAAGCAAGGTTAGGCAGCCTAATAAGCTTTAAAACATTTACATGGCCGTCAAGTGAGTAAAGTGGTAATATCTTGTCCTTTCTTAGGAAACAAGAACAAGCAGGAAGTAGGTCTACCCATAATTAAAAAGCAACACCTTTGTTTTTACCTGTCCCACAAGAAGAAAACAAGAGAACAGGACGTGTAAAGAGGTGTGAGCAAGGTGAAATGTAGGTTCTCAAAGGGGACTGTAAGATAAAATGTGATATTCTCCCTCCTGCTGCATGCCTCAGCAGAAGGGGATCTTGGAAACCCCTGAAACTTGGCAACTTCGGTTTGCAAAACTGTAGTCGAGCGTATAATTCTTCACTGTCAGAAAATAAGTGAGATGAACTCTTTACTCTTAAATATTGTCTGGTAGGAAAGGAGTCTCAAGGGTAGGTGGCAGGTGCCGGCTACTTTATTTCTTTGGCAATGATGAATCACTGCTCAGGGTGAACTAACATATTTGCAATCTCTGCCTTGAGCTGGAGAATTCCCCACTGCTGGTGTGGGTTTTTATGGCAAAGCTGAAAGAGGCCAGGGTATGGAGAGAGCCTTCCTGGGCAAATGGGAAGATGGCAAGCAGTAATGGAGACCTAAAGAAGACTTATAACTCGGAGATTACTTAGTCTATGTTCTTCTAGGGCCTAATGCAAGGGAGTCCAGGTCTACGGTTCAAGACTTCCAGGTACTGCTGTAATACAATGATGGAAGTTCCCAGTTGTACTCATCCTCAGCTCACCCACGTTGTAATGGGGCTAAATTTTTATCTGTTTTAGAGAAAACATTACCTAATATTGTACAGCCAGGTTAGCTGAGTCTGTTCCTGGTGACAGTGCAATAAAACCATTAGCGTCATGAAACCAGAGGAGCCCAGCTCAGCCCCTGAACTGTCCCTAAGCTGGGGGAGTTGGAGGCAGTGGGTCAAGGTGGCTCTCAAGCAGGCAGAAAGTCCCAGTAGAGTTTAGGAAAGGATGGGACACTTGCTTTCTTAGGTCATTTCTCCACAACACGCTTGCTTGCTGGTTGTGAGGCACGAACTCCAGCCGGTGCCAGCAATAAATAAGTCTTGCTACTTTCCAGAGAAGTCTTCAACTGCAGCTCTCTATCTCCATTTCCAAGTAATTCTGCCACACACCATGTCTGGGGCTGTATCTGTGCTTTGTTGCTATTTGCTCAGTGTTTGTCAAGAGCGAAACGGTATGCAAAAATGATGACAGAACTGGCTCCAAACATCTTAGCCGTGTAGATAAGCAAACGAAGAAACAAAGAAGCAGGGGAGGTGGTGTGGCCTGCCAGGGCTGTGGTGTTCCTGCTCTAGGGAGACAAGTGTTGTAGGGGAAGTGGAGATCCCGTGTCGGGTTTTGGGGCTCCCAACACAGGAAAGACTGATCAACTGCTGCAGGTCCAGCAGTAGCCAACCACGCTGGTTGGGGGCTGGAGCCCGCATCCTGCTAGGGACTGGGTTTGTTTAGCCTGGAAAAGAGATGGCTTTAGGGGAACCAGACAGCAGCTTCCAATACCTATGGAGAGGTTACCAAGAAGATGGAGCCTGCCTCTTCACAGCGGTGCATGGTGGGTGGATGAGAGTCAATTGCCATCAGCTGAAACAAGGGAAGTTCAAGCTGCATATAAGGAAAAGCTTTTTGACCGCGAGGCCAACCAAGCAGTGGAACAACCTGCCCAGTGAGGCTGTGTAGTCTCCACTCTTGGAATTCTTCAAGACAAGACTGGATAAAGTCCTGAGCAGCCTGGTCTGATCTCAGACCTGATCCTGCTTTGAGCTGAAGGTTGGACTAGTGACCTTCTGAAGTCCTTTCTGACCTGAATTATCTTATGATCCTGTGATGCTAAGACCAGGGGGGATAGCCAAGGAAAACTAGCTCTCCCTCACCCTCATTTATAACCACTGTCTCTTCATACACCCCATCTTCTCACTTGTACCAGCCAGCCTATTTTGGCAGACCTTAAAAAGTGGCAGCTCTCGGTGGCTCTAATGTATTACTCAGGGTGGTGTGAGGAGGTGCCGGTTTTCAGAGAAGACAAAATGATTAAGACCTGTCCCTCTTGCAGCCCAAGCTCTCGCTGGCTGCTGTGGGGGCCACGCGAGCCGGTAACTACTTCAGGTAGGAAAGGCTTCCAGGATGCTCTACGAGAGGAGGTGACGTTAACTCCAGGGTCACGTTTGAATTTCAGTGTATGCCTTCTAGAAATTTCCTCCTGGCAGGACTTACGGTAGAGCAGGTCACAGAAAGGGAAAAAAGTACTGCTTTTTTTCTTTTTTTTTGAGGAGAGATGAGAATTCAAAGTAAAAAAAAAATCAAATAAAATAAATTGATTTTTTTTTCTGCAACTTCTGGAACTTCATTAGTATTCTGTAGCTAAATGCTTGCTGCTGCTTCTTCCTCACCAACAGCTTTCTTGAAAAATATTAATATTTCAGAATTTATAAGTTCCCCTCACTAGCTCTAATCACAGGAATACAAAATCCTCCCTACTTCTGGCCCCGAAATGCTGTGTAATGTTGCCACATGGTGTTTCACAAATATCACTACCTTCACCAGGGTGGGGATGTGATCCTTTCTATCCCCAATGTAACATAGCTCAGAAGCACAATGAACAAATATTTGTTACACAATTGGAGGGTTGTATATGAAAATCACTAGAGGTAGAATTTATTAAAGAAGTTTATAAAACAGTTGCAAAAATGGCTTTTCTTTGTTCTTAAACACCTTGTTCTTTTTTCCCCCCCATGAGTGGGAACTACAACCCCTTTTTTAACTTCTAAGGAGGAAAAGAAGCGGTGAGGGAACCCAGTCCCCCTCACCCCCAGTTGATTATCTTCACATCGATCCTGGGGTTGGTTCTGCGGAGAAGGGACGGCGTTTGGTTAAACACAGACTGGGCTGAGCAAACAGGTTGAAAACTCCCTTGGACTTTCTCACTTCCAGCACTGTCAGCCTGCCACCAGCCCGGCTCGGTCGACCAGCTAGCAAGCTTTGCTTGGCAGGCTGCTTCGGCCAGATACCTGCTTGGGGTTTGTGTCTGCTCCAAGAGGAGGAGGACCAGGAGGAGGATGACGGGCTTGCAGGTAAGGGGTTGGGCGCCCGCAACCCACTAGTGCTGGCTGTGGACACCCCTTCTCTGCTGACACCATTTTTTTGTCATCTGTTTCATTTTAATGTGCCCCTTTTTTGTGTTTCAAGGTGTGTTTTTAAAGCTCTCTTGGGATAAAGGATTTTGCTGCGTTTCACCTATAAATAGACTTTTCTCTCCCTCTTCTCCTCCTTTGGAAATCATTCTTGGCCAGGCTGTCCCAGTGCAGGGCCTCTTCATCGCAGGATTTGTCCTTCCCTCCGCCCCCCGCCTGCACCCCTCCTCCTGCCCCGGCTGCCAGGGGGGTGTTTCCCTCTCAGCCTATGAAATCTGGCTGGTAACATCTGCCCAGATGTTGCAACCCTGGCTGCCATCTTCCCCGGCAGCCCAGGGGAGCAGTGGCTCCATCCCGGGGCAGTTTCTCAGTCTCCCGCACAGGGCATGCCGGCACACCAGGGCTCCAGCCATGCCCTCCTCTCCAAGCCCCAGCGGGGCAGCCAGCGGGAGCTTTCCCTGCTGCCATTTGCCAGAGCGCAGCGGGGTTTGGGGAGAAGAGCGGTATGTGGTGCCTATACGGCTCATGCATAGGAAGGTGAGGATCACAATCCCAAACCTCATCGGCACCTCGCTGTGGCAGTGCGGGGGTCCAGCCACCCCAGGGCCATCAGTGAGCATGAATAACGCTGCAGCGGGCAGGAGTGGCAAGGGCTCACCCCAGGACTGCTGTGGGTGTCAAGAGCTTGTGCAGGACCATCGTGTTTCTCCCCAGACTTTGGGGCTGTCATTGTTACTAAGCCTTTTCCTAGCTCTGGATATGCTTGAGATACGTGTGCGTTCCTTCACCACCACCTACGATGTTCAGTATTTTACACAGTGGTCTTACAAGTCTTCTTATTCATCTCTGAAGAGTCCTGTCTCCTCATACAGCAAAATTTCACCATGCTTCTTCCTTGCTTGTTCCTGATCCCCCCCAGCTTTCACCAACCTCTTTCAGCAGCGGGGCAGCCTAGCCCCCGTACCACTCTGGAGGAGTAGTCTGAGAGCATCTTCTGCCTCCGGCTCCAACTCATTCCTAGCAGACGCTAACACCTTGTTGGCCAGTGTGACTGTGGCTGCAGGTTGAGCACAGGTCTGCCCAGAGCTGGCCACAGGAACGGGGTGCTCTGCCAGCACCTCCTCTGCGATACATCATAGACATCCGTACCCCGTCATCACCTCTCCCCAGCCCATCTCATTGCATCTTTCCTCCAAAAGCGTTGCTTCACCCTTCCTCTCTGCTCCTCCCAGCATCCATCCTTTTCTTCCCTCCTCCACCGAGTGCCCTGACCCACCTTGGAGCTGGGCAGGTCCTTCAGGAAGGGTCTGGACCTGGACCATCCCCAGCACTTTTGGAGCAGAGGGTTGGTGAGACGTCAGGGAGATGGCAGCTCCTGCCAGGGACGTTGGCCCTGCAGCACCAGAGCAGCACCAGGGCAGAGCTCCAGTTTGGGTGCTTTGGTTTTACCCTGCAAGGAGGCTGTGGAGCCCTGCGCAGAGGGTGGAAGACCTGCCCTGCTCATTGCCCCGAATGCTCATGTCCCTGTTTCTGCAGGTTTGTGTTAGATGCTCTGGTGTTGACTGGTCTGAGCTGATACGAAGTGCCATGCCTTTTGTCTGGAGATGAATGTTGTTTTCCTGTGTCCTGCAGCAGGAGCTGATAGAGAAATGTATTATGCAGCATTTGAAGAAAGGCCTTAATTATTTTGCAGTCTATGTGTTCAGACTTCAAATGCGTTTTTCCCATGCCTGCTGTCTAATCCAGTGAACAAAAGGTTATGGTTTATAGGTCAGAGCACGACACCCATTGCGAGCACTCTGCTTTGCATCCCAGTTATTCCAATCAATGAGCTTTGCTGAATTTTTTATGCTGTGCTGGGCTTTTATCTCTCCCATTTTATTGAAAAACGACAAAGCAAAAAAACAAAGTGGAGTCAGATGAATTCCTAAGATCCTGTTTGCATAAAAAGCTACAGGATCTCGAACAAAATAACAACAGTAATTAAAAGCAGAAGTGAAAACACAGAGAACTTTTTGTTTTACAGAGAAACCACCTGCCCAAATACCAGAATAGTGCCCATCAACCTACCCAACCTGGAGATACCTAGAACATAGCTAGGAACTGTGGAGGCCAGGCAGAGACCTGGAGGGAGCTCACGTTGGACTAAAAACACGGTGCCATTTCATGGAGAAGGGCTGGTTTCCATCTTTCCAGATTTTTTTCGGCCAGGAAGGATGCTCTGGTGCGGATGCCAGGCGGGCAGAAAGGGGCCATTTCCCCTGGCTTGGAGCCACCCTCTGCAACGCAAACTGAGAGGTGGGAGGAGGGCTCAGAGGGTCGGCAGGGAGAAGGGCCGCGGTGTGCCTGGTCCTTGTGCCGCTGCTCCCGACTGATCTGCATCGGCAGGGTCCCCGTGCGGTGCTCCACAGCCCTGGAGCACGACACCTCCGATGCACGTAGGGAGCTGCTGTGGCGCAGCTATTTTTGGCAGCCCAAGTGGTGTTTGACGCTGACCCCTAAGGGCATAGAGAGGAGAGAAGCCTCTCTGAGGTCTGCCAAAGGGAAAGACAAAATAAAATGAGCGAGAAGCCACACCGAACATCCAGGGCAAAGCCTTGGAGCCACACTCAGGGTGATAAATCACCAGCAGGACGACGTCTCCTCTCCCGTGGCTGCAGTCCTGCCAATGTCTTTTTTTCAGCCCTCGATGCAGTTACCTGAGGATGTTTTTATTATTTTTTTTCTTGGCAAGGAAGAATTGATTTGACCAAACAATGATGCAGCAGCTTCTGCTCCCACTCTCAGGGCAGCGGGGCGATGCCACCCTCTCCCGAACACCAGCTCAGCTCCCCTGCCCCAGACCACCCAGCCTCCCGCATCCCCGGGCAATGACCAGTGGCTCTGCAGCCCCTGGTGATGCGCAGTCCTCCGCAGCAGCTCTCCGTCCAGCCCAGTGGAAAGCTGCCTGCATCGCTGCGCTGGGGAGCCAGCCGCCCGCGCGGGGCCAGGCGAGGTGCTGTGCAGCACCAACGCGGGTACGGAGCAGCCGCTGGCAGGAAATTCTTGCTGCCGACTTGGTTTTCTTTCCCTCCCCTGGGCCAGCAAGCAGAAGCAAAGGGGCTTTTGGGGATGTGGATGGGCAGGCCAGCTGTGCAGGTCACCAGCTGTTTAGCCTGAAGGATGGGGGATGGATTTCTCAGAGCAAAATCTCTGTGCTTCGTCGCCCCAGCAATGTGGCAGGGGGCTGCCGGGGAGCACACACTGGTTACCAGCTTTGCAAACCCACCAAAGAACCACAGACTGTCCCCTCCCAGCTCTCCACCAGCTTCAAGTCCAGCATTTTGCAGGTGATGCTCAGCAAAGCAGCCTGCACCTTGCATTAACCCTCTCCTTGCTGTGCTAATGGCAGAGCCTGCTGGGCCTTGCTGGCTATGCCTCTAGAAAATCAGCATGCCGCCCTCCTCCTCCTCCTCTTCACCCTTTCCTCCCCTTTTCATCAAGGCTGCCCCACAGGCAAATGCTCCCACCACCTTTTTGTTGCTGGTAGCTGAGGATGCAGTGCGGAGGTCTCAGTTAATTCTGGAACTGCTGCAGTCCCATCAGATATTGCTGCATTTCCGTTTAAAAGAGGGGAGGGGAAAAAAAAAAAAAGAAAGGGAAAAAAAAAGAAGAAATGCTCCAGTACAATATATTTGCCAAGGCTGCTTAGGTGACCTGATGCTTTGCATATCAATATGCTTCTTGCAGAACCCAGTGGAGAGCAGAGTCCTAGCGATGTACAGTCGTTTGTAAGAAGGAGAGGAATATCCTCCCTGAAATGATGGAAACTGAGATGTTTTCAGGTTCAGGCTGAGCAGGGCTTCCAGCCAGCCTGGCTCCCCCTGCGACGGACTCTTCTTACAGGTGGCCAAAAGGTGCTGGAGGAAAGCACAGGGTTTCTCAGGAGGTTTCAGGTTTGCTCTCTGAGTGTCTGCTACACTGGAAAATTTCTACGGGGCTGCGAATGGCACAAGGCTGAGAACCTCCGGGGGAAATAACCCTGGTACTATAATCATATAATAAACCAGGTAGAGGGGCTTTGTCACTCCACCTTCGTGTCAGACCTCTGCCTCCCGGGGTGTTGCACCGTGCCGAGGGCGGGTGCCTGCCGCTTGCCGGGATTTCTGGGCGCTGGAGCCCCCAGGCAGCTGCTGGGGCGCAGCAGCATTGCAGTGCTGCAGCCACCCCATCGCAGCAAGCGTGCATGTGTCAGCCAAGCGTTGGGATTCCTGGGCTTTGCCATCCCAGCGCCGCTGTGTGAAGGCAGACGAGGAGCCCGGCTACTCTTGCAGTTGGTAGAGGGGAGCATTAATATTTAACTCTCTCCCCAGGCCACGGAGCTGAATCATTGATCGCTGCCAAAATACCTCTGCGTTCACGCAGAGTTCAACAGAATTGCTTCGTGCCTTTCTATAGCATCTGAAGGGGCTGTATTTACATTTCTGTCAGTGCAAAGCTAAGGTGTCTGTTATACCTGCTTCCCTTGTGTGTCTCAGGTTTACTGTGGGGCCTTTCTCAGTGCCACAAAGCTGGGAGCCACATCCTCTGGGCTCCTACAGCTTTTAGCCACCCTCTCCCTTGGACCACAGTAGCTGCAGGCAGAGTAGGCATAGGAGCAGGTCTGTTCTGTCCATGGGTCTCTCAGGTATACATCGCCCTAGAAAACCAGATTATCACCTGGTAATGGATTAATTCTCGCTTACTGCCATGGTGGACAGTTCACGCCCAACTGGGCGATGCTCATTTAGGACAAATTAGTGACATAGTTTAAGTCCCAGCTCACTTTCCTTTCCGCCCTCACCCCAACTAGATCCTGACCTTTTTCTTGTTGGTCATGGGGATGTATCACAAGAATCTGACAACCAAACACCTCCCAGTTTCAACCCTGAGCGTCCGAGGGCCGTGACTCAGTGCACGAATTTGCAAGGCAGTCTGCAGATTTTGGAACAGCCACAATTCAAGTGAAGTCGGATTTAACTTGGATGATGCTAGCACACCTCCATAATGTTGGTGCACAGTTCTTCTTCCTATATATCACCCTGTCGTTCTTGAGTCTGACTGTATATGTGATATTTGGCATATTTCTCAAGTGCCTTCACTGTGCAGAATGTGGTCAAAATGCACACACAGATTTAGCGGAAGAGGAAATCCTGTCTGTGCTTCGCAGTCCACCGCACGGTTAGCTAATGAAGCAAACCCAGGACCTCTGAAAATGATCTGTGGCAAGACGCAAGTAGGTCACTTGAGAAAGTCTTAATGCATACAAAGAGCCTGAAAAGTAGCATGGGAAGCAATGGATGGGTTGTCTGGAGAGGTTTTGCTTGTGTTTTCAAAATGCTGATGAGTTGTTCGGTTTATTTTACAGTACATGTCTGGATTTGGAAATGAACATGTTTCTGAGGATCCACGCTGTCCAGGAGCTTTACCGGAGGGACAGGTACTGAGTTTTTTAAAGTGCTTTATTAAAATGACATGGAATAAAGTGAATACCTGTTCCCTGGGCTTCTTCTCTTCTTAACGTGTTTCCTTTCTCTCTGCCACCACAAAAGTCTCCAGGAGCTTTCTTTATGCAGGACCAGAATAATAAGATGCTGGCAAAAATCAGAATTAAAGATTTCCATTCATGCTTTTTACTTTTAGGTTACTCATGATCTTCCAAGTTTCACCTTGGGGGTTAAGACTTGCCTGAATTACCTCCACTCAACAGCAGGATTTTTTTCCTAAAGGAGTTTGCAGTAAAAGTGGCTTGGCCACACTGAGAAGGAAGCCATCAGCTCTGGAATATAACGGAGCAGATGTTTGAAGCTTGGCAGAGAGACATGCTCATGCAGGAGAGGCAGCTTTCGGGATTTCTGTAGGAATTGGGCTCGATGAAATTGGCTTATGAGCCTTTGTCAGGAGAGCAGCTTCTTTGTAGGGAGGGGGCATGAACGCCTGTAGTGATAAACTGACAGATTCATTCTTAAAAGTAAGCAACTTCTGAACATGTTAGATTAAAATAAATTATGTTGGGTCTTTCTGTTTTAAAGAAAGGAATCACAACCCATGTGATGCTAGCCTCTCGGTCCACAGAGGCAAGAACGAAACCCTGAAGAATTAAAGCGTTCTCATCTCCTTTACGCTGGTCTCCTTTATACCAGCACAGATTTTGAGACTGACTGTGCCCTCCTTTGGATGCCCTGTAATCCCTTGGTCTTGGATGGCAGCATTTTACACTCAGTCAATGATATCCCTTGGTGCAAGTCAGCACGTCTTCATCCTCTGTGCAAAGAGGCCAGCAGAATTAAGGTCAAACAGGGAACTTCACCCTTCACTTTTCCTGAGTTTTCTGGATCTCCCCAGTTCTGATGTTTTACACGTTGTGCGCCAGTGTGGACAGTAACACACAACACCAGGACAAGTTAAATGCGTATATATGTCCCCTAGGCCTGCATTGCAGCCTGTGTGTGCCCACAAGAAAGAAAAACTGCTGTGCTGGATCAGACTGATGGCTCAGCTGATGCAGTGTCTTCTCTCTGAGACTGGCTATAGCAGATGGGTGGAGAAAAGATGTAAGAAAGAGGCACCTGAAAACTGGGAGATCGATAGCAGTGACTGCTGGTCTGAGCAGGCAGTGCTCCAGCACTGAGCTGTGGTGGGTGTGCTCCTCGTGATTTCCTAGAGCAGCACCGCTTTCCAGGCGAGAAGACCCCTCCAGCTCCTGGCTGAGGTACCCTCACCTGGACAGAGTTTGGACTCGGTGTCAAAAGAGTTAATAGAAAAATCTAAAAACGAGTTAGACAAAAAAATCTCCGGTCCCAGGGGTGGATCCTTTCTCCTCTGCAGTATTTGTAAGACTGGCATCTGCAGTAGTGCTGGCTAAGATAAAAATGACAAGGGCTATTGATCCCCCTGCTTCACTGCATACCCATGCCGACAAGACAAAGTTTGAGGGCTGCAAGCTACGTGCCTTATGAGAGCTTTACTTCTTCCTCCTGCCCACCTGTCAGGGCAGTGTTTGATACTGTATGGATGGCTGATCCGCAGCAGGATGCCGGGATGCTAAACTAGACCTTGCAGGAGGGAGATGGGATAGCAAATGGTGTATGACTGTCCCACCGGGGTATTTCCTGCGGTTCTTGGATGCCTTTGCTTCTTGCTGATCTCAAACAAATAGACGCTGGCCTACTTAGATCAAAATGTTTAGTTTCTGTTCTCTGAAAGGGAGGACTCTGTCCTTCAGTTATGAACTCGCAAGGGCTGCTAAACCTGTGCTAGTCATACCCATGGCTCTGCAAAGGGGAACGTGCCCCTTTTGTACTCCAAAGGAGGACTGTCACTGTGCAGAAGCCCTGCGGAAAAACAAAGGCTCCCACACGGCTCTTGCTCTTGGGCAGCAAACAGCACTGGCAGGAGGAAGCAGCACGCCACCGAAATGCCTGCTCTGGGCATCCCTCCCCGGGCAGAGAGCAGGAGGAGAAGGGGGCATTTAGTGCGTAGGAGGGAAAAAGCAAAGGTGCAGCTGCTGTGAGTCTTTATCAGCCCTCTGGAAAGCCAGACAGACACGATGCTCTGGGGCAACCCCTCTGAACACTTGGTCTCAAAACATTTGTGCATAAAAATGGTCTGCTTTGCAGTCTGTATGCATTGGGAATAATCCCCTTTTCCCTGACGCTCCTGTTACTGAGTCTACCGAGCGCTGTCCCGTACAGCTTGCTTTAGCAGCGGGTGTGTTGCCCCAGTAGCTGTGCCAACTCCTTAGCGCACATCTGTAGTGTCTTGCATGTGGGAATGGGTTTTGGAGTCTGGCTGGTACCCACAGGGCATCCAGCCTCACAGGAGCAAGAAGATACGAGTACTGGGACTCATGCACAGACTCAGGAGCACATTCCACCCCATGGCGTCAGGGCGCCAGGCACTCGCCATGGTCCTCTGCCAGGGGCTCCAGAGCTAAATCCTGTGCCGCTGCCTCTCACTCCTTATTTTTCCTTCTCCTCCCATTCAGAATAACCCGCAAGTCTGCCCGTACGGCCTGTATGCTGAACAGCTCTCAGGCTCTGCCTTCACCTGTCCCCGGCCCACGAATAAGCGAAGGTATCGTGACCCCCGGCAGCGGGCGGGTGATGGGGGGCACTCGGGGCGAGTGGTGGGCAGCGATGGAGAGGCTGCGTCTGTGCCACCAGTGCTTTCTGCAAGCCTGGGTGGGTGAAAAACCTCCACCGTGTACTGGGAGAGGGGCAAGGGCAGAAAGCCATGGGAGAGGGAGAGGAAAAGCTTCGGTGGGGCGAGTGGGTTGCAAAAATGCTGAGAAAGGGGTTGCCAGGATGGGGAAGAAAACGGTTTTCTGAGCAAGCAGAGGAAGGGGAGGGGATGTTCATGGGGGCCAGATGGTCCCGAGGGGGCTGTGTGCTGTGCGAAACAACCTCGGCATCTCAGCCCCGATGCTACTGTGAAGACGTCACCGCTGCGACTGGCACAGGTAAGCACCTGATGGACAGTGTCAAAACCAAGCCTCTGAGCAGGACTCTTCCCTCCTCCAAAGGGATGCTCCTGCACGCCGGCTGGGACCGGTGAGGTGCTAGCTGGGGCTGTACCCATTTTGGGGCTGGCCAGGGGCTCAGACCAGCACTAGGCACCGAGCACGCTGCTTACTACCCCGCATTCCCAGCGGTGCTGGAGACAGCTTGTTCAAGCCGGTGGCAAAAATCCCGGAGCTCTGTCCCGGTCATCATGCTCCAGCCATGACCAGATTGCAGAAGATGGGTTTCTTATTTTGCTTCTCCCACAGCAGCTTTTCTGTCCCTTCTGTTGTTCGTTCAAATGAAAGGCAAATGCATCATCTGAGCTGCCTAGCAGAGCTCTGCTCTCCGGGCTGGTGCCAGCTCACGGTGTGCGTGGGAAAGGGATGAATCATTGTTTGCCGCACGAAGATGTCCTTGATGGAAATTTTCCAGCTCTCAAGGGAGAGCTCCCTCCTCCCCTCTCCCACCCACCCAAACTGCAACCACCGCTGTTAACACATCAAAGGCATCGGCAGCCCTGCCTAGCTCAGGCTTTCCTGATTACCTCTGCTCTCCCACCTGATTAAAAGCCCAGCTTTGGGCTTGGCTGTGCCTGGGTACGCGTGCGGATGCCGGCCGTGGGAGCGGCGGGGGTGGCAGGGGCTGCAGCCACGGACACCGCGGGCAGCGAGGAAGGAGAGTGACGGTCCCAGGCAGTGATGGAGGCATGGGGGACCTCCTACAGTGGTAGGAAGCATCATCCCACATAAAAGTCTGGTCTTCACGGCATGGGCTCACTGGTGGTCCTATGGGCAATGCCAGCCAAGCATAGCATGCTACTTTCAATAATCCATCCAAATTCAGATACTGGCTGTGACCTTCTGTCTCCTGAAAGCTCCTCTGTACTATCAGTTAGATGCTGTGCTCGTCCCTGCCTTGTCTGAGCTGCTTTGTAGCTGTGTTTAAATAGGCTTTTTTTCCACCTCAGAGATTGCTGTATTTCAGCCACAGATAAAGCGGTATCTTTATTTTTTATATACATATATACGTGTGTGTGAATGTAAACATATGTAATTATATGTAAACACACATATAGAGATTTACCTTCATATAACAGCTTATATTTGTATTTAGATCCTATAACAAAGAGCCATCTCTCTGGAATTCTCTGGCTGTGAGTTGGTGTTTGATATTTAATACACCTTTTGGTCCAGTTGCCACCAATGTAAATGTTATTCATGACTTTAGGAGCTCAATCAGCTGGCAGCCATCCAGAGGGTTTAACCTCTTCCCCAGGCTAATCCAAGTCGTTTCCTTCTTTGTAGCTGGCTGTATCGGATCCTACCTTCAGTCTGCCACAAACCCTTCAAACCTCTTGAGGAGGGCCACTTGACACACAACTGGGATGAAGTTGAGCCTGACCCCAACCAGGTAACTGTGCTGGAAAGTGCCCTGGTCCTGCTAGGAGGTCAGTCAAATATTAAGCTAACCAGGGGTGCAAAGGCGCTGAGCTGGGTCCTGACTGCCACCCATTGTTCCTCACCTATGGGTCATCCAAGGAAGGACAGCCCTCGATGCAATGTTTGCTGCTTCCCACCTTGATGGATGCTTGTGCTGCTTCCCAGCACGGCCGCAGTGCCGCAGGGTTTGGTCTGTGCTATCTGGCATCTCCCTTGGGGGCTCCTGTTGGCCACCTCTCAGGCTGCTCTCTCTTCCTCTTCAGTTTCCCCCACCAAAGGCTCATCATGCCCCAGCCCAGCAAGCAGAGCAGCACCACGTCTCTGCCATCCATCCCCTCCTTCCCTGTGCTTTCGGAGAGGCTGCTGGCTGCCAGCCCATTTCTCTGCAGCCCTCATGGGAAATCAAGCTTCATTCTGGAGAGTCACACAGAGACACAGCATTTGTCTTCCTCTGTTATGGCCTTACCATCATCTTTAATCATTATTTCTTCCCTGCCAGCCCCAGAACATTTGGCTTTGCTAATCTGACTCTCTCCTCCTGCCGTTCTCCTCTCAACATCATCTCATGGTCATCGGTTTTTACTCCTCTCAGGTTTTGCCCTTTGATGCATCATCATTAGCTAATTTCCAGCCTCCTGACAGCCTCGCCATTTGTCTAAATACTTTCCCAGTTCTGGTGGAATATGTTTTCCAGCCGCTGACCAAGGAGCGGTGACAGGCTCATATTTAGGTCCCTTTGGTGCTCCTTGCCAAATGAAGCTCCAATGACTTCTGTTACCACCTCATCCATCCCTGATGCCCTTTCGCAGCCTGCATCTACCATTACAGTTATTTATGATTATGGCAATTCCAAGATGCCCAGCTCTCAAGCATCTCAAGCCATTCACGTGCAGTACATCTTTTACGGAAGGGAACAGCAACGAAGCTCCTGCCCATTCTCTCTCTCACCACTTTCAATAGCAATCATCAAACCCAGAGGGCTTATTTCCTAGCAGTAAGTGGGAGCCATCTTCCTGCTTTCCTTCTCATCCTCTCTGAAGCAGAGCCAGAGACCAGGTTCAGTTTGTTGGACAAGAATGACGCTTCCCTGCAGTGCTTTGTGTTTCGCCCAGCTCACTTAAGGAGCTTTCCCGATTATCAGCCATCTAAAAGGATGGCCATATGGACCCACCTTATGCAAAGATCACTGTAGTCAATGGGAAAAAATACCCTTTAATGTTGCCCAAAGACAATGGCAGAATTAAGAAAGGCACAGGGGACAAAAGAGAGAAGGAGACAAAGGTGATGAAAAAATATGGGGTGGCATCCATGCAAGAAATGCCGAAAGAGAAGAAAGCTCTCCAGCCTGGAACAGAGATGACCAAGGGAAGCTATGTTTAAGAGGCAGGGAGAAAATTAATACCAGTAACGAATGTCACATTCAAAAAAATAAAAGCATAAACTGTGAAACTTCTTGCCAGAGGATCCAGGTTGGTTCAAAAAGTGTTGGGACAAACCTTGAAGAGAGCAAACCTGTAAAGTAATAGGAAGCACAGAGGTTCTCTACCTCAGGAGGCTCACGGATCATACAGCAGGGGAGCAACACTAAAAGCTTCCCCGTTTTAAGCACCTGGCACTGGCTGCTGCTGGGCTGTCTTGGACTTCTCTTACTTCTCTTCTGGTTCAGGGTACTCGTTCTTCTCTTCTTGCATTGGTGAAACCCAAATGCAGCAGAGACATGCCAGACGAACAGCTCTCTCCAGGAGAGCCTGACAAGTCGCCTGGGCACCCACATTTTGATTTGGGTTTGGAATGCTTTCATGAGGCTTGGGGGAATTTAATATCTTTGTATCACTTTCAAATTTAGCTGAACTTTCACATAGTTCAAAATTTTTGGGAGCGGCAGGCACAGACACAGAGTCCCATAAGCTTTGTTTTCTCAGGGCACCAGCCTAAAAACATGTCAAGAACTGCCAGGTCAGGTAGCTAAAAGGAAGAAAAATGTTCTCGTGGATGCCTAGAGTCACAGGCACTTCCATCTGGGGTCAAATGTATCGATGCAGGGGATATATCTAGCAGCTGGCCACGTCAACATCCTCCTAATTTTGGGTGTTTGGGTTGGTCTGCACTGAACAGTGTGGGGCTCTCAGCTGCAGCACCTCATTCCCAAGAGCTGCAAAGACCTTTAGTAGGATATTAGTGGTAATAAATACTTCAGACTCCTCTGACACCTTCTGCCTGAGGATCTCGACAGGCTTTGCAAGAAATAATTAGGGCTGCCCGCAGCTCCCACTCACACAGGTAGAGATATTTCTGCTTTGGATGTGGGGAAAATGCGGTGAAGCAAACAGGAGTGTTATGCTCGGGTCACGGAGGGAGTGAATCATCCAGCACGGAGTAGAGCACAGGATGATGACAATTTGGCTGTGGAAAACTAGCTCATCTGAATTTCTTTGCTTTCAACAGTGTTGTTAGTAATAGAGGAAGAGACAGCTTTTAAATAGGATTTTTTTTTAACCTTGGCACTACACATGCCTGCCAATTATTTTACAAAATTATGATTAAAAAGGAAAAAAAGCTCCATAAATCAAAAGAAACCTGTAAACTGAATTAACCGAGGCAAAGAGGAAAGAGAAAGCTACCCCAGCTAGCAGAGGCAGGGAGGCGGTGGGGGGCACAGGGGTCTGCTTTCTTTTGAATTGCCATCATTTGCATTATAACCTCCGGCATTGCTTTCTTGCTTTTTGTTTGCCGCAATCTAGCTGCGATGGAAACCTTTTGAGATCCCGAAAGCCCCTCAGAATAAGCTGGACTTCGTGAGCGTAAGTTGGGGGGACCAGGGCATCTGGGCATCCTCCATCTCTGCTCCCCCTCGGGGGGTAGCAGGGCACATGGGATGCTCAGCATTGGGCTAACAGCAGTGGTTTTGACACTTCTGGACTTGCAGAGCATCTGTGGGAGGGGAGAGGATCCCAGATTTCAACCACCTGACAGTAGACTTGATTTTCTTCATTGCCTTTCAAGGAGCTCTTCAATAAAGCCCCAACCCCCAGCTCTCCTGAGTCCCTGGGCTGGAAAACACCAGCTTACATGGATAGCTAAGAAACCCTTGAGATATTAAAGTAAAGCCAATGTGTTTGGCCAAAGACCATACGTGGACAGGCTGGTAGTGGTACGGAGAAGTCGGCAGAGAGCGTGAGCCCCAGCAAGGGGGTGAGATGAGGAGGGGAAAGGGGGCTGGCCCCTGCCCCGCTGCCTGCTGCTCACTCCCGGTGCTTTGGGTTTGCCCACAGGGACTGCACACCTTGTGCGGCGCCGGAGAGCCCAGAGGACGCAATGGCATCGCCGTCCATATTTTCGTCTGCAACACCTCCATGCTCGACAGGTCAGTGACTGCTACGCTGGAGGCTCGGGCTGCCCCGGGCTGGCTGCCTGCACGTATACGTCTGTCGCCGCTGTGCTTGAGTCCAGCTGCTCCCAGTGTCGCTGCCTCTATTCCCCTGTGTTCCTGTGTGCACAGGTGAAGGTGTTCACGGTGTCCATGGCAGGTGTTTGTGAAACAGGTTGTGCTCCATGGCCAAGCACTGGGGGAGTGGGTGGGAAGCCACCAAGAGAAGGAGGGAGCTGGACATGGGGATGCAGCAAGAGGGGATGTGTTGGATCCAGGTGCTCTCGTCCCAGGGACCAGAGCTGCTCCTCAGAGGTCAACACACACGCAACCTCTGATGGGCATCGCTACACCCTGCAGCGGCTCATGGGGAAGTCAGCCCCTGTCCCCAGTTTACAACGCCTGATGCACCCATGGCCACAAAGGCAAGGACCTGGCAGAGGTCAGAGGACATACTGCTTCCAGGCCAAGCACATTAAACCTCCCTGCCTCCTCTGCACCGGCCCGTATATTGCATTCACTGACCTGCAAATAGCATTTTTGGTGCCAAAGGGGAGACCTCTGCCACGTCAATCTCCCAGCTCAAAACTCCCCAGCTGTGGTAGCGGTGTGTGCCTGGGGCTTACAGCACCTTGACCTTCCTATTCTCTTTTTTCTTTAGATGCCTTTATAATTCAGATGGCGACTTCCTAATTGGTGAGTTGATGCTTTGGCTTTTCTTTTCCCCCCCGCCCCAAGGGTCTACCTGGGTTGCCACCTGCCTGCCTCTTTGTTCTTCCAAAGCCTTGGGACTTACAGCCAAGATTTGGGGGGGAGGCTTGGCTTCACCCTCATGCCATCCAGATTTGGTGGTCTGACACCAGCTGGACTGTTGGGCGGGTTGCACCGCTCCCGTGCAGCTCAGAGAGTGCACGTCTGTGCCAGACCTCAACTTTCTTTTTGAGCAGTGACCCAACTTCCCTGGCGTGGTGCTCAGGGACCGTTTCCCAGCGCTGCCCAGATTGGTATTAGGCACACCACAGGCGGAGGTTTTCTGGAAAACATAAGCCTCAGGATTTCTGAACAGTTTACAGCTAGATGCCTTCGTTGCTTCAGTCCAAGAGTATTTGGCACGGCAGCTTAGTTCCCACACTCTGCCAGCCTCAGGCAACCAGGTTGCCACTATGAGCATTGAGGTTGGCACATAAAGTGCGCACATGCCGAAAAATATTCTGAGCGGTATCAGAAGCCTGATATTTGCTTGTATCTTTCTTGACCAAGGGACAGAAATGCCTTGGGGTCACCAACAGAAACAATTATCCCATAAAATAGCTATTAAATTGTTCTCACTCACCTCCTTCGATACCGTGAAGTAAAAGTGCTAGGACAAGTTTTGTAAACCTGCTAGTTTTTCAAGTCAAAATGTGAGCTCTCCTGTGCCAGGACAGTCCAGGAAAATAATGCAGACATTAGTATAGCATTACCTCTACCCGCAGGAAGCAGGGAGAATTAGCTATTCCCAGACATCTCACATTGCCGGGGTCATGACAAGGATGGGTAAGTGCACCACATTACGTGAAGATCATGATATGGACAGGTATGGCCCTGAATATATCAAGACCCATTTATCTGGACATAGCGTATGTGGCACAAATCTTACATCAAGGGAACACGAGATGATGGATGGTTTAACCTCACGCAGGCACCTGCTGTGACATGGGGGTCATGGGGCTGGTCTGGAAGCTCTTCCTCCAGTGCAAGGCTCTGCATGGGAGAGGGAGCCCGGTCCTGCAGTGAAGCAGGGTCAGAAGGGGCCCTCTGCTCTTCCTTGGAGCCCGGGTGCTCTTGGTGGACAGGGAGGAAGGCATTCACCACGTCGCTTCAGCTCCTCTGCCTGCATTTTGTTTCCACAGTGCCCCAGCAAGGGAAACTGCTCATCACAACCGAGTTTGGGAAGATGCTAGTGGAGCCCAATGAAATCTGCGTCATCCAGGTAAGGGCTGACTGCACCTTGCCTGTGGCTCAGAGCCCAACGTTGGAGCAAGCCAGCTCCTGCATTCAGCTGTTTGTGGTTTGTCACGAAAGTCCTGGGAGGATCCTAGTATCTTCCTTTATTTTCCAGCAAGGAATGCGTTTCAGTGTGGAGGTATTTGGAGAGACCAGAGGCTACATCCTGGAGGTGTACGGGGCACACTTTGAGCTGCCTGACCTGGGACCCATTGGTAACAATCTTCCATCAGACCTACACTGAATTTCATAGAGACAGCCAGGAGTTACAAGCTCCAATTAATCCTTTTATCTCCTACGTAATAAATGCTCCCTTGTACACACTCCTTCCCAAAAATGCTTTCCATCCCGGCGCTGTTATTTCCCAGCAGAGCAAGCATCCCCCTGAAAAAAAGTGACAGCCCAGTTGTCCCAAGATTCCCCTGGGACTGAAGGGACCATTTCTCTCCCCCTTTTCCCCTTTATCTCTTCCCTTCTGATTTGGGAGTCCCCATCTGCTGGCTCTGAATCTGTTCCTACCAAAACAAACTCAAAAGGCCATCATCGCTGATGGCCCTTACCTACAGATATGGCATAAACTGGAGTAATAGGAGATAATTTACCCGATTGAAGGAAAGGCAGATTTCAGAGGCAGCAGATATTCTTGAAGCCCCGTTTTAGATTTAATCAAGTGTTTTTCCCCACATCTCTGTGAACAGAGGTGCCTTAGAGCTCTAGAGCCTAGAGTGCCTTAGTGTCAGAAGCTGTTCTCCTTGGAGAATTCAAAATCAATAAAACGAGCAGCGCAGGACTGGGATCAGCAACACATTCGCATCTCCGTGTTGTGCTACCAGGGCGGATCTGCCTTCACTGAGCAGAGATCTAGCTCTTGCAAATCACAGATCCTCTCTGCCAGCTGCCTCCTGGTCTGTGCAATGTCACAGATCATGAAGGCACAACCTCTTGCTGCCGTGACAAAGATATTGGGAGGATGCACGGCATCCGAAGCCCCGCCATCCCCCCTGTGACTTCCCAGCTAGCTCTCCGGAGGTGCTTAACTCAGGTTATTTCACCTTCCTTATCCCTGGATTAATCACCTCCAATATTTTCTTGCTGAGAAAAACACCTCCCGGTTACGGCTACTAAGATTGTCTCAGGGAAAGGAAGTGAAACTTCCCTTATAACAGCTAAAATAACTACAAAACAAGTACCAATAGTTCTCCACTTTCAGACTGGTGGTTTGGGGTTGGTTGTTTTTCATTTTAGGTTGGATTGGGTTTTTTTGCTCCACTAGACTGGGCTTGTTTTATAGCTCTCAGTGAGACCTAAAAGACTGGCCATGCTTGAAGTAAACTGAGCAGGTATTATCAATCAGCGACAAGCCTGGCGTGGCCCATCTGCATTCAGAGCACCTTTGCAAACATCTCATGGCCATAGTGAAACTGAAGCCAATTGTTCTTGCAGTGGGGAACCAACCCAATTTGCAGCCGTTTAATGGGACCCCGCTTGAGCATCATTCCCGTGTGACGTGCTGGGCACACCTCTTTCCGCGTTAAGCCTACAGTGATTTTTCAGCAGCTTTCCTTTCAGCCAGCTGATGTTACCTGCCTTCACCCACTTCTTGCTCTCTGTGTCTGCTCCACTTGATTATTGATATTGTTGCCCCAGCTTGTTGGTAACAAGTTTTCCCATTAGTTTTTCAGACACTGTTGGACTGGGTTTGTGGGGGGTTTTTTCAGTTTCCAGAAGGCAGGAATCTATTATAAAGTTTACTTTCTGGAGAAAAGAAAATGAGTGCACTCGCCTGTAAACCTTTTCAGGAGGTGGTAATTACAAGAGCTCCTCTTCTCACCACCTACCCGCCTTCCCCTCAGAGACCAAGATCCTTTGTATTTCAGTCTTACTTTATTCTAACTTCACTTTTCACTTGAAAAATGACAGCTGGAGAAAAGCACTGACTGTTAAACCTTAGCAGCAGGTAGTAATGTCTGCATTTGTATCCAAGAAATTCAAACCCACTTTGTAATAATAATTCCAATGAGAAGAAGAGGAATACTTCAGTATGGTGCTTTGCACTTTGAAAATGCACTCCTCACACTAACCAACCCCTCAGTATGCCCAGAGTCTGTAGGTATCACGAGCCGTTATTTTATTACTCTTTTTGCAAGCATTCAGGAATTTTTTTGGCCCCCTCATGACATGCCTCGTAACTTCTGCGTGGCTAAGTATCCAACCAGAAGGATGTCCAGGACCAGAGAGCAGTTCACCCTCCATTTTTTGCTTAATTCCTAGTTGTTACATGCCTTTAATTGAGGATGAAGTACTAATCTTGTTCAGAAGGGAACTAGGGGAGACCTGTCTTAGTCACATAAGGGGAGCATGGATGTATTACAATTACCTACTCATAGGAGCACAAGAAGTACATGACTATTTCAGGTTTCTTGGTGGACCAAGAAGCAGTAAGGTCATTCAAAATGCAGAAGGGCACCCACAAAGCCAGGAAATTGCACCAGCCTCTCACTTTGCTTGCAGGTTGCCCAAAGAGCTCTGGCATCTCTTTTTCTTTCGCAGGAGCCAATGGCCTGGCCAACCCGCGTGACTTCTTGGTGCCCGTTGCATGGTACGAGGACCGCCAAGTGCCTGGGGGCTACACGGTGATCAGCAAGTACCAGGGCAAGCTGTTCGCAGCCCAGCAGGTGAGGATGCCCTGGGAGAACAGGTAACACTGAAGCACAGCGACTGCCAGTGCATGGCCTGGGATACGCAACTCAGTAGCGCGTAGTCTCAGGAGGTCCTGCTGGGTTAAGTGGAGCAGGACTGAGCCCTTGCCTTGTTGGGTCATTCATCTTCCCAGCTGAGGCTCCTCAGTCTGGAAAAAAGCATTTGTGAAGACTTAGTTGCCCAAAGACTCAACGATGGTCTTTGCCTCACTGTTTCCGTACATTTATAGTGACAGAGTAGAAAAGGGCAGCTGGGGCTGCTGTGAAAAGCCAAGGTTTCCTTACCAGAGAGCCAGTGTTGCAGCTGGCCTTGTTCAAACACTGCCTGGGCACTCGAAAGCCCTTAGAGACCAAAGCCCAGAGGGAGGGCTGAGGCTCACCAAGCGGAAATGCTGAGGAAAACCACATCCTTGCAATGTCAGGCTGTTCCTAAAGGGCTTTGTGCTCAAGGCTGCCAGCGTACCTTTCACCAGCACTAAACCCATTTTTAGTTTGGGAAAGAGCAGTGCCCCACATACATGCAGCAAGTTGGAAGGCTGTGTATGGTAACCCTCTGTCTCTTTGCTTTGGTAGGCTTTCTCCCCCTTCAATGTTGTAGCCTGGCACGGGAACTACACGCCATACAAATACCATCTGGAAAAATTCATGGTCATTAATTCTGTTGCTTTTGACCATGCGGTAAGTTCTGGAGCTGGGCAAGGCAAAGCCATGCTGCGTGGATACCATACCATCCCAACTCACGCTGAGCTCCGGGGTCAGTGCCTGCTAAAAAATATGTTGTGCTCTAAGAAACAGTGTGAAATCTCTTACGCTGCTTTCCCCGGGCCCAAACCAAGCTCCTTTGTGGTACAAAGACGTAACTGGGGGTTGCTCAGCTTCTTAAACAGCTTTATGCACCTTAGCATAGAATTTCTGTGCCCTGGAAGAGAACTGAATACTGAAGCCAACACACACCAGGCAACTCAGCAAAAAGACTTTTGCTTCAAATTCTTGCCTTGATTTATTTCTTGCAATTGCACAGACTCCTTCCACTGGTTCCTCTGAGCCCAGCACCGAAATTCTTTCAAAGAGCTGGCAGCTTTCATTGCAATAATTCCTAGATCTTCTGGAAAATAACTAAAGCCAAAACTAATGTAAGCAGCTCTTCTAAAAAGGAAACCAGCCCAGTGGGAGAGGTGCCCACAGCGATGCCATCTCTTGGCGCTGCTTCTGCAAGTGGGTGTGCAAGGAGACTGGAGCATTTCTAGTGTGACAACCAACAGAAAGTAGTGTTTAAACTCCAGAAAAAAACTGCCAGGAGAAGGACAGTTTTGGGATCAAAGCCCAGAAAATCATTTTACTGGACTAGAGACTTCAAAAATCCTTGAAGCAAGCCACAATTTCTCTGCACTTTGTTCTCCCTGTTTGTAAACAGGGCTGTGAGGGTAGATGCCTCCAGCAGGATGTTCCTGTCCTCTGTAACCAGCTAAGGAAGAGGTACGGTTTCGTGGTAGGAGGAGTGCTGGAGACTGCTCATGGAATTACAGTGCCCCATCTTGCGGGGCTGTCCCTCCCCTGCATCTGTGCCGCTAGCTCCAAGGGCATCATTGTTGGGGCAGGGAAGGCTCTCCAAGGCTGCCTAAAGGAAAAACTGTCCAGTCCTATCACTTGTCTCCCATGTTCAGCATGGGATCGAGATGCTGGGTGCTGTCACACAGGGTCACAAATCTCACCCACACCACCAGGTACAGGTGGTAAAAGTGCTTTGGCAAGGGAGAGGCTGTATCAGTCAGGTTTACCGGCTGGATGACTTGAGCAGATAGCTCTGAGCCCTGCTCCGTTTCATGCTTTTTGCTTTGCTTGTTTCAGGATCCTTCTATCTTCACTGTCCTGACAGCCAAGACGACCCGTCCTGGAGTGGCACTCGCTGACTTTGTCATATTCCCCCCGCGATGGGGTGTAGCTAACAACACCTTCCGCCCACCATACTACCACCGTACGTCTGCTCTTTGTTGGTTGTGCTTGAGTACAGGACTGCCGGGAAAAAACAAGCCTCCATTTATTTAGGAGCGTGCACAGGGAAGAAGCAGTCTGGTTTGTTGCCCTTAGCACAGTTAGAGTCAGCTTCTTGGAGTCAGTCAGTCCTCCCTGGAAAACGAACAAACCCAAAGATGTTCCTATTTAGAGCATCTCAGGAAAACTCAGAGGTGATGGGCTGGAGATGTCTGCATAGGTGGATGCATCTGTACTCAAGGGGATCCCACTGAGACCGGGTGCATGTTGAACTTTGCATTGCAGAAATGCATCAGAAATTGTCCTGTCATCCAGCCATGAATTGCTTAATATCTCATTGGAGTACATGGATAAAGAACGGGAGAAAGGAAAATACAACATCACAGGTGGTGAGAAGCAGAGAGACGTAGAGCTGCCCAAGGCCACTCGCAGGGTGAGATCAAAGTTACAGCGAAGGATTGAACTGGCTCTCCTGAGCCCTTCTTCACCACCTGCACAGTGATGGAGGTTCCTCTGGCATTTAAGAAGCCAGAGATCAGGAACTGGGCTCCTTCTCAGGCAGCTGGTTGATTTTTGCAGGATTTGGTTGCCATCTCCAGAGCCGGTTTCTTTTTGGCAGTTTTTTTGGTTTTGCCTTGGCAGAGCATGGCCACATGTTGCATTGAATGGATGCTAGAAATCCAGTTGCCCACATGGGATTTCCTTCCCAGGTAGGGATGAGGCAACCTGCTCTATGGGACTGAGGAGGAAGGCTTGCTCATGCTGCACCTCTTCTGTCGACAGCTAAAAGGCCCCATCTCAGAAGCTATCAAGGTCACACTATGGTCACTTTGAAGTGCTGAGAGGCTTTCTGCACACTTACTAACTACAGTTTAATAGCCAGCTTCTCCTGCTACTTAGACATATTTCCAAGCGTCTTGGGGACTGGCAGAATTAGTGGCGCTTGCAAGCACAGTAGGCAGCTGTGCCACCATCTGAGTAAATCCCACAGGCAAAGTCCTGCCCTGTCATTCTGCTTTCATTCCCAATAATGACTGTGACATGGAAACATGTCACCTGACCGGCTGGGATAGTGCCAGGTCACAGTTACCTCTTTTATTAGACCCTAAAATGTGAGACACACAGCTGGTTTACCACGATTAAGTTGCTGTGCTTCAGCAGAGCTGTGCTAACTTTCCACGGACACGTTGTGTTGAACAACATGAACGTGTTCAACCTTGCTTAGCCTGCAGTAAAAGATGGCTGAAATAAATCTCATTCTCTTGGCTGTGTTGTGAGCTAAGAGTACCCATGCAGACAGCTACCACAGCTACTCATTTGAGCACAGTACGTTGGCCATAGGCTTGAGCACTAAATTCATGATGAACAGGTTGGTTGTCTACTCTAGCCCAGCCATGGAGGGGCAGACCTTGAGCGGGTAAGGCAGACATCGCAACAGTCAATTATCAAGACACTGCACATTAGTTTCCTCTGAAATTAGTGCAGTGATGAGAATCTTGTACCATTAGAGAGGTGTAACAGGACAGAGCAACTCTGGGGCAGGAGAAGCATAAGTTCAGTGCTGCTGAACTCTCCTCTCTCCGAATAGTTTACAAGAGACCTATTTTGTTTGCCAGAAATCTCCTGTTGCCTCCTCTTCTCAGGTGCAGTGGAAAGCCTGTGTTCAGAGAACTTCGGTGCACTCAGAGTCACGGTTTTCGTCTTGCTTTAACTTTGCCCCAAGTATAAATATAGCAATGGTTGTCCAAAAATTTCACCCTAGACACTGTAACAATTTCACATACAAAGGTGGCTGTGCAGCTTATAAATACTGACTTCTTTTGGTCACCTTTCTACATCCCTGGAGGCTATGAATTACTCCTAGGGTCTTTGGCCCACAGGTTGAAAAATGTGTCTGATACAGCTTCTATACCATATATTTAATCTGTGTCTGGGAGAGTACTTGTGTGATTCTCATTACGGTGGAACCTAATATCTAACAGCCACTAAGGGATTTTAACTTCACAGCATCCTGCTTGTAGAGGACAATGCTATATTACCGATAGGGAATGGAGGCATGCCTAAGTTCTTGGGGTGACAAAGGAAATCTGCGAACGAATAAGAAACTGGACTCAGCTCATCTCTTAGGTCCTAGCCTGGTTTTCTACTCACCAGCCCATTCTTCCTAAGCAGTAGTATAAGTCCTGTTGCAGACGCGTTGGCAATCCAGCTCCTAGGGTCTGCACAGCAGTCTGAGCGTGCCAAGCGCAGTACATGAGCGAGTTCAATGAAAAGCCTGTAACGATCCGGTCTTACATGAGATACTGACAACTTGGGATGAAAATTGGTAATTGTTTGCATACACATATAGGCCAACCCTGCTTTGAGCTAAATTAGTTTTGTTGTTAAACATTTCAGACTTAACGAAGACTGAACTACTGGTTAAAAAGGGCTATATATAACAAAGCTACACAAACGTGTCCTGGTTTTGCAAAAACTGACCGCTAAGCAGAAAGTTGCCATATTGTTGAGCTACCTCAGGTCTACTAAAGCTGAAAGCTTGGGATGGCAGTTGTTAAAGTACTTCCCTTTCAGGGAGCATAACTCAGTTAAGTACTGAATGATTAGATATAGCCATCCTTACCTAAGTTAGCAATATATTACTCCATTGGTTTCAAAGGGTCTACTTAAAAGTATTCTTCCTTGGGGAAAGACAAATTTGGCTCCTTGTCTTTGGGCATACAGTGGCTCTCGAGAAATAAGTAAATAAGGCACAAATCAAAAGCAGAAGGTACTGAAGTGCCTTGGTGGACTGAAGATGGTAGAATATCGAACAAAATGATTTCAAGCTGATAACCTGGGACACCAGACCTGGCTCTCTCACCAGACTGTCGGCCAGATATTTTGTGCCTCAGTGCCAGTAACACAAGGACGATTATACTGAACTTTCTTTGCAGGGCTTTGAGATCTCTAATCCAAGTCTGTAAATATCTGGTTATACCATGTAGCCCATATGCAGGTGCAGTACTTACGCAGCTCAAGGTGGTAGGAAAAGCACAGGTCTACCAACCTTCAGTGCACCTTCATTAGGGAGATCTCAGCTTCTGAATCCAGATAATTAAGAGTGGAATAAAACCTGTACAGCTTTACAAGCATCACCTGTAGGCTCCCTCATGTCCTCTCTTGTGATGCCCTGCTTAGGAAACTCCACCCACTGCCCGGCCCAGCTTAGCTCATGGGATTCAAGGAGTTCACAGCCCCGTTGTGATGCCTCCCAGTCACACTGCGTTGCAACCTCTTCTCTTTGCCTCCTGCAGGGAACTGCATGAGTGAGTTCATGGGGCTCATCAAAGGCCACTACGAAGCAAAGGAGGAAGGCTTCCAGCCTGGCGGGGCCAGCTTGCACAGCATGATGACTCCTCACGGGCCGGATGCGGACTGTTTTGAGAAGGCAAGCAAAGCCAAGCTGGAGCCTGAGAGGGTTGCAGAAGGGACCATGGTAAGGACCCAAGGGAGCCAGTAAGATTTCGAATACAGCACGGCATACTGCTGCTGTGCCACTCTCAAAGTACAGCCTAGCTTCTTGCTGGCAAGAGTTGGAAAAGTACTTGGACGAAACGGCTGCAGCATTTACCTCCCTTAACAATCAGCTCCCCTGGAGACACGCAATGCCAGGCAGCTTTGATCATCTGCCCACATAAATTGTTGCCTGAGCAGAAGGCTGGGAATCCTCATGCTGATTAATTTAATTTTTGTCTTAGCCTATGGACATAGAAATGAAACCCCTGACTGTCCTCCTTTCTCCACCCCCTAAAATTGAATGATGATCATCAACACACCTTAAAATAGACTTTTTGGAACAACCTGGCCTTCCTGAGTATCCAGGGAATCCAAAGTCACTCCTGAGACCTCTGCAATGCCAGCTCTGAAGAGCTTTTTCCCCCTGGGTTGATCAGGCTGGAAGCAGAACTTGGCAGGGCTGGACAATGTGTGCAACTCCTGTTTGTGGTAGAGCAGAGCTACCTTGCCTGGATGCAAACTCACGCCCTCTTGCCCTAACCTACCTTCCCTCTTCCCAACAGGCCTTCATGTTCGAATCATCCCTCAGTCTGGCCGTCACCAAATGGGGCCTCCAGACCTCCAACCGCCTAGATAAAAACTACTACAAGTGCTGGGAACCTCTGAAAAGCCATTTCAACCCTAAGTGCAAGTAAAGAGAAGTATTTGGTGCTTGCGATTACGTGAGTGAAGACAGGGAAATCCAGCCTATCTATGTGTGGTGGCACAGTCGACTCGGGCAATGCAGAGTGCTGTAGCACAGAACGGCATTTCCGGCAGCCACCGAGCCATGAAAATTATCATCCCTATGTAACTTGGGAAATGCAGTAAAAACCCCACCATTATTCTTAACTTTCAAGTATCCAATTAAAGCTTTCCTGGTGACACGCTGAAGTACTTGTGTGGCTCTCACTATGTGTAGTTGGTGTGAATGCTGTACCTTATGCAGATATGAGGTGACAGCCAGCCCCCGTTCACAGGGCCTCCTGAAAATATGACCCAGTGTGTCTTTCACAGGGAGAAACTAGGGATCAGTAAAGTATTTTATGCTGTCTGTAGGGGAAGAGCTTTCCAAACAGAGCTGAAGGCTCTAGCAGACCTAAGCCTCCTATTACAGAAGGCCATTTCAACCTGCTGCTCTGTGGAGGGTTGCCAAGGAAAGACTTGATTGTCAGAAAAGTAGACTGCAAATTAGAAAAGGTTGGAGAATCCAAAGCGCTTCACTGCTAAGAAGTGAAGGAAAGTTTCCTTTCCAACCCCACGCTCTGGCCACCCTTCAACATTGACTTGTTTGTCAGCACTTGACAAACAGCCCTAGTTAAGCACTAATTTGCAGCATAGCAAATGCAAAAGGACTTGTCTGGCCAGTCCAGGCATTTGTTCCTGAGAAGTTACCTGGAAGAAAGCTCAAGTGCAGACAACATCGTGGAAGACCTCAAAATTCATTGGAGTATGCAAGCCTCACCCCCAGGTGGTGAGTTCTACAGGGTGGAAGCAGAAAGCGAAGCCCCAGGTAGGCTGGGAACCAGGAGCGCAGCCCAGGCACCCCAAACCTCAGGCCTCTGCTTTAGCACGCACCCACATAAAACAGTTCCTAAGCTTGGTGCCATCAGGATCTATGTTTCCTACCTCCCAAGAGAAGCAATCCTCAATTTTCTAAAAGAGAAGGAAATGCAGAGCTGCAACACCTAACTTCAGTCAGTTACATCCATCATCAGTTTTGGATCTGCACCAGATCCTTGAGGGAAAAAAATCATCAGCTTTGAGCAAAGTATACCATTATAAAATCTTTAGAGAGATGTTTACTCTAAAATAGCCAGCTCAGAAAAAGGACGTTCAGGACAATCAATTTGCCAGAGAAGCTGATTTAATCAGACTGATCCAGGGATAAATGAGGTCTAAATGTTTCACGGGCAGAGGGGAAAAGCTTGTTTTCTGTTTGAGACCTAAATTACCATCCAGTGACCTGCAGGCTTGAGTTTCTCTTGCTATAGACTCATCACTGAAGCAAACACAGGTGGTAACGCATCAGTCAAAGGTAAAATTCCATGAGGCACATTGACTCTCCTGTCTTCACCCTACACTTCTGAAGGGAAACTCCCCTTTCCTTCCTCTATGCACCCAGCACCACCGCCTCAAACCACCAACCCCAACTCCCGCAGCATAGCACATTCGTTCCTTGCAAGAAAACAGCTTAGAGAGTTCTGCAAATAGCAAGAGAGGAAAGTAGGGCAGCCTTTCCCCAAGCACCATGCTCAAATCTGCAGGGACATAGCATCAGACGCTCTCATTTGCAAAGGAAAGGGCTGTGGCAGGTGCTGCAAGCGTCAATCCGAGGCTGGCCTAAAAGTCTAGAGGCGCTGCGTTCATCCACAACCCATCCTGAACTATTTGCTCAACTGGCCTGAAACAAATACAGCTGCAAGGGAGAATTTGTATGTGTGGCAAGTCAAGTTCCAATTAGCTGAGGAAATGGGTCCTGGGAGATCAAATTAGTTTGTGGCAGCAAGAAGGTAGTTAATTTAGCATGCTCAGGCAAGCAATTATTTCTTTCCCTAAATACCACTTTCTCTATCCATTGATGCCTCTCCCTCTGCACTGACCCGCAGCCGTATCTTGTAATATCATTTGTGACAGTCTTTTAGAAGCTGGTCTGCAGAGAGAATAATCTGCATTTGCTTTAGTTGAGCTAGCAGAAGAACAAGCCACAGAGACAGGTGCAAGAGGGTTGTCGAGAGCACATATGGGATTGCAAAAGCAGGCCACGGCCTTGCACAGCTGCTGCACACAGCCTTAGTGCCAGGGCCCCACTGCCTGAACATTTCATGACCCAGACAGGAAAGAGTTACAACAGGAAACACTTTAAAAAAAAAATTACAAAAAATGAATTATCAGGGAACACATTTGTACTGTGTGAGCAACTGAGCACTAGCACAGGTTGCCCAGAGAGATTGTGGAGTCTCCATCCTTGGAGATACTCAAAAGCCATCTGGACATGGTCCTGGGCAGCCTGCTCAAGGTGGCCCTGCTTGAGCAGGGGGTTGGACCAGATGATCTCCAGAGGTCCCTTCCAACCTCAGCCATTCTGTGATTCTGTGCAAAAGCTCATCAACTCACTCTGATGAAGAGGGACTGCAAATGGCCCATATTTACATCCTAATCATGCAGGAAAGGGACTTTGAAGATCTGCTCTTGCTGACTTCACTGTCAAGAACATAGGCTGCTTTCCCAGCAGGCAGAGGGAAGCTTTCCACTTTTGGGAAGGAACAACTCCTGTATAATGCCTGAAGAATGAGGGCTGGTTGGATCATGATGGCACCTACAGGCCACGTGAAAATTTAAATCTGAATTTAAAATCTTTTCCTTGCCCTCACATTTCAGTACTTTGGCAGTAACAATTCTAGAGCCACCTACACCAGCTGATCTGTGCAGAAAAACTTGGGTTCTTGTAAGACTAGGCAGAGAAGACATCTTTGCAGGCAGACGGTTCAGTTAGGCTTTATGGGTTTTTTTTTTAATCATGGCCCATTTGCAGGGGTGAAATGGAATTCTCCTATACTGTAAGGGAATCGGTGTCAAAAATAAAAATCCTTATCTTTTTACTTCTTGTCTCCCACTCACAGGAGTCACAGAATTAGTGGAAATGCTAGTCACATATAGCATGACAATGTTCAGCCTACTGTTTCCAGGTCTGGTATGGTAATTTTATCCAGAAGTTTACTGCAATAAACAAATGCCTGGTTTAGGCTTGTATTTTATTAGGGAAAAGAAAAATTAACTCAACTTATTGAGAGCAGTCAGGCAGGCTCCTAAAATTACTAAGAGTGTATCACAGAACTTGCCTATTATCGGATTAGGGCAAACTACATAGTCAAACTGACGCCAGGAAGAAATACCTAGTAGGCAAGCAGCAATTCCTTAGGAAACTGCTTTGGGCTTGCTTAACATTTTAGCCTGCCCTTAATTTTAAACTTCAGCCTATGCCACTCTGACAGAAACAACTTCCACAGCTTAAAAGAAGCCTCTGTATGTAGACTGAAGGAGTACACTGGTTGAGTTCAGCATACCCTCTCCATATCTACATCAGATATAAAGATCCTGCATTTTTGCACTTTCTATAATTGTTAAAGATGCAAGACAACCAATGAGCAATTAAGATTTATTCTTACGAAGAAGAAACGACAGCACACAATATATCTTATTTTACTTATATCCCACGAACAGCACTGCAATTCCAGGAACTCAAAATACACTGAACGGTCGCTTGTATTTACCTTCTTGGATAAGCTTCTCTTTACGATCCTGTGGAAGAAAGAGAACATTCATCATTATCCTCTTAGAGAAGAAGTTTCAATCAGCCTGGATGAGAGAAAAACAGTCCTAGTATTTCAGCATGGACTATAGGAGATAGCACCATGTATGATCTTAAGGGTCTTTTCCAACCTAAATGATCTATAAACACAAACTCTGGTAACAGCCATTGCGGTTAAAAAGTAAAGAAGAGCACGGCATTTAGCTTCACCTACCAGCTATGGAAGACATGCTCAGACTGACCTCTCTGCACATCTATCCACTCTCACAGGCCAGCAGAGACCAATTCCTGTGATGTATTTTTCACCAAAATAGTTGTGTCACAGCTAATTTATACCTTTAGTTTCTGCCTCCTCCTTCTGGCTGAATAATCCAGTTCAGAGATCTAATTATAGAGAAACTTCTTAACCACTTGCCTAAACGTGCCTGTACTCACTTTCAGCCCATTTCTATCTCAGTCTGCAGTCATGTACCTTTCTGACAGGTACTGTTACAGTACACAGACACTGCAGATATTGCCCAGATTCCTTCTGCTGGATAAAACCAGAAGACTTGCTTAAGACTTGGCAATTTATCTTTTGCTTTCCCAGACACACAACAAACACTCCTCAGAGAAAAGAGTGTAATAGTTATTGTGCTTTATATACTACCAGAAAACAAAAGAAAAATCCCTAAACGTCAGTAAGGAAAATGGAATAAAGGAAAACAAGTTGTCCTAGAGATTACATTAAAGACTTCAGCTTAAATATTCCCAGGCAAGCATATCTAGATTTCACTCACACAGGTTTATTTTCAAGCACTCACATGCTAAGCCACGCTTGGTGGCTAAGCCCACGTGTGGCTTTACGAACAAAACCAAACCAGCATGACAAAATACTGCAGGGATACTGAAGTTTCAAAAACATTTATATCAACCTGCTCGGCACATTTCCTGAAACCTGTATTTTCGATTCATCCAATTATACAGCGTTCCCTACAAATATTCTATTAATTTTAATTGAAGTTTGTGCTTCCCAGTTTATGACTTGATCTAAAAATGCTACATTTTTGCAAAAGAGTGAAATAAAAGTGTTTTACAGTAGCCACAAATTCACTACTAAAAACAGCCAGTCTCTGGCAGTCACCTAGCATTTTCTTATGTATGTATACAGCCAAGTATTTTCAGAATGATCTACCATTGCTCAGATTCTGATGCCCACATTTCAGGAGTTAGAACACAAGCAAGATAAACCTTCCAAAATGTAAAAAATCCAGCTGAGATCAGGCACTGTAATCAGCATAAGTACTCCTTCCCATTTGCTTCACGAGATTAGAGAAATGGTTAAGCAATTCAGAGAGACCTTGCTAGGTCTGTCATCCATAAGGTCCCTATTTATTTATTTTAGAAAATGCAGTTACTGCATGTCAACAGCTGAAAAATAGTCTCTTATGATTAATTTACACTATCACTGCTACAGAGAGCTTTATTATAGCAAAATATCTTGATCAGGGAAACTGTGACTGGCCATACCCAAGGGTACAATACAGGGCTCTTAGCACAGCAGGACTTTGCAAACAGTTATGTGGCTTTGAGATAGTAGGCTCAGTGTCAGCCTTCCTTCCCTCATTACTTTAATGGTGTTAATCATTCTTAGGTGCAAGAGGATCCCACCACTTAAGTCTCCAGGCAGATCTACATTTTACAATTTGCTGTTCACTGATGCTCAGTGTGGTCAACAGACTCACCCTGTCAACTTTGAAGACAGTAGCCCAGAAGAGGATAGGACCTATCGCAAAAAGAGCTCCTAGAAAGGACGTCTTAGGTGTCGGGCGGAAAGTAGGGTAGACGTTTTGTGTCCTAGCATAGGCCCAGCGAACCAAGGCAGGATCTTCCTGGGTTGGAAAGAAAACCAGAATGAGGCCCCAGGGTCCCTGCAACTCCCACCCGACCCGGCGCAGCCCCGTTTGTCCCCGCCGCGGCGCTGGGGCCTAGAAAGCCCCCGGCTGCCTCCCGGCCCACGCTGGAAAAGGCACCAAGGTCACGGGGAAGGCAGCGCCCCGCCCGCACGGACCCAGGCCCGGGCCCCGCTCCGGGCCGCTGGGCGAGGCGGACAGACCGGGCGAGGCGGACAGACCCCGCGGCCCGCGCCCCCCTCCCCACTCACGATGACGGCCGGTGGGTTGGGGTTGTTCAGCTGCAGCTGGTACTGCCGCTTGAGCCGGGCACGGATGGCCAAGCGCTCGGCTTCGACGCGGCGCTTCTCCGGCGACGCATCGTAGGTGTCGGGGTCGAGCTCGGCCGGCAGCGAGACGAAGCGGTTAGGCCGGTACGCCTGCGAGGCGGTGGGAGGCGGCCCCGCCGCCATCTTGAAGACCCGGCGCCGCGCCGCCCTGCCGACGCGCAGGCGCGGGAGGCGGTGCCGGCCTCGCGCCGCCGGAGGAGCCCCGCGCCCCCTGCCGGCTCGCGGCGGGGCCGGCGGGAGCAGCGTCCTCCCCGCCCCGGCCATGGCGGCTGAGGGGGCTGAGGCCTCGCAGAGGGGTGGTCGCGTCAAGGGACGGGGGGCCCTTGTTGACAACCGTCCTAGCAGGTTCAATGGCCTCTCCCCTTCCCCCTGCGAAAAAAAGGACCTCCAGGGCAGAGCTGAGGTGTAAGGCATTCTGTGCTGTTGAGTTTGTTGCGGGCCCGGGGGGATAATGGGGTGGCCATGGCTGCGCTCCCTTTCGCAGCTCTAGGCTTCGCACATTTAAACAAAATGCTCAATATTACGTAAGTGATGTATCGCGGGCGGGCTGGAAGTTGTAAAATCCCGCTGTCGTTGATTTTCAGCTTCAAATCGTCTCTTTGACTCTTTAACCAAGGCTGGGCTGGTTGGATAAGCCGCCAGATAACCTTCAGGGTTATCGTGTGGTGACTCACAGCCCTGGTAAACTTTATTGACAGGTTCACAAATCTGCTGATTAACACGAGGCGAAGAAAGCAAGCTCTGGCCTGAAGGTTTTGACTTCAGGAAGTTTCTGTCTTGTGAGTATGAAGAGCTTTGTTCTGCAGAGATGTGAAAAATACATGCAAATTGTCTTTCTGGAAACAAACTTGCCAGTAAACAAGTTTTCTGCTGGTTTTTCTTCTTTCGGTATACAAAGCAATGATAACAGTTACGCTGATTGGAACAGAGTAAGTTAATGGCTGTGTATATATAGTTATGGCCTCATTTACACAGGGGTAACTCTCCAGACTGAGGTAATGTTGGATGAGGGATTACAGTTTGCTCCTAAGCACATACGAAATAACACTGCTGGCTTTATTTAAGATGCTGTGCTTTGGCACCGCAATAATAAGCAGAAGCGCTGCCTCACATCTTATGATTTCACTCTTCTTTTACCTAAGCACTTGGAAAATAGATGATCTCCTCTTGGTCTGAGCAGCTAATTAGGAGTTGGGACTTTGCGACTTGCTTCCAGTAGGATGAAATACGAGTTGGATATTCCTGCAGTTTGTGTACATTGAGCACACCAGCACAGCAGGAGGTACTTTGCCCTCTCTCAAGTACAAGCCTACAGTCCTCTCAGAAACTCTCTCTTGGTGTTTCTCCAGCTTTTCCACACTCATTTTCTTCACAAACACGCAGCTGCAAATCCAAGTGAAAAATTCCTCTGCTTCATTTGCAGGCAGCTGCCAAGGAAGTACTTCTTACATGCCCTGCTGCTTTGTTTCCCAGGGCTTTCAGCTTGGGCCGGTGGCTCCTGTTGCATGGAACAATTTACTCCTTTTACTTCTCCATTTTGTGACCATTGGATTTAGTGAGCTCTGTGCCTCCAGCTCCACAATCGTCTGTCTCCATAACCAGCATGTGGTTTGTTAGCAGCACAGTACGTATACCAGCAGCACTGCCGTGTGGCACTCCTGTGGTACTTTCATCTCCAAGGGTTCCCAAACACTTAGCACTGTGTTTCCCTGCCTGTGCACGGCCTGCTTCTTTAAAAGCTGTTCCTCCCTGCTCTCTCATATTTCTTAATAAATGACACATGCAGCCTTGAAACTGAGAGATTCCTGGCAGGAACGAGGGTGCAGGTCGGACTAGAGTACTGGGAAACAATAGCTGCTCTGTGGGAAATGGTGGGTGGTTTCCCCCTCTTTGCTGCATCGCAGAGCGGAACAGAAAACTCCTATCCCTGCAGATCTCCCAAAGGACTTTGAAACAGCCAGATGCTTTTCCCCCAATCTGCTGGCTTCTGAGGTCTGTCTGTAATGGTGTGGGACAGTTACTGTGGGCAGGAGCAAAGATGGTCTTGTGGTGAAGTCACTTGGCAAAGGCAGTGGGTTCAGCTCCCAGCCCTGTTGCAGAATCTTTGTGATCTTATCTGTGCAGGTCCAAGCTGTGCCTTCTCCCACTCCCTGGAGCTCACAGCTGTGAGTGTGCATGCTTGGCATGCAAACAGTGCTGAAATTAATTCTGCTGGGAGAAAAACAGAAGGTGCAAAGCTACATTTCCATTAACAATGTAATGTACTGTATTAGCAGCCTCTATGCTGAAAACACCTTTGCATTTCCTTTCTAATCACTAGCTCATCCTCCCTCCCAAAGGATCAAGTTCCCCACTGGGAGTCTTTTCTGAGAGATGTCACTTGTTTCATGGGGTAAGAAAGTAACTAAATGCCTTCCAGAGAAGCCTATTCTCTGACACTGAAGCCTGTGCATTGCAATTTGTTGTTTTCACTCCTCCAGGGGTGATTTTGTGCATTTTCTTCATTTCATAACAGCCACGTCTCTAACTTTAAAGTGCTATCCTTCAGCAAAAGCCCAAGACATCAATAGTAAGTGTCTAAACCTTGCATAAACCAATGCAGGACAAAGACAGAAATACTGCAGTTAAAGCACTTGGCTGAAATCAGCGATGGGTTTTTTTTCCTGCTGACAGGAACTGCTGTGCACAGTGAGAAATGCTGCGGTGACAAACTGGACTCCTGTGCAGACCTCCTGCGTCATCTGCTCCTTCTGGGATGCCCTATGGCAGACTCTGAACACAGCCTGGCTGCTACTGCAAACCACCTTTGAAACAAAAGATTTTGCAAGAATGAATGAGACCCTTCTTGTCCCTGTGTTTGCCAGCCAGATCATAAAGCTTGTTTGACTGTCCTCCTGACTGCTAGTGTTGACCTAAGACAAGCAGCAGGAATATAAAACAGGCAGTAGTGAGAGTGGGGCCACTCTCAGTAGGGCAACCCAGGCTTGAACTGGAATATGCTGGTCATAATACCACATCCTGTGGGCTCAAACACCAAGACTGCAAAGGTAAGACCCCAAGTGTTTTTTTCCTTTTTAATCAGGACTGTTGACTATTGAATGTTGAAGTTGGCAGTATTGAATCAAATTGACAATTCTCATATGAAAATGCCTTTGAAGTTTATGTCATCTGTTTTCTTTGTGATCAGCAGTAACCAAAATGGAGAGAACCAGTCAAGAAAATTAATCTTTGTCCAGAACCCTGTGGTGGGTTGACCTTGACTGGCTGCCAGACGCCCACCCAGCCGCTCTCTGACTCTCCCTTCTCAACAGGACTGAGGAAGAAAATGAGATGGAAAAGCTCATGGGTTGAGATAAATACCATTATTAAGAAAAGCAAAAGCTGCACACAGAAGCAAAGCAAAAAGGGGAATTCATTCACTACTTCCCATCAGCAGGCAGATGTCCAGCCATGTCCTGTACATGTAGTGGTTTCTTGGGAAAACAAATGACATAACCACAAACATCCCCCCATCATCCTCCCTTCCCTTAGCTTTTATTGCTGATGTCATATGATATGAGGTATCCCTTTGGTTTGTTGGGTCAGCTGTCCCGGCTATGTCCCCTCCCAACCTCTTGCCCACCTCCAGCCTACTGACCTTTAAGGTTGTTGGTGGTGGTGGGGTGTTGGAGAGAAAGCCTTGACACTGTGCAAGCGCTGCTCAGCCATAGCCACAACATTGGTGTGTTACCAATGCTATTTTAGCCACAGATGCAAGGCACAGCACCATACGGGCTGCTGTGAAGAAAGTTAACTCCATCCCAGCCAGACCCAGTACAAGGCCATCTTGAATACTGTCCTATACACAGATTAATTTCTGAGAGCCTTCTCCTCCAAATCAAAGTCTGAAATCAGGCATGCTTCTATGTCAGACTCTTTGGTTGAAGCTGCAAATAACTTCCAGCTTGAGTTTAAAGTAACCCAAGATACTGACCTTCCTTTTGGACCTGTGTGATTTTGTTGATGACTTTTCAGTCATGCTCCAATATACACAGACTGAATTTGTTTCACTGTAGACACAAAGTCACATCTTTTCAGAGTGGCCAGGCAAATGACTCTTTGCTTCAAGTGAATGAAAGGGAAATTAACCTAAATCACAGACCTGTCTACCTGTCTCAGAGGTGATTGTGCATGACGCTTTCAGAAGAGACAGGTTAAATGTGCTGTCATCTCGAAAAATACTTGTGTCTGTCAAACTTGTGCTGAGTGCTTGCGGTTGCCCTGTTTGCATCTGTTGTCAGGTTGGGTCAACATGTTGCGGGGCTCTGTTTTGAATTCTCGCTGACCTTTTGCAAAGAAAGCAAGCTGGAAACAGGGCAGCAACTAACTAGATCACTCATATCACAAGAAAGTTCTCGAACAGAGGTCCCTTACTTCTAATTCCCACCTGTAATGGGCAAGAAGGGTCTTTTGGCTCTTGTTCCCATTCTATAAAAGTGAATGAATACTGATATGCATGCTGCTGACCTTCTTCTGAGGGGAATTGGTATCAGGCACCCATCTGCATGGATACATACATGGTAAAAGATGTAGTAGATACAGAAGGGGAGCAGTGTAAAAGGTATTAGGACACAGCATAGTTTATCTAGGCTCAGGACAAGTGTGTCTAATTGCAGTATACAGCTATACTAATAAATTGTCCAGATAAATATAATTCATTCTGCATTAAGAACTGAAGTCCCCAGTATCTTCATCTTACAGTTGTTTAAAAGAAACCTGGCACGCAAAGGAGGGAGTTAACATGGTTAGGGGAATTATGAATAGTTCAATCGTTATTACAGCCAACAGGCCACCCATAAATGTGTATCAAATGTTGAGCTCAGCAGGAGTTAGTTACAAAACTAGGACACTTAATGAGTCATAAAGTGCCAGGAATAATGAGAGATGGCATTAAACAAACCATTTGTGACTCTCCTGGGCTTGTCCAGAGACGGTGAGAAGAAGGCCTCTGCTGTTTCAGCTTTTCCTGCTGAAATAAAATTTTTGACTCACACTGAATTATAGCTGTGGCTGAGCTGCCCGAGCCAGGGAGCTGGTGCCACCTGGGAAGCTCTGGTGGGAGAAGGAGAAGCTGGCAGCGAGCAGCTCTTCTCCACTCCTTTGCAGGGTATCTATTGTAGCATTTCATAATATAATTAATCTTCTTAGCTCTCCCTCTGCTTCCAGCTCCTTGCGGGAGAGGCTATTAATAGTCACATAACATCGAACAGCACGAGAGGAAGAGTTCTTAGAATAAAAGTATGGTGTCAATTAAAAAGCTGAATGTCTGAGGATAAGTCCTGTTATTGGCTAAGTGTTAGAAGTGCTTAACCAGCCAAGGGGTAACATTACTCCTAGGCTTCCCCTCACGATGGCTGTCACCAGCAAGCTGTCATTGCCCTGACCAGCCTCCTCTGGACCCTCCATCACCTGCTGACCCAGCGGTGATGTTGAAGCTCAGTCCCTTGGCCTTAGCTCTTGCCTGAGCTGTCTCAAGTTTCTGTTGCGTCTAGCCTTGGACCACAGTGACTCGAGTTCCCAGCTTGAACTCAGACCTTCCCTGTCACTTTGGCCTTGCCTGGACGTCACTGGACTGTGACTGATCATGGTTATTGCCCTGGACCTGTCCTGATCACCTTGTTTGGCTCCCAACTCACCTTCCCCCATGGAGCAGCCCAGTCTTGCCATCCCTGGACTGCACTGTCACTCATGGAGCAGTGCTCAACCTCATGACCGTAGGGACTGTATGTTGCACCAAGAGTGGTCTCATATTGACGCCAGTAAAAATTCAAAAAGTGGTTGCGGTAAGACTCAGTGAGAGGAAACTCAAGTGTTGCAGGAAATGTCTTATGCAGGGTAAAGGGAGGGATCTTTTCTGGCCTGTTGCTCCTGACACGAATCACTGCCAGCAGCTGATGTTTCTTTTTTCCCCATTTCTCCCCAGATGTTTTGCTCTGTCCACAAAAGAAAGGATAGATCTGCCTCATTCAGTTTATTGGAAAAGTAGCGGTGCCCGCTGTGAACTCTGCCTGCATCTCTCTGACACGATAGAGGAAGCTCCAGATGGTGAGTCCTCCTACCCTGAGACATGTCTGAGAGGCTGTGAGCCATCCCCTGGAGATCCTATCTTTCCCTGTGGGCTGTGGAAAGAGTCTAGTTTAGCCCAGACATTTCCCAGCCCCAGGAGTATCCAACGTGTGTCAGAATGCCAAATGTTACACAGCCTTTATTGTACCCAGACGATGCTCCTGTAAGTTCTGCCCAGACCCACGGGCGAAACCCTGGACGTGCTGACAGAAAAGGAGAGCCTTACAAAAATTGGCTCTGGGCCACAGAGTCATCAGATTCCCTGCAATAGCTTACTTGAAGTTACTTCATGGGTTTAGCTGGATTTCCTTTCACAAACAAAATCAGAGTGTAAGGAAAAGGCTACTGTGCGACGATCCAACCCAGAGGCACCAGTGATACTTTAATCCCCAACAGATACGGCCAATCCTGCTCCTCAGGACAGAAATCCAGTGCTCCAAGGGTTGGTTCGGTGTCAGGGACTTTTTGTGTCCTGGTGAGGTCCACTCATGAACACAATCTTGGAGGAAGCCTCACTTTGTGTGATCATCCAGTCCAAAACTTCTCCACAGCCCGAAATTCATTTTTAACTGGAAAAGGAGCAGGACTTTATAGACAATAATTCTTTAAGAAGTCACAAATTTCTCCTTTGTTCAGGAAGACACTCAAGCCCTGTGTGTGGAAAAAAAACCAGCCTGAAATCTGTGATAGATCAGCCTTGAAGGAGAGGCAACTCCATTGTACAGCTACCTAGAAAAAGATACTCACTTTATTTTGCTTTATATATTTTGTTGGAAGTCTGGAGCTTAAATTTTAAAGCAAGTCTTTGGGAACACACTGTGAAGCAGACCATCAGTATGAATAAAATATGTTAGCAGGGACATGTTGAATTTAGTGTGACTGGCAATCTCTGTATCGCAGTGGGGAAGTACTTAGTTGTGGCAATGCAGAGTGGGTTTTTTTGTTCAAGTAAAAGACAGAATACAAATGAGACTGTTGCTGCAGAATGCCAGCTAGTGCGAAAGATACATGGTGTCCAGCCTGGGTATTTCAATGTTTAAAAAAATAATGATGGCAATACTACCTTAAACTTCTGACCTATAGAGATAGGATGGCAGAGCAGTGCTTTCCTTGGGCTCTTGTTATCATCGTATAAATGAGGAACGTTAACTAAACAAGAAATATCCCTTAGCATTGCAGAACCCTGTATCCATCAGGTTTCATCTGCCTTGTTGGGGAGACAGGGTAAGGCAGCTGCCAAGGTTAAAAATTGCCTCCTAAATTAATGTCTCCATACTTCTCTAGATAACCTCTTGGCAGAGAGGTTTGCTCTTTGGATAAACCACTTCTGTTTACAGTGGCATGGCCCCCTAATCCAGCCAATGTAACTGTGATTTGCAACCCCTGAAGGAAGGATTTCTACCTCTGGTGTGACCCTTGCAGGGCCCTTTAGACACAGTGCTTTCCCCACTCTCCTCCTGCCCCTCACTCCATCCCCTTACATGCATCTGCTTCCCAGCAGATCTTTTTCCTCTACCCAACTCTCTCTTCCCATGCTCCCACCACTGCTGAGGGGCCCTTTACTCTTTGACCATACTCTGACTTCCTCTGCCTCCTTCACTTGCTGCTCAGTCTTCTCCCTGCTCTCCCCTGGCCGTATCTCACTCACTTTCTTCCAAGTGTCTTCACAAGAAGCTCCAGTCATGGTGGCAACCACTTCCAAAATGCTTAGCAGATAGCAATTGCCAACCTTGTGGCACTCTGCTCTCTGTTTCCTCTCGTCGTCTCTGTGTCAAGCAACCTGTACATGACACATTTGGAGCAGGGGCATTCATGTTCTTCCTACTTTGCTTTCATTTACTTTAGAGTATTACTGTGGCCTGAAGCCAAGGGAAGTGCAAGCAGCCATCACACTGCTTGCTGGTTCTCCTCAATACATGAGGGGTGATCGAACTCAGCTTCTGCAACTAGCCTTTTAGTTTTACAGACCAGTGACATGGTGAAAGCTATGAAGAAGGACCCATCCATCTCTGTACAAATGCCTTGCATGGTTAATTCTTCCTTTCTTTGTGTGTTGGTGTAATGTCAGGAGTGAGTTTGTCTTTGCTCAGGCACGGGCATGGTATCCCCACCTTCTGTTGCTGTGTTGGTCTTGCTGCAAGCTGCTCCATGGTCACAAACTGAATGAGTCCAAGGGAAATGGCAAAGCCTAATGCTGTTATGTCTGTATCAGTCTTTCACAGCTGGCTGGGATGCCTCTTCTGTTGGACCTATTAATAGGGAGGTTACATTTCTTCATAATTTCCCTGGGGACTGAACACATGCCATCAGCTGAAGGAACAAGGGCAGTGACTCACCCCTCAACCTGCCTAATTCTTTCCAGGATAGTCCTGCCCATCAAGGATTGAGAATGTCTGGGATATACCCACGGGAGAAGCTAATATGCCAAAATCTGTTTGTCTCAAATCCAAATGAAAATTTGAAATATGATAAATCACTCACTCTGCACAACAGTCGCCAAAGTCAAAGTGCTTTTTCTTTACAGTTGTATAACTCCTCCCCAGCACAGAGCAAGACCCCATTTCCCATCCCTTTGGTTTGCCCTGTGGGACTACATCAACTCCTTGACCATTACTTGGTTTACTTCACTGTAGAAAGAGCTTCGACAAAAAGGGAAAACGGAGCCCCTAATATTCAAAGTCTGCATATTTTTAAAAAACAGTGAAATTATGAAGCTGAAACCTTTGGTTTCCTTGTTCTTAAACATAGTTTTTGCAGATGGGTCACAGGGGTGAGATCTGCTTCTGACAGCAATGCTGCCCTTTTGTCAGGCAATGATGGAAAAGGTCTTTCTGGTCTGCAGAGCAGTCTCAGAGCAGAGTCACCTCTGTCTGTACCCTCCCACCTCTGATAGTAGTCAAGCAAATCACTTCAGTTGACAGCTTATGGATTTTTATCATATTTTCTCATAGCACAACCTCTTCCAAATAACAGCATTTCTATCTTGTCTGAGTGGACCTATACGGCACCTGGCACCAGCTTTAAGAAACATTGGGTAAACCTGTCCAGAGGCTACATCTAGATTTGAGAAAAATTTTGGGACAAATTCTTCTGACTTGCTGATGATGTAATATACTGCTCATACAAACTACTTAGATGCCCTGTGCATGATGCACAGGTACGCAACTGCAAGATGTGATACTGTGGTGAGATGTCTCTTCCCTGAAATCTTTTGGAGGGAGAAGCTGTCACAGCACATTATCTTGATCTTGTTCAGAAGCAAAGGTGCAAAAGTATTTCTTGGTCCTAGAGTCCAGACAGCCACAGCTTTGATTAGTACTGAGTTTAAGCAGTTTCCTACGGAGGATACTGGCCTTTATCCATTGACCTAAGGAGACCTTGGGGCACTGCATGCAGCCCAGCTTCCTGCACGGGGATGTCCCTAGCAGTTTAGGGCTGATGATGTTAGCATTGGCTTGTCCTTGCCTGATACCTTGTTCCTGGAGGAAAGGAAAAGTCGGGGATTGGGCGAGATCTCCCTTGGTCAGAACATTAGTTGATCAGAGCATAGATATTTTGAGGTGACTTCTGGCAAAGGATTGCTTTCTTGATTGGGAGTTGCTTGTTGTTTGCGCTCTGTGGCAGTGAAAGATCAAGATGTGATGAGGAAAAGGTGGTCATTAGTTCAGGAATGGGAGCAGTGAATCACCAGCTCCACAGCTGGAACTGCCCTTGCGACACTGCTTGATGCCCTCCTGCTTTTATGGCCTGACCCTGTCTCAGGAATTGAGGTCTTTGGATCCGCTCCAGGACTTCTGAAGAAATTGTCAGTCTTTCCTAGCAGTGAGAAGTAGCGCTAAAAGCATAATGGGTTAATGATGATGGTGTTAAAAATACTGATAAAAATAGTCTGACAAAATTTCCCCCAGCAACCACTTTCACAGATTTTCTGTTTTGATGCAACATTTCTGTTTTGTTTGACAGAAACAGAAGCACCCTGCCTCTCTTCTATTAAAAAATATTTTCATTTGTTTATTTTTCACCTCCTTTTCTCCTCCATATACCAGTTTCTAAGGAAAACAGTGGAGTAAACAAGAGGGAAAAGTGACAGGGATAAGGGAGAAGAAAACAGTTCAGGTTTTGTGATTTTGAATACATTTTTTCAACCATAACCAGAAATATCATCATGATGAAAATATGAGAAAAGTCCTTTCAGCAAAAGCTGTCGGTTCTCCATCCTTCCTCAAATCAGTTCCTGATGCACTGTGTGTCCCTGAGTGTAGCAAAGGCAGACTAGCATGAGGCACCCAGAAAATGTTGGCTCCTGACAGCATCCCTCATTCAGTTTTAGAACTGCAAAAAAGCAATGGTAAACAGCAAGTCCTATTTATTTTCTTAACAATTATCCATAACTGGTGCTTCACTGTACAAAGTAACGTCAGGTTGCTCCTTTCTGCACTAGTGATCAAAGCCTCCTGAGACTCTACTTGTGCTGGTCTGGTAGGTGTGCTGCAGTCTGGCCAGGTTTGCTGGAGCGTGCTTGAGTCCTCTCCGAGAGGATTACTATTGATGTGAAACTTCAGCTGCCTTTCTTGAGATGAAATCAGCGAAGCTTTGCAGAAAGCAAGAGGTGAATAGCAGTGACGCAGCAAAACTGTCTCCTGGAGAAGGAGATCTTTTCTACAAGGGTTCACGCTGCCCTGCAGAGACCAAAAGAGAGTCAAAACAAGTTCTATACTCCTATAGGTGGTATCAAACATCTTGTAGCAAAACTATTGTTCTTTATCAAGCTCTAGAATACTTTTCCACTAGGTAGTCAACAATTATGCACAGCTGAATGGAGAAGGGGGTTTGAGCAGTGCAGTCCCAAACTAGTAAAATAGTGGAAGGGTTCAAAAAGGAAGGGACCTCTGATCTAATTCAAAACTTAACATATATTTTCAAGATGTGTCTTGGCTGCAGCAGTAAAAGCAATAAGCATCAATAGTAATTCTGCCCACTGTGCTGGGTATCAGCCCAAAGAAAAATTCCTGGAGCGAAAAAATAAAGGTTTATAATAGAAGCACTGACCAGACTTAAGCTGTGATCAGTAATGCTTCTTCTACACCTTCATTCTTAACCCTGAGCTGCTTTCTACAGGTGAAAATAGCTGCTGCCAAAATACTAATTACTTTAAAGAAGCTGCAGTGCCATCACTTCCAGAAGAACTTCTTATTGTTTCTGTGTACAGCGTTAAAATAAGCATCTGGTTCAGAAAATAACTTTGGGGTTGCACTAGAGCTCTTCCAGCTGCTGTTTAACTTTCCCGAACAAAACAACGTAGGGGAAAAATGAAAATAAAAGAGCCTTACTTACAAGAGCCCTCTCTTCACTGTAGGCAACACTGAATACATCAGATATCGAGCTGAGCTGAGGCAGAGCTCTGGGAATCCATCCAGAGGGGTCCCTGGCAGAGGGCTTTGTGGGGTGCCAGTGACAAAGGGAGGGTGGCATCTCATCAGGAGTGCAGTGAAGCTGAGGACTCTTCACCAAAAAGGACAAGCTGGTGCGTTGGCCCTGCGCAAAAAGGCACAAAGGAAAAAGGGCAAAAGCAATCTCCCTCTGCTTGGTCCGGTAGCCAACGCCTGTCGTAAAGATGCAATGCGTCAGAGGGCTGGAAAGAGAGGAAAATACACTGCCAGGCCCCAGTCTTCGTGGATTATTAAATGTCAAAACACCTTGCCATCTGGTGATGGGGTCAAAACTCATTCTTAGGGCTGCTTTGAGAGGCCCATGCACAACACGCCATGCTATGAAAGGGTGAGTAGGACCTCTGTACCATTTCTTTGAGGCAGAAGAGCTCTCAACAGGGCAGGGCTGTGCAGCCCTGCTGCCTGCTGGGGAATGCCAAGAGGCTTTGTACATGATGAAGGATTTACCATCCACCTGCACGACGGGCTTTGCCTGTGATGTGCAGTCCAGCCCATGGCCCCCGTTGCCATTATCAGTGGGACAGTCAGGGTTGGAGATGTCTGTTGTTCTTACCCATTAAACCAATGTGACTGATGAGCCTTTACAGTGATGGCTGTCCATCTCCTTTGTGGGAAGTGCCCATTTATCCCTCACCACTACCAGCTGCAGGCCAGTGGGTTGTGTCTAACAACAAGCAGTGGGAGGACTGATTTTGCTCTTGGCTCTCTTGCTGGCCTTGGGAAGTGTCTCCTCCTGCCTACTTACATTTCCCTGCCTGTACAGTGGTAATAATATTTTTTATCCATTTTTGTTGACAGTTTGGGGAATTATAAGCAGACCACATCCCATATGCTGGAACTTCTTAATGGAGATTGTGTGTTCGGTTTTCTAAGGAACCCAGGAGTACATCTGGAGTGTCATCGTTGCTACATAATCATCTTGAGGCTTGACCTTACTGTCACAAGGGAGGTATAGCCCAACGTCTAAGAGCTAAAGCAAAAATTTATCCATGGGAAGCTCAGTAACGAATCCCCTCTGATCACTGCTAAAGGACCACTAGAGCAGATCCTCCCAGGCTAAAAGGCTGGGTAGAAAGAGAATTGAACATCTGAGTTATCTAGGTGCTTAGTGCACGAGGTCAGGACACAGTCCAGCTTTTTCTGAGAAGTTTTGCCCAGGGACATTTCAGATTACTCACATCACCTAATATTTGGAAATACATGCAGGGCCATTTATAGCACCAGACATTTTTCATCCAAGATTAATGCAGTGGGATCGCAGTGCTGCCAGAACAGAGTCCCTCAGTACCATCTGTATTGTGCCTTTGGCAGACAAGACTAAGAGCCATTTGGCAACTGGATGATATAGGTTTAAAAGGGGACAGAGCGAATGGTTTTAGTTGCCTCACGTTGGGCAAGAGATACCGAAAGAAATCAAGGGTCACATCACAGGGGTTTTTACCATGATGATGATGGGTTCTCATTGCTACTGCTTCTGGTGGTGGGACTACAGCTCCCAGGCTGGAGGTTGAACACGGAGTAGTGGTAGTAGTTGTATTGCATCATGGACATCTGCCCACCTTGTCCTTGGGACCCTGCCTTGGGCTTTTGTAGTGCTTCTGCAGCCCACAGTTTTAATGCCCAAATTTCATACGTCCTTTGGGATGAACTCCACCAATCTTCTGGGAAGGCACCCCTCAGTCATGTTTGTGCTCCATGTCACTGGTGGTAATTGCCTTTCCCTTGCTGAGTCTCCAGGGCTGGCTGCCTGGCAGCTCCGCAGCCTCGGAGCGTCTGGTGCACGTAGAGAGACAACTTGTCAGGGAGAGGGGATGAAAACAGATGTTTAAGACACCCATTAAAGGCCTGCTGATGCCTGATGGTGAGCCTTCATGAAATGCTGATTTGTATACATTTCTGCTTATATAAAGAGGATCCTTTCAATCTCCTGGTATTTTTAGTAGCTTGATCATTGGCATGGGAATACAGTCTTTGTTGCCTGGGAAATATGTATGTCCTAAGTCACTGCTTGCAGACTCCTTATCTTTTCCAGCACAGCAGGCTCTGATACCTGGCACTTGGACATAGCAGTATCTTTGAGTGTCTTTTATTTTTGCTTTTACTACTGAATTGCTAAATTCCAATTCGTATCCATTGTATCTGCCATCTGCAAAAAATGAAAATAATATTTATTATTGTTATTCCTTATTACTAGCTGACTGCTTTAGTAAGATCATGTTTGCCTATTTTGCATGGACTTTTGTTCATATGGATGGAAAATTACAGTTATTTGTAACTCCATACATATTTGTACCTGAACAATTGTATTCATTGTGATCAAAATTAGTAGTAATTAAAGATAAATGAAATCTTCGTTCAGCAAACTAAAAAAAAAAGTTTCACTAATTCAATTTTTGTTTCTTCTGACTTCTAATGTTTAAAAACAAAGTTTCATTATTCTAATCAGCAACCCTAAAAACTGATGATGCCACTGTTGGTGACCAGTCATATGTGTCTCACCAGGAACAGCAAACAATTTGCCAGCACCTCACAACCTGAAATGCATTTGCATAAATTCTTGGATGAACATCCATCAGTGAGAAATACATCTGGGAAATTAGTTCTGGGTCTTCATACAGCACCAAAAAGCCCTTGCTGGTTGTGAAATCCATTTGTTAGAGAAAAGGTGGCCAGCTTTGCTGCAAGCTAAAATTTTTTGCTTCCTTATGGCTGTTGGAAAGCCTCACTGTAAACTGAGTAGGACTGAGCCTCAGGCTAGTGCAAATTACCAGGCACACAGCGTTTCTTCTTTGTTTTACTGTCAGTATTACTGAATTCACCTTATACTGACTTCCCAAAGGCATCACTAACAAACATCCTATATTTTAGCCTATATTTTATTTATGGTAAAAAAAAGGAATAAGACAAAAATGGTTCAAATCCATGGTCGCTCTGGTTGGATTTCTATTGTCACCTCAAAGCAGAGGATATGCTGGTTGTCATACTGTGCTGGCAGTGGCTGCTGAAGAAGAAATAAAATAAAACGTGCTGTTGATCAAATGGCCTTTGCAGAAAAAGGTCACTGTCCTATTACTCTCTGCCCTGCATGCCACGGTTCTGAAATGGCCATGAAGGAGGAGTGAGCATCTGGTTCAGTACCCAGCTTGCTTCCCGCAAGGTCAAGAGCTGCAGCAAGCCTCACCTATTCATGCCTCGGTCTTTGCCTGAGACCGAGTGTTTGGCCTGGGGGATGAGGCGGAGGGATATGACTTCAAGCAGAAAATAAGCTGCAGAGCGCCCGGTGCTGTCTTCTAAGTACAAGCCCATTTCCAAGAGCTCTGGGGGATGAAGAGGGAGATCCACCACCTGGGACTCTTTTTTCTTCATCCTGCTATAATAAGGCTTTTCAGACATAGAGTGGCATCTCTCCTTTGCCTTAGAAAGGGACAGTCCCTGACATTGAAAACAGGGCAGTACAGGCTTGCACAGCTTGTCCTGTGGTGCCAGGAACCATCACTGACACAGAGGCAGGGCTCTGATTGTTACAAATCTGTAATATAAAAACTCATCTACACAATGTACGTAGGTGAGCAGGCACTTCTTTATTGCAGCGCTGGACGCACAGGGGATCGCTCCACCTAGTGTGCGTACCTAGCTTCTCCGCTACCGAAGTTATATACAATCAAAGTATACATATTCATCATATTTTCCAAGAAACAATTAATATATTCATACAATTTCCGAGAACTCATTAATATATGTAAATGCTCGTGACGCATGCGCCTTCAGGTACACAGGTGGTCGTCTAAGGTCCTCTGGTGGTCGTCCATAGTCTTCCTCATGGTGTCCTTTAGTTGAACCCAATCTTTGCGCATGCTCAGGTTGGTTGCAAAATCCTTTTCTTGGAATCTTCTTAAGTTTTCCCCGGTTTACTGACCAGGCCTACAACTTATCATGCCCTTTGACAAGCAAATTCTACCTCTTCACAATGCTACATTGTTCATAGCTAGTTTATGATTAAATCAGGGATAGCTCATACCTAGTTACCCTTATACAGAAAATATATATATATATATAAAATCTTAATCTTTTAATGATCACTTTTCTAGCTTATAAGTTTCTGTCAATTTCCATGCCTATGAATAATCAATGTTTATTTCTATTCGTATCTATCGATTGGCATTCTTGATATTCATATCAAGATGGGAGGGTAAAGGGGATTTTTCAAGCAGCATCACTGGTGCATATCAGGTCACACTGTTACAAGACTCAAACAAAACCTTTCTATTCAATTCTTCATCGTTCCATCTCGTTACTGTTAGTTCCTCAGTATGGAACGGCGACTCCCTGGTGAGGTTCCTATGGTTATTGTTTCTAAGTTAACAATCCTATCTTATTTATCTATTAATTATATTTAACCTTTTCTATATAATCATATTTTGATTTAAAAAAAAATCAGAATATTTACAACATGATCACTGCACAAACCATGGGGTCCATGTGGGATCGAGCCATATCGGATGCTCTCCCAAGCCACACAAAGTGGCAGCTGGCTGCCTTCTCTTTCACCTCAGCAAAAATTCTCGGGTACTTTCTTTTTCTCAGACAGGGCTTTAGATCCAGCCAAGAGGCTGAAAAGCAGGTATAGGGGGAGGTAGGAGAAAAAGGACATCAAACTTCTCCAGCAGGCAACCCTCCCGCCCTTGCTAGTTGGTGCTTCCTCCAGCAGGGAAGGGAGCTGTGGCCTCTGGTGGCAGAACAGGGGAGAAATAAGTTTAAAACCTTTCTAAATCTCCAGTCCAAGGGCACCAAGGCAGGATCTGTACAGTCTGACCCCGGCCAAAATATTCAGCCTCTGATTAGGTTCGTACTGCCCTTGAAATTCAAGTGACTGCTGTGTGTCGTGGGCTCCCCTGCTGTGGTCAGGGTTTCCTTGCTGCAGCCAGAGGCTCGCCTGTCCTGCACACGCCATTGCCCAGCCAGGGTGGCAGATTTCGGAGAAGTCCTTCAGCGACTCATTGAGAACATGCCCCGCCACCCAGCTCAGCTATTGCAGCTCTGAAGTATGCAGCCAGGGTTATCAGCATTTGAGCACTTTGATAGTGGCTCTGTCTCTCAGTGCTTTATAACAAGCCCATTGCACAGCAGTGTTAAGAAGCTTTTAACAGTTCATGCTGAAAGATTAAGTTGACTCAGACACAGATGTGTGTGAAAAGCAAGCAGAGGAGTTTTGCTGCTTGCAGGGAGAGCCCAGGCCAAATGGATTTTAGTAACAACACCTGTGATTAGGGTGAGTGAGTTGTTTATCAAACTGTGAAGCTTTTGCTTCCGATGCATGATGTCTTTATGCTTCCAGAGCAAATCTTCTCTTGGCAATGGTGGTACCCATTCCACATGGGACCGTGGCTTCACACCTTCCTGGGTGCTTTCCTTTCATCGTCACTTGTTTCTTTGGGTGTGAACTGCAAGTCACTGAAGAATGAGTTTCTTTAGGTTGCTTTTCACCTAAAGGAATGTGGCAAAAACATCGTTTGTGAGCTACGTCAGCGCAGCATCTGAATGTTGCTTGAGCGACTGACGATCCCCTTCCATCCTGCTACAGGTGCAGCACGGCACAGCACAGGCAGGAGCCACCGCTGTTGCATCCACTCCTGCTGATGTGACCTTGCAACCTAAGTTCGGAGGTCCTCAGTTTGCAGACTGCCTGAATCCGAATGAAATGACATTGTTGATCCTAGGCACACAGAGCCTTCAAAAAGACTCTTCATTCCTATTAGCTTTGCCACTAGAGGAGGTCAGCCGCACCCTTTCTGCTGCAAAGCTTTGGCTGCTGAATGCTCCCCTCCTGCATTTTTCTTTGCACAGGCAGTTGGGTGCAGACAACTGGGTCATGCCAGGAGCCAGTGAGATTAGGGAGGGTGATATGGGGAGTTAGGAAGGGATATAGAGAGTGAAGTCATTCCTGAGCATCAGGTCCCCAGATCTGTTTCCTCATCAGTATGGTGGTACGTTATCACTAGCTGTAGCTGAATACACTAGACCTGCTGACTTTAAAAGGACTTCCCAAGTGAAAACTCCACCCAGTCTCCCCCTTTCTGCCTCACCCTCAGCATTTCAGCAGTATGGAGCAACAGAGCAAGGACAGCTTTCATCACATGGGGCCTCTGCATCTTGGGTTCGATCTTCCACTCAAGCAAGCCCCGGGCTTGGTGCTTGGCGTAACTCTTGTTGCTGATGCTGGAGGGACATGGAACACGTTCATAGACATCTGAAAAGGTTTGCACATCACCGTGGTTGCAAAGGTATCTCATCAAGTGGAGCTGTCTGTGCTTGGATATTATATTTCAGTGGTTAGTAGGATGTTCTGTTATGGAGAGCTCAGGTATGTGTGTAGCAATCTTTGAAATAATTAAAACAGCTCATGTGAGAAGACTATATGGTCAGTCACACCTAAAAATTAATTGCCAGGGAAGGCTGGTGCAATAGTCTGTTAGCTGAGAAATTATTTCTCTAGCTCCATGCATAGCAGGCTCCTCAATTTGCTAAACGCAGTGGAGCTGGGAAGATTGGTTTCAAATGATAAAGTAGTAGATTGAGATTTATTTTTAAAGGTGTCCCACAAACAGGAACAGAGTGCACAATCACGGGGGTTTTATTTCTTCACAAAATGTGTTAAGAGCCTAAAACTGTTGGCTTGTTGTTTTAATTTTTTTTCTGCTTAATTTTTGCTTCCAAGTGGGAATGCAAAGCCTGAAATTTCATTAACTTTGTCAAGGTTTTGCTGAAGCTTCAGTAGTGAAATAGGGATGTTGTCAGATCTGAACTGAAAGGCTAGAAAACATCTATTCCCCTAATTGTTTGTTTGCCATTTGAGCTAAACTTTTTTAGCATGAAGCAAACAAAAATTATGTTAACGGATTAATAGCAACAGAAATTGTATATTGTACACTAGTATAATATCTTTGTGATAATACTGCTAATTTTTCTGTTGCCCATAGAAAGTTCAAGAAAACAAAAAAGTAGGAAATTCAGAATTCATAATATAAGCAACCAGCAAGACTGAAAAAAAGGAGGACTTTCAGCTTTTCTTTTTGCACAAGAAGCAAAAGATATTCTTGCCATTTGGAAGCAATTTTTGAGGATTCTGAATTACTAGAAAGGAGTACTTTCAGTTTCCATTCTGCTCTTCAGTTTTGCATAGATTTTTTTCTTGTTTGGGGACTGTATTTTTGTCACATGCACTCAGGATGTTAATCCCGTCAATTATTTATATATTTCATGATAGATTTAGAGCCAGCCTTTTCCACCCAAATACACATCTGGCCTACGTAGTTTCAACTTACAAAGGGATTTTTTTACAACTAGATATTAAAATACTGTCTCGGTTCACTGGTCCCCGTAGAATCATAGCAACAATGTGGTAGCAAAACATATGGAAAGTCTGTCCTTGCAGCTGATGGCGAAACAGGATTTTGTAGAAGATGCTCCTTTTTTGTGTAGTGGAGGACTGCAGGCAGCAGCCTGCTGCTGGGAGGTTTTTTTCCGTCTGAGAGGTAACATGGCTGATGGTTCTGATATCTTACCATTTGTTTACTTGTAATGCCTGCTTCAGCCACACAAAAACACCCCTTACAGTGCCAGAGTAGTCACTCATGCTCAATCTGTTGTTTATGAGGCATTAGAAGGTGGGTTAATAAACAATATCAGTCCTCCAGGGAACACTTTTATATTTCCTATAGCATTTTATAGACTATAGACTCCTATAGGCTCCTATATTTCATTATGTCCACATTACACCCCGATGGCAAGAACAAAATGCGAAAGTCCTTATTTCAGGCAGGTTTAAATCTGTGTTAATTAGCCGATGTTGCAATGTTGTGTCATCGTCTCACTCTCAACTTTTGAAAGAAACTTCACACTCCTTTCTGGCCATTTTCACCTGCTTTAACCGTGAAAAGGCGAAGATTGGACTTGGTCCCCTGCCCTGCTGTAAATTCCCTTCGTGGTCCTTGGCAAATTGTTTGCTCTTGCTGTGATTTGGTTGCTGATCTGTAATAGAGAAACAGCATATTACTAACCAGTCTCCTGACGTGGGGAGCAAAACTACGTGGCTCAGCTACTATAGCAATGAGACCCTGAATTCAGGCGTGTATTTTCATGGGCACAGTGCTAGACATCCAGAGCAGTCCTTGGTGGTCTGCAAAGCCCTGCGCAGCTTCTGCTGCTGCCTTTCGCATCTCCCCTTGGCCTCATCTCACCCCTCTCTCTTGGCAGATGTGCGTGCAGTGCGACCAGCTGCATTTGAAGCACGTCATGTCCTGCAAGGGCAAGGTAACCAGGATCCAGCCAAGCTCTTGCTGCCCGGTACGTGGAGGACAGGATGGGACATGATGGGACAGGGTGGAGGAGGCAGCAGGGAATTACTTTGGTCTGTGGGAGAAGAAGAAGGGCTTTCTCAGTTTATTGTGGTTTTTATCAAAAAGCTTAAAAGAGAGGGAACAGGAGGAGGTCTAAGGAGAAGAAGGTAACAAAGAAATGTACTGAAGACAGTTTACTTTTAAAGCAAAGCTAGGCTGCCACACACACCCAGGCGTTGATTCCCATTGCATCCCGTGCTGCAGTGGGGATGCCCCCAGGCTTCTGCAAGAGGGGTTGACTGCAGAAAGTCCCCACCAGGCTTGAATGTGAGTTTAGTATTACCACCCTGGGGAGGGGAACTGTCTTGGCTCCTCTGCCACTTGCATCCTGAGTATTTCCCTTCTCTGCCTCATGCCGGTTCCAGTACAGGGACCTCGTGGGAGCTGGCAGCCATCTGGCTGTACTGTCACATCCTCACAGGCAGGCAGGCTTGTCTCTGAGGGTAAAGCAACTCTTCTTCCAAGGCTCCCTTTTGCAGTGTAACCAGATGAGGGGAGGTGTACAATGCCCCACGTGTAAGCACCTCCATTTCCCAGACTGCTTGGCTGGAGGAAAGGTAAAAGATGCGGCTGCTCTGCTGGTGTGAGTCTCAGCAGTACCAGTGTGCTCCCACCTGGCATCTGCCTCTGCGCTGGAGGGGGGGAATTAGCAGAGGCGAGGGATGAAGTGCATCGGCAGAGGCTGGTGAGGGAGCCTGCAAAAGGTCTGCCTCTCTATGCCTCTCCGTGAGCAGCTCTTCACCTCCCTGAGAGGAGCGCTGCTCCCCAGGATGACAGAAGCACTTCTTTTGTTTCAACAGCCTGCACTGACTGGAAGGGAAAAGATAAAATTTGAAGGAAAAAGAAATGTTTTCGGAGCTGTTCCTTACTTCAAATGTGCCAGCCTGCTTTCAGTCTTAAACAATCTCTTTGTTCACAAGGCTGGGACATTTCCCTTGGCCAGGAGGGAGCTGAGACACTTCGCTTTGCAGCTGGCACTTGGCATATGGTTTTGCTGTTGCACGCAGAAGAATGAATGAAATGAGCTTTGGGCTTCCAGGAGACCTCATGGCATCACAGCCAGGGATATTTATTATGCCCTCCCTGTGCTAAGAGATCCTGGTTGGCACGCACACAGCCCTACATTTTAGGTTTTAAGACAAGTTAGTTTTCTTTTAAATATGTTGCAAGAAAAAAAATCTGTTTATTATTACAGCCTGCTGTGAGGGGCATGGTTTGCCCTTGGCAGATTGTACTGGGCTACCATTCAGTCAGAGCCCTGCAGAAGTTAACCAGTTTGGCCAGCTGCATTAGCAGAGGCTTCGTCTATACTAGTAAATCTGAACATCTGTACAGCTTAATGGTTAGCGTGCTCCCTGGCCACATTTTGGCCTGTGCCAACCAGCTCCAGCTCAGAAAAGGCCCAGACTCCGTTTGGGTGAGAGCTTGTGCAGAGACTCTTCCCATTTATTTCTTTATAAACCAATTAACCCTGAGTCTGGTCTCAGTTTCTGTTGATGTCAGAGCCCCCGGATGCGCCTGGGATAAAGCCCAGGATTCACTTTAAGGCTCTGAAGAACTTATTGCATGAATACAGGTAGCACCTTTCCTGGTGTTTGACAACATCTCTAGGTCTACAGACATATCAGCAGGCAAGAGGGGTTAGGACACAGCCATCCTGTTTTGGTGGAGAATTTAGGTGGCTCGACATGATTCATGCCATGCCCCTCAGCCCTTGGACCTCTCATCCAGCTTTATTTAATAACATAAGACGCAACCAGACGTGGAGCGGGCCATCGCTTGGCTAGAGGAGTGGTGAGGACAACACCTCCCAGGTAGTCCTGCTGCTGCCAGAGGTACAACCTTCTGATGCACGGAGGGATGGTGATGGCCTTTGGTCACCAACACGCTGGGACCAATGTAGGGGATTCGTCTGCCTGCCACACAGCAGCTTTCAGCAAGTCTCATTTCACTCTGTAGTGTCAGGCTGGCAACTTTTGTGATGGTTTTTGGAAGATACTTCTTTTTTAGGTTCCATTTGGCTTCCCTAGTGCAGATGCAAGTCTCCATGAACCAGACTCTGCATGGCCTGGACGGAGATAAATTTACACAGGTGAGATTTTAACACAAACAAAATCTGCAGGAGGTTATAGGATTAACATTCACCCTGAGACAACAGGGGCTGCTGAGCCTCTCGATGAGAAAAAGTAAAAAAATGGGAAAATGAAGAGGACCAGGTTAAGAAAACCAACTCTGCTTCACCCAACTAGAAAAATTAAGCCGGGCAAGCCTGTGAGGATGGCAGAGGGTTCAAGCAAAGTAAATGTTCTTGCTATCGACTGACCCCAACTCACCTACACCCTTAATAAATAGTGCAGTCTGGAGAAGAGGCTGGTGACAAGGAGCAGGGGCAGATGCCATAACCAGTATCGTGCCAGCCCCAGCGCCAAAGTTGGACGTCTCCGGCTGTGGTAGGAAGGCAGGCAGGAGAGGAGCTGGCGGTGAGCTGCTGCTGTGAGACGGCTCTCTCTCTCTCCTGCCGCTGTCTTTTTTGGACTGTTGGTTGAGCAGAGCTGATGTTTGTTCTGGTACCGTCTGCTCTTTGCAGACCTTTCAGCAGTAAATCCAGCTATGGCAGCCTGATACTGCTTCATAAAATTAACCCTCAAAAGGCTCCGGAACAGCTGCTGAAGGGAGAGTCGCACCTCAAAGAGTGGTACAAAGCTGCCAAGAAATGGGGTGGGACTGCTACACATCCACAACATATGGACACATTGGCCATAGGCTTCCTTGACACAGAGTGGATGCAGTCAGCTCTCTGCTCCCTGCAGAAACCCATTGCAGGGGTTATATCCTCTGGGCTGCATCCAGCCCACCAGGATCCTGTTTCTCAATTGGGTTTCTGAGATGTTGGCAACGTATAACCAGAGCATCCTTTATCTCTGTCTTCTATGAAATGAAATGTTTCAGAGACTCCTTGCCACCTACAACAGGCATTACTGCCTTATCCTCTCATATCCTGCCTATGGCATGGTCCAGTGGCCTGATCTCCACCTGTGCAATAGAAACATCAACGCACTTAGCTTTGCCGTGAGTTTCAAGGTTGTAGCTACAACCACAATGTTACCTCCCTTGCCTCCAGCTGTTCCAGGCTGTCAGGATCAGATGCAATGTCCTCCATAGGAGCATGGCACTCTGCCCATTCATGTCTCCAGATGCCTCCTCAACCAAGGTAAGCATTGTCTTAAAACGTGGGTGCCCCAAGACAGCTATTATCTGCCTGTTATTTCGGCAAGCTCTTGAAGAGCTGTTTTGTTTTCATTTTACAAGGGTACCTGTACCAATCTGCTCCTGGTATGAGCCTTTGGGGATTTCAGTGCACAACCTGAATTTCTCTCCTTCTGGATGCCTTTAGAGATAAAAAATGTCTCCTTTCTTGTCGTATTTTGCCTTGTTTTTATTTTGTAGCTGGATGCTGGTTCACGTTCTTTTTTGTTTAGATCTTCCTTACAATGAAAACACTTTATACTGCCTAATGCCCACACTTCTTCCAACACACCTCCGAAAGTCTTACAGTTTCTGTGAGAGTGACATCCATTGCAGACGATGCCTTCAGAGAGAAAAACACTCCTCTGTTATTCACTCAACACTGAACAGATACAGCAAATTCCCCCACCCTCCTGTTTCCTTTGTGGAGGCAAGGGCAGATGCAAAAGAACATCTCTTTGGGGATGAACAGATGCTTCCCAGCTGATCAAGATGGTGTAGCTGTGCCGTACCTGTATGGTACACAGCCCGTATTGCAGAAGCCACCTCCTGGCGCTCCTGCTCTGAAAGATGAGGAAGGGATTCCCGCCTGTCTCCTGGTGTAGACGTGCTGTCAACCCCTGTCCACGTTCTTATACTCAGGCCTAGGTCTGAGATATTTTCTGCAGCCCCAGCCAGTCTCTGCAGTGCAGGATCTGTGCAGCAACGGTTACCCTGTCCCTCTGTGGCTGCTACAGCCCTGGCATCTTTTGGCAGTGCCTCTGGGACGGACGCGGTGTGCCGCTGGCCATCCTGCCTCCACTCTGGACGGTTTTTGTCTACTGCCAGGAGATTTCTACCCTTCTGCTCTACCTGCATGGAGGATTGGGAAATGTATCTGTTGGTAAGCCAGCCTGTTTTCCCAGCTAGGAATAACTAACTACCATTCCCAGAGTTGCTGGTGGGCAGACATTTTATTCTTTAACATAAACCTAGACAAAACAGTTCATCAAAGATTTGCCATGCCTCTGCCACAACCTACTTCAAGAACACCCCATCTCCACCTACTAGATCCTCTCCAAGCATCTTTTAGAAGTATTCCTCCAGTTCCACTAAGCTAGGAATGAGGGCTGAATTTAAACAAGCAGACCATGTCTCACAAAAAAGCCTTTGCTCTTGAACTGATTTGGATGTACAGCAAGCCGACCAACCTTCACAGCCTGCACACTTTTCAGATAGCTATTTGGCTTCCATCGGCTATCAAATGAAGGTATTGAAGCAGATGAGATTGTCCCACATTTACACAGGTAGGAATGAAAACGTCTTGCCTGGGATTTTCAGATGACTAACGTGACTTTGTGTTTTCAGATCAATCTGCTGGAGAGTGACAGGTGCAGTGGAGAGAAGGCAAATTTCATACTGGGATGTCACTACACAAATCAACCGAACTCAGATGATAAGAGCAAAGCAATAGAAAGGAGTTTGGGAAGGGGGAGAAAGGGTAAGTCATCTCTTTGGTCTGTGTACAGACTTTTATTAATGTGATATTCAAGAGAAGTGCTATTCTCCCCCGCCTTTGCAGTGTCCTTTGCACAAAACCTTAAGGAAAAATTGCTTTGGCTCTGTCAAAATGGAAATTACTGCTACTTTTGCTCAGCGTCAGTTCTGGTGGCACTCCAGGTTTCTTGCCCCACATCTGTCCAGTCCCACTGCACATACTGGCTGTCTGGGTCCTCGATTCCCTGTCGAGACCCAAAGGGAGACCTGCGCAGGTACCCATGGTGATACAGAGATGTAGGTGATAGTAGATGAGCCTCCTGCTATTGTGGCCCTGCCATGGAAAAAGCTACTCAGCGGAAGAACAGGAGGCCACGAGCTGGTGGCAGAAGCATGGTAGCCCTTGTCTGCTGGACCGAGACTCCAAGTGCTGGAAACTTTTCTCACTGCAGCCTTTGAATGCCACCTCCATCTAGCTGTACCAGCCTTGCTCCCTCCTGGGACACAATCGGGTCAGCAGGAATGCTTAGGCCTGTACAGGTAATGCTGTTTCCCCAAAAAGAACACAGCTCGCTGGCTGAAAGGATTTTTCTGGCCAGCATAATCACATTTACATGAAGGCTTTTGCCAGATTTGCTATATTGGTCGGGGGTAGAGAGCAGGCTGAGGGTAAATTACACTCTTAGAGATAGAGCTTTGCCAGAAAAACTTTTAGTGTGGCTTATTCTTAACAGCTGCTGTTCTGCTGCTATATCTCCAGTTATTTTTAGTTTGCCTTTGCGATAGACAGACCTGTACCTTTCTCATGAATATCGTGAAATTTGCCAAGTTCAGAGTGCACATTTTAATTAACTCAGTGTTTGCTCGAAAGAAAATGATATTGCTGTACTTTCATTTGACGATTCAAGTAACACTCGCTGGGTGTTCACTCCTGACCTGCAAGCCCTCATAGTTAAAACAAGCTGGGGGGTGGTGGGGGAAGAAAGGCATTTTTTGGCAAGGAAACTGCTGCCCTCAGGCTATTAATGCATCTTAATCCTGAACAGAAAATGAAATCACTTTGGGCAGGTGCCAAGCAATACAATGACTTTCCTCTGATTTCAGGGAGTTCTTCTTGAACAGCTTTCCCGCATGAAGTAAGAGCCATGCTCCTAGGGCTTCATTCTGCTCTCACTTTACACCCATTTTATACCCCTACCAAGGCAGTGTCCCAGCAGAGTTTCCCCAGATTAGTGAAAGAGGAGCCGACCTCATTGGTGCTGTTATTTATTATTTGTATTATGGCTCAGGGCCTGTATTTACTGTTGCTGACACTGAACTTCATGCCTGAGGAGCCAGAAGGCACATTTTTCATTCTGATTGTGCTTTTGAGCATAATTACCTCTAAACTGCATCATTTGCTGGTCCCCTGATAGTGTAACTCAGAAAGAAAGATGTCTAAACCTCTTCCTGCAAGGCAGAAGACCTGTGATATCGGGCTGCTCAAAGAAGCCAAATAGCATCCCCTTGTCGCTGATTTGTCTTGGGGTGTGGTGCCTGGTCCTCTTCAACTACCCTGATGCCGCAGTGCTGACAAAAGGGGCTGTCCCACTTCTCCAGCTCCCCTGGGGACTTCTGGCCACCTCTTATCCCCCCCATATGGACCTGGCACAAGGGGCTGCAGGGTGAATCAGATCAGCTCACTTATTCAGCTGGAAATTAACCCAGGAAAACGTCCACGGGGTGAGTGTGCTGGTCTGAGCGGTTGCCCAGCCATGCAATGATGGGGAGAGGTGCAGGAGCAGGATGGCTTTGGTTGCTGGCAACCCACATTTAAACGTCCTCCGAGTAGTTGTTGGGAAGATGTTGGCTCCCTCCTTGACGTGGGCAGAAATGTGGGCATCGCACAAGAGGGGAGCAGCAGGTGAGGAAAAGGAGCAGAGGGGAGCAGAGCAGGGGCACGGGGGATTTTGGGAAAGACGGCGAAAGAGGTGGGCTGGAGGTGAACGCTTTGTGGGCGGTGGGGATTGGTGAGGAACTCAGGGCAAATGGATGCAAGACAAAGCGAGCTCAGAGGGAAGGGACTGGAAGAGAACAAAGCACAAATGGGGGGTTTGGTGAGGAAAAAGTGCAAAAGAAGGTGTCCAGAGCATAACAAAGTGTGAACAGAGGGATGTGGCGGGGAGCCGATGCTACTGCCCCTAGATCTGATCCTGACCCTGGCTTGCTGACTTCCCTCCCCAGCTGCCCCCGCTGCTCCCTGGCACAGAGTGAACAAGGCTGGAGAGGAGGAGAGCTTGGATGGGTCCTCCTGAAGAGAGGAGAGAACAAACGGGGGGGTGTCTGCAAGGGCAGAGGGGGAGACCAGGGTCCTGGGGGGAGCAGAATATGAACAGGGGTCTGGAGGGGAACAGCACACATATGGAAGTTCTCTAAAGGAAAATGTTTCTGCACAAATACAAATTATCCAGGAAAAAACCCAAACAACTGGGCAGGATGGGCCCGGTGGTGAGCGGATAGCTGAGCCTGTAAGGAAAACTCTGCTTTGACAGGCTGGAATGGTGTGCTGAAGGAGAAGGTCTTAACGGGGTCAAACCAGAAAGGGGCACAAAGAAAATTAGTTATGAAGAGCCATTTAGCATTTGAACAGAGAGGGCTCAGAGAGCACAGGCATCTAGAAAAAGAACGTGGGGTGCTGGTACCTCATAAAATAGAGAGCCAAGGACAGCAGAGTGCTATAGGCATTGCTGAGAGAGGAGGGAGGAAGCGGAGAGCCTGAGCTACATCCAGCAAAGTGACGCATGCAGCACAGGTACATCAGCAGGACGTCGGTGGGATGCATTGCACCGCACAGAGCAACAAGCAGACCTGACTCTCGGGAGTCCAGGTGAGAGCTTGTCATTCGAGCAGTTGGAAAGGTACCTGGCCACAACTCTGACTGCAGAGCACCTCTGAGGACAGCAATTCAGCAGCAGTGACGCTGCACTCTTCCTGACACGACACAGAGCTGGAGAAAAGCGGTGAGGCATCTCTAATTCTGGTAACAGGGCCTAGGAGACACGCTGGTGACATTGGATCTTCTCATGGGGGCACAGGTCAGCCACTACCCTGGGATGGAGTAAAGGAGAAGCACAGCCCGAGCCACCCCGTGAACACCACTGTGAGACTGGCAGGCTGCAGAGACCTGCATTTGGCACCGCAGGGAAATGCAGTGTTTCATGCAGGCATACATCAACATGTCAAATATCTCCAGTTCCGTGCTATAGAAATGCCAGCAAAACTGGTCCTGGGACCAAAAGCCTTCAGTCCCTGAAATCTGATAAAAAATCGTAAAGCCTGCCTCACAGTAGAGAAAATCAAATGCTTTCCTGGATTTGGAGGACATGGGATGGAGTGCCAAACACAGACCTCATGAACAGTTTGTCAGGGCCCTGAGTGCATTCTCCCCCTTCTAGGATTTTAGCTGGCAGCTCCAGACCAGCTGGCTGGTCAGAGCTGGTGAGGAAAAACAAGCTGGAAGAAGCTTTTGTGGAGGAACCCCTGCATAGCTCTGCTGAGATGATTTCGTGGGGGGGTCCCCGCTCCTTAGCCCAGGAGCTGGTTTTAAGTCATGGCTCTCTCACGCTTGGTCCCCGCCTGAGCTGCGCCGTGATGGATGATTTCTCCTCTGCTGAAGGGGAATTGAATCGGCAGGAATCGTTGAGGATGACATCCCAGGCTCCCTTGGGATTCCCTCGCCAGCAGAACCCCTCCCTGCAAGAGATCAGCGGCGGCCTAAAATTATGAACCCAGCAGCACATGCACCGTGGCATCCACCACCGGCAAGACTCAGAAAGGACTGGGGAGCAGAGCCTGCGCCACAGCTAAAGACAATTGAGCGAGTGGAGGAAGCACCGGAATGATTTTGCACAATAATCACAGGGAAAGAGAGAAACATCATTATAATCTATAGCTGCATAGACTATTGAGACACAAAGAAAGCAGTAAGAGAAAACATTGCTCTTTACACACCCAAGATGAGATCACCTATCTGCTCTCTACAGCAAATATACTCCGTGTACTACATGCTCCATCTGGGCACTAGCAGTTCAGGCTGGGCCAAGAAAGCAGGATGTTAATGACTTTAAGAAGACAGCATTTCAAGTGGCTGCCTCTTAAAATACTGCCTATCCTGGAGATACACCCCAAAATATTAATGAAATAGCACAAAGCCGGTGAAGCACTCTTGATGACATTCTTAGGCATGACAGACCTAGAGAAAAACATGACAAAAAACCCCTAATAGCATTACCTACAAGCAGCAGAGAGTGCAGCCTAAAATTGAGTCACAGCAAAATGCAAATCCACGTAGAGGAACTGAATTATTTTGTCCACGCTGCAGAAAGAGGAGGCGTCAGATTTGATTGAAAAGAAAGCAAGCAGCTAATGAACAGCAACTTCCCTCTAGAAGTCAGCAACCACACAAGGAGTATTGACATACCTGTTAAGATATATACCATGAGCAGCATAAACGCACAACTTATGAACTGGGGAAGGGTATAAATGAGGAAGACTAAGAAGGGGTAATGATAAGGAAACCTTGAACAATAGCTCCAAAGGCTAATCAGCAAAAGCTCCAAAGGCTAAATCGGCAAAAGCAAGGAAAGTACCATGTCAGACGGTTAAAGTAGTAGGAAGGAGCTCTGGTGGCGTATGGATGAACTGAAGCCAATGCTGCAAAACTATATTCCTAGAAAAGCACTTGTTTGCCCTTGTCTGGATGTCAGAGTTTTCTCTGGCACATACTGGACCATGGGCTAACATTGCAAGCGATTTGCAGTCCCCTAGGAGATGTTCTTCACAAGCCTCACGCTCGTGTACCACCAAGTCATTAGCATGTAATTCTAAAACTAGAAAGATTTAAATTGAAAGGGAAAATATAATCAGGGGAAGACAAGTTCTAGCATAGCTTCTTTTCTGAAATTTCTTACAGAATAGGAAAAAAAGAAGAGGAAGAGTTTGAGGAAGGAATCCATAGTGATAGTCCAACACCTAACAGTGCCTACAAATAAGTTATCAGAAATAATAGCAAGAGAAGCAGAGTGTGGAATGTGCTGGATTTTAAAAAGAAGCAAAGAGAGCAGTGACCTGCACAAGAATAACAAGCTCCCTTGGCTATCACAGACTTTTGGAATGAGAAAAACATTGTCTGCAGAAGAAAAGACTAAGGCTGAAAGGTAAGGAGAAACAGTGATTCCTGGCAAAATGGATACAGAGGACCTGAAGAAAGATGGGTAAAGGGCATTTTGCTATAGTGCTTTATAAAAAGAAAGTAAAAGAAAATATAACTTTTTGACACGGTGTGAAAACACGAGTAGAAGGAAATATTAGACGTGGTTGCTCAAACAGAAACAGTACTGCAAGAGGTGAATCATGGTTTGTGTTATTGGCAGCAACTGACAATCGATGCACTCAGCAGAAGAGATACCACAGCCTGCTTATCGCAAATTATTGTTAGAAGGCCGTTTTTGTTTAGCTACGCCATTAGCTAACAAATTTTCTGGCACTGTGTCGAATCCCGCGAAGGCAATGTTCGCTCAGTATATCATGATGCCTGCAGCTCTTCAGATAAAGTCAGTGGAGTGAGATGGTTCAGGAGAAGTCCCTGGGACGTCAAGCGCTGCCTGTGTGATTAATGTGTCGGGGCGGGGCGGGGCTGTGAGGAGCTGGGAGCCAGCTATTGATGGAGACATGCACAGAGTTGTTGTACTGTTAATACTTGTTATCATCTACAGTTTCTGAGCTGGCCTTAGAAATGTTGTCACCAGCAGGGAGGCCATTTACACCCCAAGGAATGTGCTCACTAAATGACACAGCAGAGTTCAAATGCAATGGCAAGCTCTTCCTTTTCTTCCCACTGCCTCCTCCAGATGCCCCTTATTTGAATTAAAAGGCAGCGTATGTCATGCTCTGAGCTTTTTTCCATTTGTTGATGGGATGTAAAGATGGGGAGGCGAATTTTAAGAGACTCAGCAAGTGATTCTGAGATCCCATTTCCTCTTGTTTGTGTACACGTGTGTGTGTGGAGATGAACTGAGCCGAGGGGTGGGAGGGTGGCTTGAAATGTTGACTTAATTTAATGCTGATCACTGTTTGCTGAGGTCAATTGCAGCCAAGACAGTGCAAGACTTTGGGTGTTTGATATGGCATAAAAAGTGTCGGAGACTGACTCCTGCAATTTAGGGAGATGGTTTAGTGGGACTTGGCATTGTTAGGTTTACGGTTGGACTCGATGATCTTAAAGGTCTTTTCCAAACTAAATGATTCTATAATTGAATTTTGACATTCATTAATTCAAAGAAGAAACCTGTGGTTTCAGACCAAAATATGGAAAAAGTGACCCAGCTAGAACCAAAGACTAAAAGACAAGAGAAAAACTTTGCCAACGCCTCTGTTTCTCTGAAAGCCCAACATGAACCCCCCAAATTTCTCACACCTCCACGAGGGGACAAACAAGCACTGAAGCAAGAATGGCTCTTCATCTGCAACAGGTGTCAGAAGAAAGAGGTAAGCGGTTTATCTTCCCTTTGAACACCAAACGATACTTTGTGTTGGTCCCAGCGGTGGTGTAATTTTTGGCCCATCTCAACAGAACTGCAACAATTTTGCAAGGGGAAGGAGATGGCCAGCAGGACTGTGCAACCTCGGTCTCCAACCTGAGCATGCAGGGAGGAGAAAAGAGAGCTTATTTTAAAGGTGGGCTACCCAACATCACATCCAATATGCATTTGCAAAAGACAACTCAGTCCTGGCCCCTTCTGAAGTGCCAGGCTCACCAAAAAAAACAGTACCTCATGGGGCTTTTGTTGTTTTCAAAGGTCTGTAGTTTGAGCATTTTAGGACATTGAGGGATGTAAGCTGTTTAGTGAGATTAAGGAATTCCTTTGTGAAACTTGTGTTGCTTTCAGTCCTGCTGCACTGTCTTTGAACCCTGTGAAAGGTTTAGCCGACAGTTATCTACAGGCTGAGCTCCCAGAGAGTGGGGTTACATGACTGGGGGGGACCTCAGATGTCTCAGGTACTAGTTTTAGGGGTCCGAGTTGGTGGGCAAGAGGGTCCACATCCCCGGAACTGGTGTCACACAAGGGGGATGAGTCTGGGAACATGCACTAACTGCCCCAGGTTATAAACCATGAGGTGACTCTGTTCAGCTGCCTCCAGCAAGAATAGTTGTGAGACCCAGTGAGGGATCTGGACAGGCTGGATCGATGGGCTGAGGCCAACCGGATGAAGTTCAATAAGGCCAAGTGCCGGGTCCTACACTTTGGCCACAACAACCCCATGCAATGCTACAGGCTTGGGGATGAGTGGCTGGAAAGCTCCCCTGCAGAAAAGGACCTGGGGGTGTTGATTGACAGCCGGCTGAAGATGAGCCAGCAGTGTGCCCAGGTGGCCAAGAAGGCCAACGGCATCCTGGCCTGTATCAGAAATGGTGTGGCCAGCAGGAGCAGGGAGGTGATCGTGCCCCTGTACTCAGCACTGGTGAGGCCGCACCTCGAATACTGTGTTCAGTTTTGGGTCCCTCACTCCAAGAAGGACATTGAGGTGCTGGAGCGTGTCCAGAGAAGGGCGACAAAGCTGGTGAGGGGTCTGGAGCACAAGTCTTATGAGGAGCGGCTGAGGGAACTGGGGTTGTTTAGCCTGGAGAAGAGGAGGCTGAGGGGAGACCTTATCGCTCTCTACAACTACCTGAAAGGGGGTTGTGGTGAGGTGGGTGTTGGTCTCTTCTCCCAAGTGACCAGCGACAGGACAAGAGGAAACATCCTCAAGTTGTGCCAGGGGAGGTTCAGGCTGGATATTAGGAAAAAGTTCTTTACTGAGAGAGTAGTGAAACATTGGAATAGACTGCCCAGGGAGGTGGTGGAGTCACCCTCCCTGGAGGTATTCAAGGAGCGTGTGGATGTGGCATTGTGGAATGTAGCTTGATGGACATGGTGCTGTGTGGTGTTGGGTGGGTTGGTTTTTGGTGTGTTGTGGTTTGGCTTTTTGTGGTGGTGGTTTTTTTTGTTTTTGTTTGTTTGGTTTTTTTTTTTTTTTTTTTTAAGGTTGGACTTGATGATCTTACAGGTCTTTTCCAACCTTAGTGATTCTGTGATTCTGTGATCGACTCATGGCAGACAGGTGACCATGCAGAGCAGCACTGGTCCAGGATGTAGCACAAACTAGCAGCAGAAGGAACGAATGCTCTATGCTTACTTTCTGCAAATCAAGGTGCTTTAATAAAGTACAAGTTAAATGCTTAGGACAGCAGGAGCTGAGTGAAGTTTTGTGGCTTTGAGTTATGGGTTACTCAACTGTAGCCATGTGCCAGTCTCCCACCCTGGCCAAACCTCAGCTGTAAAAGTCTGGCTGTTTCAGCAAATCTCAGTCCTGTTGTTTGTGAGGTCATACAGTTGCATGTATTTAGAATCAGAGAACAATGTGGGTGGGAGGAGACCTCTGGAGGTCTCTAATCCAACCCCCCACTCCCAGCAGGGCTAATTCTAAAGTTAGATAAGGTTGCTCAGGGCCAGATGAATCCTAAAATCTCCAAGGGAGGAGATTCCCCAATATCTCTACACACCTATTCCAGTGCTGAACCACTTTGCCCTGCCAAAAAAAAATCCATTGGGACTTTTTTTTTTTGTTGAATCTACTTGGAATTTCCGTTGCTGCAACCTATGTCCTTCAACTTGGACTTCTGTGTAGAGTCTGACTCTCTCATAACCCTCCCTTTAGTCAAAGTCAGCAAGTAAGCTGCCTCTTCTCCAGAATGAACACACCTTCTGTTCTCCAGGATGAACAAACCCAGGTCCCTCAGCTTCTCCTTATACATGATGTGCTCTGGATCCCTGATCCCTGATCTTCTTGGTGGACCCCATTCAGTAGATCACTATCACCCATGCCCTGGGAAGACCGGAACTGGAAACAGTGCTCCAGATGCAGCCTCATGAGTGTTGAATAAAGGGAAATAACCCCTTCCTGTGGCTTGCTCTCTTGCTTCTGCAGTCCGGTTTGCATGTCGCCTACATGCACTTCTGAGTTTTGTTCAACTAGTAGTCTTCTGGGAAACTAAGGCCTTTTTCTGCAAAGGTGTTTTCTAGACAGTCAGCAGCCAGCCTGCGCTGGGAACGGGAGCTTTGCAAGCAGTGCAAAACTTTGCATTTGTCATTGTTGAACTTCATGGGGCTTCTGCCAGCCCACTTCTCCAGTTTATTTAGGTCCTTCTGAATGGCAGCGCAGCCCTCCAGCATACCCACCACTTCTCCGAGTTTTACATAATCTGTGAACTCTTTAAGATGTCCTCTGCCTCTTTCTCCTCCTGTAGATTAGGATGTTAAATGGTATTGGTCCCTGTATTGACCCCCTGAGGAATGTTACTTGTAACTGGCTTCCTATTAGACTTTGGAATGTTGACGTCTCCACTTTGAGCTCATCTGTCCAGCCTGGTTTTCACTCTGTAGTCCAGTCCATGCCACCCCACGTTGGCTACAAGGATACTATGGGCCAATGTTCTAGTAATCCAACACTTCATTTTGGTGGAGGAGAAATACGCGCACACCTAGACATCAGCCACATCTTCTCTGCTGGCAAAAGATCAGCTGGACCAAAGCTCTCTGGAAAGTGGGAGAGCAGGACACAGGGCCAGGACTTGCACATGGCAGTAAAACTGTCAGGGAGTTCTGGCAAGCGGCCAGAACCACAAGCTGTCCAATCCCAGTCACAGATGGGTAATGGAAATTTGTGACATTTTGTACTTCAACGCAAAATCTGAACAGATTTTCATGAGACCACGTTAAAAAAAAAACACTCCTCTTTCTCTCCCTGGCTTATGTACCCCAACAAATCTCATAGTCTTGCTGCAACGCTGCAAGTATCACAAGAAAAAGGAAAGTCACAAAAGGGTTGGGGAGGAGCTTTTTTTACTTCATCTTAAGGAATGTGCCAGGCTGCCAAGATTTAGGAGTGTGAACTCCTCTGTAAAATCAAAGGAATCAGGATCCAGTTTTCAAGCCAGAGTCCTCTGGTTATTTCTACCAGTTGGCCACAGCAACCAGATAGCTGTAGCCCAGAAAGACTGGTTGGTATTTATGCTGATAAATCCAAACCCAGTTTCCTGAGGGGTCTGATGTGGTCAGCCGAGGATCTAAAAGAAAAAAATGAAGGGGGTGGCTCCTCTCTCTCATCTAAAGTTCTTGCTTCACCTCCCTGAATTTCTACTCCTTTCTGGAATGGTTCGAAAAACAAGTCTGCACTGTTATAACTATTCTTTTCCCAAGCCTCTTTTCAAAAAGCAAGGATGCTATTTCTGTAAGAACTTAAAAGGAAATACATGTCTGAGATGGAGAGCAAGAATGGAAAATTTCAGTACAAACAAACGGTGAATGTTTGGCAGCCGGGACCTGACAGGGTTTTGTAATATGCTGTAAGAGAGGGATTGTCTTGTTGGCTCTACCAACAGTCAGATTTCTAAGGAAAGAAAAAAATGTGCCCGTTGGAATGTTTTTTCTTTTGCAGAAAATGGTCCAAAAGGCTGTTACGGTGCAGAAGTAGCAGTTATTTTTTCAGATGGAGTCCAGTATGTTCCCCAAAAACGTCTGTCCCCTCCTTCTCTTCCTTTCCCTTGTCCCAGCCTTAGCCAAACTCTTTAGGCACAACTTTTTTCTACCTCCTGCTGTACTCAGCCTTCCCAGCTCCAGCCCACTTCCTTCTGCCTTCATTTTCCTGAGATCAGCCTTGCCAGCAGTGTGGAAAGGGAAACAAATGGCTTTAGCTTGTGTTTTCTGCACTTGAAAGGCTGTGAAATGATGGGAAGCTTTGGTGCAACCTTACCTGTCCGTCAGGAAGGTCAGTTGATGTTACATACCATTATTAGGAACGCAAGACTGTAGCCACCAGGTTTCACGGCGTTTCCCACCTCCCGTCAGGAAATGACCCGAGGAGGTACGTTTCTCCGCAGATCATCTATTGCTTTTCCCAAGGATACAAAGTTGGTTGTCTGGGCTTTGCTTTATTATGTTTCCATACACAAACACTAAAATGAGGCATTTCCACTACAGAGCAGTACTTTTGTTTGAAAGATAATCAACCATGAGAAGGTAAACTGGAGCTGTGTCTGAGGAGGAACACAACATCCATCTCTCCGTGTCATCACATCAGCTGAGATGGCCTGTACACTTCCCGCGCGCTGGGTGGGTGCACGGGTACCAGCTCTCATCTTCACAGGTTTGGGTGACAGCAGCAGCATGAGTTTCTTCACAGGGTGGACAAGTTTGCCCGTTTGATTCCCAGCTGGAGGCAGGGATCCTTGTTATTTCTGTGCTCTTCTGATGCCTTTGCCAGTTGCCCAAACAGGAGAAGGAAAGGCATTTACCTGCAATGCAGAAGGAAAGGCACTTACCTGCAATGCAGAACAGAGTGGCAAGGACCAGATGGGAAGAAAAGGGCTTGTATTGGGACAAGCCTCCTGGACCTGAAACGGGGAGAAGGCGGTGACAAAGGCGGGTGGCAAAGGGTGACTGGGGCTATGTAGGACGGGAACAGTAGGATCTGGACTATTGGGGGAGATCAGACTGGGAGCGGGGAGACACAGCCAGAAGCAGCTGAGGTGGAGGGGCTCTGGAGAGCCTGGGGAAAGAGTCTGGGAGGTGGGTGACTGGACAAGGAGCTGGAGGAGGGAACCTGGGAGTGGGAGATGGATGTCTGGGGGAGTGCCGGGGAGAAGAGGAAGGAGACTGAGCCTCAAAGCTGAAGGTAGGCAGGTGCTTTGGGGACCAAGTGGAGAAAGCAAGCAGGAAGCAGTTCTGAGGAGTGGAGGTGGTGACCGGAGAGAAAAGGGGACTGGGATGAGAAGGCAGCCCTGGGTACAGGAAGGACCGGGGCAAGGTAGGAATGAAGGAATCAGGCTGGGAAGCTAGGGCTGGGTCACACTGTCACCGGGAGTGGCTGGGCAGCAGCCACCCATCTGCTGCCCACCAGCCTCGGTGGGACGTGCTGGCAGCTCACGGGCAGCATTCCCTCCTCCTGCTGGGCCATTTACAGAGGCTGTCACTCCCCTTTGGTACAGGCTCCAGCCTCACCGGTGTTCTTGGTGGGTGTCCATCTGATACCACGGTGGGGGCGGTTGTTGTTGTTGTTGTTGGTTTTGGGGTTTTTTTATGTTACTGTTTTGAAAGATGGGACAGATGAGAGTCTTGCCAAGCTGAAATGCTTTGAACCATCGGGACTTGGAAGGTTATTTCAGATTGTCCCTTGCATCGCAATGAAACCACGAGTGACCCCCTCACACCAGTTGCTCTTCAGAGGCTCCATACATGGTCTCTGCCAGCCCGTGCACCATCACCTCAGCTAGGACACCCCTGCTCCTGACTTCCCTTTCTCTTCCCTCCCCCTTTTTGTGGGCTGATGTCTGTCTCCTCTGAGTGACACACTCATCTTCTTCTCTGAACAGGTACATCAGGAGACATCTGTGTGTGCTTACTGTATGGTCAAACCACGGGCTCCTCTGGAGTCCACCCGTACCTGCAGCGATTGCAGTGTGCCCTCTGCTGTCTTGCTCTCCATGTTGTCCAGCGTTCCTGAGATTTACAGAACCTGAGGCTCTGCCCAGAAGGAAAAGCGCCTGTGACCCCCGCCCTTGTACCATCTCAGCAATGTGTTGTCAGAGGTGTCCTCCCAAAATGTGGGAGGCAGTTTCTAGCTCGGAGCTGCGGTGGAAGGTGCTCTGCAATCGGCTTTGCAAGGGCTGTACCTCCAGGCTATGCCTTATGGAGCTCTGTCGTTATCAGCATGGCTCTCCTGCCTATGCACTGTGCAACCTCAAAGGATAGGAAGTCCCCAACCCTGAACTTTTGTACATGGACCAGTGACTAAAAACCATTGAAATGTAAAGAAAGACTTTTTTTTAAAAAGGAAGACATCCCAAGCAGGTGGGTCATGTAATCTAGTTCTGTTAACTACCATCTTACTTCACTAGGTATCGCCGTCCCACTAAAGGAAAGATAATTTTTTTTTCAGTTCTTTCCTTTCCATGGCTTGCACTACCTGTCCTGTCTTTGCACTCTCTGATGCATCCCTCCAGATTCGAATTCTTCCAGTTTATCTGCCTCAGTTCTGTCATGTTTTTTTTCAAACATCAGTATTTCCTTTTGTTTTTCCCCTTTTTTCCCTCTTGCCTGCTCTTGCTTCTCAGTTGCAAAAGCTGATACGTCTTCTTGGGTGTCCCGTATCTCTCCTTAAACATGTGTGAACTGACAAATGATCTATTGCCTTCTTACCAGAGTGTCTCATTTGTTCAGAACAGATTTCACTCGGGCAGCGTTTCTTGGCAGCCAAGGAAAAATCACCGTTGCTTTGGGGAAAATGTCTGATCTTTGCTCTGACCGAACAATGTAACTAAGTTGCTTTTAATTTTGTTTACTTTACCATTACAGTATTATGTTTGTAATAAAAGGAAGAACAAGATATGACCCCCAAAGGGGAGAGTGATTCAGTTACGTGAAGCAGTATACCATTAGTCTTAGATAAATTTGCCATGTTTTCCTACTGTTGCTGTATCTGCGCTCAAACGAAAAAAAAAAAAAGAAAAGAGGCCTTTAACCAACCTTATCCCTGATCAGACCAGATGAACAGGAACAGGAGGTGGCTCTGTGCAGCCAAATGCATATTTACCTACTATTAATGAAAGAAATGCAAATGAAGGAATTTGTAGAAAAGAATTAATGTAGTTAGTTATGTATTTCCAGTCAGCATTTTAGGTTATTTTTAGGTTTGTAGCAAGTTTACACTATTAATGCCTGAATACAAAACTATATAACGACCATAACTCCTAATTTGGAGCCATAGCCTAAATTCAAGCTAATTCCTGATGTTGAGTAGACTATAATGTCAGTCCCTGGCAGTGACTCAGGTCATCTGTGGCCAAGATCCATCCAGGTCCAGGAAGTTTCTCAGATCAGTCAACAGCTCCATTTCAGGTCACTGACCTCCTACGTATGGAGACCCCTACGAATGTTGAGGAACCTCCATGTCTGGGGACATAGGAGGGGGTGAGGGTAAGTTTAGGGAGGACAGGAAAACACTAAAGGCTTCACTGGGACAGTGGTGCGGCACTGGAACATGTGCCCAGAGAGGTGGTGGAGTCCCCATCTGCAGAGATTTTCAAGACTTGGCTAGACAGAGGCATGGTCAACTAAATGCGTGTTGGCAATAGCCCTGCTCCAGGTAGGAGGCTGAACTATATGACCACTGAGGTCCCTTCCAAGCCGGCATTTCTGTGATTCTGCAGGACTGCCCAAATCCCCATGGAGGCCCAGCCTGGCAGAGGTGCTCAGATCACATCCCCTTCACTTCGATAGTCAGTTCAGCTCTGCAAAGAGCTGCCAAGGAAGTAGTTGCTCTCCGTCTTTCACCATCTAACCAGGTGCTTGGAGCATTTACCCGGAGTTGGTGAGACATGCTGCTAGGCTTAGGGTGGCGAAAAGGGAGAGATGAGGAATTTTCCAACACTTTTGTTGAAATCATGAGGCTTGCGAGTGAGAATAAGTCAAACTCATCAAGCTAGTTGAAATGAGGTCCGGTCCAGAAGGTAGGGGTCGTGAGGTCTGATCCTGGAAACGAAGCCTGCCTATGCCTTTTGCTTCCCAGAATAGCCTGATAAAATGCAAAACATCATAGCATTGGGAATAGTATAACTCTGCCCAGACCTCCCTTGTCCTAGAGCAGCCCTTGCTCATGAAGCAACAGAGCCCCACTCCTTCCTGAGGAGGGTGCTAACAGATGAGTCCTGGCAAATCTTGCAGCAATATAAGATGTGGTTGTGAGTATCTGTTTAAGATCTCTGCTGTAGCTTTATTTCAGTTCCTAGAGCTGAGTTGGCTAGAAGGGGCCCTAAGTATGTGCTGTAGGGAACCTAATTTCATTTCTGGATGGTTCTCATCTAGTAGCTCCTTAGCTTTCTTGCAAACATGAAATAAGGCATTGCAGACTTTCCTTCTCAAGGCAAATGAGATCATGATGTTTGGAGAAACTTCAGCAGAAGACTCTCAGGACCAGAATGGCAAAGTTATGTGAGGATGCAGAAAGGGGCTTCGTGGGTTCTTCAGATGGGCCCTCCAGGCTTGGTGACCTCCTCTGCAGCTGAGCTTGATGGGATGGGGAGTCTACAGAGCAGACCCTGATGCCATTCCAGTAACTGGTTTCTGTTTGCACGAAGGGACTTGCTTAGGTCTGTGCAGTAAGTAGGTGGTCCAGCTCCAAGCTCCATACATGTAGTTCCCCCCAGCAGGGGATGATGCTTTGAGGGGGGGAAAGAGGAATCCAAACAGAAAGCGTCACTTGAGTTTTCCTTCCCTTTCTCCAACCCCCTTTGGTAGTTTTCTACAACAGGGGCAATTTGATCCCCAGACAGGGGGATCTCACAAAATATGAGTAGGTCTCAAAGGTGCAACACAAAGGCCCTTTGTGCTGTACGCTGCAGAGTTAATCGTCAGTCACAGTTGTCTACCACCAGTCTCTGTAGCCAGTTCTTCACAGTGTGATTATACCTCATCAAAGTTAATTTACCAAGCTGTTTAAACGGCTGTATAGTACAGTGAGCCTCCTCCCACCTCGAGCATCTTTTTCAGCTGCTGTCCTGCTGAAGATGCTTCAAGCTGGGTGGTCGCAGCAACACCCCACAGCATTTTTGAGTCTTGTCAGCAGCCTGGAATAGGGTCCTTTCTTCTGAGCTCTTGGCTTCATTTCCCAGCCTAAGTTACAGGAGTCCTGTGGAAAATGATTTGGAGGACAAGAGGCAGCTCTGATAATGGGAAACGTCTGTGAGGGATTGGAACATTGGCTTGTAATCCCCGGACAAAACTGCCTCATTCAGAAAAAGGGGAGGGGGGCGGGGGAAAGCATGCAGAACAAAGATCTTATTTCACTTCATTAAACGAACACGTGATGTTTTCTCTGGAATGCCTCACTGACAAATGGGCCCGAATTTTCCAGGGACCATGGCTTTTATTTAGGCTCAGACAAGGCCATAAATGGCTGAAAAGTATGTAAATTCACAGCTTATGTTAATTTGTCATTTCCAGGCTCGGCACTAACTCAGAGCCAGGCCATTGCCAGGTTTGCATTTCCTGGGGAGTGGGATGGTGGGAGAGGCCTCTAACACCCCCACCCAGAGCTTCTGGCCAGATCTTGTGTACATCATGTACAGCTTTGCATGGGGCCAGAGTTACAAAGCATGGCTCCATCCAAACCCGGTGTGCCACCTGCCTGGCAAGCATCTTCCACCAAACTGGGACTGAGAACCAGCACAGGTACTGACAGGAGCCAAAACTGCTAAGCCAAGTGTGTTGTCTGGAGCAGATGAACTTATACCTGGCTAAATGCAGATAGATGCAAGCTTGTGAAAGATATTGGATGTCTGGATTCAGTGGAGAGATTTTTATTCAGCATTTTGGGGTCTAACAAAGCTACTGCTAAATGGCTGCACTTCTTGCTATGGGAACTCATGGACGTAGACATTTAAACGGAGTCAAAGGTTCAGCTCCAGTGAACAGACTCCATTTCTAAAGGTGGGACTGCTCTAGTGTTAAAGTCAATGAACTTGTGAGCGTCAGTTGTCCAGATGGGATTTGAGAAGGAGATGCCACACTTCCACGGCGAATCTGTCCCCTCCCTCAGCCTCCCAGCACCAGGCAGGCCCCTCCGAATCTGTGCCATTCAGCTGGAACCTGCCTGTCCCCCTTTCCAAGCCCTCTGATGGTGCTTTCATCCTTTCCTTTTGCTCATGGCTTGCTTTGCTCATCTCTTCCAGTCTGTTGTGCTGCCAGAAAGGTGTCTCTCATCTCCCTTGCCGTGCCATCTAAGGCAGCTTGGTGGTCTCTGCAGCACTGCACTGGCCCAGAGTAGTGAGTACGACATCCTGGCTCCCCCTCCCCGCTCATCCAGTTTCCATTCTCCCGGGACAACTTGTCCAGTTTGCAATCACAGCTTTTTATCCACTTTGCCTCCTGTCACCAACATTTCCAATCCAAAAGCTTTCTCTCACACAGGTTGAAAGCAGTGACCTTTTCCTTTGGATTGGCTTTGTTTACAGCTATTTATCCTCTTCTCACACGTAAAAGGTCTGGCATAAATCCTGACCCACTGGGGCAGCTTGGCCGCAGCAATTAAAGGCCAATGTGTTCAAATATGGATGTCTAAGGTCAGACGCTTTCTCCATACTTAGAACCTAATGCAACAGTGTGGTTTGCAGGTGCTCAGCAACTGCACTTGCCAGCCTCTGTGGTGGAGCTGAGGGTGCTTAGCACCTCCAAGGGAATGATAGCTCCGGCTGAAGACAGTCATTGCACCTCTGTATGGGGGAAAACTAAAAGCCTTTGGTTTCCACCACCTAGCCCGGGGCTGGGAGGGGAACCTATGATTTCATAGCATTGCTAAGCAATGACAAGAGCTAGTCTCTAGGGTGAGCTGTGTTTACTAACGCATTGCACATTTTCTTGCTTAACAGCACAGTTTCTCATTTTATAAGAGTCCCTGAGCTAATGTTCGTGTCCTAGATCAGCTGTCCAAACTTACATTGCCAACTCCCAAGCTTTCTCACAGACCACCAGAACAGCCATCCCAAATTTGTGTGCTGAACATTGCAACAGTCCTCCTGGTCTCGCTGACCCCTGGTGACTCACAGAGCTGCTGTTCCACACCCAGCACCCACTGACCCAGGCACGACGCACACAACTCAAACAAATTTTGGGCAGCAGAATTCCTGAACGCCTTCTAGAAAGCATCCCAGGCTCTGCCAAGGGCTGGGACAAATGGCTAAGTGTGTCTGTCTGAGCATGTTCTCTGCTAGCGGGTTGCCTGTCCTCGGAGGATGAGAAATAGCTAGCAAAATTATTCGGAGTGTGGGTGGGAGGACCCAGGAACTTCTGTCCTCTGAACCATACACTTGACCTGCACAGTCCATGAGAATTTTTTTATATATATAACATAACGGTAAGGAGTAGGTAGCTATGGGAAGTGAGTTTGAGATGCACTCCAACAGTCCTGTAACAGTGTTGAGAGCCAGAATCTGCTCCGGCAATTGTTTGAATGGATTGGTGGCATCTTGAGGTGCACTCAGTTTCCATCATCACACAGCTGTGGACAGGTTACGCAGGTTAGGAGACATCCCCAGGCAGAGCTGCTCTGCAGAGCATCACCTCAGAGGTCTCTGAGCTCCCATCTGTCATAGATGGATCGCACGGTGCTGAGGCACACAAAAGCCCCTACATGAAATTCCCCCACCATCTCACCAGGCTCATTAGCTCTGTGTCCATGCCCTCCCTTCCCAAATAGAGGCTGGCTCCACATATCCCAGTATTTCCTGTGATGCTCCTATTAATCCAGGTGCAACCCAGCCCTGTTGCCTCAGCTGTGGGAGATCTGACAGACCTTTATTGCCAGCATCCTTAGTTTGAAGAAGCTGATTTCCCTGACCAATCTGCCCCCACCAGCAGATGCTTTTTCAACATGCTCTGAAGCATCCTCCTCATGGGACTCTTCCACAGCACCTCCTCTGCCCAGCGCTGGAACAACTCTTCAGCTTTGGCTGCAAGCAGTGCTTGAGGGAGGGTTCAAATGCTGCAGGGAAGGGAGAAGGGCAAAGCTGAGAGAGCGTGGGAAGGGGGCTAGTCAACGCGTCCCCTTGAAATGCCCTCTGGCTCTTCTGGTGCTTGGCTCTCTGACTTGGTAGTCAAGAGCTGTGGGTCCCGCAGCCAAGCCGCAAGTGATGACCTTTCGTTGGTGAAGAAAGAGAGAGCCTGCTTCTTTACAGCAGGATGGCAGGCATTAGCACCCCTTTGGGGAATTTTGCTGGGTATTTCAGTCAAATGTTAAGCTTGCCCCTGCATGACAGCAGCGATTGAGAGGTGAGACAAGTTGAGTGGCATGTGGAACACTTGTGTTTTGTTGCAAGTTGCAATATAATTGATAGATTATAATGGCCTGTGCCCGAGCTCAAGACATCCTGGGTTGATTTCCCGCTACATTCATGAGGACAAACCCCCTACTGTTTTAGCTAATGGAGAAAGTGCTCTTAATTGTGTGAATTGGGATTTGCCGGTGGCGGACAACTGCTCGCTCCGCAGCAATAGCGTGTTGGGGATGGGGTGCCTGGGCTCATTGTATGGAACGTGGCAGAGCCAAGTACATCACTGTAGCTCAATGATGCAGAAAGACAAAGTAGCTGGAATTTCAGCCTGCCACAGGAAAGCCCCGGGTTTGACTCTACCAGAAGTGAACTTAGCAACTTCTCAGTTTACTTATCTGCAAAATGAGGGAGATAGTGGGGAAGGGAGTGGAAAGAAGTGATGATTGTTTCCTCACTTACAGAGGAGAATAATGTCCTATTTAACAGCATGCGCTGTGAAGTGCATGCAACATTAGGAAGTGTGGAGGCGAGTCAGGACTCCACCTAGAAGTGTGTCTCCATGGCAGTATGTACCTGCGTGCTGGTTTACGACGTAGTGTTAGAAAAACCAGAAAATCCACTAGAAAATCCATCTTAGGAACCATACGGGCCCATTCAACTGCCTGTACAATGGACGACTCACCTTACCTTGATGCCGATCCCAAGGCTTATTTTGCCAGCCTCCTGCAGTTGCCCATTGCATTATTAGACCTCTCTGAGGGGCTTTCTGAGGTCAAACTCCAACGAGCTGTGGCAGTAGTACGTAGGCAAGCACCCCACAAAATAAATGTGGGTACAGGTGCCTTGCTAGTGACTGCCTTGTTTGGACGGAATAAGGTTCTTGCTTGTCTAAGCCAGTATCTGCACCAGTGTAGATGTGCCAGGCAGTCTCTATGAACCAATCTCTGCGACCAACCAGCATGTACACAATGGAGGAGCTAGGACAGCCCTTCACAGAATCACAGAATCACTATGGTTGGAAAAGACCTGTAAGATCATCAAGTCCAACCATCAACCAACACCACCATGCCCACTAAACCATGTCCCACAATGCCACGTCCACACGTTCCTTGAACACCTCCAGCGATGGTGACTCCACCACTTCCCTGGGCAGCTTATTCCAGTGTTTCACCACTCTCTCAGTAAAGAAATTTTTCCTAATATCCAGCCTGAACCTCCCCTGGCACAACTTGAGGCCATTTCCTCTTGTCCTGTTCTCTTATTCCACATGAGGGTGGAGGGCAGCCCTGTAGGTACCAGTAGGGACCATGGGACTGCCCAGGAACCCTGTTTCCTTCATGCCAGCTATTGCTCCAGATGCATGAGCCATGCTCATCGTAGGTAAGGAATCACAGTAATTCTGACAGGACCGTGTCCCCAGAGCACAGCTAATGTGTTTGTCAACTCTGAGCTGTTTGGTCACGGGCTAGGAGCATCCTAGGGAGCTCTTTCAGGGGATGGTACCAATCTGCTTCTGGCTGGGTAGGACTTCTCTTGTGAGAGTGCTTTTCGTTTGAGGGCTGGAGCAAACTTGTAGGACCAAACAAGTTCATTGGATAATTCAGTTGGAACGGACCTCAGGAAATCTGTAGTCCATCCTCCTGCTCCAAACAGGGTCTCTTCTCCAGGCTAAACAAGCCCAGTGCCCTCAGCCTCTTTACAAAGGGCATGTGCAATAGCAGAGTCAAAAGCAGGAGCATTTCACTTACCTGTGCTGCGTCATGGCCTGGCAGCAGCTGCAGTGGACTGGCAGGAGGAACATGCTGAGACAGAAGCACGTTACACTCTCTAGGATAGAGGGACTGTTTCCACATTGAGGTTTTGAGGCAGATTTTCCTTTCTTGCACCATGACTTGGATCTGAGTGTAGCTAAAGGCTACAAGAAAACGGCATGTTACCCTCGGCCAGGCTGTGGCAAATGCAAAGTGGATATGGTTACGCAGGCTGGACACGGATGCAGTTCTGTGCTTTGGATATTGCTGGTGGGAATGGCTTACCTCGGTTATCACACCTGGGTGCTGGGGCTGGATGAAGTCTGTGAGGAAATGACGCCTTGGGAACTTGTCTTAGGTTAAAAACCTCACCGTGAATAAGGGATAGCCAGGGTAAAGTTTAAGGGCCAGGCTGTCAAAGGTATTTAGGCATTTTACTTCTCTAGCTAATGGAATAGCCAAAAGCCCATCAAATGCGTTAACCATTAGAGAATGCATTTTATACAAACCACATAGCCTGCTAGTGCCAGACGTGTGTGCCCTTTGGTTAGCAATGTCCCCAGGAAAATCTGCAAAATAAAGACATCTGCTAGGGGCGGAGAAGGGGGAAGGTACAGCACTTTACTACATCAGGTCTAAAATAGAGCTTTAAGCAATCATGATTAGTACAAATGCTGCAGCTGGAGCAGGAGCAAGGAATGGAGAAACCACAGTGAGAAAGAAAATTACAAGAGCAAGGAAACGAAGCAAAAAGCAAAGCTAGAAGAAGATAAAAAAATAGCTGTATTTAACAAAGCACAGGCTGGAAGGTGACCATACTACAGGGAAGTGATATGGACGTGAGAAATAAATCTTCTTTTTTTACAGCGCAGTTAAGTTATCTGCGTGCCATCTGTGTATCCTCACATCACGGTTAATCACAGTTGCCTCTAACCTGAGTTTGAATTTTGGTTAGAAAAGTAACTCCCTGAGTTACTCCCCCTGAGCCAGAGAAGCCTTAGACCTGAGTTAGTTCACCCAGCTGGGTACGTACGCTAGAGGCCCATCCTATTTCGACTTAAGAGTTTGGGTGGTGCGCTGCAGGTAGGAAGCTGGGATAATGAGAGTCATCCGGCATCTTCCAAAAATTCGGGGTAGGAAGCTGCCTCCTTACTTAAGCGCTATTCACTCCTACCAACCCGCTACTCCCCACGCACGGGCTGAGAGCAAGGTCCTGGTAAATCTCCTCGGGGGAGTCAGGACATGGAACACTCTGGGGGTGATGTGAAGTCAGCACCACCACGTCAAGGGGACACCTGGAAAAGGTTGCCGCAGGCTTGAGTTCTCACCCAAGGCAGCGAGGTGTCCGCGTGATCCACGCGTGACAGCCCTGGGGACTCTCACACCAACCTCGCAAGCATCCCAGTGTTCATTCAGGTCTGATGCCTGCACCTTTGCTTGTGTAACGCTGCTCTAAGCCCCCCCTCACATCCCGCAGTCCTGGCCCGTTTCTGCTGGGAAAGCTCCAGTGCGGAGCTGAGGTCTGGTCCGTGAGGAGGCACTGCTCACATAGCTCAAGACGATGTGGATGCTTCCAGTCCCGCACGACCTGAGCCTTCTCAGATACAACCTTACACACCTGCTATTCAAAAATAACACCCTGCTTCCTAATTCCTCCAAATAATGCTGTCTTACTCTTCAGTGGGATAGGTTACTGCTCCATCGTGAAGGCCACTTGCCAAACAACTTGGTTTCTTGAATCGTCACCTAAAGTGCAATGGAGGCAGGGCAGTCACTGACCTCAGCGCAACGCTGCAATCACAATCCCATCCCTTAGGGCTGGTGTTTCCTACCTACGGCAGGGGGGAAAGGAGGAGACATGAAGGATGTGGGTGGTGGATGGGGGTGAGGTAATGTGGAGAGGGTGATATCATGGTATAGCCGCAAGGGTGAGGGCTTAAGAAGTAATTTATTGGCATATGTTTAGCATAGTTTCCCTAGGAAATGAGGCTTACACAATCACTTTGGGTGTATATGTGTGCACATGCTGTAATAAGGGAGAGGCTGCGGCATTAGAGTAACCTTCACGAGACACCAGAGAGTCCAAGGGAGTGATGTTTACAGTGCCCCAAGAATGGAGAAAGCTTCAGCCAGAGCCTGCACTTTATTAAACACAGGAGAATGTATCCACCCATGAGAAGTACACTCACATGAGTCCAGGCTTTGTTTGCTCTGCTTCTCAGGCAACAGTTTGTTACTGAATTTCGGTTGCGTGGCCACTGGGGCATATGTGTGTAGCTCAAAATTTGTGTTCCCATATGTATAACAAAATGTTTGCTTTAGAAGTAGCGGTGACTGGAAAGCAAGCATCAGCAGAAATGAAATATTGATGTATGTAACAGAATAACAGCTTCCCTGTAGAGCAAGGATTCCCAATTTCTTTGGCCCACCAGAGCATTGCAACCTTCAAAATTTCAGGCAAGCATCGCTCACACTTAATGAAGCTTTTAGCTGAAAGCGTTTTTATGATACTACTTCGGTTGTGTAGCCAGCAATTACAAATTACCATATCCATTATAGCCACAGCTTGAAACCACAACTGTAAATGCATTTGCTTTCCCCTTATTCTAGTGCTTCTGATTCAAGCTCATTGTTATGGGTCCATCACGAAAGAGCAAAGATTCCTAGCAGGTTTATTTCTTAGGCACACAGGTAGTACACACTGCTCCTTTGCAGTTTACAGTTTTAAATGGTGAAAGTTTAGAATAAAAGTGAACAGTTTGTCAGATACCGTGTATGCGGTTATAAAATGTGTGCCTTTGTACACAGCGTTGAGGCTGTGGTGTCTGTGCTGAGATTGTTTCGTGCTGCCCGTGGCGGAAGAGATAACACACCTTTTCCCTGCCTCTTTACGTTTCCTGACACGACAGACCTCCACGCTCCCACAAACAACTCTGGCTCTATCACCGTCATCATCTTTCCAGCAAAGGGCTAAAGACTGTTCCCCCTCAGTCTACCAGAGATACTCGGACCTCGTCTGCACACAAAAGTTTTGTCTGATTTAAGGGGGTAGCTGTACCAACGCCTGTCTCCCCTCGTGGGCACCTGTCCTCCTGTGGTAACACTCTGATGTTAGCATTAGAGACGCTTTTCGGTTTTCACCTCTACCCTTTTCCACGTGATAAAAACTAACTTGAAGAAATACGCTTTCGTGTACCTGAATGCCAGCGCAGAACGGAGGATTAATCCTTTACCTTGTGTTTCATATTCAGTCCTTTGATTACACAGAAAAACCCCCATGCTCATGGCGACCTATATAATCCAGCACAGCGGCTAATCACACCTACGTGAGGTGACTGCCGGTGGTGCCAGGGAGGGAGCGCGGGAGCTGGGAGACCCCTGCTAGTCCTCTGTTCCCAAGAGTGGCATGAGTCACTTTTACCCTCTGGAAATAGAGACCCTCCTTGTGTAGCACCGCTTGCGCAGAGCCGGGCGTCAAGAGGCCAGAAATCAATTAATCTTTTAAGAAGTATTTATCATTTGCCACTCGTTTTTTTTCTTATCGTGGCACTCGCATCTGCGTTACTCAGGGTGAGCCTGATCCTATGATGCTTCTGCAAACTAGAGGCCAGCTGAGTTCAGCCGTAACTCTGCGGGCGTTGTGTCGTGAGGCAAGGCAATCAATGACTCCGGAACAAAGAGGTACATTGTGAAAGGTGAGTTAAAAAAAAAAAAAAAGGACAATGAAAACCACATTGCTTAGCATCAGCAGTGAAATAATTAGACATCTCTTCAGGATAGATTTATAGGCTAGTACCACTCACAGGCAGAAGCAGAACTTGCTGGGGAGGATGCTTTATAAATGCAGAATTAGTTACCATAGTCCTAAAAACAAAACGGAGAGCCTGAGGAAGCACAGCTGAAGGGCACAGCTGCCATGAACAGTTCAGATATGGGCTGATCCAGGAGAACTCTTTTCCAGAGTTTGCTCCTTCCAGCAGGACGCTAGAATAATCTTTGGTCTTGGTGAACGATGAGGGGACACACACCAGCATCTCCCACGGTGCCTGCTTGTGTTGAGGGCACAAAATAAAGGAGGGCAAGAAGATAGACGGCTTATGGGTATGCTTGGTTACGGAGCAAGACAGGATTTCAAAGCCAGTGGTGTCATTTTTGGTTACAACCAACCGCAAAACTCAAGGAGAAGCCCTTGACAACTGGTGTCATGGTGTTTCTTGCTGTAGCAGAGATTTCTGTATATGTCCAGGACAATCGAGTCTCTGCGTTGTCAGATCCTGCCTTCTAGCTACCAGAGGCTTCTGAAATTCAGAGATGAAGAGATTAAACAAGAGGATCACAGCTATTTATACGCAAATGCGCACCACCAGGCGTTTCAGGCGGGTTTCAGGCGGGGTGTCGGCCCCCTGTGCCTGGCACAGCGTCCCGGGTGCCTGTTCCGCTCAGCCAACGCCATTTGGATCCCAACACCTATGGGCTCCAACCCCTATTTTTAAACCTCGCTGCATCCGAACACCTCCTGCCTCAGTTTCCCCTCACTGCGACAATGTGGGGGGCGGCTGCGACCCCCCTCCAGGGCACCTCGAGGCCCTGGCATGGCTGCCCCCGCTCCTCCTGGCTCCCCACCGGCGCGGGGCTCGGGGGGCCTCCCCGGACCCACCTCCTGCCCGGCCGCGGGTGTGGGGCCTGGGGCACTCGCTGGGCCAGGGGATCCCAACCCCCGGACGCCCCTCAGCCTCCAGCGGCCTTCAGAGGCCGCCGCGGTCCCCCGTGGGGCGCCGAGGGGCCCGGCGGCGGCAGGGCCGGGGGCACCGCCGAGGGGCGGCGGGCTCCGGGCGGGGCCGCCCCCTCACGGCGGGCCGGGGAGGAGCCGGCCCCGGGGCGGGGGTAGGCGGCGGGGGTCGGGCCGGGGGTGGAGCCGCGGGCTGGCGGGTCGGGGTGAGGGGGAGCCCTCCCCTTCCCTTCCCGAGCGAGCCGGAGCCGGGCAGCGCGCCTCCGCAACTCCTTCTGCCCCGCCGGTGCCGCCAGCCGCCCGCAGCATGGTGAGCGGGGCCGCCCGGCGGGAAGTTTGGCGGCGGCCGCGGCCCCGCTCGGCCCGGCCCGCGCTCACCGCCCCCCCCGCTCCCTCTCTTGCAGGTCTGGAAAGCGCTCCCGCTGCTCTGCGCCCTGCTGGCCGTCACCCGCCTGCGAGCCGAGGTAGGCGCCGGGCCCCGGCGGCGGGGCGGGGGGCCGGGGAGCGGGGGGGTCCCTTTCTGGCGTTTTCCACCGCCTCCCCCTCCCTCCCCGGCGCCGCCGGGCCGCGGGCGGCACCCCGCACCGCGGAGGGGGAGCAGCCGGGACGGGCGAAAGTAGCGGCCGGGGCGGGAGGGAAGTTGCGGGGCCGCCGGAGCCCTCCGTGGGGGCGAGGGGGCCGCGTCGCCGCCCGGGCCGCCCCCCCCCGCCCCTCCCCGGCCCAGCCTGCCGCCCGGCTGGGCTCCCCCGGGCAGCCCCTTCCCCTCCCTCCCGCTCTTTCCGCCCCCCTCTCTCTTTTTCTTCCCTTCTTTTACTGCAGTGACATTGAAAGCCCCCAACTCGCAACCCCCCAGCTCTGTTGACAGAAAATAAACGGTGCCTGAATTCCCGGTTGCGGCGGCCTCTGTAAAAAGTGAGGTCAGAAACAAAATATTTGATAATTACGGCAGGGGAAATGTGGAAGTGATTTGAGGAAAATGAACTCAAGCTGGGCTGGGGAGGGAGGCCGAGCCTGCTTTCAGAGGGAAGTGGTCCCGCTCGTCCTCCCCGCCTGCATTTTTTCTCCCTACATATTTCTCCCAGATGGCGAGCCCCACCCCAGACCATCGCAGTTTGGCTCCGCACAAAAAAATGCATAAACACATCTGATTTCCTACAAACGGTTCCCTCTTCTTTTTCTGCCTCCCACCCGTGGACCACACCGCCCGGGTTATGGCAAAGGAGGGGGTTTAGGGTGAAGCCCGTCGCCGTTGCTCTGTCCCCATACGCAAAGCTCTTCGGCGAACTCCCCGCAACTGCCAGCCGCTCGCTGAAGGGCCGAACAATGCAAACGCTGGGGCACGTGAGGAGCGGAGGTGAGACAGGGCGGTTGCGAGCCGACACTGTCAAGCTGTAGCTCCAGTCGCGGCGACGGTGTAAAGCCAAAGGGAGCAGGACTGAGCTGTAGCACGGGCTAGTGTTTCACATCTGCCTGTACATGATAATACTGTAATACACTTTCTTCCCAAGGCGTGACATACTTATGCAGTCAGCATTTCCACGCATCCTCTCCAACGCTGTCCTGAAAAAGCCAGACTGGTTTTATTCATTTTCTTAGGAACCCTAAATAAACCTTCATCAGTTCTGGTCCGTGTACAGCGAAACCTCTGTAGGAAGGAAGCGTGCAGCAGCGCATCCATAAGGTGAATGATAATAAGAGCTAAACAGTGATGGTGGTGGTTTGAGAAAAGCCTCTTGGAGTCAGTAAGCAAGAGAAACATCGCCAAGATGTGTTTGGCCTTCGATTTCTGATTTCACCGGTGCCGCTAACATTATGTTGACGCGGTCAAAGTGGGTTTTGCCGAATGCGCGCTAATTTGGAGCACCTGGATAGCTTCCCAAGTCTAAGTGCTGTCGTGTCTCCGTGCCTCATCTGCAAACTGAAAGTAAGAAAAATGTACGGCCATCGTGTTCAAAACGTGGTTTTAAAGGCCAGTTCATGCTTGAGTGGATGAATGAATGATTTGACTGTTTTCAGGATAGTGGTCCAGGTGTCAAACCAGTGAACGTTTTGGTTCGATTCCAGTCTAAGTTCAGCAAAACTTGAGAGTGACGTTTGGGTCCGGTTTCCGGGAAAATTGACACCTCGGACAACTTTTGTTTTGGGGTTCAGTTTGATTCCTTGTTGCTGGTAGCTGCCAAGCAGTGAACATCAGTTCACTCGTAGGTAGTATCCCACCCTCTGGGATATCTAGAGCTTCTCGTTTTCTAGGGAGTGGGCTGTGCTTGCAGGTGAGCTGCTTGCATTTCAGAGACGGCATTGATGGTTGCCCCCTTCTAAATGTTTCTTAATACCGCTGTCCTGCATCACTGGCATTTAGTAAGGTTAATATGGCATTTTCCTGCGTGGTTTTCCCTCTTCCAGATTTTGGAAGTGATAACCTCTCTATTTCTTCTCTTTCTGCTGCAGTTTGCACTTTGTGCCTTTCAGTATGTTCGGAATATTAACACCAAGCCTTACGCTTCTAATCCTTTTGTCAGCAAAACTATATCTGAACTGTACTGGGGTTTTTGTACAGCACTCATTTCTACAACATTGTTAGGTGCATAATTAGAGTCTTTAAAGAAAGAAAGAAATTGCTTCAGTAAATGTTCCTGGCATGATTTTGTGCAGACTGGAAAATCTGAGACGTGCCAAAACTTGGGAGCTTTTCTTGGCCCGGTTCAGTAATAGTCACAAGAGCAATAGACGGTGAACTGTACTCCTCGGAGGGAAGCCAGCCACCAGCTTCAGACAGCCCTTTTTATCTCTTTCTTCCTGGGTCAGGGTCTCAATGAGGCGACCGTTTGCTAGTGTTAACAGGGATGCTACAGAGGTGAAGTTGCTTGTGTTCTCAGCTGGGGCTTTCTGAAGCAGATGGAGTGATTTTTGGGAGGCATCCATCGCGATAGAGGAAAAGGGAGAGGCTCGAAACGTCTGATGAATGTATTAAAAGTTAATCAGTTGTTCGTATCCTGCTGGAGTAAGTTACCTAGATAACACCAGAGAGGAGTCCAGTCGCTGTTTGACTGTGTCCGTGAAGGCTGAAGCGTGGTGTGCGGGAGCACTTCCACTGCTGGTACCACTGTAATTATACCAGCATCGTTCCGTGTCACGCCAGGATACTTGTTTCAAAATAAGAGTGAGGGTTTTCCTTTTTTCATTTTGGCTTAAACCTGATTCAGAATCGTCAAGAAAGTTATTTTCGCTGTGAATTTTAGATGTTAGCGACGAGGCTTATGCCAGCATGAGTGTATTGGTGCGGGCTGCGGATAGAAGTCCTTTCCTGAATCCAGCCTTGCCAAGAGGAGAGGTCGCTGCCCTGGCCTGTCCTCTGCTCCTTGCCAGTTTTCTGGCCGTTCACATTAATCTCTGGGACCTGTAGCTGTTCTCCTGAACTATCCTTAACCCATTTGTGGCCCAATGAGCCAGCCTTTGGAAAGAGTTATGTAAACAGTTTAATCTGACTTGTCTCCTTTTGGTTAGAAAGGGCTAGAGGAGGAGGGCTAGAGTCTCTCCTCTTGCGAGGAGATCTACTGACAGATCTGAGGGGGCTATAACCCCCGAGCAACAGAGCGATGACAAGCATCTGGAGGCAGATTTATAACCTTTTCTAATAGCACAGTGTTTGCACTGCCTACATCTGTTGTAACCATGGGATTAATTTTTTTCACCCCACCTCCTTTTCCCTCACTGTAATTTTTCTATGTGAAAAGCCAAAAAGGCATGTTATGGGGGGAGATAAAAGACAAAGGTTTCAGCTAAGTTCTGTTTCCTTAACTCACCGGAGTGCTTCCTCTTGATCTGACTTGACTGTCTTTGCACGTAGAGAGGGCAACACTCAATCCCTTCCAAGACCTGTGCCCCTTTTGCCAGCAGAGTGGTCTTATGCCCCAGGGGAGCTGGAGCTGGAGCTGGGAATTCAGCTGGTCTTCATAAAGCCTGGTGTACTTCCTCCCATTGGGCTGTTCGCACAGTCTGGCCAGCATCGTCAGCTTGCTTTGGTTAAGCTTTTCCCACGTTTTTGCAATGGTGAAGACTAAAAACTGCTGTCTTAATAAATTAAACCGAATAACTGAAAGTTGAGATCCTGATGTAATTGCGTAGCTGTATTTGGCCCTGAAGCCATCAGTTTAAGAAGGGTCCATTTGCCTTTGAAATTTAGTGATAGAGACTTCGTAGGTAGTTCAGTCTTCCTCTCACTGATATTTTGTCCATGGCAGTGGAAGGAAAAGACACGGTGGTGCCAGTCACGTGGGTAACTTGGGCCGTTTTTAATACGCGCTGGCTTTGTGCAATAAAACCCAGCAGTCACATCTAACGCGCTAATGTAATAAAACTAGCTTCCCAGGTCTAGTCTAGCAGGCACATCTTCAGTGGAAGGAAAAATTGCATCCATTTTCCTCCTCGAGCTGTTTTTGGAGTGATAGGCATCTTCCTCCTTGAAATCCTGCCCTGGAGGGCCAGACCAGGCGTTGCTGGAGTTACGCCTCAAGGCAATAAGCGTATTTTAAATGAGGAGGCAGGGAAAAAGTGATTCTATCCTGGGCACGCAGCAAAGGCTCATCTGTGCAAAGCCTGGTTTTTAAGACGCGTGCTGGGCTGTCGGGCAGCTGCTGCGCTGCCGATGGACCCGGGGATCAGAGTCTGGGAGACGAACCAAGCGGTTCTGTCTGAGGCACCTCATGTTGTGCGGAAGTCGCTGGCCAAATGTCCCGTGTATGAGTGTTCAGACAACCTCCCCGGCTGTTCCGAAGGGACCGTAACCTCCGAGCAGCAGCGTGCATGGCACGAGCTCTGAAGCAGAAGCGATGTCGCGTAGCACATGCGTGCGTGGGGCACCCTGATGCTGCTTCTCGGATGGAGCTGCTGTCAGTTCCAAGCTGCTTTGTGCAAATGCGCTGTAGCCGAGTGAATGACTTTATCTGCCAGAGTGCAAATTCCTTGCCGGTAATTAACAGGGGGCTGCTGCTGGGGGCTGCCTGGGAGGCAGCTCTGCTCCCAGCACAGGAGGGAAGGACTGGCTGAGAGTCTCCTGTTGCATTTTCCAGCTGCTGTTATTGGTACAGCTGCTTACCCATCAGGAGGCACCGGGGCACCTTTGATCTTTCTTGCGTGGTGTTACATGAGCTGGGGAGTGTTTCTCTTTGTACAGAAGAGAGTTTGTCACAAATCTCAGCCAGATGCGTCTTTCCGGGCTCATGGGACTCCTATTAACCAGGTTGTGTTTTTGCCACGTATCCTGTGAGCTAGACGAGATTGGTTCCCAGAAATACGTCCTTTAGCTGGGTTGCATCTATCTTCGCAGGGGGGTCGGCTTCTGCTCTACTACGGTATCTAAGCTAGTATGTGAATAACCAGCATTTCTTCGGAGAGATTTATCAACACTCACAGCGTTGCCTCTGAGTTTAGCAGAAGAAAAGAGCAGACTGCTGTTACACTGTGAAGCGTACTTCCTTCCAGACCTGTGTCTGGGCGGCAAACATGGCGATATATACTTCTCTGCTTTCCCAGACGTAGATTTTGTCACAGCTAGTGTACTAAGTTGGATGTGAGCTGGTTAGAACAGAGGCTTATTTCTTCTTGCGCTGTGGGACTCTGATTGCAATTCCTAGGCATTGCAGCAGTAAATAAACAAATGATAGATAACCAGGCCTGGAGACTTCGGTGCTATTTTAAAGCACAGATAACTGCAGCACGAGCAGCGGCTGCATGGCATTTTCATACTACTTGCTCTCAAGCGTGCTCCAGTTGTGATCTGGGCTGAAGACACCAGCCAGCAGTAATGAGTGACTATGTCCCTTCTCTGCCGTGCAAACCAGCTACCCAGAAGTGAAGTTCATGTAAGTCCCTATGAAATCTTACTACCTGCTCTGTGCCTTAGCTCTCTTACTACACTCTACCTCTCGGTTTTGACATTGAGCCTGTGGTTGCTTGGGCAGTGGATTAAATGTAGGCTGCCTGTGAGAGACGAAGAAAAGCAAGCTCATGCTCCAGTCTGCATATGTGGAATTTCTTGAGACACCCGCACCTTGTTTGGAGCGCGTTGAGGGGTCCATAACCTGGAAGCACTTCGGAGGCTTCTCTTGGAGCAACGCATTTGGAAAGAACAAGGGGTTTGGGGTGGGTGATCAGGGAGGGATTTTGTATCTCATTAGCTCAGCTGTAGGTGGATCCCAAGTTTCCACTGTTTGACAGCTAAGCAAATATTTTGGCAGAAGAAACTAAACGCTGCTTGAAGACTGGAATCTGTCTTTATGTCTCACTGGGGAGAGGGTGCCGGTTCTCCTGTGCTTCTGAGGAAAATACCCAATGCACCAGGAAAACCAGGAGGTTGAGAGGAAAGACTAGTTAGAACCCATCTCATTTGCCTCTGTATGGATGTCACAGGATGGCTCTCTGTATGGCATTTCCCTTGGCTGTACCCTCTCAACTGCTGTCCCAGAGATGGACCTCTAACCACTTTCTCTAAATACTGTAACGCTATGTAATGGACCCCATAGTAACTAGCTTTTCTTGTTGTTCCTTCTCCATTATCCTTCCCTCATTTCATTTTGCAGCTCTGTTACACAGCGCTAAAGCCATAAGCATATGAATTTATCATACCTCTGTAGAGGGCCTTGCAGTGCAAAGAGCAACAAAGCAACTTGAGGGAACAATAGAGAGAAACAGATAAAAACACCAAGTCAGAGCGGCTGCGTTTCAGTGGTAAGAGGAGAGGATTTGCACACCTTATGCTCCAAACCAGGATAGCGCTGGGCTTGGAAGAGCAGCATGGGTTGGGCGGCTACTTGTCACCCACTGCTGGTTGTCCCTAGCCAGTACATGTTCCTCCTGATCCCATCCCTGCTACTAGCTCAGTCTTGGTACAGGATCAAGAGGCTTTGGGAATATGGATGCTGGTGGAGCTTTCCATGTTCTATCAGCTTTTCCCCACAATGAAAGTTTTGAAGAAATAGTGATAGCTTCAAAGATTATCTATAGCCAGAAACAACTTCTTTGGTTTTTTTATCTGTGAGGAGACCTAGGGAGGTAGTGGAAGGACTTGCTGCAGAGGTAGCTGTGGCAGGAGTAAGATTCAAGCCTGAAACGGTCTTCTCAAGCCTTCCAAGCCAGGGGAGGGGAGAAGAGGGTGTTAAAATCTTGGGTAAGAGGGAAACAAGAGTGGGGTGACAGGGTGGGCTGGCAAAGGTGCCTGCCTGTGATGGAGAGAGGTACTGGTGAACCTTGTCCTAACGCAGGAGCCCGTAGGCTGGGGGTGCCTCCTGCCATCAGGAATGCTGCCCTTGGCCGCTCTTTCCTCGTTACCCCGCTGCCAGGGTGAAGCATTTCAGGGCTTGAGCGTCAGAGGGGCAGAATAAGGAGTTTCTGTCCATCTGCTGGGATGGATGGAAGAGAGAGCATTCGGCAGGCGCTGGTGAGGTGCCAGGTTGGCCTCCAGCGCTGCGCTGTCCGGGGATGGTTTTGATGACGGAGTTTTCCTGACGGTGAATTGATCTGGAGGATGGTGCCTGGGGGGGCGGCCCCCCTCCATGCTAGAGCAGCCTCTGCCATTTAAGTGCTGGTAATTGTAGCCCAAAGCCAAAAGCTTTCCTTCTGCATGACATAACTCTTTGCATATGTACTCCTTGCTGCTCTGGGACTTTCTTTCCCTCCTGTGTTCTGGTCACTTTTTCATGTTTATGTTTGAGGAAGCTTAAGTATGAGGGATTGGAATTGTTGTCTCGTGTCCTATATGTAGGAGGAAGAGATTTCCTTAGGGAGTTTTTGCTATGTCTGGATCATTTTGCTGTCTGGGTGAGTAAAATTCCTCAGGGATAACCGAAAAGGCTGTGACCCAGCTCCGGTCTGCAGCTCGCGCATTGAAACCCAGGGCTTTGGAAGATTAAGGTGGCAGGGGACCAACATTCACGTCAATGGCATTGCCTTCAACTTGGCACAAAAGCCGTGGTATTCCCGTCTGAGGACAGCGTGTTTGCTCCGCCTGATGCAAGCTCTGGGGTATTCCAGCCCCTAGACAATGAATGCTGCAGGAGTAGCGTCTGCCTCATCTTCTTCAGGCGGCACTCCCCTTCTCCAGTTGCCCTGTGGGTAGACGGTGGAGAACTCAGGTTGCTACAGAGGCTCCATTTCTCATGGAGCTCCCTTTCTCACGTCCCCAGGACTGGTTTCAGACCCACTGGTAGAAGATGATGTGGAAGGGTAAGGAGGGAATACTTCTTGAAATTTTTTTCTTTAACTGCCTGATTTACGCCCAGCGTGCAGCTAAAGAGCAAGCCTTGGCATCTGGGCTTGCTCAGGCGCTGAGGTTTGCTCCGCAAGCGGCGCATTGCCCTTCCCATGGCCAGGGCTGGGCAGGTGGTCTGTGCTGTCCCTGACAAGGAGCATTCCCATGTTTGACCGGCTGCAGTGTGGCCGGTGGCACATGTCGGCGACTGCTCCCAGTGCCTCCTTGGTCACGTCACCTGCCGAGCTACGGACGGGGCGGTGTGACCAGCCCTGCCTAGCTGAAAGGAGCACTTTCAGGAGAGTGAGAGGCATGTCCTCAGGCCTTTGTTCACCTAATAAGTATATGCGGGAAGACGTGCGCACGCTTGCAGGATGATTACCTGCAGTCCGTGTGTTTCGCCAAGCTTTTTGGAGGGGCCAGTGACCAACGTGATAATGCTTTTTGAGATCATTCAAAGCATCCCCCCTTTAGAAAAACAGACTGTTTCTTCCACAAGGTATCGCCGCGTGCCCTGGGATTAGTAGCTGCTTGTACAAACCATAGCCATTAGTGTCTTGTCAAATCCAGTTTTACACATCCGTGATAAGTGATGCCCCCTTCCTGTTCTGTGAAAAATGATACCATGCTCTGGAGTATCTCAAAGTCAGTAAGTTTATCTTCAGGGTCCTCTTCTATGAGCAAGTAGACCATTAATCTTTCTGTTCTTTCCCAACGGTCCTAATTACGCCCCTGTGTTCGATGATAATCAGTGCCTCCCCCATGCAGTTATCTCTCCCTTGCACACGTAGCTGGTTTATTATGGGGCCCCTCAGCAACGTGCTTAACCCACCTCTTTTAATCTCCTTCTAGCTCCCTTTCTCTTGTCAAAGCAGAATGTTTTTCCCTGGCTGCCTAAAGAAACGGAACTTTGTGTGATCTTATTCTCTGTTGGTACCTTTGAACATCCTCAGATAACTTTTAAACCCAAGAGCCAGTTTCAGCCATGTTTAGCAAAGTGTATTAATTTCCTACAAGACACTATGTTCCTCTAAGTTTTGCAAAAATAGACACTGTGGTACAGTAGTTACTGCCCTACCTGAGGGAGAAGCTCCAGCGTGAGATCAGCTTTTACTACAGACCAGAGAAGTGTTTTATGAGTGTTCCTCTTTGATGGTAGTTCATACCTTCGTAGCCACCAAATGCGATCAGCCTCGAGACAGGAATCTGTGGGAAGCAGCTTGTAGAACAGCTTGTTGTTGCTCGGCTTCGCACTTTATGGTTTGTTCTTCGCTCCTTGGTGCTCAGAGCTGTGTGCAGTCCCCTGGGAGCGTGTTGTGGAGGAAACTCAGCCAAAGCGTGCTTAATCACGGGGCACAAAACGTGGTTTGTTACCCTTCGTGTGCACGTACAGACACATACACAGAGCCACCTTACTCATCCCTGTTAGGGAGCAACTTGCCGGTAACTCCCGCGACCCAGACTGGGATGGGGGAGCGGAAGGGAGCGCAGCAAAATTTGCAATCGATGCGGATTATTTGGGGATTTCGGATCCTGCTGGGTGAGTGTTGAATCTTGCTGTGGTATATAAATAGTCTGAAACCGCGCAGTGTCGGTGCAGTGCCTGGGTCACTCCTAACTGTGTGCACATGAAAACTGTAAGAGACAGGAGAACAGCTGGGTGTTAATACGTCCTCACAAATCACTGCCAAGCTCTTCTGCAGCGCAGCAGCACACGTCCAGATGCTGGGGTGAGTTAGGCTGTCCTGGCTGCAGATGCAAGGTCAACGGTAAACCAGCGTTAAACAGAGACAACTGTTGGGGTTTTGATTTTTTTTCAGGTTTATATTTATTTGCTGTGGGGTTTTGGCAGGGTGGAGGGACTGAAGGAGGCTCTGAGCATATGTGGTTCAAGCAACTTCAGAGCCGTAGGCATCTAGAAAATGCAAACAGACTCTCCAGACCTATTTTTTCTCACTCTTAGCATCAGGCTGTGATTTGTATGTAGGCGTTGGGCAAGGCACCTAATTCCTCTAAGCTGCGGTGTTCACATCTGTAAAATAAGGTTAATGATGGTGCTGTGCCTCTCAGAAGGGTTTATGAAGCTGAATGCACTCCTGTTAAGAAAAGTTTAAAAGCCCTCACGTAGAAGATGCAGCAGGCATTGCAGAGGGTCATTATCCTTATCAACAACGATAACAGTAGTAAGGAAAACAGATAAACTGTGGACCAGAATTGCTGTGTGATGCAGCAATTTCTTGCCAGGCAGTAAAGATGAGCAAAAAGGTCTTGTATGGGCCGCATTTAAGATGTGAGCTGATGGCCCACAGACGGGAAGGAAGAGATGGCTGAGTATTTTTATGGAGCCAGAGAGAGAGATAAGCGCATAAGGTGGGAGAGCTAGGGCTGTCTCGCAGCGGGGATTGCGTTTCTGGAGTGTTTGCTCTCGCAGGGGAGCAACAAGTGTCTCTCCATCCATTTGTAGCTCAGAGGAGGCAAACTGGAGATGTGCTGGAAGGGGAGCACTTGATGTTATGGCAATGTAGATTTCCCTGTGAGCTATATGTTGTAGTTAAGTAGAGAATCGTAACACAGGGCATAGTCGCTTGCTTTCCCTGACAGGTCTGCCAAAGGTTGACACGGGAGAGACGATGGGTTAGCGATTTCCATTGGTTGTCATGGTAACTAATGGACATTACTTTTTTTTTTTGTCTGTCTGTTGTATATGAAGATGTTCGTTGAAACAACTAGGAAACATTCTCTCTCTCTCTTATTTTAACATTTTAACTGCTGACTTCTGATGTTAAAAAGTACATTGTTACCAGAATTTTTCTAGGGAGGTTATACGGAGTTTCTGAGTGCTGTAAAGTACATTCTGGGGATGAGCATCCGGAGTAGGCAGCTGCTGGGCAGTTCTGTGTGCTGAGCCACTTCCCACCCCAAGACTTTCTGCAACGTGTCTGTGAGACTGTTTTCTCACCAAGAGGCCTAAAAGTAGGTGCCCAAGATCACAGGTAGCCTGAGTGTTTCCCATGTGAATGGTAAGCAAAGGATTAGCTACTCTGAAAAAGTCCAAGCTGGATGCAAGGAGGATGATAATGCCGATTTTTCAGCCAGTGAGTTGTCAGGCTTGCTGACATAGTGATGGTAAAGAGCTCAGAGAATTCCAGATTAGAGGGGTGGGTGAAACACAACGTATTATTATGACTATTTCATGTAAACATCAGCATGTCTTGTCACTAAAAATGTGGCTGCCTACCAACTCAACTGACACTAAAAGGAGCAATTTTCCCCATAGATTTGTAGATGGTGAGGGCAGAAGGAGCTCTTGTGCTTTACTTCTTCTGCCCTCTTGCATAATACAGCCCATATATCCAGCTCTTTCATTAATTCCATTTGCTCTGGACTCTAAAGCGTGTCTTAAAAAACATCTAGCCTTGATTAAGTAATTACCACAAATGGAAAATACCACTGCGTTTGGTGTGTTGCTGCACTGGTTAATTACCCCCATGCTGTTACACCTCATTTCTGGCTTGTGTCTGTCTAGTTTTGATCTCCAGATGCTGAATCTTGTGTTTAATCTGCTAAACAGAAGAGGCTTTTAGTACTGCGCATCTATTCCCCACCATTGTAACTGTGGTCTGCAACAAGGACCGCTCCCAGTCTTGTCTTCGGCAAACTAAACAGTCCGAGCTCCTCAAGCTGTCCCCTGGTAAGGTATGCCTCCTCATCCCTTGCCCAATACCTGATCTCTGCACTTCGCATCCCCTTTCCCAGTCTGTTAGCACTCCCTCACCACGTGATGATGCCCTTGTAGGGCATCTCCATGTGCTGTTACTGGGAATACGTACAGCCTTGGGCAATATAAGTTGTAAAAAGAAGAAAGACAAAAGCAGTATGATCCCTAATTTAATATTGGGGAGTTATATACATTAACCCACACACTGTCAGGAAGCATAGCTGGTGAGGTTTTCGTAATAGGAGTCTTCCTACAGTACGCAAATGTGCTGCTGTTGTTACCAACTAAAGCCTTGGTTTTGAACTTCCCGTAATACACACTTAAGTTAAAGCTCAATATTTAGAGGCTTCTCGACCCTCTTGACCCCACAGGTGAGATTTGACTGGGCTGGGGGCCAGGGGGATGCCTGCTCAGCGCAGCTCATGCCCTGTAGTAGGCAGAGGGCCATATCGCAGCACTGTGGCCAGCCGGAGCCTGTCCTCTGGCTGGCAGCTTCAGCCGAGCCCTGCTAGAGCTCACACGTTCCCCAACAAGTGCCCCGAGCACGGTGTCTCTTCTGTCGCAGGGCCCTTTACATCGGACCGGTTGGCTGATGGGCTCGTGGGCCGGTTTGAGTGCGCAGGCTCCTGGGGCGGGGAGAGCAGCTAAGATAGTCTGCTAATGCGTTAGGCGCAGTAGCGAGGAAATGCATGGTCTCTTGCATGCCTACACTTAAAGTATCTAAACCCAGCGGTGATGGTTTGCAGAACTGGGGCCCGAGAGCCATTAAAGGCTGCATCGCTGACAGTGGTGAGCATGTCCCTGTGCAGTCGCATGTGACGCCTGCACATACTGCTGTTGCTCTGATTTGTATTTCTCTTCTCACGGCAGAGACTGGTGGATGAACTAGGCTTTGTCAGGAGGGAGAGCTCTTTCTGACGTCAGAGGCTGGGTCTGTTTCTAGGTGTGACTTGGTTCGTTTTACACACAGGCATCAGTCGTGGGACTGAGGGGGGCACGAAGAGCACGCAGGCTGCCCCCCCTCTAGACAACTCAAGGCATCCCACGTGAGTCTGACCCGCACTGGATACGGTTAGAGAGGTGGAGGCAGAGCCAGCTCTCTTGCTGTTCACTCCACCCTTCTCAAACGATCCATTTCTAACCAAGTAACAATACGGAATTTTTTTTCCAAGAGCAAATCTTGCTTCCTTGCTTTCCCCGGGGGCATGGACTCTTCTGAGATGTGTTTGTACAGAGCTTGTCACAGACTGGGCTGGATCTTGACTTGGACCTTGCGAAGCTTCTGTACTAGAAATGGATAATAAAGATTCAGGGGTTATTAAAATACCCCTTTTTTGTTTCTCTTTCCATTTCCAACTTCGTCTTTAAATATGAATGTCTGGGGTTTTTTCCTCCTCTCGGAGAAAGTAGAAAGCTCTCTGCATTTCTTGTTTTTGAGTCCCTTCCAGTTCGCACCTCGGGAAGACTGGGTGGGCTAGGCTTTCATAGCTTTAGGGCATCTTCCTGCGAGGCAGCTTTAGCTGGGTAGCAGAGGCACGCCAATAAAGAAAGCTCTTGCATTTTTTTCTGTGGGCAAGCTGGTTGGAAGTCCTTTTTTCTTTGGTCACTGACGAGGTGAGAGGAGGTGGTTCCCTCTCCTGAGGTGATGTTTTCACTGTGTTCTGCTGCGAGCTCAAAATGCATTTCTTAATAAAAGTCTGGCAAGAGGCAACATAGCCCTGTGTTCCTCAGGGCTGTGATATTTTTTTTTTTTAAAAACTTGGAGCCGAACCTCCTTGCAACAGATGTTAAAGGAGCGGTTTTGCAGCGGGTGCGAGCCGCTCTGCCCATGAGCTGCCCTGGAGAAAGGTGAGCGCCTCCCCTGCCGCTTTCCCTGCGTGCCTCCTCTTCCTCCCCCTCTGCCCCTGCGTAGCTGAAAACTGAACTCTGCACCAAGAAACGCTGGTTGATGGGGAGGAGGGGGTACATTGCTTTTAATTTTTTGTCTTTGCACAGGCCTGAGAGAAAATGTGGGAAAGGAGAGCGTGGGGAGGGGAAAGGAGGTGCCTCCCTCTCTGCCCCGTCCCGTCCCCTGCTGCTGACCACAGCCCCCGCGAGACAGGCCCTTTGCTGGCTGCTCATTTTTTTTGCATGCAGGAGAACGTTAACACTTTCTCAGAGAAGCTGTGGCCTGTTCCTGTCGTTCCTCTTGTACGAAACCTGCGGGAGTCACCATGTGTCACCGGGATGGAGGAGCGTGGCTAGGCGGGCTTCTCCTCCAGTGCCCACCCTGCCGGGGGGAGCGCGGTGGCTCCAGGGGAACGGGCTTGTGAGGTTTTCGGCAGCTTTGGCAGCTCCGAGGACAGGGCCTGGCTGGCAGGTGCTGGGGTCCGACAGGGGAGGAGAGGAGTGCGGCCGGCATGGCCTGGAGCCATGCCGCAGCTTGTGCTGGATGCGGCCCAGGGATCGCTCGCCCGTCCCTGCCGCGCTTCCCCACGGTCAGCAGAGCAAGAGGCTGCCAGGGCCCTGGGCTGGGGCTGCAGCAGGGCCTGGCGAGGCCTCTCCTTCATGGCTACAGCAGCATACAGCGGCAGGAGGGTCATTTCCACCTCCCCGACGGGCTGCCCGCCCATGGGGTTCTTCCCTTGCTGGGATGGGGGAGTTGTCAAGCGCTCATTTATTGCAGAGACGGACCCCAGAGAGCACTAGGTGATGTACTTAAGGATACAGGGAACCACGACTGAAGGATGGATGCAGAAGCATCCATCAGCTTAATTCTCCCTGAGAAAGGCTTTGTGTCCTTGCTTGTACTCACGCAGTGCGTGGGCAGGGTGGTGTCATGGACCGACTGCAGTTGTCGGTCGGACAGGGTGGGGATGCGCTTACCTGGCAGGACTTGTAAGGCCCAGTTTTGCTTCCCATGAACTTCCTATGTGGTGTACTGGATAAGCCGCTGAAACCTAGGGCATTGAAGACAGATAACATGTCTAAGGTTTACAGAGAACAAGGGAGTTCATCTCTTAAATGGTGCTATGGGTCTGGGACCAAGTACTTCAAGGTGGATGCTCTGGTAGGACCCCTGGTCCTACATCAGTGCACGAGATTCCTAAAGGAGAGCTTTCCACTTCATGACTGCGTTGAGGTGATAACGTGGTACAGTTCACGCCTGCCCTCAGGAAGCAGCTCTCTGATACAGCAGCTGAAGAACATGCGTACAGCTATCTCTACTTTCAGACCTAGGGCTGCTCGTTTAGCCAGCCGGTGTTCACACAGTAAGTACCAGGAGTCCCAAATTTGTTCCTTTTGGCCTCTGTCCCATCCAGCAGCATTACGTGTTCCTAAGAGGTTGTTGAAAGCATTAGGATGTCTTGGGGAGGAGTGCTCTTATTTGCATCATTATTTTTGATAGGATTTAGCTGTTAAAGGCCAGGCACACAGTGTACTGCTGGCTGCTGTCCCGGTATTAGTGTAGTCCGATCTCTCTGCAGTTGCACGGTTTCCGACAGGGAAGGGGTGAGGGGGGAAATTACAATGTCTTGGCTCAGATGAAATACAAAACTCAGGTAAGATGAGGAAACGCAGTAAAGTCCGTGCATGGCGCATACGGAAGTAAAGCATGTGTCTCATGGACTGTTGCTTAGTGTGTTTGATGACATATGAGAAGGGGAAGAAACAAGATTTAATGGAGCATTGATGTGACTGGAGGAACAGAGTCCCTATGGCAGGGCTGTGCTGACATCCTGGTGTATTGGAGGATATGAGGCTCTTGAAAGTCAAGTGTTTTGCTCTAACAAAGGACTTAGAGGATTAAACTTGTGCAGCTGAAGTGCTTTATGACCATGGACATCTGCTCCGCCCTTTGGCTGAAATTGCCATCATGCAGCAGGGATGACTTGATGCAGAATCACAGAATCAGTAAGGTTGGAAAAGACCTGTAAGATCATCAAGTCTAACCATCACCCCAACCCCACCATGCCCACTAAACCATGTTCCACAATGCCTCGTCCACACGTTCCTTGAACACGAATCCAGTGATGGTGACTCCACCACTTCCCTGGGCAGCTTATTGCAGTGTTTCACCACTCTCTCAGTAAAGAAATTTTTCGTAATATCCAGCCTGAACCTCCCCTGGCGCAACTGGAGGCCATTTCACACAAAGCGTGTCTTGAATTGCTTACAAGGGACACAAGCAGTGTCCCTTGTAGATGCTTGATTTTCATCTGGTGCTGCACCCTGCACTTGATGCTGCTGACTGCAACGTTAAAGGCTTCCCCTATAAATGATCATTGCTGGGACTGTGCTGGTCCTCGGCTGTGTTTATGTACAGGTTTCACAGAGTCAAGGGTACCAAGTGCAAGAGCAAGTAATACTTGCATGGGTAAGGACTTCGTGCTTCAGACAGTAAGTGAGAATCAGTGTCAAGTCCCCATGAGTGAAAACCTCTTACAGGTCAGCACAGATGTGATAGCCAGTGATTTTCACTGTAAAATACTTAGTTTCTCTGGTCAGGGCTGTTTTCTTCTGAGTTGGTGCACCGAAATGACTCAGGTCTTACATGTGCTAGAGCACTTAATGCAAGGAGGGACATACAGCCAGCAGCTGGCTTTGCATAGGCTGTGATAAAGATGTAAGATGTTGTGATTCCAGTAAATCTTTCATTGCAGGCTAGGATTATTTACCTTATCTTGCTGTTGCCATAGGCTAAAGGAGCACACGCATACTCTCCCTCAGCTCAGCGGGACAACTTTCCAGAGCTGTATCTTACGTGCGTGTCTGACCTGAGGTCTCTACACCCTCACAGGGTCTGGGTGTTTGGCAGGGAAAGATTGGGGCAAGCTTTGCAAATTTAATCCTAGGAGAGCCGTTAGACCTGCAACAAGGAGCTTTTGGGGCTTCTTTGGGAAGTGGAGTTTTTTTTGGTTGTGTTTTGTTTTTTTGATTTATTTCAAACTGAGCTAACGCAAATCATTGGGGAGCTGAAAAGTAAGGTTTGTTTTCTTTGAAAAACAAACCAAGAGGTTTTACTCAAAAACTGAAGTGCAGTGTTGTGTTACCGAACCTTTCATTGCCCGATATGAGACTTTCAATAATTGCAAAACCTCAGGGTGGCCTGCAGCACCCTACACCTATTTATTGTGGCTCAGTACATTGTTATAATATCACACGTTACTTCGAAAATCATGTGGGGTGAAACGGATCATGTTATATTTATTTCCTACAGCCTGCACGTTTGTACAAGTAGCATCGACTATAACTTTGTTCAGCATGGCAAGCGCGACATCCAGTACGTGAGAATAATGTCTACACACACACAATAATATGTACTTAAGCAATTTATTCTCAGGATTCAAAAGGCTGCCACTGGTTTCCTGGTGTGCTTGAGTCAAAGCCAGCTCTAGGAACACGTTTTAATAAATGCTTTGGGTGTGTGAATTTCCTGGGTTTTCTTAAATCTTTCTTGAAAAAGAAAACCTATTGTCCCTTCTGACTTTCCTATCGTAATTTCTTTCGCCGCACACCATTTTACCACTGAAATCTCTCCTCTGCATAGGAGAAGAGGGTCTGGTTACATTAGGAATTGTAAAAACAGACTGCTTATACATTCAGGCGATGTCATTCCTGGAGCCAAGCCCTGGAGAGGGGAGGGCGATGTCAGACATGCAGGCCTTAGGGTCAGGAGAGCTCTCGGCTTCCTTATGCATGGTTCTAGCTGGAGGCAGTGGAGGATGCTCCTACTCTTACAGTGGGCTCTGAGCTAGCGGGGGCATGAGCAGTGGTGATAACTCCTGCAGACCTGGCTTTATCTTCTGCCCCTACAGCTCCCTTCCCCATGGGGCGAGCGGCAGGTAGCCAAACCAGTCTTGCCAACAGCAGAGGATGCAGAAGAGAGGCACTGTGGCAATTTCTGTAGAATAAACATCTTGTTGTTTAGCCCCTTTACTTGCCCATTTTCTTTCAAGTCTCTTTTAAGCCTTTCACAGCAAGGGAGACATTTTGTTCTGTTCTTGTCTGCTCTTCCCCTCCTTGGATATACAGCCGCAAGTCTGCAGTCTTACTGAAAACCAATGATCGTCAGCAGTTCGGTCTAATACACTGGGCTGTGAACTGTAGTGGCTGAGGCACAAGCATGTATTTCTTTCTGCTGACTTTATTAGAGGAGCAATAAATTCTGGCTGGCGGACAAGGTGGACAGCCAAGGCTGGCAGACAGCTGTGCAAGCTAATGTCTTAAACTGCTGTGGCTGAATTTGCCAGAGGCTGCCTTCTGAAACCCTTAGTCTGCTTCAGTTTTACTTCTGTTGGAGTTCATTTTTTTTTTCCCCCCCCTTTGAAAGTAATGGCAAAAGTCCTCTTGTCTTCACTGGGTCTTGCAGGAGAACCTGCTGTCCCACAGGAGTATCTCCTCTCACCTCTCCAGTGCAGCTCCGGCTGCAAAAGAGCCGCTTAACTTCACTCACAGACTTTGCTAATGGTGCAGCAGAAGCTGGGGCTGTCCTGTGCTTAATTGAAACTGCAAAAATAGTATGACCTTCTTTTCAGTTACTTGCCGCATTCATTAAATGGGAAATTTTCTCTGTTGAATACCAAAATTGTTTATACTGCATTAAGCGAGGGAAACTTGCCAAATATTTTATGCATGTTTAACTTAAAATATGTCCAAACTCAGTGTGCTCCCCCTGTCTTTGATTTGATTTTGACATAAAGCATGTAAAAGACCAAGTTTCAGCCTGCCACAGATGTCTCTGTGGCGTCTATACAGTTCCACAAACAAGGGGATTTGTAGAGAAACATTAACTCAGCCATTTCTACGGCATTGCTAGCAAAGGGAGAGCTTGGCCGCTGCCCTCTCTTTGCAGAGCTGAGTGCCCCAGATCAGAGGGGCTATTTTCAGGCAGCGTTGGGCTGGGTTTCCAGCGAGGCTGAAGGCTTTTGTTTCCCTTCCCTAGCACTGTGAACATCAGGCTGTTTGGGGGAACATTCTGCCCTGGCAGAAGAACCAAAGCGGATGGGATGATTTTTCTCTTCAAGGGAGGAGGTGAGAGGGAGGCGTGCAGGGGTGAATACAAAAGGTAAATAGGAGAACGCCGGTCTTCCATAGCACAGTTCCCAGGAGGCTGGGAAGCCAACCTCAGGTGATCAGTGGGTTCACCTCCGATTCAAGGAGGAGTGGTACATGGGAACCCCAGTGGCTGAAAGCATTGGTAGGGTTGTGTTTGCAAGTTGCATCACAGATCCTCCCTCTGATTAGGGAGGCCTAGCAAAAATTCCTGATGTCTGGCTTCTTGCCGTTATATGCAAAAACAGATACGCACAAAAAATGTAATCATTAAATGAGCAAGCAAAAAAACCCCTATGGAAATAACCTGTCCTCAAGCCAACTGAGCTGGCTTTGGTAATTGGAGATCTGTTGTCTGTGCAGAGATCTTGGCTTCTGCTGCTGCTATAAACTTTCAGGTTTCTGGGATGCTTCCCAAGGTCTGGCACAATCACCTTCACTGCTCAGGGAGGAATGACTGCTGTGCAGGTACCGTTTACTTCTGTGTGAGCCACTGCCTTGTCACTTACCTTGCTCCACCACCTTTGCTTTGCCCTGGATGGCCCCCATCTCGGTTGGTTCCCAAGCTCTAGGGTGTAAATCGGCTGAGCTGTGGCTCCAGCTGCCATGTAAAATTCATTTCTGTTGGGAGATATGTGCTGCTTGGGTAGCTGCTGCTTGTGTGATCAGGGCAAATGGCATGTGGAAGCAGTGCCTTGCGTTGGCAAGACCCGGCTGCCCAGAAGGACCCTGGCCCCTCTAGGAATGAGTGCCATAGGGGGATGCTATTCTGCTACTGGGAAAGAAGAGATCTGGGACCGGCAGCGCTCAGCTCTGCCTGCAGTTGGTTTGGCATTCCTCAACGTCGTTTGCCTCTGTGGTACAGGGTATTTGTAATTATATTTTGCCGTCTGCTGCATCATCTGTCTGTGCCCATTAGAGCATTTGCTGGTTAATTACTGAAGCTGCCATCAAACCTCTGTAAGGTAGGCTGTTACTACATCTCTCTTACTGCAGACAAAACCAAGCAAATGAAGCCATCACCTCAGGTGGTCTTCATGCTCTGTCTAGAGATGTGGCGGCAACCGTTGACTCCATACCACTAAGAGCACAGGGCTATACTTCTCTTTTGAGACAAAATAAAGAGAAAAAACAGTGGAAGGTCAGAGATGAGGTGTGAGCCGCCCGTGTGCTTGGCTCTTGGATCTGTAGCGCTTGCTTACCAAGTGACTGGTATCCCTCAAGACTGAGAGGGATAGCAGTTTCATCAGTGGAGCAGCAGCAGCTCAACCATCTTCACAGGCAAAGGGTTTGTAGTACATGCGCGTTCAGACTCGTGCTGGTTCTTATTCAGGCTCTGAGCTGGGTCCCACCACATGGCTGGCTTGATGACGGAACATAAAACACACACTGGCATCTGCTGCCGCAGGATCCAGGTCCCACATCGGGCTCTAGCTCCAGGGGATGGTCATGTCCTACCTGCCCTGCCCTCTTCTCTCTAGTCTCAGTCATGTCCTGAGCCTGCCTCTTCTATGCAAAACATCTGCTGATTCAGTTCTCCACCCTTGTGCTATTTGTCCTAAATTACTGTTTTCTTCTGGCATCAGCCCCGCTGGCTGTAACGAATGATGACCTGCAAGGGAGATGTAGTCCCCTGCCTTTCGTTTCATCGCTCCGTGCTGTACCCCAAGCAGCAGCTGCCTGTGAAATCCTGCAATCCCAGAAGAGAGCTTGTTTGGTCATCGTGCTCAGCTAGTGTTTGGGCACTGTAATTAGGATCTGTGAGCCGTAAGGGAAAGGATTGTTCTTAGCAGGGACTGAAGTTTCAGTAGTAATCAGACACTAGAAAGGTCACTGACTGCGTGTAAATGGGTGATTTCCACAAACACATGCTCACACACACTTGCTGCAGTCTCTGAGAGGTGTGGATAGCTCCCCCCAAGCAAGAGGCACCGGGGTAACTCTGCCACCGAATTCAGGCTCTTGCAGAGGCGCTGAGGACTGTACTGCGTTCTGAGCACAACTTTTAATAATTCCTCGAACACGGACAAAACAATTTACTTAATCTTGTTCTTAGAAACCACTGACCTTTTTCTGTTGACACTTTAAAAAGGAAAATTCAGCCTGAGGCAGACACCTGGCGTGGAAAATTTCAACCTGAGCAGTTCAGTGCTGGCAAAGATCTCGGCAACAGACAAGATGGTTTCATAAGGGCAAGCATCAGGCTGCTTTTAAGCGTTGGGTTGCTTCCTGTTCCACCCATAACGTGGGGGTGACACCTTCAGTCAATCAGCCAGCTCAACTGCTCTCCATTCCTCTTGAGGACCTTCAGAGGAGGTCAGGCCGTGAAGTACAAACCCAAGTGAAGTTGGAGGTAGATCAGAACTGCTGTTTCAGATACACAGCTCGGCGTGCCTTGGTTTTTTCTAGCCACAAGGATGTCTTGTAAATACCAGATGCATTGAAAACGATGCCCTTGTTTTGGCTGTTACTAGATTTCCCATTGTGGTGCTTGACTCCTTGCAGGTTACGGCTGAGATTCTACCACGGCTTTGGCAATGTCTGCATTAATAAATTAAACATGTACAGGACTATTTGCTGACTGTGAGGCCAAGTGAGACAGAACGGCCCCCATCTACACTGTTAGACTGTCTTATTTTCTAATTAGGGTGTCGGCATGTGAATTACCTTTTGGTTACCGGTGGTCTGTGCTAAACCCTAAACTGTGTCTGTGAACTTGCAGACCATACCGGTGGCCCTGCTCACACTTCAGTGGCGCAGGCATTTGAGCTCGGGTGCCTGGGATTTTCCTGCTAGTGCCTGGCCCTCTTGAATTTCCCAGGGTAAGTGCAGGCTCTGAGCCTCGGTGCTCTGTGCCCATCCCAGAACCCCCCAGTTCCCTTGATTTTTCCCTTTCTGCGAGTGTTCAGGAGGGGTTGCTCTCAGTCAGCCGTTTGTGGGTATTCCTGTCACCGGCTGAACTTCAAGCAGCTTTGCTGGGATTAGCCTAGACATGGAGGATTACTGGAATACCTGTGATATCTGTTATGAATTCATTCCATTTAGTACTCCGGAGTCTTTCTCCTTACTCCTGGATTAGTAGTCTTAGCTATTGCTGTGAGTTTGTTAGAAACACCAGTATGGAGGTGAGCTGATGCTGATGAATTGACATAGTTTGATGCATGCCCTGGAGGGGTCTTCAGACGGTTACAATTTCTAGTTATTGGTGACACAACTGCAAGTAGTGTAGAGGCAAAAGCTTACGTAACTCAGTTATCTGGCATACGGGTTGTGTGCCCGCTACAAAATCTTTTCTGTATTTCTGAGCAGTGGAGATCTATGCAGTAAAATACATCTCCCGTGAAAGCGCTTCTTGTCTTCCTATCTCTCCATGTAAAATTCCTTCACCAACAGCTTCAAGGACAATGCTGCATTACTCAGATGTTTTAATACTGTAGAATTTGTCTTGGGAAAGAATATAATTGTATTTTTTTCATAACAAAGCCATTATACTGTCAAAAGCTTAACTTTCTGTTGCATTAGCCAACAGCCAGCAGAGATTGCTGGGAAAAGAAAGTGCTTAGCTTAACCTAAATTTTTTACTAGCAAGAAAAATGGAATGAAAACAAAATGAATTTATAATGAAATGGATTTATTTCTGGGCTTTCCTATTGTGCTGTTGTTTGCTTTCTTTGAGGGCATTTAGAGCTGATTAGCAGCCCTGGAGACAGAAGTCCATTATTTACCCGAAGAGCAGCCAGCAGTGGAGAGACAACAATGCAGCCTCCTTCCCTCCCTCCCTTTCTCTCTACTCCATCCTTTGCATCCCTCCTGCATTCCCAAAACGAGCCTCAAGTTTGTCCTGAAGGGGTCATTCTTCATTGGGGAGAGGACAACTAAGTCTGTGTGGTCTCCTGCCTTCTGTTGGAGATGCCAGCAGAGGCAGAGGATTTGCCGGAGGCCTCCAGCTTCTCGGGGTCAGATCCCCTGTGCTGGGGAGGAGCACGGGACGCCTTCCCGGGCTGCGGGAGGCCAAGGGCTGGCGTGGGTGTCTGAACCCATCTGTGCTTAACCAGCCTTCTTGGAAGCAGGGTCACAAGGGCTGTTCGAGGAACGAGGAGGAGGATGAACGTGTGGTCCTACTGAAGGGATTTTGCAAAAGGCTGCACAAAAAGAATTGTTTCTTTCCGTGGGAGTTAAAGCTAGGGGAGCAAAGTGGGAGAGCCAGATGTGAGCTGGTCTGTGGCAGCATCCCTACTCTCCTCCTCCTCCTCCCTCTCTCCCAGGAATTGTTCCCGAGCCCTCCACACGCTCCATCTGTGGGGGCATGGGCACTTAGGTAACATGAAGAAATCCCAAGCCTCTGCCACAATTGTTGCCTGTAGCGTGGTGTTTTTAATTGGAGGATACGTAGCCCTGGTTTATTGGAGAAGGTTTACAATGTGGGGGAAATGCTGCCTTTTTTCCTTTCAGTTGCCCATTGAGGTAATATCCATTATTAGCCATGCTGTTGGCTCCAAAACAGTAGAGGACTTGGTTCCGGAGGGGTCTGCTCCCTCTCTGAAACACAACGAAAGCTGCCTCACGTTAGGAGCTGTTGTTCTGTTCATTCCTAGGCTAATGCAATCAAGACCAAATCCCTTCTACTTTCTTTCTCCATTCCTAATCTTGCATGTCACGTCTTGTTGTACGGAGGATTCTTTTTTCCCTGGAAGGAACAGGAATTTGGTGGTCGTGACTTACTGTCCTGATTATAATCTTGGCTAAGCTTGCACTGTAGCAAAAATATTGAATTCAGTTTTGAAACCTTTCTTTGCCGCCTTCTGGCCGTAAAACAATGTTGAACTGCGTATTTTCAGCCCTGATTTGCCCTGTCCCCCAGATTTCCACTGCAGTGGAAGATTTTTGAATCCCATGCTTCTTCAAGTGTTGTTGATAACAATCAAAATGCAGGTTACTTTTTATAGAAGAGCATTATTTATTAAGACAGACACCTGTTATTGCTACCTATTTTCCTCCCTTGTGCTGGGCAGGATGAGGGAATGAAATGCCAGGCAGGGAAATATGCTGTTTAAGTTAAAGTATAGAATTCATATGCTTTAAGTTACGTTAAAGCATAGAATTTATTCATATGCCAGAATGAATAAATAGGTATGAATTAGCCATGAATACGGTCAGTCTTGACATTAGGGGAAGGCTTGTAACTGTAAGAGGGTTTTGAGACCAGGCTTTCGGTGGGCATGAGAAAGGGAAAAAACAACATCCTTTAATCAGTACCATGTAAATGGAGTTGTAGGGAGAGGGACTTGGTGCCTCCCAGCCCTGTGCGCTTCCTACATGTGTGTGATCCCAATGGGAACTTTGCAGCGGCACTCAAAGGCAGACGTTTGTGGTGGAGAGTGTTGTTGGAGGGCAGTAAGACCAGTGTGTTGGGAAAGCAGGCAAGGAAAGTCACCTGGACGCGTAGGGAGTGGGGAGCCGGAGCTCGGTGGCGAGGCAGGACACGATCAGACCTGTCTCTGTGGCTTGTGTTTCACCAGCGAGTCCTGCCACTCAGGTCTCGTGAAGATCTTTTCTCAGTCTCCAGGTAGACTCCTGAACAACAAACAAGATTAAAGCTTTTACTCCCAACCCCTTTGAGAGAATGCGGACATCATATCCAAGTGATCGTTGCTAAAAAACCAAGGGAGATCCAGTTTAAGTTTCCTTTTGACCAAAAGAGCCAAAACCCAAATTCTTACTCCAAAGCGTTAGAAAGGATTCAAAGACCATGACTGCCCAAATGCCCTTGAGAAAACTGAAGGCTCCACCACTACAAAGTTACAGGAGTAAAAATCGATCAATGCAGGGGGAAAAGCAGTCTTCAGTACAGAGGAAGGACAGCTGCCGGCAGCTGGAGGAAGTTCAGCGCTAACGAACAGAAGGTCTGGCACTCAAGAGAGAAATTAAACAGCCAGTGGACATCAGGAAAGATCGTGTAGCAGAGAGAAACCCCAGAGGACTGAGTTTATTACCAGGAGCATCTTTGCTGAAAACACCACGCCGCAACGGTGGGGTGAAGGGAACGTAACAAATTTCCCTTCGGGGCTGGAGCCTTTGCTGCTGCTGCTGCCTGGGGCTCCCTGGTCCAAGCCAAGGTGGGAAGGGAAGGTGGGAAGGACGGTGCCAGGGGGACCCAAGGCTCAGCAGTGCTGAAAAAGGACCCATCTAAAGAGGACACCCAAAAAGAGCCACTGCTTTACTCCGTCTTTGCTGGCTGTAATCTGCCTTGTGTGCATATGGCAGTGGTGCAGTTTATACACTTACAGAGAAAGTGCATGCCATTAATTCAGCCCACCTCTGAGTCACGACAGTGGAGGGAAATAGGGGAGCACTTGCCTTGAACCATATGATACACACAAACTGCAAGGACGTGGCTTTTCAGAGCATTCACAACAGGAACAGGATAGCCGCAGCAATAAGGGCTCCCTTGCACAAACAAACGGCCATAGTGGCCAGCTAAGGGAGTCCCACAGTTTTCTAAGCTGCACAAAGGCAGCAGCAAGCAAGATTCAGAATCAAAAAACCTGTTGGTGTGCCTCTGGTTTGCTGGCACGAAGCAATGAGGGCATCAAGATCCCCCCAAGACAGAGGGAGCGTCACCTCTCATTTCAGTGGGGCTGAGATTTTTCCCTTTGGATCCAGCTGCTTTGGTGGTTTCTTTTCCATACTCTCTGCTGGTTGTTTTTTGTTGTTTGGGGTTTGTTTGTTGTATTTTAATGGAGGAGTGTTTATAATTCCTTCTCTTGGTGTGTGAGGGAGCAAGGGCTGCAGCCACCAGCCAGGCTGTGAGCTTATCTCTGCCAGCAGCCTGTGCCGCAGGCTGGTGTGATCCTCCAGAGCTGCCTTCAGCTCTCCTAAGCTGTGCCAGCTTTGCCCTGCCAGAGGGAAGGGGTGGGTTTGGAGGGGTGCAGGGAGGCCTCTTCTCTTGCTGGTTTTGAGAGTTAAGTCTGAGCTCCTGCACCGGTGCCAGAATTTAAGTGGGAACCACTGGTGGGGACAGTATGTTGGGCTGAAATCCTGCCAGACCACTGGCAGACTCCCTTTAACACCACGATGGGGCCGAGCTGCATGCCAAGACCGCGAGCGAGCTTCCCTCCAGTGTTTGGTGTTGGGAATCTGGTTTGGCTTGTGCCAGAGCCAGGCAGGGGAGATGGGGTGCATGCAGATGTCTGCATTGCAGCCCCCCCAGGCTCCTGCTGGCCGCTCCGGTGTGGCGCGAATCCTGAAGTTTCTGCCCAAAACCTCAAGTGCTCCTTTGGGTTTCCTCCCTATAGCTCACATTTCCCAGGGGTGGGCAGGGATGCTTCATGTGCTCAGTCTGTGACGTGCACTGGGAGCCGTGGGGGCAAAAGAGATGAGAAACACATGTTGTTATTAAGCAGATTTGTGTGCTGATAGCATCGTGCCCTCTACGTTTTGCACCATGTCTCCTTAAGGCCGTCATAGCCTTTAGGGTAAGTAGGGGAGCTGCCTTGTTTTCTGCTGGGCTGGTTGGGGGCCCCGGGGGGTCGCTGCTGGCCCCAAAGCAGAGGGGTTTGTGCTGGGACCTTGCAGCATACCTGGCGAGCATGGGTTTGCCAGCTGGCAGAGTGGCAGTCCTCTCTCCGGGCTGGCAGACAGCTCCTCCCCGGCAGTGCGCCCGCAGCTGCTTCGAGGAAAGCCTGCGAGCCAGGAATGCATAAGGATGCCGGCGTCTGTGCGCGCTCACGGCCTTTCATCTCCGAAACGTGGCCAGGCCACAGGGCAGAAAGCAAAACATCCTGGGAAGAGCTCAAGAAGTATTAGAGAATAGTTTGTGCTTTTGGAGGTGATTCAAGCAGTAATCCCTCTTCTAGGAATATGGGCTACGGGAGGTGTGGAGAGCCTCGGGGTCACTAGCAGGGCTTGGAGCCCTCGCCTTCTAGCCCAGGGCGGTACCGAAGTTCATAGCAAGTCCCTAATGCCTCGTCGCTGTCTCCAGAGCAGCGAGAAAAGAGAGACAAGCGAGCGCTTGGGTCGTCGTCATTGCATCTGGCTGGCACTGGTGGACTGCCCTTACTGGTTTGGGGCCAGATAGGTTACTAAAGTTCCAAAGCCCTGTTTTTAAGTCACTGCAGTGATGTGCTCAGGTCCTTTACGTCTCTGCAAGTTGAGTCACCTCTGGGCATGTGTATAGGCAACGACAGCAAGTCTCTTGAAATTGCCCATCAGGGAACAAGAGAGCTAGGAAGAGGACCCAGGCACCCTGCTCCCCAGCCGCAGGCAGTGCCACGTTGTCTCTGCATGAGTCCTGGGCGCTCTCCGCTTCTCAAGGCGAGCCCGAGTATCTCTGTACCGCTCTGTAGTGTGGATATCAGCCTCCCATTTAAGCTTCTGCACGCAAACCTCCTGACGCCTCTTAGCTTGCCAGCTGGGTTTGGCTGGTGCCAGCTCTGCGGAGAACTGTGCTTCTCAACAGGGAGGCGGGCACAGGCTCCTTGGAGTCTGAGCGACGGGAAGCGATGGGACAGGACTGAGCGTTTGAGAGGGAACCGGAGCAGGGATGGAGAAGGGCGTTTGCAGCCCCGGTACGATTATGATTTGGGCTGGGAGCTGCCTTGTTAAATCACTGCTGTTTGCTTTGCTGGGGTGACTCAGAGGAGAGGATGCTTTCCCTGAAGCAACATCTATCTGGGTTATCATAACCACCAAATGGAGCTGTGGCTTTATTTTCCTGTTTGTTTGTTTTTAAAAGTCAAGCCATGGGAGTCAGCATCAACAGTCTTCCCAACTAGACAGGAAAATATTCCATGATTGCAGAGAGAGGAGGAGAGAGATGTCTGCAACAGTTCTTCGTTATTTCCAGACACAGTCATGAAGAGCCAGATGGAAGGAGATGAAAGAATGAGAAGAATAGGTTGCTTTAGACACCAAATAACAATGTTTTAGGAATAAAGCCATGGGAATAATTTATTTTTTTTTTTTAATTCCCTAGCTGAATCAGAGAGTCAAACCAAAAATTTCATTTCAGGTCAGCTGAAATTCATTTTTTTATTCTCAACAGGAAAAAAAGGACTGACCAAACAAAAAGTTGCTAAGCTTATCAAAACATGGTTTTATTTTGCTGTCTTTGACCTTTAAGTTTGCATATAACACTTCATGAAATATATTTCAAAATTAAAAGGGATAATAGTTCACTTCATCTTAGAAATAATTTTGGAATCAAAGCTGCTCCCCAAACTAGGCACACATTTCCAAATAGTTTTGGTCAACCTCAGATTGCATTTTTCAGTGAATTAGCTCTCTGTCTGAAAAATGTTACCCAGCCTTATTTAGGAATTATAGGAAATCAATAATAACTTCTCTTGTTTCGTAATCACAGAATTGCCTTCAGGCTGCAAATGCTGGCGAGTCTGTGCTGTCAGCCTGGCACAGAGGCCATGGGGTGATAAGGAGAGCTCTGCTCTGGGAGAAGTGGGGGTGACTGAGTCTGCTTCCCTGGGACTGCACGCGTGGGTATGGGGAATGCCACTTCTGATGGGCACCGCAGAGGTTTGTTCGCTGCTCAATTAAATTACATTTACCCTTCATTTTATATACTGCTTCGCTGCTGTGAGAGGGAACGTAGTTGTAACAGGTATATCGTGACAGCAACAGATTGTAAGCTAACAGGTCGGGGCGGGGGGGGGTGTCGGGGAAATACCATCCATCTTCCTCACTAGCTCACACGGCATAGTTTTATCTCCTGTTCCCCTTCTGTTTATGCTGGGTTAATTCAGGAATGAGACGCGGGGCCCGCAAGGACACACCAGTGTAAGCACAAGCAGCTTGCCTAAGAAAAAGCCTCGGTGTTTGGCCAAGTGTCTTGGGTGAGAGTGGGTTCCGCGTGAGCTGCGGGGAGCTGTGCAGGGGCAAAGGGGCTGCGGTGGCGATACCCATCCTTGGGGCGTCCATGGGAAGGCTGGAAACCCTCAGGCTTCAGAAGTTTTCTTCTTTTCCTCCCAGCTGTGGCAGTTACCATAGTGACTGGATTTTATAACATATTTCATAGCGATGCTACCAATTTTCTCATGGCCTTCTCGCCTTATCAGAGCTTCCTCTTGGCTGTCTCCAGTAAAGAGGTCAGCCATTACGTGCAAGTCAGAGAGACTTACAGCGCTTTCCCTACCGCAGAGGGAAGCCTCTTCAGGATAGGTGTGAAATGGTCTTAGCTCTACACAGGGACAGTGTCAGGTGCTGGTGCCTGGGCTGGAGGCTTTCCGGGGGATAATAGGGGCAGCGGGAGTTGAAAAGAAGTAGCTCGTCGTAACTCAGGGGTCACAGTTCCCCTTGTGCTGGGTCCCAGATGGCCCAATGCCGCTACTCTCTGGTCCCGGTGCAGGGCTGCGGGGTGACTGCCCTCGCAGTTTAATGGGATTTGCTTGTTGCTGATGTGATGTTTTTGAGAGCAGAGAAAAACAGACGCACACCTCTCCCTGCAGTTTGTATGCCTGTGCAGCCCTCCCCACGTTCCTCTCGCGGCAAGGATTTTCACTTAGTTTTTACACTGGTGTTTTTCCTCTCCTCTATCCCATACAAATGAGTAGGCGCACACACCCTAATGCCAGTTGTCAGGTCTTCAGTAGTAAAAGCTAAGGTTAGAAGAACCTAGAGAGCTTTCTTTGCATCTGCCCCCCGCAATCCTCGCTTGCATTTTGAAGGTTGTAGTATGACAGAGCTTTGGCAGAGTTGCCTTCAGCTCCCTCTGGCTACAGGGACACAGTTTAACCTTTGATGGAGCTGCGCCTTTTTTGGCAGATGTACCACTGATAAACAGACTCCAGGTTAGTTCCCCAGCCTTCCCAAACTCCTCCGCTCTTGCAGGTTTGTTTTACCTCACTGCTATTTTCAGATTGTCCCATTAGTCTGATAACCATTCCTGAGTATACGGTTTCAGGAAGGGGATGCTCTGTCAATACCACATGCCAAGAAAAGTTGCCTAGACAAAATAATGCCTAATAATGGGGGTTTATTCTGACCCTTCCTCACTATGTAAAGGAGATCGCATGACTTTTCATGTAGTAAAGAAGCTTCAAAGGAGAGGAATGACTGTCCCCCTGTCCCCTGGGGACTCGCTCTTGCGGAGCCATCTCCAGCAGAGCCATTGGGTGGAGCAGCCCTGAAGCTGCTCTTGCATTAAGAAGGAGCTGAGCGAGTCACAGAATCACTACGGTTGGAAAAGACCTGTAAGATCATCAAGTCCAACCAACAGCTAACACCACCATGCCCACTAAACCATGTCCCGCAGTGCCACGTCCACACGTTCCTTGAACACCTCCAGGGATGGTGACTCCACCACCTCCCTGGGCAGCCTGTTCCAGTGTGTCACCACGCTCTCAGTAAAGAAATTTTTCCTAATATCCAGCCTGACCAAGGCTAGAAGATGGAATTGCAAAACTGGCTTATGTCCAATTCTGTTCTCACTCTCCGTCCCACACTGAGGCTGACTAAGTGCTTCCCTCCAATCGCATAGCGATTTCCATCGGGTTTTTGCTATAGGGTGTGGTAGAAAGCGGGTAAAGAAGGACCGAGGCGCAGCGCTGGGAAGAGAGATCATCAAATCCATTGCATTAGTGATGGGAACAAAATTACTGAGGTCTCTTGCACAAAAAGCTGGAGGCTGCTGGTAAACCTCAGCATTTCCTGCACTCCACGTTCCTCTTGTGTATCCAGTTACTGGAAGAGGTGAGGAGATGCCACAGGGTTGTAAATCCTAACTTGCCTCCAGCTCAGCTCGCTCTTCCCTTTGCTCCATTAGAGCCAGGTGATGGCTGAGAAATGTGCCAGATTTGGGTCCCATTCAGAAGTAAATCATCCCAGCTGGCCAGAAAAAGAGGCAACAAAACTTACTGGCAGGACCAGTAAAATCTGCAGTGCTTCTGAGTGTGGGAAATGAAGGGGATGAAGGATGGAAAAAGAGGGACTAGCCTGACACAGAAAGAGCTGTGGGTCTCCACAGATTTAGGGTTTCAAAGGGAACGTTTGAGGTTGTATATGGCACAAACCTCCTCAGATTGGGTAATGGGGGGGGGAGCTACTGAGCGGGTGCATCTCAAAATGGGCCAGATGATCTCAGGGCTCTGGTGCTGGGCTCCATGGTCTTGGACTTCTTGTGTCCTGCGGGGGAAGGAGCATGCCTTTGGGAAGATGCCGGCTGGCAGAGAAACCTTCCTTTTACCTGAGGCTGAGCCTGGGTGTGCTTGGAGAAGGAGAGACGTAACAGTGTCTGTGTCTGATTGCAAGGAGGACTCTGTGCTCCACAGCTTTGCTCCGGTTTGGAGGCCAGGGACAGTGCTCCACCTCTGCCTGCCTGCCCTGAGAAGGAACTCCTCATCCTCCTCATCCTCCTCCTTCATACCCTCCTGTTGGCACGGGCTTCCTCTGACCACTCCTAAAGTGCTGTGACTTGTCTCATGTGCTACCCGCATACAGAACGGCCCCCTCCTGTTGAAATTCAGGCGTCAATGCTGGTCTTGTTTTTATTTTTATGTTTTAAACAAAACAGGATGGAGAACTGCGGTTCCCAGAAGCCCAGCTGTGGCAAAACAGAGCCTGGCCCAGGGCACTCGGGGTCTGGGAAGGAGAGTCATGCCCCAACGAGGAGTATGATTTGTGTATCAGACTGCGAAGTGGTCCTGGCTCCGGACCAGGGAGCAGAGGGAGCTGAGCTGCTGTCTTCTGGTCGTTCTTGAGCAAATCCCCTCCCTTGGGCCTTTCTTTTCCAGTCCGTCACATGAGGAGGATGATACCAATCTCATCCCGCAGGTCCTGTGGGACTGACTTCATTTAGGATCTTTCATGTGCACTGAGATCCTTCCTTGTGCATAAGGGTTATTTTCTTATCCAAATACGAAGTGATTAACTGGATTCGTCCCCCTGAGAACTGCTGTGCAGCAGCAGCACCACCTCCTCTCCTCCCGTGGGACTGATTCTGCCCTGCTCACAGCCGAAGCCTCTCCAGCTGGTCTGGCATGCACAAATCAGTCTCTGATCTCCTGCCTTCGTGCCTTGCCGGGAGCCAGCACTAGCAAGAAAGTTCCTGGTGGCAGTTTCACCGCCTGATGCGGCAGGAGGGAATCGAGCCACTTCTTCCAGAAGTGCTGCAGGGATGGGTGGAGGGAAGAGTGCTAAGAGGCAGTGCAGTTTTGGGCCGTTACATTTTTGAGGCTGCAAGTGCGAGGGGGTTTTTAGGGTGAGCGGCAGAGTGAGGCTGCAGCAGGGAGAGTGCTGCCAGACGCAAGCTCCCTTCCTTCTAGCAGCCATTTTCCAGACTCGTTTGCGGTAGAGATTTCCTCTTCCCCAGACTCTCATGTCATTGTTCCCCTTATGGGGCCTCACCGGTCATTGCCTTGTGGTGGAAAATATGAGGTTGTGGGGGCCAGAGCACAGACATTCCTTCCAGCTTAAAAGGGAAAACAGACTCCTCGCCCAGTGGAGTCCCCGCGAGAGGTGTGCCTGGCTCCGTAACTGTTAGCAGCATCGCGGTGTAAGAGAAATCAGCTGTTTGGCAGATGCCTTTCTCCTCTTGATCAGGTTGTGGGGAGAAAAGCCTCCTTCCTCCCAATTCCTGCTTCCCTTTCCTTGCAGGCACCGGCTCCTGCCTGCTTGCTGTGGGACACGAGAGCTATGGCTGGTGTGTTGGGGCGGCAGTCCCTGTCAGGGGGCCAGGCCGTATACCCACTGGGGTCAGTAGAGCTCTCTGTATCCGCCCCACCAATCTCTGCAAGGCAATACTGCCAAGGCAGTCTTTTTTTTTGTAGCAGTAGTAGCATCAGACGCCTTCATCTCCCTGACAGAGCTGCGAACAAATACCCAGAAGCAGGCTGCCATGGGCAACGTTGTTCTTCCATGGCCTCATGCAGAGGTCACCGACCCGACGGGCCCCTCTCATCACAGAGGTCAGTTAGAGCCTCTCCACTCTCCCGCTCAATGCTCTGATACCGTGGACGCGGCCGGTTCATGGATCACAGACTGAGTAGCCAGCAAGGCAGGAAGGGTCGCACGCAAATGGGTGAGTATGGGTTTTGCAGAGAGGGAACCTGAGCTCCAGGAGTTGCAGGTCCCTTCCTCTCTTGCCTGCTTGTCTCTGAATCCCAAGTTTTCTGGGAACACACCCCAATTCCCAGCACAGGCAGAGATGTATGCTCTGGCTTGCTTCCCATTAGCGAGTCAGCTCTCATTAAATATTCATCTATTAAGCATTCAGAAGCCTTTAAGGGGTTGCATTTTGTTGTGTGAGGTTTTTAGTGAGCCAGTCCTGGATGTCAGCTGAGAATAGGAAGAGATACAGGGGGAGATTTGGGAAGGGGGGTGGTGATAGGGGACTGGATTGGGGCACGTGCTCCTCCGTGGCAGGTGTCCCGCAGGGAGTGCAGCAGCTCCCAGCGCTCTGTCCGGATGGTTGTTCACAGCCCTGGATTGCAGCTGGCTGAAATACCTCAACGGTGGAAGCTTAAAGGGACAGATGAAAGCAGGAGAGAGATGGGGTCTGTCCTCCAACAGAAGGAAAACGCTGGGGAGGGAGCACAAGGGTCAGCGTGGCAGAGACTGACGGGGGGCTGGAGTCATGGGGGGGGCTGGGGTGAGGACAGCAGCAGCGGTGCTGAGTCTGCTGAGACAAGAGGCTGAGTCAGAGCGGTGTTTCACAGGGCTCTGCAAAGGAATTACAGCCTGGTTCCCTACGGAAGCAAAGCTACGTTAGCAGGCTGGCTGTGCCTGCCTGCCTGTCTCTCCCCTCCAGTCAGTCTTGAATCTATCGGCCTGTTTCTGCCACAGCTGATAAAGCAGTGGAGGCCTCTGAGATAATGGGATCCCGCTGGTTTTGTGACTCTAGGTGACTGGCTTAATGAGAGGGGCCCGCGAAGACCCCCCTCCGAGGAAGGAGTCCATACGCTGCCCTGTAACTAGCTGACAGACAGGCCGTGCAGAGAGAGCTGTTGGAAACTGGGCTTCATTAGCTCTGCTACACGCAGGACGGCTTTAGGATTTGGGGGAGGAGGAATCCTGAAGTTTTAATGGCACTGGACCCCTTTGCCTCTAGCACAGACCTCATGCTGACACCCTTCAAACAGGATATTGTTAGCATTGGGGACATTGTCAAATGTGTCTGGTCACAGTGCCTGGGGAATCCAGCACTGGTCCAGGCTTCGCCTCACAAACATCTTTTCCTTTTTAACTAACTAGCTTGAGGACAGCCTGTTTTCGGGCCTTCTGAGCAGCCCATTGACACCTTTGCTGGTCTGAGCCGCAGGACGTGTACCATGTGCCTCTCGGAGGCAAGGGGAGCAGGAGCTCCTGGGGGGGTGGCTCCGGAGGGTGCCACTTTGGGACTGGATAACACCAGACCTGAGGAAGGGTGCAGCTGGGTCCTGGTGTGACCTTGCACCAGTGGGTTCAGCAACCTCTGATGGCAGGTTTCCTTCCAGAGAGGAGAATATGGATCACTCCACAGCCCACTGTGCCATCCTGATAGCGATGATGTCCTGGGAGGTCAGTTTTATCAGAGAGCTGAACTAGGAATCAGATGTGGTTCAGTCCCCACACGCTGGGCTTATCTCCATCTTATCTTTGACAACTGAAAATCAAGCCTTCCAAGGCGGACTTAAAAGTAATTTGTGTGGAGTTTCTTCCAGAGTCTGCAGATGTCCTGAGGCAATAGCCCTAAGGAAGAGAAATTGCAATGTTCGCCTTACCTATCTATTTATGGCAAACCCAACAGCAGGGATGCCTGCTTGTTTCACGCTAATCTGCTCAGTTTACGCTGCTGCCAAATTTCCGCCCCGTCACCTCAGAGCGTTAGAGGATCCAGGGAGCTGCCGCAGGAATTGGGTCAGGTTTGCGGGGAGGAACGGGCGCTTTGCTTGTTAGTCACAAACCAGAACGACGAGACAAATGGCCGGAGGTGACAGGCTGCCTGCCCGTGCGGTGCGTGCCCTCCAGTGAACGTGGGATCTGCTGTCCCTGGACCTCTGGCACGCTGCTGAAAAGCTGTTTTGCTCGGAGGCACGCTTGGGTAGTGGGGTGAAATGCACAAACCAAATGCTTTCTCTGTGCCATCGCTGTACAGGAGTTGCTAAGTTTTCCTGATCCCCAGGCTCTGCTGCCCAGCCCTCTCTTCGGAGCAGCACTTCTCCCTCCCAGCCCATCGACAGGGAAGAGAGGAGGTTTGGGAGTCAGGAGATACGGCTTCTTGTCTTAGCTTTCTGCATCACTGACCTAGCACCTTGTGTCTCCAAATCTTTCTGCGTTGAGGAGAAAACCGTGCCAAGACAACAGCTGAACGAAGCACTAGATTTCATGGCTGGATGTTGAGTTGGTTTAGAAATAGTGCAGGCAGTGCTGTTCACAGGTGGCACTTCAGTGCATTCGGAGACCCCTTATATCCCTACTCCTGTGTCAGTCGTGGCAGGGAACAGGCAAAAGGGATGTGGATGGGAAGACGTAAGGAGGACTGGCTGAAATACGTAGCTGCAAAGCTTGTTTCTCCCTGTCTGTGTGGAGGGAGTCTATTGTGAATTGTATATCTGGTTATATCGGAAAACTTCCTCCTGGGTTTTGCTGCTGTGTTCCCTGAGGCATGAGAATCTGTGCGAGTCTTGCAACCCCAGACATCATTTTGGTGCCCTTTAGTTTTGCCTTATCTGTGTGGTACTCTGGTTTGTATAATACATGGGATTGCCTCCCAGAGGAGCTTTCAGCGCTACAGCTCTAGAGCACTTTGATTTCCTTTCAGGCAGGGCAAAAATGCAAAGCTTTGATTTTACAGCAAACAGCACAGAGCATTATATGACGGGTCAAGTCATGTTACAGATTTCCACAGCTGATGCCAAAAGAGGAAAAAGACCTGCAGTCGCTGCTGATAGCAGAAAAGCTTTTTACTCCTGTCAGTTGGAGCAGGACGGCAGGTAGTACTTCTCCAGTGCAGCATGGGCTGCTGAGAAAAAGACACTTGAGATCTCCAAGAGGAGATTTTGTATGGAAGGATGTGCAGAAATCAAAAAGCAATCTGAGGGGTTGTTTTCAAGCATGTTAACTCCCCACCTCGTAGGAGGGTGGTCTCCCGGCTGGTTTCCCAAAGCGTGCGTAATGGCAGAAATCCCTGCTGCTCCCCTGGGGCACTGTGGACATGCAGCTGCTTGCACAGTTCTCTGCAGGTGGAAGCTCATTCTTCCTTACAGAGGTGTTCTGTCACTGAACTGTTACTGGCTTCAGCTTTCACAGGCTGGTTGGGAAAGTCCCCGTTTACACCAAGTGACACCAGGCAGTTGTGGCTCAGCGTGGGCCAGGGGAGGGAGCGGCCAAGGGGGACCTGCAGCGAGCAGGTCCCTTGCAAAGCCAAGAAGCTTCAATGCCTCTTCTCCTTCGTGCGTGTGGTCACTCATATATCTTGCTGCAGACACCGCACTGTTTTCATGCAGTCCCAGCAGCGCGGAGCAGGCATGGCAGCTCGCAGGACCTTGGGACCCCGTGCAGACCCACACGTGGCACCGTGTGTCGGTGCGTCGAGCCATGCTCGGTCCTGGTCGTCCAGGCGCAGGCAGGGGCACGGAAATGCTCCCGACATCTGCACTTACGCTGTTTTGGGGGTCCGACTCATCAGCATCGGTTGCTGCTAGTGAAGAGAAGCGTCCCTTCCCACTGCCTAATTTTAGCTCTCCACGTTGAGGCCCCGAATTGCCGGTTTCCATGGTGATTCCTCACCGCCACCAGCTTTCTCACCCGCGGGTGCCTTGGAAATGTCTCTTTTCCTCCTTGCTCCCCAGGAAACAACAGCTGAGGCAGAAGCAGTGCGTGTGGCTCGCTGCACTGTCAGTTCAGGTCTTCTGCTTGGTGCTTGCCCATTCGCATGCAAGGAGGTTGCAGAGAGGTGGGTGTTGGTCTCTTCTCCCAAGTGACAAGTGATAGAAGGAGAGGAAATGGCCTTAAGTTGCACCAGGGGAGGTTTAGGCTGGGTATTAGGAAAAAATTTCTTTACTGAGAGAGTGGTGAGACACTGCAATAAGCTGCCCAGGGAGGTGGTGGAGTCACCATCACTGGAGGTGTTCAAGGAACGTGTGGATAAGGCATTGCGGGACATGGTTTAGTGGGCATGGTGGTGTTAGTTGATGGTTGGACTTGATGATCTTACAGGTCTTTTCCATCCTTAGTGATTCTGTGATCCATGGGGTTACACTTTCCAGTCCCCCGAAAGCAGCATGCGTTCCCATCCCCATTTGGCGGGCAGTCTGGGCTATGCGTACGTGACGCTGCCCAGCTGCCCTGAGTTTCTGGCCCGGGAGCCGTGGCAAACAGCTTTCTCCACGGTCTTTGCCCGAGAAGATGTCTGAGGAGGTTGTGCCCCTGTGGAGGCTGTGGAGTGAAGAGTCAGGAGTGCCCCTGTGCCACGGCGGATGCTCGGAGTCCAGGCGCTCCTGCCCTGGCTTCGTGCCCACCGCTTTTACACCTTCTCACTTGCTCTCTGGGCAGCAGAGGAGCAATTAAAAGCATTGCCCAAACAGAGAGAGCTTGGGCATCTCACCGAGGCAGAAGAGGGGAACTGCCTTGTCACGGCTTGTGGTGTAAATGCCATCATGCAGCAATTAATAATGACTCTCTGCCCTTTCCTTTCTGCCTGCCTGAGCACACTGTGCACAGGGACGAGTGACACTTCCCAAGCCCACAGTGACAGAAGAGGCCATGGCAGCTCGCAGGGAGGAATCAGTGTAAAAAAACACGATTCCAGCCCCCAAATCCTGAAATTTATTTTAAAGGTGATGGCATTTAAACACACTCCACACTCTGGAGTCTTTCTTTTGATGACCTGGCATTTAAACCTTTGTAGTTCACATTTTCAAGTTTTTACACGTTAGGTGCGAGGATGAGCTATTTAAAATGGAAGTGGCTGCTGCCATCCCCACTTACTCACATGACTCCAGCAGAAGGAGCTTTATAAAGAACAAACGTGACAAGGTCCAAGGTAAGAGCAGGATATCTGTTGCAATAAACTTGTTTGGCTGGTGGCATCTGGGAGGTCGCCAGAGAATCAGGAGTGAAGATTATAAACCCTCATTCGCAGACCCCCACCGTACTTGTCCATTCATCCACCGCCATCTCTGTTACACTCCCAATACGCACAGGAGACTCAGGCATTTGCCAGGAAGGGGTGCGGGAGCTGCTAGAGAGAGCTTCCACCCTGCGGTATGCTGTGAACCACCTCAGAGCTGCGTGGCCGTACCAAGCGGTAGCGGTGGCAACTGCTAACTTCATCTGTGTGCAGGCTGGAGGAGGAGAGTGTTTTCTGGCTCTTGCAGGAGGTGAAGGCAGGATCTGCAGCAGCAGCTGCGAAAGCCTTGGCGGAGGAGCGCACCTTGACCTGCAAAGCAGCCGCAGCGGGTCTGGCTGCAGGTAGATGGGTAGATGTAGAGTAGGAGAGGTGACGTCTGGTGAAGGAAGGAGGTGAGGGTCTTGGGGATTTTGGGAGGGGGGCATGCAAGTAGAAGAGGCTATGGTTTGTAGGTTGTCGATGGAGAAAGTACAGTTTGTGGGGTGAGCGTTGCAGGGCACAGGGGGCTGAGTAACTGCTCTGGGAACTGGGGTGGAAGCTGAGAGCTGCTTTCACTAAAGGTGGAGCCAGCACCCAGCCTGGTAGCTCCTGCCATGGCCGCTGCTGCCAGCGGGGAGGATGAGGAAGCTGAGTCTGAGAAACCCTGTGCCAGAGTGAGAAGGCAGGCAGGCAGAGTAGCTTGATTCCTTTCTTTCTCTGTCAGACCCCTGGGGTGAAGGCAGCCGTGCCGGGACGTGGCAGCCAGCTCCGACCCACTGCCAGCCTAGGACAGCTTAAAACAACAACAAAGAAGAAACCACCAAACCATCTTGCTTTGATTAATAAGAAAAATCAGAATAACATGGCTCTCTAGCCCAGCAGGAGGCAGGTTGTCTTCAGAGGCTGTTCTGGTGGTGTCACCCCACCAGCATCCCTGCCCTGGGTCCCAGTGGGAGAGCTGCGGGACGGCTCCTGGGCTCCTGCGCAACAGGGGAGGGAGCTTCGGCCAGGACAGCTGCATTGCTGGCCTGGTTTCCAGCGAGCTGGCAAGGTGAGAGGAGTCTTGCAACCCAAGCTTGGTCCCTGCGGATGCCTGCCGAGACCGGCTGCGGTTGCGGCGGTGCCATCTCAGCCCAGGAGGCAAGAGCCAGGTTTGGCATCGCTGGGCACGGCCGGGAGCTGGCTGCTGGCAGTCCTGCCTGGCCATGGGTGAGGAGAGGCAGAGTACTGCCATCTATTGCCAGGCACCTGGATTACAGACCTCGGTGGGTGGCGGATCAAAGCCATGCCTAGCTTTTTTTCCTGATCTTTGGTTCGGTGAAGGGGTGGGCACGTTGTTTGAAATTCTTTAAACAGATCGGCACTTAAGTGCCTACAGTGCGTTTTAGTTGTGGGAGTGCCCTAACCAGACTCCAGCCTGGGAGAATTCGTTTTTTCTTGGTGCTTTTTGCAAAATGGGTTATTCTTCCTTTCCTGCCCCAAGTTGTGTGAGGTTGCTTTGTGTGGTGAAGCACTCCTGTTGCTCCATCCCAGCCCAGAAGCGCCTAGATGTTTACCCCAGCCCTCCACCAGAAGGCACCCAAGGAGAGGTGGATGCAGCAGAACGGGCAGAGCGTCTTTCGTAGCTCAGAAACCGTATGTGAAAGGAGGACGAAAGGGCAGAGGGAGGATAACAGACTGTCCTCATGAGGTGGGCAGGCCTGGGACACAGCGTGCATTTCTGAGCTGAGACTGGTGTGTCTGAATACTACATTTTTATTTTACAGGGTAAGCAGTGAGATAGGAACATTTGCAGAGAGCAGGAAAGGTGTTTGTCGCTATGCGAATCTGGAGGGAATCCCACAGTGCTTTGAAAAGACCTTCTTGGGCTTGATGACTGTGCAGTAGGCCAGCAGACAAAATATTCTGAAGACCAGGGCAAGGTCATTCAGAAAATAATCTGGCTGTCACTGTGGGCTGTTCAGTAAAGACGACGACTCACTGTGAAATTGCAGTTTAAAAGCAAAATAAAAAAAAATAAAATTAGGATAAAGAAGCAATAGGAGAAGAAATGTGCTCAGCATTTGTTATTAAATGTATCAATAATGCTTGCTCCTTTTTGATCACCTACTTCCAAAAGCATATGATGGAGGTGCAAAGATACCACAAATGAGCAGAGGTTAAGAATAATACTCAGATGAGAAGGTAAAAAATCCTTTGTCTATTAGAAAGAAGAGTCACAGCCAATGTGATTGACATATCCCACTGATTATTTTACATTCCTCAAACTTCTGTCTCCGAGACAAAACCGTTGAGGAAGCCAGTTGGCTAGCCTGAACCAGATGCTTAACTTGCAGGTAGAAAATGTTAGATGAAATGAGAGTCACAAAGGAAATTAATGATAAAGCAGGGAATTAAACCAGGGTCTCCGATGTCTGAACCCCTGGAACAGTCTTCTCTTTTAAAAGTCTAAGAAAAAAAAAAGACATTAAACTGATAAAAGTAAATGGTGGTTTTACTGAAAATGTGATTAACCTGTGGAAATCTTCCCTGCTAGGTGTCACCAGTTTGGGAACACAGTGGGACTCAAAAAAAAAAAAAGGATTCGACAGTTACGTGAACAACAAGAATACTTGTGATGACTTTGGCTAGGAGAAAACTGTAAAGCGTATAATTCATGCTGCAGGGCATAAGTCAACTGCTGGCTGTCAGGAACCAGGAAGAAATTTTCTCTGTGAGAAGGTTACTGTATAATTATCTATGACAGTGTTTCTTCCTTTGAAGTGTTTAATCTTGACCAGTGGAGGCAAGATAATGGGTCATGTAGTTTTGTGAAGTTTTTTTGTGACAAGGGCATTATCTGGTGCCTGATGGCAATTTCTTCTGCCTGTTTGGTATCGCACCTTTCCCCAGGGTTATGTTCACCTTCTTAAATGTCTCAAGCAAAGACATTTCTGCTCCCTACGCTCCATGAAGATGATTTTGAAGATGGCAGTCCTTGACACGAGCGAATTATTCTTACCATTTGTGTTAGACTTTCTCTTGCTCATGTTTGCTCCAGTTCTCCTAGGTGATTTTCTGGGAATGACCTCAAGGAAGCCGTCTATTCCGGGGGCTGTAGCCCTAGCTCTTGTGTCTGCTCCTGGTTATTGTCTGAGCTGTCCATCCATTGCAGTCATGTCTCTCTTGTTCTGTAATCTGTGCCTTACCCCCTTGGTCTAGAAGTTAAATGTGTTATTTTTTAAAGCTGTGTTGCTGCTCCTCCAGGTAACTTGATGTATTTTGTGTCTTTTACTTTCTATCTTGCAGGAAGAACCAAAGAGCAAATCCAAGATCTGTGCCAATGTTTTCTGTGGAGCTGGGCGGGAGTGTGCAGTGACAGAGAAGGGAGAGCCAACCTGCCTCTGCATTGAGGTAGGACGGCGGTGCTGCGTCTGGGAAGGGTGTCACCACCACCCCCAGTCTGGGTTTCAGTCACTGGAAGGATCTCATGATGGGATGAGGCTATGGCTGTTTTGGAGCAGCAGCAAATTCACAGTGGCTCTTCAAACGGCGGGGCCTTTCCCAGTGTGGTGTGGGTAAGAGCCCTGTAGGGTAGATATTGTTTGGGGCTTGGAACTGTGCTGCTCACATAACTGCCTAGGGTCTTGACATGCACCAGAGACTTGGCTGGAGGTCTTTTGTTGGGAAAGCCCACTAGGGTATTGATACGCAGCTGGCTTTGGAGGGCACTATAGGGAGTGGTCTGCGAGCTCCAAGACAGCCTGCCCTCACTGGCATCTTGTTTGAGGAGGTTACAAGCACCCTACTAAAAATCAGCTTTTGTAAAATGGAAATAATTGTGGTAGAGTGCTGTGAGAATGAATAGCTCCATTCAGCAGGGAGCCGGAGATGATTAGAAGAGCCTTTCCCAGCTGTAGAGACACAGTGTCTCCCTACTCCGCTCTGCCCTGTGCTTTCAAACCATTCCTGCCTGGCTCCTGGGAATGGGTGTGAGGTTCTTTGTTCCCACTTCCCCCAGAGCCTGCAGCTCCAATGTGGCCAGCTTGGGCACTGGAGAGTAAAATGCCCTGTTAGCAAGAAGACGGTCTGTCACTCTGGGTAGGCTTGGCCAGACTGAAAGGGACATGAGAAAGAAGCCCACAGCCTGAACAGTGGCACTGGTGAACTCTCCCTCTGCTGTGGGCTGTGCTGTTTGCTCATGGCTGATGGCTTAGTCTACATTCGGTTGCAGAAAGGTGGAGCAGAGTCTACAAAGAGATGCAGAGTCTACAAAGAGATGCAACAGAGCTGAGCAAGCAGAGGTGCACAGAACAGATTCACAAAAACACCTCTGGGCAGGCACATCCATGGCACACAGAGCAGCACGTGCAGGATTACGCTCAGTATTTATGCTAGGCACTGATTTCTCTGCTGGGCTCTGCTTTCGGGAAGGCTCTTGTGGTGGTGGTGGTGACAGAGGCTGGGATAAAGTGAAGCCTTTGAACCCACACCCACAGGCTTCTCTGTGTGGATTTTTTTGGGGTGGCAGTGGGAGCGTTCAGCCTGCTCCAAACACCTTTTGGGCGAAGGGGGCTGTGCCAAGGGCTTCTGTTGCGTTGGGCTGATGCTGGGACTCACCTGCCTCCCTCTCGCTGTCCCGAAGAGGCAGGTAAAATGCTCTTTTCTCTGGCTCTCTCACAGCAATGCAAACCTCACAAGAGGCCCGTGTGCGGTAGCAATGGCAAGACGTACCTGAACCACTGTGAGCTGCACCGTGATGCCTGCCTCACTGGCTCCAAGATCCAGGTGGATTACGATGGCCACTGTAAAGGTAACCCTGTGTCAGGGAGCGATGAGGGCCAGCTGCTCTCTAAGGGAAGAAGAGCCGGGAGCCAAGCGTGATAACAAGGCAGAGCAGAGGTCTCGCCGTCCAGGACCCTGTATGTACTACAGCTGTAGAGCAGGGTAAACAGGGCAAGCCTGGGAACGATAGCCAGGTTCAACCAAGAGTCCAGATCACCGGGCAAGTTTGTGGTGATGAAGTAGGTCTGAAGTCAAGCCATGAAATCAGGTCAGGATCAGTTCTGGTGATGGTAACCAGGAAGAGGCACAGGCCAGTAACTGCCAGACAAGTCCTTGGTGACGCAGTCTGTAGCAGGTGTGGGATCAAGGTGGGAATACAGTCACCAGGTCAGGGCCTAGATCAACAGGGTCTATGGCAGGTACAGGAATGGTTGCTGGAGACAGGCATACCTACAACATAATCCCAGGCAAGGACTAGGGACCAAGACATCAGCTGAAATGGAGCTCCTGGGCTCATGGGTAGAGAGTGTGAATGGAGGCCCCAGGTGAGGTTGGCAGGGCCATTAAGGCCCTCATTAGTGCACTCAGGACCCTGACACCTTGGCTGTGGTGGGATCTTGGAGCTATTGTCTCCCTGGGTTGCTGGGAGGGGGGCACTCAGGAGAGCAGGGCAACTTGCTCCTGCCTGCCCTTCTCTGAGCTCGTGGATTCAGCCAGGCAGGTCTCTCACTCTACCTGCTGGGGAAAAGTCAGACTCTCAGGATAAACCCCCGAAGCCGATACTACCATCCACATTCATGAGGTCCCTCAAGAATGTTAGGAGCAAGGATTTTGCCTCAACGGTGGGGCTGTTTAACTCACCCCCACACCAGCCGCACAGTAAGAAAGTGTTTCCTTATATTCAGACAGAATTTCACGTGTTTAAATATGTGCCCGCTGCCTCTTGCCCAGTCACTGGACACTAAGGAGAAGAGTCTGGCTCAGTCTTCTTCATTCCCTCCCATCAGATTTATAAACATTAATGAGATTGCCCCTGAGGCTTTTCTTCTTCAGGCTAAACAGTCCTCAGTCTCCCCTCAGGGTGACAGATGTTCCAGTCCCTTAATCATACATGTGGCCCTCATGTTTCCAAAGACTCCCCGGTTCCTCTGCTCTTGCCCAAGCGGCACCCAGGGTGGGAAGAGGTTCATATTGCTTCATGTTGCATCAGAAATGTCCTCTTCTGTCTTCCCATTAACAGAGAAGAAGTCTGAGAATCCAGCTGCAAGTCCAGGTAAGAAGCCATGTTCTTTCTGGCTGGGGCTTCTGTATGAATTTGGGAAGAGAGATGGGGAGGAGGGTCTGCTGGGGGAGTTGCACAGCCCTGTGTAAAAGTCATACCTCTGCACCGGCTGTAGCAGAGTCTGAGTTGATAAATCAGCTGAAATACGATTGCCCAGCTCTTTACTCCTGGGTAACCTTTCAGAGCTCATACATCTCCTGGGCTCTTCACTGTGCTGGGATGTCTCAGGAACTCTGAGCATGCACAAGGTGCAGCGAAGCCCAGTTTGCCCCTAGGGACACAAGCTGTTTTTGTCACCCAGACTGAGGGAAGAGACGCTCTTTTGCATAGTTCATTGGGGATCTAAGACACAAGAACTCTGGAGCTATGTCCCCAACTCTAAGAGCACTCTTTTGAAAGGAGACTTTGCATCAGGAGTGATTAACCGATGGGCACAGGGGCAGAGAGTCAGCACTGTGTAATGAATGGGGCATTGTCAATGGAGTCAGGAGGAACCACCTCTCCCATCAGCCAGCAAGTCCCTCTGATTCCCCGTGCCTGGTTTTTCCCCTTATGCATCGCCTTGTGTACTTAGACTATGGATTTGGGAGCCATGGCCTCTACTTCATCAAGGGACCCCTTTCCCATCCATGGTCTCTTAACTGCTGGAGCTGTATAATCATCAACTTCAGCTTCCTAGGACAGATGAGAGCAAAACCTCGTACAAGCTTAAGGGGAGGGACCGTGTCAGGACATGACCACCACCTTAAAGCAGTTTTAAGGAAGTTCAAAATTAAACATGCAGAATCCTTACGATGGTTATTTTTTTTCCATCTGTCTGTCTGGTTGTGATTGTAGTCACTGGATTCAGAAGGAGATCCTTAGTGTGTGTAAGTGACATGAATGCACACTGATTCCCCTTCTGGCTCCATTGACCTCTGGGCAGGTGTGACAACTGACAGAAGCCAGAAGATCTAGGCTTTCAGTTTTGGTTTTAAATGCATGGTTTGGTACTAGCACACGAAGTGATATCCACCTAGAGAAAGCCGTGATTGTGGAGAGCACTGTGAACAAGACCAGCCTGACCGCCTCTCATTTCCAATCAGAGTGGACAAGTCAGGGCTTTGAACGAAATCTTCTGAGATAGTAGACCCTAAAATTCAAGTCTTGGGGACAGCATGGCTTGCTCAGTCTAGTCTTCACCCTTGCAGAGGATAGAGGTTTTGGTACTTGAGGGTTGACGGCCAAATGCCTGTTTTGCACAGCATCGGGAAGCTTGGGGACATTGTCAGTCACCTTCCTCCCACAGTCTGGGGACTCTTCACACCAAGATGAGTCAACTCCGGGTTGTTCTTCCACAAGCTTCAAGGACGGGAAGGCAGAAAAGCTTTGGCCGGAGTGTCGTTTTCTGGCCTTGCCACATGGTGTCACCCACAGCCCGTCCGCCGTTCAGCACATGGCACCTCCGCTTTGATCTGGCAGTGGCGCATCTCCAAGGACGGAGGGGCCTGCAAACTGCCATCAGAGCTGGCTGGCTGGCTTTTATTTCCAGTCGTCTCTCTGTGGTCTCCCTCCCAACTTCATTTCTCTCATCCTTGCTTTTTCTTCTGCTACACCTTCTCCCGTTACAGTTGTCTGCTACCAGTCGGACAGGGACGAGCTTCGTCGCCGCGTCATCCAGTGGTTGGAAGCTGAGATTATCCCAGACGGCTGGTTTTCCAAGGGCAGCAACTACAGTGAAGTCCTGGACAAGTATTTCAAGGCAAGTAGAGCAACGCCTGCCTCAGAGGCCAGAGAACATTTCCTGCCCTGTCACTGCAAAGCAGCTGCCATGCCCCCACCCAAGAGGCTCCCGTGTGTGATGGGCCTGTCAAGCTGGGGGCCAGAGAGGGCTGATATGTCCTACAGCGCGACGCGTTACGGGCTGCCTGCAGCAGCTGCTGACAGAGCCACTGACAGGGCTACATGACAGCCCAGACCAGGAGCATCCCTGGGGATCTGACCTGCCCTGGGGAAATGGAGGAGGGCAGGCCAAGTGTGCCGGTGGCAGGGGAGAGAACTGATCTCAGGGGACAAAAGATAGCCAGAGGAGAAAAGGTGGGTGAAAGTGCTGGAAATGCAGGTAGAAGGAGCAGGAAGCCGGGGCAGGGGCTGCTGATCCTTTGTTCCAGACAGTCCCAAGGCCATGTTGAGATGGGGACAGGGGACACTTGGGGGCTTCAAGGTGGTTATTTGCTTGCAAGCAGTATGGCCCAGTTGTGGGTGAGAGCTGGCAGTTCCCTAGTGCTCTGCAGAGAGAGAGGAACCGGCTGTGAGCCTTGGGACCTGCAATAATCCCATTCCTCTTCCCTCCTCCCTGTCAGTCTGTTCCTCAGCCCATCCCCACCCCCTTTTGTAACCAGCAGATCACACGCTTCTCCCATGCTCCTGCCACATGCACTGCTGCTTCCCTCCCCCTCACGCCCAGCTCCTGATAAAGACTTCAAAGCATCCGGGATGGAGCTGGAGGAGCAGGTGGGGAAAGGGGGAGAGTGTTTAAATCATAAGCTGTTGACAGCGAGAGATTAATGGTGCCTGACAGGAGTTAGTGCTGCAAGCAAATCTGCCATGGCAGTGGCACCCTCTGGTGAGATAGAGGAGCTGGTCCCTGCGCTCCAGAGAGCATCTTCACCTTTGTCGCTGTTAATGTTGTTCTGGCTGTGGAAACCCACTTGTGGCCCACCGCCTCGGGCACCCCCGCCGGCGCCTGCCAGCACCCGAAAGCTGTGGCATCCTGCGGAGGGGACCTGCGCAGTCCTTCCCCCTGCAAACATGCCGTCCCTGCCCGCCTTCGCAGAGAGTCTCCCCAGGCCATGGGCTTTGCTGAAATGCATAAGCCAGCCCCAGGCTTGCCCCACTGCCGCCACACAGCCCAGTCAACCCCGCCAGCCCCATGCCTGTTAGGGCGCTGGTGAAATCCCATGGCCACAGCTCAGAGGCAGACAGCCTCGTGTTCTTTTTATCGTGCCCCTTTTTCTGGAGCACTGATCCCAGGCACAAGTGGGTGAAAGTTTCCATGACAAAGCCATACCTTTTCTTGGACCAAAGGAGGAATTCCCTTCTCGGTACACCGTATCAACAACCCTTAAAGCTTTGAAATACTTTTAAAGCAGAATTCAGAGTTTGGAGCAACTTTGGGACAAATACAAACAAACTAAACGGGTTCAAACACACACAAATTCGTTTCACCAATGAGGCTCTGAAGTCGCTGAAGGAATTCTGCCATGCCCAGCCTGGGGCTCTGCACGCCACCCTGCGAATGGCCTGATTCCTGCCCTGCGGGTAATAAACACTGGAGACAAAGATGACATGAAGCTTTTCCCTTTTCTCCTTGATGAGGAGGTTTGTAGACGTGGCATTAAGCTGTTTCCCTCCTGGAAGCCTGATTTGTGTGGATCACGGGGATGTGGGCTGTACATCAGGCAGGCCTTGACGTTGAAGGACGTTACTTCAAGAGGAGTGAGGCCAGTAGTGGGAAGCTGTTCTGTTTTGGATGGTCTCTGGGGGAACGCGTAAATGCATATCATAGCTTTGACAGGCAAGAAAACTAGCTTAACTGAGTGTCGGTCAATAAGGGAACTGCAGCCACTTTCACAATAGCGGGACGAGAGGCTTCAAAGTCTAATAGAAGTTGAAACGTGTTAGTTGGAGCAGTTATACACAGGCTACAGCATGCAGAGTAATTCTCCTAGCCCTGCAGGTTTCTCCTGAACCACAAAGAGGTAACCACAGGCAGTGTCTCTTCCAGCATTCCTGGAAGTGCTGCACGAGGAGACACAGTGACCTGCCCCAAGTCACACAGCAAAAACTAGCCGGCAGCGGTCTGTGTGCAGAATTCATGTTCCCCTCCCTGCAATACAGCTGTCTCTGAGGGGGCCCAGCAGTTCCGGCTGAGTGCCCAGCACTGTGGTATGACATCTCCGAACAGGAAGGCAAAATGCAATTACTTCTTTAGGAGTACAGCCAGGATTTTGGGCTGAAAGCCCTGCTCTTCAGTGCCAGGAGTCCTGTCAGGGCCGTAAGAAGTTGGTGGCGAGGTGTTGTGCTGTTGCATTAAATTGTTCCTTCTTTGGAATCAGCAGAAAATTGCTTCCTGTGATTTTCCCTTTTGTCACTGTCACAGTCCAGGCACGGCTTTGGATTTACACGTATTGGAAAGCTGACACCTCCTTGAATGCAACGGGTCTGCTTTAAGGCAGGCGGTATATAAGAAGGCTAAGAGCTGGCTGGAACAAAGAGAAGAAATGGGGTTAGAGCCATAAATCAAGCAGCAGGAGGTGAATGAGAGGCAGTGTAGCTTATTGGCGAGAACAAGGCTAGGATCATGTCTCCCAGTTCTGGTGCTAGTATGGATATGTTGCTGCTTTTCTCTGAGCCTCTGTTCTTTGTGCCAAACAGGGATGATGCAACCTGTTCCACTGAAGCTTCAAAAATGCTAAGTACATATGGAAGAGGGAGAAGGAGGGGGTACCCTGAACTGATAAATCAGACCCTCTCCCATCTTCCCATCTTTCCCTACAGAGCTTTGATGATGGCGATTCTCGCTTGGACTCCACTGAATTCCTGAAGTTTGTGGAACAGAATGAGACTGCTGTCAACATCACCACCTACATGGACCAGGAGACCAACAAGCTGCTCAGGTGGGCAGGGGACAGGATGCCAGCAGGAGGGCCAGGGAGCCAGACGTGGCAGAAGGGGCCATGAAAATCCACTCATGGAAAATATCATTTAGGGCTTGACTAACAAAGATAACTGTGTATGAAGTGGCTTCTCACTTAATTAGGTGTGAATACCACCAAAAGGAGCAGTCCCACCCCTACCTTTTACATTAGGCAGGTATTTCAACCCCCTTTTGCCTTAAATCTAGTAGGTGTGCAGCCAGAAGGTGAGTTAGGTGACAGAAAATTTGTTGCCTGTTTTATTTCCTAATAAATTAGCTTTCAGTGGGCTTCGCTCACCTTTTGCCTGGTACCTAGATCCAGTGCAAGGAAGATGGTGGGAAAACACAGCTCGTGGGCAGCCTGCAGTTAGAGCTGGTGCAAGCATTGCATGAAAATGTAGTTTGAGAGGTTTCCATTTTTCTGTGTGTGTGCCACTGTGTGTGCCACGATGAGGAGAACAGGCTGCTTGTGGCTAGGCTGTGCTTGCATCTGTACTTGTGTGACAGCATGTAGATGTCAGCAGGGTCCTATTCCTGCTGGTCTGCCTACCTCCTGACTTCCCAGCCCTTCGCCAGCCAAGGGAGTGTTTTGTGTCTGTTTTTCTTTCATCTGTATGCAGTGAGGTTTCCTTATGGAAGCCACTTCTGCCAGGCATCTCAGAGCCTTCCTAGTTATTAATGGTTTTACTCATCTGTTCTTTGAAGCCAGTAGAGCAGGGACCTGCCTGGTACAGCCCTGTGCAGAACGTGCCTCTGTGTTTCCTTTCAGGGGACTCTGCGTAGATGCCCTCATCGAGCTGTCAGATGAAAATGCTGACTGGAAGCTCAGCTTCAATGAATTTCTCAAGTGCCTCAGCCCATCCTTCAACCCGCCAGAGAAAAGTAGGAACTCCTTACTTATATTGGGGAACCAGAGGCATCCTGGGAAGGGAGGAAAGAAAAGAGACCAGCTTTGGGCCGGACATCGGATGCTGTAACTCCTCTCCCAGAGATAATGTTGATAATACACCTACCTCCCATTCGACAGCACGCCTTGTCCCTGCATTGTCAAAAGTACTGCTTTTTCTGGCCCAAAGCTCCCACAGCTCTTGTGACAAAAAAGGTTTGGATTTTAGAACCAAGAGCTTGGATCGAATGGATACGGTATGCTTGGAAGGTCAAGGCATGTATTTAACAGTGCAGAGATAAATCACGTGAGGAGTTCACGTCTGGATAACTTAGGAAAGTCAGACCAGACCAAAGTCCTGCTATGCTCTGCCTTTCACACAGACAGCCTCCCTGATGAACCTCTCAAAGTTCACTATCCTTCCAAATCCTGCTTAGTGCTACAGTTCACGTGAAAGCAGCTTAGTGTTCTGCTGACCAGGCGTGCCTAGCTGTTCATCTAATTGTCTCCTCAGGGGGTGCTGGTCCAAAGGTGTCGGATTTACATCCCACCGCAGTGGCACCAAGGAGCAGACAGAGGCTGTGCTTCTTAGGGAATATTAAGTTGAACTCTCTGTTGCCTATTTCAGTGGGAAGCTAGGGACACTGCACCTCCCCCAGAAAATATGATCAGCTGGTTTTCACTTAACACCATACGGGCCCCTGAGTTCTTTGGGGGCCTCAACTTAAGCATATAATAGAGCTGTGAGAAGAAATGTGAGCTGAAAGGAGAAACTTCTTTTTTTTCTCCTTTCTTTCTCAGGGCAACAGCAAATATACAAATAATTTCCCCAACTTCTCCCCCCCTGGAACAGGAACTGATTCACTTTGGGGGTTCTCTTCTATGTATAACAGATTAGGAAATTCAAACAAATCCAATATTGAGATTTCATTTGGAACTGAGAAATTGAAATTTGTTCTTTTGAGGAAGCAAAATGAAGTGTTTGACTTTTCCAAATTATTTTTTGGCTGATTACACACACCAAATTCAGCATGAATGTTTTAGTCATTATGAAACTTTTGGTGGTTAGGGGAAGCAAAGCCTCCGCCAAAACCGTGTACCTCTTCTCTCTCAAGGCATCTCCAAAATATGTTGTCATTAGCCTGCTTGCTATCTCACAACCACTGCCCTTGTTTTGTGCCTCTCTAGAGTGTGCCCTGGAGGATGAAACCTATGAGGATGGAGCAGAGACCCAGGTGGAGTGCAACCGCTGCGTCTGTGCCTGTGGGAACTGGGTGTGCACTGCAATGACATGCGAGGGTCTGTATGCTCTCCAGACGATTATTCTATTTGGTTTTATACAAAAGGGGGGTTTGCTTTCTATCTTTCCGAGGACACCAGCTATCCAGATTTCTTCTCTCCCCTACTCTTTCTCAGCTTCTCTATGGGTGGCTTCTACATCACCCTCCCGTGCTCCATGTTGGCCAAACCCAAGCTGGTTTTGTTTTAGAGGTCAGAAATTGTGTAACTGGGTTGGGGGCAATGCTGCTGGGGTTTGTGGTTTGGATTTGGCGCCATGAAAATTGAGCACCAAACCTTCCAGGCCAGAGCTACTCCATCCAGCTGGCTTGGGGCATGCACAGACCAAATAGGTCACTGTCTGCAACCATACGTGTAGGTGTGAGCAAGTCAGCTTTCCTGTATGTGTGTCAGTATCCTTGCTGTATCTGTGTTTACAGTCTCGGTAAAGCAGGAGCTAGGGTCTTGTCTTGCCCCAGAGAGGAGATAGGAGACTTCATCTAGTGATGTCAAGAAAGCGCTTTAGCTTCTTGCCATAAGAACTGTAGAAGTAAAAGAAAACAATGGTGATGGAGATGAAGGGAGGTGGTGTTCACAGTAAGGCAGGGTTGTTGGTCTATCTGTCCTTCCTCTGGAAGACCCTTTTTAAACTTTCACGGCCATGTTACAATTGCGAGAAGTCATGGTGGGGTTCTGAACAACAGCTCTCCATTCTGCTTCTCAGAGATGGCCAGTGGCAAGCCAGCTTTCCCCTGCCTTGGGAAACGTGCGGGTCCTTTTGAAGGAGCCACGTCCACCCTCCCAGCACTGCGCTGCATTTTTCTGGCCTTCTTTCCTAGAAACCAAGCCTTTGCCTGAGCTTAGTTTTCAGTGCTGTGCGGGAGCTGTCAGCAGTACGTTCATTCAGATCTAATAGCCAGCAGCTTGGGCAGATGAAGGAGTAGAGGGGAACAGCAACAAGTATAGAGATTCTTTTACGTTTATCTGGCCTTCTGCAGCAAGAGGCTTCAGGATAATCTCAGCCCAGATTTGGCTGTGGCAGCAGGAACTCAACCTCAGAAAAGATAACTGTAAGACTAATAGAGCTGCCAGAGGAGCTGTGGGTAGGTCTCAGAGGTTAAGCAACCGAATAAGAGACTCTTTTTGCTGCCTTCTCAGAAACAGCCTTCAAAGTTGCTATGCAACACCCGGTCTTGCTGCCTACTTTGTTCCCTGCATCCATGGCAGAAGCATGCAATGGGACAACAATTCCTTGACTTGCTGCCCATGTTAGAGCAGCAGAGGGGTTAGAGGCTATTGTTAGAGGGCTAATGAAACCAAAGAATCAGATCAGATACATCAGCAAGTTGCACCTCCGCTGAGCAAAATTACCTCTTCATTAAACATCAGTTATTGTACTTGGATAGCACTGAGCTTCCGTTTATTCCCTGCAAGAGGCCAAGATGTTTGAACTAATTATAGGTGCTTCTTTTAAATAATACGCAGCCTCTTCCTTGTGGTTTTATTATTTATCATGTGGGAGGGAGAGACGGGGACAAACTGCATACCCAGGCTTTGAAGTCCGAGGCAGCCACAAGGCCCATTCTCTAAGAAGCCGGCCCATACCTTCCTCCGGCAAAGCTTTCCTAAGCTTTGGCTGACCTGCCTCGTTGTTCTCTTATGATTCAGCCTCTGAAATTTGCATCCCCCATTTGTGATAACGCTGAACTCCATTTCTGTTTACAGGCAAGAATGAGAAGGTGCCTGCTCAGAGACAGCGACCTGACCAAGACTTGACTGAGGAGGAGCTGGCTAGATACGTTCAGGAGCTGCAGAAGCATCAGGTTAGCGTGAGGCTGGGAAGGTCTCCTTGCACTAAGTCTCTCCTTGCTAGAGGGGTTCCCTCTGCTTCTGTCACTTGGAGACTTCTGGTAGATGGGGGAGCACAGTAAAGGGGGATCCCTGTTGCCTGTGGGGACAAATACAGGTGTGGGGCTTTGACATATAAGCCAGTTTTGGCACTGCTTGTGGACATACCGAAGGCTTCAGGGCACTGCCAGCTCCTGTGTCAGTGCAGAGCTTCACTTTATGCTCTCTTTCTCCAGGAGACGGCCGAGAAGACCAAGAGAATGAGCACCAAGGAGATGTAAGGGGCCTCCACACCGGAGGAGCCCAGGAGGATGGGCCCAACCTGCCACCCTGTCCTCCAGTGCTGATCTCAGTATGCACAAGTGTCTGCTACAGTTGCCCAGTCACAGATATTTACATTGTATAGCGATGGGTTATTTGTTTTGTAATACACAGAGAATGGGGCCAGGAAAGGGGAGCAGAGCCCACCTGTTCAGGGAGCTTCATAGCTGGGGCCTTGGAAGGCTGGGAGGGACTTACAGCAGCTTCTGGGACCCTTTCCCAGAGCAGGCAGCTGCTCCCTTCAAGAGCTAACAGGGATTTCTTGTTCCCCTAGATCTGGGGAAAGGACGGAGGCCAGTGCTGGATAGAAAAGGGGGTCTTCAATCGATACAATTGTCAGCACCGGCCTTGGCTGCAGATATACAGGCCTGGCAGTTTTGTGGCTGAGCACATGTGCTGCAGGGCATCATTAGCCAAGGACCTTGCCCTGCTTACCCTCCTCTTTGGTTCGAGCTCCTCAAAGCTGGTCAGCCTGGTGTGACACCTGGAAGTTGTGGTGCCACGCTGCTGGCATGAGTCCAGCACGTTCCTCCTTGCTTTCCACTGGACTGTCCCCAGCAGCTCCTCCAGTACATTGTGGGCTCCAACACAACATGGTTCCTTTTGACCTCATCTCACTCTTACTCTCCCTGCCCCCTCCTTAGAGGTGCTATCATATTTTTTTCTTACCACATTCACATGCTGACTCCCCCTTTTGTTTTGTTTTGTGGTTTTTTTTATTACTTTATTTCCTATGGTAGTAATTCAGCTTTTGTATGTTTCGTAGCTCTAGATCTTTCAAGAAAACCCAGCCTGTGAGTTTTTGTTATTGACAGTGCTGTAATGCCCATGCACGGTTTGTATCGCACTGCGCTCAGCCGCCGCAAACACCACAAGCAACTTGTGAGCCCTGCACTACAGGGTATTTCTCAACTGGGGATAGCAATGTCCCCCATGGGAAGAAGAGACAGGGCTGGATGTAATTAGTTTCACCAGGCACAGATTGACACTGCAGCTCTTACTCCCTTAGCTAGCATTGACGTGTGCTCAAAGTCCATGCTCATGCCTCTCTAAATTGCCCAGAGGGAAGTGCCACGTAGTCTAGAGACAGAGGGACCAGGCAGTCCTATTAGTAGGGTATCTTAAAAGGCTTAACTACATAGAAAACAGTTGAGTTAGAGTCTGGGCTGTTAGCCATCATCTTGGGCTTTCCATCTCCCTCTGGGGTGCGGCAGCAGCATTATTCTTTGATTCGAGGTCTGAGTTTGGAGTCAGGGCTGGAAGCCTCATTACTGACACATTTCACAGTGTCTTTGATCAGACCATCTTTTGATCACCCTCACATCCCTTCATGGGTCATTTTCGTCTGACCCGTTTTCTCAGAGCATTGATCCTAGATATAAATGAAATGCTGTTTGTTGACAATCACCTCTGTAGCCTCAAGCCCAGCTGATTTTCTTCTGCAGTGGTCAAATGTACTTCATACACTGACACACCTGAACATCCCATTTCTGTGTTCCCTTCATGCCCCTGCTGTGCATCCCAAGCAGTTGCACGTACCCTGAGATGACTGCTTGTGACTTCCATCTTCCTGTTGGTGAGCAACTTCAGCAGTTGTTGCCAGCTGTCTTGCGGTCCCTAGTGCTTACTCAAGCGAAACTCCACTTGCATCTGAAAAGCATGTTCTGCTTGAGCGAAGATCAGCAGGACTTTTGTCCCAACCTTCCCATTTTTGCACACTGCTTTCCTTGGAGAGGAAGAATGAGCTGGTACCTAGCAAGTGTAGGAAAAGAAAAAAGCTTGGTCCCTCCTGTGGTCTCGCCCGTGAGCCAGATTTGTTAAAGGCTGTCTAGTCTTTGAGCTGTTTTCCTGATGTGAACCCAGAGGACTTTCACTGACTTCGGTGCAGTGCCGCATTTCCAGTGAGAATCATACTCTACCCTGCCATGCTCGGAGGTTTTGGCATAACACATACAGAAGGGGGCTGGTTCTTCTCCCGTGAGGGTCTGGATTTGAAGCTGTCACCTGTGAAGGTGAGGGGAGTGAGTCCATAGAAGCTGAGGGTAACGTGGACAAGGCTACACTGGGATGGAGTCATTGTTTGTGTTCTGGTGGCACTGGAGGAAGTGGTTGGTGGAGTTAGGAGCATCTGTTAGACATACCCTCGCTCCTCCCCAGCAGTATGAGCGAAACAGCTTCATGTGCTGGATCTGGAGTCACAGGAACATTGTTAAGAAATGTTTTGCTTTATTCCCACCCTGCTCTGAAAGGTAGTTCGTGCCTCCCATCTCGCTTCCTTCCAGCTTGGATCATTAAAGTGCCTTAGAGAAAACACAACAGCTTGCCTTAAAGGCTTTCCCTGGGTGGGGATAACATCTTATTGTCCAGTCAGGAATATCTCCAACTGGGAGAAGCAGAGCATGTGCAGGAAGGGGAGGCTAGTCTGTGGCTGAAGGGCTTCCGCAGGCTGCATTGCACGATACATTCTCCAGTCCCCTTCCTGTCTCCTGCGGATGAGCGGTCTGTGAGGATGGCTGCTGGGGACAGCTGGAGAGGTGGGTGCTGGCAGTTGAGGTTTACAGAGCTTGCGCTGAAGGCGGAGGGATGGGCTGCGATCTCAGGCGAGGCAAGCTGAGCTCTCTGACAAGCCATACAACATACCCTAGGACGGCCTGGGGCAGCGGGGTAGGAGTGCAGTGAAAGTGCCTCCGCGGAAGGGGCTGCCACCTATGGAGCCTTTTCCTCCTTGTGCCCTCAAAGGGAAATGCAGCTGTGGAAAGCGATGCCGGTTCTAAGGGCTACGGTACCCAAAGGGGACCGAAACATCTCGCCTCCCCATGCTGAGGGGAAGGACAACTGTTCGGTGAAGCGATGCCCAGACTGTGCCCCGCAGCAGGCTGGTTGGTCGCTAACTTCTGCCCAGTGACTTGGCTGCTGGGCAAGAAAGTGCTGTATTCCAGCCGTTGCCCTCTGGGACAATTGCTGTACAGACTGCAAGGGGCAAGGAAGGCATTTTTTTTTTTCCCCAAAGGCCAAATTTAAGCAACAAAGTCCCACTCCTCCCTCTATATTCCCTCCTGTACGTGTGTGAAATTTATCAGTATTCTGTAGGTCTCCTTAGTGCACTTATTTTACTTGATTTTGTAATTTTTTTGAAGCAGGGGGGGTTTGGATATTACTGCCAAATAAATGAAACAAAATTTAAAAAATAACGGGTGTTTTGTTTTATTTCTGACAAGCCACATTCCTCGTTTCCCTCCTCCAAAAAAAAATCAGCTGTCTTTCTGCACGTTTATACACAGATCTCAATGCACTTGACAAACGTGAGACATGACTGTCTCTCTTTTTATAGCTGGGAAAACTGAAGTACAGCGGCGAGAAGTGGAAAGTTGCAATTGTGTGGTGAGCCAGCGGCAGAAGTGCAGCCAGCAGCCAGGACTCCTGCCTCCCAGCCGTGCGCTTTTAATGAGATTGCGCCACAGTCCTTTCAGTATCCCCCCAGCTCCCCGTTCGCTCCCACAGCACACATTCCACCTGTGCCATGGGGAAGGAAAAAGCTAGCAGCTCTCCATCTGTGGTGTCATCACAAGCTGAACGTGAGTTAGGGTCACGCTGCTGATAGAAAGGCAAACCATTGTAGAAGGGGAAGAATACAGAGAGACGCAGGCGGTGAAGGACGGGGTAATCGCTCTGTCCCGTGCGGCATCAGGGAGCCACAGCCGAGTACCTTCTGGTTTGGGCAGTGCCTTTCACAAAATGGGTGGATCAGGTGGAAAGAACCCAGAGGCAAGTAAAAATTAGAACTAAAGGCCTTGAAAACATGACTTACAAGGACAGATCAGAAGCCTTAGGCACAGTTAAGAAGGACAGCTCTAAATGTTTGTCTTCAGGTGGAGACTGCTACCAGGATAAACATACCCATCTTGCTGTGGCGGATGGGACACTAGCTTCAGTCAAGGCAGATCTAGATGAGACATCAGGGGATGCTTTTGAATGCCAAGGTTAGCAAAGAACTGGAAGATGCTTCCTTGATATTTCACAGACTTCCTCCCTCTATGGATTTTAAGAACAGACTAGAGTAGCAGCTATCAGGAATAGACCAAACATAGCTGGTCCTACACTAAGCTGGGAGAACAGGCTGGTGACCTTCCTGATGTCCCTTCACTTTCTGACACAACCTTATGAAGACCGGGCTGAATGGCTCGTGTCACCTTTGCTGAATTGAATGATGAAATGGCCTTTCATGGTGTCGTGTAACAGAAGGATAACGTCTTACCACTCAACATTGCCTCTTCCATGTTACTTTTCACACCAAATGGCCTCTTTAGCATGTACCAGCTGCTGTCTGTGCACTCTTAACTGAGGCATTCCATGCCCATTCACTGCTCAAATACAAAGTGGGTCTGCTTTATTACTTCAATTTCTACTGTTAGAATTTCCCAGGATTTTAAGAAAGAATGAAAGGAAGCATCAGCCATGAATTTAGCTAGATGGCACTATAAATACTTTACCTTGTGCATCATGCGTATTTCCTGAAGGAAAATGATTTTGGGGTGGGAGAGATGAAGAGTAAAAAGTCTGTTGCCCACGGCTAGCAGAGGCCTGGCAAAAACTCTGACCTTTCTGTTCATGGAGTTAAGGACGTCTGAGTATTACTGAGTTGCTGCGCTATAGCTACATACACTTAATCTCTTCACAATTCTCCAGCACTGTTAAGCTTCAAACTGAGAAACAGGCTATTTAAGTGGTTGATTAAGACTCTGAACTGCATTTGTAAGGTATTTATTAACTTTAATTCTGAAGATGGGAGCAAACATCTATGATAAGACTCGGTTCCTGAAAAAACTGAACCACTTCACAGGACACAACTTTGGGGGTAACACAGACTTGAAGCACTGCAGGAGACAAGGGCAAAATCCAGATGACCTTACTCTTGTGCTTACATAAACCCTCCCACAAACTATCCTGATCCAGCTGAAACAGCACAACCTTTACAGAGTGGGCAAAATTAAATTGAAAAGAAAGAACTATACTGAAAGAAATAACTATAGTGGTACAGTGTCTGCTCTTACGCAGATATCTCTGGGTTCGCATCAGGGGTTGCATCTGTGAATCCGTAGAGACTTGTAAAACAAATTAAACAAGTCAAATGGAAGGTGACCTGTTCATTCCCACCCTTTCTTGAAGGCTGGGCACAGCCCTGGCAACTCCCTGCTCTCGGGAATGGGAGCTGTCACTTCAAAATATTTGTAGTGGTGAAATCCAGAGTTCATAGAAGCACCAAAGGAAGGACAAGTGGGCCACGGGTTTCATCCACACTATTCTGGACACCTTCGAGCTCAGCATCATTCCTGCTTCATGCACTGTTTTTAAACTCTTGGCTGGTACAAGCCAACCCTGGTTTGTTTGTGTTTCTTCCGCTCTAAGATGACAGAGACTTTGATGTATATGAAGTGTTTTAAGCGGGTGGGAGATGGATGCTCCCTTCTTTTTGGTTCCTCTATGCATCACAAGGAAGCAGGTCTGTTTCTTAAGCCCAGGCTTTGTCAGGGCAAAAGTTCCCCCGGGCTGTTAATCTTCTTATTGTCATCACACACTGCTGCTCTTTCTTCTAATGGGCAATTATCAATTACAGCGCTGTTGACACGTATCCAAAGGGCGATGAATTGAAATCACGGATCTCGAGTCGCCTGTTTGTATATGGTACAACCAGAGTCAGCTCCGTATCCGTCCGTAACCTGCATCGGGCCTCTTCGCCGGACAGACTGGGGTGTTGTGGATTAACGCCTGCCAAGGCCCCAGCTCAAGGTTAAAGCTGTCTTTCCACATCCAGGCAAGGAGGTACACCGAGGTACTTCTGGGGAGGCACCTCTGCTTTGGTGCCCCGCCAGCAGCAGGACTGCAAAGGAGCAAAGCCGACAAAGCCCGGACAAAACACCGGCCGACTGCAAGGCCGCCAAGGCCGCAGGCCAGGCCCCGCCGCCGGTAGCCACGCCGGCGAGAGGCCCTGGGCACGGGTGGCAGGGAGAAGGCCTTTCCCTGGGGGTCTGAGGGGCCTGGGGGTCTGAGGGAGGGTGACAAGGGCGGGAGGAAGCCGTTTTGTACTTTTTCAGTCGGAGGGACTCGGAGCTTTAGCGCTGCCCAAGGTCGGCGCGGCCGCTGTATGGCCCTTTGAGGGGAGCAGGTGCCGCTCCCCGGCCCCCCGCGGGCACCCGGCGGTTCTGCAGCAGCCCGGCTGGCCAGGCCCGCCGGGAGCGCGCTGTGGCGGTGACCCAGGCGGCGACTAACGGTCCCACGGGGGCACCAACGGCAACCGGCTGCGGGGGGTGCCGGCCGCTCTCCACAGGCGCTGCCCCCACCCTCCCGCCTCCGCACCTCCCTCCTATGCTCGTTCCGGGGCCGCGGCCAGGCTCGCTCTCTCCCCGCCGCCAGCCCGCGGAGCGCCCCGCAACCTGCATAAGGGCGCTCGCCCCTCTCCGGCCGCGGGGGCCGCTCTCGCCTCGGCGGGCGGCGCGCCCGGGATCGAGCATGGGGCCGTGCGGCCGCAGCGGGGGGGGGGGTTTGGCGGCGGGGCTATTCAGATTCCGGGGCGGGGCGGGGGCGGGGCGAGGCGTGGGAGCCCCCGGGGTGACGCAAGGGCTGCGGCGCCGCGCGGGGACGTCGGTCGGTGCGAGCGGGATGGCGGCGGCGGCGGCGGCGGGTGGCGCGGCCCCGGAGCCGGAGCTGGAGCCGGAGCCACCGCGGCGCGGCCCGGCGGCGGAGGGCGAGGAGGAGGCGGCAGCGGAGGCGGAGCTGGCGGCGGAGCTGGCGGCGCGGCGCAGCGCTGAGGCGCGGCGGCTGGTGCTGTCGCCGCGGCGGCTGTCGGGCCCGCTCCCCGCCGGGCTGTCGCAGTGGTTCCCGGCGCTGGAGGTGCTGGACGTGAGCGGGACGGGGCTGGCGGAGCTGGGCGCGGAGCTGCTGGCCCTGCCGCGCCTCCACACGCTCCTGGCCAAGAACAACCGGCTGGGCGGGCCCGGCTCGCTGCCCAAGGGGCTGGGGCAGGCCCCGCTCGGCCGCTCCCTCCGCGTCCTCAACCTCAGCGGGAACCGCTTCGCCGAGGTGCCGCCCGCCCTGCTGGGGCTCCGCGGGCTGCAGAGCCTCAGCCTCGGCGGCAACCGCCTCCACGGCATCCCACCCGACATCCAGGAGCTCCGCAGGTGAGGGCAGGGCGCCGGGCGGGACGGGCCCCCCCCCCCCCCCGCGCCCCCGGGGCCGGGCCTGGGCCTGTGCCCGGGGGGACAAGAAGAGCCCCGGCGGCTGCCAGGCGAACCCCACCCCATCCTCTCGCCGCGAAAGCGGGGTGCCGGCGGCAGCACGCCTCGTCTCTCGCTGCCGCCCGGGGAGTTGAGTTTTGTCCAGCCTCAGATGTCTCCAAGCACTGCCGCTGCTAACGCGCCTCTTCCCCTTCCACAGGTTGAGGTGCCAAAACTCAGAGCCGCTCTTCAGGCGGCCGATGGGCCTTCTGCGCTCACAAACGGGTGACTCGTCAGGATTTCCTAGTCCTCGGGCTGCCCTGGTGCAGGGGCG